>NW_027362774.1:11455000-12670013 GCF_046119375.1 Phyllobates terribilis
CCTTAAAGGAAAAACTAAAAAAGGATTTTGATGGGAAATCCTTGCAACCATTAAGATCTGCTGCCTCTAAGTCAATTTAACGTTTTTTTGTTTTGTTTCTATATTTCAGAACAAATGCAGAAAATAAGTTTAGAAAAACAAAACGAGAGACATGGAAATGGCCGTGTTTCTTTTTCCAGTTCTGAGTTTCTTAGATGTATGCATGTATAATATGTAATAAGGATTAAGGCTCCTCTTGGGATAAAAGGTCTACGGAGGAGCGATGATATTCTGTAGGCGGGGGGGTTGCACGTATTAAAGATTTAGAATGAATGGGAAAATCCCGCAAGAAGGGATCATCGGACGAGACGGAGATCAGAAAATCGCACCAGGAGTCGGTGAGCAGATTTGCAAAACTATAAAAGCGACTAAACCTCTTTGCTACTACTGAGCATAAGCTTTCCGTTACTGGATATCTCTGGCACAATGTCTTAAGCAAAAGGACCATTGATCTGTGAGGACCTTTTGGTAATAAAAATGCAGGAGATTTTCAGTGATTGAAAGCTGAAGTGAGGTCTGAGCTCACACACTCTGGATTTCGCCATTTTAAAGGCAGTGTGCCCCTTTGCTAACAATAAATCTGATAGGATAAAAAAATTAAACCACTTTTGCAACAGTTCCTAATTAATATTTTCTATAATAAAAAATAAAAATTCTATATGGCGTTACCCTGCATTCTTTTCCCTACGTGCTGACTTACATTGGGCAGTCCCGAAGCGGAGGGAACAACGGAAGGAAAGGTGACTGCAGGATCAGACGCATCGGTCTGCACCAAACTTTTGCAGTAGGACAAAATAAAAAAGTTAGCAAAGTTGCAGACTACCTTTTAAATAAGCATTGACCAGACATCTGTGTAGTTTGATGACCACAATTAGATTTAAAATATATATTTTATTTCTTTTTGGCTACTAGTTGGATAGTGTGCGATCAGTGAGTGCAATGTATAGCTATTTTCCACGGTCAATTTTATGTTGTGCATCGCAAAAAAAAAAAACCTAAAACAGGCGTAAGTGGAGCTTATCTGTCGATTTTGGCAAAAGCCAATGCTGGTCAGAACTATCTGACGACAAATAGAGGAGACGTGCGCTGCTTTAATGTTGGTAGAAGTCATATATATAGTTTATTATCGCAGGGATCCACCTATGTATTCCTTCCTTATTGCGCCCTTCTCTAGTTTCTGAAATGTCTTCTTTTTTTTTTTTTTAAAGAAGCAAGAAAAAGCCCCCCAAAATCAAGCCAGGATCACGTTTAATAAGTCCCAGACGGGCACGAGCACTTGGATGACGGAGTCGGGCTGCTGCCAGTTCTTTATTTTGAGTTTTTGGAAATTTTCAGTAATTTTATCTTCCTCCCTTCATGGCTTCTCTTTACTTGGCCCCATGACTATAAAATTGCATTTACTATCCCCCTCCGTCCCGCTGGCTGTGGCCTCCGCCGGTCTCTCCTCTCCTTTTCATCCTTTCGATTAGCTGCAGCGTTCATGTGCCCGCCCCGGAGAAGAGACTGGCGGGATCAGCGCCCATCAATAGGAGAATATATACGATTATTTTTACTTTATTTTAGCACACTGGGGATTTGTCAAATTAAAAAAGTGGAAAAACGCTTAAAAAAAAAAAAAAATAAAAAATACTAATATATTTATATTTGGCTGGGGATCCAATTATTAATCCGAGATGCCCATTAAAAAAAAGGGCATATTTCCTAGCTAATTGATGTCGGTCCCAATAGCTTTGTGCTGACTCCTACGTAATGAAATCATCCTGTACATTTCAATCCCAGGCGATTATTTCACGTTTTTTCTTTTCCTCTAAACTTTGGCGTTTATTCTGTATATGAAATTCTGCTTTATATGAGTTGTCGGCAGCGGTGCTCAGCCATTGCTTTCCCTATATTTAGTAAACCGTGGTTAATTCTATAGACTGCACCGAGTAGACGTAGGGCCAATCAGTGAGCCCTGCACATAGGTCTGTATACACGTGGGAGCAGCTCTCCAAGACTGTACAGGTGACGTCCGATGAGACGCGTTTTGCTTTTTTCTTATATATATTATGTTGCTTAAAATTAACGCGTCCCCAGGTTTTTTTTTACCATGAACGCCAGATGCGCCTGGATTCGGTCATATTGTGATAGGAAAGAGGAAAGTCAATGGTAGAGTGTTCTTAAAGGAGTTTACAACCCTTTACTTTGATATGACCGTCTCAAAGCGAATCAGAAATTAGAAAAGTTTTGGAATAATGTTGTATAAAAAAAAAAATTGTCATTTTTCTGATCAGTTCTGGTTGGTAATAACCCCCCCGGATCTGACGCCATATTGCTCCTGGCCACAAGCTGTCACCTTCCAGTCTCAGCTGAGGAAATGGAGCAGCGATGCGGCAACGAATACGGGGGTCAGTATCGCAAAATCAGGAAAAAAAAAAAAAAAGCAAAATGGATTAAAGGGGTTGTCCGGGGCTGAAATATTGATGTCCTATTCTTCGAATATCATATGGGAAGGGGGGTCCAAGAGCCGGCGATTATCAGATGATGGCAGGTACCTGCGCCATACACTGTTGCAGTACCCAAAATCAGCCAGCGTATGGAGCTGTTGCGCATTTTTGGCAGCCACGTATCACTATCAGCTGAGCAGTCGGGGGTGTCATTTTTCGGACCCCTTCCAACCTGAGGACCGATTGCAGTCGGAAGATTCTTATATTTTATTGACTTAGTCCGTGTAATTTTTTTTTTTTTTTGTATAGTCTATTTTTTTAGCGTTACGCCAGGCATGTGTTTTTTTTGTGTTTTTTTCTTACGTATTTATTATGAAGTATTTATGTCATTTCACAAGGTCGCCATCGGTGGAGAATCTTGATGCGTTTTCACATTTGGTGCTATTTCCAAGGTAATTCATAGCGATGTACTATTGGATAGGATTTAGGGATGTGTACAAAAAATAAAAAAAATATATATATATATATATATATATATATATAATAATTTTTAATCCGCTCGGTGTGGCTGGTTGTGGATGACCCCTTTAAGATGCGATCAGCTGATCGTGGAGCACCGACTAGTAAAAGGGTTGTCAGTAAGACCATGGGGGTCCCAACTCATTTAAATGGCATTTTTTGTTTAGAAAGTTGTTCCAAAAGCTTGGTAAAGTTTTGCTTTTGACCCACCATGGATGATGACTCATGCTTGGGGGGTGGGGGGTTGCAACGTGATGTCAGATAATAAAAAGAACTCAATGGAGTCGTCCCGTCCCGTCCCCCCCCCCCCCCCCCGCAAAAAAAAAAATAAAATCCTATACGCGACGTCACGAGTGTCTCAGCTCCGTCATTACAATTTTGCACATTTCTGACTACATTTACTCTTATTATTGGGGTTTCATAACTGACCTGTGATATAATCGCATTTCTTTTTTTTATACTATGTATTATAGCGTATAAGGTTTAGTATTTGAGTGTTTATTTCTTCATTGTTTTTTTTTTTCCCCTTTGTAATATGACGCACGTCCTATAAATCTGCGCTAGATATTGTGTGTATGGCGGGAGAAAGGGTCTGTAATCGGGGAGGAGAATCCCGGGGCGATCGGTCGGGTCTCTGCTGTCATTTTCCAGTCTGCCTTAGGAAAGTGACGGCGGTATTCCGGTTGCATTCGGGTTTTAGGACAGACGCACGGATACCTGGGTAAGGGCGCAGTCAGACGGCCGTAGATCCGGATACTTGGGTAAGGGCGCAGTCAGACGGCCGTAGATCCGGATACTTGGGTAAGGGCGCAGTCAGACGGCCGTAGATCCGGATACTTGGGTAAGGGCGCAGTCAGACGGCCGTAGATCCGGATACTTGGGTAAGGGCGCAGTCTTGTTAGAACGGTCTAGCAGCGGTGGTCGGTCTCCAAGGCAACGTAAACAAAGAGTTTAATATCTCAAGAACGGATGAAAAATTTAACAAGCTGCAAATTGCAAAATCGCTTGTATTTACGAGCTCTATCCGACAATATCCATCAGTGAAGGTTGGGGGGTACAACCCTTTTAATGTGCGAGTTGCTTTTATAGTGTTTGTATGTGTGAGGACACAAACGCTTTTTCCGATTTCGGCTCCTTCCGTAAACTGGGGATATCCAAGAAACAAAAAGCGTCTTACAAAAAATGGTGCCACGTCCATTCACAGGTAGAGCCCGGTATTGCAGGTCGGATATAGTGAAGTAAATGGGGCTGAACCGCAATACTACAGACTACCTGTGAACAGGGGAGGCGCTGTTTTTTTGGGGTGAGGGGAAAAAAGCAGTCGCTCCACCCTATCAGACAGTCTATGACTAACAATTTAATTTGTGCAACTACTGCCAGAGATTACCCACCCTTTTTTTTTTCAGAGGTTATAGAGGCGCCGCGTGTTTCCATTTATGGGAATTGCTGCTGGGACTTGTTGTACGTCAGACGGCGACATCGGCTTTGGAATTGGGGTTTGTTTTTTTGGGGGGGTTTTTCATTGTATCCATACAATAATTGGTGCTCCGCTGATTCTCGCTCCTTTCGCCCTCGCAGGCCGGTGACTTTTGCAGCAGGTTCATGTAACACTAAAATGCATCACGTTATTTTCTTTCTCCCCCCCCCCCCCCCCCCTTTTTTGCTAAGCCAAAGTCCTCCGCTCCCCTAAACTGACATTAGACCGAGTATCGGCTTCTTTCCTGTATTTTGATACCTTGTATCTGGAAATGTTGGCGCTCTGCTTTGCCTTAAGACACCAGACCGTCTGTCGGCCCGCGACCTGCGGCAGAGTCCGTGCGGGGCAAAGGAGGTTAGAAACCTTTAATATTTCAACCACAACGGAAGATACTGTAAAATGTTAGAATAATTTATTTTGCTTTACAAAGAAGTTTGTCACATATGGACTTTCATATTGTATTTTGGTAATAAACACATTTTAATTAAAGTCTTTGTGTGTTTGTGATTCTAGACGGTGGAGAATGGGGGAAAAATATGCACTGCTCAAAAAGATAAAGGGAACGCTGAAATAACCCATCCTAGATCTGGATGAATGAAATATTCTCATTGAATACTTTGTTCTGTACGAAGCTGAATGTGCTGACAACAAAATCACACAAAAATCATCAATGGAAATCACATTTCTTAACCAATGGAGGCCTGGATTTGGAGTCACTCCCAAAATTAAAGTGGAAAAACACACTACAGGCTGATCCAACTGTGATGTAATGTCCTTAAAACAAAGTGTGTGGCCTCCACGTGTCTGTATGACTTCCCTACAACGCCTGGGCATGCTCCTGATGAGGCTGAGTATTGTGTGTGGCCTCCACTTGCCTGTATGACCTCCCTACAACGCCTGGGCATGCTCCTGATAAGGCTGAGTATTGTGTGTGGCCTCCACTTGCCTGTATGACCTCCCTACAACGCCTGGGCATGCTCCTGATAAGGCTGAGTATTGTGTGTGGCCTCCATGTGCCTGTATGACCTCCCTACAACGCCTGGGCATGCTCCTGATGAGGCTGAGTATTGTGTGTGGCCTCCACGTGCCTGTATGACCTCCCTACAACGCCTGGGCATGCTCCTGATGAGGCTGAGTATTGTGTGTGGCCTCCACGTGCCTGTATTACCTCCCTACAACGCCTGGGCATGCTCCTGATGAGGCTCAGTATTGTGTGTAGCCTCCACGTGCCTGTATGACCTCCCTACAACGCCTGGGCATGCTCCTGATGAGGTTGCGGATGGTCTCCTGTGGGATCTCCTCCCAGACCTGGACTAAAGTATCCACCAACTCCTGGACAGTCTGCGGTGCAACGTGACGGTGGATGGAGCGAGACATGATGTGCTCAATCGGATTCAGGTCTTGGGAACGGGCGGCCAGTCCATAGCTTCAATGCCTTCATCTTGCAGGAACTGCTGACACACTCCAGCCACATGAGGTCTGGCATTGTCCTGCATTAGGAGGAACCCAGGGCCAACCGCACCAGCATATGGTCTCACAAGGGGTCTGAGGATCTCATCTCGGTACCTAATGGCAGTCAGGCTACCTCTGGCGAGCACATGGAGGGCTGTGCGGCCCCCCAAAGAAATGCCACCCCACACAATTACTGAACCACTGCTAAACCGGTCATGCAGGCAGCAGATCGCTCTCCACGGCGTCTCCAGACTCTGTCACGTCTGTCACATGTGCTCAGTGTGAACCTGCTTTCATCTGTGAAGAGCACAGGGCGCCAGTGGAGACTTTGCCAATCCTGGTGTTCTGTGGCAAATGCCAAGCGTCCTGCACGGTGTTGGGCTGTGAGCTCAACACCCATCTGTGGACGTCGGGCCCTCATACCACCCTCATGGAGTCGGTTTCTAACCATTTGTGCAGACACATGCACATTTGTGGCCTGCTGGAGGTCATTTTGCAGAGCTCTGGCAGTGCTCCTCCTGTTCCTCCTTGCACAAAGGCGGAGGTAGCGGTCCTGCTGCTGGGTTGTTGCCCTCCTACGGCCCCCTCCACGTCTCCTGGTGTACTGGCCTGTCTCCTGGTAGCGCCTCCAGCCTCTGGACACTCTGCTGACAGACACAGCAAACCTTCTTGCCACAGCTCACATTGATGTGCCATCCTGGATGAGCTGCACTACCTGAGCAACTTCTGTGGGTTGTAGAGTCCGTCTCATGCTACCACGAGTGTGGAAGCACAACCAACATTCAAAAGTGACCAAAACATCAGCCAGAAAGCATTGGTACTGAGATGTGGTCTGTGCTCCCCACCTGCAGAACCACTCCTTTATTGAGGGGGTCTTGATAATTGCCAATAATTTCCATCTATTGTCTATTCCATTTGCACAACAGCAGGTGAAATTGATTGTCAATCAGTGTTGCTTCCTAAGTGGACAGTTTGATTTCACAGAAGTTTCATTTACTTGGAGTTATATTCTGTTGTTTAAGTGTTCCCTTTATTTTATTGAGCAGTGTATATTCTAAGGTAAAGTCTGCAAAATCCAAAAGTATGCCAAGAAATCCAGCAAAGCATGCGTACGTCACTTTCACATCTCATTCATGTCTGCACCTTCCTGCAATTCTAACATTGTGTTGTTGTTTTTTTAAGTTGTTCTCTGTGCAGTAAAGAGGACACAATTCTCCTGGTCAATGCAATTATGGAAATGCCAAAACAAAACTTTACAGTTTTTATTAAAAACTTTTTTTTTTTCCTCCCATAAACTGTAAAGTTCTGGTGTCTAAATTAATTAAATTAATGCATTAACCAGCAAAATTGTGTCCTCTTTACTGCAAAAAAAAAAAAATAAATAAATATAGGACAAATTAAAGTTTATTTTTAATATATAAAAATATAGAATATTTACAAATAACCACTTTTAAAAATATATAATACTTTTTTTTTATACATAAAACATTTTTTTTTATATTTTACAAATAACCACTTTTAAAATAATATATTAATTGGTTAACAATAAAAACTTGTTTTTTTTTTTCAAACGTGTTTATAGATCGAAGTCTGAAAAAGCGACTTGAGTGTTTTTATTTTTTAACTTAACCGCTTAATATATGCAGTACATATTTTTTTAAATATATCTATATCTCTATAGTACTTTCATTTTTGGGCATCGTGTACTGTTTCTGGGTGGGTGGGATTTGTACTGTTTTCGGGTACATACAGTGGTTTGATCACGACTGAATTTTTTTTTCTTTTTTACGGGAGGTACAGCGGCAATTAAATGGTTAAAGCAGGGATCGGTGCCTGTTGCACTCTTGCGGTAATGTCAGGGTAGTACTGGTTCTGCAGTATGGAGTCCTAAAGGCAATGCTCCATGGGAGAAAGTGTATGCAAATTAGCCTTCTTGCAGAACAAGTGTCGCCTAGGCTGCAGGAAACTCCTCTGATCTTCCTTCATTGCAGGAGTGAAAATCCTACAGAAACTTCCGTAACGATTCTGTGGATTTTCAGTGCGCAAATCCACAAGGAAAATCTGCAGCCTCCCCGGTACCAGTGCAGTCGCCCTTAGGCACTGAGCCCCCTGATGCCTTGCTTTATGACCAGTTAGAAATTTAGGGGCCCCATGGGAAAGGTTCAAGCTACAGCCCTGCCTCATCTCCTCTCTACCCCAAAATCGTACCCCTGTCTATTTAGGTGTAAAAACACATTTCTTTTACTATCCCACCACTTACAGTAATGAGTTTCAACAAGAGCTATTTTTTTTTTCCCCCTGCACAGCGCCACTCCTGTCCACAGGTTGAGTCTGGTATTGCAGCTTAGGTTTTTTTTTTTTTTTTTTCTAATATATAATAAAACCAACTGTGTCGTTTAAAAACCTTGATGACATTTAAGGAGGAAAAACCTAAGCTGCCCCCTCCTCCTCCTGCTGGACAGGTCCCACCATTGCTCCCATGTTCTCTCCTTGCAGATTTCATCCCAGAAAATGCTGCACGTCAACCGAACTATAGAACACCGTTAATATGCAGGACAACCGAAACTGCTGTAGTAAAAGTAAAAATCTGATTGGTTGTAACAGCTACAAGGGTTGCAACCGCGCTGGCCTCTGGGAGTTGTAGTCATACTTGACGCCGGCTGTATAATGAGAACGCTAATGTAAACTACAACTCCCAGACATTCCACGTTTCTACTTGTACAGCTTCAGCCAATAGTAAAAGAGACGACGCTCTGGGCGCAACCAAGACCGCCGGAGGGGGGAGAAGAGAGCCGAGTGATGAGGCCTAGCGTGGTTGCTAGGGAAACCAGACGGCGCCGCCAACATCAGCTCCCATTTTTCTCGGGTGGGATTCAGGCGGCGGAGGCCTCTGGACCAAGTGTCTGCACCGGATACAGCAGGGTGTTCTGTGTCACTGGTGGGTGCGAGGCCGAAAGGGCTCCAGGGGGACTGGAGTATTGGTGGCTGCATGTACTTGTTATATATTCATATATGTACATGTGTAATATATATATATATATATATATATATATATATATATATATATATATATATATATATCTGTGTCCATTACTCAGGCGTAACACGAAACCCATATACAGCATGTCTTGTGGGGTGTTCCCGGTATACGGCATAGCTTGTGGGGTGTTCCCGGTATACGGCGGGTCTTGTGGGGTGTTCCCGGTATACGGCGGGTCTTGTGGGGTGTTCCCGGTATACGGCGGGTCCTGTGGGGTGTTCCCGGTATACGGCGGGTCTTGTGGGGTGTTCCCGGTATACGGCGGGTCTTGTGGGGTGTTCCCTGTATACGGCGGGTCTTGTGGGGTGTTCCCGGTATACGGCGGGTCTTGTGGGGTGTTCCCTGTATACGGCGGGTCTTGTGGGGTGTTCCCGGTATACGGCGGGTCTTGTGGGGTGTTCCCTGTATACGGCGGGTCTTGTGGGGTGTTCCCGGTATACGGCGGGTCTTGTGGGGTGTTCCCGGTATACGGCGGGTCTTGTGGGGTGTTCCCTGTATACGGCGGGTCTTGTGGGGTGTTCCCGGTATACGGCGGGTCTTGTGGGGTGTTCCCGGTATACGGCGGGTCTTGTGGGGTGTTCCCGGTATACGGCGGGTCTTGTGGGGTGTTCCCGGTATACGGCGGGTCTTGTGGGGTGTTCCCGGTATACGGCGGGTCTTGTGGGGTGTTCCCGGTATATAGCATAGCTTGTTGGGTGTGCCCGGAATACGGCGGGTCTTGTGGGGTGTGCCCGGAATACGGCGGGTCTTGTGGGGTGTGCCCGGAATACGGCGGGTCTTGTGGGGTGTGCCCGGAATACGGCGGGTCTTGTGGGGTGTGCCCGGAATACGGCGGGTCTTGTGGGGTGTGCCCGGAATACGGCGGGTCTGGTGGGGTGTGCCCGGAATACGGCGGGTCTGGTGGGGTGTTCCCGGTATACGGCGGGTCTGGTGGGGTGTTCCCTGTATACGGTGGATCTTGTGGGGTGTTCCCTGTATACGGCAGGTCTTGTGGGGTGTTCCCGGTATACGGCAGGTCTTGTGGGGTGTTCCCGGTATATAGCAAGTCTTGTGGAGTGTTACCGGTATACTTCAGGTCTTGTGGGGTGTTCCCTGTATACGGCGGGTCTTGTGGGGTGTTCCCTGTATACGGCGGGTCTTGTGGGGTGTTCCCTGTATATACAGTTATATGAAAAAGTTTGGGCACCCCTATTAATCTTAAGCTTAATATTTTATGAAAATTGGTGTTTTTGCAACAGCTCTTTCAGTTTGATCTATGTAATAACTGTTGGACACAGTAATGTTTCTGCCTTGAAATGAGGTTTATTGTACTAACAGAACATGTGCAATCTGCATTCAAACAAAATTTGACAGGTGCATAAGTATGGGCACCCTTATCATTTTCTTGTCTTAAATACTCCTACCTACTTTTTACTGACTTACTAAAGCACTTTTTTTGGTTTTGTAACCTCATTGAGCTTTGAACTTCATAGCCAGGTGTATGCAATCATGAGAAAAGCTACTTAAAGTGGCCACTTGCAAGTTGTTCTCTTGTTTGAATCTCCTCTGAAGAGTGGCATCATGGGCTCCTCCAAACAACTGTCAAATGATCTGAAAACAAAGATTATTCAACATAGTTGTTCAGGGGAAGGATGCAAAAAGCTGTCTCAGAGATTTAACCTATCAGTTTCCACTGTGAGGAACATAGTAAGGAAATGGAAGAACACAGGGACAGTTCTTGTTAAGGCCAGAAGTGGCAGGCCAAGAAAAACATCAGAAAGGCAGAGAAGAAGAATGGTGAGATCAGTCAAGGACAATCCTCAGACCACCTCCAGAGAGCTGCAGCATCAACTTGCTGCAGATGAGTGTCACTGTGCATCGGTCAACTATACAACGCACTTTGCACAAGGAGAAGCTGTATGGGAGAGTGATGCGAAAGAAGCCGTTTCTGCAAGTACGCACAAACAGAGTCGGCTGAGGTATGCAAAAGCACATTTGGAGAAGCCAATTTCTTTTTGGAAGAAGGTCCTGTGGACTGCTGAAACCAAGATTGAGTTGTTTGGTCATGCAAAAAGGCATTATGCATGGCGGCAAAAATACACAGCATTCCAAGAAAAACACTTGCTACCCACAGTAAAATTTGGTGGAGGTTCCATCATGCTTTGGGGCTGTGTGGCCAATGCCGGCACCGGGAATCTTGTTAAAGTTGAGGGACGCATGGATTCCACTCAGTATCAGCAGATTCTTGACAATAATGTTCAAGAATCAGTGATAAAGTTGAAGTTACGCAGGGGATGGATCTTTCAGCAAGACAATGATCCAAAACACCGCTCCAAATCTACTCAGGCATTCATGCAGAGGAACAACTACAATGTTCTGGAATGGCCATCCCAGTCCCCAGACCTGAATATCATTGAACATCTGTGGGATCATTTGAAGAGGGCTGTCCATGCTCGGCGACCATCAAACTTAACTGAACTGGAATTGTTTTGTAAAGAGGAATGGTCAAAAATACCTTCATCCAGGATCCAGGAACTCATTAAAAGCTACAGGAAGCGACTAGAGGCAAAAGGAGGATCTACTAAATATTAATGTCACTTTTCTGGTGAGGTGCCCATACTTATGCACCTGTCAAATTTTGTTTGAATGCAGATTGCACATTTTCTGTTAGTACAATAAACCTCATTTCAAGGCAGAAACATTACTGTGTCCAACAGTTATTACATATATCAAACTGAAATAGCTGTTGCAAAAACACCAATTTTTATAAAACATTAAGCTTAAGATTAATAGGGGGGCCCAAACTTTTTCATATAACTGTAGCATATCTTGTGGGGTGTTCCCGGTATACGGCAGGTCTTGTGGGGTGTTCCCGGTATACGGCAGGTCTTGTGGGGTGTTCCCTGCATACGGCGGGTCTTGTGGGGTGTTCCCTGCATACAGCGGGTCTTGTGGGGTGTTCCCTGCATGCGGCGGGTCTTGTGGGGTGTTCCCTGCATACGGCGGGTCTTGTGGGGGTGTTCCCTGCATACGGCGGGTCTTGTGGGGGTGTTCCCGGTATACGGCGGGTCGTGTGGGGGTGTTCCCGGTATACCGCGGGTCTTGTGGGGTGTTCCCTGCATACGGCGGGTCTTGTGGGGTGTTCCCGGTATACGGCTGGTCTTGTGGGGTGTTCCCGGTATACAACGGGTCTTGTGAGGTGTTCCTGGTATACGGCGGGTCTTGTGGGGGTGTTCCCGGTATACGCCGGCGGGTCTTGTGGGGTGTTCCCGTTATACGGCGGGTTAGTCATAGGTTCACAGGCTGTTTGATGGACATGTACTTGTCGATCTTATCTTTTCACTGACAGTAACCAAAGATTAAAAAAAAGTGAAGACTTGTCACATAAAATCTGAGAACATTTCAGAATTCTTAGTATATAGAGATTTATTGTTATTTATATACAGTCCAGTCATCAATAGGGAATAATGCTGAGCCCTGATTAGTTACCAGAGACAGAGCAGGAACTATTGGCCCCCTCTTTGGTTATGTAGTATCGGCGTCACTGCCCCCTGATAGGCAGAGATGCCGTCCCTCTTACCGCCGCGCTCCCGGCCCGGCGTCTTCCGGCTCTCCTGCTGCTGCCGGCACGCGCAGCTTCCCAGGCACTGTGCTTAGGGCGCGCGCGCGCTCCCTCCCACTTACAGGGGCCACGCGCGCCATCCTAAGGAGTCCCCGGCCAATGGCCGGAGGACCTCTCATATAAAACGCACCTCCTCCAAAATGGAGGTGCCCGTGCAAGGTTGTAGCTTTGTGTCCTAAACTTTGCTTCAGCCCTCAAGTCCCGCTGCCAGCCTGACTACCAGTCTAGTCCGCCAGCCTGATTACCAGTCCGCCAGCCTGATTACCAGTCCGCCAGCCTGATTACCAGTCCAGTCCGCCAGCCTGACTACCTGTCTCCGCCAGCCAAGTGTACTCTCCAGCCCGACGGTCTGCCTACGATCCAAACCCGCCAGTCTGTCTATGGGCCTGGCTTGCCTGCCTACCTGGAGAATTTACCAGTTACCTGCCGTGCCTATCAGTCAGCCTACCTGAAGGCTCCTGTCAGTTATCTGCCGTGCCTACCCGGAGGCTCCTGCCAGTTACCCGTGGGAGTCACCTGCTCTCATACAAGGACAGGCCCAGAGTAGCACCTGGTCCCTCTGCTCGGTCTTTCCCTGGTTCACGGAGTCGATTGAGCCGCCGAGCGACCTTGGTCAGTCCGAGTTGATACCTAGTTACGCCCCTCTGATCCCTCCTTGCACCGCAGCACAGAGTTTCCACCGCCCAGATCCGTAACAGTTTGCACGGGCCATGGGACCCGGTGGCCCCCAGGCTCCTTCACTTGCTGACCTGTACCAGGAGGTTTCTCATCAGAGATCCCAACAGGAAACCATCCTGACCTACCTGCGATCTGTCAACTCTCGCCTGGACACGCTGTTTGTCCCACCTGTGCCCGCCTCGAGCCGAGCGACACCCGCTCCGGCGGCGCCGCTGCCTGCCAACACCACAGCATCCAGCCTAGGACCCCGGCTTTCTGCGCCTCCTCGTTTTGGGGGAGACCATCGTCTTATATCGGGGTTTTCTGAACAAGTGCACGCTGCACTTTGAACTTCTGGCACATTAGTTTCCCTCTGACAGGGCCAAGGTGGCATTCATCATGTCTCACCTCACCGGGGAAGCATTGGCATGGCTAAACCCTCTATGGGAGAAAGGACACCAGGGAATCCCCTATCTTCTGGCTTTCCTCACTGCCTTCCGGAGGGTCTTCGATGAGCCTGGACGAAGGATTTCTACTGCCTCCTCATTGCTCTGTCTCCGCCAAGGGAGTCTCACTGTGGGCCAGTATGCCATACAGTTCCTTACCCTTGCTTCTGAGCTTGCCTGGGACAACGAGGCCCTGGTGTCCACCTTCTGGGAGGGTCTTTCCGGTCGGATTAAGGACGAGCTAGCCGGCCGGGACATTCCTAACACCCTGGATGACCTGGTGTCACTAGCTACCCGAATTGACATCCGTTTCCTAGAACGTGCTAAGGAGACTACCCGGGAGAGAAGATTTCCTCGTCTTGCTCCTGTTTTCCAGAAACCTGCCTCCCAACCAGCAACTCCCCGGCCACACTCGCCCGAACCTATGCAGATCGACCAGACCAAGATGGTCAAGTCTCGCCAAGAAACACGCCGAGCCCAGGGGAGCTGTTTCTACTGTGGTAGTAAGGAGCACCTGATCCGTTCCTGCCCGGTGAAGCCGGGAAACTCCAGTGTCTAGGACCGTTCGGAGAGGTCGTCCTAGGCAAGAGTAAATCCTCTCCGTTCTTGACTCTATCCGTTTCTATTTCCTGTGGAGAGAACCGCTTCTTTGAAACCGCCCATCTGGATTCCGGAGCCGCTGGGAATCTCATTTCCCAGTCCCTTGTAGAGAAGTATCAGATTCCTACCAAACCTCTGGCTGAACCATTGGCAGTCGCTTCTGTGGATGGAAGACTCCTTCCAGTGACCATCTTGCTCGTCACAGAGCCCGTAACCTTCAGGTGGGAATGCTGCATTCAGAGAGGATCTCCTTCCATGTGCTTTCCGGACTCTCTCACTCCCTTTTGCTAGGTCTACCCTGGCTACAGAGACATGAACCCGTTCTGAATTGGCAATCCGGTGAGGTGCTCCGTGGGGGCAGGATTGCCATGAGACTTGCCTGGTCCCGGTTCGCCCGGCTCTACCTCCCTCTGCTCCAGCTAATTTACCTGGTCTACCGGCACCTTACTGGTCCTATGCAGATGTCTTCGACAAGAAGGAAGCAGAGACACTGCCACCTCATAGGCCATATGATTGCCCTATCGACCTGGTACCCGGTGCCACTCAACCCCGTGGGCGTATTTACCCGTTGTCGTTGGCCGAAACCCGGGCCATGTCGGAGTACATCGAAGAAAATCTGGCTAGGGGATTCATCCAGAAATCTACCTCCCCGGCTGGAGCCGGATTCTTCTTTGTAAAAAAGAAAGACGGTTCACTACGCCCCTGTATCGATTATAGAGAACTCAACCAGATTACTATAAAAAACAAATAGCCCCTGCCGCTCATCTCTGAGCTGTTCGACCGCCTTAAAGGCGCGAAGATCTTCACCAAGCTTTATCTTCGTGGGGCGTATAACTTGTTCCGGATCCACCAAGGAGACGAGTGGAAGACGGCATTCAATACCCGGGACGGCCACTATGAATACCGTGTGATGCCCTTCGGTCTCTGTAATGCTCCAGCCGTCTTCCAAGAATTAGTTAACAACACCTTCCATGACCTCTTATATTCTTGCGCGGTGGTGTACCTGGACGACATCTTGGTCTTCTTTCCGGACCTTCCCACACACCGGAGGGATGTTCGTCAGGTCCTGCTTAGGCTCAGGCAGAATCACCTATATGCAAAATTTGAGAAATGCCTCTTCGAGCAGACCTTTCTTCCGTTCCTGGGCTATATTATCTCGAAGACAGGTCTACGGATGGACCCCGAGAAGGTCTCTGCCATCTTAAAGTGGCCCCGTCCGGAGGGATTGAAGGAGATTCAGCGATTCCTGGGCTTCGCCAACTATTACCGTCTCTTCATCCCACATTTCTCTTCCCGGACTGCTCCCATCTCTGCGCTCACCCGTAAGGGAGCAATCCTAAGGAATGGCCGTCCAAAGCGGAGAAGGCCTTCCTCTCCTTAAAACAAGCCTTCTCTTCTGCCCCAGTGCTGCACTGTCCGGATAACAACAAACAGTTCTTTCTGGAGGTTGATGCTTCCTCTTCCGGAGCCAGAGCGGTGCTCACCCAGAAATCTCCGTCCGTGAGAATGGTAACCTGCGGCTTCTTCTCCAAGCTCTTCTCCTCGTCCGAGCGCAACTACTCCATAGTAACCCGAGAACTGCTAGCCATCAAATTGGCGCTGGAGGAGTGGCGTTACCTGCTTGAGGGGGCTCTGCACCCAGTGGTCATCTACACTGACCACAAAAACCTGGCATATCTACAGAATGACCAAAGACTCAATCTGCGTCAGGCCCGGTGGTCTTTGTTCTTCGCCCTCTTCAACTTTGCCCTACATTACCGCCCTGCGGACAAGAACTTTGCAGCCGACGTCTTGTCCCGATCCTTCCTGTCTTCTGATCAAGAGGAGGAGCCTATGCATATCATCGATCCCTCCAAAGTGATGAATGTGGCCCCCTTGGACCTGTCTCGTCTCCCACCCGGTAAGACGTTTGTAGCAGTTCCGGATCGTAAGAAGGTTCTTCACTGGGGTCATTCATCTAAACTTGCCGCCATGCTGGCCAGAAGAAGACCTTCCTGCTCATTACCTGGCATTACTGGTGGCCTTCCCTGTGCCAGGATGTGGTAGACTTCGTCACGGCCTGTTCATCCTGTGCCCACAACAAGGTTCCCAGACATCTTCCAGCCGGGCCGCCTCCTGCCTCTTCCGTACCTGCTGCCCCGTGGCAACACATTGCTATGGACTTTATTACTGATCTCCCTGTTTCTGCCGGTTGTACTGTCATTTGGGTGGTCGCTGACCGCTTTTCTAAAAGGCCCACTTCATCCCTCTGCCTGGACTCCCGTCTGCATCTGTGCTGGCTAAGGACTTCATCCATCACATCTTTCGTCTCCACGGCCTACCCCTCCACATTGTGTCTGATCGCGGGATCCAGTTTACTTCGCGTTTCTGGAGAGCTACGTGTAAGCTGTTGGATGTCACCCTGGATTTCTCCTCTGCTTATCATCCTCAGTTCAATGGCCAAGTGGAACGTATCAACCAGATCCTTACCAGCTTTCTCCGGCACTTCGTCAACGCTCACCATACCGATTGGGTAGAGCTCCTACCATGGGCCGAGTTCTCCTATAACAACCATGAGAGCGAATTTTCTTCCAAGTCCCTGTTCTTTGTGGTCTACGGTCAACATCGCCGGATTCCGTTTCCTGTTTCCGCTTCAGTGGACAACCCTGCCGCGGAATCTCTGGTCAGTGAATTTTCCACCATTTGGGAGGACACTAGATCTGCACTTCTTCAATCCTCCGAGCGGATGAAGAAGCTTGCTGATAAGAGACGTCTGGATCCGCCTCAATTCCGTCCGGGAGACAAGGTTTGGCTCTCCTCCAAACATGTTCGTCTCAAAATACCCTCCTATAAGTTGGGTCCACGGTTCATCGGTCCATTTGAAGTCCTTAATAAATCAACCCAGTAGCCTACAAGTTAAAACTCCCGGCCACCTTACGGATTCCCAACTCCTTCCACGTATCTCTCCTCAAACCAGTTGTGCTTAATTCTTTTTCCGACAATCCAGGTTCTTCCCCTGCTCTGGTCTCCGCTGAGGACTTCTAAGAGGGTAAGAGGATAAACCTTTTTTCTGGTGGATTGGAAGGGGTTTGGCCCAGAGGAGAGAACTTGGGAACCCAGGGAGAACATCCACGCCCCACTTCTCCTTAAAAAATTTCTTTCCAGCCTAAAAAAGAGGGGGCATAAAGTGGTGGGGGGTACTGTAGCATCGGCGTCTCTGCCCCCTGATAGGCAGAGACGCCGTCCGTCTTACCGCCGCGCTCCCGGCCCTGCATCTTTCGGCTCTTCTGCTGCTGCTGCCGGCGCGCACAGCTTCCCGGGCACTGTGCTTAGGGCGCGCGCTCCCTCCCTCTTAAAGGGGCCACGCGCGCCGTCCTAAGGAGTCCCCGGCCAATGGCCGGAGGACCTCTCATGTAAAAGGCACCTCCTCCAAAATGGAGGTGCCCGTGCAAGGTTGTAGCTTTGTGTCCTAAACTCTGCTTCAGCCCTCAGGTCCCGCTGCTAGTCTGACGTCCAGTCCGCCAGCCTGACTACCAGTCCTGTCCGCCAGCCTGACTACCAGTCCTGTCCGCCAGCCTGACTACCAGTCCTGTCCGCCAGCCAAGTGTACAGTCCAGCCCGACGGTCTGCCTACGATCCAAACCCGCCAGTCTGTCTATGGGCCTGGCTTGCCTGCCTACCCGGAGAACGTACCAGTTACCTGCCGTGCCTATCAGTCAGCCTACCTGGAGACTCCTGCCAGTTACCTGTGGCAGTCACCTGCTCTCATACAAGGACTGGACCAGAGTAGCACCTGGTCCCTCTGCTCGGTCCCTCCCTGGTTCACGGAGTCGATTGAGCCGCCGAGCGACCTTGGTCGGTCCGAGTTGATGCTTAGTTACGCCCCTCTGGTCCCTCCTTGCTCCGCAGCCAGAGGTTCCACCACCCGGATCCGTAACAGGTTATATCATTTATTTTACAGGAATCCTTCAAAGAACTATGTGAGAGGCGCCGACACAATGACTACAGTGCGACAGAGGAAGAGGATTAATGCGTCTGAGCAAACTCACAACAGCAGCCATACTGACAAAACCTCACAGCCCAATGTGAGGGGAGGATCTAGTGAGTACTGTATTATGTCCTGTATTATACTTCAGAGCTGCACTCACTATTCTGCTGGTGCAGTCACTGTGTACATACATTACATTACTGATCCTGAGTTACATCCTGTATTATACTCCAGAGCTGCACTCACTATTCTGCTGGTGGAGTCACTGTGTACATACATTACATTACTGATCCTGAGTTACATCCTGTATTATACTCCAGAGCTGCACTCACTATTCTGCTGGTGCACTCACTGTGTACATACATTACATTACTGATCCTGAGTTACCTCCTGTATTATACTCCAGAGCTGCACTCACTATTGTGCTGGTGCAGTCACTGTGTACATACATTACATTACTGATCCTGAGTTACCTCCTTTATTATCATCCAGAGCTGCACTCACTATTCTGCTGGTGCAGTCACTGTGTACATACATTACATTACTGATCCTGAGTTACCTCCTGTATTATACTCCAGAGCTGCACTCACTATTCTGCTGGTGCAGTCACTGTGTACATACATTACTGATCCTGAGTTACCTCCTGTATTATACTCCAGAGCTGCACTCACTATTCTGCTGGTGCAGTCACTGTGTACATACATTACTGATCCTGAGTTTCCTCCTGTATTATACTCCAGAGCTGCACTCACTATTCTGCTGGTGCAGTCACTGTGTACATACATTACATTACTGATCCTGAGTTACATTCTGTATTATACACCAGAGCTGCACTCACTATTCTGCTGGTGCAGTCACTGTGTACATACATTACATTACTGATTGTGAGTTACATCCTGTATTATACTCCAGAGCTGCACTCACTATTCTGCTGGTGCACTCACTGTGTACATACATTACATTACTGATCCTGAGATACCTCCTGTATTATACTCCAGAGCTGCACTCACTATTGTGCTGGTGCAGTCACTGTGTACATACATTACTGATCCTGAGTTACATCCTGTATTATACTCCAGAGCTGCACTCACTATTCTGCTGGTGCAGTCACTGTGTACATACATTACATTACTGATCCTGAGTTACATCCTGTATTATACTCCAGAGCTGCACTCACTATTGTGCTGGTGCAGTCACTGTGTACATACATTACATTACTGATCCTGAGTTACATCCTGTATTATACCCCAGAGCTGCACTCACTATTCTGCTGGTACAGTCACTGTGTACATACATTACATTACTGATCCTGAGTTACATCCTGTATTATACCCCAGAGCTGCACTCACTATTCTGCTGGTGCACTCACTGTGTACATACATTACATTACTGATCCTGAGTTACATCCTGTATTATACCCTAGAGCTGCACTCACTATTCTGCTGGTGCAGTCACTGTGTACATACATTACATTACTGATCCTGAGTTACATCCTGTATTATACTCCAGAGCTGCACTCACTATTCTGCTGGTGCAGTCACTGTGTACATACATTACATTACTGATCCTGAGTTACCTCCTGTATTATACTCCAGAGCTGCACTCACTATTCTGCTGGTTCAGTCACTGTGTACATACATTACATTACTGATCCTGAGTTACATCCTGTATTATACTCCAGAGCTGCACTCACTATTCTGCTGGTGCAGTCACTGTGTACATACATTACTGATCCTGAGTTACATCCTGTATTATACCCTAGAGCTGCACTCACTATTATGCTGGTGCAGTCACTGTGTACATACATTACATTACTGATCCTGAGTTACCTCCTGTATTATACTCCAGAGCTGCACTCACTATTCTGCTGGTGCAGTCACTGTGTACATACATTACATTACTGATCCTGAGTTACCTCCTGTATTATACCCCAGAGCTGCACTCACTATTCTGCTGGTGCAGTCACTGTGTACATACATTACTTTACTGATCCTGAGTTACCTCCTGTATTATACTCCAGAGCTGCACTCACTATTCTGCTGGTGCAGTCACTGTGTACATACATTACTGATCCTGAGTTACCTCCTGTATTATACTCCAGAGCTGCACTCACTATTCTGCTGGTGCAGTCACTGTGTACATACATTGCTGATCCTGAGTTACCTCCTGTATTATACTCCAGAGCTGCACTCACTATTCTGCTGGTGCAGTCACTGTGTACATACATTACATTACTGATCCTGAGTTACCTCCTGTATTATACTCCAGAGCTGCACTCACTATTCTGCTGGTGCAGTCACTGTGTACATACATTACTGATCCTGTATTATACTCCAGAGCTGCACTCTCTAGCCTGGCTGTGTGTTATAAGGTGTGATTTGGCGAGTGATGTAACACTTCTGTCCTCTCGCCCCTCAGGCCGCTCAGTGTGGGGGTCCCTGTGTTTCCTTGTAGGAGCCACCTTCGCTCTGTGTCTCGGTCTGGCCGGTTCGTATTATGTCGCCACCCTCCATGAGAACGACTTGTGGTTCTCCAGTATTAAGGTACAGAAGACATTATACTGACCGCCTGTAAGTGGCTGATACGTTGTTTTACTGCAGTTTAACCATTTAAGGCCACTGTCAATCTCTGACAACGTTTCAACTACAGGGAACCAAAGGGCTACCAAGTGAGCAAGGGTCCTGCCGAAGACCCCCATAACTGCCGTGTTCTACAGGCTGAGTCACTCAGGCGACCGCAACTATACTATATATTCAAGTCCACAAAAAAAAATAACTGAAAAAATAAAAAACCTGGACAAGTTGGTTACTTTTGTTTAGTGCATAATAAACGCCATAAAGCAAAACCCAGAAAATAATGGCGGAATTGCGTTTTTTTTTTTTTTTCTTGCTATTTTACCGCAGTTGGAATATTTTTCCCCCTTTTTCCAGTAAAGTGAATGGTGTCATTTTTTTCAGAGGAAAAAAAGAAAAATTCCCGTTACCTTAAGTGGTTTAACTTAACTCTCTTCAAGCCCAAATCCATGAGTCAGACCATAAAAATCGCAATATCTGGCAGTGCATGTGTTGTATCCGCTCAGTGCAAGAGAAACCAGATATCATGGAGGCAGCACTGCCCTCTGGTGGATAGTTAGGACATTTACAAAAAAAAAAATAATATAATTTTAGGCATATATTTACTCACTTATTTATCCCAATTCTTTGTCGGTAATCATCTGAAGTTTCACTACATCCCCTAAAATCAATGTTTTATGTCGTAAACCTCGCTTAGGGCTCTTTCACACATCAGTGTCTCCAGGAGGTGTGGTGACAGTTTCCACACTTACTTGAGACACTGACACACGTAGACCCATTCAAATGAATGGGTCTGCGCACATGGCAGTGCATTTCCACGGATCGTGTGTCTGTGTGCAAAACACGCTGACATGTCAGTTTTTTTCACGCCGCATTAGTTGCAAAACATCCCACACACATGCACTCTGATAACACACGGGTGACATCCATCAGTGTGACACGTACCGGCGCATGGGAATCAGCGGTACAGTTAGCGCTGTTCCCAAGGGCTGAGTGCTGAAGGAATCTCTCATCATTGTTCCCTGCTGGTGTTGCGATCAGCGCAAATAAGGGACAATGTTGAGAGTTATATTCAGCTCCCAATGTCTCCAACAAGTGTAAAAATAAGAATAAAATAAAAAAACACATTGTAACACCTAATTCCTTGAAGCCATTGTCCCCTGTAAACAAACCAAAAATAAAAAAGAACAATATCCCACACCTGTCCGAAGATTAAATAATCCAGTGTCCCACGCCATAATCCATCTGACCGACACTTCTGCATCAGCGTGAGCGGTGGCTTGAGGCGACCACACGCCCTGAGGAGCAGGGGAGAATGATGCGGCGAGTGGTCCCTGACCTGTGGTGACCTCAGTGAGATCAGCGCGAGCGGGCCCTGACCTGTGATGACCTCAGTGAGATCAGCGCGAGCGGGCCCTGACCTGTGGTGACCTCAGTGAGCTCAGCGCGGGTCAGGGGCTGCATCACGTCATTCTCCTCTGCTCCTCAGCATGTCTGGTCGCCTCAAGCCACCGCACACGTTGATGAAGAAATGTCACACGGTTGGATTACTGCGTGGGATACTGGACTATTTCAACTTTGGACAGGTGAGGGATAACTGTGTTTTTTTTATTTTTGGTTTACAGGGTGTAAGGCGGCGGTGTTCACACTGTGCAGTAACTGAGGCAGTGACCCAAGCAAGTCCAACATAAACAGCTTTTATTTCAGAAACTCACGGGTTAACAGAAAGTCCTCCAGTTCGCAGCCAGGTTACCAGAAAGTCCATACACAATGGTTGCCGGGGACAACGGCCACACCGGGCCGCTCAGAGCCTGACAGGTGCAGAGCCTTCCCAGGCGTGGATTCAGCCACACTCAATCCTGCTGAGCTTCCCTGCTGTGCTCCCAGCAGGTTCCAACATAGAACAACACTAATCCTTAGTGCAGGGATTTTAAAGGACCTGTGGCAAGAACCACTGGAAAACAAGGGGTGGAGGGAGGAGGCCGCCCCACTGCCTCCTGTGACCTCCTCCAAGAAATGAAGGCCCTGCCGGGTTTTACTTCATCTGCCTTAGCCAGGTAGTCTGACCAGGTGATTGCTCACCTTCATTCCTGCATTGCAGCCGCAGCTGTGTGTGTGACTGCAATGCACTCCAATGGATTTAATAGGTCTCTGTACACATTCTGGGGGATATATAACGTCCTTCGTATACGATTCCGGTCACTGTCTCACATATCCCCCCCCCCCTGTTCAAACTTGTGGGGTTGAACATTTGACACCATGCAGGGTGCCCGGGATAGGGCATCTGCGTTTCCCTGCGACTTCCCGGGGCGATGTTCTACAGAGAAACTGAAATTTTGCAGAGACAGGAACCACCTGGTGACTCGCGCATTCCTCTCCTTGGCATTCCTCATCCACACCAAGGGTGAGTGGTCACCAAGCGGAACTGACGCCCGAGTAAGTAATAACGTAGTGATTCCAAGGCCCACTTAATAGCCAAACACTCCTTCTCTACCACACTATAGCTTTTCTCCACCGGGGTAAGCTTTCTACTCATGTAGGTGACCGGGTGCTCTTCACCATTCTCTTTTTGTGACAATACCGCCCCTAGGCCTACCACCGAGGCATCTGTCTGTACAATGAAGGTTTCATTGAAGTTGGGGCTGATGAGGACCGGCTGTCCACACAGGGCCAACTTCATGGACTGAAAAGCTTCTTCTGCCTGAGGGTTCCCCCGAACCATTACCGATTTTTTTCCTTTCAAGAGATCGGTCAGGGCCGCCGTTCGCCCAGCAAAATTAGGTATAAACCGGCAGTAATACCCAAGCATGCCAAGGAACACCCTCACCTTGTGCTTGACGGTTTAGGCCAGTTTTTTATGGCCTCAACTTTATTGATTTGGGGCTTAATAGCTCCTCGGCCTATCACATACCCCAAATATCGGGCTTCCTCTAGCCCTATCGCACATTTTTTGGGGTTTGCCGTTAACCCCGCGACTCTGAGAGAATCCAGCACCGCTTGTACCTGGGATAGGTGCGTATGCCAGTCAATGCTAAAGATGATAATGTCATCTAGATACGTGGACGCGTACTCCTGATGAGGCTTGAGCACTATGTCCATCAACCTCTGGAATGTAGCCGGGGCCCCATGTAACCCAAAAGGTAACACCACATAGTGATATAGACCCTCCGGAGTTATGAAGGCGGTCTTTTCCT
This sequence comes from Phyllobates terribilis, assembly GCF_046119375.1. NCBI lineage: Eukaryota > Metazoa > Chordata > Amphibia > Anura > Dendrobatidae > Phyllobates > Phyllobates terribilis. The sequence continues at coordinate 11,478,992 of NW_027362774.1, forward strand.
TCGCCGAATCTGTGAGGGGTACCTGCCAATAACCCTTGGTGAGATCGAGCGTGGTAAAGTACTGGGCCTGCCCCAGTCTCTCAATCAGCTCGTCCACCCGGGGCATTGGATAAAGGTCAAACTTCGACACTTCATTCAATTTCCGGAAATCGTTACAGAAGCGTAATGATCCGTCTGGTTTTGGAATCAGTACGATGGGGCTAGCCCACTCACTCCGTGATTCCTCTATGACGCCTAACTGGAGCATTTGTTTTACCTCAGCCGTGATGGCTTGCCTCCGGGCCTCGGGTACCCGGTACGGTCTTATTCGTACCCGTACCCCAGATTCGGTGACAATGTCATGTTGGATAACCGTAGTCCTACCTGGTAGCTCTGAGAACACGTCGGTATTGTGCTGCACCAGCGAGCGAGCCTCCCGTCGCTGCTGTTTAGTGAGAGCATCACTTATCCTGACCTCCCCCTCGGATGCTTCCCTGGCTGAAGGTGGAGAATTCTCTGGTGATATGCACGGAGTGACGTCTGTAATTAAACACTCTCGATCTTTCCAAGGCTTTAGCAGGTTTACATGGTAAAGCTGCTCAGGTTTCCTCCTTCCGGGCTGATACACCCGGTAATTTACCTCCCCCACTTTTTCTCGAATCTCATATGGTCCTTGCCACTTGGCCATGAGCTTACTCTCGGCTGTGGGTACCAGTACTAACACCCGATCGCCATTGTTAAAAGTTCTGACTCTGGCTCTTTTATTATATGTGCGCCTCTGAGCTGTCTGGGCATCTAACAGATGCTCTTTCACGATGGGCATGACCGCCGCGATCCGGTCCTGCATACTAGCCACGTGTTCAATTATACTCCTATGCGGAGTTGGCTCTTGTTCCCATGTCTCTTTGGCTACGTCCAACAGACCCCTAGGGTGTCTGCCGTACAATAACTCAAAGGGAGAGAACCCTGTGGAAGCCTTGGGTACCTCACAGACGGCGAACATCAAATAGGGTAACAACATGTCCCAATCCCGTCCATCCTTAGAAACCACCCTTTTTAACATGGACTTGAGGGTTTTATTGAACCGTTCTACTAGCCCATCGGTTTGAGGGTGGTACACCGAGGTGCGCAGTTGTTTAATTTTTAGCAATTTGCATAGTTCCTTTGTCACTTTGGACATAAAGGGGGTCCCCTGATCCGTCAGGATCTCCTTGGGTAGTCCAAGGCGACAGAACATGGCAAACAGCTCCCGTGCAATCAGTTTCGCCGAGGGGCGGCGTAGTGGTATAGCTTCCGGGTACCGAGTGGCATAGTCGACGACTACCAGTATATGTTGGTGTCCACGGGCGGATTTTACAATGGGTCCAACCAAGTCCATTGCAATCCGTTCAAAAGGCACCTCTATCACCGGCAGGGGTACCAATGGGCTACGGAAGCTTGCAGTGGGTGGGGTCAGCTGACATTCGGGGCAGGATTCGCAGTACCTTTTGACCTCCGCGTAAACCCCAGGCCAAAAGAACCGCTGCAAGATACGTTCTAGCGTCTTTTTCACCCCTAAGTGTCCACCCAGCAGGTGTGAGTGTGCCATCTCGAGAATCGCCCGACGGTACGACTGAGGTGCCACTAACTGATCCACAACCTCGTCCCTGATCTTATCTATCCTATAGAGCAACCCACTGTTGATTACCATGTGTGGAAATTCAGTATCTACACCGGGCTGTTGAGCTACGCCATTTACCTCTAACACCCTTTCCCGCGCCTGAGCCAGGGTGGGATCCTGTAGCTGAGCCGTCCCAAACGTGCCCCGGGACACTTTCAGCTCGGGGATCGATGGGATCTCCTCGACCTCTCCTGCCAGCACCTCTAAGGGAAACCTATCGGGGTCACACTCTGTCCCTAGGTTGGACACCCCTACAGCAGGTTCCCCTGACTCCGGTTCGTCGGGTACAATGCCTGTAATACATTTTACCGGGGGAGAGTGGATTTTGTTTTTCCACAGAGTCCAGAACAGGGGCAAGTCTCTTCCCAACACAGTTCCATAGGGAAGAGTTTTTACCACCCCCACCACATGTTTTATTTCTCCACACGGCTTGGACAGGACTACCTCCTCAGTTGGGTACTCTCGGAGGTCCCCATGGATACACACAACCCCAACGGGCCGTTCACCGGGGTTGTCTCCTGCCACCAACAACCCATGTACCAAAGTCACAAGGCTCCCTGAGTCCAGGAGGGCCTCCGTGGGGTACCTATTAACCAGTACCTGGCATAATTGGAGTTCACTGTCCCGGGAGTCGGCGCTCGCCGTGCAGACGGTCTGGGCATACATTGAGACCCGGCGGCTATATCCACAGTCCATGGGTTCCGTAGTCAGGGGGCAATTAGCAATCACATGTCCCGGCCGCTGACACCCCCAACATCTAAGGGTGGAGGTACTATGTGGTCTTATGACAGTTTGGGAGGGGGTCGGTCTCCTGTCACTCTCACTCCGAGGATCCCCTTCAGCACGGGTACGGTACTGACTGTCCCCAGCAGAGGGACGCGACCCCTTTCCCGACTCCTGGGTTGGCAGGGATAGGCGTGACAGCCGCGAGGGGTCAGAGTCCCGGATAAAGTCCTGAGTGGCCGAGTAGCGCTCGATCAGGCTGACCACCTGGTCAAGTGTGCCGGGGTCCCCTCGCCCCACCCAACGTTGGATAGCGGCTGGAAGAGTCCTCACCAGCCGGTCGACCACCACCCTCTCCACCATCTGGGCCGGAGACAAAGTCTCAGGCTGGAGCCACCTCTTTACCAGCTGCAGGAGGTCATAAGCCTGAGACCGGGCGGGTCGGGTCTCCACATAGGCCCACGAAAACACATGCTGAGTCCTCACGTATGTATTAACCCCCAGCCAGGCAAGGATCTCACCTTTGAGCCTCTGGTAGTCCCGGGCGTCCTCCTGACTGAGGTCAAAACAGGCCTTCTGGGCATCGCCTACCAAAAACGGAGCCACCACTTCCGCCCACTGGTCGGCCGGTAGGTTTTCCTGCTCTGCTGTGCGTTCGTAGATGGTCAGGAAGGCTTCCACGCCGTCTTCCGGTCCCATCTTCCTCAACGCTGATCGAACCTTGTCCCGGGCCTCTCGACGTTCCGGAATCGGTGTTGTGGCCGTTTCCCGCAGGGCAGCAATCTGTTGCATCATCAGTTCATTTTTTTTTTTGCTGCTGCTGGTACAGTAGCTGCTGCTGCTGATTGTGCTGCTGTTCCCGCTCCTGCTGTTGCCGTTGGAGACTAAGGTGCTGCTCCTGCTGTTGCTGTTGGAGACTCAGGTGCTGCTCCTGCTGTTGCTGTTGCTGTTGGAGACTCAGGTGCTGCTCCTGCTGTTGCCGCTGAGACTGCAGCTGCTGCTGCTGGGCGAGTGCGAGCTGCTTTAATAGCTCCTCCATTTTGTCCATGGGGTGGAACTGAAAGGTGGCCGGCCGGATTGTGGTCATGCAGCGGCTGGTGGGGTATGCCTCAGTCACTATGCCCGCATTCTCCACCAAGCTGTAAGGCGGCGGTGTTCACACCGTGCAGTAACTGAGGCAGTGACCCAAGCAAGTCCAACATAAACCGCTTTTATTTCAGCAACTCACGGGTTAACAGAAAGTCCTCCGGTTCGCAGCCGGGTTACCAGAAAGTCCATACACAATGGCTGCCGGGGACAACGGCCACACCGGGCCGCTCAGAGCCTGACAGGTGCAGAGCCTTCCCAGGCAGTGGTTCAGCCACACTCAATCCTGCTGAGCTTTCCTGCTAAGCTCCTAGCAGGTCCCAACATAGAACAACACTAATCCTTAGTGCAGGGTTTTTTAAAGGCCCTGTGGCAAGAGCCACTGGAAAACCTGGGTTGGAGGGAGGAGGCCGCCCCACTGCCTCCTGTGACCTCCTCCAAGAAATGAAGGCCCTGCCGGGTTTTACTTAATTTGCCTTAGCCAGGTAGCCTGACCAGGTGATTGCTCACCTTCATTCCTACATTGCAGCCGCAGCTGTGTGTGTGACTGCAATGCACTCCAATGGATTTTAATAGGTCTCTGTACACATTCTGGGGGATATATAACATCCCTTTTATACGATCCCGGTCACTGCCTCACAAGGGGAACATGGCTTTAGGGGATTGGATGTAAAGATGAGTATAATGTCATTTTTTAATTTTATTCTTATTTTTACACTTGTTGGAAACAGCGGGGGCTGAATACAACTCTCAACATTGTCCCTCGCTCGGGCTGATCGCAGCGCAAGCAGGGGCCAATGAGGAAAGCTGCCTTCAGCACCCGGCGCCGTGAAACAGAGCTAACTGTACCGCTGATTCCCAGGTGCCGGTACGTGTGATACTGATGCCACACAGGTACATATGGACTGTTTTTTCCAGTACCGGAAATATCAGGACGTGTGAAAGAGGCCATAACTGGATTTTTATCGGACATGGCTCAGAAATTGCTAAAATTATGTATTATAGGTGCTGTGTTAGGTTGAGCTGTAGGGCCGTATCCACACATATATCCGTCTGTTTTTCCTGGAGAGAAAAAATAAACACGGTTGTGTGAATAGTCTTCTTCTTGATTCTTTTAACTTTCCTCACTGCTGATTTTTTTTCGGTGCAGATTTTGCATAGATCACGTAGAAAATGCACTTGCAGAATTCATAGTGTGCCGCAGTCATTTCCTAGTCCGCCGCCGTTTTGTTGTTTTTTTTGCTGCAATGCATAAAGTGAAATCCGTGTACATTGTGCATGAAATCTGCGGCAGGAAACCTACTGATCGGTAAGAGACTTGTCTTGGGGTAATTCCTCCAGCATCGGATCTCATTGTGTCATTTCTGTCTTTCAGGAGGTGGAGAGAGAAATCTCCTTCAGGACCGAGTGCGGCCTGTATTATTCATACTACAAGCAGATTCTTCACGCCCCGTCCATCGCACAAGGTACGGTCATTCTGACACCGACGGCTAAACCTCAGGAACAAAGTGCGGCACAAATAGTCACATAGGAGATGCATAACCCAGTTATTTCACATGGCATTACTTCCATGCGGAGGCCACAGTGCGACCGGGAAATAATTAATTAGTCATTAGGTTCGCACTTAGTCAGTGGGATCGGAGGATGGGGGTCAGACGGTCGTGACACATGTTCACAGCTCGTGTGCAGGGGTTAATAAAAGCCGCTTATAGGGCAATGCTGCAGCATCGAAGGAGATCCAGAGATCCCACCTGCTTCAGAGCAGCGCTCACAAGCTCTGTAAGCGCTGCTCTCCTTCCCGACTGATAGACTGCAGCGGTGTCCGGGAACATAGGCAACAAGCCGTAAACTATAAAGAACGGATTTTTATTATAAGATAAATTAGAAAGTTGCTTATTTCTACAGACACTTTGTAGGATGATGAGAAAACCTCTTTAAATTGGTGTCTTATTGCTTCGCTAGGCTGTGTTATGAGGGTCTTTGTCTGCTTGGTCTGTAGGGATCACTGACCTGATCTATGACAATAACACAGAATCAAAGAGAACAATTAATATTTTGGAAAGAATGAACGTCTACCAGGAGGTCGTCCTCGCCGTCGCCTACCGGGCCCTTAACTTATGGGTAAGTGGTGATTTTCTATGTAAGAAGTGGCAGTACACTTACCCCTGGCTCTCCGATTACCATGGAGTCTCTATAGTTGTGCCCCCCATATACAGACTATGAATCCAACAGTCTTCAAAAAGATTAGAAAATAAACCCCTTCTTATAAGGTGATGGGATATCGCACTCACTTTATAAGTCATGGGGGTGCGACCTCTGACCGTTCCCGCTGACAATAAATTGCAGACAGCGCTGATTAAACATTGCGTCCTTTTCTAGTGTCTTCCTGCTCAGCGGCGCCACCCGGCTGTGCTGCAGGGCTCTGCATTCTGCACCCGGCTGTGCTGCAGGGCTCTGCATGCTGCACCCGGCTGTGCTGCGGGGCTCTGCAGGCTGCACCCGGCTGTGCTGCGGGGCTCTGTGCGCTGCACCCGGCTGTGCTGCGGGGCTCTGCGCGCTGCACCCGGCTGTGCTGCGGGGCTCTGCGCGCTACACCCGGCTGTGCTGCGGGGCTCTGCGCGCTGCACCCGGCTGTGCCGCGGGGCTCTGCGCGCTGCACCCGGCTGTGCCGCGGGGCTCTGCGCGCTGCACCCGGCTGTGCCGCGGGGCTCTGCGCGCTGCACCCGGCTGTGCCGCGGGGCTCTGCGCGCTGCACCCGGCTGTGCCGCGGGGCTCTGCGCGCTGCACCCGGCTGTGCCGCGGGGCTGTGCTGCAGGGCTCTGCGTGCTGCACCCAGCTGTGCCGCGGGGCTGTGCTGCAGGGCTCTGCACATTGCACCCGGCTGTGCCGCGGGGCTGTGCTGCAGGGCTCTGCACCATTGCACCCGGCTGTGCTGCGGGGCTCTGCACCGTTGCACCCGGCTGTGCTGCGGGGCTGTGCTGCGGGGCTCTGCACGATGCACCCGGCTGTGCTGCGGGGCTCTGCGCGCTGCACCCGGCTGTGCTGTGGGGCTCTGCGCGCTGCACCCGGCTGTGCTGCGGGGCTCTGCACGCTGCACCCATCTGTGCGTGGCTCTGCACGTTGCACCCGTCTGTGCAGGGCTCTGCACGCTGCACCCGTCTGTGCAGGGCTCTGCACGCTGCACCCGTCTGTGTGGGGCTCTGCACGCTGCACCCGTCTGTGTGGGGCTCTGCAAGCTGCACCCATCTGTGTGGGGCTATGCACGCTGCACCCGTCTGTGTGGGGCTCTGCAAGCTGCACCCGTCTGTGCGGGGCTCTGCACGCTGCACCCGTCTGTGCGGGGCTCTGCAAGCTGCACCCGTCTGTGCGGGGCTCTGCACGCTGCACCCGTCTGTGCGGGGCTCTGCAAGCTTCCCTATTTACTTGGATGGGACCTGCGCTGCCAGCAGCCAATGCTCCACCCTGTGGAGGGGACTAAGCACTAAGTCATTGGGATGCCAGAGGTTGGATCCCAAACTTTTAGCGATGTGATATCTGATGACTTCACAATCGCTGTATGATGAAAAAGTGCACAATTTTTTATATAGACAGTTTTTCGCTATTTTACCATCTCTGTGAATGTAAATCAGAACGTTTCCATTCACTTACAGCAAACAGAATGTGAAAACTGACAAACTAAAGCACAAAGTGTATTAGGCAGTTGCAGAACTTTTTTTTCAGTGCAGTTTACTCCACTTGCGACCCAGTTATATCATCTTCAGACCCAAACCCTTCAGCGAGTCCCGGGCGTTTCCATCACTGAATGGAGCGCTGCAGCGTCTGCACAGTGACCATGGACTCATTGTCGTTTTTCTGTATCCGCAGAATTACCTGGAGCCGGTGTACTTCTACATTCACACCCTGTTCGGCCTGCAGGCGGTGTACGTGGCCGCTCTGTATATTAACAGCTGGCTGCTCAGCGGGACCTGGCTGTCCGGATCATTGGCTGCTTTATGGTACATTGTGAACAGGTAAGGTTCAGGGCAGGTACGCCTGATTGTCGGCTTCTCTTGTCCATGGCGAGCAGAGGACGCGTTTTACTACACCGGACAATAATGTAAGTATAAGGGCTCGAACAACCGAGTGAAATCGTGCTCAGAAAGAAAACTAGTGATCACTAATAAAAGAAGAAAGTATTCACCCCCTTGGCTTTTTACCTATTTTTCTACATTACAACCTGTGTAAATATGTTTGTAATCCGATTTGTGTGTGATGCATCAGCACTAAATAGTCTAAGTTGATGAAGTGAGAAAAATATAGACATAAATTAAACTTATGGCATCAAATAAATAAAAATTGCCATGTGCATATGTATTCACCCCTTTTGCTATGAAGCCCCTAACAATTTCTGGTGCAAGCAATTCCCTTAAGTCATATGCTTAGTGAAAGGAAGTCCCCCCCATGTGTGCAATCCTCAAGTGTCACATGTCTGTCAGTATATACGCTTTACCTTTTCTGAAAGGCCACAGAGGCTGCAACACCATTAAGCAAGAGGTATCACTAACTGAACACCACGAAGACCAAGGAGATCTCCAAACAACAACACCACAAAGACCAAGGAGATCTCCAAACAACAACACCACAAAGACAAAGGAGATCTCCAAACAACAACACCACGAAGACCAAGGAGATCTCCAAACAACACCACCATGAAGACCAAGGAGATCTCCAAACAACAACAACAACACAAAGACCAAGGAGATCTCCAAACAACACCACGAAGACCAAGGAGATCTCCAAACAACACCACGAAGACCAAGGAGATCTCCAAACAACACCACCACCACGAAGACCAAGGAGATCTCCAAACAACACCACCACAACGAAGACCAAGGAGATCTCCAAACAACACCACCACCACGAAGACCAAGGAGATCTCCAAACAACACCACGAAGACCAAGGAGATCTCCAAACAGCACCACCACCACCAAGACCAAGGAGATCTCCAAACAACACCACCACCACCAAGACCAAGGAGATCTCCAAACAACACCACCACCACCAAGACCAAAGAGATCTCCAAACAACAACACCATGAAGACCAAGGAGATCTCCAAACAACAACACCACGAAGACCAAGGAGATCTCGAAACAACAACACCACGAAGACCGAGGAGATCTCCAAACAACAACACCACGAAGACCAAGGAGATCTCCAAACAACAACACCACGAAGACCAAGGAGATCTCCAAACAACACCACCACGAAGATCAAGGAGATCTCCAAACAACACCACCACGAAGACCAAGGAGATCTCCAAACAACAACACCACGAAGACCAAGGAGATCTCCAAACAACACAACACCATGAAGACCAAGAAGATCTCCAAACAACACAACACCACGAAGACCAAGGAGATCTCCAAACAATAACACCACAAAGACCAAGGAGATCTCCAAACAACAACACCACAAAGACCAAGGAGATCTCCAAACAACAACACCACGAAGACCAAGGAGATCTCCAAACAACACAACACCATGAAGACCAAGGAGATCTCCAAACAACAACACCACAAAGACCAAGGAGATCTCCAAACAACAACACCACAAAGACCAAGGAGATCTCCAAACAACAACACCACAAAGACCAAGGAGATCTCCAAACAAGTAAGGACAAAGTTGTGGAGAAGTACAAGTCAGGGTTGGGTTATTAAAAAAAAAAAAAAAAAATATCCCGATTTCTGATGATCCCCCGGAGCACCATCAACTCCATTATCATCAAATGGAAAGAACATGGTATCACAACAAACCTGCCAAGAGAGGGTGCCCACCAAAACTCAGCCCGGGCAAGAACGGCATTAATCAGAGAGGTAGCACAGAGACCAAAGGTAACCCTGAAAGAGCTGCAGAGTTCCCAAGCAGAGACTGGAGTATCTGTCCATACGACCACAATAAGCCGTACACTCCATAGAGGTGGTCTTTATGGAAGAGTGGGCAGGAAAAAGCCTTTGCTGACACACAAAAATTGTAAGGCTCGTTTTGAGTTTGCCAAAATACATGTGATCGACTCCCCAAATGTATGGAGGAAGGTGCTGTGATCAGATGAGACCAAAATTGAACTTTTTGGTCGAAAAGGTAAATTCTACATTTTGCACCAAACCAACACCCCACCCTCACCCCAAGAACACAATCCCCACAGTGAAACATGGTGGTGGCAGCATCATGATGTGGGGGTCATTTTCAGCAGGGACAGCGAAAATGGTCCGAGATGATGAGAAGATGGATGGTGCGAAATACAGGAATATTCCTGTTTCATTCTGTCAGTGATTTGAGACTGAGTCGAAGGTTCACCTTCCAACAAGACAATGACCCAAAGCATACTGCTAAAGCAACACTCGAGTGGTTCAAGGGGAAACATGTAAATGTTTTGGAGTTGCCGAGTCACAGCCCAGACCTTAATCCAATGGAGAATCTGTGGTCAGACTTGAAGATTGCTGTTCACCAGAGGAAACCATCTAACCTGAAGGGGTTGGAGCAGGTTTGCCTTGAGGAATAGACAAAAATCTCAGTGCCCAGATGTGGAAAGCTCATAGAGACTTATCCAAAGCGACTTGCAGCAGTAATTGCCACAAAAGGAGGCTCTACAAAGTACTGACTTTAGGGGGGTGAATAGTTATACACACTGAAGTTTACAGTTATTTTGTCCTATTTGTTGTTTGAACATTTGTTTTTTCTTTTTATTGTGAAGCACAGTTGTAGGCATGTTCTTTACATGAACTGATTCAAACCCTCAAAAAGAAAACGTGTGAGGTAGCAAAATACGAAAAATGGCAAGGGGGTGAATACTTTCACAAGCTACTTTATACATGTGTGTCTGTGTGTATATATATATCTATATCTGCTCAGAAAAATAAAGGGAACACTTAAACAACACAATGTAACTCCAAGTCAATCACACTTCTATGACATCAACCTGTCCAGTTGTGAAGTAACACTGATTGTGAATCAGTTTCTCATCCTGTTGTGCAAATGGAACAGACAACTGGTAGAAATGATCGGCAATTAGCAAGATACCCCCTATAAAGGAGCGGTTCTGCAGGTGGTGACCACAGACCATTTCTCTGTTCTCATCCTTTTTAGCTGCTGTTTTGGTCACTTTTGCGTTTTGTCATTGCTCTCACCCCTAGAGGTACTGTAGCATGAGGCGGTGTCTACAGTACAACCCACAGAAGTTGCTCAGGTAGTGCAGCTCATCCAGGATGGCACATCAGTGCGAGCTGTGGCAAGAAGGGTAGCTGTGTCTGTCAGCACAGTGTCCAGAGCACGGAGCAGATACCAGGAGATATGGAGGGAGCCGTAGGAGGGCAACAACCCAGCAGCAGGATCGCTACCTCCGCCTTTGTGTAAGGAGGAGCAGCGCCAGAACCCTGCTAAATCACCTCCAGCAGGCCACTAACATCCATGTGTCTTCTAAAACCGTCAGAAACATACTCCATGAGGGTGATATGAGGCCTGACGTTCGCAAGTGGGTGCTGTGCTTACAGCCCAACACCGTGCAGGGCGATTGGCATTTGCCAGAGAATACCAAGATTGGCAGATTCCACATTGGTGCCCTGTGCTCTTCACGGATGAGAGCAGGTTCACACTGAGCACATGTGACAGAGTCTGGAGACGCCGTGGAGAGCGATCTGCTGCCTGCAACATCCTTCAGCATGACCGGTTTGGCAGTGGGTCAGTAATGGTGTGGGGTGGCATTTCTTTCAAGTGCTGCACAGCCCTCCATGTGCTCGCCAGAGGTAGCCTGACTGCCATTAGGTACCGGGATGTGATCCTCAGACCCATTGTGAGATCAGGTGCAGTGGGCCCTGGGTTCCTCCTAATGCAGGACAATGCCAGACCTCATGTGGCTGGAGTGTGTCAGCAGTTCCTGCAAGATGAAGGCATTGATGCTTTGGACTGGCCGCCCGTTCCCCAGACCTGAATCCGATCGAGAACATCTGGGACATCATGTCTCGCTCCATCCACCAACACCACATTGCACCACACACACTACTGAGCAGCATTTCCTTGTCTTGAGGCATTTCCACTGAAGTTGGATCTGCCTGTAATTTGATTTTCCACTTTGATTTTGAGTATCATTCCAAATCCAGACCTCCATGGAATATTAATTTTGATTTACATTGATCATTTTTAGGTTTTATTATTCTCAACGCATTCCACTATGTAATGAATAAAGATTTGCAACTGGAATATCTAGGATGTGGTATTTTAGTGTTCCCTTTATTTCTTTGAGCAGTGTATATGTATATACATATCTATATCTATCTATATATGGTCTAGTGAAACAAAAGGTACATGAATATATTCATACATATGAATAGATAAAGATCATCAGCTATGACCTGTAAATTCTATGTAGCTACAGTAAGAGTATTATTTATTATTTTAGCGCCATTTAATCCATGGCGCTTTACATGTGATAGGGGTATACATAGTAAACAAGTACAGTAATTTGAACAAAAACGTGACGACTGGTACAAGAAGAAAGAGGACCCTGCCCGCGAGGGCTCACAGTCTGCAAGCGATGGGTGAGGATACAGTAGGTGAGGGTAGAGCTGGTCGTGCAGCGGTATGGTGGAGCGAGAACCCTGCCCACGAGGGCTCACAGTCTACAAAGAATGGGTGAGGATACAGTAGGTGAGGGTAGAGCTGGTCGTACAGCGATATGGTGGAGTGAGGACCCTGCCCGCGAGGGCTCACAGTCTACAAGGGATGGGTGAGGATACAGTAGGTAAGGGTAGAGCTGGTCGTGCAGCGGTGTGGTGGAGCGAGGACCCTGCCCGCGAGGGCTCACAGTCTACAAAGAATGGGTGAGGATACAGTAGGTGAGGGTAGAGCTGGTCGTACAGCGGTATGGTGGAGCGAGGACCCTGCCCGCGAGGGCTCACAGTCTACAAGGGATGGGTGAGGATACAGTAGGTGAGGGTAGAGCTGGTCGTGCAGTGGTATGGTGGAGCGGTGGTCACTACGGGTTGTATTCTTGTCGGAAGAGGTGGCCCTTCTGGTTTCTTTTGAAGGCTTCCATGGTAGGCGAGAGTCTGATGTGTTGGGGTAGAGAGTTCCAGAGTAGGGGGTAAGCACGGGAGAAATCTTGTATGCGATTGGGGGAAGAGGAGATAAGAGGGGAGTAGAGAAGGAGATCTTGTGAGGATCGGAGGCTGCGTGCAGGTAAGTACCGGGAGACTAGGTCAGAGATATATGGAGGAGACAGGTTGTGGATGGCTTTGTATGCCAGGGTTAGGGTTTTGAACTGGAGTCTCTGAGCAATGGGGAGCCAGTGAAGGGATTGACAGAGAGGAGAGGCCGGGGAATAGCGGGGGGACAGGTGGATTAGTCGGGCAGCAGAGTTTAGGATAGATTGGAGGGGTGCGAGAGTGTTAGAGGGGAGGCCACAGAGCAGGAGGTTGCAGTAGTCGCGGCGGGAGATGATGAGGGTGTGCACAAGGATTTTTGCAGAGTCTTTGCTGAGAAATGCGCGGATCCGGGAGATATTTTTGAGTTGGGAGTCGGCAGGAAGTGGAAAGAGCTTGGATATGTGGTGTGAAGGAAAGATCAGAGTCCAGGGTTACCTCGAGGCAGCGAGCTTGTGGACTGGGGAGAGTGGGCAGCCATTGACGTTGATGGATAGGTCAGATGGAGGGGATGAATGGGCAGGTGGAAAGATGATGAATTCAGTTTTATCCATGTTAAGTTTCATAAATCAAGCAGAGAGGAAGGATGAAATAGCGGACAGACATTGTGGGATTCTGGTTAGTAAGGAGGAGATATCGGGTGCAGAGAGGTAGATCTGTGTGTCATCAGCATAGAGGTGATACTGAAAGCCATGAGACTATGAGCTGTCCTAGGCCAAAGGTGTAGATGGAGAAGAGCAGGGGTCCTAGGATTGAACCTTGGGGGACACAGATAGGGGGTGAGATGAGGTGGTGTGTGAGTGGGAGACACTGAATGTCCTGTCTGTTAGGTATGAGGCAATCAAGGATAGGGCCAAGTCTGTTGCCGAGAGATGAGAGAGTCTGTAGTTAGAGGGAATGGTCTACTGTGTCGAAGGCAGATGACAGGTCCAGGAGGAGGACAGAGTAGTGTCGCTTGGATATGGCGGTCAGTAGGTCGTTGGTGACTTTAGTCAGGGCAGTTTCAGTCGAGTGATGTGCTCGGAAGCCAGATTGTAATCGGTCGAAGAGGAAGCTGGAGGAGAGGTGGGAGGACAGCTCAAGATGGACTTATTGTTCCAGTAGTTTTGAGGCATAGGGGAGAAGTGATATAGGGCGATAGCCAGACAGAGGATGGGTCAAGGGAGGGCTTTTTGAGGATGGGTGTGATCGAGGCATGTTTGAAGCATGAGGGGATGACACCAGTTGTTAGTGACAGGTTGAAGAGGTGGCTTAGGGTTGGGATGAGGTGAGACGGGATTTGGTCAAGTTCACAGGTGGTGAAATGTGATTTGGAGAGTAAAGAGGAAAGTTGATCTTCCATGATGGTGGAGAAGCTGGTTTTGGAGGCTGAGAGTTGAGTAGTTATGAGGAGGGGCTGTGGGGACTTTAGGCAAAAGCGTTGCCTTATGTTGTCTTCTGCTTGAAGAATGAAGCAAAGTCCTCGGCTGAGAGGAGAGGGAGGAGGTGCTGGGGGACGGAGGAGAGAATTGAAAGTACCTGAATAGCTGTTTAGGATTGTGAGACAGGGAGGATATGAGAGATGAGAAGTAGGTTTACTTTGCTGCAGTGAGTGTGGACTTGAAAGTAGTGAGGGACTGTTTGAATGCGATGAGGTTCTCATTGGACTGGGTGGCTCATTTGAGTATATGTATGTGTGTACATATACAGTACAGACCAAAAGTTTGGACACACCTCATTTAAAGATCTTTCTGCATTTTCATGACTTTGAAAATTGTACATTCACACTGAAGGCATCAAAACTATGAATTAACACATGTGGAATTATATACTTAACAAAAAAGTGTGAAACCACTGAAAATATGTCTTATATTCTAGGTTCTTCAAAGTAGCCACCTTTTGCTTTGATGACTGCTTTGCACACTCTTGGCATTCTCTTGATGAGCTTCAAGAGGTAGTCACCGGAAATGGTTTTCACTTCACAGGTGTGCCCTGTCAGGTTTAATAAGTTGGATTTCTTGCCTTATAAATGGGGTTGGGACCATCAGTTGTGTTGTGCAGAAGTCTGGTGGATACACAGCTGATAGTCCTACTGAATAGATTGTTAGAATTTGTATTATGGCAAGAAAAAAGCAGCTAAGTAAAGAAAAACGAGTAGCCATCATTACTTTAAGAAATAAAGGTCAGTCAGTCCGAAAAATTGGGCAAACTTTGAAAGTGTCCCCAAGTGCAGTTGCAAAAACCATGAAGCGCTACAAAGAAATTGGCTCACATGAGGACCGCCCCAGGAAAGGAAGACCAAGAGTCACCTCTGCTTCTGAGGATAAGTTTATCCGAGTCACCAGCCTCAGAAATCGCAGGTTAACAGCAGCTCAGATTAGAGACCAGGTCAATGCCACACAGAGTTCTAGCAGCAGACACATCTCTACAACAACTGTTAAGAGGAGACTTTGTGCAGCAGGCCTTCATGGTAAAATAGCTGCTAGGAAACCACTGATAAGGACAGGCAACAAGCAGAAGAGACTTGTTTGGGCTAAAGAACACAAGGAATGGACATTAGACCAGTGGAAATCTGTGCTTTGGTCTGATGAGTCCAAATTTGAGATCTTTGGTTCCAGCCACCGTGTCTTTGTGCGACGCAGAAAAGGTGAACGGATGGACTCTACATGCCTGGTTCCCACCGTGAAGCATGGAGGAGGAGGTGTGATGGTGTGGGGGGGCTTTGCTGGTGACACTGTTGGGGATTTATTCAAAATTGAAGGCATACTGAACCAGCATGGCTACCACAGCATCTTGCAGCGGCATGCTATTCCATCCGGTTTGCGTTTAGTTGGACCATCATTTATTTTTCAACAGGACAATGACCCCAAACACATCTCCAGGCTGTGTAAGGGCTATTTGACCAAGAAGGAGAGTGATGGGGGGCTACTCCAGATGACCTGGCCTCCACAGTCACCAGACCTGAACCCAATCAAGATGGTTTGGGGTGAGCTGGACCGCAGAGTGAAGGCAAAAGGGCCAACAAGTGCTAAGCATCTCTGGGAACTCCTTCAAGATTGTTGGAAGACCATTTCCGGTGACTACCTCTTGAAGCTCATCAAGAGAATGCCAAGAGTGTGCAAAGCAGTCATCAAAGCAAAAGGTGGCTACTTTGAAGAACCTAGAATATAAGACATATTTTCAGTTGTTTCACACTTTTTTGTTAAGTATATAATTCCACATGTGGTAATTCATAGTTTTGATGCCTTCAGTGTGAATGTACAATTTTCATAGTCATGAAAATACAGAAAAATCTTTAAATGAGAAGGTGTGTCCAAACTTTTGGTCTGTACTGTATATGTGTGTGTGTATATAATATATATATATATACATACATATATATATCTCTATATCTCACACAGTGCCTTGTGAAAGTATTTTGCCCCCTTCAACTTTTCTACCTTTTGCCACATTTTTGGCTTGAAGCATAAAGATATAAATTTCTACTTTTTTGGGGAAGAATCAACAACAAGTGGGACACAATCGTGAAGTGGAATGAAATTTATTGGATATTTTATACTTTTTAAAAAAATTAAAAACTGAAAAGTGGGGCGTGCAATATTATTCAGCCCCCTTGAGTTAATACTTTGTAGCGCCACCTTTTGCTGCGATTACAGCTGCAAGTCACTTGGGGTATGTCTCTATCAGTTTTGCACATCGAGAGGCTGATATTCTTGCCCATTCTTCCTTGCAAAACATCTCGAGCTCATTGAGGTTGGATGGAGGACGTTTGTGAACAGCAGTTTTCAGCTCTTTCCACAGATTCTCGATTGGATTCAGGTCTGGACTTTGACTTGGCCATTCTAACACCTGGATACGTTTATTTTTGAACCATTCCATTGAAGATTTTGCTTTATGTTTGGGATCATTGTCTTATTGGAAGATAAATCTCCGCCCCAGTCTCAGGTCTTTTGCAGACTCCAACAGGTTTTCTTCCAGAACGGTCCTGTATTTGGCTCTGTCCATCTTCCCATCAAATTTAACCATCTTCCCTGTCCCTGCTGAAGAAAAGAAGGCCCAAACCATGATGTTGCCACCACCATGTTTGACAGGAGGGATGGTGTTTTGAGGGTGATGAGCTGTGTTGCTTTTACGCCAAACATATCGTTTTGCATTGTGGCCAAAAAGTTCGATTTTGGTTTCATCTGACCAGAGCACCTTATTCCACATGTTTGGTGTGTCTCCCAGGTGGCTTGTGGCAAACTTCAAACGAGACTTTTTATGGATACCTTTGAGAAATGGCTTTCTTCTTGTCCCTCTTCCATAAAGGCCAGATTTGTGCAGTGTACGACTGATTGTTGTCCTGTGGACAGACTCTCCCACCTCAGCTGTAGATCTCCGCAGTTCATCCAGAGTGATCATGGGCCTTTTGGCTGCATCTCTGATCAGTCTTCTCCTTGTTCGAGATGAAAGTTTAGAGGGACGGCCGGGTCTTGGTAGATTTGCAGTGGTCTGATACTCCTGCCATTTCAATATGATCGCTTGCACAGTGCTCCTTGAGATGTTTAAAACTTGGGAAATCTTTTTGTATCGAAATGCGGCTTTAAACTTCGCCACAACAGTATCTCGGACCTGCCTGGTGTGTTCCTTGGTCTTCATGATGCTCTCTGCACTTGATACAGACCCCTGAGACTCTCACAGAGCAGAGACCCCTGAGACTATCACAGAGCAGAGACCCCTGAGACGATCACAGAGCAGAGACCCCTGAGACTATCACAGAGCAGAGACCCCTGAGACTATCACAGAGCAGAGACCCCTGAGACTATCACAGAGCAGAGACCCCTGAGACGATCACAGAGCAGAGACCCCTGAGACTATCACAGAGCAGAGACCCCTGAGACGATCACAGAGCAGAGACCCCTGAGACTATCACAGAGCAGAGACCCCTGAGACTATCACAGAGCAGAGACCCCTGAGACTATCACAGAGCAGAGACCCCTGAGACTATAACAGAGCAGGTGCATTTATACCAAGACTTGATTACACACAGGTGGATCCTATTGATCATTACCAGTCATTTAGGAGAATATTGGATCATTCAGAGATCCTCACTGAAAGTAAAGGGACCGAATAATATTGCACGCCCCACTTTTCAGTTTTTAATTTTTTTAAAAAGTTTAAAATATCCGATAAATTTCGTTCCATTTCACGATTGTGTCCCACTTGTTGTTGATTCTTCCCCCAAAAAAATTAGAATTTTATATCTTTATGTTTGAAGCCAGAAATGTGGCAAAAGGTAGAAAAGTTCAAGGGGGCCAAATACTTTCACAAGGAACTGTGTGTGTGTGTGTGTGTGTGTGTATATATATATATATATATATATATATATATATATATATATATATATATATATATATATATATATATATTAGTGATCTATTTCACGTGTTTATTTCTGTTAATCTTGATGATTATGGCTTACAGCCAATGAAAGCACAAAAGTCATTATCTCAGTAAATTAGAATACTTTATAACAACAGCTTGAAAAATGTTTTAAAATCCAAAATGTCCTACTGAAATGTCTGTTCAGTAAATGTCTCAATACTTGGTCGGGCTCCTTGTGCATCAATTACTGCATCAATGCGGCAATGTGGCATGGAGGCTATCAGCCTGTGGCATGGAGGGATCAGCCTGTGGCATGGAGGGATCAGCCTGTGGCATGGAGGCATCAGCCTGTGGCATGGAGGCATCAGCCTGTGGCATGGAGGTGATCAGCCTGTGGCATGGAGGCATCAGCCTGTGGCATGGAGGTGATCAGCCTGTGGCATGGAGGCATCAGCCTGTGGCATGGAGGTGATCAGCCTGTGGCATGGAGGCGATCAGCCTGTGGCATGGAGGGATCAGCCTGTGGCATGGAGGGATCAGCCTGTGGCATGGAGGGATCAGCCTGTGGCATGGAGGGATCAGCCTGTGGCATGGAGGCATCAGCCTGTGGCATGGAGGTGATCAGCCTGTGGCATGGAGGTGATCAGCCTGTGGCATGGAGGTGATCAGCCTGTGGCATGGAGGGATCAGCCTGTGGCATGGAGGTGATCAGCCTGTGGTATGGAGGCGATCAGCCTGTGGCTGCTGAGGGGTTATGGAGCCCAGGTGGCTTTGATAGCAGCCTTCAGCTCGTCTGCATTGTTGGGTCTGGAGTCTCATCTTCCTCTTGACAATGCCCCATAGATTCTCTATAATAGATTCTCTATGGGGTTAAGGTCAGGCGAGTTTGCTGCCAATCAAGCCCAGTGATACTGTTGTGTGTAAACCAGGTATTGGTGCTTTTGGCCGTGTGGACAGGGGCCAAGTCCTGCTGGAGAATGACATTTCCATCTCCATAAAGCTTGTCGGCAGAGGGAAGCATGAAGGGCTGTAAAATCTCCTGGTAGACTGCGGCTCTGACTTTGGTCTTGATAAAACACAGTGGACCTCCACCAGCAGATGACATGGCCCCCCAAACCATCACTGATTGTGGAGACTTCACACTAGACCTCCAGCAGCTTGGATTGTGGCCTCTCCACTCGTCCTCCAGACTCTGGGACCTTGATTTCCAAATGAAATGCAAAATTTACTTTCATCTGAAAACACCTTGGAGCACTGAGAACAGTCCAGGTCGTCTTCTCCTTGGCCCAGGTAAGACGCTTCTAGCGTTGTCTATTGGTCATGAGCGGCTTGACACAAGGAATGTGACACTTGTAGCCCATGTCCTGGATACGTCTGTGTGTGGTGGCTCTTGAAGCAATGACTCCAGCAGCAGTCCACTCCTCGTGAATCTCCCCCATATTTTTGAATGGCCTTTTCTTAACAATCCTTTCCAGGCTGCGGTTATCTCGGTTGCTTGTGCACCATTTTCTACCATACTTTTTCCTTCCACTTAACTTTCCATTAATATGCTTGGATACAGCAGTCTGTGAACAGCCGGCTTCTTTAGCAATGACCTTTTGTGTCTTACCCTCCTTGTGGAGTGTGTCAATGACTGCCTTCTGGACATCTGTCAAGTCAGCAGTCTTCCCCATCATTGCGGAGCCTACTGAAACAGACTAAGGGACATTTCTAAACGCATAGGAAGCCTTTGCAGGTGTTTTTTGTTAATTATTTTAATTTACTGAGATAATGACTTTTGTGATTTCATTGGCTGTAAGCCATAATCATCAACATTAGCAGAAATAAACACCTGAAATAGATCCCTCTGTGTGTAATGACTCTATATAATAGATCCCTCTGTGTGGAATGACTCTATATAATAGATCCCTCTGTGTGTAATGACTCTATATAATGAGTTTCACTTTTTGTATTGAAGAACTGAAATAAAGTAACTTTTTGATGATATTCTAATTTAGTGAGAAGTACTTGTATGTGTATATATCCTTTGTCTGCATATCTTAATATCTTATGTTTGTACTGGTAGATACAGATATCATTGAGAGAAGTTGTATAGCTGAAACGTCGGAATACATATCTGTCCTTCACGTGTTGGTTTAATAAATGACTTTTTGGCTTCACCTTATCCTATGTATCCTCTCTTCTTTTATCTGTGATTACTACATCAGACAGGCACGAGTTCTATGGAACATAAACGAGAAGCAGTTTGTTTTTTTTCCTGAAAGTTTTGGTAAAAGTTCTGTGTACCATGAATGATAAATATAAAAACTGTTAGCAAGGGGTTAGAAAGATGTATCTCCCACCTGCAACTTTTCTTATGGGATGTACCATTCATTCTTCTAGGAAAGCTGGATGACAACCCTTATGGAAACTGTAAAGATTTGGCTATCTTTACAGCTCCCATAGGCGTTGTCATCCAACTTTTTAGTGAAAAAAAGCAAGTACAGTAGTATGTGAAACTTATATTTTTGTGATTTTTACCATCTTGTCTTGGTCACCTGAGAATGGGAGTTTGGATTAGGACAGTTTAATTAAATTTGTGATGTGTTGAATGTAAACATTGACTGAGCTAGGTGTGAGATTGAACAATACCTGTGGCCAACAGAGGAGTGGAATTGAACAATCCCTGAGCAACTCAAAGGCAGACCCCATAGTGTGAAAATAAATAGTGTCCTACAAACTCAATGCACTGCCAGTGTCTTAGAAAAACTATTCCTGAACAATTCACCTCCCCCCCCACTGTTACATTTGAAATTCTGGTTAATATGGTTTCACATGTCTTGCGTTGATGACCTGTGTTCATGCTTCTGTGGTGGAAGCAAAGCTGAACTTTGGGATCCTGAAAAACGCTCCAAAAAAAACCACATCAACAAATTTTTACACAAGGAGAAAATACTTCCACTTTGAAGGGTACCCCCACCTTAGACATGAAGGAATACGCTGTCAGAGCGAAAAATCTGTAGAAAAATCTAAACCTTGTAGATTTGTTGCATCTTTTACCTTGAAAGGTGAAGTCCGCAGTGTAGGGTAATTTACAGCTTCTGGATGAATAATCGTTAATATTTCATCCTGTTTACTGCTATTTTCAGCCCAAAAATCCAATGTGCGCTAATAGGAATATGATTATTATTACTTTTATTGATAATCTCGCCTCATGTTTTGTCCCGTACGGACAGATTTCTTCTTACCGTATAATCGTTCTTTTTTTTTTTCTTGGACAGGATTGACACAACCCGGGTTGAATTTACCATTCCTCTTCGAGAAAACTGGGCGCTGCCCTTCTTTGCCGTTCAGATAGCAGGAATATCCTATTTTTTGAGACCTGGACTATCACCTTTAAAAGCAGTAAGTGCAGAATATTCTGGTAGACTGACTTTGCTGGCTCATCCGGCCCATCCCTCCTCAGCGAACCAGTACTTGAGCCTGGACCATCGGCTGCCGGACGACCAGAGTACAGCGGACTGATATTAGAGTAAAGTCAAAAAAGTGATATCCTGAATTTTCTAGCCTTTGAGTCTTCAGGAATAGCTTGATTGTGACTTGTTTGCAAGTTTCTCTTTATCTTTCTTTTATATGTCGATTTAATTTCATGTTCCTATCCAGAGACTGTCCCTTCTTGTAGTTTACATCTCCACGTTCATCTTCAGCCTCACCTGGCAGTTCAACCAGTTCGTTCTTCTCATACAAGGTCTCGCTTTCTTCTCTTTGGACTGTCTGGACTTAATACCGTCTATCAAGGTGAGGCCAACGCTCGGCTCAATGCTTCAGACTTCCATGGTATCCTGATGCGTCATATCTGTAGTGCCGACATATTCCCGTGTATCGTCTTGTCACTGAGGAGGTTAGGGAAAGGGATGGCTTTTATGGGGGTAGGAAAGGAGGGCACTGCTATTCCCTTTTGGTGGCAGATTTTCTTCCGGATAAGCTATGTTCAATTTTTAAAGTTGTAAAATCACACAACCCAGAAGTTTGGACCCGACTTTTGCTAGAAAATTGTGTTCTTTAGGAGGAAGGTTGCATTTGGGACTCTTTTTTGCCACATTTGATGAAAAATCACCTGTCTGAGGCTGCCCACACTTTTGTAAAAGGGGCCGCCCCGGACTGGCAATGGCTTATTTTTAAGGAAGATTTAATAAGCCTTAAAAGTGTAGGAAATAAACCGTGTTCCATGTAATTGGACAGAACCCCAATTTTTGATATGTCTCCATGAAAGTGACATTTTAACGCCTGGCGGCATTGCCACTTACTAGATCACCTTCAGTCCAACTGGTCCTTGTTGGAGTTTCTGCTGTCACTTTCCAGTGTTTTTTCTTCTTAGGGCGTCCCTTTTTAACGGTAGCAGAAATATAACTGCAGATTCATATGTGTGTGTATATTGAAAAGTCCTAGAACTTTGTAATATAACATCCAGTTAGGCGCGGTCAGGACAAATTGTATATAAACAAAGTTTTCACTCACAGAGAACAAACAAAGTTTAAGAAACTTTTTTACAACATCGGGATTGAACTTAAGTCATACAAAATTCATAAGTAAACCCCATAACGGATATGAACAAAAATCTCGGAGGAGGTGATCAGATCCTGGCGCTCAGTGACTGAGATATTCAATTCTTTGGTTCTAGGTGCGGAGCCTGTACGTGATGCAAGCGGCGAGCCTGGTCCTGGTGTGTTTCATGCAGTTCTTTAATACCATGATTCTCGGATCTCTGCTCCTCAGCTTCATTTTGGCAGCGGTTACAGCCCAGAAACTGCAGGTGAGCATCGATCCTGATCATATTGGTGTGGGGGAAATCCTACTAGCTTGTCTTGTTCCGGCACAGCATCGGTGCTTTTCCGGCGCAGCATCGGTGCTGTTACGGCGCAGCATCGGTGCTGTTACGGCCCAGCAGAGGTGCCAGCGCATACTGGTACCGCTCCGATGCCAACCATTTATTTTCCAGACTATTGAGCACCATTTGTCAGAGAATATCTCAGAATTGAGAAATCTTGCATCACGTTGATCTTACAAGCTATTGTGATAGTTCAGAAAGTTCTTTAAGGATTAATTATTCACATTCTCCTTTCGTTTAGAAAAACCTTAAAAGCGGCCGTCTTCACAGAAGGATTTGGAACCTCTGTCTTCACGTGGCCATTGTCCTGTGTCTCACGGCGTTGATAAATGTGTGTGTGAAGGTAAGCGCGAAATAACATGGCGGAACGTGACGCCAAACGACCTCCGTCTACCTTAGTCTTAAAGGGGTTAACTTGTGACACATGTGTGACCTATGGGGGGGGGTCTCACCCTTTTATCATGAGAACGGAGTCAAGGTAGGTTGACTCCGTTCATGAGAACGGAGTCGGGGCCTAATGCATGTACAGCCTTATGACTCTGGCAGAGGAGAGGAAGAATTTTTTTTTTTCTATAATTTGATTATTTTTAGTTTTTTTTTCAGATTTTTATTTTGGGGACAGGTATGTTTTTTATTTCTTTGTGCTGTGTGCAGTACAATAAGAACATTAAAATATTTTTTTTTTCCAAAGATTTTCCAGATTGTGTCTAAAACTTTACTTTTTTTTAAAAAATTTCTGCAACAGAAAATCCTGAAGCTGCAGTCGGATGAGCACATCTTCAAGTTTATCCAGGCCAAGATGGGCTTCAAAACAAGGTCAGTCCACGGTGATCGATGGAAGCGTTACTGCGTTTTAATGGGACAAATGAATGATTCCCCTTTAATGTCAGCACTTTTTCAGTTCGGAGGAGCAGTATCGGTACGGCCGTGTGTCCTCAGCTGCCGACTTAATAAACCTTTCTGACATCTATCCTGGATGTCGGTGGGTTCAGGGCAGCGCCTCCATGCCGTCCTCTTCCCACCACAGACTGATCCTGCCTCTCACTTCTTTCTAGAGACTTCGATGCCAACCTTTACCTCTGCGAGGAGCCGTTCCAGCTTCTGCCATTGGACACGTTCGAGAGACTCTCAGATTCTTTCCTCCTTTACCCTTTTATTATCGCTCTCTTTTTCTTCACCGTTGCGACCGCCATCACTGTGTTCTGTAACCTCAGGTAATGAATCTGGTTTTATTTTTGTCTCTATTAGTGGCACCTTCGAGTTTATGGTGTGTTTCATTATGTTCCTAACATTTGGAAGCCGGGGCCGACGATTATTTCTTTTATCTCCATAGTTCATAGTACATTGATCCGCCACTCGGATGTATCACCAAAGCTGTTATAATTGTAATTAATAAATTAATATATATAATTTATTAATAAATATAATATATAGAAGTGTGTGTATATATATACAGTACAGACCAAAAGTTTGGACACACCTTCTCATTTAAAGATTTTTCTGTATTTTCATGACTATGAAAATTGTACATTCACACTGAAGGCATCAAAACTATGAATTACCACATGTGGAATTATATACTTAACAAAAAAGTGTGAAACAACTGAAAATATGTCTTATATTCTAGGTTCTTCACAGTAGCCACCTTTTGCTTTGATGACTGCTTTGCACACTCTTGGCATTCTCTTGATGAGCTTCAAGAGGTAGTCACTGGAAATGGTCTTCCAACAATCTTGAAGGAGTTCCCAGAGATGCTTAGCACTTGTTGGCCCTTTTGCCTTCACTCTGCGGTCCAGCTCACCCCAAACCATC
The DNA here is from genome assembly GCF_046119375.1 of Phyllobates terribilis. Classification (NCBI taxonomy): domain Eukaryota; kingdom Metazoa; phylum Chordata; class Amphibia; order Anura; family Dendrobatidae; genus Phyllobates; species Phyllobates terribilis. Next base: position 11,503,637 of record NW_027362774.1, read on the forward strand.
TCGATTGGGTTCAGGTCTGGTGACTGTGGAGGCCAGGTCATCTGGCGTAGCCCCCCATCACTCTCCTGCTTGGTCAAATAGCCCTTACACAGCCTGGAGGTGTGTTTGGGATCATTGTCCTGTTGAAAAATAAATGATGGTCCAACTAAACGCAAACCGGATGGAATAGCATGCCGCTGCAAGATGCTGTGGTAGCCATGCTGGTTCAGTATGCCTTCAATTTTGAATAAATCCCCAACAGTGTCACCAGCAAAGCCCCCCACACCATCACACCTCCTCCTCCATGCTTCACGGGGGGAACCAGGCATGTAGAGTCCATCCGTTCACCTTTTCTGCGTCGCACAAAGACACGGTGGTTGGAACCAAAGATCTCAAATTTGGACTCATCAGACCAAAGCACAGATTTCCTCTGGTCTAATGTCCATTCCTTGTGCTCTTTAGCCCAAACAAGTCTCTTCTGCTTGTTGCCTGTCCTTAGCAGTGGTTTCCTAGCAGCTATTTTACCATGAAGGCCTGCTGCACAAAGTCTCCTCTTAACAGTTGTTGAAGAGATGTGTCTGCTGCTAAAACTCTGTGTGGCATTGACCTGGTCTCTAATCTGAGCTGCTGTTAACCTGCGATTTCTGAGGCTGGTGACTCGGATAAACTTATCCTCAGAAGCAGAGGTGACTCTTGGTCTTCCTTTCCTGGGGCGGTCCTCATGTGAGCCAGTTTCTTTGTAGCGCTTGATGGATTTTGCAACTGCACTTGAGGACACTTTCAAAGTTTTCCCAATTTTTCAGACTGACTGACCTTCATTTCTTAAAGTAATGATGGCCACTCGTTTTTCTTTACTTAGCTGCTTTTTTCTTGCCATAATACAAATTCTAGCAGTCTATTCAGTAGGACTATCAGCTGTGTATCCACCAGACTTCTGCACAACACAACTGATGGTCCCAACCCCATTTATAAGGCAAGAAATCCCACTTATTAAACCTGACAGGGCACACCTGTGAAGTGAAAACCATTTCCTGTGACTACCTCTTGAAGCTCATCAAGAGAATGCCAAGAGTGTGCAAAGCAGTCATCAAAGCAAAAGGTGGCTACTTTGAAGAACCTAGAATATAAGACATATTTTCAGCTGTTTCACACTTTTTTGTTAAGTATATAATTCCACATGTGGTAATTCATAGTTTTGATGCCTTCAGTGTGAATGTACAATTTTCATAGTCATGAAAATACAGAAAAATCTTTAAATGAGAAGGTGTGTCCAAACTTGTGGTCTGTACTATATATATATATAATTTTTTTTTTTATTTATTTTTGTTATTTCCAGTAATCCTTCAACTTCTAAGAAGGCGAATCAGCAGGAACAGAAGACGTGTCTAGTGAGGGCCGACGTCGCATACAACCTAATGCACAATCTCCTGTTCGGGTGCTTGGCCATCAGCACTATGAGGTGTGCCCACATCTGGGCGAGAATTATCAAAACTTGGACCGTTGTTGCATTTCATCATGAAACCAAGAACAACTCTGATGTGTTTGGTTGCAGAATGAAATATCTCTGGACGTCCCACATGTGCGTGATCGCTTCTTTTGGACTCGCCAGTATGGACATTTGGGGAACTGCTCTAAGACTGCTGCGTCTCTACACACCACAAAGGGTTAGTGCAAGAAATGTGCCGAGTCCTGGTCTCCCTGTTAGGGCTCATTCAAACATTCATGCAAATTCGAGATCGGCCCGCAATGCACTGACTTGGCCGCCAGTCTCCCGAGCGTCACAGCTTGATATCATTCTATGCAGCCGTCATGCTTAGGTCGGGAGACCCGCTGCCATGCTGTCCGATCTCAAGAGTAATTTGCTAGGACGTCTGAATTCTGCGTCCTTATACTAAACATGGTTCTTAAGCCCTTCCATGTAAATTAACTGGCGAACAGACTGATCCAAGCCCCCTCTGCACAGGAAACCAGTGCGATGACAAGAGGAGGATTCGGAGGACTGTTCTGCCCTTTTAAACAAAAATATTATATTGTTTTCTTTAAAGAAAAAAAAAAAATCTAAGAATGAAAAAAGCAGAAGAAATCTTTATAACGAAAAAAAAACAACCCTTCTCGCTAAGAAAGTATTCAAGTTCCTCGCACACTAAGCACACATCTTTCACCGCACATAACTGAGGAAGACTATTAAATTCAGTGAAAAGTAAAAAAAAAAAAAAAAAGTTCTAAAATATGAAAAAAATAAAACAAGTTCAATTCACCCCATAAAAAATAAAACAATTCAGAAATGTCTGATCTATCAAAATATATTAATCTGATCGGTAAACGGTGTCACGAGAAAAAGGAATTAAAACTCCAGAATTGTGGGTTCTTTTAGTTGCTGCGACAATACAATAAAATGCAATAAGAAGGTATCAAAACATCTTATCTACCCGAAAATGGTACGAGTAAAAACATCAGCTCAGGGCACAAAAAAATAAGCCCTCACCCGGCCCCAGATCCCGAAAAAATAAAAACGCTACTGGTCTCGGAAAATCGTGACAAAAGCAAAAAAAAAAAATTTTCTTACAAATTCCTACATTTTTTTTTCACCACTTCAGTGGAAAAAAATACCTATATGTGTTTGGTATCTGCGTAATCGTACTGACCTGGGGAATCATATTGTCAGATCAATTTTACCATATAGTGAAACAAAAAACAGTATTGGAATTGCACTGTTTTTTGCAATTTCAACTCGCGTAGAATTTTTTTCCCGCTTTGCAGTGCGTCACATGGTAAAATAAATGGTTGCATTCAAAAGTATAACTCGTCCTGCAAAAAAACAAGGTCTCAAACAGCTATGGGGACGGAAAAATCAAAAAAGTTGTGGCCTCTAGGAAGAAGGGGAGGAAAAAAAATGAAAGCGCAAAAACAGAAGGGGTTAAATCTTTAGATCAAACATACTGATAGGGAATCTAGATTGTGAGCCCCAATGGGGACAGTGCCGATAATGTCTGTAAAGCGCTGTAGAATTAATGGCGCTATATAAGTGATTAAAATAATAGTAATGTTAAAAAAAAGGCCTACTTTAGAGTGTAGACCTTGGTTGTGTTACTGCTTCAGTGCACTAGATGGCAGCATAGTCCTATTTCAAGGATCACATTGGGAACAAAGGAAAGTTTCCTTACAGTCGTGATCTCCGGATCCAGAGGGATCTGTAGGGTCATGCTGGCAGTCGGGGGGGCAGGGGCATTTTGCCTTGCCCTAGGGTATTTATAGGGTAACGTGAACCTTTGCCCTGCAGTAAAGAAGGTTACAGCTGTGGTTTGGAAGGGAGTTATATGAGCAGCAGGAGGGTCGCAGGTTGGACACATCTAATTTTAAAGAATTCATTCTTTTCCAGACCAGCGCCCTCCGATATTCCGCCTCCATACTGGTGCTAGTCGCCGTGGTGTGCAAGGTAAGAAAGTGTTGATTATATCTCTTACCCCACAGATCTTCTTGTTTGCAGCTCTGGAAAATAAGACAAAACATTTATGTTGGTGAAAGGAAGAATTAAAGCTTCATTCATGCAGCCACTTTTGTGATCTGGAGTAGGGATGAGTGGACCCGTGGAAGTTTGGGTTTTGCTACCCAACTCAAACTTTATTCCAAAGTTCGGTTTGGGTACCAGAACTGTATCCGAACTTAAACCAGAACCCGAAACTCATTGGAAACAATGGGAACCCGAAGTTTGGAGCAGGAAAATTCTCTTTCTCTCTAGTTCGGGTTCACGTATCTCTAATCTGGAGCAAAGAAAGCACCGGTACAGTATAAATACATTCTAATATCCTAGAGACAATGATTGCCCTCCAGCTCTTGTAAAACTACAACTCCCAGCATACCTCAACAGCCCACGGAGATGTCGTTTTCTATCAGCCGGAGCAACAGATTATTATTCCCTTTGAGCAACGTCCTATATTATCCAACATGATGGTGATAACAGAGGACAGTAGCTTGCTTCTGTAGGACAGATCACGGGAATTGTTTTGCCTTTTCCATCATTACTAAGTGCGTTCGGTCCTTTCTTTTTAGTTCTGGCCTCGGATGACAGAGGAGATCTCCGAACTGCGGGAATTCTACGACCCCGACACTGTGCAGCTAATGAACTGGATCAAGTGAGTGCAAAGCTTTTTCTTTTTTTTTCCCCCAAACTAATCCAAAGTTTCAGCACTACATAATGGACGCTTGCTGTAGAATAATGGCGGCTGCAGGGTATGTATGTGTATGGATATATATATGTATGTATTTATATGTGTGTGTATATGCATATATATATAATATGTCTGTATGTATATGTGTGTGTGTGTATACAGTACAGACCAAAAGTTTGGACACACCTTCTCATTTAAAGATTTTTCTGTATTTTCTTGACTATGAAAATTGTACATTCACACTGAAGGCATCAAAACTATGAATTACCACATGTGGAATTATATACTTAACAAAAAAGTGTGAAACTACTGAAAATATGTCTTATATTCTAGGTTCTTCAAAGTAGCCACCTTTTGCTTTGATGACTGCTTTGCACACTCTTGGCATTCTCTTGATGAGCTTCAAGAGGTAGTCACCAGAAATGGTCTTCCAACAATCTTGAAGGAGTTCCCAGAGATGCTTAGCACTTGTTGGCCCTTTTGCCTTCACTCTGCGGTCCAGCTCACCCCAAACCATCTCGATTGGGTTCAGGTCTGGTGACTGTGGAGGCCAGGTCATCTGGCGCAGCACCCCATCACTCTCCCTCTTGGTCAAATAGCCCTTACACAGCCTGGAGATGTGTTTGGGGTCATTGTCCTGTTGAAAAATAAATGATGGTCCAACTAAACGCAAACTGGATGGAATAGCATGCCGCTGCAAGATGCTGTGGTAGCCATGCTGGTTCAGTATGCCTTCAATTTTGAATAAATCGCAACAGTGTCTCCAGCAAAGCACCCCCACACCATCACACCTCCTCCTCCATGCTTCACGGGGGGAACCAGGCATGTAGAGTCCATCCGTTCACCTTTTCTGCGTCGCACAAAGACACGGTGGTTGGAACCAAAGATCTCAAATTTGGACTCATCAGACCAAAGCACAGATTTCCACTGGTCTAATGTCCATTCCTTGTGTTCTTTAGCCCAAACAAGTCTCTTCTGCTTGTTGCATGTCCTTAGCAGTGGTTTCCTAGCAGCTATTTTACCATGAAGGCGGCTGCACAAAGTCTCCTCTTAACAGTTGTTGAAGAGATGTGTCTGTTGCTAGAACTCTGTGTGGCATTGACCTGGTCTCTAATCTGAGCTGCTGTTAACCTGCAATTCCTGAGGCTGGTGACTCGGATAAACTTATCCTCAGAAGCAGAGGTGACTCTTGGTCTTCCTTTCCTGGGGCGGTCCTCAAGTGAGCCAGTTTCTTTGTAGCGCTTGATGGTTTTTGCAACTGCACTTGGGGATACTGTCAAAGTTTTCCCAATTTTTCACACTGACTGACCTTCATTTCTTAAAGTAATGATGGCCACTCGTTTTTCTTTACTTAGCTGCTTTTTTCTTGCAATAATACAAATTCTAACAGTCTATTCAGTAGGATTATCAGCTGTGTATCCACCAGACTTCTGCACAACACAACTGATGGTCCCAACCCCATTTATAAGGCAAGAAATCCCACTTATTAAACCTGACAGGGCACACCTGTGAAGTGAAACCCATTTCCGGTGACTACCTCTTGAAGCTCATCAAGAGAATGCCAAGAGTGTGCAAAGCAGTCATCAAAGAAAAAGGTGGCTACTTTGAAGAACCTAGAATATAAGACATATTTTCAGTTGTTTCACACTTTTTTGTTAAGTATATAATTCCACATGTGGTAATTCATAGTTTTGATGCCTTCAGTGTGAATGTACAATTTTCATAGTCATGAAAATACAGAAAAATCTTTAAATGAGAAGGTGTGTCCAAACTTTTGGTCTGTACTGTATATATAAATATATATATTTATATACCATATATACTCGAGTATAAGCCGACTTTTTCAGCCCATTTTTTAGGCTGAAAAAGCCCCCTCGGCATATACTCGAATATATACATAGTCCGGTGGTGGATAAGGGTAGGGGGGTTGCCGTGGCGGAGGAGTGGGGCACACGCCGCTGCTGCAGCCACCATGTGTGCCCGCTGATAAAGGGAAATGAATATTCACCCATCTCCACGCCCATGAGAGAGGAGAGGGGTGGATATTAATTTCTTTAATGGCGTGCGCACAGTGTCAGCAACGCAGCAGCTACTGCTACTCCTCTGTGCCCGCTAATAAAGAGAATGCATATTTCCCCTTCTCCACTCCCATGGGCGTGGAGAAGGGTGAATATGCATTCTCTTTAGTAGCAGGCACACAAGACAGCTGAGCCGCTGCGGCACTGCTGACACTGTGCACACGCCCCTAAAGAACAGGGATATTCACTCTTCTCCATGACATAGTTCCAGCGTGGAGAGGAATGAATATCCCCGCAGCTCACCTCGACGTCTGAGGGCACATGGCAGTGACATCATGCACTGCTCAGATGCGGAGGTGAGCTGCTGCTGGCAGAACAGGACACAGTGCTGGAGCAGAGGGGAGGAAGGTAAGTTTGAGTGTTTATTTTTTTTAATGTGTGCAGTGATGGAGGGCCATACATACCAGGATTGGGATGGAGGGGGCCATACATACCAGGATTGGGATGGAGGGGGCCATACATACCAGGATTGGGATGGAGGGGGCCATACATACCAGGATTGGGATGGAGGGGGCCATACATACCAGGATTGGGGATGAGGGGTGCCATGCATACCAGGATTGGGATGAGGGGGCCATACATGCCAGGATTGGGGATGAGGGGTGCCATGCATGCCAGGATTGGGGATGAGGGGTGCCATACATGCCAGGATTGGGGATGAGGGGTGCCATACATACCAGGATTGAGGATGAGGGGGCCATGCACACCAGGATTGGGGGATGAGGGGGGCCATGCACACCAGGATTGGGGGATGAGGGGGGCCATGCATACCAGGATTGAGAATGAGGGGGGCCATGCATACCAGGATTGGGGATGAGGGGGGCCATGCATACCAGGATTGGGGATGAGGGGGGCCATGCATACCAGGATTGGGGATGAGGAGGGCCATGCATACCAGGATTGGGGATGAGGGGGGCCATGCATACCAGGATTGGGGATGAGGGGGGCCATGCATACCAGGATTGGGGATGAGGGGGGCCATACATACCAGGATTGGGGATGAGGGGGGCCATACATACCAGGATTGGGGATGAGGGGTGCCATGCATACCAGGATTGGGGATAAGGGGGCCATGCATACCAGCATTGGGGGTGAGGGGTGCCATGCATACCAGGATTGAGAATGAGGGGGCCATGCATACCAGGATTGGGGATGAGGGGGCCATACATACCAGGATAGGGAAATTTACCAGTAGCTGCTGCCTTTCCCACCCTAGGCTTATACACGAGTCAATAAGTTTTCCCAGTTTTTTTGTGTTAAAATTAGGTGCCTCGGTTTATACTCAAGTATATACGGTATGTATGTGTGTGTGTCTGTGTATATCTTTACAGGTGCTTCTCTTAAAATTAGAATATAATCAAAAAGTTAATTATTTCAGTTCTTCAATACAAACAGTGAACCTCCTATATTATATAGAGTCATTATACGCAGAGGGATCTATTCTATAGAGTCATTACACACAGAGGGATCTATTATATAGAGCCATTACACACAGAGGGATCTATTATATAGAGTCATTACACACAGAGGGATCTATTATATAGAGTCATTACACGCAGAGGGATCTATTATATAGAGTCATTACACACAGAGGGATCTATTATATAGAGTCATTACACGCAGAGGGATCTATTATATAGAGTCATTACACGCAGAGGGATCTATTATATAGAGTCATTACACGCAGAGGGATCTATTATATAGAGTCATTGCACACAGAGGGATCTATTATATAGAGTCATTACACACAGAGGGATCTATTATATAGAGTCATTACACGCAGAGGGATCTATTATATAGAGTCATTACACGCAGAGGGATCTATTATATAGAGTCATTACACGCAGAGGGATCTATTATATAGAGTCATTACACACAGAGGGATCTATTATATAGAGTCATTACACACAGAGGGATCTATTATATAGAGTCATTACACACAGAGGGATCTATTATATAGAGTCATTACACACAGAGGGATCTATTATATAGAGTCATTACACACAGAGGGATCTATTATCTAGAGTCATTACACACAGAGGGATCTATTATATAGAGTCATTACACACAGAGGGATCTATTATATAGAGTCATTACACACAGAGGGATCTATTATATAGAGTCATTACACACAGAGGGATCTATTATATAGAGTCATTACACACAGAGGGATCTATTTCAAGTGTTTATTTCTGTTAATGTTGATGACTATGGCTTACAGCCAATGAAGACACAAAAGTCATTATCTCAGTAAATTAGAATACTCTATAACAACAGCTTGTCATCCTCCTGAAATGTCTGTTCAGTAAATGCCTCAGTACTTGGTCGCGGCTCCTTGTGCATCAATTACTGCATCAATGCGGCAATGTGACATGGAGGGATCAGCCTGTGGCATGGAGGTGATCAGCCTGTGGCATGGAGGTGATCAGCCTGTGGCATGGAGGGATCAGCCTGTGGCATGGAGGGATCAGCCTGTGGCATGGAGGGATCAGCCTGTGGCATGGAGGCGATCAGCCTGTGGCATAGAGGGATCAGCCTGTGGCATGGAGGCGATCAGCCTGTGGCATGGAGGCGATCAGCCTGTGGCATGGAGGCGATCAGCCTGTGGCATGGAGGGATCAGCCTGTGGCATGGAGGTGATCAGCCTGTGGCATGGAGGTGATCAGCCTGTGGCATGGAGGTGATCAGCCTGTGGCATGGAGGGATCAGCCTGTGGCATGGAGGGATCAGCCTGTGGCATGGAGGGATCAGCCTGTGGCATGGAGGGATCAGCCTGTGGCATGGAGGCGATCAGCCTGTGGCATGGAGGGATCAGCCTGTGGCATGGAGGCGATCAGCCTGTGGCATGGAAGGATCAGCCTGTGGCATGGAGGGATCAGCCTGTGGCATGGAGGCGATCAGCCTGTGGCATGGAAGGGGATCAGCCTGTGGCATGGAGGGATCAGCCTGTGGCATGGAGGTGATCAGCCTGTGGCATGGAGGGATCAGCCTGTGGCATGGAGGGATCAGCCTGTGGCATGGAGGCGATCAGCCTGTGGCATGGAGGGATCAGCCTGTGGCATGGAGGGATCAGCCTGTGGCATGGAGGCGATCAGCCTGTGGCATGGAAGGATCAGCCTGTGGCATGGAGGGATCAGCCTGTGGCATGGAGGCGATCAGCCTGTGGCATGGAAGGGGATCTGCCTGTGGCATGGAGGGATCAGCCTGTGGCATGGAGGTGATCAGCCTGTGGCATGGAGGGATCAGCCTGTGGCATGGAGGGATCAGCCTGTGGCATGGAGGCGATCAGCCTGTGGCATGGAGGGATCAGCCTGTGGCATGGAGGGATCAGCCTGTGGCATGGAGGGATCAGCCTGTGGCATGGAGGGATCAGCCTGTGGCATGGAGGCGATCAGCCTGTGGCATGGAGGTGATCAGCCTGTGGCATGGAGGCGATCAGCCTGTGGCATGGAGGGATCAGCCTGTGGCATGGAGGGATCAGCCTGTGGCATGGAGGGATCAGCCTGTGGCATGGAGGTGATCAGCCTGTGGCATGGAGGCGATCAGCCTGTGGCTGCTGATGGGTTATGGAAGCCCAGGTGGCTTTGATAGCCGCCTTCAGCTCGTCTGTATTGTTGGGTTTGGGGTCTCATCTTCCTCTTGACAATGCCCCATAGATTCTCTATAATAGATCCTCTATGGGGTTAAGGTCAGGCGAGTTTGCTGCCAATCAAGCCCAGTGATACTGTTGTGTGTAAACCAGGTATTGGTGCTTTTGGCCGTGTGGACAGGGGCCAAGTCCTGCTGGAGAATGACATTTCCATCTCCATAAAGCTTGTCGGCAGAGGGAAGCATGAAGGGCTGTAAAATGTCCTGGTAGACGGCTGCGCTGACTTTGGTCTTGATAAAACACAGTGGACCTCCACCAGCAGATGACATGGCTCCCCAAACCATCACTGATTGTGGAGACTTCACACTAGACCTCCAGCAGCTTGGATTGTGGCCTCTCCACTCTTCCTCCAGACTCTGGGACCTGGATTTCCAAATGAAATGCAAAATTTAGTTTACTCTGAAAACACCTTGGAGCACTGAGAACAGTCCAGGTCTTCTTCTCCTTGGCCCAGGTAAGACGCTTCTGGCGTTGTCTATTGGTCATGAGGGGCTTGACACAAGGAATGCGACACTTGTAGCCCATGTCCTGGATACGTCTGTGTGCGGTGGCTCTTGAAGCAATGACTCCAGCAGCAGTCCACTCCTTGTGAATCTCCCCCAAATGTTTGAATGGCCTTTTCTTAACAATCCTTTCCAGGCTGCTTTTATCCCGGTTTCTTCTGCACCTTTTCCTACCATACTTTTTCCTTCCACTCCACTTTCCATTAGTATGCTTGGATACAGCACTCTGTGAACAGCCGGCTTCTTTAGCAATGACCTTTTGTGTCTTACCCTCCTTGTGGAGTGTGTCAGTGACTGCCTTCTGGACATCTGTCAAGTCAGCAGTCTTCCCCATGATTGTGGAGCCTACTGAAACAGACTAAGGGACCTTTTTAAATGATTAGGAAGCCTTTGCAGGTGTTTTTTGTTAATTATTTTAATTTACTGAGATAATGACTTTTGTGTTTTCATTTGCTGTAAGCCATAATGATCAACATTAACAGAAATAAACACTTGAAATAGATCCCTCTGTGTGTAATGACTCTATATAATAGATCCCTCTGTGTGTAATGACTCTATATAATAGATCCCTCTGTGTGTAATGACTATATAATAGATCACTCTGTGTGTAATGACTCTATATAATAGATCACTCTGTATGTAATGACTCCATATAATAGATCGCTCTGTGTGTAATGACTCTATATAATAGATCCCTCTGTGTGTAATGACTCTATAATAGATCCCTCTGTGTGTAATGACTCTATATAATAGATCACTCTGTATGTAATGACTCCATATAATAGATCACTCTGTGTGTAATGACTCTATATAATAGATCCCTCTGCGTGTAATGACTCTATATAATGGATCCCTCTGTGTGTAATGACTCTATATAATAGATCCCTCTGTGTGTAATGACTCTATATAATAGATCCCTCTGTGTGTAATGACTCTATATAATAGATCCCTCTGTGTGTAATGACTCTATATAATAGATCCCTCTGTGTGTAATGACTCTATATAATAGATCCCTCTGTGTGTAATGACTCTATATAATAGATCCCTCTGTGTGTAATGACTCTATATAATAGATCCCTCTGTGTGTAATGACTCTATATAATAGATCCCTCTGTGTGTAATGACTCTATATAATATAGGAGTTTCACTTTTTGTATTGAAAAACTGAAATAAACTAACTTTTTGATATTCTAATTTTGTGAGAAGCACCTATGTGTATATGTATGTGTGTATGTAATATATATAATATATATGTATGTGCAGATGAAATATTTAAAAAAATATGCATATACAGTACAGACCAAAAGTTTGGACACACCTCATTTAAAGATTTTTCTGTATTTTCATGACTATGAAAATTGTACATTCACACTGAAGGCATCAAACTATGAATTACCACATGTGGAATTATATACTTAACAAAAAAGTGTGAAACAACTGAAAATATGTCTTATATTCTAGGTTCTTCACAGTAGCCACCTTTTGCTTTGATGACTGCTTTGCACACTCTTGGCATTCTCTTGATGAGCTTCAAGAGGTAGTCACCGGAAATGGTCTTCCAACAATCTTGAAGGAGTTCCCAGAGATGCTTAGCACTTGTTGGCCCTTTTGCCTTCACTCTGCGGTCCAGCTCACCCCAAACCATCTCGATTGGGTCAGGTCTGGTGACTGTGGAGGCCAGGTCATCTGGCGTAGCCCCCCATCACTCTCCTTCTTGGTCAAATAGCCCTTACACAGCCTGGAGGTGTTTGGGGTCATTGTCCTATTGAAAAATAAATGATGGTCCAACTAAACGCAAACCGGATGGAATAGCATGCCGCTGCAAGATGCTGTGGTAGCCATGCTGGTTCAGTATGCCTTCAATTTTGAATAAATCCCCAACAGTGTCACCAGCAAAGCACCCCCACACCATCACACCTCCTCCTCCATGCTTCACGGTGGGAACCAGGCATGTAGAGTCCATCCGTTCACCTTTTCTGCGTCGCACAAAGACACGGTGGTTGGAACCAAAGATCTCAAATTTGGACTCATCAGACCAAAGCACAGATTTCCACTGGTCTAATGTCCATTCCTTGTGTTCTTTAGCCCAAACAAGTCTCTTCTGCTTGTTGCCGGTCCTTAGCCGTGGTTTCCTAGCAGCTATTTTACCATGAAGGCGGCTGCACAAAGTCTCCTCTTAACAGTTGTTGTAGAGATGTGTCTGCTGCTAGAACTCTGTGTGGCATTGACCTGGTCTCTAATCTGAGCTGCTGTTAACCTGCGATTTCTGAGGCTGGTGACTCGGATAAACTTATCCTCAGAAGCAGAGGTGACTCTTGGTCTTCCTTTCCTGGGGCGGTCCTCATGTGAGCCAGTTTCTTTGTAGCGCTTGATGGTTTTTGCAACTGCACTTGGGGACACTTTCAAAGTTTTCCCAATTTTTCGCACTGACTGACCTTCATTTCTTAAAGTAATGATGGCCACTCGTTTTTCTTTACTTAGCTGCTTTTTTCTTGCCATAATACAAATTCTAACAGTCTATTCAGTAGGACTATCAGCTGTGTATCCACCTGACTTCTGCACAACACAACTGATGGTCCCAACCCCATTTATAAGGCAAGAAATCCCACTTATTAAACCTGACAGGGCACACCTGTGAAGTGAAAACCATTTCCGGTGACTACCTCTTGAAGCTCATCAAGAGAATGGCAAGAGTGTGCAAAGCAGTCATCAAAGCAAAAGGTGGCTACTTTGAAGAACCTAGAATATAAGACATATTTCAGCAGCAGATGGAAGGAAGGGAGACACAGTCATTACTAGTGGCAGGCGGAGCCCACATAGGATAGAACACCTCAGATTAAAAAAGAGTGTTGTCCGGCCCCTCCAGCTTGGGCTCCTCCTACTCCAGCTCTCCAGTCTAAAATTTGAGGTCACAGAGGATGGTCGCTGCTGGAAGCAGCTCCTCAGAAAATTTTTTTATTTTTATCGGACAGAGACTTAGACCCCCGTGGTCTTGAGGTCTCAGGGGTCTCAGCGCTGCTGGACCCCCACCCCTCCCTTGGCGGATCTGCATTACCCTTTGAGAGAGGTCCCTGCAGAACCCTGCCGGCCCCGGGGGATGAGGGATGCTTCCCTGGCGGGGACGCAAACCGCGCATCTGGGGTCACTGCGTTCTCCGCCCTGGGGGGAAGCTTGGGCACAGCCCCACAAATCCCTGGGGGTCCCTGTGGCGCTCAGCTGGGTGAGTACTCAGCATGTTAATGTGTTTTGAGTGCCTCAGCGGTTGCTGCGGCAGCCGCTGCTACATGTATTCAGGTGGTGACTCGTGTTTTTTTGTCCGCAGGTGGATGCCTGCAGGACATGGAAGCGGGGCAGGAGCGGAGAGCGGTCTTTCGCGGGCAGGAAGCGCTCTGAGCGCGCGCTTTCTCCTGCCCCTCCTCTTCCGGCTTCTCTCTCCTCACAGCGCGGCGGCCATTACTGAACGGCTTCCATCGGGCTCCTCACTCTCCTCTCCTCCCGACAGACCGAAGGAACACTGCACCGCGGCCAGCTGGGTGAGTCGCTTCTGCCTGTCAGGGCAGAAGCTTAACCCCTCACCCCCTCAGCGCAGGGCACCTTTCTGAGGCACAATAAGGTGGCAGACTGTGCTGTCCTGCAGCTATTACCTCATATAGAGGTTCCTTTTTTTGTCTGGGGCTCGCACATCCTTTTCTTTTCACAGAGGTTGTGGGGAGTCTGCGACATTAACCCCTTATTAGTCGGTTATCCCTTAATTGGGGGTCAGCTGGGGTAGCTCTCTCTTTAAGAGCTTTAACCCTTCAGCTTTCTTTTAATAAACCACACTGTCCTACTTACTGACAGGTTTAACGTGCCATATACTGTGTGAGGGCATGTCAGATCAGGGTCCAGGAGGTGCGGACCGTCTCCCAGGTCCGCTACAGGATCAGTCTCGCGTGTCTGACACGCAGGAGTCCTCGACGGCGTCAAGCGCAGCGGTCGGGGGTTTCGGTGATGGGGCAGTGGTCAAAATGGAGGCCCTCACTCGTTCTATTGATGGCCTGTCTGACCTTCTAGGTTATTGGGTGTCAGCTAGATCCTCTCATGGCAGGAAGCGCCACAGGCCGGTACTGCCCTCCCCGCGCAGCGACTCGGAGATCTCTGTTATGGAGGGTTCCCCTTCAAGCTCAGATGGGGAGATGTCCGATTCGGATAAGGAGGATCGGCAGGGGCACTCTGCCTCTTTTTTGGGACAGTGGAGAAGGAACGCCTGTGTCCAGATAAACGTTTTCAGGGAACACGGTTTTTTGAGGCACTCTATCCGTGTTCCACGGAGTTGATTGATAATTGGATTCCTTCTCCTGAAGTGGATGTCCCTTTATCCCAGCTTAGCAAATCCTCATTACTGCCTGTTAAAGGGAAGGCGAGTCTGCAGGATCCGCTGGACAGAAAAACGGAGATGGCGGCGAAATCCATCTACGAGGCCGCGGGTCATGGATTCAGAGCGGTGCTAGGATCCATGTGTGCTTGTAAAGCTTCCCTAAGCTGGTTGGACCGTCTACGGACGGCGTGGCAGGATGGATCCCCGCTATCCGAGGTAGATGGGCTTTTCAAGTTGTTGGAGGATGCGGCCCGATATGGCAGTGATGCAGGTTTGGATACCGCGTCACTGCTGTCCAGGGCGCAATCCTCGGCGGTCACAGTCAGAAGAGCACTGTGGCTCAGACAGTGGACCGGGGACGCGGTTTCCAAGCAAGGTTTGCTATCTTTAGCTTACAAGGGTGGTCAGTTATTTGGATCTGACCTCACGGAGCTGATTGTCAAGGCAAAGGCAAAAGAAGCGGCCTTACCACAGCGAAGAACTGTGGCTTCTGCGTCGGGCAGGCCTAGTGCCGGTAGTAGTCGGCGGCCCTTTCGGTCCAGGGGACGGTCCGGTCAGCCCTCTTGGGGATCGGGTCGTCCCTCTTTTTCAGGAAAAAAGGCTTCTCAGAAATCCCGCACTCCCTGGAAACAGAGCTTCCGTCAAGACAAGCGGGAAGCTGACAAAAAGCCCGCTAAGGCGGACTGACGCCAGGTTTTCACTCGAGGGCTCTCGAGTGGGGGGTCGCCTGCTCCAATTCGAATCGACTTGGGCGTCCCGCGTTTCGGACGCCTGGGTGACGCGGGTTGTGTCAGCAGGCTACTTCATAGAGTTTCTTTCTCGACCCCCGGACAGGTTTTGCCGATCTCGCATTCCGTCAGAGCCCGAGCTAGTTGCCGCTCTACGGCAGGAGGTCGATTCCCTTCTGCTGAAGGGTGTGGTGGTACCGGTTCCGCCGGAGGACCGGGGAAGAGGGTTTTATTCAAACCTCTTTGTGGTCCCCAAAAAGGAGGACAAATTTCGCCCCATTCTGGATCTCAAAAGATTGAATCGGCATGTCCGCACCCGGAAATTCCGCATGGAGTCGCTTCGCTCGGTTGTGGCGGCCCTGTCGCAGAACGACTTTTTGGTGTCAATCGACATTCGCGACGCTTATTTGCATGTTCCCGTCGGAAGGGCCCACCAACGCTTCCTTCGTTTTGCCATAGGTCAGGACCATTTCCAGTTTGTGGCCCTACCATTCGGGTTGGCCTCGGCGTCCAGAGTTTTTACAAAAATTCTGGCACCTCTCATGGCGATCCTTCGAAGACAGGGGGTTACGGTTCTTTCCTACCTAGACGACCTTTTGATTGTGGCGTCCTCAAAAGAGGAGGCGGTGACGGCTCGCAATCTATCCCTTCAGCTCCTGGAGGACTTCGGGTGGCTGGTCAATTGGAAGAAGTCGTCTCTGGAACCGTCGCAGTCAATCCTGTTTTTGGGGATGCATTTCGACACGGTACGAGCAGTGGTGTCCCTGCCTCCAGACAAGCAAGCAAGTCTTCTTCGACATGTACAGGTTATGAAGTCTTCGACAGCAATGTCCCTTCGAAGGTGTATGCGCCTTTTGGGTTTGATGGTGGCGTCAATGGAGGCACTTCCGTTTGCCCAATTTCATTCCAGGACTCTCCAAATGCTCATTCTGAACCGTTGGGATCGATCACAGGCTTCGCTGGATCGCAGTGTCATCATCTCCCACAGGGTGCGAGAGTCTCTAGAATGGTGGTTACGTCCGGAAGCGTTATCCCTGGGGAAGTCCTTCCTCCTTCCGAGGTGGTCGGTCATAACCACCGATGCCAGCCTGTCCGGCTGGGGGGGTGTCTGGAACGATCTCTGGATTCAGGGAGTATGGTCGTCGGAAGAGTCTGTCCTGCCGATCAACATCCTGGAATTGAGGGCGATTTTCCTTTGCCTCCAACACTGGACGGTCCCTTTAAACGGTCTGCCAGTCCGAGTGCAGACAGACAACGCGACGGCGGTCGCGTATATCAACCATCAAGGTGGAACGAGGAGCTCCAGGCTCATGATGGAAGTGTCTCGGATCCTGGTATGGGCCGAGGCCAAGGTGCCAGCCATCTCTGCGATTCACATTCCGGGAGTTCAGAATATCACGGCGGACTTCCTCAGTCGCGAGAAGGTGGATCCCGGAGAATGGAGTCTTCACCCAGAAATTTTTGCACAGCTGTGCTCCCGTTGGGGAACTCCTCAAGTGGATTTGATGGCATCAAGGTTCAACACCAAGTTACCGACGTTCATGTCCAGGTACAAGGACCCGAAGGCTGTGGCGGTGGATGCTCTGGTGGCTCCGTGGGACCAATTCGAGCTAATCTATGTGTTCCCGCCGATATCCTTACTTCCTCTGGTGTTGCATCGGATCAGACTGGAAAGAGTCCCGGCTATGTTAGTAGCCCCAGACTGGCCAAGGAGGACGTGGTTCTCGACGCTGGTGTCGCTTCTGGCTGCGCCTCCACTTCCTCTCCCTCTTCGCCCGGACCTGTTAACCCAAGGGCCCGTTCGTCATCCGGACCTGAAGTCTCTGCGTTTGACGGCGTGGCTCTTGAGACCGAAATCTTGACTCGTCAAGGTTTTTCAGCCGAAGTCATTGCCACTCTGCGAGCTGCCAGGGGTCCTGCCACTACTAGGATCTATCACAAGACTTGGGAGGCCTTCTTTTCATGGTGTTCGGGTTCTTCAAGGAACCCGAGGATTTTTTCCATTCCCAATTTGTTGGCCTTTTTGCAGTATGGCCTGGACAAGGGTTTGGCAGTTAGCACTCTGAGGGGTCAGGTTTCTGCTTTGTCCTTGCTGTTTCGGAAGGCTATCGCCTCGCGTAGGGACGTTCGTTCCTTTTTTCGCGGGGTAACCCGTCAGTTTCCGCCGCGGAAGGCGCTTGTGTCCCCTTGGCGGCTCAATCTGGTCTTGGAGGCTCTTCAACATGGGCCTTTTGAGCCTATGGACTCCGTTAGCCTTTCTTTGCTTTCTTGGAAGGTTGCCTTTTTAGTGGCAGTCACCTCTTTGAGAAGGGTTTCTGAACTGGCGGCTCTTTCTTGCTCGCCTCCTTTTCTGGAGTTTCTCCCGGATCGTGTGGTGCTTTGCACACGGGGCGACTTTCTACCTAAGGTGGTGTCACAATTTCATGTTAACCAGGATATTGTGTTGCCCTCGCTCTGTCCGGAACCGAGGAATGCGAAGGAACGGGCCTTGCACTCATTGGATTTAGTGCGGGCTTTGAAGTTCTATTTGTCTATTACTCAAGGTTTTCGGAAATCGGACTCTCTGTTTGTGATTCCAGCAGGTCGTCGGCATGGTCAACGAGCTTCCAAGGACACTATAGGTCGATGGATTCGGTCGGCCATTTTAGAGGCTTACCGACTCAAGGGCGAATCTTGTCCAATTAAGATTCGAGCTCACTCCACAAGAGCTGTGGGTTCATCGTGGGCTTTTCATCAAGGGGCCTCGGCAGCTCAACTCTGCCGGGCGGCTACCTGGCGCTCCGTCCACACTTTTACAAAGTTTTATAAGGTGGACGGACGTCAGTGCTTCCGCTGATGCAGCCTTAGGACGTAGGGTCCTGCAGGCGGCTGTAGTTTAAGTTATCGTTAACTTGTATTTAGCGCTAGTTGCGCATTTTTCTAGGTTGTTTGTTGGGATTCTGCCTCTGTTGGTTTTTCCCACCCTTAATTTTTGGACTGCTTTGGGACGTCCCACTAGTAATGACTGTGTCTCCCTTCCTTCCATCTGCTGCTGAAAGACGGATTTTGGTAAGACCTTACCTGTAAAATCCTTTTCAGCGAAGGAAGGAAGGGAGACACAGCTCCCTCCCATGGCAGAAGTGTGTTGTTGTGTTTTCAGATGCAGCGTGACCCTTCTCTGATAGCGATTATCTGGGCTGAGGTCGGCGCGCTAAGGCTCTGTTCCAGCATTGCCAGATCATCGCAGTGGTCAGGTCCAGTGAGTAGTACCTGGGACTGTGTGGTTTTTCTGTTATATGCATAACCTGTCTCTTGTTTTTTCTCTGAAGTTCTTCAGAAGGGGTTATGTTGCTCCGCTGGTGATATTTGCTCTTCCTTAG
Source organism: Phyllobates terribilis (assembly GCF_046119375.1). NCBI lineage: Eukaryota > Metazoa > Chordata > Amphibia > Anura > Dendrobatidae > Phyllobates > Phyllobates terribilis. The sequence continues at coordinate 11,522,459 of NW_027362774.1, forward strand.
CTTGTGTACGGACTGGAGAGCTGGAGTAGGAGGAGCCCAAGCTGGAGGGGCCGGACAACACTCTTTGTAATCTGAGGTGTTCTATCCTATGTGGGCTCCGCCTGCCACTAGTAATGACTGTGTCTCCCTTCCTTCCTTCGCTGAAAAGGATTTTACAGGTAAGGTCTTACCAAAATCCGTCCTTTCAGTTGTTTCACACTTTTTTGTTAAGTATATAATTCCACATGTGTTAATTCATAGTTTTGATGCCTTCAGTGTGAATGTACAATTCTCATAGTCAAGAAAATACAGAAAAATCTTTAAATGAGAAGGTGTGTCCAAACTTTTGGTCTGTACTGTATATGTGTATGCATATGTAATATATTATAGAAATTGGAGTGCTGCCTTTGTCTTTATGGAGTATGTATGTGTGTGTGTATATATATATATATTACAGTTTGTACGGAAAGTATTCAGACCCCTTTAAATTTTTCTCTCGTTGATTGATTGCAGCCATTTGGTAAATTCTAAAAAGTATTTTTTTTTTCTCATTAAAGTCCACTCTGCACCCCATCTTGACTGAAAACAACTGAAATGTAGAAATTTTTGCAAATTTATTAAAAAATAAAAACTGAAATATCACACGGTCATAAGTATTCAGACCCTTTGCTCAGTATTGAGTAGAAGCCCCCTTTTGAGCTAGTACAGCCACGAGCCTTCTTGGAAATGATGCAACAAGTTTTTCACCCCTGGATTTGGGGATCCTCTGCCATTCTTCCTTGCAGATCCTCTCCAGCTCCGTCAGGTTGGATGGTGAGCGTTGGTGGACAGTCATTTTCAGGTCTCTCCAGAGATGCTCAGTTGGGTTTAGGTCAGGGCTCTGGCTGGGCCACTCACGAATGGTCACAGAGTTGTTCTGAAGCCGCTCCTTTGTTATTTTAGCTGTGTGCTTAGGGTCATTGTCTTGTTGGAAGGTGAACCTTCGGCCAAGTCTGAGGTCCAGAGCACTCTGGAAGAGGTTTTCATCCAGGATATCTCTGTACTTTGCCGCATTCATGTTTCCTTCAATTGCAACCAGTCGTCCTGTCCCTGCAGCTGAAAAACACCCCCATAGCATGATGCTGCCACCACCATGTTTCACTGTTGGGATTGTATTGGGCGGGTGATGAGCACTGCCTGGTTTTCTCCACACATACCGCTTAGAATTATCACCAAAAAGTTCTATCTTAATCTCATCAGACCAGAGAGTCTTAATTCTCATAGTCTGGGAGTCCTTCATGTGTTTTTAAGCAAACTCTATGCAGGTTTTCATGTCTTGCACTGATGAGAGGCTTCCATCAGGCCACTCTGCCATAAAGGCCCAACTGGTGGAGGGCTGCAGTGATAGTGGACTTTGTGGAACTTTCTCCCATCTCCCTACTGCATCTCTGGAGCTCAGCCACAGTGATCTTGGGGTTCTTCTTTACCTCTCTCACCAAGGCTCTTCCTCCCACGATTGCTCAGTTTGACTGGACGGCCAGGTCTAGGAAGACTTCTGGTTGTCCCAAACTTCTTCCATTTAAGGATTATGGAGGCCACTGTGCTCTTAGGAACCTTGAGTAATGCAGAAATTCTTTTGTAACCTTGGTCAGATCTGTGCCTTGCCACAATTCTGTCTGAGCTCCTTGGGCAGTTCCTTTGCGCTCATGATTCTCATTTGGTCTGACATGCACTGTGAGCTGTGAGGTCTTATATAGACAGGTGTGTGCCTTTCCAAATCAAGTCCTATCAGTTTAATTAAACACAGCTGGACTCCAATGAAGGAGTAGAACCATCTCAAGGAGGATCACAAGGAAATGGACAGCATGTGACTTAAATATGAGTGTCTGGGCAAAGGGTCTGAATACTTATGACCATGTGATATTTCAGTTTTTATTTTTTAATAAATTTGCAAAAATTTCTACATTTGTTTTTTTTTCAGTCAAGATGGGGTGCAGAGTGTACTTTAATGAGAAAAAAAAAAGAACTTTCTAGAATTTACCAAATGGCTGCAATGAAACAAAGAGTGAAAATTGTAAAGGGGTCTGAATACTTTCCGTACCCACTGTATGTGTATATATATATATATATATATATATATATATATATATATATATATATATATATATATATATATATATATATATATATGTATGTATATATATATATATATATATATATATATATATATATATATATATATATATATATATATATATATATATATATATATATATATATATATATAATATTCATTCTCCCTGACTGTAAGCAGACACCCTGAAAATGGCCAGAGTTGTCCGTCCTATTCAAACAGAATGACCTGCAGAGTTTATTTGCAGCAGCTAATCTGAGTAAGCAGAGCTGCAGTGTAAAGCATGGTCAAGGAACAGAGAAGATGTGGATTTTCCTATGCAGGAGAACTGAGGCATATATAGAACTTTTCAGGGCGTAGCTGGAGGTCTGCTTTACATTTTGCCGTCCTCTGGTTCCACGTGGCCTCCTTCTCCGTCGGCGGCGGCGGTGTCCTGCTGGTGCGCGCCGGTGCGCAGTCCCCAGTTTGTCATCTCTCTCCCTGATTAAATCATGGGTTCACATCTGCTCTATGCTAATCTTTCGGCCCTTTGCCAGAGGATGCAGAGTCCTTGAAAGTGGAAAAAAGCCGTTCTCTGCGATTTCTGAAATAACTATTGATGGGTTTTTTTTTGTTTTTTTTTATGATAAACTGTTCTGGTGACGAGACGCTTAAAACCATCATCTTATTTAACGCCGCCTAATACTTTATGCGGTTTTTTGTCTCCGGAGAGCCGTTTATGTTGGAGCAGATATAATTCACACAGAAGTGTAATACGTAGACTATATCACCGGCATACTGAAGAAGGAGACGGAAAAGCTGAGGCGGCAGAATATCTGCCCGGATTTTTATAGAGGAAACTTACGGATTTATTCACCTTTCATGACGTCGGCGCCGCGGTGCTAAAATGGCAAATATTTGGATTAGTTCCAATGACGATTATATCTAACGGCTTAAAAAAAAACAGCGGCGGAAATGTATAAATCCCATAGGGTAATATCGGGATTACCGGGTGGTGCAGCATCAATATCCCAGATTACTGGACTTCCATAGAGAAGTATGGAAGATTTACTAGTAAAGAACATACAAGAGGACAGAGATAATACCGCCATCATATAGGAATGTTAATGTGTATTTCTATTGCATAGATCAGATACCCCCAAACATGCAGTGTTTGCTGGAAGCATGCAGCTACTGGCTGGGGTGAAACTCTGCACCGGGAGAGTCCTGACCAACCACCCCCACTACGAAGACAAGACCCTCAGGGAGAGGACGAAACAGGTACGGTAATAAATGTGTCTGTATGGGGCAGTATTGGGGGCAGTATTATAGTAGTTATATTCTTGTACATAGGGGCAGTAATATAGTAGTTATATTCTTGTACATAGGAGCAGTATTATAGTAGTTATATTCTTGTACATAGGGGGCAGTATTATAGTAGTTATATTCTTGTACATAGGAGCAGTATTATAGTAGTTATATTCTTGTACATAGGGGGCAGTATTATAGTAGTTATATTCTTGTACATAGGGGGCAGTATTATAGTAGTTATATTCTTGTACATGGAGCAGTATTATAGTAGTTATATTCTTGTACATAGGGGGCAGTATTATAGTAGTTATATTCTTGTACATAGGAGCAGTATTATAGTAGTTATATTCTTGTACATAGGGGCAGTATTATAGTAGTTATATTCTTGTACATAGGGGGCAGTATTATAGTAGTTATATTCTTGTACATAGGGGGCAGTATTATAGTAGTTATATTCTTGTACATAGGGGGCAGTATTATAGTAGTTATATTCTTGTACATAGGAGCAGTATTATAGTAGTTATATTCTTGTACATGGAGCAGTATTATAGTAGTTATATTCTTGTACATAGGGGGCAGTATTATAGTAGTTATATTCTTGTACATAGGGGGCAGTATTATAGTAGTTATATTCTTGTACATAGGGGCAGTATTATAGTAGTTATATTCTTGTACATAGGGGCAGTATTATAGTAGTTATATTCTTGTACATAGGAGGCAGTATTATAGTAGTTATATTCTTGTACATAGGGGCAGTATTATAGTAGTTATATTCTTGTACATAGGGGCAGTATTATAGTAGTTATATTCTTGTACATAGGGGGCAGTATTATAGTAGTTATATTCTTGTACATAGGAGGCAGTATTATAGTAGTTATATTCTTGTACATAGGGGCAGTATTATAGTAGTTATATTCTTGTACATAGGGGCAGTATTATAGTAGTTATATTCTTGTACATAGGGGGCAGTATTATAGTAGTTATATTCTTATACATAGGGAGCAGTGTTATAGTAGTTATATTCTTGTACATAGGGGCAGTATTATAGTAGTTATATTCTTGTACATAGGGGCAGTATTATAGTAGTTATATTCTTGTACATAGGGGACAGTATTATAGTAGTTATATTCTTGTACATAGGGGACAGTATTATAGTAGTTATATTCTTGTACATAGGGGACAGTATTATAGTAGTTATATTCTTGTACATAGGGGGCAGTATTATAGTAGTTATATTCTTGTATATAGGGGGCAGTATTATAGTAAGTATATTCTTGTATATAGGGGGCAGTATTATAGTAGGTATATTCTTGTACATAGGAGCAGTATTATAGTAGGTATATTCTTGTACATAGGGGCAGTATTATAGTAGTTATATTCTTGTACATAGGGGCAGTATTATAGTAGTTATATTCTTGTACATAGGAGCAGTATTATAGTAGTTATATTCTTGTACATAGGAGCAGTATTATAGTAGTTATATTCTTGTACATAGGGGGCAGTATTATAGTAGTTATATTCATGTATATAGGGGCAGTATTATAGTAGTTATATTCTTGTACATAGGGGGCAGTATTATAGTAGTTATATTCTTGTACATAGGGGCAGTATTATAGTAGTTATATTCTTGTACATAGGGGGCAGTATTATAGTAGTTATATTCTTGAACATAGGGGCAGTATTATAGTAGTTATATTCTTGTACATAGGGGCAGTATTATAGTAGTTATATTCTTGTACATAGGGGCAGTATTATAGTAGTTATATTCTTGTACATAAGGGGCAGTATTATAGTAGTCATATTCTTGTACATAGGGGGCAGTATTATAGTAGTTATATTCTTGTACATAGGGGCAGTATTATAGTAGTTATATTCTTGTACATAGGGGCAGTATTATAGTAGTTATATTCTTGTATATAGGAGCAGTATTATAGTAGTTATATTCTTGTACATAGGGGCAGTATTATAGTAGTTATATTCTTGTACATAGGGGGCAGTATTATAGTAGTCATATTCTTGTACATAGGGGGCAGTATTATAGTAGTTATATTCTTGTACATAGGGGCAGTATTATAGTAGTTATATTCTTGTACATAGGGGCAGTATTATAGTAGTTATATTCTTGTACATAGGGGCAGTATTATAGTAGTGATATTCTTGTACATAGGGAGTAGTATTATAGTAGTTATATTCTTGTACATAGGAGCAGTATTATAGTAGTTATATTCTTGTACATAGGAGCAGTATTATAGTAGTTATATTCTTGTACATAGGAGCAGTATTATAGTAGTTATATTCTTGTACATAGGAGCAGTATTATAGTAGTTTTTTTCTTGTACATAGGGGCAGTATTATAGTAGATAATCGTGGTACTTTTTGGATAGTTGGACGGTTGTGTCTTTTATCAGGTGTATCAGGTTTACGCTAAGAGGTCCCCAGAAGACGTCCACAGTATTCTGAGGTCATTTGGTGCCGACTACGTGATACTAGAGGACAGTATATGCTACGAGAGGAGACATGGCCGCGGATGCCGTCTGCGAGATCTGCTGGATATTAATAACGGACACGTAAGACAAATGTTTCTGATCTGTACGGTGCGACACGTGATTTAATACTTTGTTTTGTTTTTATGGCTCCTCTCCACATTATACCATAAATTAGAGAATTTCTCCGTCTTGGAGTTTTTCCCATCTTTTATGATGGTGATTGCTCGGATAGGTCATCACTTTGTGATCGATGAAGGTTCGTCCTCTGCGTCTGCCACCGATCCCTAGAATAAACAGGACACGGCGACTTACCATCACTTTACAAGACAGGACTAACACTTTAAGGAGGACTTCTCCCCTCTAAACCAGAAATATCGGGAGAGATGACAGGTCCACTTTAAGAGTTCCTTGAGAGTTTCTGCCAGAAGCCCGAGCTCCTTGATCTGCGGAGATGATGCCGCGTCTACAAGGGTTCTCCGTTGAACTCTCGCCGTATCTCGGAGTTCTTCTTCTTCAGCTCTTCTTGTGACCTTGGGAATTCAGCTGACGTCTGTCAGTCAGATTGAAGACTTCACTACAAGGACTTGGCCGACAGCCACAAGTACAGATAATGTTATAGGACTTTTTTTTTTTTGCAGCAATGCATTTATTTTCTGCAGAAAGTAACCCTTTATGTGCTGCATAAGACATACAGGAAGGAGACATAGTAGATAAATAGGGCATGCGGCTCCAGATTCAGATAGTGGGAGTCATCTGCTGATTTACAAACCCATTTTTTGGGTGAGATGTCTTTACAAGTTACTTCTAGTCCAAACAGTCATGTGTGAGCCTTGACTCCTGCCTGTGTGTTCAATGTTCACAGAGGAAGAGAACCGGGTCTCTAGTGTCACCTATCGAAATTAGCAAATCCTAGAAGATTAAAGAGCCGAGCCACAGGACTCCGGATAGAAAGCCAAACCAGAAGCTCCACTGACCTACGGCTGTTTCAGGGTCCTTGCCCCTCTTCAGTGCAAAGCAAAAGACCGGCTGGTTGAGTAAGAGGCCTTCAACTAAGGGTCTAGCATAGGGATGGGCAATTAATTTTCCTAAAGGGCCACATAAAACCCTGACTGTTGTGAAGGCCGAACTTAATGATGCTTGTACATGTGACGATGTGGCTTATTGTAATGTATTCTTACATGCAGCAGCCAGTTAAGACCTTATAATCTACTGCTTTTCATAGAGTTTATAAACCACCTGCTCTTGGAATTCAGGCTTAAGTATAGATGTACCTAAATCAACGGCTCCCCCCCATACAAGTATGATGTACCCACAGCCCCCTCCCCCCAGCAAATACACAGTATCATTGCTCCCCCACACAAGTATGATGTCACTGAAGCGCCTCAATGCCCCTCACACAATATCAGTATTTGCCCCCACCCCTCCTCAGTGTAATGTCCCCTCAGCCCCTCACAAACAGAATGAAGGCCACCTTCTGCACCACAGCTTCTCTCACAGTATTATTATGGTCTCCCACAAAAGTATGAGGTCCCCAAAGGCCTTCACACAAGAATGAGTTCACCACAGTACCCCCCTCCACACAGTATGATGTTTCTCAGCCCCCCACACACACACCGTATGATGTCCCCCTCCACCCACAGTATGATATCCCCACAGCTCCCACACACACACACACACACACACACACACACACACACACACTCTGTATAATGTCACCACAACCACTCCCCACACACTGTATGATGTCCCTGCAGGCCCCCTTCACACACAGTATGATGTCCCTTCAGACTCCCACACAGTATGATGTCCCTACAGCCTCCCCCCCCACACATACACACAGTATGATGTCCCTACAGCCTCCCCCCCCACACATACACACAGTATGATGTCCCTACAGCCCCCCCCCCACACATACACACAGTATGATGTCCCTACAGCCCCCCCCCACACATACACACAGTATGATGTCCCTACAGCCCCCCCCCCCCACACATACACACAGTATGATGTCCCTACAGCCCCCCCCCCACACATACACACAGTATGATGTCCCTACAGCCCCCCCCCCCACACATACACACAGTATGATGTCCCTACAGCCCCCCCCCCCCACACACATACACACAGTATGATGGCCCCACAGTTTCCCCAGACACAGTATGATGTCCCCACAGCCAGTCACCCCACACACAGTATGATGTCCACACAACCCTCCCCACACACACAGTATGATGTCCCACAGCCCACACACACACACACACACAGTATGATGTCCCCAAAGCTCCCCCACACACAGTATGATGTCCCCACAGTACATTCCCCCACACACAGTATGATGTCCCCACAGTACATTCCCCCACACACAGTATGATGTTCACACAACCCTCCCCACACACGCAGTATGATGTCCCACAACCCACACACACACACACACACACACACACACACACACACACACACACACACACACACAGTATGATGTCCCCAAAGCTCCCCCACACACAGTATGATGTCACCACAGGTCCCCCCATGCACACACTCACAGTATGATGTCCCCACAGCCCCCCACAAACAGTATGATGTCCCCACAGCCCCCCCACACACAGTATGATGTCCCCTCAGACTCCCACACAGTATAATGTCCCCACAGCCCTCCCCCACACACAGTATGATGTCCCCACAGCCCTCCCCCACACACAGTATGATGTCCCCACAGCCCTCCCCCACACACAGTATGATGTCCTCACAGCCTTCCCCCCACATACATTATAATGTCCCCAAAGCCCCCCCACACACAGTATGATGTCCCCTCAGGCTCCCACACAGTATAATGTCCCTAGAGCCCCCCCCCCCCCCACACACACACACACACACAGTATGATGTCCCCTTAGACCCCCACACAGTATGATGTCCCCACAGCTTCCCCAGACACAGTATGATGTCCCACTGCTCACCCCCACACAGTATAATGTCCCCACAGCCAGCCCCCCCACACACAGTATGATGTCCACACAGCCCTCCCCACACACACACCGTATGATGTCCCACAGCCCTCCCCCACACACAATATGATGTCCCTATAGCCCCCCCCACATACATTATGATGTCCCTACAGCCCCCCCATACACAGTATGATGCCCCCACAGCTTCCCCAGACACAGTATGATGTCCCCTTAGACCCCCACACAGTATGATGTCCCCACAACTTCCCCAGACACAGTATGATGTCCCACTGCTTACCCCCACACAGTATAATGTCCCCACAGCCAGCCCCCCCACACACAGTATGATGTCCCCACAGCCAGCCCCCCCACACACAGTATGATGTCCCACAGCCAGCCCCGCCACACACAGTATGATGTCCCACAGCCAGCCCCCCCACACACAGTATGATGTCCCCACAGCCCTCCCCCACACACAGTATGATTTCCCCACAGCCCTCCCCCACACACAGTATGATGTCCCCACAGCCTTCCCCCCACATACATTATAATGTCCCCAAAGCCCCCCTACACACAGTATGATGTCCCCTCAGGCTCCCACACAGTATAATGTCCCTAGAGCCCCCCCCCACACACACACAGTATGATGTCCCTTTAGACCTCCACACAGTATGATGTCCCCACAGCTTCCCCAGACACAGTATGATGTCCCACTGCTCACCCCCACACAGTATAATGTCCCCACAGCCAGCCCCCCCACACACAGTATGATGTCCCCACAGCCAGCCCCGCCACACACAGTATGATGTCCCCACAGCCAGCCCCCCCACACACAGTATGATGTCCCCACAGCCAGCCCCCCCACACACAGTATGATGTCCCCACAGCCAGCCCCCCCACACACAGTATGATGTCCCCACAGCCCTCCCCCACACACAGTATGATGTCCCCACAGCCAGCCCCGCCACACACAGTATGATGTCCCCACAGCCAGCCCCCCCCACACAGTATGATGCCCCCCACCCCACACAGTATGATGTCCCCTTAGACCCCCAGACAGTATGATGTCCCCACAGCCAGCCCCCCACACACAGTATGATGTCGCCACAGCCAGCCCCCCCACACACAGTATGATGTCCCCACAGCCAGCCCCCCCACACACAGTATGATGTCCCCACAGCCAGCCCCCCCACACACAGTATGATGTCCCCACAGCCCTCCCCCACACACAGTATGATGTCCCCACAGCCCTCCCCCACACACAGTATGATGTCCCCACAGCCCTCCCCCACACACAGTATGATGTCCCCACAGCCTTCCCCCCACATACATTATAATGTCCCCAAAGCCCCCCTACACACAGTATGATGTCCCTTCAGACTCCCACACAGTATGATGTCCCTACAGCCCCCCCCCCACACATACACACAGTATGATGTCCCTACAGCCCCCCCCCCCACACATACACACAGTATGATGTCCCAACAGCCCCCCCCCACACATACACACAGTATGATGTCCCTACAGCCCCCCCCCACACATACACACAGTATGATGTCCCTACAGCCCCCCCCCCACACATACACACAGTATGATGTCCCTACAGCCCCCCCCACACATACACACAGTATGATGTCCCTACAGCCCCCCCCCCCCCACACATACACACAGTATGATGGCCCCACAGTTTCCCCAGACACAGTATGATGTCCCCACAGCCAGTCACCCCACGCACAGTATGATGTCCACACAACCCTCCCCACACACACAGTATGATGTCCCACAGCCCACACACACACACACACACACAGTATGATGTCCCCAAAGCTCCCCCACACACAGTATGATGTCCCCACAGTACATTCCCCCACACACAGTATGATGTTCACACAACCCTCCCCACACACGCAGTATGATGTCCCACAACCCACACACACACACACACACACACACACACACACACACACACACACACACACACACAGTATGATGTCCCCAAAGCTCCCCCACACACAGTATGATGTCACCACAGGTCCCCCCATGCACACACTCACAGTATGATGTCCCCACAGCCCCCCACAAACAGTATGATGTCCCCACAGCCCCCCCACACACAGTATGATGTCCCCTCAGACTCCCACACAGTATAATGTCCCCACAGCCCTCCCCCACACACAGTATGATGTCCCCACAGCCCTCCCCCACACACAGTATGATGTCCCCACAGCCCTCCCCCACACACAGTATGATGTCCTCACAGCCTTCCCCCCACATACATTATAATGTCCCCAAAGCCCCCCCACACACAGTATGATGTCCCCTCAGGCTCCCACACAGTATAATGTCCCTAGAGCCCCCCCCCCCCACACACACACACACACAGTATGATGTCCCCTTAGACCCCCACACAGTATGATGTCCCCACAGCTTCCCCAGACACAGTATGATGTCCCCACTGCTCACCCCCACACAGTATAATGTCCCCACAGCCAGCCCCCCCACACACAGTATGATGTCCACACAGCCCTCCCCACACACACACCGTATGATGTCCCACAGCCCTCCCCCACACACAATATGATGTCCCTATAGCCCCCCCCACATACATTATGATGTCCCTACAGCCCCCCCATACACAGTATGATGCCCCCACAGCTTCCCCAGACACAGTATGATGTCCCCTTAGACCCCCACACAGTATGATGTCCCCACAACTTCCCCAGACACAGTATGATGTCCCACTGCTCACCCCCACACAGTATAATGTCCCCACAGCCAGCCCCCCCACACACAGTATGATGTCCCCACAGCCAGCCCCCCCACACACAGTATGATGTCCCACAGCCAGCCCCGCCACACACAGTATGATGTCCCACAGCCAGCCCCGCCACACACAGTATGATGTCCCCACAGCCCTCCCCCACACACAGTATGATGTCCCCACAGCCCTCCCCCACACACAGTATGATGTCCCCACAGCCTTCCCCCCACATACATTATAATGTCCCCAAAGCCCCCCTACACACAGTATGATGTCCCCTCAGGCTCCCACACAGTATAATGTCCCTAGAGCCCCCCCACACACACACACAGTATGATGTCCCTTTAGACCTCCACACAGTATGATGTCCCCACAGCTTCCCCAGACACAGTATGATGTCCCACTGCTCACCCCCACACAGTATAATGTCCCCACAGCCAGCCCCCCCACACACAGTATGATGTCCCCACAGCCAGCCCCGCCACACACAGTATGATGTCCCCACAGCCAGCCCCCCCACACACAGTATGATGTCCCCACAGCCAGCCCCCCCACACACAGTATGATGTCCCCACAGCCAGCCCCCCCACACACAGTATGATGTCCCCACAGCCCTCCCCCACACACAGTATGATGTCCCCACAGCCAGCCCCGCCACACACAGTATGATGTCCCCACAGCCAGCCCCCCCCCACACAGTATGATGCCCCCCACCCCACACAGTATGATGTCCCCTTAGACCCCCAGACAGTATGATGTCGCCACAGCCAGCCCCCCCACACACAGTATGATGTCCCCACAGCCAGCCCCCCCACACACAGTATGATGTCCCCACAGCCAGCCCCCCCACACACAGTATAATGTCCTCACAGCCAGCCCCCCCACACACAGTATGATGTCCCCACAGCCAGCCCCCCCACACACAGTATGATGTCCCACAGCCAGCCCCGCCACACACAGTATGATGTCCCACAGCCAGCCCCGCCACACACAGTATGATGTCCCCACAGCCCTCCCCCACACACAGTATGATGTCCCCACAGCCCTCCCCCACACACAGTATGATGTCCCCACAGCCTTCCCCCCACATACATTATAATGTCCCCAAAGCCCCCCTACACACAGTATGATGTCCCCTCAGGCTCCCACACAGTATAATGTCCCTAGAGCCCCCCCCCCACACACACACAGTATGATGTCCCTTTAGACCTCCACACAGTATGATGTCCCCACAGCTTCCCCAGACACAGTATGATGTCCCACTGCTCACCCCCACACAGTATAATGTCCCCACAGCCAGCCCCCCCACACACAGTATGATGTCCCCACAGCCAGCCCCCCCACACACAGTATGATGTCCCCACAGCCAGCCCCCCCACACACAGTATGATGTCCCCACAACCCCCCCACACACAGTATGATGTCCTCACAGCCAGCCCCCCCACACACAGTATGATGTCCCCACAGCCCTCCCCCACACACAGTATGATGTCCCCACAGCCAGCCCCGCCACACACAGTATGATGTCCCCACAGCCAGCCCCCCCCACACAGTATGATGCCCCCCCCACACAGTATGATGTCCCCTTAGACCCCCACACAGTATGATGTCCCCACAGCCAGCCCCCCCACACACAGTATGATGTCCCACAGCCAGCCCCGCCACACACAGTATGATGTCCCACAGCCAGCCCCGCCACACACAGTATGATGTCCCACAGCCAGCCTCCCCACAGACATAGAATGATGTCGCCCCACAGCTTCTCACACAGTATTAAGACCCCTCCATAGAAGTATCATGTCTCCACAGCACCTCCCACACAAGTACTAACCGATCATTAAAATAACATATAAAACTACTCGCCTCACCCTGTTCCCTTCGATGCTGCGCTGCTTCACGCTGTACACTTTGTACTGAATCTCCGCACGGCAGCTGCGATTTGGCGACATCGCGCCAACTGAGGAGACTCTTAGTGACGCAGGCTGAATGATGGTGACGGCGGCTTCCATCACTGTTCTCACTGGTATGTGCTTTGAGGATACCGGCGAAATTGAGATGGGGGTGCCGGGTGGACCCGTGAGGCGGGAGGCCACAGTATTCTGCCCTTTGCTGTCCCAGTCTGCAGGCTAGATAGAACAGCCAAAGGGCCGAATGTGGCCGCACTTTGCCCGGGTCTAGTCTAGTGGGTGAGTGTTCTCCTTCAGGACCCCGCCAAGCTTGTATAAGAAGTCTTATAGACCATAACCAAAATTTACAAAGATGCAGAACGGTGAGTTGTATTTACATTACGATGGAAAATCCCTTTAAGTAATTGCTGATATAACTGCATCATCGCCCTTCTGTCTCAGTAGAAATTAGATTTATTTTTTCTTCTGCATTTTAACAACAGATCATGGATGGTCCCGGATACAACGACCCGGATCTGAAGCCTTCCCCCTCACCGCGCTTCTGTGACGAAGTAAAGAAAGATTCGCCTTCCTACACAAAATACTTCACCAGAGTCTTCAAGAACAAAACTTTCAACGTTTACAGGTTATCCCGGAAAGCTGTGGTGAAGTAGCCGGGAGCTGGCGGACTGCGGCGCCCCCTGCGCAGGGAGACATGCGAACGCTCTCCGTGCGCAGCGCCCCCTGCGCAGGGAGACATGCGAACGCTCTCCGTGCGCAGCGCCCCCTGCGCAGGGAGACATGCGAACGCTCTCCGTGCGCAGCGCCCGGCTGTTTTATGGTGTTTTTATAGCATAGTGTTTGAACTCGCAGTGAAGTGAATCACGAATCGCAGCCAATTGTGAGCCTGTGTCCACTTTTCTGGATTCTGCCATTTTATCCTTTTTGGCGTTTTTTTTTTTTTTTTTGCAGAGACTACAACTCTAATCATCTCACAAAAGTGCGTCCTTCATAGTATCACGTGCCAAATTTTTCTAGTTTGTGTTGATGTGGCTAACAAGGGACCAATGGTTTTGAAATCAAGGGATTGTCCTTTTTTTGGGGGGTTGGGAGGAGGAGGAGGAGGAGGACAACAACTACAATACCGAAAGCATTTTTTTTTTTTTTATTATTTTATTTTTTTTACATTTTTGTATTTTAAAGGGATTTTGTTATTTTTGCATAGTGTAATGTTCAGATGCTGCTCGTGATTTCATAGATTCTTGATATTTTTTTTTTTTTCCTCCGTCGGGAAAAGAACGCCCTCCTAAGAAATGTTGTAGCCGGTGTGTTTTATGTGATTAAGCTATCTAATGGTTGGACAAAAGTGGCGCTACATAGAGTGGAATCATAGAAAGTTCCCTGCCTGGTCAGGTCCGATGTCCCCTCCACCGGCGGCAGTATTATAGTAGTTAATAGCGATTTTCAAATCAAGGGGCTGTTGGCGCCATTCACCTACTTGGTAGCGGCCAGGACGTACGATTGGCTGATATCACACATGGGTCCTGCTGTAATGATGTCAGCAGGCATCGTACATACGGGTAAGTGAGTGGCGCTACACGACCCCTTTTTGATACTAGTTTTTGCATACTCACTATAAGTGACGGCTACACAGCGACTTCTCTATGATTTGCTGTTGTGCGACTATTTTACAACTATAATTTGGCTGTAGAAAAAATAAATAAATTCAGAAAGGGCGCATTCAACTCTTAGAAGCCGAAAGTGACAGTGACCTCTGTTCTAGCGGGATATCAGGATCGTCGGGAACCCTCTGTGATTACCAAGTTATCCTCTGGATAGGTGATTACTTGCCAAACTGAAGAAACACCCTTAAAGTTGTTATACTGGTGTACGGTATATATAGAATAAACACAAAAATTTCATCAAGACTCACTGTGTCCATATATTATCTTGTACTGATCCTGAGTTACCTCCTGTATTATACTCCAGAGCTGCACTCACTATTCTGCTGGTGCTCTCACTGTGTACATACATTACTGATCCCGAGTTACCTCCTGTATTATACTCCAGAGCTGCACTCACTATTCTGGTGCAGTCACTGTGTACATGCATTACATTACTGATCCTGAGTTACCTCCTGTATTATACTCCAGAGCTGCACTCACTATTCTGCTGGTGCAGTCACTGTGTACATACATTACATTACTGATCCTGAGTTACCTCCTGTATTATACTCCAGAGCTGCACTCACTATTCTGCTGGTGCAGTCACTGTGTACATACATTACATTACTGATCCTGAGTTACATCCTGTATTATACTCCAGAGCTGCACTCACTATTCTGCTGGTGCAGTCACTGTGTACATACATTACATTACTGATCCTGAGTTACATCCTGTATTATACTCCAGAGCTGCACTCACTATTCTGCTGGTGCAGTCACTGTGTACATACATTACATTACTGATCCTGAGTTACATCCTGTATTATACTCCAGAGCTGCACTCACTATTCTGCTGGTGCAGTCACTGTGTACATACATTACATTACTGATCCTGAGTTACCTCCTGTATTATACTAAAGAGCTGCACTCACTATTCTGCTGGTGCAGTCACTGTGTACATACATTACATTACTGATCCTGAGTTACATCCTGTATTATACCCCAGAGCTGCACTCACTATTCTGCTGGTGCAGTCACTGTGTACATACATTACATTACTGATCCTGAGTTACATCCTGTATTATACTCCAGAGCTGCACTCACTATTCTGCTGGTGCAGTCACTGTGTACATACATTACATTACTGATCCTGAGTTACATCCTGTACTATACTCCAGAGCTGCACTCACTATACTGCTGGTGCAGTCACTGTGTACATACATTACATTACTGATCCTGAGTTACATCCTGTATTATACCCCAGAGCTGCACTCACTATTCTGCTGGTCACTGTGTACATACATTACATTACTGATCCTGAGTTACATCCTGTATTATACCCCAGAGCTGCACTCACTATTCTGCTGGTCACTGTGTACATACATTACATTACTGATCCTGAGTTACATCCTGTATTATACTCCAGAGCTGCACTCACTATTCTGCTGGTGCAGTCACTGTGTACATACATTACTGATCCCGAGTTACCTCCTGTATTATATTCCAGAGCTGCACTCACTATTCTGCTGGTGCAGTCACTGTGTACATACATTACATTACTGATCCTGAGTTACATCCTGTATTATACTCCAGAGCTGCACTCACTATTCTGCTGGTGCAGTCACTGTGTACATACATTACATTACTGATCCTGAGTTACATCCTGTATTATACTCCAGAGCTGCGCTCACTATTCTGCTGGTGCAGTCACTGTGTACATACATTACATTACTGATCCTGAGTTACATCCTGTATTATACACCAGAGCTGCACTCACTATTCTGCTGGTGCAGTCACTGTGTACATACATTACATTACTGATCCTGAGTTACATCCTGTATTATACTCCAGAGCTGCACTCACTATTCTGCTGGTGCAGTCACTGTGTACATACATTACATTACTGATCCTGAGTTACCTCCTGTATTATACTAAAGAGCTGCACTCACTATTCTGCTGGTGCAGTCACTGTGTACATACATTACATTACTGATCCTGAGTTACATCCTGTATTATACCCCAGAGCTGCACTCACTATTCTGCTGGTGCAGTCACTGTGTACATACATTACATTACTGATCCTGAGTTACATCCTGTATTATACTCCGGAGCTGCACTCACTATTCTGCTGGTGCAGTCACTGTGTACATACATTACATTACTGATCCTGAGTTACATCCTGTATTATACTCCAGAGCTGCACTCACTATTCTGCTGGTGCAGTCACTGTGTACATACATTACATTACTGATCCTGAGTTACATCCTGTACTATACTCCAGAGCTGCACTCACTATACTGCTGGTGCAGTCACTGTGTACATACATTACATTACTGATCCTGAGTTACATCCTGTATTATACCCCAGAGCTGCACTCACTATTCTGCTGGTCACTGTGTACATACATTACATTACTGATCCTGAGTTACATCCTGTATTATACTCCAGAGCTGCACTCACTATTCTGCTGGTGCAGTCACTGTGTACATACATTACATTACTGATCCTGAGTTACCTCCTGTATTATACCCCAGAGCTGCACTCACTATTCTGCTGGTCACTGTGTACATACATTACATTACTGATCCTGAGTTACATCCTGTATTATACCCCAGAGCTGCACTCACTATTCTGCTGGTCACTGTGTACATACATTACATTACTGATCCTGAGTTACATCCTGTATTATACTCCAGAGCTGCACTCACTATTCTGCTGGTGCAGTCACTGTGTACATACATTACATTACTGATCCTGAGTTACATCCTGTATTATACTCCAGAGCTGCACTCACTATTCTGCTGGTGCAGTCACTGTGTACATACATTACATTACTGATCCTGAGTTACCTCCTGTATTATACTCCAGAGCTGCACTCACTATTCTGCTGGTGGAGTCACTGTGTACATACATTACATTACTTATCCAGAGTTACCTCCTGTATTATACTCCGGAGCTGCACTCACTATTCTGCTGGTGCAGTCACTGTGCACATACATTACATTACTGATCCTGAGTTACCTCCTGTATTATACTCCAGAGCTGGACTCACTATTCTGCTGGTGCAGTCACTGTGTACATACATTACATTACTGATCCTGAGTTACCTCCTGTATTATACCCCAGAGCTGCACTCACTATTCTGCTGGTCACTGTGTACATACATTACATTACTGATCCTGAGTTACCTCCTGTATTATACTCCAGAGCTGCACTCACTATTCTGCTGGTGCAGTCACTGTGTACATACATTACATTACTGATCCTGAGTTACATCCTGTATTATACTCCAGAGCTGCGCTCACTATTCTGCTGGTGCAGTCACTGTGTACATACATTACATTACTTATCCAGAGTTACCTCCTGTATTATACTCCGGAGCTGCACTCACTATTCTGCTGGTGCAGTCACTGTGCACATACATTACATTACTGATCCTGAGTTACCTCCTGTATTATACTCCAGAGCTGGACTCACTATTCTGCTGGTGCAGTCACTGTGTACATACATTACATTACTGATCCTGAGTTACCTCCTGTATTATACCCCAGAGCTGCACTCACTATTCTGCTGGTCACTGTGTACATACATTACATTACTGATCCTGAGTTACCTCCTGTATTATACTCCAGAGCTGCACTCACTATTCTGCTGGTGGAGTCACTGTGTACATACATTACATTACTGATCCTGAGTTACCTCCTGTATTATACTCCAGAGCTGCACTCACTATTCTGCTGGTGGAGTCACTGTGTACATACATTACATTACTGATCCTGAGTTACCTCCTGTATTATACCCCAGAGCTGCACTCACTATTCTGCTGGTCACTGTGTACATACATTACATTACTGATCCTGAGTTACATCCTGTATTATACCCCAGAGCTGCACTCACTATTCTGCTGGTCACTGTGTACATACATTACATTACTGATCCTGAGTTACATCCTGTATTATACTCCAGAGCTGCACTCACTATTCTGCTGGTGCAGTCACTGTGTACATACATTACATTACTGATCCTGAGTTACCTCCTGTATTATACCCCAGAGCTGCACTCATTATTCTGCTGGTGCAGTCACTGTGTACATACATTACATTACTGATCCTGAGTTACATCCTGTATTATACCCCAGAGCTGCACTCACTATTCTGCTGGTCACTGTGTACATACATTACATTACTGATCCTGAGTTACATCCTGTATTATACTCCAGAGCTGCACTCACTATTCTGCTGGTGCAGTCACTGTGTACATACATTACATTACTGATCCTGAGTTACCTCCTGTATTATACTCCAGAGCTGCACTCACTATTCTGCTGGTGGAGTCACTGTGTACATACATTACATTACTTATCCAGAGTTACCTCCTGTATTATACTCCGGAGCTGCACTCACTATTCTGCTGGTGCAGTCACTGTGCACATACATTACATTACTGATCCAGAGTTACCTCCTGTATTATACTCCGGAGCTGCACTCACTATTCTGCTGGTGGAGTCACTGTGTACATACATTACATTACTTATCCAGAGTTACCTCCTGTATTATACTCCAGAGCTGCACTCACTATTCTGCTGGTGCAGTCACTGTGCACATACATTACATTACTGATCCTGAGTTACCTCCTGTATTATACTCCAGAGCTGCACTCACTATTCTGCTGGTGCAGTCACTGTGTACATACATTACATTACTGATCCTGAGTTACATCCTGTATTATACTCCAGAGCTGCACTCACTATTCTGCTGGTCACTGTGTACTGATCCTGAGTCACATTCATTGTATATAGTGAGCCTGTACGTCTTTGTTCAGGTCGGGTCCGTTCTGATGTGGATTGTCCTGTATTCACACTGTCCTATGAGACATTACATAGAGCCGTGCCGGAGATACTTGCCGCCTTTCTCGGCGGCGGGTGAGGCTGGCAGTCATCGTATTATACCACCGTCTCTGGCGCCGTCCTCCCCGCTGCTCACAAGCTGGAAGTAATGACTGTTAAATCATAGTCTGGAAGTAATGAGAATACCTGGATTTATTAAGGCTTTACCCAGTAAGCAGAGCCGGCCATCCCTCGCCGCCGGAGCAGAACCGCATTAGACGCCGGCTTCCTGCAGGCGCCGGGATTAAAGGGCTCAGACATAAACAATTTTAATATTTCTAATCAAACCCCTTCTAGTAGACTCCGGTGGTCACACGGATAACGGTGCATAAAACTCCGCATCACCAGCGTTATTTTAAAGGCCAATGACACCTAAATGCCCGCGCCTAGGAGGCAGACGCCATATATCAGTACTAAAGATGGCACTATTACTTCTGCACCTCTGTGATATTCTCCATTTTTATACTGAACGTCTGCATTAAAATTGTGCCCGGTTATAGGAATTTCTGAACGATTAGACGAACCGAACAAATACTTTCCCTTAATTTAAGGAAAGTTACACTTCATTTAACTACAGGGATGTGTAACTACAACACCTAACACACTCCGACTGTCAGGAAATGATGGGAGTTTCCAATCTTGTCGGCCGCTACTATACGCCAATCAGCGAACTGGGTGAAGCAGTTTTATACAAGGATATATATAAAATACAATGTGTGATTGCAGGGGGGGCCTGACCGCAGGGACCCCCACTGAATGATTATAGTTGTAGTGAGCATGTGCGACCACCGTTCATAGACGGTAAGTAAAAAGTGGTCGCACATGCTCATTACTGCTCCATTCACGTAGAGGACTCTGGGACCACCCTTTTTCGGGATTAGTGGGGGAGGGGAAATTCCTAAAGTTTGTCACATGTCACGTTTTTCAAGGTCCTTGTACTCTAGGATTTTCAAGGGATCTTCTGGAGAAAGGGATCTCCGCAGCAGCATCCTCCCTCCTCTAGTGCAAGACATAAATGAGAATATAAATGAATATAAAGTCAGTTTGTTTGTTCTTTTTGTTATTTTATTATTATTATTTTTGTCCAGATGCAATCAGTAGGAAATTTTTAATTAAAAAATTGCATTTTATATATTTCCAAAAAATGGAAAGAAAAAAAAAAAAAAAGACGTTTAGGAACGGTTGGCACTGGGTCGAGCATGCACAAAGTAAGGCACGTATACGTATACAAAAAAATTAGAAACAAAAAAGTTCTTATTAAGTTGGGAGAAAAGTAGGAAAGAGACAAAGAAACCGTTTTTTTTTTTTTTTTTTAATTTCTGCATATTTTCAAGTCCCAAAATCTGTATTTGTTTTGATTCTCTTTCTTTGTCCTTTTTCGTGTGATTATTTCCTGTAGGGTTTGAAACTTTATAAATCACAACAATAGAGCTATAGAGTAAATCCCATGTAGTGATATCTGTGTCTCAGAGGTCGGATTGTCTTCTCCTTCCTCTGACATGAGGCAACACATTATTATATTGCTTTTAATCCCCCCTCAAATACACTTAAAAGGGGTTTTCCCATGAGCAAAAAGTTGATTTTAATCAATAGATCTTGGAATAATAATAAGTTCCGCAATTGGATGTGTTTAAAAAAAATGTTCCTGTGCTGAGATAATCTTATAAATGTGTCCCTGCTGTGTACTGTGTAATGGCCATGTCTGACCGTACAGGAACATAGTCGGATCATACCACATCTCCTGGGCAGCGGAGGACGCAAAAGGCTATACAGTCATTCTAGCTCGGGACCGCAAATGATTCATTTTGTGAGCCGAAACATTTCACTGCTTATTTTTAAACAATGTTTACCTAAAAGAAAATCATTTGCGATCCCGTGCTGTCTTGTCTGTATACTTTCTTTTCCGTCCTCCCCTGCAGAGGAGATGTGGTATGATCAGACTATGCTGCTGTACGGTCAGGACACAGCCATTACACAGCACACAGCAGGGGCACATTTCTAAGATTATCTCAGCACAGGAACATTTTTTTTAAACACATCCAATTGTGAAACTTATTATTATTCCAAGATCTATTGATTGAAATTAAACTTTGTTCGTGGGAAAACCCCTTTAAGTCCCCTCCTTGACCACATAAAAGGGGGTGCATAAAAAAATCATCACTAGAAAAAAAAAGGGGTGAATGAGTTGTGATACTTTACAAAAGTCCTGCAGAATTCACAGTGGTTTGTGTGGCTTTTCACTGGCGCTCGAGTATTAGTCCGGTGATTCACAGAAGTGACGTCTTTCCGTCTGCACGCGTCACTACGGATCGTCGTCCTCCGTGTACGAGTACAGTTTACACAAGTAGCTAAATTTTAGCCCCCACGTTCTCAAGTCTTCATACTCCAAGTCGGAGTCGAGTCCGGAGGAGGACAGAGTGCTGAGGCTCCCGGCCGACGATCCCGTCCCCTCGGTGTCATAGACCTTCAAGCTGTCGCATGATGCGCGCATGTACGCCGCGTCCTGACAGACGTCGTAGAAATATTGCTCAAAATCTCCACCGGTAAAAGAGCAGCTCAGTCTCTTCGGCGCTTGTGACGTTACCTTCTGGCTGTCAGACGTATTGTGATCGCAGCTTAAGGGGCCATTTATATGCTGCTCCCTCATCCTCCTGCAGAGAGACAGCGCCGGGCTGCTCTGGAGAGACAGCTGGAGATCTGTCATGCTGAATGCATCCTGCCGAAAACAGTTATTAGAATTAAAACCGATTGGCAAGTCACATACTCTTACTCTGAATGTGAATGACGCCAACGTCTGTTAACCCCTCGGGTCTAGTAATTTTTAGTAGCACCAGCTGCTGCTGCAAAACTACAACTCCCAGCATCTCCTGCCATACTGTGGTCTTGCAACAGCCACAGGTAGGAGACCACTGCTTCAATATACTGGCATTGCCGTAGTTTTTGGAAAATAATAGATTGGGGGGAGGGGGGTCCGTAGTGTAGGTGGCATCTCACTATAGAGGACCTGGAATATCTATACGTTGCCCCCTGAATACAATGGGCCTCTGTGACGACACAGCATTTACGTATATTTTCAGTAGGCTAGGAGAAATAGACTATTGTTCATATGAGTCTGAACGTTGACTCTTGAATTGATGTTTGTGATTGAATGGCTGCTGTTTACCTCTTATATCAGCTCCTACAGGTTATTGTCCTTAGTCGTTAATGGACTTAGATGCAAATGACTCCTCTGACCGCAGAGGAAGCAGTAGAGTAGAATTGCTCTTTATATGCACAAACAGTGAAGACCCCAGTCTCACCTGGTCCTCCTCCCCTCCTCCTTCCTCATTGTAATGGAAGATATTTTGCCGGGTATCTTCCGGCTCGTCCTTGTATGCAGACACATGATAGACGCCTTCATTTAATCGCCTCTTCTTGCTGCAGCGAGAGAACAGGACGGCGCCTGCAATCAGCGCTGCAAGAGACAGGAACCCCGGTGAGATAGGACGCCGCTAATCCCTCCAGTAGTTACGTTCCGGCTGGCGGGCATACATTTCTGTTACATACATTTCCTCCGTGCATTAATTTATATTCTGCTCGCATAACCATGAATATATACGCTAATACTATTGGGATATACAGCCGGTAACATGCAGATCTGGCAAATCTCCACTGCCGACCATCTACCACTTCAGATTGGGGTCTATGCTAGGGGGTCCACAACCGGATCTGCTTCGAGGCCATATTCTCAGATTGTGGCACCATAAAAGCTAAAATTAGGGCACAGCATTCGCTGTTCTGTTTTACTGAAAGAGCGTAGAAACTTCCCTGAAGTCCATTGTAGAAAATAAGGGGATAAGGGGACGCCGAGGTCCCTGAGATTAGACCCCCCGAATCAGATATCATCAATATTCTATTAAAGGATGACTCTGGGTAAATCGGATACAGTGCCCCCCAGCCGGCACTAGTGACCCGCTCCTTGGAGTGCAAATAATGCAAGTGCCAGTGACATGGCGCACTATTAGCAAGGCTCCTCTTCTGTCTAACTTGTATGATACCAGTTTGTAGCCAGTAGGGGGCACTCACATCTCTCCTGCAGAACTGGCAACTAATGCTGGCACTACGCAGTCTCCATCGGTCGGATGTGGCGGCTGTTGTTTTTCTGAACTAGCTATGGTTGAGGCCATACAGTGCATAATTATGAGCTGCAGGCTGTAGGTTGTGTGGACCTTCCCCTTCTATCAGGACATATACTGCATGCAATATGGAGTCAATTATAGCATCTATGCTGGTCTATTGGATGTCCCGGTTTATCAAGTAGCTTAACCCAAGAAGTCCATGATTGCAGTTGTCTGACGTGCATGGACATATACATGTACGAGTTACCTATCAGTGCGGTGGAGCAGATGCAGATGATGAGGAAGGTGCTGAGTCCTAATCCGGGATCCAGGCCGTGTAGGATGACGTCACATTTGCTGCCCCCATATCTATGAGGACACAGGCAGGTGAACTCGGCCGGCGTCTGTGGGATACAAGTTCCATGTTTGCAGGGACTCTGCATGCACACGGTGTAGAGGCACCAGCGGCCGGTGGTATTCTCCAGTAGGAGGTATCCGGGGGGGCAGCTACACCATGAGACAAGGGGTAGAATGGAGATTAGCATTTTTGCAGTGCAATGACCTGGTAGAGATGTTAGAAATATTTAATAGCCCCCCGGCAGCTCAGATATTTTACCGGCACTCGTGAATCATCCACAGGTCTGTGCAGACAAAGCCCCGGTCACACGGCTGATTTCTGCAGACATCAGATCCGCAGCCTTTATCTACACCGAGTTTCTTAATAATAGATACTGGAGCGCTGGACTGGTTCTCCAGGGGTAGTTTGTAGTTATTCAGCCTTGCATCCTTTATGCAGCCTATTGACATTGAGAAGAAATATGTCCTTAGTGTATTCAACACCAGTGGTCGCGATCGCAGAGGGTGCGAACAAGCCTGGACCCCCCCCGAGCAGATGGATACAGTTCACCGATTGGGATCCCGCCGTTCGTTGTGGGAGTGAGGCGAGGGGTACATTACCGTGTAGAGGCAGAAAGGGGGCAATGGAGAGTGGAGTTATTACAGATTACGGCACTTTAAAGTTTGTATTGAGTAGCCAATGACTTCTTTACGAAAATTATGAATTTATCGTGACGGTCTGGGATGGGCGGAGAAGAAAAAGAGAAATGAACGACTACAATCGCAAAGAACATCCATAATACCCATGGTCTACACAGTGTCAGTGTATAACTGCTATCTACCACTATATGGCCACTCTATGGTGGTAATATGGGTCTTGGCACAGTGGTTTTTGTTAATTATCAGTACAGTGATATTATTTGGTTACTATGTGGTGGTACTATGTGCTCATAAGGCGGTATTATCTGTTCCTTATATACTGGTATTGTTTTTCTCTGCTTGAAAAATACGAGAAAACGGCAGGGAAAATTACACGTTTTTGTGCACCGGGTTTTGTTCAGTAACAGTATGGCGGTGTTAGTTATTTGTATTGCGGTATTATTTGCTATCTGTAGGACTGTCGTTTATATATATATTTTTTGAGGGAAAGTGAACATATATCTTTATAGACCCTAGATAGAAGCTGGTGGTTGTGGGGGGTCCCTGGGACTTTAGTTACCCTCCCACTATGATCACTGGCGTAAGACTTTGGCAAATGCCCCCGACTTCTTTGTGGCCGAACCTTTAACATATCCAAGATCTGAACCTTGGCATGAAATGCTATGAGACCTATACAATGATGGGATCCGGTCATGTATGAATCCCATGTACCTTGGAAGCTGAGGGCTTGGAGGTTGCCACTTCCAAGAATGATGCTGCTGGGATCCACTTTGATCTCTTTGTACGTCCCATGTGCCGCTGTGATCTCGCGGTGCTCGCCCCCTCCGTCCACACGTAAAGTGAATTCATTCTGCATCCTCTCCAAAGTGACCGCCTGCCATTCCCCAGAATCAACCCTGTGATCAGGAAGTCGAACTACGAAATCGCCATCTCCGATATTATAGGACGCAGCGAGCATCCCGCGTATTATCTGAGGGGGTGATGAGAGGAAATCATGAGAGACCCTCCATATTTGAGCCACATCCGAACTCCGGCCTGTGCCCCCCTCTCACTTGCAGGATGATGTATTCGGTTTGGTCTTCTGAGGACACGCTCAGGATGATGCTGTTGGACTGACGCGTTCTCACCATGGTCTGGAAATGTGTCCTTTGTGTATGAAACGCGTGGGAGAATTTATACTGGACGAAGCTTCCGGCCTGGAAGAAATATTCTGTAGCATCTGGGGGAAAAAGAAGAAGACCTCATGGATATGTTTCACTTGCTGCACTTATAGGACGCTTCTACTTTGGTGAAACATTATTGCGACCATGCTGACGTCTATCAATCATAGTGATGATTATTGCACAGAACCGTACTGATGCCTATCAATCATAGTGATGATTATTGCACAGAACCGTACGGACGTCTATCAATCATAGTGATGATTATTGCACAGAACCGTACTGATGCCTATCAATCATAGTGATGATTATTGCACAGAACCGTACTGATGCCTATCAATCATAGTGATGATTATTGCACAGAACCGTACGGACGTCTATCAAACATAGTGATGATTATTGCACAGAACCGTACGGACGTCTATCAATCATAGTGATGATTATTGCACAGAACCGTACTGATGCCTATCAATCATAGTGATGATTATTGCACAGAACCGTACTGATGCCTATCAATCATAGTGATGATTATTGCACAGAACCGTACGGACGTCTATCAAACATAGTGATGATTATTGCACAGAACCGTACTGATGCCTATCAATCATAGTGATGATTATTGCACAGAACCGTACTGATGCCTATCAATCATAGTGATGATTATTGCACAGAACCGTACGGACGTCTATCAAACATAGTGATGATTATTGCACAGAACCGTACTGATGCCTATCAATCATAGTGATGATTATTGCACAGAACCGTACTGATGCCTATCAATCATAGTGATGATTATTGCACAGAACCGTACGGACGTCTATCAATCATAGTGATGATTATTGCACAGAACCGTACGGACATCTATCAATTATAGTGATGATTATTGCACAGAACCGTACGGACGTCTATCAATCATAGTGATGATTACTGCACAGAACCGTATGGACGTCTATCAATCATAGTGATGATTATTGCACAGAACCGTACTGATGCCTATCAATCATAGTGATGATTATTGCACAGAACCGTACGGACGTCTATCAATCATAGTGATGATTATTGAAGCGTTGGATGGTACCTTTATCACATTCCTGTTGAAAAGAGATGGAGGCACCAAATTCTCCGGTGCACCTTGATTCGGTCTCACACTGGGCAGAGCTGAAGACCTCACAAGCCGCACAGCCGGGGGAGCTGCGGACTGACTCTATAGGGGATCCGAGATCGTACATCTAGGAGCAGAAACAAATCCAATGTATAAATGACTGGCGAGACATCGAAATCCGCTGAAATCCGATTTATCAGATTAGTTCGAATTTGGCTGAGAAAGATGGGAGACAAGACTGGAGCCTTAGGAGAGAACTGAATCAGCGGAGGACGGGGCAGGGAGCTGCAGCACCAGGGCAGGAGAGGGGTGACAAGAGTATAGAGGTTTATTTTATATATATTTATTACGCCAAAGCTTCAGTTCTGCTACATCTGTACGGATAATGTGGCCACAGTCTAGACTCATTAAATACTGGGCTGACCCCAATATTCATTTTATTTTACACCATTTATTAGGCAATGGCACTCTGCGATGGTGATGACAACTTTTGTCCAGATCATATACATAAACAAGACAGGTTGTCACTGACCTCCTTGTTAACTACTAGATTACGGACACATCCATTGAAAGTGGCGTCCGGAGAAGACGATGCTTTATTCCTCCCCAGCCGGAGAATGTGATGGGGATTCCAGATCCTTTATGAACAAAGATAAGAAAATGTTACATAATTAATGTCTTGATTTTACCTGTTAGGTAATTTTTGTTGCTGCCGATAAAGTTGCAGATAAAGGATAATAACCACATACAGTTATATGAAAATGTTTGGGCACCCCTATTAATCTTAAGCTTAATGTTTTATAAAAATTGGTGTTATTGCAGCAGCTCTTTCAGTTTGATCTATGTAATAACTGTTGGACACAGTAATGTTTCTGCTTTGAAATGAGGTTTATTGTACTAACAGAAAATGTGCAATCTGCATTCAAACAAAATTTGACAGGTGCATAAGTATGGGCACCCTTATCATTTTCTTGTTTTAAATACTCCTACCTACTTTTTACTGACTTACTAAAGCACTTTTTTTGGTTTTGTAACCTCATTGAGCTTTGAACTTCATAGCCAGGTGTATGCAATCATGAGAAAAGCTACTTAAAGTGGCCACTTGCAAGTTGTTCTCCTGTTTGAATCTCCTCTGAAGAGTGGCATCATGGGCTCCTCAAAACAACTGTCAAATGATCTGAAAACAAAGATTATTCAACATAGTTGTTCAGGGGAAGGATACAAAAAGCTGTCTCAGAGATTTAACCTGTCAGTTTCCACTGTGAGGAACATAGTAAGGAAATGGAAGAACACAGGGACAGTTCTTGTTAAGGCCAGAAGTGGTAGGCCAAGAAAAACATCAGAAAGGCAGAGAAGAAGAATAGTGAGATCAGTCAAGGACAATCCTCAGACCACCTCCAGAGAGCTGCAGCATCAACTTGCTGCAGATGGTGTCACTGTGCATCGGTCAACTATACAACGCACTTTGCACAAGGAGAAGCTGTATGGGAGAGTGATGCGAAAGAAGCCGTTTCTGCAAGCACGCCACAAACAGAGTCGGCTGAGGTATGCAAAAGCACATTTGGAGAAGCCAATTTCTTTTTGGAAGAAGGTCCTGTGGACTGATGAAACCAAGATTGAGTTGTTTGGTCATACAAAAAGGCATTATGCATGGCGGCAAAAAAACACAGCATTCCAAGAAAAACACTTGCTACCCACAGTAAAATTTGGTGGAGGTTCCATCATGCTTCGGGGCTGTGTGGCCTATGCCGACACCGGGAATCTTGTTAAAATTGAGGGACGCATGGATTCCACTCAGTATCAGCAGATTCTTGACAATAATGTTCAAGAATCAGTGACAAAGTTGAAGTTACGCAGGGGATGGATCTTTCAGCAAGACAATGATCCTAAACACCGCTCCAAATCTACTCAGGTATTCATGCAGAGGAACAATTACAATGTTCTGGAATGGCCATCCCAGTCCCCAGACCTGAATATCATTGAACATCTGTGGGATCATTTGAAGAGGGCTGTCCATGCTCGGCGACCATCAAACTTAACTGAACTGGAATTGTTTTGTAAAGAGGAATGGTCAAAAATACCTTCATCCAGGATCCAGGAACTCACTAAAAGCTACAGGAAGCGACTAGAGGCAAAAGGAGGATCTACTAAATATTAATGTCACTTTTCTGGTGAGGTGCCCATACTTATGCACCTATCAAATTTTGTTTGAATGCAGATTGCACATTTTCTGTTAGTACAATAAACCTCATTTCAAGGCAGAAACATTACTGTATCCAACAGTTATTACATATATCAAACTGAAATAGCTGTTGCAGAAACACCAATTTTTATAAAACATTAAGCTTAAGATTAATAGGGGTGCCCAAACTTTTTCATATAACTGTATATGTGTCAGCCCCCAAATCACCTCCACTCCTTGGACATCACCCCTCCAACTTCACATCCTGCCCGATCCTCCAATAATAATCTCTTGCCAACTCCCTCTTTCTCATTTACAATGGCTGCACTGCAGCGATCCAGGGTGAGGGTTACTTCCTGCAAGAAAAAAAAAATATATATATATATGTACAGTATGTATAATATTATAGAAGGTCTCTATTTACAAAGCACAATTATTTTTGTTGCTTTCTCCTAGTTTCTATTTTTTTCCTCCATGCTTTACACTGCAATTGCGCTTGTTTCTGCAATCATATAATCGTCATTATATGGGAAGGTGATTTTTCAATACAGCAGAGACAGGTAATCACATAACTAAATGCTGCACACCAGTGATCTGCAGCTGTTGCAGAACTACAACTCTCAGCATGCCCGACAGCCAGAGAGCCATAAGTCTTCTGCACAAACACTATACAAATCAGTAATATACAGTACAGACCAAAAGTTTGGACACACCTTCTCATTTAAAGATTTTTCTGTATTTTCATGACTATGAAAATTGTACATTCACACTGAAGGCATCAAAACTATGAATTACCACATGTGGAATTATATACTTAACAAAAAAGTGTGAAACAACTGAAAATATGTCTTATATTCTAGGTTCTTCAAAGTAGCCACCTTTTGCTTTGATGACTGCTTTGCACACTCTTGGCATTCTCTTGTTGAGCTTCAAGAGGTAGTCACCGGAAATGGTCTTCTAACAATCTTGAAGGAGTTCCCAGAGATGCTTAGCACTTGTTGGCCCTTTTGCCTTCACTCTGGGGTCCAGCTCACCCCAAACCATCTCGATTGGGTTCAGGTCTGGTGACTGTGGAGGCCAGGTCACCTGGCGTAGCACCCCATCACTCTCCTTCTTGGTCAAATAGCCCTTACACAGCCTGGAGGTCTGTTTGGGGTCATTGTCCTGTTGAAAAATAAATGATGGTCCAACTAAACGCAAACCGGATGGAATAGCATGCCGCTGCAAGATGCTGTGGTAGCCATGCTGGTTCAGTATGCCTTCAATTTTGAATAAATCCCCAACAGTGTCACCAGCAAAGCCCCCCCACACCATCACACCTCCTCCTCCATGCTTCACGGTGGGAACCAGGCATGTAGAGTTCATCCGTTCACCTTTTCTGCGTCGCACAAAGACACGGTGGTTGGAACCAAAGATCTCAAATTTGGACTCATCAGACCAAAGCACAGATTTCCACTGGTCTAATGTCCATTCCTTGTGTTCTTTAGCCCAAACAAGTCTCTTCTGCTTGTTGCCTGTCCTTAGCAGTGGTTTCCTAGCAGCTATTTTACCATGAAGGCCTGCTGCACAAAGTCTCCTCTTAACAGTTGTTGTAGAGATGTGTCTGCTGCTAGAACTCTGTGTGGCATTGACCTGGTCTCTAATCTGAGCTGCTGTTAACCTGCGATTTCTGAGGCTGGAGACTCGGATAAACTTATCCTCAGAAGCAGAGGTGACTCTTGGTCTTCCTTTCCTGGTGCGGTCCTCATGTGAGACAGTTTCTTTGTAGCGCTTGATGGTTTTTGCATCTGCACTTGGGGACACTTTCAAAGTTTTCCCAATTTTTCGGACTGACTGACCTTCATTTCTTAAAGTAATGATGGCCACTCGTTTTTCTTTACTTAGCTGCTTTTTTCTTGCCATAATACAAATTCTAACAGTCTATTCAGTAGGACTATCAGCTGTGTATCCACCTGACTTCTGCACAACACAACTGATGGTCCCAACCCCATTTATAAGGCAAGAAATCCCACTTATTAAACCTGACAGGGCACACCTGTGAAGTGAAGACCATTTCCGGTGACTACCTCTTGAAGCTCATCAAGAGAATGCCAAGAGTGTGCAAAGCAGCCATCAAAGCAAAAGGTGGCTACTTTGAAGAACCTAGAATATAAGACATATTTTCAGTTGTTTCACACTTTTTTGTTAAGTATATAATTCCACATGTGGTAATTCACATTTTTGATGCCTTCAGTGTGAATGTACAATTTTCATAGTCATGAAAATATAGAAAAATCTTTAAATGAGAAGGTGTGTCCAAACTTTTGATCTGTACTGTATATAATGCACTAAAATCCTACACTGTATCCGTGCACTGACGTCTATCAATCATAGTGATGATTATTACACAGTCGTACTGATGCCTAATCAATCATAGTGATAATTATTGCAAAGAACCGTACTGACGTCTATCAATCATAGTGATGATTATTGCACAGAACCGTACTGACGTCTATCAATCATACTGATGATTATTGCACAGAACCGTACTGACATCTATCAATCTTAGTGATGATTATTGCACAGAACCGTATCCTACACATCCATGTTCCGGATACTGACCCTTTTCTTCACTCTCATATCGATCCGATGCCACTTTCCATCGGTTGCATTCACTGTGTCAGGAAGCTGTAAATGTAGGAAATCGTTGACTTGTCCGATCTTCAGACTTGGGACACCCTGCACTAAAGCTTTAAAATACACAAAAAGGGAAAATAACCACTGAAATCTGATAAGAAATAATCGTTCAGAAGAATCTAACAAACTATGTATTCGTGGACCCCAACAGGAGTCAAGGGGGTGAGAAATCATTCTGTCGACTTCCATAATATTAGTTTTCGAGGGCATTATCTACCTGCTATCATTGTTTTTAGGATGTAGCCTGTTTGGTACTGTGTATGGGGGTAATAACACCATTATTTGTGAAGTATATGGAGGAAAAGGGGAAGCAAGAAGCTCAGAATTGGGGATGGAGGCAGAATGCAGAAGTTGTGTAGGTTGGAAATAGGAGGAGAGGATCGTGCTGAAAATGTGTCTTGTGTTACAAAAGCTCCAGATGGGACAGAGCTGGGAGAAGTCGTCATGGGGGTCTGGGCCAGGTGGAAAAAAAAAATAAACATATACAACTATAATCACTTATATGATCAACAGAACAGGTGTCTACCACTATACGACCCCTGTTTGGTCTTTGTATAGTGTTTTTTTTTTTTCTTAATAACAGCATTGTAGTCCGAAGAGGTGCCCACAGTATACATACACCTACCGATGGATACAAAATACTCGGAATATCCGGAAGGCTGATTGGACAGAGGTCCATTATAGAGCACGTTCCCATCCACTTCATCGTTTATAAACTCTACAGATAGGTGGGTTTCAGAGCAAAATCGGATTGGTGGAAAAGAGGCAAATCCATCACCGCGAAAACTGCGCAGAGTCAGCTGACACAGGGGTCCGGAGGATTGTGATGCACAGCGACACCTTACAATGAAAAAAAACACAGATATTCCTGCACCGTTCTCAGTAATATTTCCCCATCCCCCCTCACATCTCTAGACAGGAATTTACATCCAAATATGCGAAGAGAGATTTAACGGAATAGTATTTCCCGTGAGCAACTTGTTACGCGGCTGCAATCAGATTTATGGCAGGATTATAGCAATAGCAGCGCCGCATACGGCACACGAGCATCTTTTCTTGTAACGCGGCATTTAATAAATACAAATTACTCTTCCATCTGTCAGTTTCCCTCTAATCCAATTTTTTTTTTTTTTTTTTTGCCTCAGATTTCAATAAAACATATCTCCGAGTCTCGTTCGGCGGAGCGGCCGGCTAAAAATAAGCAAAAGGCGTCCGCCGAAAATTATTTAAAAGAGGAAATAAAGAGTATTATGAGTCCGTGTGATAAGAGGTTTAATCCATCTGGTGAGCAAAAGAGCGAACGAGGGGAAAAGGGGAAAGACAGCAGACAACGCCAACTGGTGACACCAAGGTCAGAAAATAAGTGAACCCAGTAACACCAGTATAGAGATGTGTATACTGGATATAATCTGCAAAAAGGCAGAATCATTACTTATAATTACATTACTGATCCTGAGATACATCCTGTATTATACTCCAGAGCTGCACTCACTATTCTGCTGGTGCAGTCACTGTGTACATACATTACATTACTGATCCTGAGTTACCTCCTGTATTATACTCCAGAGCTGCACTCACTATTCTGCTGGTGCAGTCACTGTGTACATACATTACATTACTGATCCTGAGTTACATCCTGTATTATACTCCAGAGCTGCACTCACTATTCTGCTGGTGCAGTCACTGTGTACATACATTACATTACTGATCCTGAGTTACATCCTGTATTATACTCCAGAGCTGCACTCACTATTCTGCTGATGCAGTCACTGTGTACATACAGTACATTACTGATCCTGAGTTACATCCTGTATTATACTCCAGAGCTGCACTCACTATTCTGCTGGTGCAGTCACTGTGTACATACATTACATTACTGATCCTGAGTTACATCCTGTATTATACTCCAGAGCTGCACTCACTATTCTGCTGGTGCAGTCACTGTGTACATACATTACATTACTGATCCTGAGTTACATCCTGTATTATCCTCCAGAGCTGCACTCACTATTCTGCTGGTGCAGTCACTGTGTACATACATTACATTACTGATCCTGAGTTACATCCTGTATTATACTCCAGAGCTGCACTCACTATTCTGCTGGTGCAGTCACTGTGTACATACATTACATTACTGATCCTGAGTTACATCCTGTATTATACTCCAGAGCTGCACTCACTATTCTGCTGGTGCAGTCACTGTGTACATACATTACATTACTGATCCAGAGTTACATCCTGTATTATACTCCAGAGCTGCACTCACTATTCTGCTGGTGCAGTCACTGTGTACATACATTACATTACTGATCCTGAGTTACATCCTGTATTATACTCCAGAGCTGCACTCACTATTCTGCTGGTGCAATCATTGTGTACATACATTACATTACTGATCCTGAGTTACCTCCTGTATTATACTCCAGAGCTGCACTCACTATTCTGCTGGTGCAGTCACTGTGTACATACATTACATTACTGATCCTGAGTACATCCTGTATTATACTCCAGAGCTGCACTCACTATTCTGCTGGTGCAGTCACCGTGTACATACATTACATTACTGATCCTGAGTTACATCCTGTATTATACTCCAGAGCTGCACTCACTATTCTGCTGGTACAGTCACTGTGTACATACATTACATTACTGATCCTGAGTTACATCCTGTATTATACTCCAGAGCTGCACTCACTATTCTGCTGGTGCAGTCACTGTGTACATACATTACATTACTGATCCTGAGTTACATCCTGCATTATACTCCAGAGCTGCACTCACTATTCTGCTGGTGCAGTCACTGTGTACATACACTACATTACTGATCCTGAGTTATATCCTGTATTATACTCCAGAGCTGCACTCACTATTCTGCAGGTGCAGTCACTGTGTACATACATTACATTACTGATCCTGAGTTATATCCTGTATTATACTCCAGAGCTGCACTCACTATTCTGCTGGTGCAGTCACTGTGTACATACATTACATTACTGATCCTGAGTTACATCCTGTATTATACTCCAGAGCTGCACTCACTATTCTGCTGGTGCAGTCACTGTGTACATACATTACATTACTGATCCTGAGTTACATCCTATATTATACTCCAGAGCTGCACTCACTATTCTGCTGGTGCAGTCACTGTGTACATACATTACATTACTGATCCTGAGTTACCTCCTGTATTATACTCCAGAGCTGCACTCACTATTCTGCTGGTGCAGTCACTGTGTACATACATTACATTACTGATCCTGAGTTACATCCTGTATGATACCCCAGAGCTGCACTCACTATTCTGCAGATGCAGTCACTGTGTACATACATTACTGATCCTGAGTTACATCCTGTATTATACTCCAGAGCTGCACTCACTATTCTGCTGGTGCAGTCACTGTGTACATACATTACATTACTGATCCTGAGTTACCTCCTGTATTATACTCCAGAGCTGCACTCACTATTCTGCTGGTGCAGTCACTGTGTACATACATTACATTACTGATCCTGAGTTACATCCTGTATTATACCCCAGAGCTGCACTCACTATTCTGCTGGTGCAGTCACTGTGTACATACATTACATTACTGATCCTGAGTTACATCCTGTATTATACTCCAGAGCTGCACTCACTATTCTGCTGGTGCAGTCACTGTGTACATACATTACATTACTGATCCTGAGTTACATCCTATATTATACTCCAGAGCTGCACTCACTATTCTGCTGGTGCAGTCACTGTGTACATACATTACATTGCTGATCCTGAGTTACATCCTGTATTATACTCCAGAGCTGCACTCACTATTCTGCTGGTGCAGTCACTGTGCACATACATTACATTGCTGATCCTGAGTTACATCCTGTATTATACCCCAGAGCTGCACTCACTATTCTGCTGGTGCAGTCACTGTGTACATACATTACATTACTGATCCTGAGTTATCTCCTGTATTATACTCCAGAGCTGCACTCACTATTCTGCTGGTGCAGTCACTATGTACATACATTACATTACTGATCCTGAGTTACATCCTGTATTATACTCCAGAGCTGCACTCACTATTCTGCTGGTGCAGTCACTGTGTACATACATTACATTACTGATCCTGAGTTATCTCCTGTATTATACTCCAGAGCTGCACTCACTATTCTGCTGGTGCAGTCACTGTGTACATACATTACATTACTGATCCTGAGTTACATCCTGTATTATACCCCAGAGCTGCACTCACTATTCTGCTGGTGCAGTCACTGTGTACATACATTACATTACTGATCCTGAGTTACATCCTGTATTATACTCCAGAGCTGCACTCACTATTCTGCTGGTGCAGTCACTGTGTACATACATTACATTACTGATCCTGAGTTACATCCTGTATTATACTCCAGAGCTGCGCTCACTATTCTGCTGGTGCAGTCACTGTGTACATACATTACATTACTGATCCTGAGTTATATCCTGTATTATACTCCAGAGCTGCACTCACTATTCTGCTGGTGCAGTCACTGTGTACATACATTACATTACTGATCCTGAGTTACATCCTGTATTATACTCCAGAGCTGCACTCACTATTCTGCTGGTGGAGTCACTGTGTACATACATTACATTACTGATCCTGAGTTACATCCTGTATTATACTCCAAAGCTGCACTCACTATTCTGCTGGTGCAGTCACTGTGTACATACATTACATTACTGATCCTGAGTTACATCCTGTATTATACTCCAGAGCTGCACTCACTATTCTGCTGGTGCAGTCACTGTGTACATACATTACATTACTGATCCTGAGTTACATCCTGTATTATACTCCAGAGCTGCACTCACTATTCTGCTGGTGGAGTCACTGTGTACATACATTACATTACTGATCCTGAGTTACATCCTGTATTATACTCCAGAGCTGCACTCACTATTCTGCTGGTGCAGTCACTGTGTACATACATTACATTACTGATCCTGGGTTACATCCTGTATTATACCCCAGAGCTGTACTCACTATTCTGCTGGTGCAGTCACTGTGTACATACATTACATTACTGATCCTGAGTTACATCCTGTATTATACTCCAGAGCTGCACTCACTATTCTGCTGGTGCAGTCACTGTGTACATACATTACATTACTGATCCTGAGTTACATCCTGTATTATACTCCAGAGCTGCACTCACTATTCTGCTGGTGCAGTCACTGTGTACATACATTACATTACTGATCCGGAGTTATAGCTCTGGGACTGTGTTAATGGTTTAAGTGGATTTTAGGTGGAGTCAGCCACGCTCCTGCCTGAAGTGGCTGATAACAGGGAACAATAGATGACAACGTTTTGAACAGCATTTAGAGAACCCGACAGGCAGAAGAAGAATTAATGCTGGTAAGGAAGCGCAGCTCTGGGGATCATAGTGCAGTCCTTCCTCATTCTCCTCACCTGTATCCCGTCGCTGTGTCCATACACGTCCCACCATTTAGACAGGGGTTTTGGGGTAAAGAAGAGCAGGAACGTCGGGAGCCGCCCGGGGTCGGACACCTACAGGCCGCGCTGACGTTATGGATGACTGACACAAAGGAGACGCTGCCCCCATCTACCAGGACCGGCCAGTCCGGGGTGGCCCGGTGGCAGGAGCGGCCGGCGCCTCTCAGGCAGACGGCTCTCAGGCAGAACTCGGCCTCTCCCGGGAATATTTCCGTCTTCACAGCCGCCTGGATCTGACGGAGAAGAAGGAGGAGAGCGGCCATTAGAGTGAGGAGATGGATACATGGTGTTGCGGTGTACTGTGTAGGGTCACATCCATTATTCATGTGACAGCAGAACTTTTCGGGGTCCTGGCTGAGTGCACACATCTCAGGGTCTTATGTCACATGTAAACTTCACGTCCAGGTACCGAGGAGCCATCACCCACCATTAACCCCCCCATCACTACATATAGCCTGGGGGGAGGGAGACGGAGGCTTTTCATGGTCCCGACACTTCTGATATATTCCAGGACAGACATCATCATTTTTTAAACAGCATTAAGTGCATAAACACGAAGCTGAAGAACCTTTTAGGACGGGTTTACTAATCAGAAACACCAATGATATGGCGGCTTAGATCACAGCGCAACGAAAAAAACGATACCAGTCTTTTCAAAATCCGATGTGCCAGAGCTGAGAAATCCAGCTTTAAAGACACATGCAAATTAGATGCATTGTGGGCGTGTCAGAGGCTAGTGACACGCCTCCAATGCCCTTTCAGGCTAATTTGCATGTGGATTCAAAGCTCGATTTCTCAGCTCCTGCACATCGGATTACTACAAGACACGTATCATTTTTTTCGTGGCAGCAGGATCTATACAGCCAAAGCAATTGTTAGCAAAACCGCCCGTTCCCTTTAAGGTTTCTTTTTTTTTTGGATCCGGAGTCAGCTCACCTCGTCTTTATGTGTGATGATAATATCCTGCAGCTTCTCGGCTTTGTAATAAGACGAGGAAGAGCCCAGAACGGACAGCCGTACTTCTGTCACTCGCTCGTTACCCCTTAAGCTGAAGATTTGAATGTTATCCAGTCGGGCAGGGATCACATCGGCCAGGACCCTCCGGAGCTGGTCCTCTTTGCTTACTCCTAGATCATCCTTTACTATGAACTCTTCTGCGGTCACGTCTTTAAAGAAAAACGCAAAGTTTCCCATTTAGTAATTGGCGCAATATTTAACGGATCAGTCGTGTTAATCGCTATCCTATCCGTATAGGTATCAACTAATATGGCTGCCACTGTAGCTCCCCCATCTTTCCCATCCTCCGGAATGGCACAGCTGCGTAGTTATGCAAAGACATGGAATCAGCAGGTTAATAATCTGCTTAAAACGGCTTGTCCACCTTTGTGGAAAAATGTTGTTTCTTACTTAAATGGATGTATTTTTGGCTAAAAAAATCATATTTGTAATTGGGTTTCATTAAGAATTTTGCACCGTTTGCATTTTACTAGCTGCAGAATGAGAAAACTGAGAATCGGTCAGTGAGCTCATTCTAAATGGGAGAGTTTCTAACTCTTATCTGTCCTTTTCTGGGCTACTCTCAGCTGATCTATGACCACAGACTACTACGGAGT
This sequence comes from Phyllobates terribilis, assembly GCF_046119375.1. Taxonomy (NCBI): domain Eukaryota; kingdom Metazoa; phylum Chordata; class Amphibia; order Anura; family Dendrobatidae; genus Phyllobates; species Phyllobates terribilis. The sequence goes on from NW_027362774.1 coordinate 11,561,777, forward strand.
TGAATTTGTCAGGAAACAAAAGAGCCCGGAAAGGCCAAATTGTGCAAAATTTTTAATGAAACCGAATTGCAAAAATTATTTTAAGAAAAAAAAATAAATAAATGTCCCCAGACCCTTTTAAGTAGGCGGATTTGCCTCTCCGGGTGACTGACAACCTTTTCGGAAGCCGCAACACCGGTTCTAATGGTTGTCACACAACTTTCCCGGAAGCAGGGAGAAGGAATAAAATATGTAACAACCTGACAGATAGGGGGCGACACATTATACAAAAAGAATTCATTCTAAACGTACTTGTTAATATCAGAGATGCGGAGTTGTAGATGGCGTCACTCGATATCTCCTTCACGTGAATCCTCAGGGTGGACACGACGTCTGGCCAGACGTTATCAGACACCCTCACCTTCACATCGTAGGTTCCTTGGTCACACTTTCCCACAAGTTGTATGGTTCCTGTATTATTGTCTAAGTGAAAGTGCCTAAGAAACAGGCATCAGTAGGAAAAGGGTTAGCGGGCATCGATCATTTTTATAAATTTGGCCTGAAATGCTGAGAAACAACAACAAAAAAACTTGCTGGGAAGAATTGGTCTACTTCCCCCTCTGGCAGCTGGAAATATAGTCTCATTATTTTCTTTACAGGAGGAGTTTTCTCAGCTATGCTGCTCCTGTCCTGACAATCAGATAGGGCAGAAAGATATTTCTATTGGCTGCCCGGCAATGTACAGAGGATCCCTATGCACCTGGCAGTGGGGGAACAACTGAGCATGTGTGTCCTCCAGCACTCAGCTCACGTGTACACTGTGAACACCAGGTGGCACCATATTATGTAAGTAGATGACAGAATATCAGAACTCTGTGTTGTGCTGTTCCTCTGTTATTCCTCTTGGAAACACTGGATATGATGATATGTTGACAATTCTTACTGTCAGTAGCACCGATCGGACGGCATCAGATTATATAGGGACAGACACGACTGATAGAACATTTCCAGGTGGGAGAATGGAGGAACAGCACAGGGTGCAGAGTTTCAATTATTTAATGTAAATATTTACTGAAAAAAAAGATACAATGTAGCACTGAAGTGAATGGCAACATGTGCAATAAATCGTCTTATAATCTACAGAAAAAAAAACAAAACTTGATCCTTCCATCCGGTCTCCTCCTTTTCTTTACACTCTATCACTCCCTGTTGTCAGCCATTTCAGGACAGGAAAAAAGTCCTGATCTATTTTCTCCCTGTTATCAGCCATTTGAGTCTATTCAGAGGCGACCAGTAGCATTCTTCCATGGCTTGAGTGACAGGATGTTTAGAATCCCCCACGATCCTTCCTTTAGGTCACTGTACATCAACAGGTAGATATGGCAGAAGAAAGGCGTATAGTGCGGTTTTTACTGGATCGATTTGAATTTGTTCAAATCTTATTGAGTCTTGTTTTAAGTTAATTCCAATGTTTTTATTTTATTTTTTTCCCTTTTCCCAATGAGGAATAATGTAAAAATGATGATTATGACGGCATCTCGCGTCCTGGCGATACATGCGGGATGCTATCTACACGTGTTGTCTTCTGCACTTGCTCCTCTGACAGAAAGGCGTATAGTGCCGATTTTACTGGATCGATTTGAATTTGTTCAAACCTTATTGAGTCTTGTTTTAAGTTAATTCCAATGTTTTTATTTTATTTTTTTTTTCCCCTTTTCACAATGAGAAATAATGTAAAAATTATGATTATGACGGCATCTCGCGTCCTGGCGATACATGCGGGATGCTATCTACACGTGTTGTCTCCAGCCCTTATATTGGATTATAACATAATAAGACTAGTTAACATGTTTTTGAACCTATGTATATCGATTTGCTTTTATACCAAATGCAACAAATTGGTACCTTGGCACCAGTTTTTTGGGTTTTTTTTCTCTTGATTGCCTGTATATAAGGGATCTGTATATCAGCTACTCACTGAGGAAGCGGACAGCACGTCTGTCAAACGCGTATGAATGTAGTTTATTAATAAAAAATATTTCCATTAACCCCTTTTGATCACCGGATCATCTTTTTCATACGGAGGAGCGCGGATATCTATACACCATTCTTCTGCCATATCCACCTGTTGATGTACCTTGGAACCCTACAACCCCTGGCAAAAATTATGGAATCACCGGGCTCGGAGGATGTTCATTCAGTTGTTTAATGTTGTTGAAAAAAAGCAGATCACAGAAATGGCACAAAACTAAAGTCATTTCAAGTGGCAACTTTAGGGCTGTTAAGAAACACTAAAAGAAGTCAAGATTAACAATGTGGTACTCAGTAAGGGTAATTGTTTTCAGACCAAGCCGAGGGAAAAAATTATGGAATCACTAAATTCTGAGGAAAAAATTATGGAATCATGAAAAACAAACACAAAAAAGAACACTCCAATACATCACTAGTATTTTGTTGCACCACCTCTGGCTTTAGTAACAGCTTGCAGTCTCTGAGGCATGGACTTAATGAGTGACAAACAGTACTCTTCATCAATCTGGCTCCAACTTTCTCTGATTGCTGTTGCCAGATCAGCTTTGCAGGTTGGAGCCTTGTCATGGACCATTTTCTTCAGCTTTCACCAAAGATTTTCAATTGGATTGAGATCCGGACTATTTGCAGGCCATGACATTGACCTTATGTGTCTTCTTTCAAGGAATGTTTTCACAGTTTTTACTCTATGGCAGGATGCATTATCATCTTGAAAAATGATGTCATCATCCCCAAACATCCTTTCAATTGATGGGATAAGAAAACTGTCCAAAATATCAATGTAAACTTGGGCATTTATTGAAGATGTAATGACAGCCATCTTGCCAGTGCCTTTACCTGACATGCAGCCCATATCATCAATGACTGTGGAAATTTGTAAGTTCTCTTCATGCAGTCATCTTTATAAATCTCATTGGAACGGCACCAAACAAAAGTTCCAGCATCATCACCTTGCCCAATGCACATTCATGATTCATCACTAAATATGACTTTCATCCAGTCATCCACAGTCCACGATTGCTTTTCCTTAGCCCATTGTAACCTTGTTTTTTTCTGTTTAGGTGTTAATGATGGCTTATGTTTAGCTTTTCTGTATGCAAATCCCATTTCCTTTAGGCAGTTTCTTACAGTTCGGTCACAGACATTGACTCCAGTTTCCTCCCATTCGTTCATTTGTTTTGTTGTGCATTTCCTGTTTTGGAGACATATTGCTATAAGGTTCCGGTCTTGAGGCTTTGATGTCTTCCTTGGTCTACCAGTATGTTTGCCTTTAACAACCATCCCATGTTGTTTGTATTTGGTCCAGATTTTAGACACAGCTGACTGTGAACAACCAACATCTTTTGCAACATTGCGTGATAATTTACCTTCTTTTAAGAGTTTGATAATCCTCTCCTTTGTTTCAATTGACATCTCTCGTGTTGGAGCCATGATTCATGTCAGTCCACTAGGTGCAACAGCTCTCCAAGGTGTGATCACTCCTTTTTAGATGCAGACTAACGAGCAGATCTAATTTGATGCAGGTGTTAGTTTTGGAAATGAAAATTTACAGGGTGATTCCATAATTTTTTCCTCAGAATTGAGTGATTCCATAATTTTTTCCCTCTGCTTGGTCTGAAAAAAATTACCCTTACTGAGTTCCACATTTTTAATCTTGATTTCTTTTAGTGTTTCTTAAAGCCCTAAAGTTGCCATTTGAAGTGACTTTAGTTTTGTGCCATGTCTGTGATCTGCTTTTTTTCAACAACATTAAACAACTGAATGAACATCCTCCGAGCCCGGTGATTCCATAATTTTTGCCAGGGATTGTACTTTGGGCTGGTGTTGTCTGCAGCTCTCTACACAAGCGCTTACACGTGTTGTGCATTAACACAACTCTGCGAGGTGAGCAACTTATCTGCATATATTATTATTTGTCATTTGGTAACGGCACCATCTGCGCCCCTTTCTCTATTTCTTTTTCCTTTATGTCACTGTGTTATAACGCCGCTCGGCTTTTATAAGCCGCCACATTAGGTTTAATGGCCATCGTTGAGCTCGTGCACACGTAGCCGGTGACAGCGATGTTCCAGACATCTGTCCTGATGAAATACGCCCCCCGCTCTTGGGTTAGTCTGTGATTTGCAGTGCGGAGCTTACGCTGGCATCTCTGAGATGGTGCTGAATGTTTTATTATCCCAGTCATCTTCATCTGGAGCGTAGACCTTCCCGACGTCAACCGCTGACCGAGTTGCTGTTCAGAGGGGACGAGACAAGAATAATGTGGTCAATCATCTCCGTAATCGGACAGGTCCGGAGAGACGGGAGGCTGCGCTCCAAGCGAGATACAGTGGACACAATGCAGACGTACAGAACAAATGCATGCACAAAATATAAGAGAAAACCAATATTCTGCATCCACAGCACGGGCCGTGCAGTGCTGCTCAATACCACCAGCACAGGTCACTGACCCTTTAACCCAAAGCGTCTGAAACACTCTGTGCTGCTGGGCACCCCTGATCCTTTCATGATGTAATGGTCAGTCTGTGACCTTCTTAGTACTTTCATTCCCCTCCTCATATTACGCCACTTCCCAGGGCATAACTAGGAAAGTAAGGGCCCCATTGTGGAGCACATCTTATTTTGGGGGCTTCATACTGTGTGGGGGGACAGTGAGGAGCTTCATACTGTGTGGGGGGACAGTGAGGAGCATCATACTGTGTGGGGGGGCAGTGAAGAACATCATACAGTGTGGGGGACAGTAAGAAGCTTCATACTGTGTGGGGGGCAGTAAGGAGCTTCATACTGTGTGGGGGGACAGTGAGGAGAATCATACTGTGTGGGGGGCAGTGAGGAGCATCATACTGTGTGGGGGGACAGTGAGGAGAATCATACTGTGTGGGGGGCAGTGAGGAGCATTATACTGTGTGGGGGGACAGTAAGGAGCTTCATACTGTGTGGGGGGACAGTGAGGAGCATCATACTGTGTGGGGGCAGTGAGGAGCATCATACTGTGTGGGGGGACAGAAAGGAGCTTCATAATGTGTGGGGGGACAGAAAGGAGCTTCATACTGTGTGGGGGGACAGAAAGGAGCTTCATACTGTGTGGGGGGACAGTGAGGAGCATCATACTGTGTGGGGGGCAGTGAGGAGCATCATACTGTGTGGGGGACAGTAAGGAGCTTCATACTGTGTGGAGGGACAGTGAGGAGCATCATACTGTGTGGAGGGACAGTGAGGAGCATCATACTGTGTGGGGGGGGCAGTGAGGAGCATCATACTGTGTGGGGGGGCATGCTGTGGGGCATAAATGTGTGGGGGGAAGAAACTTTTGAATGGGTTCCCCCCACACGCCTTCATCCCTGCCCCTTATATACTATTTATTTGGCATTTTTGTACTATTGTGCTGGTTTATAACAAATCCTGCTCCCGATTTTGCATCGCAGTAAAGGGTGAACGTGGCGTGATTTATTCTATTAATTCCTATCAATGTGGACGTGGTTTTACTTCTGGCCGGTGCTGCCATGAAGGATCCGTGTCCGGACGAGGACTGTGCAGATTCGTAGTGATCTAATGCACATCAGCTCGTACATTTTACATGTCATTAACCTACTTAAAAATGATTCAATTAGTGCAATTGAATAAAACTCACGGACGTCATCTACAGACGGAGGAAGCGGAGAAATTCAGAGCCAACAATGCTCCTTACCAGCGCTCTGCATGGTGCATGGTTCTAGGAGTGAAGGTTTATAGGGGTGGTTTAAGGAATGAGTCCTGGATCCAGATTCCTGGATTTGGGAAGTTTGGTCCCAGGAGGTCGGGGATATGTCCCCATTTCAGCTGTCGGCTCCCTAAGCCACCATGAAGCCTGGGCACCTGCATCACAGCTTAGCAGCAGCGATGACTTCACAATATGAAGTGTGGAGGATGGGGAGCATACTATGGGCGAATGCACTGTGGGGTACCAATGAGTGGAGGCACTGGCGGACACAGACAGAAGAGGCCTCCGTGCCAGAATAATATATGGGCCCTTTGCAGTCCAATTGCTCATAATAATAACATAGTAACATAGTCTTCCTTCAACCTTAAAAACTAAGTCCATCTAGTTCAACCCATTTACTAACATGTTGATCCAGAGGAAGGCAAAAAAAAAACATGTGGCAAACACTAAGCTCCACATTGGGGGAAAAAAATCCTTCCTGACTCCATACGACAATCAGACTAGTTCCCTGGATCAACGCCCTATCAAGGAATCTAGTATTTATAACCTGTAATATTATACTTTTCAAGAAAGGCATCCAGGTCCTTCTTAAATTTTAACAGTGAATCACTCATTACAACATCATGCGGCAGAGAGTTCCATAGTCTCACTGCTCTTACAGTAAAGAATCCGCGTCTGTGATTATGATTAAACCTTCTTTCCTCCAGACGTAGAAGATGCCCCCTTGTCCCCGTCTCAGGCCTCAGAGTAAAAAGATCAGTAGAAAGGTCTTTGTACTTGTGGCACCCTGCTGTTCACAGGTACCACAGGACCCAAAAGGGTGCATGGATGGACTTCTCCACAAGAGGCCCTCGTTACAAACAAACACCTCCACCCTTCCACCTCAAACCACCAGAGGGAGCCCTGTTAGGGATATATATATGGAGGGTGGAGTTAGGCAGTGAGTCTTTTCAGTCAGAGAGTGTGCTGCCACTGAGAGCAGTGAAGACGCAGCATGTCTTCTGCTGTATTGAGGGCCCCAAGTGTGGCCGGAGGCAAGCAGGAGAGAGGAGTTGAGGGGGCAGAGGAGCATCATAGGCTCACCCCAAGACACGAACCGGACACCAGGTCCTTTATACCCAGTAGGGATCACCGGCATACCAGGAGGACTACAAGTCCCTGGTCGACCTGAAGCTAAACCCTTGACAGGACTAGGATTAATGAAGGCCCCGGCGTCCAGGGATAGTGGTTGCCAGAGAAAGGTCCTACTACCAAGCGACAGGTGAAGGAACAGCATGACACAGAAGCTAGGCCCAGTTGCAGGCTGGCCAGGAGCATACAGAGAGGCAGACACGGACCAGGAGGCCTTATAGAACCTCACTGGGGAGAAGTCCTGAAGTGCACCCTTCCTACCAAGTACCCTGGACCGTACCAGACATCCTCACCAGTAAAGGTACTGAAGTGAATCCCCTGTCTCTGTCAGTTACTCCTGCTGCGCCATCTCTCCTGCACTGCAAGCCCCAGCATCACCACCATCTGCACTTACACTGCCCCGGGGCCCCGCCTCGCCTGTGGGGAGCAGAAACATACCAGCTGCCATCCCATCACCCCCAAAGGTCTACAGCAGCGCCGGTAACCATTACCGGAAACCACAGGTAGCGTCACGAGACAAACTGTACACTAAAACCCCTTTTTAAAGAGAGACCCAGAGTACGGGCCCGGGAGCCGACTGCCGTGACCTCCTAAACAAGGTAAAAGGCCCGGGTACCGAGTCCCCTATATTCCCCCTGGGTGACACAGCTCTCTTCCCTGGCGTCACGAACAGGATTTTGTGCCCGTTGCCACCGGGTACTGTGTGCCGTATTTGAACTGTGTTTTAACTGTCGTGAACATCGCCGCCAATACCGCGCCGCCGCACGGGAAGAAGAGAGGCGCAACCGCGGGAACCAGAGAGGCGTGACTGCTGGAAGCACGCGAAGCTGAAGCTCCGCCTCGCACTCTGGCACAGCACCAGGAAGCGTCAGGTCCTGGAAGGAGACCGTCGTCTGCGGAGCTGCGGCCTACCTGATTAAAGTAAAGGAGGTAGGCTACGGTTCACTAGGGGGGCGCAACCATGGCCGACGACCAGCAAAACGCCGGAGCACCGGTTAACGCTCCTGATGCTCAACTCACGCCCGGCGCTCCTCAGGCTGGAGCGGCCACCCCACCAGCAGGGGTCGTGACTCCGTTAATACCCATGGCCCTGCCGTATATCCCTGGAGCAAAATGGCTTTCCCAGTATGACGGCAAACCAGACACCCTGTCTGGATTCAAAAGGAAAATATGCGGTGTACTGGACATGTACTCAATGACTGATAAACAGAGAGCCGCTGTTGTGCTGGGACAATTGGCTGGTGCCGCCGAGCGGGAAGTTGAGACCTGGCCAGCCGCAGACCAGGAATCAGTATCAATTATCTTTAAGAGACTGCAAACTGTGTTTGAAAACCCCACTGAGACAGATCTCCGGATGAGGTTCTTCCACTGTACCCAGAAACCTGAGGACAGTATCTGGGACTACGCCTGGCACTTACAGGAAGCCCTGCGGGCACTGAAACATGTTAGTCCAGCCAGCATACATGGTGAGGGCAAAATGCTGACAGAACAGTTCATCCGGGGGTTGAGGTCTCAGGAGAAGAGCAGAACCGTACCGTGGTGGTGGGCCTTAGATCATCCAAATGCCACCTTTGACGCCCTGAAGGACATGGCTATTAAGGGTCTGCAGCCCCTGGAACCATCAGATACTGCTATCCAGCGTTATCAGGGTGGGGCCACCCCAGTGCCCGCAGCACCCATTGCTACTTCATTAACGGCTGAAACAAAAATGCAAACAGTGCCCCCTAACGAGCTGGACAGCCTGCGCTCTGAAGTGCGTCAGCTAAGTAAAACCCTGGCCACTGTCCTGAGCACCCTGCAGCTACAGACGGAGCCCGAGCCGGAAGGAAGGATCCTACTCGCTGACTGTCCTGAAGATGTCCCCTGGATGAGGAGAAGAAGGAGGACAATGCCACCTCGTGGGAGGACCAACGACCAACGTCGCCCTCCAGGAGACTTCATCTGCTACCGTTGCCACAAGGCCGGCCACACCACGCGGAACTGTCCTTTAAACAGGCAAACCCTGGGGCCAAGGGCCGACACCCAGGAGTAGACCAACCAGGCCCATCCAGCTGGTACCACCGGTTTGTAGGAGGAAGACCTTTCCTGTCCATCGTGCTGGACGGAATAGCAACACCTGCACTACTGGACACCGGGTCACAGGTAACTATCACACCTGATGTCCTCTACAAAAAGTACTGGTCCATAGATGAACTCCACCCGCCAGCCCCAAATCTCTTTGTGTATGCATCCAATGGCCTTCCTCTTAACCTAGTAGGGGTTAAAGACGTGACAGTGAAGGTGGGGAGAGCGGAATTAAAGGACCAAGGGCTGATTGTAGTGGAGTCTAACCCTGGTGATACAGACTTGTATATGATACTTGGTACAAATATTGTTGGTAGCTGTTTGGGAGAAGTGTTGTTCTTACTCCAACAGATGGCTGACACTGCCAAACCAGGGCAGAGGAAGGTGCTCCAGAAAGAGATTCGAGTCCTCCTGTACCAGCAACAGGTAAAATTAACAGGTGGTGAGATTGGTAATGTGCGGGTGACAGACCCGATACCCATTGTGATTCCCCCAATGAGTGAAATGCTGATTTGGTGTAGGGCAGCAATAGGTCTCAAGGGACAGAACTACCAGGCGGTAGTGGAACCCATTAGCTCCGAGCACAGACCTACACTCTTAACTGCTAGAGGGGTAGTTGATGTACGCAATGGAAGGGTACCTGTACGTCTCCTAAATTGTGGGGAGGAGGAAGTTAAATTGCCACGATACGCCACTGTTGCTAGATTGTATACTGTGAATAATGATGCCATACACACAGTGGAATCCTTGACCCCACCAGATACAGTGGAGGACAATGACTCCGAAGTTCAGCTGGAGGATTGGTGTCAACAGCTCCATGTTGGGACTGACGCCACTCCTGTCCATCAGAAACACGGTGTTTACAGAGTGGTTCAGGAATATGAACAAGTGTTTAGTAAGCACCCACTTGATTTTGGAAGGGTTAAAGGGGTTCAACACCACATACCCACCGGTAACCATCCACCCATTAAGGAGCGTTACAGACCCGTACCACCAGCACATTACCAAAAAGCCAAGGAAATGTTGCATGACATGAAAAAGGCAGGGGTAGTAAGGGATAGATGTAGCCCCTGGGCAGCTCCCCTGGTCCTGGTCAGAAAGAAGGACGGTAGCATGAGGATGTGTGTAGATTATAGACAAATTAATCGCATAACACATAAAGATGCATACCCTTTGCCCCGTATAGAGGAATCCCTGGCTGCACTAAAATCTGCCAATTACTTCTCTACATTGGATCTCACTAGCGGGTACTGGCAAGTCTCTGTTGCTGAGGAAGACCGGGAGAAGACGGGCTTCACCACCCCGATGGGACTGCGAGTTCAACAGTATGCCGTTTGGACGCTGCAATGCAACGGAACGTTCCAGAGGTTGATGGAGTGTTGCTTAGGACACCAGAACTTTGAGACAGTACTGCTGTACCTGGATGACGTTATCGTGTACTCGAGGATGTATGAAGACCATCTGAAGCACCTGGCAGAGGTATTTGAAGCATTGTCCCGGTATGGGATGAAACTAAAGCCTTCTAAGTGCCACCTGCTCAAGCAGAAGGTTCAGTACCTGGGACACGTAGTCAGCTCCGAGGGAGTAACAACGGACCCGGATAAGGCCACTGCCATTCAGAAGTGGCCTGAAAAGAGAAGCATCAAAGAAGTACGGCTATTCCTGGGACTGGTCGGGTACTACAGGAGGTTCATAAAGGACTATACCAAAAAGGTAGCACCTCTACAAGATCTCCTGGTAGGACAGCCCAAGAGAGGTAAAAATCCCCCATTCCAGTGGGGTAAGGAACAGACTGAATCCTTTGCAGAAATGAAGGAAGCCCTAACTGGTGAAGAAATCCTGGCTTACCCTGACTACTGCCAGCCTTTCCGTTTGTATACCGACGCCAGCAACGAGGAACTGGGAGCTGTGTTGTCCCAGAAGCAAAACGGCAGAGAAAAGGTAATTGCCTATGCCAGTAGGAAGCTTCGCCCTACTGAAAGGAACCCGGAGAATTACAGTTCCTTCAAGCTGGAGTTCCTGGCCTTGGTCTGGGCTATCACTTAAAGATTCAAGCATTATCTAGCCTCAACTAAGTTCACAGCCTTTACCGACAATAATCCCTTGACACACCTGGATACAGCCAGGTTGGGAGCCATGGAACAGCGTTGGGTGGCCAGACTGTCAAATTATCAGTTCACAATCAAGTACCGGGCAGGTCACAAGAATACCAATGCTGATGCCTTGTCGAGAATGCCCCACCAGTTGGACACTGAGGAAGAAGTGGATGATCTCGAAGAAATTGAACTACCTGCTTTCCACAGAAATGGAATGGTCCACGAGGAGCACGCCTCCAGAAGACGTAATGGTAGGACGCCAAACCCTCTACCTCATCACAGCTGGAAGGAGACCCAGGACAGTGACCCGGTTGTCAGCCTCATCAAAAGACTGATAACGCAAGAAGGTTCTCACCTGGAGAAGAATGCTCCCCAACAAGCCAAGCACCTGTGGAATGAGAGAAGCCGGCTGTTCTTCTACAGAGAGAAGCTGTGCAGAAGGTATGTTAACCCCAAGACCCATGAAATGGTGTGGCAGATTGTTGTACCTAGGACAGATATCCAGATGGTGTTAGAGGCCTACCACGACCAGGCAGGTCACTTTGGCTGGAAGAAGCTGGAAACCCTGCTGAAGGACCGGTTCTATTGGGTTGGAATGCGGAGTTCCATAGAAAGGTGGTGCCGGAATTGTGGGCCCTGTAGCCTCAGAAGGAAAGACTACGGCAGCCAGAAAGCACCCTTGCAGTCCATCAAAACAACCCAACCCCTGGAGATTGTCGCTCTGGATCACGTCAAACTGTCACCCAGCAGATCAGGCTATTCCTATGCCCTGACCATGGTGGATCACTATTCCCGGTTCCTGGTGGTAGCCCCTGTCAAGGACCTGACAGCAGAAACTGCAGCAAGAACATTCCAAGCCTACTTCTGCAGACCCCATGGATATCTGGAAAAGGTGCTCACAGATCAAGGCCCTGCTTTCAAAGCTGAGCTATTCAAGGAATTCTGCCACCTGTATGGATGCAAGAAGATCCGGACTACGCCATATCATCCGCAAACCAACGGTATGTGCGAGAAAATGAACAACATCGTTATAGACCTGTTGAAAACCCTACCTTTGGAAGAAAGGAACCAATGGTCAGAAAAGCTACCTGACCTAGTGGACCTGTATAACCACATACCTGTGAGTTCTACTAATTGTACCCCAGCGTACCTTATGAGAGCAAGACCTGGAAAATTGCCCATGGACCTGGAGCTCGGAGTGGTAGAACCTGCTGCAGATACGTCCACTGAAGACTGGGACACAAGTCGGCAAGAGCAGTACAGGAAAGTACAGGCCTGTGTCGAAGACAGTCTAAACAAAGTGAGGGAAAAACTGGAAGAGCAGTATAACAAACATGCACCAGCAGAACCCTTGGTACCTGGAGAGATAGTGCTAAAGCGGAAAAGAAGAGGTCACAAGCTCGATGACCAGTGGGAAAGAGAGCCCTACACTGTGTTAAACTCCAGATTTGACAACAGTAAAACCTGCCTGATTAGTAAGGATGGAGGTAAGACAACCGCAACAGTCTCAAGAGACCACTTGAAGGTGTGCCCAGGTCTACTGAAGACAACGGAGGAAGAAGTACCTCCTATAGCACCGGAAGAACCCAATGAAGATGTACTTCATACAGTTCTAGGAGATTTCCCTGCAGACTGGCCTCAACATGATGGAAAAGTTATTATACCAGTAATACACTTCTATCAACCACAAGAAGAACCTGTGAGCGCCCTAGAGGAGCCTGCTCAGGAACAGGAAGAGTCCCCACTCAGAGGAGGATCACCAGTAGTGTTGAGCCACCCCCGTAGTGTTCGAGTTCGGTTCGGTTCGTCGAACACCCGTGTGTTCGTCGAACTGTTCGTCGAACACCTTCGAACACCGTTAAAACCAATGGCAGGCAAACAAAAACACATAGAAACACATAGAAAACACCTTCAAAGGTGTCCAAAAGCTGACAAACTGCTCAGAAGACATAACTAACACATGGAAAAGTGACAAGTACATATAGTCATGCGAAAATAAAAGAGGTGGAGGAGTAAAAGGAGGGGGAGACACAGATATAGGCATGTCATGCCCTTCTAAAATCCAAAAAGTGAGAAGCCGACACGGCCAGTCCGCTCCTGCCCGTGCCACCTCCGTGTCGCCGGGTTTGTGCCAGAGCCGTGGTGAACCCTGATGGCCAGCCCCCCTCTCCCAATACTGGTGCCTGTCCGCTGGTGGGTCGAGCGAGCCCCCCTGTGGTGGAGGCAGCTCTAAGCTTTTTAATTTAAATTGTCTCTCTAATTTGAATGAATACACTTTAAATCCATTTACAAGGATCTATTGGAGGGCAAGTCTCATGCCAGCAGCCGCGTAATTCCAGCTCCAGTAGCGTCCACTAAAGCTGCTGCAGTTAAAAAGCTTTTATAAGGATCGAGCTCGGCTGTCCACCGCAAGGCATCCTACTGCCAGTCCCAGCCCCTATGCCTTGGGGTGCCTCCTGATGCTCTTCACTGAGTATCCCATGGTCCCGAAGCATTTCCTTTCAAAAAATTAAGTGTCCAAACTACAGGTGGTGTAGCTTGCTTAACAGCCGGGATAATCCGCTGACTAGCAGACACTGCTACTAGGCACAAAGTATTTCCTGGGCTAGATGCAGTTAAAAATTTGTAATTAGATACTCTCGTTGGATGCTGAGAAAGCATTCCATAGAGTCTCCTGGCACGCCATATATGATTCTCTTAAAAAGCTTGGGGTAGGGGTCTAGGGGACCCTTTTATAGCCAAAATCACGGCCCTGTATCACAATACGTCACCTAGGCTGAAGATAAATGGAACTGTAGCACCCTGAGGGCTCGGTTGCTACAGAGGTATTGCACCTCACCCAGAGGTGTGATATCTCACTCTCAGGTAAGGATGGAGTGTGGATCAGGACCCGACACCTGCATGCATTACACCACATTGCCGTGGGGCAGGGCGACCAATATGCCTCTGAGATGGGCACGACAGTCCCTGTCCCTGGCTGGAGTGGGGGGAGGGAACACTGAGGAAGGGGAACCCTGTAGTGCAGGAGCAGGGAGGAAGCAGTTCCTGGGTGCATTGAGAAGGGAGTATAAAAGGTGGGCACCATCTTAGTTCAGTGCAGAGAAGTCTGAGCAGAAGTGGCAGGGAGCAGGGGCTCTGCATGAGCTCTGCTCCGGAGGCGGGCCTAGTAACAGAGGCCCAGGCCTGGAAGAGGGAGAAGGAAGGAAGAGGAGCGGAGAAGGCTCCAGGAACGAGGAATGAAGGGATCCCAGGGGTGCGGACGGGCGAGTCGCCACCGCACGCCCGAATCCACTTGCGTGGAGGGGTCAGGCCAAAGGGGGAGACCGGTCCCCGAAACTAGTGGAGGCAGGAAACGACCCTCAGCTAGAAACAGGAGGCTGTGACATTTTATGTGGCGCAGCCCCTCGCTACACCCGCTAGGAAGGCACCACATAGGGTCAGGGAAACTGGCGCCAAGTTTACCAAGAGGAGGCCCGAGGCAGCCGGACAGAAGGGTTGGTAAGAAAGGCCAGACAAAGAACACACAAAGGGGGTCCTGTGAAGCGCTCCAAAGTTATCTGGGAGTTGTCTGAGCCCCTCACCTGGTGAGCACAGTACGACGTGGGCAGCCGTTACCTGCAGACGTGGTCTGGATAATAAGAACTGTGAGTAAAGGCCCTGGACTGCATCACTGACTCCGTGTCGTTACTGCTGCTGCCCTGCACCATCACCCCCATCCTCCGCATACACTGCCCTGAGGCTATACTCCTCCCGTGGGGAGTTATGCTACGCTCTGCTGCACCCACAACACCAGCCTCAGCGGTCTGCCCTGGAGCGGCGGTTCACTCTGACCGCAATCCACGGGTGGCGTAGTCGGACATTTAAACATCAAAACCACATAAATAGTTCCGCCACTGGTTTGACCACCCTGAGCCACGGAACCCGGTCGCCGCCACGAAGACTACAACCACCAGCATCCACCAAAAAGGGTCCGGCTCCGGGTGTCCCAAGGCCCAGGGGGCGCGTCAGAACATTTTCATCACCTTTCACAATCACCAATGGGACAAGGCAGGGATGTTCTCTGTCCCCTCTCTTATACATCCTAGTGACGGAGCACCTGCTCTCATCAATTCGCCATAACCCCAATATTAGGTGGATTGAGGTGGGAGGCACCGAGTACAAGTGCTCTCTATTTGCTGATGATGTCCTAGTATATATCACTCAATCACATATATCCATCCATGCTGTTATGGCTGAAATAGATCACTTTGTTACATGGTAAAATTTTAAAATCAATGCAGCGAAGTCTGAGGCCCTCGATGTCTCCCTCCCCAAATCCATATAGGATTCCATCCAGTCCAACTTTCCCTTTGCCTGGCCCTCACAGGGTATCAAATACTTAGGAATTCCTATTCATAGAGACCTCTCCCGTCTATGTTATCTTAATTTTGGGCCCTTTATTGAACAACTCCATACAGACCACGGTTGGCAAGTTAGAACTGTAAGATTCACTACGTGAACCACTGGTGTTTTGTGGAAAAGCACATGTACACTGCGTTCCAAATTATTATGCAAAAAGTGTTTAGGAGTGATAAGGGAAGAATTTGTTTGTTTGTCAGTTAAACTCATTGATGGTGATGTGTGTCAGGGCTCTTTATATCACTGTAAGCAATTGCAGACACCTGTGCTAATTAGTTTGGCAGGTGTGTCCAATGAAAGGCAAGACTACTTAAGAAGGCTGTCTCACATTATTAAGCAGCCTACATTTTCTGGCAAAATGGGAAAGAAAAAGGATGTGTCGGCTGCTGAGAAGCAACAAATTGTGGAGTGTTTAGGTCAAGGCATGACTACAATCAACATTGTGCGATGATCAGGATGAAGTGTCTTGGCAATCAAGAAGTATGTAGCTGATTCACAGTACACACGTGTGCGTGCTGATAAGGGCAAATTGAGGACTCTTTCCTACAGGCAATTACATCAGGTTGAAAGAGCAGCGGCAAAAAAGCCTTGTCATAGCAGCAGACAAGTTTTTGAAGCTGCTTGTGCCTCCAACGTCCCACGAACAACAAGATGCAGGGTCCTTCAGAGGTTTGCAGCTGTGCATACGCCATCCTGTCGACCTCCTCTATCCACTTCACACAAGCAGAAACGGCTCCAGTGGGCCAAACATTACATGAAGACTGATTTCAAAACTGTTTTGTTCACGGATGAGTGCCGTGCAGCGCTCGATGGTCCAGATGGATGGAGTGGAGGATGGCTGGTTGATGGACACCCCACGCAAACACGGCTACAGCGCCAACAAGGAGGAGGTGGAGTAATGTTTTGGGCTGGAATCATGGGGAGAGAGATTGTCGGCCCCTTTAGGATCCCTGAAGGCGCTAAAGATGAACTCCATAATGTATGTGGATTTTCTCAAACAGCACTCCCTGCCATGGTTCAAGAAGAAGAACCGTGTATTTCACAGCAAGATCATTTTTCTGCATGATAATGCACCATCTCATGCTGCACATAAAACATCTGCATCTCTGGCTGATATGGGCATAAAAGGGAACAAACTTATGGTGTGACCCCCATGCTCCCCTGACCTGTACCCCATTCAGAACCTTTGGAGCATCATTAAAAGGAGTGTCTATGATGGCGGGAGGCAGTTCACATCTAAGCAACAGCTCTGGGAGGGTATTCTGTCCTCATGCAAAACAATTGAAGCAGAAACCATCCAAAACCAGACAAATTCAATGGACGAGAGAGTTCAGAAGCTCCTTTCGAACAAGGGGTCCTATGTGAAAATGTAACATCACCTAGAATAAAGTTTTGAGTTGAAAACTGTTTGATTTCAGTTTCTAACAACCTGCTAATGCTTATAATTTCAAAAATGACCATTTTTTTGGTCTTTATTAAAATGAAAAGGTTGATCGAAAAGTTTGGGGGATCTAAGAGTGTGGCAACCCAGTAGTCATGATTACTTCGAATTCTGACAATATGAGGGTCATGCTGCAGGTAGTGCAGCAAGAAGGCACTTATGTGTCTTGCGCATCTCGGAGCCCCAAAATTATTTTCCGGGCTAGATGCAGCTAAAAATTATTATTAATTTTAAATCTGGTGAAGCTTTAGTATAGATGGCCTAATAGGATCAGTGCTGCACACTGCTACAAAGCCCAAATTATTTTCCAGTCAAGATACAGATAAACATGATTAGTAATTTTAAATCTGGTGGAGCTTATTATAGATGGCCTAATAGGATCAGTGCTGCACACTGCTACAAAGCCCAAATTATTTTCCAGCCAAGATACAGATAAACATGATTAGTAATTTGAAAGCTTAAAACGGTTGGTAGGGTGATTTTAACCAATCATCAAGCTTTTACTCTCCCCAGGATGACACAGGGGTAGAAAAGTCGTTTCGGATCCATGATTTGTTCATCTTTATGAACGTGAGTCTGTCTACATTATCAGTGGAGAGCCGCGTGCGCTTATCTGTCAGCACACCACCAGCAGCGCTGAACACACGTTCAGACAGAACGCTGGCTGCGGGGCATGACAAGATCTCCAAGGCGTAAGTGGCTAGCTCCGGCCATTTATCCAGATTGGAAGCCCAAAAAGAGCAAGGGTCCAGTGACACAGTCGTGGCTTCAATGTTTACTTGGAGATACTCCTGTACCATCGTCTCTAGGCGTTGACTATGTGTCAGACTTCTTGTCTCCTGTGGCCTTGCAAAGGATGGGCTAAAAAAGTGGTGAAATGATTCCGCAAAATTGATGTTACCAGCAGATACTGTGGTTCTGTTACGGTTTGAGTGCTGAACACTTGACGGTCCCACGGTTGGCAAGTTGGAACTGTGAGATTCACTACGTGCACCACTGGTATTTTGTGGAAAAGCACATGTAAGATTCTGCAACAGTCTCTGCTGATACTCCTGCATGCGTGCATCCCTTTCTATGGCAGGAATAATTTCTGCAAATTTACTTTTGTACCGGGGATCTAACAGTGTGGCAACCCAGTAGTCAGGATTATTTCTAATTCTCACAATTCGAGGGTCATGTTGCAGGTAGTGCAGCAAGAAGGCACTCATGTGTGTTGCGCATCCAGGAGCACCAAGTCCCTGTTGTGTTGGTGGCGAGGTAACAATTATGCTTCCTTCCTCTGTCCTCTCCCCCCAACCTCGCACAACAGAAATGTGATCAAGGTCTCCCTCATCTGATGAGTCTTCCATCAGTTCGTCCTCCACTTCTTCCTGGGCTCCTGCACCTTCCTCACTAGTTTGGCTGCTACCATGCGCCCTGGTAAAACCATCTCCCCCACCCTCACATGCCTGCCGCCTTGGTGCTGCCGACCGTCTGGACCTTGCAGATGTTAGCCCTTCCGCATACAACTCCTCCTCCTCTACTTCCTCCACCTCCTCTTGTGCCACCACCTGACTCCGAATTCTGTTTAACATGTGCTCCAGCATGTAAATCACCGGAATAGTCATGCTGATAATGGCATCGTCAGCACTAAACATCTTCGTCGCCATTTCAAAACTGTGCAGAAGGGTGCATAGGTCCCTGATCTGAGACCACTCCTCCAGCGTGATTTGCCCCACCTCTGAATCTCGTTGGCCCAGGCTATACGTCAGAACGTATTGCACCAGGGCTTGTCGGTGCTGCCACAGTCGCTGCAACATGTGCAGAGTTGAATTCCACCGGGTAGGCACATCGCATTTTAGCCGGTGAAGTGGCAGGCCCAACGACTTCTGTAGAGATGTAAGTCGCTGAGCTGCGGGATGCGAACGGCAGAAGTGAGCACACAGCGACCGTGCCCTCTGCAGAAGGCCATCTAGTCTGGGATAGTGGGCTAAAAATTGCTGGACAACCAGGTTCAACACGTGAGCCATACAAGGCACGTGTGTGACATTGCCCCGGCGAAGGGCCGCACCCAGGTTTGCAGCATTGTCGCACACGGCCTTCCCTGGTTTCAGGTCCAGTGGAGACAACCATTCATGAAATTGGTTCTCCAGAGCTGACCACAACTCCTCAGCTGTGTGACTCACATTTCCCAGACATTTCAATGTAAAAACCGCCTGATGACGTTGAGCCCTACTGCCAGCATAGTAAGGAGGTGTGCAGGATCCCTTCTGCGCAGTTAGAAAGCTTGTGGCATGACCAGACAGGCTTTGGGTGCAGGTGGAAGACCGAGAGGAGGTTGAGGAGGCAGAAGCAGTGGAGGAACTTCGAGATAAAGAGGATTGACGCACAACTCGTGGGGACGGCAAGACTTGGACAGCAGCCCCTTGTCCTGCTGTCACCATAGTTACCCAGTGCCCAGTCAGCGACATGTAACGCCCCTCTCCATGCCTACTTGTCCAAGTGTCTGTGGTGAAATGCACCCTGTCACACACAGAGTTTCTCAAAGAAGCGGTGATGTTGTGTGCGACATGCTGGTGGAGCGCAGGCACACCTTTCTTTGAGAAGTAGTGCCGACTGGGCATCTGGTACTGGGGCACTGCGACGGACATAAGGTCTCGAAAATCCTCTGTGTCCACCAGGCGGAAAGGCAGCATTTCTGTAGCCAAGAGCTTGCAGATGGTGAAATTCAACCTCTTAGCTTTCTCATGGCTAGGAGGAAATGGTCTTTTACTTGTCCACATCTGAGGGACCGAGGGCTGGCTATTGTGCTTAGACGGGGTTGATAAGGGTGTCCCCGGCAAACTGCCGGTCTGTGAGGAAGATGCAGGCGGACATGTTAGGTTGCCTTGATCCAAAGGTGGTGCTATCGATGTCGGACAGCGCTCAACACCAGCTGGTGTTACCACCTCCAAAGAAAATGATGACCTGCCAATCACGCTGGCTGTTGCGGGTAAAGAGGTGGCAGGTCTGCGCCCCAAAACAGGTGTGACTGCTGTCCCCCCAGTCACAGAAGATGAAGAGGCCGCGGATGCACAAGATATGGCAGACGGTGGTTGGCCCGGCCGGCTAGGCCGCATTGTAGCAAACTGAGCTTCCCACTGCAACTTATGCTTCATGTCCATGTGCCGGTTCATGCATGAAGTACTCAAACTATGTATTTTTTGGCCTCTACTTAGCTTTTGCTGACAAATGTTACAGATAACACGAGTTGGGTCATCTTTATCGATCTGAAAAAATGCCCAGGCTATGCAAGGCTTAGCACCCATGCGACCTGAAGAGCCACCACGACTTGTGGTGAGAGGCAGAGTTGTGTTTGAGGATGCAGTTGTTGACGTGCTTCCAGTACTACGTCTCTGTCCAGGAAGGCGCAACCTGACCTCGTCGTCACTAGCATCTTCCTCCACCTCCTCTGCTGACCTCATCTCTTGGCTGACTGTGGGTTGACAGTAAGTGGGATCTCCAACCTCATCATCATCACCCTGTGCGTTATCACACCCGTCGTCCTCAGAGCCAACCTGTTCCTGCCCTGACAAAAAACTAAAGTTGTCGCTCCAATCAGGTATTTGAGTCTCATCATCGTCTTCCTCATTGTCTCCACCAACAGGAGTTACAGTTTGGGAATGAGGGTCTACATTATGGTCAGAACCTTCTGCGTCTGGTCCTGGATCCGACTCATAAAGATTCTGGGCATCAGTGCAGATCATTTCCTCGTCTGGATTCACAGAAGCGCTGGAGTCGACCTCTGATTCCCAGGCTATAGTATGAGTAAACAGCTCTGCAGACTCAACCATCTGTTCTACCTCATACTCAGACGGGCAGCTGGAGATTTGGGAGCTGTGAGGAAGCAAGTGCGATTTGGGTGACACCTTTGAGGACTGGAGTATTTGTGATGTTGAAGTTGATGTGGAGGAGAGCCCACTTAAAGGAGCACTTGATATCCGTTGAAGCACCTGCTGTTTTTGTGCCTCATCTGGAATTTGTAGCGATTGGCGTGGCCGTAAGAAAGGGATCTTATCACATTGTCCGCTAAAAGAAGTAGACATTTTAGTTTGGCTGGAAGATGGTCTTTCTTCTGCAGATGTTACTGTTGCTTTAACACCTACCCCACGGACACAACCTTTTTTCCCCTTCCCAACACGCCTATTCCCCTTTCCACCAGCAGCAGGCCTTTTTCCACTCATTTTGGTGGTTAACTAATTCACAACTCTGGAGTTGTTTGCACAAAAAAACAATGGATGGGAACCGAGCAGAGCTGAGTGGCCAAACTGTGGTATTAGGCCAAAACTATTGGCTGGGTTAGATGCAGAAAAAAATTATATTCAATTTGCAACCTGATGGAGGTCAGTATAGATGGACTAATAGAATGATGCTATGCCCAAAAGATTTTACTTCACTAGGTGCAGTAAAAAAATTGGTATTCTATACACAGGTGGTATATCTTGCAACACAGATAGGCTACTCCACTGACTAACACACTCTGCAATAGGCCAAAAAGGATTAGCTTTGCTAGATTCAGCCAAATGCTGTGAAAAAAACTTGCACAGCACTGGCACAGACCTGCCTGGCAAAAACTGATAGGAACTGATGCAACTTAGTCCTGAAAAGGACTCCAATTACAATTAGTCTTTACTCCCACAATCTATCTATTTAAGAGCACAGACCTGCCTGATAAAAGTCGTAGGAAATGCTGTAACCTAGTCCTTAAAAGGACTGCAATCACAACTATTCCCTACTCCCAAGCTATCTGTAGATTTGTGCGAAAATTGGCTTGAAATTAACAAGGTATAGCGCACACAGCAACAGCGGTGCCGTCTAACACGCAGCTGCAGCAGTGAGAAAATGGTGGCGACGGGGAAAATGGCTGGGTCTTATAGGGCAAGGACATGTGACATACACTGCCAATCACACATGCCCTTGCTTGTGTGAAAAAAAGCACTTCGCTCCGTGTGTGCGCTGCTGATAGGCTGACAGATTGCACCTCCCCACTGCAAATGCGGGAAAGAGAAAAAAAAATGGAGATCTTCATTGTTCCTGCAGAGATCCATCCCCTGCCCCTCCCCCCACCCCGCTGTACACTCAAACTGCGGATTAACATTAATTTTCATCATTACTGAGAAAAAATCCAGTTATGATTTTGGTGCACGAACAGTTATCGAACATAACCTCGAACAGCCGAATTTTTATCAAATCGTTCGTGTTCGCCGAACGGCTCGAACACCGCCCAAAACAGCTCGAATTTGAGATTGGCGAACAGTTCGAGTAGAACAACGCTCATCTCTAATCACCAGTTGAAGCAGAGCATGAAGGCCCAGTGAACAGTGCACTTGCCAGTCCCATAGAGAGATTAAGGCAGTTCTATAATCTACCAGCACGTACACCTGATAGGTTAGCAGAGGGTGCATGCACAGACACCAGTATCACCCCAGTGCTACGAAGGTCCACACACAGCACACAAGGCCAAATCCCTGCCAGGTATAGGGAATGAGTTAAAAATGCCTAAAGTATAAATAGTTACCCAGTTAGGTATTGCCTACTGTTATTATTTATGTGAACTGAAAATATACAGTACAGACCAAAAGTTTGGACACACCTTCTCATTTACAGATTTTTCTGTATTTTCATGACTATGAAAATTGTACATTCACACTGAAGGCATCAAAACTATGAATTACCACATGTGGAATTATATACTTAACAAAAAAGTGTGAAACAACTGAAAATATGTCTTATATTCTAGGTTCTTCACAGTAGCCACCTTTTGCTTTGATGACTGCTTTGCACACTCTTGGCATTGTCCCCCCAATGTATGGGGGGACAATGAGAAGCATCTTACTGTGTGGTTGGCACTCTGAGGGACACTATATGTGTAGGGGGTGCTGTGGGGCATCAATGTGTGGGGGAACAATGAGAAGCATCTTACTGTGGGGGAGGGGGCAATCTGAGGGACACCATGTATGTAGGGGGTGCTGTGGGGCATCATTAAGTGGGGGAGGGGACACTGAGGAGCATCTTCTTGTGTGGGGGCACTCTGAGGGACACCATTTGTATATGGGGTGCTGTGGGGCATCAATGTGTGCAGGACACTGAGGACCATCTTACTGTGTGAAAGATGTGCTGTGGAGACCTCATATTGTGAGGTGGCACTGTAAGGGACATCATGTGTGAGTGGGTACTCTGGGGGCATAGTGGGGAATTTCGGTCACGAAAGGGGTTTCATAGTTAGTTTTACAAAGGGGCACTATTTCTGCATGGGAGAACTAAAAAGGACTGGGTTTGGTTAAGGGAGCGGTTTAGCATAAAAAATTAGTCGGTGTAGCCAGTGTGTGCCGCCGGACATGTCCCTTTTTCCAAGGATGAAACTTTGCACTGAAGGGGCACTGCTGTAGAGCCACAGGCTGGAGACCATTGCTCTGGAGACTGCCTTTATGATCCTTTTATTGCAAAAAAATGAAAAGTACTTGACCCACAAGCAGACGAGACGGAAATTTTTGCATTTCCTCCGCGCCCGATATCTGATCCTAAAATATATAATTTACAGCATGTGAATGCGTTCTGCATTTCTAAAACCAAAGCCGCTTGTGAGCCGACCTTTATCTCCAGTGTAAATGTTGTCACCGCGCTGCGCTAGCGCTCCGTATAATCAACTGCGGGTACGCGGCACCGAAGCGCATAACATTAGAGCCGTCTCCAGCTATTAGACTAAGTATATATCCATCGAGCAGGGCCTGACGTTCCAGGGGAGCAAAACATCAAGATTAATGGTTTCAGTAAATTAGAGAAACGAGCAAAAGGTTGACCGCCACATCTGA
This sequence comes from Phyllobates terribilis, assembly GCF_046119375.1. Taxonomy (NCBI): domain Eukaryota; kingdom Metazoa; phylum Chordata; class Amphibia; order Anura; family Dendrobatidae; genus Phyllobates; species Phyllobates terribilis. Next base: position 11,585,447 of record NW_027362774.1, read on the forward strand.
ATGCCAATAAATGCAAAATAATGCAACGGGGACACCAAACTGGAGACAGGACACGGGATTAATGGCATTTTACTGACATGTAGAGCAACAGCCGGAGAGGAACGGGATGAGGGAGTCATTATTTTAGGTGATTTAAAAGGCAAGAAAAAACCCCTATATAATGTGAAATGCCAGGCGGGTGTACGCCGATCAGATGAGGAATTAAAGTCTGGGTGGATTGTAGAAGAAACTGAATGCTCATTTATTATCTTTTCATTTATTTCAAAGAAAAAAATGGAGAAGAATAGGATTGATCACAGGAATCTGCGACCAAGCACAAAGAAAGAGAAAAAGCTTCTGGAACAATCGGGGGCATACAAAAGGAATGCGTGTAATCGTTCTCGCTCTCCCGCTCCCCTTGTAGTGACTTCCAGCTAAGTTGGAACTTCAGTGCAAAGCATGGAGGAAAAGCAAACAGCCTGAGCTTTTGAAAAGACCTCACAAAGCTATCACAGATGATCTCGTGCTTCTCTTACCTCCGTGGACATAAATGTAGACTTCTTTGTGTCCAGCTTGGTGACCGTGGTCATTCTCGTCACCGACGGTTATGGTCAGCGTATTTGTGGCGCTCATTGGTGGTCGTCCGCTATCAGTAATGATGACGTGAAGTTGTAACTCTTTTTCATGCTCTCTATCGAATGCTCTAAGAGTCTGGACTGATGCCGTGTTATCCCCATGATCAACCAGAAGGAAGTCAGTAGAATTTTGCTGCTCGTTGGGTATTGAGAATCGAAAGGGTGGCCCATTCTCCGGAGAGTCCAGGTCAACTGCATGCAATAAATAAGAGCTGTCGTTCAACCGCAAAGTCTGAGGGAAGGCGGTATTTTCCCAAACTACGGGCAGGTATATCCCATCAAACATGGGGCCATTATCATTTACATCCAACAGGGAGAGGAGAATAGCTGTGGTGCCAGTTTGTGCCGGAGAACCTTCATCAGTAGCCAAAATGACTAGACTGTAAGAGGATAGGACTTCCCTGTCCAGTGGTTTTAATACCATTATGTGGCCTTCTTGGTCAACAAAAAATTCCTCAAAAATATCAGATTCCGGTGCAATACTGTAAGTAATTTTCCCATTTTCTCCAGAATCGGCATCTGTCGCTATGACATTGGCGATGATGGTACCGAGTGTTATGTTTTCGTAAAAAGGATCCACCTTCGTCAGTAAAGGGCTGAAAATCGGTGCGTTGTCGTTGGCGTCTTGTAGCACTATCACACATCGGGAGATGCTGGAGAAGTCTTTATCTTCTACTTTAATGCTGAGGTTGAACCAACGCTCCTGAGGATTCTCGTAATCCAATTTCTTCTTGAGCTTAATCTCCGCCTGGTCGTTTTTTATTGGGTTTTCGATGTAGAATTTCTCATCTGGATCTCCATCAACGATGCTAAAAGTGAGCAAAGCGTTGTCACCAACATCTTCATCCACTGCAAAGACTCGGAGGACAGTGGAGTTGACTGCGTTGGTCTCCAAGATGGTGGATTTCCAAGTTTCTTGAGTAAATTTTGGTGCATGGTCATTGGTGTCTAAAACGGTGATGGTGGCTGTAGCAGTGGATGACAAACCTCCGCCATCTTTAACTTCAACCAGAAGTGAGAAAGAAGCATTAATTTCTCTATCGAGATTACCCTTGGCCGTATAAATAGTTCCAGTATTATGATTTATGTTGAACATTTCAAGGCCCAACACATCTACTGGATTGGACAGTATTGAGTAGGTCAGAATAGCGTTTAGTCCATCATTTTTATCATCTAGGTCTATGGCGGACATCTCCATAATAGAAGTATTGGGAGGAGCATGTTCTACCACACTAGTGTTGCATATGTTAAGGGAACAGATGAACTGGGGGGTGTTGTCATTTATGTCCTGCACATAGATGATCACATCTGTGAATCCAGTGAGTCCGTCGCCTTCGTCATCAGTGGCCAGTACCACAAATCTCCAAACTGCATGTTCTTCTCGATCCAATGGTTTCACGGCAAAGATGCTTCCAGTCTTCTCATCAATGGTGAATATGTTCTCTGCTCCGCTTCCATGTAGAGAATACTTGATTCCTTCGGGCTGATCATTATCTGGATCGGTGGCTGAAACCTAAAAATGGTGAGAAGGAATGGTTTAAGACAACTTGCAACCTACTTTAAATTGAATTGGTGCAATTTGGTCCCTTCTTAGTAAGTGAGATCCTTATGTCTAAGCCAACATTTTGCCTACCTTGTAGGAACTTACCTGCAGAACAAACACCGGTAAATCAGCCAACTCCTCGGTCACGCTTCCTCTGTACTCATTTAACGAGAAGACTGGCGGTTCGTCATTTTTGTTCAACACGTTGATCGTCACAGTGGCAAAATCTTCCCATTTACCATCGGAGGCCAACAGGGTGAGCACATAGACCTTAACGTCTTCGTAATCCAAGGGGTGGACAATAAGGATCGCTCCGGTCTCTGGGTTCAGATCTAGCACTCCGCCAATATTCCCGGCTGTGATTTGGTATCGGATGTTGGCATTCATTCCTGTGAAGGCATAGACTTTGTTGATAATGGTATGGAGATATCTACGAATCTGGCATACGTCTAGGATGGTGACCTCTAGGATCCCTAACGCTTCAAGGAACAAAGGGGACACAATGTTGGTGTGTCCAAGGGGCTTAGATATGACACGACGGTATGAATTGGGGGTATTTTAAGGGCTATATAATTAGAGGTCTCGACTACATGCACTTATCTTGCACCGTCTTGGTGGTCATCCCTTTCAAAGTAGGGTCCTTGAGTTGAAACATTTTTGGATGCATTCACTGGGAGGTCAAGGGCTTCAAGGACATTCTGTCATTCAAGTTGGAGTTACCCTTTAAGAAACTTTTTTCAATTTTTCATAATTTTTTTTACTTTGTCCTCTACCTTCATCTGGGTCACTGGCGCTCACGGTGACCACCGCAGATCCGACGTCCTGATCTTCATCCACGCTTACGAAGTAGGCGCCTTGAGTGAACGACGGCTGGTTATCATTGACATCGATGATAAAAATGCGCACGTAGGCAGTGTCTAGAGAGACAAGAGGCAGGAAATTAAAATGCTTGAATGAGCCATTTCTGTCAGCTACAATTCCTTAGCCTGTCGGGGCGAGCGTTAAATGAAAACTAATATGCAGACGATACAGGAACCGACCCCCGGGGCTTCCAACAATTTATACAAGCGCATTATTCCAAATCTCTTGAAGATGAAATGAACGTCAGCATCAATTCTCCTCAACAGATAACACAGGAATAATTGATTTTTGATGTCAGTGGCGTTGATATTTTGGGTCTCGTCCCCCCAATGCGGCCATTTAGTTGGTAGTGTCTATCCTTTCAGCCAGACAGAGATTCATCTCAGCATCGTTCATTATATATTCACACTGTTTGTATAGCCGGCAGCCCTGCGTGCTTCACATTTACTCTGCTGTCTGCACATATATATTCTCTTATTAGGTTTGTTATTATAGAAATACAAAAAATTTGCCATACATACCATTTTAATGGATCCTTTTTTATAGTATGGAGTGCATTATGTGTTATTTGCAGGGGATTGCTTTGCCATTTTGCTGCCAGAAGCTATAAAATGACTTAGTCCCTTCTCATTCTGTACAAAAACTACTGATAACCATTCGAATGTGAACCACATACACTCAAAAAGCACAATTATCCTCAATTTAGCTTTAAAGGGGTCAGAGATTGTTTCTTAATCCATAGCTCTTGAATATACATAGCAAAAATATTATCTCTGTCTGCAGCCACCACTAGGGGAGCTCCCTGTATACAGAGATACATGATAAGATCCTGTCTGCAGCCACTACTAGGGGGAGCTCCCTGTATACAGAGATACATGATAAGATCCTGTCTGCGGCCACCACTAGAGGGAGCTCCCTGTATACAGAGATACATGATAAGATTCTGTCTGCAGCCACCACTAGGGGGAGCCCTTTGTACAGAGATACATGATAAGATTCTGTCTGCAGCTACCACTAGGGGGGGCTCCCTGTATACAGAGATACATGATAATATCCTGTCTGCAGCCACCACTAGGGGGAGCTCCCTGTATACAGAGATACATGATAAGATTCTGTCTGCAGCCACCACTAGGGGGAGCCCTTTGTACAGAGATACATGATAAGATTCTGTCTGCAGCTACCACTAGGGGGGGCTCCCTGTATACAGAGATACATGATAATATCCTGTCTGCAGCCACCACTAGGGGGAGCTCCCTGTATACAGCGATACATGATAAGATTCTGTCTGCAGCTACCACTAGGGGGAGCTCCCTGTATACAGAGATACATGATAAGATTCTGTCTGCAGCCACCACTAGGGGGAGCTCTCTGTATACAGAGATACATGATAAGATCCTGTCTGCAGCCACCACTAGGGGGAGCTCCCTGTATACAGAGATACATGATAAGATTCTGTCTGCAGCCACCACTAGGGGGAGCTGCCTGTATACAGAGATACATGATAAGGTCCTGTCTGCAGCCACCACTAGGGGGAGCTCCCTGTATAGAGAGATACATGATAACATTCTGTCTGCAGCCACCACTAGGGGGAGCTCCCTGTATACAGAGATACATGATAAGGTCCTGTCTGCAGCCACCACTAGGGGGGGCTCCCTGTATAGAGAGATACATGATAACATTCTGTCTGCAGCCACCACTAGGGTGAGCTGCCTGTATACAGAGATACATGATAAGGTCCTGTCTGCAGCCACCACTAGGTGGAGCTCCCTGTATACAGAGATACATGATAAGATTCTGTCTGCAGTCACCACTAGGTGGAGCTCCCCGTATACAGAGATACATGATAAGATCCTGTCTGCAGCCACCACTAGGTGGAGCTCCCTGTATACAGAGATACATGATAAGATTCTGTCTGCAGTCACCACTAGGTGGAGCTCCCTGTATACAGAGATACATGATAAGATCCTGTCTGCAGCCACCACTAGGGGGAGCTCCCTATATACAGAGATACATGATAAGATCCTGTCTGCAGCCACCACTAGGGGGAGCTCCCTATATACAGAGATTCCCTTTGGCTATATTATAGTTTCCACCTCACCAGAATTGGGCTGCCCATGTTTTCCGGGTCTAGCAGACTCTGATCCATCAGATGATTTCACCTCCAGCAGGTATGAAGTCTTCTCCTCTCGGTCAAACACGGCAGCGGTAAAGATGCTGCCCGTCTCGGGGTCTATATGGAAAAGAGCATGATCCCCACTGCGATCTTCCAAGATAGAATAAGTGATCTGCAAGGTAAAGAAAAAGTACAAAAACTAAGAAATCACTATTGTTACATTCTGAACCCCAAAAATTACAAGACTTGTTTTGCACCAAGGTCCTCATTATGCCCCCTGCTGTTTGGCATAAGGACCAGGCAGAGTGTATCAATTTTGGGATTCCTCAGCAGATAATTGACCCTATTATCATTTATTTAGCCTTCTGTAGGACATCAGAAGATCCTGCCACCAATAGGAACCTGATGTTCTTCACTGAGGAAACCAGCACCAGGATCCTTTTTTTTGCTTTTGGCCACCAGTCCACCAGGACCAATTGGGTAAAAGCAAAAATTAAAGATGCCTTTCTTTAATAAAAAAAAAATTACAAAAATCTAGTAATTCCTTTTTGCATTTCTAGCTTACCTTCCCATTTAGCCCCAAGTCCTGATCCGATGCAGACACCTGAAGGACCAATGTCCCAAGATCGAGCCCTTCGGTCACCGACGCCTCATATATAGATGAGCTGAAGAACGGGACATTGTCATTCACATCTGCAAGTTCAACATATTACGTCAGGGTCCGACCAGAAACTATCACACCCAACATTTCATTACCGCGCTGGGGGGGCACCACAGTCTCACCTGTGATATTGATATAGACCGTAGTGAATGCCGCTAAAGGGACTGGGGCGACGTTTTGAGCCCGGATTTTCAGGATGAAGTTCTTGGTTGCTTCATAATCCAAGTTCTCTGCCACCAGTACAGAAGCTGAACCGTCGTCTCGATTCACGGTCAGGTAAAAGCGTACGGGCATGTTGCTCTCGGGGACCAGTCCTTCCTCCAAGTTGTAGGTCACTCGGGGGTCTCCCAGGAGGGATGTGGCCTTAACCGTCTACATGGAAAGGACATTTAAAAAATAAGTAAACTCAGTCCTACTTATTTTGGAAAGACGAAGAAAACCACAGCGTAACGCAAAATAAAATGTAAAATTTAACATTAGCGGCCTGGAAGTCATTTGTGATAGTCCCGCTGTGTTTCTCATGCATTAAAAGACACATAAAACGTGCACTCTCGGAGACGTGTGAATTTAGTGACACATATTGTGCGGGGAGCATTCAGATTTATGAGCGAGGACATAAAAACCTCATTCAAAATTGAAATTTTTGCCTGTAGAAAATGATTCATGCACATCCTAAACAGCAGGGGTCACCTCGCGTCCTGTGGTTTGTAGGCCTGGGTTATGCAAAACATAAAAAAAACTAGGACAGGAACATGTTAGATCTTGTTTAATATTCATTGTGGGATGTTATTTTTGCCTTCGTCTGCATTGCTTTATAGCCTTGGTCTAGCAACACCTTTGGATGCACTATGAGAATACATCCAAGTACCATTCGAGATCGAGTCATGGCTGAAATATAGGTCCCTGCTACAAAATATCAGCAAAAGTCTTCATCTATCCAATCAAAAGATAGCAACAGGGAGGAGTCTCCTTCCAGCCCTCCCCCGAGGAGCTCCCAATCCAAAAAAAAACACAATTATAATGAATTCAATAAATCATATATTGATAAATATATCCTACCACAATGGGTGTATCCCTCAAAGTATTCTCGGGGATGATAATTTCATATCTATCCTTTTCCCAAATAGGTGGCTGATTTTGGGCGTCGGTGACTCGAACGGCAACCTCAACCCTTGTGCTTCTGTTTCCACCATCCGTCACAACGACTTCTTGGGTTATCAATGACTTCTAAAGAGGTTAAAATAGAGAAAAGGGCTTTAATACAAATAAAGGAAAGCTCCATCGCCCGACTTGGAATAAACCTCATTCGTGAATGAGATGCCTTCAGCATATCGTGCCGGACTTGACCACCAACTTCAGAGTCCCAGAAATTCCTCCACTGGGCTTTAGCATTGGCATTTCTAACATCTGCCTTCCTTGCGTTAGTGCCTGTTCCACCTCCAGATGTTCCTGTCTAGATGTAGAGATGCTGGATCCTGAGAAAAAGTGAACTTGACAGCTTGATGGAGCCTCCTGACTGTCCGCAAATCCCAGAAGTCACGTGGACCTCCGGCCACCAGCTGTGAGATCTTAAAACGTCCCCTAAACTTTGAAGCAAAAGCATCAGCTGCGAGAATAAAGCATTGTCTCCGTATTATACGTTCCCAACATGTGTCTTCGTCTGTCAGAAGAGCTGCTGGTCATCTCATGCATCAGAAGAAATTCCGGTAGGGTACATGGAAAGAACATAGCGCATAGAAACCTAAGGCGATTGTTCCTATCTGCAAGTATCTCGCTGCCTATTGTCATTTACCACAATATCCCCTCCTCTTTACTGATTAAATGGATTTTTACAATACTTGTATTTTTTCTTTAAACTACTCTAATACTCCTCCAAAAGACAGTTTGATTTTCGTAAGACTTTTAAGAAGATTAAAGGTTTTTTTTTCCAATTGCAAAATGTTCGAAAATACCAATTTTTCTCCTTTGAATAATTCTCTCCGTTCTTACGAATAGAGGGATTTTTTTATTCTATTTTTTATTGCGCTGCTCGTTGACTGGGTTACCGGACGCCTCTGCGGTTTATCAGAGGTGGACATTTTCCTTGGCAATAACCAAGCTTGTAACCGCTGCTTTGAAACTGGGGGGATCGTTGGATCTGACCAACATCAGTTCCCCTGCGCTCCGCCGATGCTAGAGAAGCAAAGTTGCTCCAATTCTGCTTGTAGTAGGGGAGCGTTGGGTTCTTTAAGGTGAGAATTACCCTTTAAATACCTACAGCCAACACTACGGCCTATTTAGGCTCACTAATAACATATGAACACCCTACGTATCTAAGCTGTGATTGAAGAAGTCGCCATAACCATCGGAAGCTGCAAAAAAGGGTCCATCTGAAAACAAAGACCAAGAGAGCCCTCCTGGCTGCTTTACCCATTGCCCATGAAAGACTCTACTAAATCTAAACTTTGTGATGCTCATAAAAAAATATATATATATTGCTTCCTAAAAATGATTGCCTACCCTTGGCAAAGGTTGATTGACGTAGAGCCATCCTGTTGTGCCGTTGATCTGAAACACAGGCAATTCGTCACCCGACACAGAGTAAGAAAGTGCCGCGTTCACGCCATAGTCTTCATCATGAGCTGCAATGCGAAGGAAGCTGGTGCCCACGGCGGTGTCCTCCTTCAGGAAATCTGGAAGGAAATGACACTATGCCGGTAATCTTTAATAATACTTGATGGTTACAGGCAACGACATAATCACATGAGGTCATGGGTTGCGTAAAATGACTCCAAATTCCGGCTGTCGATAGTGGTGACCCACTTAGACGCATTGGGCTCTCCATGACCGTGTGAGTACGAGAAGGTTGTAATCTTAAAATCAGAAATGAGGATTACTCACATTCATAGCGGTTGTTTTCAAAGCTCGGGTCGTTATCGTTCTGGTCCAGGATGGCAATGTTAATTTGACAAAGCCCGATGAGAGGGTCGGTGGCCTGGTCGGTGGCTTTTATAGTCAGGGGATACTCCTTCTCTCTTTCACGATCAAAACTTTGCAAAGTGGTTACGACACCTGCAAGAAAAAGATGAAAATTCACCCCTGTACGGTCTATGGTGCTTATCAATAGCCAACTGCACCCAGTATGGGATTTCAGCACCACGGACAGTTCCACATCTCAGACCTATGACTACATGGTAGAACATTCTGCCAGACAGCTCCACAGACCTATAACTTCACGGTAGAACATTCTGCAGAACAGCTCCACATCTTAGACCTATAACTTCACGGTAGAACATTCTGCCAGACAGCTCCACATCTCAGACCTATGACTACACGGTAGAACATTCTGCAGACAGCTCCACAGACTTACAACTTCACGGTATAACATTCTGCAGAACAGCTCCACAGACCTATAACTTCACGGTAGAACATTCTGCAGAACAGCTCCACATCTCAGACCTATAACTTCACGGTAGAACATTCTGCCAGACAGCTCCGAATCTCAGACCTGTGACTATACGTTAAAACATTCTGCCAGACAGCTCCAAATCTCAGACCTGTGACTACACGGTAAAACATTCTGCCAGACATCTCCACATCTCAGACCTATGACTACACGGTAGAACATTCTGCCAGACAGCTCCACAGACTTACAACTTCACGGTATAACATTCTGCAGAACAGCTCCACAGACCTATAACTTCATGGTAGAACATTCTGCCAGACAGCCCCACATCTCAGACCTATGACTACACGGTAAAACATTCTGCCAGACAGCTGCACATCTCAGACCTAGGACTACACGGTAGAACATTCTGCCGGACAGCTCCACATCTCAGACCTATGACTACACGGTAGAACATTCGGCCGGATAACTCCACATCTCAGACCTATGACTACACGGTAGAACATTCTGCAGGACAGCTCCACATCTCAGACCTATGACTACACGGTAGAACATTCTGCCAGAGAGCTCTACATCTCAGACCTAGGACTACACGGTAGAACATTCTGCCAGACAGCTCCACATCTCAGACCTAGGACTACACGGTAGAACATTCTCCCAGAGAGCTCCACATCTCAGACCTATGCCTACACGGTAGAACATTCTGCCAGAGAGCTCCACTTCTCAGACCTGTGACTATACGGTAGAACATTCTGCCAGAGAGCTCTACATCTCAGACCTGTGACTACACGGTAGAACATTCTGCCAGACAGCTCCACATCTCAGACCTGTGATTATACGGTAGAACATTCTGCCAGAGAGCTCCACATCTCAGACCTAGGACTACACGGTAGAACATTTGGCAGGATAACTCCACATCTCAGACCTATGACTACACGGTAGAACATTCTGCCGGACAGCTCCACATCTCAGACCTATGACTGCACGGTAAAACATTCTGCCAGAGAGCTCTACATCTCAGACCTAGGACTACACGGTAGAACATTCTGCCAGAGAGCTCTACATCTCAGACCTAGGATTACACGGTAAAACATTCTGCCGGACAGCTCCACATCTCAGACCTATGACTACACGGTAGAACATTCTGCCAGAGAGCTCTACATCTCAGACCTATGACTACACGGTAGAACATTCTGCCGGACAGCTCCACATCTCAGACCTATGACTACACGGTAGAACATTCTGCCAGAGAGCTCTACATCTCAGACCTAGGACTACACGGTAAAACATTCTGCCGGACAGCTCCACATCTCAGACCTATGACTGCACGGTAAAACATTCTGCCAGAGAGCTCTACATCTCAGACCTAGGACTACACGGTAAAACATTCTGCCGGACAGCTCCACATCTCAGACCTATGACTACACGGTAGAACATTCTGCCAGAGAGCTCTACATCTCAGACCTATGACTACACGGTAGAACATTCTGCCGGACAGCTCCACATCTCAGACCTATGACTACACGGTAGAACATTCTGCCAGACAGCTCCGAATCTCAGACCTAGGACTACACGGTAGAACATTCTGCCAGACAGCTCCACATCTCAGACCTATGACTACACGGTAGAACATTCTGCCAGAGGGCTCTACATCTCAGACCTATGCCTACACGGTAGAACATTCTCCCAGAGAGCTCCACATCTCAGACCTGTGACTATACGGTAGAACATTCTGCCAGAGAGCTCCACATCTCAGACCTATGACTACACGGTAGAACATTCTGCCAGACAGCTCCACATCTCAGACCTGTGACTACACGGTAGAACATTCTGCCAGACAGCTGCACATCTCAGACCTGTGATTATACGGTAGAACATTCTGCCAGAGAGCTCCACATCTCAGACCTAGGACTACACGGTAGAACATTCGGCCGGATAACTCCACATCTCAGACCTATGACTACACGGTAGAACATTCTGCCAGAGAGCTCCACATCTCAGACCTAGGACTACACGGTAGAACATTCTGCCAGAGAGCTCTACATCTCAGACCTAGGACTACACGGTAAAACATTCTGCCGGACAGCTCCACATCTCAGACCTATGACTACACGGTAGAACATTCTGCCAGAGAGCTCTACATCTCAGACCTATGACTACACGGTAGAACATTCTGCCGGACAGCTCCACATCTCAGACCTATGACTACACGGTAGAACATTCTGCCAGACAGCTCCGAATCTCAGACCTAGGACTACACGGTAGAACATTCTGCCAGACAGCTCCACATCTCAGACCTATGACTACACGGTAGAACATTCTGCCAGAGGGCTCTACATCTCAGACCTATGCCTACACGGTAGAACATTCTCCCAGAGAGCTCCACATCTCAGACCTGTGACTATACGGTAGAACATTCTGCCAGAGAGCTCCACATCTCAGACCTATGACTACACGGTAGAACATTCTGCCAGACAGCTCCACATCTCAGACCTGTGACTACACGGTAGAACATTCTGCCAGACAGCTCCACATCTCAGACCTGTGATTATACGGTAGAACATTCTGCCAGAGAGCTCCACATCTCAGACCTAGGACTACATGGTAGAACATTCGGCCGGATAACTCCACATCTCAGACCTATGACTACACGGTAGAACATTTTGCCAGAGAGCTCCACATCTCAGACCTAGGACTACACGGTAGAACATTCTGCCAGAGAGCTCCACATCTCAGACCTAGGACTACACGGTAGAACATTCTGCCAGAGAGCTCTACATCTCAGACCTAGGACTACACGGTAGAACATTCTGCCGGACAGCTCCACATCTCAGACCTATGACTGCACGGTAAAACATTCTGCCAGAGAGCTCTACATCTCAGACCTAGGACTACACGGTAGAACATTCGGCCGGATAACTCCACATCTCAGACCTATGACTACACGGTAGAACATTCTGCCGGACAGCTCCACATCTCAGACCTATGACTACACGGTAGAACATTCTGCCAGAGAGCTCTACATCTCAGACCTAGGACTACACGGTAAAACATTCTGCCGGACAGCTCCACATCTCAGACCTATGACTACACGGTAGAACATTCTGCCGGACAGCTCCACATCTCAGACCTATGACTACACGGTAGAACATTCTGCCGGACAGCTCCACATCTCAGACCTATGACTACACGGTAGAACATTCTGCCAGAGAGCTCCACATCTCAGACCTAGGACTACACGGTAGAACATTCTGCCAGAGAGCTCTACATCTCAGACCTAGGACTACACGGTAGAACATTCTGCCGGACAGCTCCACATCTCAGACCTATGACTATATGGTAGAACATTCTGCCAGAGAGCTCCACATCTCAGACCTAGGACTACACGGTAGAACATTCTGCCAGAGAGCTCTACATCTCAGACCTAGGACTACACGGTAGAACATTCTGCCAGAGAGCTCTACATCTCAGACCTATGACTACACGGTAGAACATTCTGCAGACCCAGGTTGCATTGGCTGTAAGAATCGGCTGGATCTGCACAATGAAAACCATGTGGCGGCACAGTTACTACTGGGCACATATAGTAACCAGTGACTCGGTGTGCCGCCATACAGATGCATCTGCCGAGTGCATGAGCCCTTAGTGCTCATCAGTAAGTCAGATCATAGGTTCAGACATCTCTGTATTAAAGACATGCTCCATGACGGGTTTGGGATTATGCCAGAACCATATAAATAATTGGAAATAACCATACATTATTCATGCTGCACTGAATTACAATTATAAGATAAATTATACATATATATATATTTTTTTTTTACATGAGTGATAATGATTTTGCCGTTACCGGTGTCTGGATGGATGGTGAACGCAGGCAACGAGCCTTCTCGGTGCACAATCCCATATTTCACCTGTCCGTTCACCCCGGAGTCGGCATCTTTGGCTTCTACTTGGAGTACGAACGTTCCTGGGGGCCGGTTTTCCAGGACAGAGGCGTTCTTGCTATAATCTGCGCACTGATTGGATAAAAGTGGACGCAACGGCAGCGTTAAAATGAGCAAAAACCCCATCAGACATAAGGGTTGTCCAGAACTTAGATATTGTTCTCCTCTCGTTAGGATGGCTTTTCAACATCACAATAATGGGGTCTGATCAGCTTTTTGCAGTCGTATAAGGAGCCGGAACAAAACAGCTTGGTACACCCTGCGGTGGCTGTTCTCAGTACTGCAGGTCAGCTTCCATAGGGGCCGAGCTGCAGTACCGGAGAACGGCCACTACGTGGTGTGCAGAGCTGTGCTTTTCCGACTACCATCCAGGCAAGCAAACAGCTGATCATCGGGGGTGCATGGTGTTGGACCCCAAATGATATGACGGTGATGACCTATCATCAATATTTAGGTCCTGGACAACCCCTTTAAAACTGACTACAAAATGTCAGATTGTATTATGCATAGCATGACTGACTCACCTGGTAAAAAATGGGCTTATTATTATTAATATCATCCACTCGGACCATGACTGTGGTGGTGCTGGTGAGGCTGCGAGGACCCCCCGAAGAATTATCATCCGTAGCCGTCACATATAGGACATACTCTGTCCCATGAAGCCGTGGCAGTGGAATTGAGCCGAGGCGGATAAGACCTGATGAGATAATTAGGACTTTATCATTAATCTGTATTATACTGAGCACTTAAAGATTCTCGTTTTACCATGGTCCTGAAACCGAGCGCCGATAATGAGGACGATGGTCTTCACGTAATACCGCAACCCACTGTCCTTGACAGCTGCCACCGAGCTCTCTATGACACTGATTGATTTTAGGCAGATGACGGTGGGTTCGATCAATAAGTATGTTCAGGAGCTCGGCTCACACAATCTCAGGCTGTAAACACCGTAGTGTCTGAGTCCGGAAGCCATGATTACCTTTCTGAGGATCAATAAGAAAGTTTCCCTCTCCGTTTCCTCCTGATATTTCATACGTGACTTGATCTCCATCGGGGTCGAACGCTTGCACTGTGGCAACCAGGGTATTGGGGGCGGCATCCTCGGATACAAATGTTCGATATCTGGAAGAGATACCGTAGAGAAAGAAACATGTTACGTACTTAGCCCAGTTATAGATCCAATTATATGCTGGAAAATTGGTAATATAAGCAATTATTCCCTCTTATATGGCACGTCCCGTTGGCCAGGTTTGGCTTCTTGGGCCAATGAATGCAATAGACTTTGCAATTGTGAGTATGAGGAACCATAAAAACAGGTATCAAAGAAAGCAAAAGGTAAGACGTCAGAGAATGGTCCAGATGCAATGCTTGAATAATCCAACCAGATACTCGAAGGAGCTTCCCATGTAAGCCCAACTACAGCGACGGCAGAGAGACAGAGTCGTACCTGGGAGTAAAAGGCTCTAAGAGTTGGGAACAGGTGGAAAGTTGGGTTCTCCATGCACGAAAAGGCTAAAGTCAGATTTCCAGGAAACACTGTCTGAGATTGAGCCATGACGTCCGGACCTCCAATGGGTCTCCTGACCCAAACTCTACAGCTGTTGAGGTTGGGGCAAGAGACCCCTGGACGTTGCGGTCCACACTTGCACAATGGTGTCATAGACGTCTGAACTTGTCGCTACGCCAGTTGGGTGGAGAATGAAGAACTTCAACATCGAAGAGAAACAAACCATGGGTATTATTCTAGTCAACCCATGGTGTAACTGCCTGGAAACCATAACACCGCCATTCAAGGGAAAGTCACTGGTAAAGTCCTGAGCCTCTCTGTGATGACACCTGTTGTAGCGCCGGCGTCCCTGCCCTCTGCTAGGCAGGGACGCTGTTCCCCTCACCCCTCTGCTCCGAGCCCGGCGTCCTCCTCCCGCTCTGCTGGCAGCGCGCGCTCCTTCCCGGCCACTGTGCTTAGGGCACGCGCGCGCTCCCTCGCTCTTAAAGGGGCCGCGCGCGCCGTCCTAAGGAGTCCCCGGCCAATGGCCGGAGGACTTCACCATATATAAGGCACCTCCTCCAAAATGGAGGTGCCCGAGCAATGTTGTTGCACTGTTCACTACTCTGCTTCAGCCCTCAGGTCCCGTTGCCAGTTACCTGCCAGTTACCTGCCAGAAACCTGCCAGTTTGCTGTCTGTTTCCTGCCTGACATTCCTCCTACCTGCTTGCTAGCCTGAGGTCCGACGGTCTGCCTTCCTACTCCTGTCAGTCTGTCTATGGACCAGCTTGCCCGCTCACCTGGGAGCGCACATCTGCTACCTGCCTGCTAGCCTACCTGGAGGCTCCGCCGTCACGTGCTGTGACCACCTGCTATTCCAGAGACTCCTGCCCGCTCACCTGGGAGCGCTCATCTGCTGCCTGTCTGTTGGCCTACCTGGAGGCTCCGCCGTCACGTGCTGTGACCACCTGCCATTCCAGAGACTCCTGCCCGCTCACCTGGGAGCGCTCATCTGCTGCCTGTCTGTTGGCCTACCTGGAGGCTCCGCCGTCACATGCTGTGACCACCCGTTTATCCAGAGACTCTCGCTTGCTCACCTGGGAGCACACATCTACCATCTGCCTTGCTAGCCTACCTGGAGGCTCAGCCATCACAGGTCGTACCTACCCTTTACCCAGAGACTGCCCCGGTCACTTGCCGTGACCTCCTGCCCGTTCATCCAGAGACTGCCCCGGTCACTTGCCGTGACCTCCTGCCCGTTCATCCAGAGACTACCCCGGTCACTTGCCGTGACCTCCAGCCCGTTCACCCAGAGACTGTCCCGGTCACCTGCTGTGACTGCCTGCCCGTCTTCCCTGGTCGCCACCCGCTCCCTTTACAAGGACCGCCCCCTTGTATAGTAGCTCAGAGGTTCCGCCTCCCAGACCCGTTACACCTGTTATGGTAAATATTTATACTTTGCTTTGATTATTATCTAGACAATTAAATCTACCTATATATCTTTAATAATTTAGCATTTTAGTATTAGCTTTGTAAGTGTTATTCATAAATGCAATAAGAAAGGGCGTTGTATCTGATATAGAGGCGTCTTTCTGTTAAGCTTTCTTTGTTACAGAAGGCTTAAAAAACTCGGTAGAACCAGTTTCAAGGAATTTAACAGTTTCCAAGATTTATTACTGTAGCATCGGCGTCTCTACCCTCTGCTAGGCAGAGACGCCGTCCCCCTTACCGCCGCGCTCCTGCTCCGGCGTCTTCCGGCCTCCCTGCTGCTGCTGCTGCTGCTGGTGCACGCAGCTTCCCGGGCACTGTGCTTAGGGCGTGCGCTCCCTCCCTCTTAAAGGGGCCGCGCGCGCCCTCCTAAAAAGTCCCCGGCCAATGGCCAAAGGACTCTCCCTATTTAAAGCACCTCCTCCAATATGGAGGTGCCAGTGCAAGGTTGTTGCTCTGTGATACTTACTTTGCTTCAGCCTTCAGGTCCTCTACAAGTCAGTCTTGTCCGCAGCCTGATCTTCAGTCCAGTCCGCCAGTCTGACTACTTTCCAGCCCGACAGTCTGCCTTCTGTCCAGTCCGCCAATCTGTCTATGGGCTCTGCCCGCCTGCTTACCTGGAAGCACCTGCCTGTTACCTGCCGTGCCTGCCAGCCTGCTTACCTGGAAGCACCTGTCTGTTACCTGCCAACCTGCTTACCTAGAAGCACCTGCCTGTTACCTGCCGTGCCCGCTTGCCTGCCTTTACCTGCCGTGCCCACCTGCCTGCTTACCTGGAAGCACCTGCCTGTTATCTGTTGTGCCCACCAGCTTGCCTACCCGGAGCACCTGTCTGGCTATCAGCCGAATCAGCCTGCCTGACTACCTGGACCACCTGTCAGCCTGCCTGCGACCCTGGTCAGGCCGAGTAGATACCTAGTTACGCCCCTCTGGTCCCTCCTTGTTCCACAGCACAGAGGTTCCGCCACCCGGATCCGTAACAATTACCTTCTTATTCATAATTAAAATATCTTCTTCCTTAGGTAATGTAAAGCCATCCTCCCTTTTCCTTATCTCTGTGGTTGTAATAAAGACTTGTGATGGGCATCTGAGAGTCAGACAAGTCTGTACACTAACAGATACGGGTTGTGTGCCCTTGTCTCTGATCGATCGACTCTCTGATTTGATCAAAACTGGCAAATGGGTGAAACCTTTTGAGTTTCTCCTAAAGCTTTCCATACAGGTTTCCACATCACACCAATGCTTGAGTACCTCACTGAGGCGGAACCAGAGAACTTATGTGCCTCCTTGAGGTGGTACCATTACGTGTTGGTGCCTCTTTGAAGAAAAGTACAAGTTTGTTTCAGCGTTCTCCACAAGTTCCTTTATATCCAACCACACCCCGTATCCACACCCCATATCCACACCCCGTATCCAGCATAATCCACTCTTAGTCCTGTGTGTGTGTTCTTCCAGGGCCGGTGGATAACATGTGAACACATTTCAAGAGTTGTATATACTAGAAAATAAGTTAGAAAAAGTTCAAAACTTCAGGTAAGGATTTATGGGGGAAACATTGGTTGCGGAATAAAAAAATATATTATATACACTCTTTCTATCCTCTCTTTGTCATCATTGAACTGCAATACCAAACACAACCAGTAGATGGGTGTGGCACTGTTCTTGAAAGAAACTATTTTTTTATTCTTTTTTTTAATTCTGAACAACCTTTTTAGGATCTAAATAGAAGAACACTATAGTTTTTTTCCTGAGACCATTTCTTAACACTTCCCTGTCCACAGACCAGTTTCTTTTTTCAACAAGCTTCTTTTTCCAGTTTTATTTAACATTTTATTAATATAAGGTACTGGGGGAAAAATAATTACTGTAAAAATCTAAGAAAAATTCTGATTAACAGGGAGATTTACTTTAAAAGATCATTAGACGGATCTTGCATTGTGCATGCTTTACTTATTAGTAACTTCTTATGATAAGTTGATCACGGCGATCACATAAAAATTAATATTCTGCAACAAGTGCTCACTTTCTCTGCAGTGCCTCCGCAGGTGTAAAAAAAGTATTACACAAATTTGATTTCAAATCAATGGGCTGCCCATGCACCTTGTAGATCCTCCAGAAAGTTGATTTTTGTTGTTCTTTCCGGCTCCAACTAATAAACGAGGACCCTAAATATGGGACACCCCCCTTTAATAATTGAGAATACCCCCAAACAGGATATTTTAAACTAACTTTTCTAAAGTGTATCAACACCTTTAAAATATTAGAAACCGGTAATATAAAAAAACAGCATTAATAATTGTAGCCTGAAAGTTTTTTTTTTAAGAAAAAAATAGCATAAAAAAAAAAAAAAGGGGAATTTAAATTGAAAATTATAATATTTCTCATCTGGAACTAAAATAAAAAAAAATAAATAAAAAATGATTGTAATAGTTAAGTAGATGCCGGAAATATTTTTTTTTATGGCCTCTGAACACACAGAGAGCTTCTCCTCCATCAATTATTTTCCTTTTCTTCGTGTCACATTTATGTCTGTTTCGATCAAAAAAAAAAAAAAAAATAATAGTAATAATAAAAAAAAAAAATAATAAAAAATCTTGGATGAATATAAAAACTAGAGTGCAAAAATAACTAAAAAAAGAATTAAACAACAAATGACATGAAAGCCTGTAGGAATCAAGAGCTTTACCAACGGTCATGGTAAGTCGACGTCCGCTCTGTCTGCGCCGTACCGCTGCAAATCGAAAGTGACTGGGAGAGATATATATATATATTTATTTGTGAGAGTCTCATTTAATGCCCTAGATTAGGGGATGGGAACACTGTGATTTTGTTCAGCCACTCAACAATAAATTACAGCCCTGAGGCCACTGTCTTAGCCTAGAGTCTAACGAGCAAATCGATTCCAGCTCTGACAGTTTTAAAGCCGTAAAACGAAGAAGAACAGAGAGATGGGAGGTTTGAACATTACACGGAAAGGTCTCTGAAGACGCAGAAGGATTTTAAGAAAAAATAAAATAAAATAAAATAGGCCACCATCGTATCTATAGCAAACAGTGCACCGTTCCGCTGGCAGAAAAGCTGCAGGGGTGATGGGAGGGAGGCGGAAAAAAAGGGGGGGGACACGGGATGGAAAATACAGAAATCTGTGTGTTAATCGAGGGGAAAAATACGAACTTAAAGGCATAAAAGTAAAGAGCGGCTCTGAGCCAAGAAGGACGGGAGAGGGGCCGATTGTGATAAATGTAAACTTCTGATCATCTGACAATTCCGTATATCCCCCAAAAATAGCAAAGTTTCTAATGTCCAATCAAAATGCGGAACGTTGGAATTTTTGAGTAATGTACCGGATGGAATGCTGCTAAAAGGGTTCGACACTTTGTGGCGACTTCCTGACTCCGTTCTTAAAATTAAAACTCCAAATTGAAGAAACGTTTCAAAATTAAAAAGGTAAGGACAATTCTGAAAGCGCAGAGATTATATCAGAAGAAAGGCGGCAGAGAGATGGGATGGAAAATCTACAAGCGCTTTGCACTTATAGTAACTTTAAACCAGCAGAATAGTGAGTGCAGCTCTGGAGTATAATACAGGATGTAAGTCAGGATCAGTAATGTAATGTATGTACACAGTGACTGCACCAGAAGAATAGTGAGTGCAGCTCTGGAGTATAATACTGGATGTAACTCAGGATCAGTAATGTAATGTATGTACACAGTGACTGCACCAGCAGAATAGTGAGTGCAGCTCTGGGGTATAATACAGGATGTAAGTCAGGATCAGTAATGTAATGTATGTACACAGTGACTGCACCAGCAGAATAGTGAGTGCAGCTCTGGAGTATAATACAGGATGTAACTCAGGATCAGTAATGTAATGTATGTACACAGTGACTGCACCAGCAGAATAGTGAGTGCAGCTCTGGAGTATAATACAGGATGTAACTCAGGATTAGTAATTTAATGTATGTACACAGTGACTGCACCAGCAGAATAGTGAGTGCAGCTCTGGAGTATAATACAGGATGTAACTCAGGATCAGTAATGTAATGCATGTACACAGCGACTGCACCAGCAGAATAGTGAGTGCAGCTCTGGAGTATAATACAGGATGTAACTCAGGATCAGTAATGTAATGTATGTACACAGTGACTGCACCAGCAGAATAGTGAGTGCAGCTCTGGAGTATAATACAGGATGTAACTCAGGATCAGTAATGTAATGTATGTACACAGTGACTGCACCAGCAGTATAGTGAGTGCAGCTCTGGAGTATAATACAGGAGGTAACTCAGGATCAGTAATGTAATGTATGTACACAGTGACTGCACCAGAATAGTGAGTGCAGCTCTGGAGTATAATACAGGAGGTAACTCTGGATCAGTAATGTAATGTATGTACACAGTGACTGCACCAGCAGAATAGTGAGTGCAGCTCTGGAGTATAATACAGGATGTAACTCAGGATCAGTAATGTAATGTATGTACACAGTGACTGCAGCAGCAGAATAGTGAGTGCAGCTCTGGGTTTTAATACAGGATGTAAGTCAGGATCAGTAATGTAATGTATGTGCACAGTGACTCCACCAGCAGAATAGTGAGTGCAGCTCTGGAGTATAATACAGGATGTAACTCAGGATCAGTAATATAATGCATGTACACAGTGACTGCACCAGCAGAATAGCGAGTGCAGCTCTGGGGTATAATACAGGATGTAAGTCAGGATCAGTAATGTAATGTATGTGCACAGTGACTGCACCAGCAGAATAGTGAGTGCAGCTCTGGAGTGTAATACAGGATGTAACTCAGGATCAGTAATGTAATGCATGTACACAGCGACTGCACCAGCAGAATAGTGAGTGCAGCTCTGGAGTATAATACAGGATGTAACTCAGGATCAGTAATGTAATGCATGTACACAGCGACTGCACCAGCAGAATAGTGAGTGCAGCTCTGGAGTATAATACAGGATGTAACTCAGGATCAGTAATGTAATGTATGTACACAGTGACTGCACCAGCAGAATAGTGAGTGCAGCTCTGGAGTATAATACAGGATGTAACTCAGGATCAGTAATGTAATGTATGTACACAGTGACTGCACCAGCAGTATAGTGAGTGCAGCTCTGGAGTATAATACAGGAGGTAACTCAGGATCAGTAATGTAATGTATGTACACAGTGACTGCACCAGAATAGTGAGTGCAGCTCTGGAGTATAATACAGGAGGTAACTCTGGATCAGTAATGTAATGTATGTACACAGTGACTGCACCAGCAGAATAGTGAGTGCAGCTCTGGAGTATAATACAGGATGTAACTCAGGATCAGTAATGTAATGTATGTACACAGTGACTGCACCAGCAGAATAGTGAGTGCAGCTCTGGAGTATAATACAGGATGTAACTCAGGATCAGTAATGTAATGTATGTACACAGTGACTGCACCAGCAGAATAGTGAGTGCAGCTCTGGAGTATAATACAGGATGTAACTCAGGATCAGTAATGTAATGTATGTACACAGTGACTGCACCAGCAGAATAGTGAATGCAGCTCTGGAGTATAATACAGGAGGTAACTCAGAATCAGTAATGTAATGTATGTACACAGTGACTGCACCAGCAGAATAGTGAGTGCAGCTCTGGAGTATAATACAGGAGGTAACTCAGGATCAGTAATGTAATGTATGTACACAGTGACTGCACCAGCAGAATAGTGAGTGCTGCTCTGGAGTATAATACAGGATGTAACTTAGGATCAGTAATGTAATGTATGTACACAGTGACTGCACCAGCAGAATAGTGAGTGCAGCTCTGGAGTATAATACAGGATGTAACTCAGGATCAGTAATGTAATGTATGTACACAGTGACTGCACCAGCAGAATAGGGAGTGCAGCTCTGGAGTATAATACAGGATGTAACTCAGGATCAGTAATGTAATGTAATGTATGTACACAGTGACTGCACCAGCAGAATAGTGAGTGCAGCTCTGGAGTATAATACAGAAGGTAACTCAGGATCAGTAATGTAATGCATGTACACAGTGACTGCACCAGAATAGTGAGTGCAGCTCTGGAGTATAATACAGGAGGTAACTCAGGATCAGTAATGTAATGTATGTACACAGTGACTGCACCAGCAGAATAGTGAGTGCAGCTCTGGAGTATAATACAGGAGGTAACTCTGGATCAGTAATGTAATGTATGTACACAGTGACTGCACCAGCAGAATAGGGAGTGCAGCTCTGGAGTATAATACTGGATGTAACTCAGGATCAGTAATGTAATGTATGTACACAGTGACTGCACCAGCAGAATAGTGAGTGCAGCTCTAGAGTATAATACTGGATGTAACTCAGGATCAGTAATGTAATGTATGTACACAGTGACTGCACCAACAGAATAGTGAGTGCAGCTCTGGAGTATAATACAGGATGTAACTCAGGATCAGTAATGTAATGTATGTACACAGTGACTGCACCAGCAGAATAGGGAGTGCAGCTCTGGAGTATAATACAGGATGTAACTCAGGATCAGTAATGTAATGTAATGTATGTACACAGTGACTGCACCAGCAGAATAGTGAGTGCTGCTCTGGAGTATAATACAGGAGGTAACTCAGGATCAGTAATGTAATGCATGTACACAGTGACTGCACCAGAATAGTGAGTGCAGCTCTGGAGTATAATACAGGAGGTAACTCAGGATCAGTAATGTAATGTATGTACACAGTGACTGCACCAGCAGAATAGTGAGTGCAGCTCTGGAGTATAATACAGGAGGTAACTCTGGATCAGTAATGTAATGTATGTACACAGTGACTGCACCAGCAGAATAGGGAGTGCAGCTCTGGAGTATAATACAGGATGTAACTCAGGATCAGTAATGTAATGTATGTACACAGTGACTGCACCAGCAGAATAGTGAGTGCTGCTCTGGAGTATAATACAGGAGGTAACTCAGGATCAGTAATGTAATGCATGTACACAGTGACTGCACCAGCAGAATAGGGAGTGCAGCTCTGGAGTATAATACAGGATGTAACTCAGGATCAGTAATGTAATGTATGTACACAGTGACTGCACCAGCAGAATAGGGAGTGCAGCTCTGGAGTATAATACAGGATGTAACTCAGGATCAGTAATGCAATGTATGTACACAGTGACTGCACCAGCAGAATAGTGAGTGCAGCTCTGGAGTATAATACAGGAGGTAACTCAGGATCAGTAATGTAATGTATGTACACAGTGACTGCACCAGAATAGTGAGTGCAGCTCTGGAGTATAATACAGGAGGTAACTCTGGATCAGTAATGTAATGTATGTTCACAGTGACTGCACCAGCAGAATAGTGAGTGCAGCTCTGGAGTATAATACAGGATATAACTTAGGATCAGTAATGTAATGCATGTACACAGTGACTGCACCAGCAGAATAGTGAGTGCAGCTCTGGGGTATAATACAGGATGTAAGTCAGGATCAGTAATGTAATGTATGTACACAGTGATTGCACCAGCAGAATAGTGAGTGCAGCTCTGGAGTATAATACAGGATGTAAGTCAGGATCAGTAATGTAATGTATGTACACAGTGACTGCACCAGCAGAATAGTGAGTGCAGCTCTGGAGTATAATACTGGATGTAACTCAGGATCAGTAATGTAATGTATGTACACAGTGACTGCACCAGCAGAATAGTGAGTGCAGCTCTGGGGTATAATACAGGATGTAAGTCAGGATCAGTAATGTAATGTATGTACACAGTGATTGCACCAGCAGAATAGTGAGTGCAGCTCTGGAGTATAATACAGGATGTAAGTCAGGATCAGTAATGTAATGTATGTACACAGTGACTGCACCAGCAGAATAGTGAGTGCAGCTCTGGAGTATAATACAGGATGTAACTCAGGATCAGTAATGTAATGTATGTACACAGTGACTGCACCAGCAGAATAGTGAGTGCAGCTCTGGAGTATAATACAGGATGTAACTCAGGATTAGTAATTTAATGTATGTACACAGTGACTGCACCAGCAGAATAGTGAGTGCAGCTCTGGAGTATAATACAGGATGTAACTCAGGATCAGTAATGTAATGCATGTACACAGCGACTGCACCAGCAGAATAGTGAGTGCAGCTCTGGAGTATAATACAGGATGTAACTCAGGATCAGTAATGTAATGTATGTACACAGTGACTGCACCAGCAGAATAGTGAGTGCAGCTCTGGAGTATAATACAGGATGTAACTCAGGATCAGTAATGTAATGTATGTACACAGTGACTGCACCAGCAGTATAGTGAGTGCAGCTCTGGAGTATAATACAGGAGGTAACTCAGGATCAGTAATGTAATGTATGTACACAGTGACTGCACCAGAATAGTGAGTGCAGCTCTGGAGTATAATACAGGAGGTAACTCTGGATCAGTAATGTAATGTATGTACACAGTGACTGCACCAGCAGAATAGTGAGTGCAGCTCTGGAGTATAATACAGGATGTAACTCAGGATCAGTAATGTAATGTATGTACACAGTGACTGCAGCAGCAGAATAGTGAGTGCAGCTCTGGGTTTTAATACAGGATGTAAGTCAGGATCAGTAATGTAATGTATGTGCACAGTGACTCCACCAGCAGAATAGTGAGTGCAGCTCTGGAGTATAATACAGGATGTAACTCAGGATCAGTAATATAATGCATGTACACAGTGACTGCACCAGCAGAATAGCGAGTGCAGCTCTGGGGTATAATACAGGATGTAAGTCAGGATCAGTAATGTAATGTATGTGCACAGTGACTGCACCAGCAGAATAGTGAGTGCAGCTCTGGAGTGTAATACAGGATGTAACTCAGGATCAGTAATGTAATGCATGTACACAGCGACTGCACCAGCAGAATAGTGAGTGCAGCTCTGGAGTATAATACAGGATGTAACTCAGGATCAGTAATGTAATGCATGTACACAGCGACTGCACCAGCAGAATAGTGAGTGCAGCTCTGGAGTATAATACAGGATGTAACTCAGGATCAGTAATGTAATGTATGTACACAGTGACTGCACCAGCAGAATAGTGAGTGCAGCTCTGGAGTATAATACAGGATGTAACTCAGGATCAGTAATGTAATGTATGTACACAGTGACTGCACCAGCAGTATAGTGAGTGCAGCTCTGGAGTATAATACAGGAGGTAACTCAGGATCAGTAATGTAATGTATGTACACAGTGACTGCACCAGAATAGTGAGTGCAGCTCTGGAGTATAATACAGGAGGTAACTCTGGATCAGTAATGTAATGTATGTACACAGTGACTGCACCAGCAGAATAGTGAGTGCAGCTCTGGAGTATAATACAGGATGTAACTCAGGATCAGTAATGTAATGTATGTACACAGTGACTGCACCAGCAGAATAGTGAGTGCAGCTCTGGAGTATAATACAGGATGTAACTCAGGATCAGTAATGTAATGTATGTACACAGTGACTGCACCAGCAGAATAGTGAGTGCAGCTCTGGAGTATAATACAGGATGTAACTCAGGATCAGTAATGTAATGTATGTACACAGTGACTGCACCAGCAGAATAGTGAATGCAGCTCTGGAGTATAATACAGGAGGTAACTCAGAATCAGTAATGTAATGTATGTACACAGTGACTGCACCAGCAGAATAGTGAGTGCAGCTCTGGAGTATAATACAGGAGGTAACTCAGGATCAGTAATGTAATGTATGTACACAGTGACTGCACCAGCAGAATAGTGAGTGCTGCTCTGGAGTATAATACAGGATGTAACTTAGGATCAGTAATGTAATGTATGTACACAGTGACTGCACCAGCAGAATAGTGAGTGCAGCTCTGGAGTTTAATACAGGATGTAACTCAGGATCAGTAATGTAATGTATGTACACAGTGACTGCACCAGCAGAATAGGGAGTGCAGCTCTGGAGTATAATACAGGATGTAACTCAGGATCAGTAATGTAATGTAATGTATGTACACAGTGACTGCACCAGCAGAATAGTGAGTGCAGCTCTGGAGTATAATACAGGAGGTAACTCAGGATCAGTAATGTAATGTATGTACACAGTGACTGCACCAGCAGAATAGTGAGTGCAGCTCTGGAGTATAATACAGGATGTAACTCAGGATCAGTAATGTAATGTATGTACACAGTGACTGCACCAGCAGAATAGTGAGTGCAGCTCTGGAGTATAATACAGGATGTAACTCAGGATCAGTAATGTAATGTATGTACACAGTGACTGCACCAGCAGAATAGTGAATGCAGCTCTGGAGTATAATACAGGAGGTAACTCAGAATCAGTAATGTAATGTATGTACACAGTGACTGCACCAGCAGAATAGTGAGTGCAGCTCTGGAGTATAATACAGGAGGTAACTCAGGATCAGTAATGTAATGTATGTACACAGTGACTGCACCAGCAGAATAGTGAGTGCTGCTCTGGAGTATAATACAGGATGTAACTTAGGATCAGTAATGTAATGTATGTACACAGTGACTGCACCAGCAGAATAGTGAGTGCAGCTCTGGAGTATAATACAGGATGTAACTCAGGATCAGTAATGTAATGTATGTACACAGTGACTGCACCAGCAGAATAGGGAGTGCAGCTCTGGAGTATAATACAGGATGTAACTCAGGATCAGTAATGTAATGTAATGTATGTACACAGTGACTGCACCAGCAGAATAGTGAGTGCAGCTCTGGAGTATAATACAGGAGGTAACTCAGGATCAGTAATGTAATGCATGTACACAGTGACTGCACCAGAATAGTGAGTGCAGCTCTGGAGTATAATACAGGAGGTAACTCAGGATCAGTAATGTAATGTATGTACACAGTGACTGCACCAGCAGAATAGTGAGTGCAGCTCTGGAGTATAATACAGGAGGTAACTCTGGATCAGTAATGTAATGTATGTACACAGTGACTGCACCAGCAGAATAGGGAGTGCAGCTCTGGAGTATAATACTGGATGTAACTCAGGATCAGTAATGTAATGTATGTACACAGTGACTGCACCAGCAGAATAGTGAGTGCAGCTCTGGAGTATAATACTGGATGTAACTCAGGATCAGTAATGTAATGTATGTACACAGTGACTGCACCAACAGAATAGTGAGTGCAGCTCTGGAGTATAATACAGGATGTAACTCAGGATCAGTAATGTAATGTATGTACACAGTGACTGCACCAGCAGAATAGGGAGTGCAGCTCTGGAGTATAATACAGGATGTAACTCAGGATCAGTAATGTAATGTAATGTATGTACACAGTGACTGCACCAGCAGAATAGTGAGTGCTGCTCTGGAGTATAATACAGGAGGTAACTCAGGATCAGTAATGTAATGCATGTACACAGTGACTGCACCAGAATAGTGAGTGCAGCTCTGGAGTATAATACAGGAGGTAACTCAGGATCAGTAATGTAATGTATGTACACAGTGACTGCACCAGCAGAATAGTGAGTGCAGCTCTGGAGTATAATACAGGAGGTAACTCTGGATCAGTAATGTAATGTATGTACACAGTGACTGCACCAGCAGAATAGGGAGTGCAGCTCTGGAGTATAATACAGGATGTAACTCAGGATCAGTAATGTAATGTATGTACACAGTGACTGCACCAGCAGAATAGTGAGTGCTGCTCTGGAGTATAATACAGGAGGTAACTCAGGATCAGTAATGTAATGCATGTACACAGTGACTGCACCAGCAGAATAGGGAGTGCAGCTCTGGAGTATAATACAGGATGTAACTCAGGATCAGTAATGTAATGTATGTACACAGTGACTGCACCAGCAGAATAGGGAGTGCAGCTCTGGAGTATAATACAGGATGTAACTCAGGATCAGTAATGCAATGTATGTACACAGTGACTGCACCAGCAGAATAGTGAGTGCAGCTCTGGAGTATAATACAGGAGGTAACTCAGGATCAGTAATGTAATGTATGTACACAGTGACTGCACCAGAATAGTGAGTGCAGCTCTGGAGTATAATACAGGAGGTAACTCTGGATCAGTAATGTAATGTATGTTCACAGTGACTGCACCAGCAGAATAGTGAGTGCAGCTCTGGAGTATAATACAGGATATAACTTAGGATCAGTAATGTAATGCATGTACACAGTGACTGCACCAGCAGAATAGTGAGTGCAGCTCTGGGGTATAATACAGGATGTAAGTCAGGATCAGTAATGTAATGTATGTACACAGTGATTGCACCAGCAGAATAGTGAGTGCAGCTCTGGAGTATAATACAGGATGTAAGTCAGGATCAGTAATGTAATGTATGTACACAGTGACTGCACCAGCAGAATAGTGAGTGCAGCTCTGGAGTATAATACTGGATGTAACTCAGGATCAGTAATGTAATGTATGTACACAGTGACTGCACCAGCAGAATAGTGAGTGCAGCTCTGGGGTATAATACAGGATGTAAGTCAGGATCAGTAATGTAATGTATGTACACAGTGATTGCACCAGCAGAATAGTGAGTGCAGCTCTGGAGTATAATACAGGATGTAAGTCAGGATCAGTAATGTAATGTATGTACACAGTGATTGCACCAGCAGAATAGTGAGTGCAGCTCTGGAGTATAATACAGGATGTAACTCAGGATCAGTAATGTAATGTATGTACACAGTGACTGCACCAGCAGAATAGTGAGTGCAGCTCTGGAGTATAATACAGGATGTAACTCAGGATTAGTAATTTAATGTATGTACACAGTGACTGCACCAGCAGAATAGTGAGTGCAGCTCTGGAGTATAATACAGGATGTAACTCAGGATCAGTAATGTAATGCATGTACACAGCGACTGCACCAGCAGAATAGTGAGTGCAGCTCTGGAGTATAATACAGGATGTAACTCAGGATCAGTAATGTAATGTATGTACACAGTGACTGCACCAGCAGAATAGTGAGTGCAGCTCTGGAGTATAATACAGGATGTAACTCAGGATCAGTAATGTAATGTATGTACACAGTGACTGCACAAGCAGTATAGTGAGTGCAGCTCTGGAGTATAATACAGGAGGTAACTCAGGATCAGTAATGTAATGTATGTACACAGTGACTGCACCAGAATAGTGAGTGCAGCTCTGGAGTATAATACAGGAGGTAACTCTGGATCAGTAATGTAATGTATGTACACAGTGACTGCACCAGCAGAATAGTGAGTGCAGCTCTGGAGTATAATACAGGATGTAACTCAGGATCAGTAATGTAATGTATGTACACAGTGACTGCAGCAGCAGAATAGTGAGTGCAGCTCTGGGTTTTAATACAGGATGTAAGTCAGGATCAGTAATGTAATGTATGTGCACAGTGACTCCACCAGCAGAATAGTGAGTGCAGCTCTGGAGTATAATACAGGATGTAACTCAGGATCAGTAATATAATGCATGTACACAGTGACTGCACCAGCAGAATAGCGAGTGCAGCTCTGGGGTATAATACAGGATGTAAGTCAGGATCAGTAATGTAATGTATGTGCACAGTGACTGCACCAGCAGAATAGTGAGTGCAGCTCTGGAGTGTAATACAGGATGTAACTCAGGATCAGTAATGTAATGCATGTACACAGCGACTGCACCAGCAGAATAGTGAGTGCAGCTCTGGAGTATAATACAGGATGTAACTCAGGATCAGTAATGTAATGCATGTACACAGCGACTGCACCAGCAGAATAGTGAGTGCAGCTCTGGAGTATAATACAGGATGTAACTCAGGATCAGTAATGTAATGTATGTACACAGTGACTGCACCAGCAGAATAGTGAGTGCAGCTCTGGAGTATAATACAGGATGTAACTCAGGATCAGTAATGTAATGTATGTACACAGTGACTGCACCAGCAGTATAGTGAGTGCAGCTCTGGAGTATAATACAGGAGGTAACTCAGGATCAGTAATGTAATGTATGTACACAGTGACTGCACCAGAATAGTGAGTGCAGCTCTGGAGTATAATACAGGAGGTAACTCTGGATCAGTAATGTAATGTATGTACACAGTGACTGCACCAGCAGAATAGTGAGTGCAGCTCTGGAGTATAATACAGGATGTAACTCAGGATCAGTAATGTAATGTATGTACACAGTGACTGCACCAGCAGAATAGTGAGTGCAGCTCTGGAGTATAATACAGGATGTAACTCAGGATCAGTAATGTAATGTATGTACACAGTGACTGCACCAGCAGAATAGTGAGTGCAGCTCTGGAGTATAATACAGGATGTAACTCAGGATCAGTAATGTAATGTATGTACACAGTGACTGCACCAGCAGAATAGTGAATGCAGCTCTGGAGTATAATACAGGAGGTAACTCAGAATCAGTAATGTAATGTATGTACACAGTGACTGCACCAGCAGAATAGTGAGTGCAGCTCTGGAGTATAATACAGGAGGTAACTCAGGATCAGTAATGTAATGTATGTACACAGTGACTGCACCAGCAGAATAGTGAGTGCTGCTCTGGAGTATAATACAGGATGTAACTTAGGATCAGTAATGTAATGTATGTACACAGTGACTGCACCAGCAGAATAGTGAGTGCAGCTCTGGAGTATAATACAGGATGTAACTCAGGATCAGTAATGTAATGTATGTACACAGTGACTGCACCAGCAGAATAGGGAGTGCAGCTCTGGAGTATAATACAGGATGTAACTCAGGATCAGTAATGTAATGTAATGTATGTACACAGTGACTGCACCAGCAGAATAGTGAGTGCAGCTCTGGAGTATAATACAGGAGGTAACTCAGGATCAGTAATGTAATGCATGTACACAGTGACTGCACCAGAATAGTGAGTGCAGCTCTGGAGTATAATACAGGAGGTAACTCAGGATCAGTAATGTAATGTATGTACACAGTGACTGCACCAGCAGAATAGTGAGTGCAGCTCTGGAGTATAATACAGGAGGTAACTCTGGATCAGTAATGTAATGTATGTACACAGTGACTGCACCAGCAGAATAGGGAGTGCAGCTCTGGAGTATAATACTGGATGTAACTCAGGATCAGTAATGTAATGTATGTACACAGTGACTGCACCAGCAGAATAGTGAGTGCAGCTCTGGAGTATAATACTGGATGTAACTCAGGATCAGTAATGTAATGTATGTACACAGTGACTGCACCAACAGAATAGTGAGTGCAGCTCTGGAGTATAATACAGGATGTAACTCAGGATCAGTAATGTAATGTATGTACACAGTGACTGCACCAGCAGAATAGGGAGTGCAGCTCTGGAGTATAATACAGGATGTAACTCAGGATCAGTAATGTAATGTAATGTATGTACACAGTGACTGCACCAGCAGAATAGTGAGTGCTGCTCTGGAGTATAATACAGGAGGTAACTCAGGATCAGTAATGTAATGCATGTACACAGTGACTGCACCAGAATAGTGAGTGCAGCTCTGGAGTATAATACAGGAGGTAACTCAGGATCAGTAATGTAATGTATGTACACAGTGACTGCACCAGCAGAATAGTGAGTGCAGCTCTGGAGTATAATACAGGAGGTAACTCTGGATCAGTAATGTAATGTATGTACACAGTGACTGCACCAGCAGAATAGGGAGTGCAGCTCTGGAGTATAATACAGGATGTAACTCAGGATCAGTAATGTAATGTATGTACACAGTGACTGCACCAGCAGAATAGTGAGTGCTGCTCTGGAGTATAATACAGGAGGTAACTCAGGATCAGTAATGTAATGCATGTACACAGTGACTGCACCAGCAGAATAGGGAGTGCAGCTCTGGAGTATAATACAGGATGTAACTCAGGATCAGTAATGTAATGTATGTACACAGTGACTGCACCAGCAGAATAGGGAGTGCAGCTCTGGAGTATAATACAGGATGTAACTCAGGATCAGTAATGCAATGTATGTACACAGTGACTGCACCAGCAGAATAGTGAGTGCAGCTCTGGAGTATAATACAGGAGGTAACTCAGGATCAGTAATGTAATGTATGTACACAGTGACTGCACCAGAATAGTGAGTGCAGCTCTGGAGTATAATACAGGAGGTAACTCTGGATCAGTAATGTAATGTATGTTCACAGTGACTGCACCAGCAGAATAGTGAGTGCAGCTCTGGAGTATAATACAGGATATAACTTAGGATCAGTAATGTAATGCATGTACACAGTGACTGCACCAGCAGAATAGTGAGTGCAGCTCTGGAGTATAATACAGGATGTAACTCAGGATCAGTAATGTAATGCATGTACACAGTGATTGCACCAGCAGAATAGGGAGTGCAGCTCTGGAGTATAATACAGGATGTAACTCAGGATCAGTAATGTAATGTATGTACACAGTGTCTGCACCAGCAGAATAGTGAGTGCAGCTCTGGAGTATAATACAGGATGTAACTCAGGATCAGTAATGTAATGTATGTACACAGTGACTGCACCAGCAGAATAGGGAGTGCAGCTCTGGAGTATAATACAGGATGTAACTCAGGATCAGTAATGTAATGCATGTACACAGTGACTGCACCAGCAGAATAGTGAGTGCAGCTCTGGAGTATAATACACGAGGTAACTCAGGATCAGTAATGTAATGTATGTACACAGTGACTGCACCAGAATAGTGAGTGCAGCTCTGGAGTATAATACAGGAGGTAACTCTGGATCAGTAATGTAATGTATGTACACAGTGACTGCACCAGCAGAATAGTGAGTGCAGCTCTGGAGTATAATACAGGAGGTAACTCAGGATCACTAATGTAATGTATGTACACAGTGACTGCACCAGCAGAATAGTGAGTGCAGCTCTGGAGTATAATACAGGAGGTAACTCAGGATCAGTAATGTAATGTATGTACACAGTGACTGCACCAGCAGAATAGTGAGTGCAGCTCTGGAGTATAATACAGGATGTAACTCAGGATCAGTAATGTATGTACACAGTGACTGCACCAGCAGAATAGTGAGTGCAGCTCTGGAGTATAATACAGGAGGCAACTCAGGATCACTAATGTAATGTATGTACACAGTGACTGCACCAGCAGAATAGTGAGTGCAGCTCTGGAGTATAATACAGGATGTAACTCAGGATCAGTAATGTAATGTATGTACACAGTGACTGCACCAGCAGAATAGTGAGTGCAGCTCTGGAGTATAATACAGGAGGTAACTCAGGATCAGTAATGTAATGTATGTACACAGTGACTGCACCAGCAGAATAGTGAGTGCAGCTCTGGAGTATAATACAGGAGGTAACTCTGGATCAGTAATGTAATGTATGTACACAGTGACTGCACCAGCAGAATAGTGAGTGCAGCTCTGGAGTATAATACAGGATGTAACTCAGGATCAGTAATGTAATGTATGTACACAGTGACTGCACCAGCAGAATAGTGAGTGCAGCTCTGGAGTATAATACAGGAGGTAACTCTGGATCAGTAATGTAATGTATGTACACAGTGACTGCACCAGCAGAATAGGGAGTGCAGCTCTGGAGTATAATACAGGATGTAACTCAGGATCAGTAAAGCAATGTATGTACACAGTAACTGCACCAGCAGAATAGTGAGTGCAGCTATGGAGTATAATACAGGAGGTAACTCTGGATCAGTAATGTAATGTATGTACACAGTGACTGCACCAGCAGAATAGGGAGTGCAGCTCTGGAGTATAATACAGGATGTAACTCAGGATCAGTAATGTAATGTATGTACACAGTGACTGCACCAGAATAGTGAGTGCAGCTCTGGAGTATAATACAGGAGGTAACTCTGGATCAGTAATGTAATGTATGTACACAGTGACTGCACCAGCAGAATAGTGAGTGCAGCTCTGGAGTATAATACAGGATATAACTTAGGATCAGTAATGTAATGTATGTACACAGTGACTGCACCAGCAGAATAGTGAGTGCAGCTCTGGAGTATAATACAGGAGGTAACTCAGGATCAGTAATGTAATGTATGTACACAGTGACTGCACCAGCAGAATAGTGAGTGCAGCTCTGGAGTATAATACAGGAGGTAACTCTGGATCAGTAATGTAATGTATGTACACAGTGACTGCACCAGCAGAATAGTGAGTGCAGCTCTGGAGTATAATACAGGATGTAACTCAGGACCAGTAATGTATGTACACAGTGACTGCACCAGCAGAATAGTGAGTGCAGCTCTGGAGTATAATACAGGATGTAACTCAGGATCAGTAATGTAATGTATGTACACAGTGACTGCACTAGCAGAATAGTGAGTGCAGCTATGGAGTATAATACAGGAGGTAACTCTGGATCAGTAATGTAATGTATGTACACAGTGACTGCACCAGCAGAATAGGGAGTGCAGCTCTGGAGTATAATACAGGATGTAACTCAGGATCAGTAAAGCAATGTATGTACACAGTAACTGCACCAGCAGAATAGTGAGTGCAGCTATGGAGTATAATACAGGAGGTAACTCTGGATCAGTAATGTAATGTATGTACACAGTGACTGCACCAGCAGAATAGGGAGTGCAGCTCTGGAGTATAATACAGGATGTAACTCAGGATCAGTAATGTAATGTATGTACACAGTGACTGCACCAGAATAGTGAGTGCAGCTCTGGAGTATAATACAGGAGGTAACTCTGGATCAGTAATGTAATGTATGTACACAGTGACTGCACCAGCAGAATAGTGAGTGCAGCTCTGGAGTATAATACAGGATATAACTTAGGATGAGTAATGTAATGTATGTACACAGTGACTGCACCAGCAGAATAGTGAGTGCAGCTCTGGAGTATAATACAGGATGTAACTCAGGATCAGTAATGTAATGTATGTACACAGTGACTGCAGCAGCAGAATAGTGAGTGCAGCTCTGGAGTATAATACAGGATGTAACTCAGGACCAGTAATGTAATGTATGTACACAGTGACTGCACCAGCAGAATAGTGAGTGCAGCTCTGGAGTATAATACAGGATGTAACTCAGGACCAGTAATGTATGTACACAGTGACTGCACCAGCAGAATAGTGAGTGCAGCTCTGGAGTATAATACAGGATGTAACTCAAGATCAGTAATGTAATTGTGACACCCCAGGGGTCTGGTTGCCACAGTGATAGAGATGTTATGTCTGAGAGCAGGTGGGAGGTCCTTTGGTCAGGGATCCTGTGCATGCCACACCTCCTGCCCAGTCTTGGGAGGGGAAGAACTTCCCCTATATAAACCCGGGGCTGAAGCAGGGTTAGGAGTCTAAGGAGAGTAGAGACAAGAGACAGTCATAGGAAGAAACAGCTGGAGCTCAGTGGGAGCAATACTACTACGAGTCAGGGGCTGGCAGCTGCAGAGCTCGCCCTGACTGAGAAGCTTTCTTACCGGACCCGGCGTCCGAGGCTGTGGGGACTAACTCTTACCCAGCAGCAGAAGCCGACCGGCAGGGGATTTCAGGTCCTCAGGCCCAGAAACCCGAAGGCACGGTCACACGTGTGGGACCAGCACCGCCATCGTGGAGCGGAAGCCAATAGAAGGCCCCGAGTCACCGGCCATACGGGTGAGCACCACACGGTACACTCAGGGACGTGGGCTACTTATATCCGCTTCTAGCAAGGTAGCCAGAAGAGTACAGTCAGTTTGGGAGGCCTACAACTCCGCCTGGCCAGGGGAGATCCCATCTGCTCAAGGACTGACCAGGCCCCGTTCGCTAGCAAGTACTCCGGGAGGGTCTATCGTTGTTACCAGTAAAGACCCTGAATTACACCGCACCGTCTCTGAGTGGTTCCTGCTACCCCCATCTTCCACGTCGGCTGCCCTGAGGCCATACCCCTCCCGTTGGGGGTTATACTATCACGCTGCACAATTCTACACCGGCCTCAGCGGTCTGCCCTGCAGCGGCAGCTCCATAGCTGCAAGTCAACGGGTGGCGTAGTCGACACTCAAATAACATCTATCAAGACTGCCACACACTGAGTCTGACCCCCTGGGCACGGACCGGGTCCCCGCCACTCGGAGACTACAACCCTCATCTGATCCGGTTCCGGGTAAGCCCCCGTGCGTGAGACGCTGCGCGACACAGCAGGCCCAGGGGCGCGTCACTTTGGCGTAGTCAGCAGGATTTCGTGCCCGCAACCATCGGGTACTGCGTGCCTGAAAAGCAAAGACTGTTCAAACTTACCAGTGGTGAGGTTTCCCGCCATCCGGCGCCATCTTCTGCCTTCTTCCCGCTATCCGCGAAGTTTTTCCGCCATCCGGCGCCATCTTCGGCCTTCTTCCCGCCATCCGTGGAGTTTTCCCGCCATTGGACGCCATATTGAGGACGCCGCGCGGGAAGAAGAGGGGCGTGGACTTCGAAAGCGCGCGAGAACTGAAGCCCCGCCTCACGTCCGGACGTTGCGTAAGGTCCTGGAAGGAGCCCAGCAGACGCCGACGTCACCGGAGCGCGACGGAAGGTCCTCAACCCTGACGATCTACTGCGGAGCCGCAGCCTACGGAACAGGATCATCGCAAGGTAGGCCACGGTCCACTAGGGGGGAGGAAGATGTCGGATACGGAGGAGAGCTTCACTGCCTCAACCCCCGCCAGCGCCACCGCTGCTGCAGTTATGCCCTTCACCATGCCCTATATCCCGGGAGCCGCTTGGCTACCCCAGTACTCAGGGGAGTCACATACCCTGCATGACTTTAGAGAAAAGCTGGATAGCCTCTTCCAGGTGTACCCCCTCACAGAAGAGCAAAAAGTGAGCATCCTGGTGGCCCAACTAACCGGGGCAGCTAAAAGGGAAGTAAAATCCTGGCCACCTGGGAGGAAGACTGTCGCAGGGATACTAACCCTGCTGAAGGATACCTTTGATACCCGCACCTCAGCCGAGATTAAGCTTAGATTCTACGGGTGCAAGCAGCGAGCGCATGTGAGTATAAGGGACTATGCACTAAACCTACAAGAGGCCCTGAGGGCCATTAAGCAGACCGACCCTGATGGAGTGGGAAACGAGGACAGGCTGTTGACTGAACAATTTATAGAGGGACTGTATTGTAATGCCCACCGAACCCAGTTGCGGGCGATGGCCTTACAGGATCCCCATCTGGGCTTTGCACAGTTCAAGGACAGAGCCATCCGGGTGCTCCGAGAACCGGCACCGGGTGGCGTTATGACCCACAGGCGCCCAGCTATTACTTACCACCAGGAGGCGGCGCCCTTGTCGGCAGGGCCTGTGGGAGCTGATGCGCAGGCTTTGGACAATGACCCGGCTCCAGACCTACACCATCAGGTCCAAGAGCTAGCTAAGAGCGTTGCTGCGCTAACCCGAACTGTGCAGTCTTTACAGGTTTCCACCCCAGGGAAGATCCAGCTGGCATCCGGACCGGAGGACATCCCGTGGCGTCGACCAAGGAGGACCCCACCGGCCAGAGGAAGACCCAGTGACCGATACAGCGAGGACGGACGACCCATCTGCCGCCGCTGCAATCAACCCGGACATATGGCAAGGTACTGTTCTTTAAACGGGCACAACCTGGGGTAGAGGGCCAACCCCCAGGAAAAAGATCACCAGGCCCATCGAACTGGCGCGACAGATATGTGGGAGGACGTCCAGTCTTGCCGGTGGTACTGGATGGCATTCCCATGAGTGCCCTACTTGACACCGGGTCGCAGGTCACCACCATCCCGTACGTGCTCTTTAAGCAGTACTGGAATGACTCGGATATTACCCGCTACCCTGACGACGACTTGAGTATCATCGCCAGCAATGGCCAGCCCGTGCCACAGATTGGATTTAAAGAGGTGACCATCAAAATCGGTAGAGTCGAACTGGCAGCACAGGGACTGATCATTGTAGATATTGACAAACATGAGAGTCACCCAAAAATAACTCTAGGAACTAATGTAATTGAAAATTGTCTTGCAGAGGTGATTTTCCTTTTACAGCAGATTGCCAAGAACGCCAGCTCCGGCGAGCAGCGGGTGCTCCAGAAAGAGATCCGGGCACTGATGCGACGGCAACAGGTGGAACTCTCCGGCGGTGAGATTGGTAGCGTAAGAATGTGTGACCCTTTTCCTATTGCCATGCCCCCAAAAAGTGAAATGATGATTTGGTGCCGGGCAGCTATTGGTCTGAGAGGTAGGGATTACCAGGCAATGGTAGAACCAGTTTACTCAGACAGTAGGCCCACCATTTTGACAGAACGGGGGGTGGTTGATGTACGCCATGGGAGGGTGCCCGTTCGCATAATAAATATCGGGGAGAGGGAAGTGTACCTGCCCCGGTATGCCACGCTAGCCAAATTATATACCATTAACCAAAATTCTATACAATCTGTGGAACCCTTGCCTCCATCTCACCCGGAGGAAGGTAACGGCTCTAAGAAAAACATGGAGGACTGGTGTCAGCAACTACATCTGGGTACTGACTCCACTCCCTCACACCAGAAACAAGGAGTCTATCGGGTGGTTCAGGAGTACGAGAGAGTGTTCAGTAAACACCCGTTAGACTTCGGGCGAGTCAAGGGGGTAGAACACCACATCCCCACGGGAGACCATCCTCCTATAAAAGAGAGGTATCGACCCGTACCCCCTGCCCACTACCAACACGCCAAGGGGATGCTTAGAGACATGAAGGAGGCTGGGGTGATCAGGGATAGCTGTAGCCCCTGGGCAGCTCCACTAGTCTTAGTCAGAAAAAAAGACAATACCATGAGGATGTGTGTAGATTACCGGAAAATCAACCGTATCACACACAAGGATGCGTACCCCTTACCAAGGATAGAGGAGTCATTGGCTGCTTTAAGATCTGCTAACTTCTTCTCTACCTTGGATCTCACTAGCGGGTACTGGCAGGTTCCTGTAGCAGAGGCGGACCGGGAGAAGACCGCATTCACCACCCCGATGGGACTTAGCAAGTTCACCTGCATGCCGTTCGGACTCTGCAACGCACCGGGAACCTTCCAACGACTAATGGAGTGTTGTCTGGGCCACAGAAACTTCGAGACGGTCTTGTTGTACCTGGACGATGTCATCGTATATTCCAAGACGTATGAGGACCACCTGAAACACCTGGCGGAAGTGTTCGAAGCTCTGGCGAGTTACAGCCTAAAGGTGAAACCCTCCAAGTGTCACCTCCTGAAACCAAAGGTGCAGTACCTGGGACACGTGGTGAGCGCTGACGGAGTGGCTCCCGACCCTGATAAGATCACCGCAATTAAGGAATGGCCAAGCCCCTCCAGCGTAAAAGAAGTGCGGCAGTTCCTCGGGTTGGTAGGCTACTACCGAAGGTTTATTCCCGGTTTCACCAAAAAGGCAGCACCTATGCAGGACCTCCTGATAGGCCAGTCCTGGAAGGCCAAGAACCAGAAGCCGCCCTTCAAATGGGAGGAGCTGGAAGAAGAGTCCTTCCGCCAGCTGAAGATGGCCCTCACGGGGGACGAAATCCTGGCGTACCCGGATTATAGCCAGCCCTTTATCCTCTACACCGACGCCAGTAACATCGGGCTAGGAGCCGTACTGTCCCAGATCCAGCAGGGGAAGGAACGAGTAATCGCCTACGCCAGCCGAAAACTGCGACCCACCGAAAGGAACCCCGAGAATTACAGCTCATTTAAGCTAGAGTTCCTGGCCGTAGTATGGGCAGTCACCGAGCGCTTTAAGCATTACCTCGCTTCTTCCCGGTTCACCGTGTACACGGATAACAACCCGTTGACACACCTGGACACGGCAAGACTCGGTGCCCTGGAGCAGAGGTGGATGGCCCGTCTGTCCAACTACGAGTTCACAATCAAATACCGGGCCGGACGCTCCAATACCAACGCGGATGCCCTGTCCAGGATGCCCAACCTGCCGGACGAAGGAGAAGATCCGGAGGGACTGGAAGAAGTTGAACTCCCTGCGTTCCACCGTCATGGGACTATCCAGTATTCCCACCGGGTAAGGAGTAAGCAGGCTGCTACGTTGAACCCCTTACCTCACTACAACTGGGCGGAAACGCAAGACAGCGACCCTGCCGTCCGACTGGTGAAGGAGATGCTGACTCGCCCGGAGGCTTGCCTTGAACCAGACGCTCCGGAGGAAGCCAAACAACTATGGGCAGAGAAGAGTCGACTGTTCCTTTACAAGGGGAAGTTGTGCCGCAGAATGGTTAACTCCCGGACGCATGAACTACTCTGGCAAGTAGTGGTGCCACGAAGAGACGCAGCCATGGTGATGGAGGCATACCACGACGGAGCTGGACACTTCGGGTGGAAGAAGCTGGAGTTCCTGCTGCGCGAGCGATTCCACTGGGTAGGCATGAGGGGAACCATTGAGAAGTGGTGCAGAGACTGTGGCTCGTGCAACCTGAGAAGGAAGGACCGTGCCAGCCAGAAGACTCCCCTGCAGTCCATCGTCACCCGGCAACCATTGGAACTGGTAGCCTTGGATCATGTAAAACTGACCCCAAGCAGAAGTGGCTACGTCTACGCGTTAACCATCGTGGATCATTACTCCCGGTTCTTGGTTGTCGTCCCCATCAAGGACTTAACGGCTCAAACAGCAGCTAGAGCCTTCCAGCAGCACTTTTGCCGTCCACACGGGTACCCGGACCAAGTGCTGACGGACCAGGGACCTGCCTTTGAAGCGGAGGTCTTCCAGGAATTCTGCAATCTGTATGGCTGCCGGAAGATAAGGACGACACCCTACCATCCGCAAACTAATGGACTTTGTGAGAAAATGAACCAGGTGGTAATGGATCTTTTAAAAACGTTGCCCCTGGAAGAACGCAGTCTGTGGCCTGAGAAGTTGCCCGATCTGGTGGACCTATACAACCACATCCCGGTAGGTTCCACCAACTGTACCCCGGCTTACCTAATGAGGGCAAGACCTGGTAAGTTACCTGTTGACCTGGAAATGGGAGTCCTGACACCCGAGGACACTTCACCAGAAACAGACTGGGACACGGAGAGGCAGCAGCAGTACCGGAGAGTACAGGAGAGCGTGGAGCGAAGTCTCTGTCAGGCTAGGGAAAGACAAGAGAAAACTTACAACCAGTATGCTCCCGCTGTTCCCCTGGTACCCGGAGAGCAGGTCTTGAAGAGGAAGAGACGGCTCCACAAGTTGGACGACCAGTGGGAAAAGGACCCGTACACCGTACTGCCCTCAAGCCACGAGAACCCGAAGGTTTGTACCATCAGTAAAGACGGAGGGGAAACCACAGCTATTGTATCCCGGGACCACCTGAAGAAGTGTCCCGAACAACTGAGGAACCCTGAAGAGGAACAAGAAGACCATCGACCCGTAGAGGAAAGGGAAGATATGGTTAGTACTGTGCTCGGGGACTTCCCTCGGTCTTGGACTCAAGTCAATGGTGCAGTTGTGGTACCCGTACTCACCTTCCTCCAACCAGCATCCCAAGCACCTACGGAGCAACAGGTAGAGCTGGAAGAACAGCCGGTCCAGGAAGCAGAAGACCCCACACCCGCAGACCAGGA
The DNA here is from genome assembly GCF_046119375.1 of Phyllobates terribilis. Lineage (NCBI taxonomy): Eukaryota > Metazoa > Chordata > Amphibia > Anura > Dendrobatidae > Phyllobates > Phyllobates terribilis. Next base: position 11,626,968 of record NW_027362774.1, read on the forward strand.
GGATCAACCCTCTGCTTGCAGTGAGCCTGCCATATCCCTAGTGAGCCAAAGAGCCGGTAGACAGCTGCCCAGTTTACCCTTGACAGCTCCTACACCCTGTAGTTCAGGGCTAGGCAGTCAGCTCCGTAGGTCCACTAGGGCCACTAGAGGCCAGTTACCCGCACGGTGGAGGATTTGAAGTGTATAAATTGTTTTATTTATGTTTACCTGTGTATTGTTGCTTGTGTATAATTTTGTGTTTCTAGTTATTTGTAGGAGTCCTTGGTGGATTTACCGGGAATCCTTGTACATAGTTGGAGCGTAACCCAGGACGGACTAAAGACTGTTAAGGACTCGGGGTAGGACAAACCCCTACCTGGTTACGTCTCCCTGTTTTGGTGAAATGGACACCTTGCTTTTCTTCAAAGACTGCACCCGGTTACGGACATGCCGTAACCATCTTTATATGTTTTTCTTATTGTATTATTATTGTTTTTATCTTGTTATGTTTTTCTAAAATATGTTTAGTCCCGGAGTACTAAATTTCACTAGGGGGGAATGTGACACCCCAGGGGTCTGGTTGCCACAGTGATAGAGATGTTATGTCTGAGAGCAGGTGGGAGGTCCTTTGGTCAGGGATCCTGTGCATGCCACACCTCCTGCCCAGTCTTGGGAGGGGAAGAACTTCACCTATATAAACCCGGGGCTGAAGCAGGGTTAGGAGTCTAAGGAGAGTAGAGACAAGAGACAGTCATAGGAAGAAACAGCTGGAGCTCAGTGGGAGCAATACTACTACGAGTCAGGGGCTGGCAGCTGCAGAGCTCGCCCTGACTGAGAAGCTTTCTTACCGGACCCGGCGTCCGAGGCTGTGGGGACTAACTCTTACCCAGCAGCAGAAGCCGACCGGCAGGGGATTTCAGGTCCTCAGGCCCAGAAACCCGAAGGCACGGTCACACGTGTGGGACCAGCACTGCCATCGTGGAGCGGAAGCCAATAGAAGGCCCCGAGTCACCGGCCATACGGGTGAGCACCACACGGTACACTCAGGGACGTGGGCTACTTATATCCGCTTCTAGCAAGGTAGCCAGAAGAGTACAGTCAGTTTGGGAGGCCTACAACTCCGCCTGGCCAGGGGAGATCCCATCTGCTCAAGGACTGACCAGGCCCCGTTCGCTAGCAAGTACTCCGGGAGGGTCTATCGTTGTTACCAGTAAAGACCCTGAATTACACCGCACCGTCTCTGAGTGGTTCCTGCTACCCCCATCTTCCACGTCGGCTGCCCTGAGGCCATACCCCTCCCGTTGGGGGTTATACTATCACGCTGCACAATTCTACACCGGCCTCAGCGGTCTGCCCTGCAGCGGCAGCTCCATAGCTGTGTTATGCACACGCCCGGGCTGAGCGGCGTGTGCGTGTGATTGTAGTGATTCCACTGGACCATGAACCGGAGAGTGCCTGGAGGGGCGTGACTAAGTATCTGGCCGATCCGACCAAGATGGCACGACGGCATACGACGCCAGTGCACCAGGGAGAAACCGGGCAGAGGGACCAGGTGCTACTCCAGGTCAAACTCCGGACACGGGGGTTGACCCACACAGGGATTACTGGATCAGGCTGGTTAGGCTGGCGCACAGACTGGAGGGTATAGGCAGGCACGACTGGTATGCAGGCAGGCGGGTAAAGGCAAGCGCAGCTAGAGTGCAGACAGGGAGGCACTAGCAGGTAGGAACACAGGCGGGATAGGACCCAGTACACACTGGGACTCAGGAACAGGCAGGTTAGGCTGGCACAGACTGGTGGATATAAGCAAACACGGCAGGTATGCAGATGGGTGGATACAGGCGAGTATGCAGGCAGGGAGGTACTGGCCAAAAGGACGGGCTGGAGCACAGAAAGGTTAAGACCCAGTACAGACTGGGTCACAGAACCGCAGATGCGGTAGACAACCACAGCAGAGAGGGAACGCCCGAAGCGGTGGGCAAGAACAGAGCAGGACAGGGCTGCAGGAGCAGCGAGCACAAGCAGGGCAGGACAGGACTGCCGGAACAGCGGGCAGAAGCAGGGCAGGACAGGACTGCCGGAACAGCGGGCAGAAGCAGGGCAGGACAGGACTGCCGGAGCAGCGGGCAGAAACAGGGCAGGACAGGACTGCCGGAGCAGCGGGCAGAAGCAGGGCAGGACAGGACTGCCGGAGCAGCGGGCAGAAGCAGGGCAGGACAGGACTGCCGGAGCAGCGGGCAGAAGCAGGGCAGGACAGGACTGCCAGAGCAGGACTGCCGGAACAGCGGGCAGATGCAGGGCAGGACAGGACTGCCGGAGCAGCAGGCAGAAGCAGGGCAGGACAGGACTGCCGGAGCAGCGGGCAGAAGCAGGGCAGGACAGGACTGCCGGAGCAGCGGGCAGAAGCAGGGCAGGACAGGACTGCCGGAGCAGCGGGCAGAAGCAGGGCAGGACAGGACTGCCGGAGCAGTGGGCAGAAGCAGGGCAGGACAGGACTGCCGGAGCAGTGAGCAAGGAGTCAGAGCAGGCTAGAACCGCCGGAGCGGTAAGCAAAGGAGTCAGAGCAGACTAGAGCCGCCGGAGCGGTGAGCAAAGGAGTCAGAGCAGGCTAGAACCGCCGGAGCGGTGAGCAAAGGAGTCAGAGCAGGCTAGAACCGCCGGAGCGGTGAGCAAAGGAGTCAGAGCAGGCTAGGCTGAGTAGGGGGGACAGGGCTCTGTTCACACGGAACAGACAGGAAGGGAAAGACAGAGCCAGACACCCACAGGGTACTTGCAGTGAAGTAGCGAGTGGACCACAAACTCACAAACGGGAGTACAGAGACAACAAGCAGGAGTTAGGTACGAGTTCAGACTCTGCAGAAAAAGGAAGGGAACGGACATAGAGGCAAAACAGGTAAAGGATAGGAGAGAGTTCAGACTGGAACTGAGTGTACGGAGGAGACCGACACTGCAGCGGGATACAGGAGCGGGTCTGGGAATACGGCCCCCAGAGAGGCAGGACGAACAGGCAAGGAGCGTGTTCAGACAGGACAGACAAGATACAGGAGCGGGTCTAGGTAATCAGCCCCTAGAAGGCGAGAGGAACAGGCTAGGAGCGTGTTCAGACAGGTCAGACAAGATACAGGAACAGGTCTAGGTAATCGGCCCCTAGAAGGCAGGAGGAACAGGCTAGGAGCGTGTTCAGACAGGCCTGGAAATACAGCCTCCAGGATAGGCAGACAAGAGAACACAGAACGGGACCTGGCACCTTCAGAGTGCAAGCACACACTGAATGAAACACTATGCTCAGGCAGGGATAGATGGGCGCAGCTGAGCTATATACCAGGTGACAGACAGCAATAGGCTGAGGACGCACAAGAGGTGTGACCCACAGCAGGTACAAAAAGCAGGAAGTGATCGGGCGCCGCCCTTAAGCAACAGAAACAGACACAAACAGACAGCATGGAGGGAAGCCAGAGAGACATTCTGGACAGGAGATCAAGTGCGTGCTCTTGCACAGTGGGAGATGGACCACTATGCAAGGACGCCGCCAGGTATGTTACAAGCTGCAAGTCAACGAGTGGCGTAGTCGACACTCAAATAACATCTATCAAGACTGCCACACACTGAGTCTGACCCCCTGGGCACGGACCGGGTCCCCGCCACTCGGAGACTACAACCCTCATCTGATCCGGTTCCGGGTAAGCCCCCGTGCGCGAGACGCTGCGCGACACAGCAGGCCCAGGGGCGCGTCATAATGTATGTGCACAGTGACTCCACCAGCAGTATACTGGGTGCAGCTCTGATCAGCTGCTAGTCAGTGTGCTGATTGCGGGTGTGGTGGCTGCAGATCCTGCTGTGAGCTCCTGATCTCTGAGAAACCAACACCTCTCCACCTGGGGACCTGCTTTCTCTCTTTCCCAGGGAGGGAGCGGGTTTCTGGGATGAGTGATGGAGCCAAGTCCCAGGCTTCTGCTTCCCGAACCAGGCCGGCGGGGGGCAGAAGAAACCAGCAACCGGCCTGCACATCAGAGGACTCGAGGGTGAGACGCTGCACCAGGAGTCGCAGCAATGTGGCTCCTACTCCCCCAGGGATTGTGGAGACCCCCAGAAGCCGCAAGGCTTCCAGCATGGAGGAAAAGCCTGACAGCGGCGTGCAAGATGGCGCTCCTTCCGGAGGAAAGCTGAGTGCTCACGGAGGTGAGGCCGACCTCCCTGAGGGGGAATGGGCGCTGCAGGGGCCCCGGGAGTCTGTGTCCACCTATGCCTCCCGGGTCATGATCCGCCTCCGTGAGTATGAAGATGCCAGCAAGCTCATCAGGAGGCTCCGGGAGGAGCTGCGCTGCACAAGCGCCAAAGCTGCGGGGGCCTCCAAACCAAGGAAGGCAAAACTCCAGGCCGAGGTAAAAAGACTGAGCAGTGAAATTCAACGCCTGAAACTTAGGAAAGCTGACATCAGGGAGCAGAGTGGTCCATTCAAAGAAAAACTAATAAATGAAGACCGCTTTAGAGAAATGGCTGATACCAGAGAGCAAAGGCAGATAGGGCTGCAGCCTGAGAGCCAGGTGGATGATGAGAGTGATGATGACCAGCAGGAAGCCCCACCTGGCAGCCTGCAAAGTCACCCGCAGGCCACGTGCAGCGAGCTCCCTGCAGGACAGGCGACAGTGACATCCGGTCGCAGTTCTGCCGGCTCTGGGGAGGACAGTGATAGCAGCGGCCAGGGAGGGGCGCTAATGGCGGAGATTAAGCTCCTGGAGTCCCCAGTGTGCCTCCAAAACTTCCATCTTGGTGACGATCTACCAGAAGAGGCACCTGGGGGCCACAAAAAGGCAAAGAAGACCAAGCCAAAGCTGCAGGAAGCGGTAAGCTATGTCTATGCCCTCCTCCCTGTACCCCCTGAGTCGGCGGCAGGCTCAGCTCGCTGTATAAGCCCCGTTGCCCAGCCCAGCCCGGGTTCTGCTGTGGATCCGGTGCAAAGGCGCGGGGAGATTACAGAGCGCGGTAGTGAGGCGCAGAGCTCCGTCTCTGCTTGTAGTAGCGGGGACGCAGCAGGAGGTGCATCAGCCGAGAGGCTGGACAGTGAGGGCGGCCCGGCGGCGGGCGTTCCATCAGGCCACGATGCTGTGGTGCGCTCCTCAGCGGGAGGGGGGAGCGGCCCGGTGTCGGGGGCAGCTCCGGTAGCCTCGGCGCCTCTGAATGCTGTTGCCGCTGATCACTTAGTTGAGAAGCGGCGGCAGTGTGAGGGGGCAGTTGGGGCTGAGCGTTCCGGTCCTCCCACGAAAGTGCTATTTTGTGTTGGCGTCGCTGGTCCGGAAGATCCTGATGCTAAAGATCAGCGGCGCTTAACTGCAGCTAGAGATCAGCGGCACATTATACCAAATGCCAAACAGCGGAAATTACCGACCGATGATGTGGAGGGCACACATAAGACCGGGGGTGAGGTCGCCTCCAGTTCTATGGAGGTGACTGAGCCCCTTGTGCCTGATGCGGAGGTCAAAAGGTCATCCACCATTGTTACTGGTCCAGCAGGAATGAATGTGGCGGTGGGGGTGAATGAGGCTAATTCATTGTCTAGTGGTGTGGTTGCTGGTTTGGTGGAGGGTGAGATGGAGGTGGGTAATGGTGATACTGTTGGGGCTGATGTGGTCACTGGTCCGGTTGCCCCCCCGGGGGTGGCAACACCTGTCCAGAGTTATGCCAGTGTCACCTCCGGGGCAAATAGGGCATCCTCCTCGTCTCCGGGCTTTGGGGACGGCATGTTGCAACGGCGACTTCTGGAGGCTCTAAAGAAGGGGGAGAGATCACTAATGGTAGAGGGTCGAGAGGTTGATCTATCCTTCTGGATAGAGAGGCATGGCCTCGGGGCCTTCCGAGAGCAAAAAGGGGGAGATACAGTGTGGTCCCTCCCAACAGCCAGGCCAGGCAGTGTGCGTAGGAATGTGGTCCGTCTTCGGTGGAGGGGCAGTGATGCATGTCCGCCAAGGTCTAAAGTTGTGGAGCTCCTGCTGAGGATGGGCTTCAAGGCGATTGACATCTACGCCTTGATACATCCCTATTCCACGCCTGAGTTTGATGTCAGCTTTGTTCGGCCGGAGGGGCTTGAGCTCTTCTGGGCGAATTATGAGTTGGCAAAAAATGAGCCCGGCTGGCGAGACTTTGCCGTTCAGACAGTGTCTCGCCAAAACCAGATCAAGAAAGTGACCGTGATGACTCGTAACGAGTCGCTTTCTTGCTATGACATCATGACGTGGCTTGGTCGGTATGGAGAGGTGGTGGAGATGCCAAAGAAAAACTGCGACGAGTTTGGTATCTGGTCAGGGGCCTGGACGTTTATGGTAAAACTTAAGCGTTCAGGTGGTACGGTTGCCCACATTCCATCGTCTGCCTTCCTGGGTAGGGATCGTATCCTGGTCTGCTACCAGGGGCAACCGAAGCTCTGTCACAGGTGCGGCGACCCCACACACTTCAGTGCAAACTGCACCGTGCAGAAATGCGCGCTGTGTGGGGGTGTCGGCCATCTTGCCGCCTCTTGTGTGGAGATTAGGTGCCACCTGTGTGGTGAGTTAGGCCACCCATTCAGCCGTTGTCCTCGCTCCTTTGCTAATGCAGTCGAGACCCCGGTGGGAGTAAGCCGTGAGGCCGATTCTGCTGGAGAGGGGACTAGCAGGGGTGGGGGAGCTGAGGGGCCAGGGAAGAAAAGCAATAAAAAGACGCCTGCCCAGCTGAGGCGTCTAGACAAGCGCAGACAGGAGAGGGAGCGGGGCGAGCCCCAGACTACCGGGGCAGCCCCTGTCCTGGATGCCAGTGTTGCTGCTGAGGCCCCGAGGGATGATGAGTTGGATGAGGAGGTCAGGAGGATCCACAGGGAGGAAAATGCCTCTGCTTCAGAATCCTCCCATTATGAAAGTATGGATGAGGATAATAAGCGGTGGCTAGAGCACAAGCGTAAGCTCGGCACCAAAAAGAAGGGAGATAAAACATCTTCTCCCACTCTGACCAAGGTACCTAAGGAAGGTAAAACCGACTCCCCTCTAGTTGGTCTTTCTAACCGGTTCCAAGCCCTTGATAACATCTCTTCCTCTGAGGAGGAGGCTGAGGGTGAGGTTCCGGCTTCAGCGGAGCTTACAGGGGGCGCCGAGTCTCCTTCTCCTGGGGATGCAAGGTCCTTGGGGGGAGGGACTGGCCCAGAGTCCGGAGAGGAGGACGAAAAAAGAAGGAAAAATGTGGGAATGGACACCTCTGTGTCATTAAAGAGGGGGAAGGATTCCTCCTCTGAGGCAGAGGATAAGGGGAGTGGGAAGAAGAAAGCCATCTAACTCAATCACCAATGATGGCGGTACCTACTCCGTTGACGCTGGCGTCCATTAATGTCGCCAGCATTAAGTCAAACATGGCTAGATTTGCGGCCTTTGATTTTCTCAGCCGGGTTGAAGCTGACATTTTCTTTTTGCAAGAGACCAGGCTGCCAAATATGGCAGAGGTGTTTATAGCTAAGAGGGAGTGGAGACTTGGGCCCTCCTATTGGTCTCTTGCGGCCGAGCCGTATAGCGGAGTGGCGGTCCTTTTTACCGCACCGGTAGAATGCCGACGGGTTATTGAGTTAGAAATGGGGAGGTGCCTGATATTAGATGTCCTCATGAAGGGACAAGAGCTTCGGCTCATTAACATCTATGGTCCCCAATCTAAATGGGACCGGAAGTGTCTCTTTATGAGGATCAAGCCCTACCTTTTTACGAGTCGGCAGGTCGTCTTTGGAGGGGACTTCAACACTGTCACGAGGCCCCGGAATAGAGGAGGTTCCAGAGACAAGCTGACTTATGATAGCGTCGCCCTTAATAGTATAGCTAGTGAGGCTCGCCTGGTGGATGTCCACATCCGGCACACCCCAGGCCACGAGGGGTTCACCTATCATAGAGGTAACTGTAGGTCCAGGATAGACAGGTTTTATTTAAAGGAGGAAGCCGTCTCTTCAGCAGTATCTGTTGTTGAGGTGGAGTTCTCCGATCACTGTTTGATTTTGTTTTCCCTGAATGTTACAGAGACCCCCCGGATGGGAAGAGGCTTTTGGAGGCTCAATTCGTCTCTCTTGGAAGAAGCGGAGATAAGACAGTCCTTTGAGGATTTTCTTCAGAGCCAGGTTCCCTTACTGGATCTTTGTAGTAGTAAGTCAGAGTGGTGGGAGATGTTTAAGAAAAGGGTGGCGAGATTCTTCCGCCAGCTCTCGAGCCTCAGGAGCCTGGACAGGTACCTCCTGTATCAGGGCCTGAGGAGGAAACTCGAGCATCTTGTCTCAACTGGAGGTAGCCGCGAGGAGATCTCCAGAGTGAAATCTTTGCTAATGAGGTGTCAGTATGATAGACACGCATCTTTGGTTTTTGAGAGGGATTACGGGAAGTACCGCTCGCCCGACCCTTATAGAAACTGCAAGATGTCAGTGAATAGTAAAGTTGTTACAGGACTGGTTGACACTGCGGGGTCCCTGAAAAGATCCAGATCAGGGATCCTGGAGGTCGTCAGATCCTTCTACTCGCACCTCTTGGGGAAGAGGGATCTGGATTGGGATGAGATGTCGGCTTTTCTGGCTGAAGCCGTCCCCGAACCAGGGGTAGACCCCTCTCTTGGCGTTTTGACAGAGATGATCAGGGAAGAGGAAGTTAAGTTGGCGATTGAAGGGCTTGCCCTGAAGAAATCTCCCGGTCCGGATGGCTTAACATCTGAATTCTATAAGACCTTTAAGGACGCCTTGGTTCCCCTCTTGACTGAGGTATTCAATGAGTGTCTTTCCTCGGGCACTCTGCCAAAGTCAATGAGGAGGTCTGCCCTGATCATCTTGTCAAAGGGTAAGGACCCATCTTGCATTGAGAATTGGCATCCCATAGCGCTTCTCAATGCAGACAGGAAGGTTTTGGCAAAGGTGCTGTTTAATCGGCTGGTGAAATTTGCACCCCAGCTCCTTTCGGGGGCCCAGCATTGCTCTGTTCCGGACCGCAGTACAATTAGTGCTGTACTCTGTGTCCGAGAGGCGGTGGAGCAGGGTAGGGCTGGCCACTGGAAGGGGTACATGCTGTCATTGGACCAGGCAAAAGCGTTTGATCGGGTTAATCATGAGTACCTCTGGTCTGTCCTTCTGAGGTATGGCCTGCCGGGGGGGTTTGTTGATTGGCTTAAGACCTTGTACTCTGGGGCAGAGAGTTTCCCGCTTGTGAACGGTTGGATTGGCAGCTCTTTTGAGGTTGGGTGTGGTGTTCGCCAGGGTTGTCCCTTGAGCCCGCTACTGTACGTGTTTGCGATTGACCCACTTCTTAGGAGGCTGGAGCGTGGACCGTTGGCTGGGATCGGGATGGACCGGGCAGCACCGGAAGCCACTCAGAGTGGTGGCGTATGCCGATGACGTCACCGTTTTTGTTTCCTCTGATGGGGAGGCAGAATGGCTGATGTCAGAGGTAAATCGCTACTCGGAGGCATCCGGGTCTAAGATCAACCGGAATAAGTGTGAGAGTCTCTGGCTGGGAGGAGGAGATCCTGGTTTTGATCTCCCGGACACCCTTCCAGAACCCAAAGTCTCTGCAAAAGTTCTTGGCATCGAATTTGGCCAGGGGGATTACCCCAAACAAAATTGGGACAGCAGGCTAGAGATCGCCATTCAGAAGGTGAACCAATGGAAGGGTTGGTCTTTGACCCTAAGGGAGAGGGTAAACCTGATCAAAACTTACCTGCTCCCTTTGCTGATCTATCTGGGCAGTGTGTGCATCTTGCCAGAGCCTCTCTGGACTCGGGTCTACAGTTTGTTCTTTCAACTGTTATGGGGGAATAGACTGAACCTGGTCAAGAGGGAGGTTACTTACCGTACGAGGAGACTAGGAGGGTTGGGTATGGTCAACCCTGTGGTATTCCTTGTGAATACCTTCATTAAGATCAATATTGCAAACCTCTGGAAAGAGAGGGCTCCTCCGTGGGTATTCTCCTGTAAGGGATGGTTTCAGCCTTTCTTCCAGGAATGGGAGACAGGAGGGCAAGTGAAGGTTCTCCGCACACCGTATGGACATCTCCCGGCTTACGCTACCGTGGTTCTGAAGGTAATTCGCCGGTGGGGTCTGGGAATGTGGGAGGTCAGGACTCTGCCAAGGAAGCTCCTTGACAAAAGGGTTCTGTTGACCCATTTTCAGAGGCCTCTGGCGCTCAGGGATTGCCCAAGTCGGGATCTTGGGGTGGGTCTGCATCTTTTGAATTCTATCAGGATCCCCTCGAAGGTTTAGTGGTTAGGTATCACACGTGGAACGCACGGTGCTTAGTATCGACGCAGCAGAAAATCCTCCCAGTGGACGATGTGTTTAGGACCATACTCGGTGACCTGGTGAAGGTGTGTTCTCTGGAGTATGAGAGACTGGGTACACGGAGGGCCGCTCTCCTCTGGAGGGGCCTTTCTTTTAGTGTGCTCTAGTCTGGTCATCTCCTCTCCTGGTAGTGGGCTGCTGCTGACACCATAGATTTTTGTTTTATTGATCAGTAGACAGTGTTGTAGGGCTGCAGGCGCCGAACTTGGGCTTTGTCAGTTGCGGTTATTGTATTGTTTGTTATTGTATTGTTTGTTTCTGTATATATTGTATATATGGGTTTGGGTGTAGGTGTTAGGTTGGGTGGAGGGAAAAGGGGGGAGGTGGGTTCATCTTGTGGGACACTGGTTATTTGGGTGAAAAACTGGCACTGCCTGATCTGTCCTATGGACGTTGGACATGGACTGAGGCATGAGGCGCAGGACCAGCTCTCAGGTCAGTGCCGGGGAGGGACTGGTGGGCTCGAGTGTGGGGGGTTTTGTTTTGTCTTGTATATATTTGTATAGTTAGTATTTATTTTATTTTATTTATTTAAAAAAAAAAAAGAATGTATATATTAGTTTGTATATAATTTGTCGATTATTTTTTATTATATTGTTATTTGTTTGGTAACCGGACCAGATGTCATGGTGTAGGTAGTTATTATTGTGTATATATGTATAATATGTGTATGAGGAGAGAGGGAGCGGCTGGACCAGTTCATTACATTGTTTATTTTCTGGTTATTATTATTGTTATGTTTTTCATTTTTATAATAAAAGATCTACAGGATGTAACTCAGGATCAGTAATGTAATGTATGTACACAGTGACTGCACCAGCAGAGTAGTGAGTGCAGCTCTGGAGTATAATACAGGATGTAACTCAGGATCAGTAATGTAATGTATGTACACAGTGACTGCACCAGCAGAATAGTGAGTGCAGCTGTGGAGTATAATACAGGATGTAACTCAGGATCAGTAATGTATGTACACAGTGACTGCACCAGCAGAATAGTGAGTGCAGCTCTGGAGTATAATACAGGATATAACTTAGGATCAGTAATGTAATGTATGTACACAGTGACTGCACCAGCAGAATAGTGAGCGCAGCTCTGGAGTATAATACAGGATGTAACTCAGGATCAGTAATGTAATGTATGTACACAGTGACTGCACCAGCAGAATAGTGAGTGCAGCTCTGGAGTATAATACAGGATGTAACTCAGGATCTGTAATGTAATGTATGTACACAGTGACTGCACCAGCAGAATAGTGAGTGCAGCTCTGGAGTATAATACAGGATGTAACTCAGGATCAGTAATGTAATGTATGTACACAGTGACTGCACCAGCAGAATAGTGAGCGCAGCTCTGGAGTATAATACAGGATGTAACTCAGGATCAGTAATGTAATGTATGTACACAGTGACTGCACCAGCAGAATAGTGAGTGCAGCTCTGGAGTATAATACAGGATGTAACTCAGGATCAGTAATGTAATGTATGTACACAGTGACTGCACCAGCAGAATAGTGAGTGCAGCTCTGGAGTATAATACAGGATGTAACTCAGGATCAGTAATGTAATGCATGTACACAGTGACTGCACCAGCAGAATAGTGAGTTCAGCTCTGGAGTATAATACAGGATATAACTTAGGATCAGTAATGTAATGTATGTACACAGTGACTGCACCAGCAGAATAGTGAGTGCAGCTCTGGAGTATAATACAGGAGGTAACCCAGGATCAGTAATGTAATGTATGTACACAGTGACTGCACCAGCAGAATAGTGAGTGCAGCTCTGGAGTATAATACAGGATGTAACTCAGGACCAGTAATGTATGTACACAGTGACTGCACCAGCAGAATAGTGAGTGCAGCTCTGGAGTATAATACAGGATGTAACTCAGGATCAGTAATGTAATGTATGTACACAGTGACTGCACCAGCAGAATAGTGAGTGCAGCTCTGGAGTATAATACAGGATATAACTTAGGATCAGTAATGTAATGTATGTACACAGTGACTGCACCAGCAGAATAGTGAGTGCAGCTCTGGAGTATAATACAGCATGTAACTCAGGATCAGTAATGTAATGTATATACACAATGACTGCACCAGCAGCATAGTGAGAGCAGCTCTGGAGTATAATACAGGATGTAACTCAGGATCAGTAATGTAATGTATGTACACAGTGACTGCACCAGCAGAATAGTGAGTGCAGCTCTGGAGTATAATACAGGATGTAACTCAGGATCTGTAATGTAATGTATGTACACAGTGACTGCACCAGCAGAATAGTGAGTGCAGCTCTGGAGTATAATACAGGATGTAACTCAGGATCAGTAATGTATGTACACAGTGACTGCACCAGCAGAATAGTGAGTGCAGCTCTGGAGTATAATACAGGATGTAACTCAGGATCAGTAATGTATGTACACAGTGACTGCACCAGCAGAATAGTGAGTGCAGCTCTGGAGTATAATACAGGATATAACTTAGGATCAGTAATGTAATGTATGTACACAGTGACTGCACCAGCAGATTAGTGAGTGCAGCTCTGGAGTATAATACAGGATGTAACTAAGGATCAGTAATGTAATGTATGTACACAGTGACTGCACCAGCAGAATAGTGAGTGCAGCTCTGGAGTATAATACAGGAGGTAACTCAGGATCAGTAATGTAATGTATGTACACAGTGACAGCAGCAGCAGAATAGTGAGTGCAGCTCTGGAGTATAATACAGGATATAACTTAGGATCAGTAATGTAATGTATGTACACAGTGACTGCACCAGCAGAATAGTGAGTGCAGCACTGGAGTATAATACAGGAGGTAACTCAGGATCAGTAATGTAATGTATGTACACAGTGACTGCACCAGCAGAATAGTGAGTGCAGCTCTGGAGTATAATACAGGATGTAACTCAGGACCAGTAATGTATGTACACAGTGACTGCACAAGCAGAATAGTGAGTGCAGCTCTGGAGTATAATACAGGAGGTAACCCAGGATCAGTAATGTAATGTATGTACACAGTGACTGCACCAGCAGAATAGTGAGTGCAGCTCTGGAGTATAATACAGGATGTAACTCAGGACCAGTAATGTATGTACACAGTGACTGCACCAGCAGAATAGTGAGTGCAGCTCTGGAGTATAATACAGGAGGTAACTCAGGATCAGTAATGTAATGTATGTACACAGTGACTGCACCAGCAGAATAGTGAGTGCAGCTCTGGAGTATAATACAGGAGGTAACTCAGGATCAGTAATGTAATGTATGTACACAGTGACTGCACCAGCAGAATAGTGAGTGCAGCTATGGAGTGTAATACAGGATGTAACTCAGGACCAGTAATGTAATGTATGTACACAGTGACTGCACCAGCAGAATAGTGATTGCAGCTCTGGAGTATAATACAGGATGTAACTCAGGATCAGTACAGGATCAGTAATGTATGTACACAGTGACTGCACCAGCAGAATAGTGAGTGCAGCTCTGGAGTATAATACAGGATATCATTTAGGATCAGTAACGTAATGTATGTACACAGTGACTGCACCAGCAGAATAGTGAGTGCAGCTCTGGAGTATAATACAGGATGTAACTCAGGATCAGTAATGTAATGTATATACATAGTGACTGCACCAGCAGAATAGTGAGTGCAGCTCTGGAGTATAATACAGGATGTAACTCAGGATCAGTACAGGATCAGTAATGTATGTACACAGTGACTGCACCAGCAGAATAGTGAGTGCAGCTCTGGAGTATAATACAGGATGTAACTCAGGATCAGTAATGTAATGTATGTACACAGTGACTGCACCAGCAGAATAGTGAGTGCAGCTCTGGAGTATAATACGGAATGTAACTCAGGATCAGTAATGTAATGTATGTACACAGTGACTGCACCAGCAGAATAGTGAGTGCAGCTCTGGAGTATAATACAGGATGTAACTCAGGATCAGTAATGTAAGTACACAGTGACTGCACCAGCAGAATAGTGAGTGCAGCTCTGGAGTATAATACATGATGTAACTCAGGATCAGTAATGTAATGTATGTACACAGTGACTGCACCAGCAGAATAGTGAGTGCAGCTCTGGAGTATAATACAGAATGTAACTCAGGATCAGTAATGTAATGTATGTGCACAGTGACTGCACCAGCAGAATAGTGAGCGCAGCTCTGGAGTATAATACAGGAGGTAACTCTTGATCAGTAATGTAATGCATGTACACAGTGACTGCACCAACAGAATAGTGAGTGCAGCTCTGGAGTATAATACAGGATGTAACTCAGGATCAGTAATGTAATGTATGTACACAGTGACTGCACCAGCAGAATAGGGAGTGCAGCTCTGGAGTATAATACAGGATGTAACTCAGGATCAGTAATGTAATGTATGTACACAGTGACTGCACCAGCAGAATAGTGAGTGCAGCTCTGGAGTATAATACAGGATGTAACTCAGGATCAGTAATGTAATGTATGTACACAGTGACTGCACCAGCAGAATAGTGAGTGCAGCTCTGGAGTATAATGCGGATGTAACTCAGGATCAGTAATGTAATGTATGTACACAGTGACTGCACCAGCAGAATAGTGAGTGCAGCTCTGGAGTATAATACAGGATGTAACTCAGGATCAGTAATGTAATGTATGTACACAGTGACTGCACCAGCAGAATAGTGAGTGCAGCTCTGGAGTATAATGCAGGATGTAACTCAGGATCAGTAATGTAATGTATGTACACAGTGACTACACCAGCAGAATAGTGAGTGCAGCTCTGGAGTATAATACAGGATGTCACTCAGGATCAGTAATGTAATGTATGTACACAGTGACTGCACCAGCAGAATAGTGAGTGCAGCTCTGGAGTATAATACAGGATGTAACTCAGGATCAGTAATGTAATGTATGTACACAGTGACTGCACCAGCAGAATAGTGAGTGCAGCTCTGGAGTATAATACAGGATGTAACTCAGGATCAGTAATGTAATGTATGTACACAGTGACTGCACCAGCAGAATAGTGAGTGCAGCTCTGGAGTATAATACAGGATGTAACTCAGGATCAGTAATGTAATGTATGTACACAGTGACTGCACCAGCAGAATAGTGAGTGCAGCTCTGGAGTATAATACAGGATGTAACTCAGGATCAGTAATGTAATGTATGTACACAGTGACTGCACCAGCAGAATAGTGAGTGCAGCTCTGGAGTATAATACAGGATGTAACTCAGGATCAGTAATGAAATGTATGTACACAGTGACTGCACCAGCAGAATAGTGAGTGCAGCTCTGGAGTATAATACAGAATGTAACTCAGGATCAGTAATGTAATGTATGTACACAGTGACTGCACCAGCAGAATAGTGAGTGCAGCTCTGGAGTATAATACAGGATGTAACTCAGGATCAGTAATGTAATGTATGTACACAGTGACTGCACCAGCAGAATAGTGAGTGCAGCTCTGGAGTATAATACAGGAGGTAACTCTGGATCAGTAATGTAATGTATGTACACAGTGACTGCACCAGCAGAATAGTGAGTGCAGCTCTGGAGTATAATACAGGATGTAACTCAGGATCAGTAATGTAATGTATGTGCACAGTGACTGCACCAGCTGAATAGTGAGTGCAGCTCTGGAGTATAATACAGGATGTAACTCAGGATCAGTAATGTAATGTATGTACACAGTGACTGCACCAGCAGAATAGTGAGCGCAGCTCTGGAGTATAATACAGGATGTAACTCAGGATCAGTAATGTAATGTATGTACACAGTGACTGCACCAGCAGAATAGTGAGTGCAGCTCTGGAGTATAATACAGGATGTAAGAGTTGAAACATTTACTAAACATGAAAAAACTGGCTTTTAAAAGGAAGGACAAGGAGGCATTGAAAATTATACAGCGAGACCTAAAGGGGAAAATTAAGATTGCCCGTGAGGCATTCAGAGTTAAATTAGAAAATCAATTTGCACAAAAAAGCTCCAGAGAGGTGTGGGCTGGAATGAAGCTAGTGACTGGGTTTAAGGCAAGGTCGGAGCAGGGGGGTGGTGGACTTATAATGGCTAATGAAATGAATCAGTTCTTCAATAGATTCAGCAATAAAGGTGCGGTAGCAGCAGGGAAGGGGGAGGAGGCCGGGGAACAACTAGCTAAATTAACAGGGGGTGAAATAGATCATTTCTCGGTCTCCAAAAATGACGTGAGGGACCAGTTTAGTAAGCTGGCCATTGGCAAAGCAGCAGGGCCTGACGGTCTCAGTCCACGTGTCCTCAGAGTGTGTGCAAATGAGTTATGTACTGTCTTCCAGCATCTCTTTAACCAGAGCTTACAATCAAAGAGAGTACCAGTGCTATGGAAGACTTCCTGCCTGGTGCCGATTCCCAAGACTACCTTCCCGGCTTCCCCGGGGGACTATAGACCGGTGGCCTTAACATCGCATGCGATGAAGTCCTTGGAGAGAATAGTACTTGCTCACTTGTGTCCGAGGGTGATGGCGCATACTGATGCTCTTCAGTTTGCGTACCGGCAGGGACTGGGTGTGGACGATGCTGTAGCGTCTCTGCTACAAACAGTACATTCCTTTTTGGACAATGATGGAACCACAGTGCGTGCTTTGTTCTTTGATTTCTCTAGTGCGTTCAACACATTACAGCCACTCTTACTGCGAGGAAAGTTGATTAAAATGGCGGTGGATGAGGGACTTGTGAATTGGATAATTGACTACCTGTCGGATAGGCCACAGTTTGTTAGGTGGGGGACGGCTACATCAGATAGTGTACTGAGCAGTGTCGGAGCCCCGCAGGGAACAGTGCTGTCGCCATTCCTCTTTACATTGTACACAGCTGACTTTCAGTATAAATCAGACCGTTGTCACCTCCAGAAGTACTCGGATGACTCTGTGATAGTGGCGGTATTGGGAAGGACCAGGACGAAGAGGAATATAGAAGGGTGGTTGCGGACTTTGTAGTATGGTGCCAGGCTAACCATCTAGAACTAAATGTTAAGAAAACCAGGGAGTTGGTGATGAGCTATGGAAGGTGCAAGAAGGTATGCCTACCTGTTACCATTGACGGTCAGGATGTGGAGATGGTGGACAGTTTCAAATATTTGGGGGTTTACCTGGATAGCAAGCTAGACTGGAAGTGCCACATGGAGAAGGTCTACAAGAAGGGGATGAGTAGATTGTACTTCCTAAGGAAGTTAAGGTCTTTTAATGTGTGTGGCAAAATGCTTGAGGTGTTCTACCAATCCATTGTGGCTAGTGCCACCTTTGCGGCAATAATTTGCTGGGGTAACAGTGTGCGTGTTGCTGACGCCAACAAGCTCAACAAACTTATAAAGAAGGCTAGCGCGACGGTGGGCCTACAGCTTGGGACTTTTGAAGAGGTGGTAGAGGATAGGATTAAGAAGAAGTGCAGAGCTATAATGGGCAACAACACACACCCGCTTTATGAACTGTTTGCGAAACAGAAGAGCACATTCAGCAATCGCCTAATACAACTAAGGTGTAAAAAGGAAAAATACAGGAGATCGTTTGTTCCAACAGCTATGGGGGTGTTTAACAAATGTCTGAAAAGCAATGTCTAAAGTATTCCAAATGTTTTGTTATCATATGTGTCATGTTCGAGATCTGTGTTCTGCTGCTGTGATACCGCAATTTCCTCCGGGATAAATAAAGTATATCTTATCTTATCTTATCTTATCTTATCTTAACTCAGGATCTGTAATGTAATGTATGTACACAGTGACTGCACCAGCAGAATAGTGAGTGCAGCTCTGGAGTATAATACAGGATGTAACTCAGGATCAGTAATGTAATGCATGTACACAGTGACTGCACCAGCAGAATAGTGAGTTCAGCTCTGGAGTATAATACAGGATGTAACTCAGGATCAGTAATGTAATGTATGTGCACAGTGACTGCACCAGCAGAATAGTGAGTGCAGCTGTGGAGTATAATACAGGATGTAACTCAGGATCAGTAATGTATGTACACAGTGACTGCACCAGCAGAATAGTGAGTGCAGCTCTGGAGTATAATACAGGATATAACTTAGGATCAGTAATGTAATGTATGTACACAGTGACTGCACCAGCAGAATAGTGAGTGCAGCTCTGGAGTATAATACAGGATGTAACTCAGGATCAGTAATGTAATGTATGTACACAGTGACTGCACCAGCAGAATAGTGAGTGCAGCTCTGGAGTATAATACAGGATGTAACTCAGGATCTGTAATGTAATGTATGTACACAGTGACTGCACCAGCAGAATAGTGAGTGCAGCTCTGGAGTATAATACAGGATGTAACTCAGGATCAGTAATGTAATGTATGTACACAGTGACTGCACCAGCAGAATAGTGAGCGCAGCTCTGGAGTATAATACAGGATGTAACTCAGGATCAGTAATGTAATGTATGTACACAGTGACTGCACCAGCAGAATAGTGAGTGCAGCTCTGGAGTATAATACAGGATGTAACTCAGGATCAGTAATGTAATGTATGTACACAGTGACTGCACCAGCAGAATAGTGAGTGCAGCTCTGGAGTATAATACAGGATGTAACTCAGGATCAGTAATGTAATGCATGTACACAGTGACTGCACCAGCAGAATAGTGAGTTCAGCTCTGGAGTATAATACAGGATATAACTTAGGATCAGTAATGTAATGTATGTACACAGTGACTGCACCAGCAGAATAGTGAGTGCAGCTCTGGAGTATAATACAGGAGGTAACCCAGGATCAGTAATGTAATGTATGTACACAGTGACTGCACCAGCAGAATAGTGAGTGCAGCTCTGGAGTATAATACAGGATGTAACTCAGGACCAGTAATGTATGTACACAGTGACTGCACCAGCAGAATAGTGAGTGCAGCTCTGGAGTATAATACAGGATGTAACTCAGGATCAGTAAGGTAATGTATGTACACAGTGACTGCACCAGCAGAATAGTGAGTTCAGCTCTGGAGTATAATACAGGATATAACTTAGGATCAGTAATGTAATGTATGTACACAGTGACTGCACCAGCAGAATAGTGAGTGCAGCTCTGGAGTATAATACAGGAGGTAACCCAGGATCAGTAATGTAATGTATGTACACAGTGACTGCACCAGCAGAATAGTGAGTGCAGCTCTGGAGTATAATACAGGATGTAACTCAGGACCAGTAATGTATGTACACAGTGACTGCACCAGCAGAATAGTGAGTGCAGCTCTGGAGTATAATACAGGATGTAACTCAGGATCAGTAAGGTAATGTATGTACACAGTGACTGCACCAGCAGAATAGTGAGTGCAGCTCTGGAGTATAATACAGGATATAACTTAGGATCAGTAATGTAATGTATGTACACAGTGACTGCACCAGCAGAATAGTGAGTGCAGCTCTGGAGTATAATACAGCATGTAACTCAGGATCAGTAATGTAATGTATATACACAATGACTGCACCAGCAGCATAGTGAGAGCAGCTCTGGAGTATAATACAGGATGTAACTCAGGATCAGTAATGTAATGTATGTACACAGTGACTGCACCAGCAGAATAGTGAGTGCAGCTCTGGAGTATAATACAGGATGTAACTCAGGATCTGTAATGTAATGTATGTACACAGTGACTGCACCAGCAGAATAGTGAGTGCAGCTCTGGAGTATAATACAGGATGTAACTCAGGATCAGTAATGTATGTACACAGTGACTGCACCAGCAGAATAGTGAGTGCAGCTCTGGAGTATAATACAGGATATAACTTAGGATCAGTAATGTAATGTATGTACACAGTGACTGCACCAGCAGAATAGTGAGTGCAGCTCTGGAGTATAATACAGGATGTAACTAAGGATCAGTAATGTAATGTATGTACACAGTGACTGCACCAGCAGAATAGCGAGTGCAGCTCTGGAGTATAATACAGGAGGTAACTCAGGATCAGTAATGTAATGTATGTACACAGTGACAGCAGCAGCAGAATAGTGAGTGCAGCTCTGGAGTATAATACAGGATATAACTTAGGATCAGTAATGTAATGTATGTACACAGTGACTGCACCAGCAGAATAGTGAGTGCAGCACTGGAGTATAATACAGGAGGTAACTCAGGATCAGTAATGTAATGTATGTACACAGTGACTGCACCAGCAGAATAGTGAGTGCAGCTCTGGAGTATAATACAGGATGTAACTCAGGACCAGTAATGTATGTACACAGTGACTGCACCAGCAGAATAGTGAGTGCAGCTCTGGAGTATAATACAGGAGGTAACCCAGGATCAGTAATGTAATGTATGTACACAGTGACTGCACCAGCAGAATAGTGAGTGCAGCTCTGGAGTATAATACAGGATGTAACTCAGGACCAGTAATGTATGTACACAGTGACTGCACCAGCAGAATAGTGAGTGCAGCTCTGGAGTATAATACAGGAGGTAACTCAGGATCAGTAATGTAATGTATGTACACAGTGACTGCACCAGCAGAATAGTGAGTGCAGCTCTGGAGTATAATACAGGAGGTAACTCAGGATCAGTAATGTAATGTATGTACACAGTGACTGCACCAGCAGAATAGTGAGTGCAGCTATGGAGTGTAATACAGGATGTAACTCAGGACCAGTAATGTAATGTATGTACACAGTGACTGCACCAGCAGAATAGTGATTGCAGCTCTGGAGTATAATACAGGATGTAACTCAGGATCAGTACAGGATCAGTAATGTATGTACACAGTGACTGCACCAGCAGAATAGTGAGTGCAGCTCTGGAGTATAATACAGGATATCATTTAGGATCAGTAACGTAATGTATGTACACAGTGACTGCACCAGCAGAATAGTGAGTGCAGCTCTGGAGTATAATACAGGATGTAACTCAGGATCAGTAATGTAATGTATATACATAGTGACTGCACCAGCAGAATAGTGAGAGCAGCTCTGGAGTATAATACAGGATGTAACTCAGGATCAGTAATGTAATGTATATACATAGTGACTGCACCAGCAGAATAGTGAGTGCAGCTCTGGAGTATAATACAGGATGTAACTCAGGATCAGTAATGTAATGTATGTACACAGTGACTGCACCAGCAGAATAGTGAGTGCAGCTCTGGAGTATAATACAGGATGTAACTCAGGATCAGTAAACACAGTGACTGCACCAGCAGAATAGTGAGTGCAGCTCTGGAGTATAATACATGATGTAACTCAGGATCAGTAATGTAATGTATGTACACAGTGACTGCACCAGCAGAATAGTGAGTGCAGCTCTGGAGTATAATACAGAATGTAACTCAGGATCAGTAATGTAATGTATGTGCACAGTGACTGCACCAGCAGAATAGTGAGCGCAGCTCTGGAGTATAATACAGGAGGTAACTCTTGATCAGTAATGTAATGCATGTACACAGTGACTGCACCAACAGAATAGTGAGTGCAGCTCTGGAGTATAATACAGGATGTAACTCAGGATCAGTAATGTAATGTATGTACACAGTGACTGCACCAGCAGAATAGGGAGTGCAGCTCTGGAGTATAATACAGGATGTAACTCAGGATCAGTAATGTAATGTATGTACACAGTGACTGCACCAGCAGAATAGTGAGTGCAGCTCTGGAGTATAATACAGGATGTAACTCAGGATCAGTAATGTAATGTATGTACACAGTGACTGCACCAGCAGAATAGTGAGTGCAGCTCTGGAGTATAATGCAGGATGTAACTCAGGATCAGTAATGTAATGTATGTACACAGTGACTGCACCAGCAGAATAGTGAGTGCAGCTCTGGAGTATAATACAGGATGTAACTCAGGATCAGTAATGTAATGTATGTACACAGTGACTGCACCAGCAGAATAGTGAGTGCAGCTCTGGAGTATAATGCAGGATGTAACTCAGGATCAGTAATGTAATGTATGTACACAGTGACTACACCAGCAGAATAGTGAGTGCAGCTCTGGAGTATAATACAGGATGTCACTCAGGATCAGTAATGTAATGTATGTACACAGTGACTGCACCAGCAGAATAGTGAGTGCAGCTCTGGAGTATAATACAGGATGTAACTCAGGATCAGTAATGTAATGTATGTACACAGTGACTGCACCAGCAGAATAGTGAGTGCAGCTCTGGAGTATAATACAGGATGTAACTCAGGATCAGTAATGTAATGTATGTACACAGTGATTGCACCAGCAGAATAGTGAGTGCAGCTCTGGAGTATAATACAGGATGTAACTCAGGATCAGTAATGTAATGTATGTACACAGTGACTGCACCAGCAGAATATTGAGTGCAGCTCTGGAGTATAATACAGGATGTAACTCAGGATCAGTAATGTAATGTATGTACACAGTGACTGCACCAGCAGAATAGTGAGTGCAGCTCTGGAGTATAATACAGGATGTAACTCAGGATCAGTAATGTAATGTATGTACACAGTGACTGCACCAGCAGAATAGTGAGTGCAGCTCTGGAGTATAATACAGAATGTAACTCAGGATCAGTAATGTAATGTATGTACACAGTGACTGCACCAGCAGAATAGTGAGTGCAGCTCTGGAGTATAATACAGGATGTAACTCAGGATCAGTAATGTAATGTATGTACACAGTGACTGCACCAGCAGAATAGTGAGTGCAGCTCTGGAGTATAATACAGGAGGTAACTCTGGATCAGTAATGTAATGTATGTACACAGTGACTGCACCAGCAGAATAGTGAGTGCAGCTCTGGAGTATAATACAGGATGTAACTCAGGATCAGTAATGTAATGTATGTGCACAGTGACTGCACCAGCTGAATAGTGAGTGCAGCTCTGGAGTATAATACAGGATGTAACTCAGGATCAGTAATGTAATGTATGTACACAGTGACTGCACCAGCAGAATAGTGAGTGCAGCTCTGGAGTATAATACAGGAGGTAACTCTGGATCAGTAATGTAATGTATGTACACAGTGACTGCACCAGCAGAATAGTGAGTGCAGCTCTGGAGTATAATACAGGATGTAACTCAGGATCAGTAATGTAATGTATGTGCACAGTGACTGCACCAGCAGAATAGTGAGTGCAGCTCTGGAGTATAATACAGGATGTAACTCAGGATCAGTAATGTAATGTATGTACACAGTGACTGCACCAGCAGAATAGTGAGTGCAGCTCTGGAGTATAATACAGGATGTAACTCAGGATCAGTAATGTAATGTATGTGCACAGTGACTGCACCAGCAGAATAGTGAGTGCAGCTCTGGAGTATAATACAGGATGTAACTCAGGATCAGTAATGTAATGTATGTACACAGTGACTGCACCAGCAGAATAGTGAGTGCAGCTCTGGAGTATAATACAGGATGTAACTCAGGATCAGTAATGTAATGTATGTGCACAGTGACTGCACCAGCAGAATAGTGAGTGCAGCTCTGGAGTATAATACAGGATGTAACTCAGGATCAGTAATGTAATGTATGTACACAGTGACTGCACCAGCAGAATAGTGAGTGCAGCTCTGGAGTATAATACAGGATGTAACTCAGGATCAGTAATGTAATGTATGTGCACAGTGACTGCACCAGCAGAATAGTGAGTGCAGCCCTGGAGTATAATACAGGAGGTAACACAGGATCAGTAATGTAATGTATGTACACAGTGACTGCACCAGCAGAATAGTGAGTGCAGCTCTGGAGTATAATACAGGAGGTAACTCTGGATCAATACAGGATAAGCAATATATTTACGAAGTTAGTTAACCCTTTGTGAAGAATAAATTTTCTTAAAAATGGTGGTGATGCCATTGAATATTCAGGACCAAGCGTTGCATAATCATATGTCATCATTTACGATGGTGGATATAAGAAGGTTTATGAAGTTGAATCTATTTTTTATTGTAAATGTTTTAGGCCGATTTCCATATTTCACCCCCTATGCTATAGATCCATGTCTACATTGTTCCAGGTTGCCGTTTCTATTGAGCTTCTTTTTTTAGGTTTCTGTAGTTTTAGATTCTTGCCTTCATCCATTCTCTATTTTCAGGGCAAATGTTTAGTGCGGCAGTGACTCAGATCAATACTGTACAGCAGAAGTGAAGAATGAAAAGACCATAATCAATATCTGAACAGGCCAATTATCCCCCCACTTACACACTGCAATTGTAATTTACAGAGCATTTCCACGCAGGGCACATTATACAGGAAGGCAATCAGCATCCATGTAGAACCAAGCACTGGGGGCTATCCTAAACCGATGCGGGGTCTGAGCTGTGGGGCGATCACACTCCTGAAATTACCAGCAATCAGAATCCTGTTTATTATATCTCGCCATAGTCCGTGGTACACCCACCATCACGGCTGTTATCTCAGGAGGCGGTGTGCAATCACATTGTTCGACAATAGAAGAGAATGGCTGCTTTATTCCAGAAACAGCGCCTCCACTGTCTATGGGTTGTGTCTGGTATTGCAGCTCAGCTCCTTTTAAAATAAATGTGGCTGATTGTAGTACCACACACAACCTGTGGGCAGTGATGGCGCTATTTCTTGAAAAAAAAAAAAAAAAAAGCAGCCTTTTTTATTATCCTGGACTAATCCTAGAATGCTCAATTGATCTCAAATTAATCCAAATAAACCTTGCGGCCAAGAAGATTTGGGATTGGCCAATCAGATTGCAGGATTTTATGGCTGCTGGGACCATTTAGGATCTTTAAAACAATTTGTTTTACATTTTAATTCATTTTAATGATTTGATTAATTTTTAATTAATTAAATTTTTAATTAATTGAAACGACTAGCCTCATTGCTACTGCAGCCAATGTAAAGGATTTTGATAAATCGGGGAATTGTTATTTGGGGCATTACCTACAAATTGAAGGTGGAATTTTCCCTTAAGGACATGGCTGGGACCCCCATGGATTTCCAGAAATAGGGTCCTGCATAGACTTCCAGGACCCTATTTCTGGAAATCCATGGGGGTCCCAGACATGACCTTAAGGGAAAACTCCACCTTCATTTTGCAAAGAAGTGAATGGACAGAAATGCACCCATGGGACCACCTCTCCATTCTGTCTCCACCTGGATGGAGTAGCTGGAAACCCCATGTCACAGGTGTGTCAGATGTAATGGACAGTCGCTCTGGATCTAGCAGCAGAAGGTCAGTGCGTTTGGCATTGCAAACGCCTTCTTAATCCTACTGACTTTTGGACCCAGCGGCGACCTCCCTCCTGCTCTGATTGACACACCCTGCTCTGGGTTTTTATAGACTCTCAGTCTGCTGCAGGGGGTTGCCGGTGATATTCTCATTTTCCCTTTTGAAGGCCTGAAGCAATAGCAGTCGGCTAGCTTCCTCTCTGGTGCCCTTGGAGGACGTTTGCTGTTATCTCTCTGGTGTCTGCTCAAGCTAAGTTTTCTCCCCTTTGTTTGTCTCCCTTGTTGTCTTTAGTTTATAGAGGGGACTGACCAGTGCTCACCCCCCCCCTCCCTATCTAGGGCCTAGCTCTCGTATACATGGATTAGGATTTCCTGTTTGGCGATAGGTGAGGAATCTATATAGAGACGGTAGGACAGGTAGGGTGATATTAGCAATGCCTAGGGGTCTCCACTCCCCCTTTCCCTAGCGTTTGGGCTACCCTCCCCTCATCTCTTCGTGTTGCACTTAGTCTTTCCCACACTGTGCGTGACCCCCCCATTAGCAGGTGGGAGAAAGGTTAGGAAGAACCAGGTGATATTCATAGCATATCCTGTGGGTAGACCATTAATGTTTACTCTGATAAACTCATCCGGGAACTCAGCAGCATGTGTTCACTTTCCCTACACTGCCCCCGCAGGTGACATGAGGCATTACACTTTTGGAGTTTTCGACACGAAATCAACCCCTTTCAGGATTCCGAGTTAATAGTCATTATTTAAGTGTTAGAAAACAGGGTTAATGTGCAGAGTTGGAGAATAAATTGATAAATAATGTTCGACGCGGCGAACAGAGCGGCTTCATTTTTATAGCAGATGGCCATTATAGATAATGATAACCCCTACCGGGTCAATTAGCAAGAGAAAAAAAATGTACAAGACAAAAAAAAATAAAAAACTGTACTGACATGGTTTGGGAAAATTCTGGGGCTTCGTCGTTCAGATTGGTAACCCGGATTCTGACTGTGGCCGTCCCGGTGTTTGCCGATTCCCCGTGGTCTATTGCCAGGATGACAAACTCATACAGATGACTGGGTCTCTCGTAATCCAAGCGTCTTGCTGGGCTAATGGTGCCCCGCGCGGATATGCCGAAATCAGGGCTGAGAGTGAAGTATGAAAACTCCCCGTTCACGCCGGAGTCACAGTCAGTGGCTGTCACTGATGAGAAAGAAAGAGAGGGAAAAAAAAGAAGAAAATAATTGCTTATACAGGAGGACAATTAGCACAAGTGATACATCAATACACCGTGTTATTAAAGGGAGAAAGGGACCGGTAGTTTAAAGCCAAGATAATTATGCCGTTGTTATTGAGAACATACGCAATGCCTGTAGTCACATCATTTCACGCCTTTGTTCTGGGCTCGCGCTAGTCGACATTTCAGAACTTCAAAAGGCACAAAAGACGGAATCTTCTTTTTTATGTTTTTTTTTTTTATTTGCAAAAAAATTGTTTCACAGCATCACTGTTTTTTTGCCACATTCAATGCATCTAACGAGCAGCAACCCAAGCATCGGATGGCGGCAGGTCCCTGTCCTCAGGAGATTACAATCCAATTTCCCCATCTTTTACACACACTGGGTCTAATTATATAGCAAGCCGACTCGGTATCTGCACATTTAAAGGGGTATTCCAGGCTAGAAAAATGGTCACCTATCAACTGGGGTCTAAGGGGTAACGTTTGTCCTTGTGGAGAGTGACAAGCCTGGCGTGTCAGAGTGAGGAGACTTATAAGCCATGCAATGCTCCTCTGGGAAACTAAATATGCAAATTGTCTCTTCAGGGAGGAAGAGGACTTGAACTCTAATGCCACCTATTGGAAGGAGCAATCCTAAAAGCCAATAAAGAGCCTTACCACATAACTTAGGATTAAAGCCAAACCGGAATCTCAATTTGCACAGACATGATGTTATGAGGCATTGCCCCTCATCAGTGCAAAGTTCGATATCTGATTTGGCTAGGCTTTGAAATGGGGTCTAAGGGGTAACGTTTCTCCTTGCGGAGAGTGACAAATCAAGACTTAGTCCTTTAGACCCAACTCCAGAGCCTCTCACCTAGCCAAATCAGATCTCATACTTTGCACTGATGAGGGGCAACACACCGAAACACTGTGTCTGGAAATTGAGATTCTGGTTTGGCTTTTATCCTAAGTCATATTGCAAGGCTCGTTAAAAAGTCGATATTGACTTTTAGGATCGTTGCTTCTAATAGGTGACGCTACAGTGTTAGCCCTCTTTCTCTCTGAACAGACAATTTGCACACCTATCAACCGGAAATGTGATCATTGACAGATTGGTGTTGGTGCCACCAAACTCCAAATGGGTGGGCTCATGCCTCCATTACTCTTCTAGTCACCAGACCACATATAGAAGGCGTTGAATGGAGAAACCAGTCACCATGTGACTCCATTCATGATCTGTAGAAGTGACTATTATAGCCAAGACCTCGGCTATCC
Organism: Phyllobates terribilis; assembly: GCF_046119375.1. Classification (NCBI taxonomy): domain Eukaryota; kingdom Metazoa; phylum Chordata; class Amphibia; order Anura; family Dendrobatidae; genus Phyllobates; species Phyllobates terribilis. The sequence continues at coordinate 11,654,882 of NW_027362774.1, forward strand.
TTCTCGGCGACATATGCCTTGAATGGAGAATCTTGGTGCATGTGCGACTGGCGGCTCCAATCTACTCCTCTTGCCAGGCAAAAAAGGAGACATAAGTCCTCAGTACTGGCAACTGGTGAGGCTACCTGTGATGGGATCCAGACCGGTCTAAAAATTATCCCCATCCAGTGGATGGATATTTTTTGATAGACTGGAGTATCCCTTTAGCGCATTTTTTGCAGCAGTTTTCCCAAAACGTCCTGTCACTGCAACGAGTTGATCCATCCTTAGACATATCGGAGAAAACCCAAGAGGACATGCAAACTTTGAGTCTAGCTAAGGCTAACCCCTCACTGACTGTGTTAATGCAGTTTGGCCATTTTAGTTGATAATTTTTGGGTAGAGAAAAAGGGATAATGCAAAAATTAGCCAAAAGGCAACTGGCAAAGTAAATAGTGACCAGTCGAGGATAGATCATTTTGGTTGATGGCCATCGATGTCATGGACACAAGTAGCTTTTGGGTCCCAATGGTGTATTTGTAACTGGTGCACCCTAATGATTATGTATTATTTTGGCTTTTTTTTGTCTCGCCCATGATCTGAAAAGTAGCAGGAGGCTTATCTCTTATTTTTTTGGAATGTAGCAAAAATTACCTAATGATCCTTATTGCCTAAGTGTGGGCAAAAGTCATCATGTCCTGGTTCTATAAAGCAGCCCCCATGGTTCTTCAGCCGTTTTTTTGGCTGCACCGAGAACTTCCCCAGCGATACTTAAATTTGTGTTTTTGCAAATCCTTTATTCATCATCGGTCAATGCACCTGAGATCCCGATCCCAACATTTTGCCGTCCGGCACTGAATACACGGCCGTAGTTACGCTTCCTCGGATGGGTTTCCAGCAGGATTTATTACACTTCAACCATATAACGAGGATATACTAACCTTGCAGGAGAGAGGTTGCCACGGGCACAGTCTCAGGGACGCCGTCTCTGCTGTAGATTGTCTGCTGAAATTCTGGGGTGCAATCATTTATGTCTATAATCACCACCACAACCTGCAAGACATTTCCATTAACCAAGTAAGAGTTTCAGCAGAGCGCAGTAAAACGGACACTAATATCTTGATATAAAAATGATTCAGTGTGCACCCGCCTCCTGCGCTCGGAGCCGTAAAATCCCCTTCCGCACATCAGTATTATACTTGGGTCATAAACTTGCCCTTTAATACATGTATAGCACATGCCAGTGTCTGTATCCAGGGGCAGCGCCAAAGTTTTACCCAAAAACTGCAGTTTAAGAGAGTGAAAGTTATAAAAAAAGTTTCTTTTTTTTTACCAGTGGGGTCAAACCTGCTGCCCTTCTAAAGCCACAGGCATAATCAAGACATTAAAGGGGGCTATTACTGCTCACTACCAGGGTCTGAGACCCCCAGTGATCAGGGAAAGTAAGTATTGCACAGTACCCATGTAACGAGGGACAGGACATGTCTCCAGAGTGAGAAAAGCGCTGTGCAACAAGCTCTGAACAGCGCACTCCCCTCCACTAAACTCAGAACTCACTAACAGGTTATAACAAAATGGGATTTCAAACCTGGAAACTCCATCAGCAGAATAGTGAGTGCAGCTCTGGAGTATAATACAGGATGTAACTCAGGATCAGTAATGTAATGTATGTACACAGTGACTGCACCAGCAGAATAGTGAGTGCAGCTCTGGAGTATAATACAGGATGTAACTCAGGATCAGTAATGTAATGTATGTACACAGTGACTGCACCAGCAGAATAGTGAGCGCAGCTCTGGAGTATAATACAGGATGTAACTCAGGATCAGTAATGTAATGTATGTACACAGTGACTGCACCAGCAGAATAGTGAGTGCAGCTCTGGAGTATAATACAGGATGTAACTCAGGATCAGTAATGTAATGTATGTACACAGTGACTGCACCAGCAGAATAGTGAGTGCAGCTCTGGAGTATAATACAGGATGTAACTCAGGATCAGTAATGTAATGTATGTACACAGTGACTGAACCAGCAGAATAGTGAGTGCAGCTCTGGAGTATAATACAGGATGTAACTCAGGATCAGTAATGTAATGTATGTACACAGTGACTGCACCAGCAGAATAGTGAGTGCAGCTCTGGAGTATAATACAGGATGTAACTCAGGATCAGTAATGTAATGTATGTACACAGTGACTGCACCAGCAGAATAGTGAGCGCAGCTCTGGAATATAATACAGGATGTAACTCAGGATCAGTAATGTAATGTATGTACACAGTGACTGCACCAGCAGAATAGTGAGTGCAGCTCTGGAGTATAATACAGGATGTAACTCAGGATCAGTAATGTAATGTATGTACACAGTGACTGCACCAGCAGAATAGTGAGTGCAGCTCTGGAGTATAATACAGGATGTAACTCAGAATCAGTAATGTAATGTATGTACACAGTGACTGCACCAGCAGAATAGTGAGTGCAGCTCTGGAGTATAATACTGGATGTAACTCAGGATCAGTAATGTAATGTATGTACACAGTGACTGCAACAGCAGAATAGTGAGTGCAGCTCCAGAGTATAATACAGGATGTAACTCAGGATCAGTAATGTAATGTATGTACACAGTGACTGCACCAGCAGAATAGTGAGTGCAGCTCTGGAGTATAATACAGGATGTAACTCAGGATCAGTAATGTATGTATACAGTGACTGCACCAGCAGAATAGTGAGTGCAGCTCTGGAGTATAATACAGGAGGTAACTCAGGATCAGCAATGTAATGTATGTACACAAAGACTGCACCAGCAGAATAGTGAGTGCAGCTCTGGAGTATAATACAGGATGGAACTCAGGATCAGTAATGTAATGTATGTACACAGTGACTGCACCAGCAGAATAGTGAGTGCAGCTCTGGAGTATAATACAGGATGTAATTCAGGATCAGTAATGTAATGTATGTACACAGTGACTGCACCAGCAGAATAGTGAGTGCAGCTCTGGAGTATAATACAGGAGGTAGCTCAGGATCAGTAATGTAATGTATGTACACAGTGACTGCACCAGCAGAATAGTGAGTACAGCTCTGGAGTATAATACAGGATGTAACTCAGGATCAGTAATGTAATGTATGTACACAGTGACTGCACCAGCAGAATAGTGAGTGCAGCTCTGGCGTATAATACAGGATGTAACTCAGGATCAGTAATGTAATGTATGTACACAGTGACTGCACCAGCAGAATAGTGAGTGCAGCTCTGGAGTATAATACAGGATGTAACTCAGGATCAGTAATGTAATGTATGTACACAGTGACTGCACCAGCAGAATTGTGAGTGCAGCTCTGGAGTATAATACAGGATGTAACTCAGGATCAGTAAGGTAATGTATGTACACAGTGACTCCACCAGCAGAATAGTGAGTGCAGCTCTGGAGTATAATACAGGATGTAACTCAGGATCAGTAATGTAATGTATGTAGACAGTGACTACATCAGCAGAATAGTGAGTGCAGCTCTAGAGTATAATACAGGAGGTAACTCAGGATCAGTAATGTAATGTGTGTACACAGTGACTGCACCAGCAGAATAGTGAGTGCAGCTCTGGAGTATAATACAGGGTGTAACTCAGGATCAGTACAGGATCAGTAATGTAATGTATGTAGACAGTGACTACATCAGCAGAATAGTGAGTGCAGCTCTAGAGTATAATACAGGAGGTAACTCAGGATCAGTAATGTAATGTGTGTACACAGTGACTGCACCAGCAGAATAGTGAGTGCAGCTCTAGAGTATAATACAGGATGTAACTCAGGATCAGTAATGTAATGTATGTACACAGTGACTGCACCAGCAGAATAGTGAGTGCAGCTCTGGGGTATAATACAGGATGTAACTCAGGATCAGCACAGGATCAGTGATGTAATGTATGTACACAGTGACTGCACCAGCAGAATAGTGAGTGCAGCTCTGGAGTATAATACAGGATGTAACTCAGGATCAGTAATGTAATGTATGTACACAGTGACTGCACCAGCAGAATAGTGAGTGCAGCTCTGGAGTATGAGACAGGATGTAACTCAGGATCAGTAATGTAATGTATGTACACAGTGTCTGCACCAGCAGAATAGTGAGTGCAGCTCTGGGGTATAATACAGGATATAACTCAGGAACAGTAATGTAATGTATGAACATAGTGACTGTACCAGCAGAATAGTGAGCGCAGCTCTTGGGTATAATACAGGATGTAACTCAGGATCAGTAATGTAATGTATGTACACAGTGACTGCACCAGCAGAATAGTGAGCGCAGCTCTGGAGTATAATACAGGATGTAACTCAGGATCAGTAATGTAATGTATGTACACAGTGACTGCACCAGCAGAATAGTGAGTGCAGCTCTGGAGTATAATACAGGATGTAACTCAGGATCAGTAATGTAATGTATGTACACAGTGACTGCACCAGCAGAATAGTGAGTGCAGCTCTGGAGTATAATACAGGATGTAACTCAGGATCAGTAATGTAATGTATGTACACAGTGACTGAACCAGCAGAATAGTGAGTGCAGCTCTGGAGTATAATACAGGATGTAACTCAGGATCAGTAATGTAATGTATGTACACAGTGACTGCACCAGCAGAATAGTGAGTGCAGCTCTGGAGTATAATACAGGATGTAACTCAGGATCAGTAATGTAATGTATGTACACAGTGACTGCACCAGCAGAATAGTGAGCGCAGCTCTGGAATATAATACAGGATGTAACTCAGGATCAGTAATGTAATGTATGTACACAGTGACTGCACCAGCAGAATAGTGAGTGCAGCTCTGGAGTATAATACAGGATGTAACTCAGGATCAGTAATGTAATGTATGTACACAGTGACTGCACCAGCAGAATAGTGAGTGCAGCTCTGGAGTATAATACAGGATGTAACTCAGAATCAGTAATGTAATGTATGTACACAGTGACTGCACCAGCAGAATAGTGAGTGCAGCTCTGGAGTATAATACTGGATGTAACTCAGGATCAGTAATGTAATGTATGTACACAGTGACTGCAACAGCAGAATAGTGAGTGCAGCTCCAGAGTATAATACAGGATGTAACTCAGGATCAGTAATGTAATGTATGTACACAGTGACTGCACCAGCAGAATAGTGAGTGCAGCTCTGGAGTATAATACAGGATGTAACTCAGGATCAGTAATGTATGTATACAGTGACTGCACCAGCAGAATAGTGAGTGCAGCTCTGGAGTATAATACAGGAGGTAACTCAGGATCAGCAATGTAATGTATGTACACAAAGACTGCACCAGCAGAATAGTGAGTGCAGCTCTGGAGTATAATACAGGATGGAACTCAGGATCAGTAATGTAATGTATGTACACAGTGACTGCACCAGCAGAATAGTGAGTGCAGCTCTGGAGTATAATACAGGATGTAATTCAGGATCAGTAATGTAATGTATGTACACAGTGACTGCACCAGCAGAATAGTGAGTGCAGCTCTGGAGTATAATACAGGAGGTAGCTCAGGATCAGTAATGTAATGTATGTACACAGTGACTGCACCAGCAGAATAGTGAGTACAGCTCTGGAGTATAATACAGGATGTAACTCAGGATCAGTAATGTAATGTATGTACACAGTGACTGCACCAGCAGAATAGTGAGTGCAGCTCTGGCGTATAATACAGGATGTAACTCAGGATCAGTAATGTAATGTATGTACACAGTGACTGCACCAGCAGAATAGTGAGTGCAGCTCTGGAGTATAATACAGGATGTAACTCAGGATCAGTAATGTAATGTATGTACACAGTGACTGCACCAGCAGAATTGTGAGTGCAGCTCTGGAGTATAATACAGGATGTAACTCAGGATCAGTAAGGTAATGTATGTACACAGTGACTCCACCAGCAGAATAGTGAGTGCAGCTCTGGAGTATAATACAGGATGTAACTCAGGATCAGTAATGTAATGTATGTAGACAGTGACTACATCAGCAGAATAGTGAGTGCAGCTCTAGAGTATAATACAGGAGGTAACTCAGGATCAGTAATGTAATGTGTGTACACAGTGACTGCACCAGCAGAATAGTGAGTGCAGCTCTGGAGTATAATACAGGGTGTAACTCAGGATCAGTACAGGATCAGTAATGTAATGTATGTAGACAGTGACTACATCAGCAGAATAGTGAGTGCAGCTCTAGAGTATAATACAGGAGGTAACTCAGGATCAGTAATGTAATGTGTGTACACAGTGACTGCACCAGCAGAATAGTGAGTGCAGCTCTAGAGTATAATACAGGATGTAACTCAGGATCAGTAATGTAATGTATGTACACAGTGACTGCACCAGCAGAATAGTGAGTGCAGCTCTGGGGTATAATACAGGATGTAACTCAGGATCAGCACAGGATCAGTGATGTAATGTATGTACACAGTGACTGCACCAGCAGAATAGTGAGTGCAGCTCTGGAGTATAATACAGGATGTAACTCAGGATCAGTAATGTAATGTATGTACACAGTGACTGCACCAGCAGTATAGTGAGTGCAGCTCTGGAGTATGAGACAGGATGTAACTCAGGATCAGTAATGTAATGTATGTACACAGTGTCTGCACCAGCAGAATAGTGAGTGCAGCTCTGGGGTATAATACAGGATATAACTCAGGAACAGTAATGTAATGTATGAACATAGTGACTGTACCAGCAGAATAGTGAGCGCAGCTCTTGGGTATAATACAGGATGTAACTCAGGATCAGTAATGTAATGTATGTACACAGTGACTGCACCAGCAGAATAGTGAGTGCAGCTCTGGAGTTTAAGACAGGATGTAACTCAGGATTAGTACAGGATAAGTAATGTAATGTATGTACACAGTGATTCCATCAGCAGAATAGTGAGTGCAGCTCTGGAGTATAATACAGGATGTAACTCAGGATCAGTAATGTAATGTATGTACACAGTGACAGCACCAGCAGAATAGTGAGTGCAGCTCTGGGGTATAATACAGGATGTAACTCAGGATCAGTAATGTAATGTATGTACACAGTGACTGCACCAGCAGAATAGTGAGTGCAGCTCTGGAGTATGAGACAGGATGTAACTCAGGATCAGTATAGGAACAGTAATGTAATGTATGTACATAGTGACTGTACCAGCAGAATAGTGAGCGCAGCTCTGGGGTATAATACAGGATGTAACTCAGGATCAGTAATGTGATGTATGTACACAGTGACTGCACCAGCAGAATAGTGAGTGCAGCTCTGGGGTATAATACAGGATGTAACTCAGGATCAGTACAGGATCAGTAATGTATGTACACAGTGACTGCACAAGCAGAATAGTGAGTGCAGCTCTGGAGTTTAATACAGGATGTAACTCAGGATCAGTAATGTAATGTATGTACACAGTGACTGCACCACCAGAATACTGAGTGCAGCTCTGGAGTATAATACAGGATGTAACGCAGGATCAGTAATGTAATGTATGTACACAGTGACTGCACCAGCAGAATAGTGAGTGCAGCTCTGGAGTATAAGACAGGATGTAACTCAGGATCAGTATAGGAACAGTAATGTAATGTATGTACACAGTGATTCCATCAGCAGAATAGTGAGTGCCGCTCTGGAGTATAATACAGGATGTAACTCAGGATCAGTAATGTAATGTATGTACACAGTGACTGCACCACCAGAATACTGAGTGCAGCTCTGGAGTATAATACAGGATGTAACTCAGGATCAGTAATGTAATGTATGTACACAGTGACTGCACCAGCAGAATAGTGAGTGCAGCTCTGGAGTATAAGACAGGATGTAACTCAGGATCAGTATAGGAACAGTAATGTAATGTATGTACACAGTGACTGCACCAGCAGAATAGTGAGAGCAGCTCTGGAGTATAATACAGGATGTAACTCAGGATCAGTAATGTAATGTATGTACACAGTGACTGCACCAGCAGAATTGTGAGTGCAGCTCTGGGGTATAATACAGGATGTAACTCAGGATCAGTAATGTATGTACACAGTGACTGCACCAGCAGAATAGTGAGTGCAGCTCTGGAGTATAATACAGAATGTAACTCAGGATCAGTAATGTAATGTATGTACACAGTGACTGCACCAGCAGAATAGTGAGTGCAGCTCTGGAGTATAATACAGGATGTAACTCAGGATCAGTAATGTAATGTATGTACACAGTGACAGCACCAGCAGAATAGTGAGTGCAGCTCTGGAGTATAATACAGGATGTAACTCAGGATCAGTAATGTAATGTATGTACACAGTGACTGCACCAGCAGAATAGTGAGTGCAGCTCTGGGGTATAATACAGGATGTAACTCAGGATCAGTAATGTATGTACACAGTGACTGCACCAGCAGAATAGTGAGTGCAGCTCTGGAGTATAATACAGAATGTAACTCAGGATCAGTAATGTAATGTATGTACACAGTGACTGCACCAGCAGAATAGTGAGTGCAGCTCTGGAGTATAATACAGGATGTAACTCAGGATCAGTAATGTATGTACACAGTGACTGCACCAGCAGAATAGTGAGTGCAGCTCTGGAGTATAATACAGGATGTAACTCAGGATCAGTAATGTATGTACACAGTGACTGCACCAGCAGAATAGTGAGTGCAGCTCTGGAGTTTAATACAGAAGGTTAATCCCTGGCTACAGGTTATCGTGAAGAAACAATTGTGCTGTACTCACATTCCCTGAGTCCACTGATGAGTTTCCAGCCAATCAGTGAGCTCAGTGGCTCTGGGTGGAGCATTCCCATGTAGACAAACAGCTCTACCATGAGCTGCAGAGCTCACTGGTTGGTTGCCGCACTGTCGATCTAATGTCAGCGCCAAAGCCCCACTTTGGGACCAGCGGCGAACTTTGCTGGTGGACCAGGGGAAGGTGAGAACCGCGCAGTTTGTTTCTTAAGTACAAGCCCTTTAAGCTTTTTGTTTATAGAGTGGATGAAGAGTTGAGGACACAGGCGTGGAGGAAGAAGTGGCTCATAAGTGGAAAAAGAAGCAGATCTATCTGACAGGAGATAACCAACCAACCGAACCATAACTCAATAAAACACTTACAATTATGCTACTGAGTTATTGCTCCAAGGTCCTACAGCTGTGCCTGCTGTGGTCTGTGACATGACATACTGCAGCTGGCACCTGTTCACATTTGCTTCATTCTTTTAAGGTGTGCTGGTCAGTTATTTTTTCTATAGTGGATGCACTATTGCATTTCTTTTACATTATGAGCAATCGTGGGACATGAAAGTTTCTGATATTCACCCGTCTATTGATTTATGCAAAGTTTGCTGAAACAACAGTGTCCATTTAAAAGTTAGGGGCAATATTCTCATTTTTAATCCTTAAAAATGTAATTTTGGGAAAAAAACTATAAAGTAATCACAGTGTATGTAGAGTACATATCATGGGAATAATTCACCTCCACAGAGCTGCTCAGCGGGCGCCAGTCTTCACTCGCTCTCACCAGTAACAAAAACTGGTTGGGTTCGGTCTCAAAGTCCACGGTCCGGGATAAGGTGACGTCCCCACTAAGCTGGTGAATGCGAAATAAATTGCTTGGGTTGCTGACCAGACTGTAGCTTAATGGGCGATTCTGATGAGAATTTGCTGACACCGAGAGCAGCCTGAAACATTCAGAAGGTGCCCAAAAAAAGATTATTACTAAATATATAAACAGTATAAGAAATTAAATTTGCAACATATTTGCCAAGAATATATGGTTGAGTCATTAACAGGGTGTTCTCAAGGTTAATCTTCAGGAGTACACCGCTCACCTGCCTCCTGGCTTCTTGCTTGCTGGGAACCTGTGTGCTCCTGAAGATTGACAACTCTGAACATTGGCATAGTGTCACATGTTATGTATATATAGTGCCAGGAAAGTTATATGGTCAATTTCAATCAAATGAGAAAATGTATCTTCCAGCTAAGATATGTATTATAGTAGTTATATTCTTGTACACAGGGGCAGTATTATAGTAGTTATATTCTTGTATATAGGGGCAGTATTATAGTAGTTATATTCTTGTACATAGGGGGCAGTATTATAGTAGTTATATTCTTGTACATAGGGGCAGTATTATAGTAGTTATATTCTTGTACATAGAGGCAGTATTATAGTAGTTATATTATTGTACATAGGAGGCAGTATTATAGTAGTTATATTCTTGTACATAGGGGGCAGTATTATAGTAGTTATATTCTTGTACATAGAGGCAGTATTATAGTAGTTATATTCTTGTACACAGGGGCAGTATTATAGTAGTTATATTCTTGTACATAGGGGCCAGTATTATAGTAGTTATATTCTTGTACATAGGGGGCAGTATTATAGTAGTTATATTCTTGTACATAGGAGCAGTATTATAGTAGTTATATTCTTGTACACAGGGGCAGTATTATAGTAGTTATATTCTTGTATATAGGGGCAGTATTATAGTAGTTATATTCTTGTACATAGGAGCAGTATTATAGTAGTTATATTCTTGTACACAGGGGCAGTATTATAGTAGTTATATTCTTGTATATAGGGGCAGTATTATAGTAGTTATATTCTTGTACATAGGGGGCAGTATTATAGTAGTTATATTCTTGTACATAGGGGCAGTATTATAGTAGTTATATTCTTGTACATAGAGGCAGTATTATAGTAGTTATATTATTGTACATAGGAGGCAGTATTATAGTAGTTATATTCTTGTACATAGGGGGCAGTATTATAGTAGTTATATTCTTGTACATAGAGGCAGTATTATAGTAGTTATATTCTTGTACACAGGGGCAGTATTATAGTAGTTATATTCTTGTACATAGGGGCCAGTATTATAGTAGTTATATTCTTGTACATAGGGGGCAGTATTATAGTAGTTATATTCCTGTACATAGGAGCAGTATTATAGTAGTTATATTCTTGTACATAGGGAGCAGTATTATAGAAGTTATATTCTTGTACATAGGGAGCAGTATTATAGAAGTTATATTCTTGTACATAGGAGCAGTATTATAGTAGTTATATTCTTGTATATAGGAGCAGTATTATAGTAGTTATATTCTTGTACATAGGGGGCAGTATTATAGTAGTTATATTCCTGTACATAGGAGCAGTATTATAGTAGTTATATTCTTGTACATAGGGAGCAGTATTATAGAAGTTATATTCTTGTACATAGGGAGCAGTATTATAGAAGTTATATTCTTGTACATAGGAGCAGTATTATAGTAGTTATATTCTTGTATATAGGAGCAGTATTATAGTAGTTATATTCTTGTACATAGGGAGCAGTATTATAGAAGTTATATTCTTGTACATAGGAGCAGTATTATAGTAGTTATATTCTTGTACATAGGGAGCAGTATTATAGAAGTTATATTCTTGTACATAGGAGCAGTATTATAGTAGTTATATTCTTGTATATATGAGCAGTATTATAGTAGTTATATTCTTGTATAAAGGAGCAGTATTATAGTAGTTATATTCTTGTACATGGGGGGCAGTATTATAGTAGTTATATTCTTGTACATAGGAGCAGTATTATAGTAGTTATATTCTTGTACATAGGGGGCAGTATTATAGTAGTTATATTCTTGTACATAGGGGTAGTATTATAGTAGTTATATTCTTGTACATAGGAGCAGTATTATAGTTTTTATATTCTTGTACATAGGAGCAGTATTATAGTAGTGATATTTTTGTATATAGGAGCAGTATTATAGTAGTTATATTCTTGTACATAGGAGCAGTATTATAATAGATATATTCTTGTACATAGGGGCAGTATTATATTAGTTATATTCTTGTACATAGGGGGCAGTATTATAGCAGTTGTATTCTTGTACATAGGGGCAGTATTATATTAGTTATATTCTTGTACATAGGGGGCAGTATTATAGCAGTTGTATTCTTGTATATAGGGGGCAGTATTATATTAGTTATATTCTTGTACATAGAAGCAGTATTATAGTAGTTATATTCTTGTACATATGGGGCAGTATTATAGTAGTTATATTCTTGCACTCAGGGGGCAGTATTATAGTAGTTATATTCTTGTACATAGGGGCAGTATGATAGTAGTTATATTCTTGTACATAGGGGCAGTATTATAGTAGTTATATTCTTGTACCTAGGGGGCAGTATTATAGTAGTTATATTCTTGTACATAGGAGCAGTATTATAGTAGTTATATTCTTGTACATAGGAGCAGTATTATAGTAGTTATATTCTTGTACATAGGGGCAGTATTATAGTAGTTATATTCTTGTACATAGAGCCAGTATTATAGTAGTTATAATCTTGTACATAGGGGGCAGTATTATGGCAGTTGTATTCTTGTACATAGGAGCAGTATTATAGTAGTTATATTCTTGTACATAGGGGCAGTATTATAGTAGTTATATGCTTGTACATAGGGGCAGTATTATAGTAGTTATATTCTTGTAAATAGGAGCAGTATTATAGTAGTTATATTCTTGTACATAGGGAGCAGTATTATAATAGTTATATTCTTGTACATAGGGGCAGTATTATAGTAGTTATATTCTTGTACATGGGGAGCAGTATTATAGTAGTTATATTCTTGTACATAGGAGCAGTATTATAGTAGTTACATTCTTGTACATAGAGGGCAGTATTATAGTAGTTATATTCTTGTATATGAGGAGCAGGATTTTAGTAGTTATATTCTTGTACATAGGGGGCAGTATTATAGTAGTTATATTCTTGTAAATAGGAGCAGTATTATAGTAGTTATATTCTTGTACATAAGGGCAGTATTATAGTAGTTATATTCTTGTACATAGGGGGCAGTATTATAGCAGTTGTATTCTTGTATGTAGGAGCAGTATTATAGTAGTTATATTCTTGTACATAAGGGTAGTATTATAGCAGTTGTATTCTTGTACATAGGAGCAGTATTGTAGTAGTTATATTCTTGTACATAGGGACAGTATTATAGCAGTTGTATTCTTGTACATAGGAACAGTATTGTAGTAGTTATATTCTTGTACATAGGGGGCAGTATTATAGTAGTTATATTCTTGTACATAGGAGCAGTATTATAGTAGTTATATTCTTGTACATAGGGGGCAGTATTATAGTAGTTATATTCTTGTACATAGGAGCAGTATTATAGTAGTTACATTCTTGTACATATGGGCAGTATTATAGCAGTTGTATTCTTGTACATAGGGGGCAGTATTATATTAGTTATATTCTTGTACATAGGGGGCAGTATTATAGTAGTGATATTTTTGTATATAGGAGCAGTATTATAGTACTTATATTCTTGTACATATGGGGCAGTATTATAGTAGTTTATATTCTTGTACTTAGGGGGCAGTATTATAGTAGTTATATTCTTGTACATAGGGGCAGTATGATAGTAGTTATATTCTTGTATATCGGGGCAGTATTATAGTAGTTATATTCTTGTACATAGGAGCAGTATTATAGCAGTTATATTCTTGTACATAGGGGGCAGTATTATAGTAGTTATATTCTTGTAAATAGAAGCAGTATTATAGTAGTTATATTCTTGTACATAAGGGCAGTATTATAGCAGTTGTATTCTTGTACATAGGGGCAGTATTATAGTAGTTATATTCTTGTACATAGCCGGCTGTATTATAGTAGTTATATTCTTGTACGTAGGAGCAGTATTATAGTAGTTATATTCTTGTACATAGGGACAGTATTATAGTAGTTATATTCTTGTATATCGGGGCAGTATTATAGTAGTTATATTCTTGTACATAGGAGCAGTATTATAGTAGTTATATTCTTGTACTTAGGGGGCAGTATTATAGTAGTTATATTCTTGTACATAGGAGCAGTATTGTAGTAGTTATATTCTTGTACATAGGGACAGTATTATAGCAGTTGTATTCTTGTACATAGGGGACAGTATTATAGTAGTTATATTCTTGTACATAGAGGGCAGTATTATAGTAGTTATATTCTTGTACATAGGGGCAGTATTATAGCAGTTGTATTCTTGTACATAGGGGGCAGTATTATAGTAGTTATATTTTTGTACATAGGAGCAGTATTATAGTAGTTATATTCTTGTACATAAGGGCAGTATTATAGCAGTTGTATTCTTGTACGTAGGAGCAGTATTATAGTAGTTATATTCTTGTACATAGGGACAGTATTATAGTAGTTATATTCTTGTATATCGGGGCAGTATTATAGTAGTTATATTCTTGTACATAGGAGCAGTATTATAGTAGTTATATTCTGGTACATAGGGGGCAGTATTATTGTAGTTATATTCTTGTAAATAGGCGCAGTATTATAGTAGATATATTCTTGTACATAGGGGGCAGTATTATAGTAGTTATATTCTTGTACATAAGGGCAGTATTATAGCAGTTGTATTCTTGTACATAGGAGCAGTATTATAGTAGTTATATTCTTTTACATAGGGGCAGTATTATAGTAGTTATATTCTTGTACATAGGGGCAGTATTATAGTAGTTATATTCTTGTACATAGGGACAGTATTATAGCAGTTGTATTCTTGTACATAGGAGCAGTATTATAGTAGTTATATTCTTGTATATAGGGGCAGTATTATAGTAGTTATATTTTTGTGCATAGGGGGCAGTAGTATAGGAGTTATATTCCTGTACATAGGGGGCAGTATTATAGTAGTTATATTCTTGTACATAGGAGCAGTAATATAGTAGTTATATTCTTGTACATAGGGGGCAGTATTATAGTAGTTATATTTTTGTGCATAGGGGGCAGTAGTATAGTAGTTATATTCTTGTACATAGGGCGCAGTATTATAGTAGCTATAGTCTTGTACATAGGGGGCAGTATTATAGTAGTTCTATTCTTGTACATAGGGGCAGTATTATAGTAGTTATATTCTTGTACATAGGGGGCAGTAGTATAGTAGTTATATTCTTGTACATAGGGCGCAGTATTATAGTAGTTATAGTCTTGAACGGAGGAGACAGTATTATATTGGTTACTCATGGTGTACCTCTGAATGAGAAAAGTAATATAATTTCCAGGAACTTACACTTGTCCTGCAGGTGTGTTTTCTGGCACATAGATTATATAAGAGACATTTCTAAACTGGGGAGGTCTTTCACCAGCAATCACTGACACCAAAGCCAGTGAGCTTTTTTTTCCAAATATATCAGCCGCTTGCACAGTTAGTAGATACTCTACACCTTCCTCCAGGACTTGTCCGGTGGTCTGTATCCATCCATTACTTCTATCCACTCCGAACCTTGTGTCACCACCTGGATTAAAAGAATCAAATCTTAATGTGGCTCAAGTCACAAAGCCAGTATAAATATGACTTTACAACCCACAACAAATCATCCATTGAAGGTTTTCTAGTTTTAGGTAATTTAAGCTCTACCAGAGTATAATAATTGAGATTTAATTATTTGAAAAATAAAATTCAACATGAAGTGCTGTTGCATGGGAGTATATACTAATATGGTGTCAATGAGCATCCATAATATTTATATATTTATAGAAGGATAGTGTCCCTTCACCTTCCAAAAGGAAATATTCCACTTCTCCATTGACGCCTTCATCTTTATCAATGGCGTGTAATTTGTACACGTTTGTTCCAGCTGTGGCCAAAGGAGACACGTTTGCCAAGAAAGGATACGGCTGCATTGTCCATTGTGGGGATTCATCATTAACGTCTGTTACTGTCAGCTGCAGATTAACAAGATACAAACCTTTTCCTGCAAAACAGAAAAGAATTCCTAATATAATCACCGGCAGCAAAGAAAAAAATATTAACGTGGATAAGAAAACATGACATCACATATAACATCCTCATATTCTTCAACATACATAGCAGTATAGTAATACTCTTGTACTCCTTGTACAATAGTGGGGGTGACCAATAATGACCACACAGATTACACCTGATGTTCTGGCACACGACGCTCGCATGCACAACCTCAACACCGAGCAAGCGCCTGCCAGGTGACCAACCTGACCACACTTATAGAATTTCCTCAGCTAACCGGAATAGAAACAGATGCCTTTCCCTCTTTTAATGAAAAAGGAATTGTTACGATTCTGTTGTCAGGTATCCCGGAACCAGGGGCTCCTTAACTGTCCATAAAGCTAGGGGTGCCCTTGCTATCCCTATTCATCGGATTACTTCTAATGGTGAAGACGCAGGGGCCACGTACCTTGCTGAGCTCCTGAATCCATCCTCAGTCTGTTCCCTCCCCCCATCCAGGGAAGAGGGAAGTAGTAAAGTATGGCAATACACCAATCCCAGACCAACAAGGTAATACGAACAGGGATAAAGGAAAATACCAATCATACAAAAATACTCACACAAACAACAGAGGGAAACACCAGGGAGTGAAGAAAGGGAAAAAAACAAGTAGGAGAAGGAGAGGATTTGCACACAACCAAAGCCAAGCAACAGTCTTAGATAAATACATCAAACGCCTCCTCAAACAACAACTCTCCACCAATTCCTCCTGTAACCATGAAGCATGAAGCTTTCAGGAGCTCTCAACTGAAACAGATTAACCCCTGCACTGCTAGAAGAAACCTGCACTGTTTAATATGAAGGTGAAGTGCTTCTAATCAGTGCAGGAGAAGGAAAAACTAGACAGCGTGGTCTTCTGGCTCCTCCCTGTCGTGCTAAACCTGTGACAAGAATTGGGCAGATGATGGGTGACAGCAGGGCCGGCGTCAGCACCCGGCGTACCCGGGCAAGTGCCGGGGCCCTGGAAAATCAGAGGGTCCCACCGTCCACTCACTGTCGGGGCCCTGGCCGCTTCCTCGGCACCTGTTCAGTGACGCAGGCGCTGCTTGATTGCGGGCACTCCCCCAGACATGGCCGCGCGCTATCCGGCTGTGTCTGCTAGTAATGACACGGCAGGATCGATGGCACTGCACCTTTAATTGTGCTTGTGTGTCGCCCCTGCCGCGTCATTACTAGCCGACACAGCCGCACAGCGCGCGGCCATGTCTGGGGGAGTGCCGGCAATCAAACACCGTCGGAGGTCCAGCACAGATGGGGGGGAGCTGGGGGGGAGCGGCCCGGATCCGACCGCAAGTGGGCCCCTCTGATGGTCCAGGGCCATGATGTCTGTGACACGCCGGGGGCCCTGCACTGCCCCATACCTGAGGAGCTGCTGGACATGACACTGGACCGGGGACAGGTGAGTGAGGCTTCCCCAATCCCCATATTAAAAATATTTGTAATGGGTCTGTGTGAGTGCATGTATGTGAATGTCAGTGTGCATGACTGTGTATATATATTTGTCTGTTTTATATATGTTTTTAAGAATTTGTGTAAAAATATGTGTATGTTTGTATGTGTACATATCTGTGTACCATGTGTGCATGCGTGTGTCTGCGTACCGTGTGTGTGTGCATATGTCTGCGTACCGTGTGTGCGTGCGCATGTCTGCGTACAGTGTGTGCATGCGCATGTCTGCGTACAGTATGTGCGTGCGCGTGTGTGCGTGCGCGTGTGTGCGTGCGCGTGTCTGCGTACAGTGTGTGCGTGCGCGTGTCTGCGTACCGTGTGTGCGTGCGCGTGTCTGCGTACCGTGCGCGTGCGTGTGTCTGCGTACCGTGTGTACGTGCGCGTGTCTGCGTACCGTGTGTGCGTGCGCGTGTCTGCGTACCGTGTGTGCGTGCGCGTGTCTGCGTACCGTGTGTGCGTGCGCGTCTGCGTACCGTGTGTGCTTGCGCGTGTCTGCGTACCGTGTGTGCGTGCGCGTGTCTGCGTACCGTTTGCGTGCGCGTGTCGGCATACCGTGTGCGTGTGCCTGCGTACCGTGTGCGCGTGTCTGCGTACCGTGTGCGCGTGCGCGTGTCTGAGTGCGCGTGTCTGCGCACCGTGTGCGCGTGTCTGCGTACCGTGTGCGCACGTCTGCGTACCGTGTGTGCGTGCGCGTGTCTGCGTACCGTGTGCGCGTGTCTGCGTACCGTGTGCGCGCGTCTGCATACCGTGTGTGCGTGCGCGTGTCTGCGTACCGTGTGCGCGTGTCTGCGTACCGTGTGCACGTGTCTGCGTACCGTGTCTGCGTGCGCGTGTCTGCGTACCGTGTCTGCGTGCGCGTGTCTGCGCACTGTGTGTGCATGCGCGTGTCTGTGTACCGTGTGTGCGTGCGCGTGTCTGCGTACCGTGTGCGCGTGTCTGCGTACCGTGTGCGCACGTCTGCGTACCGTGTGCGCGTGTCTGCGTACCGTGTGCACGTGCGCGTGTCTGCGTACCGTGTGCGCGTGTCTGCGTACCGTGTGCGTGTGCACGTGTCTGCGTACCGTGTCTGTGTGCGCGTGTCTGCGCACCGTGTGTGCGTGCATGTGTCTGCGTACCGTGTGTGTGCGCATGTCTGCATATGTGAAGGATGAGGTGGCAGGCTGGGCCCTGTGTACTATATATATATTTCTCTGCGGTATCTGTGCATCATGAATCGTGTATGTGTTAAAAGGGCCCACTGAGACTCTTTCGCCCGGGGCCCAGAAAAACCTGGAGCCGGCCCTGGGTGACAGGTTGGCTCTGCCGCAGTTTCACCAGGACCCTCCAGTCCAGATGTAACGTAGTGTGGGGCGGTAGCTGTGGGCGAGGTACTCGTCTCTTACGCCCCGACATGTTACATGAAGGTGGGGGTCCTGGCTGGGTGTGTAGACTTGTGCTGCGAGGGTGCTACACCCTTGCAGCCCGCATATTACCGATGACTTTGGTTGGCCAGGACCAGATGTTAAGGACTTCAATGAGGGAGACTACCAGTCAAAAATATACTTTTTACTACACGATAAAACACCGAGCATTTTCACACACAGTCTCAGTTCCTTTCTCTTAACTCATTTGGTTTCTGTCTCCTTTAGTTCACCTGTCTTCACCACACCCGAGAACAGTACTACAGTCCAGTAAGTGAGAGTCCTGTACTTCAACCCACTGTTCCATGTCTTCTTTACCTATTAGGGTAACTAGTTTGCCAATATGGCCGGTATTCAGCTTCCCTGCTTGCAGACACCTTGAAACTCCCGCCGGGGCACTCTCTTTCTCTCACGTTCCCTGTTCCGTCCTGGCCCATTACCTCTCTGAGTTATAAACCCAGGGCCGTACTACTAAGTGTTCTGTCCCAGGACCTGTCTCCGATGCATTACTTCTGTCTTTCTGTCACTTCTCCTTTCTCTACTCTGGATCTCGCTATCCACAGCCTCGGTCTCCACTCACTTTGGGGACACTCAACTCATGTGGCTCAGCTGAGTACTCAGACCAATGGTCTGCTCTAGCTGCAAGCTAGGCCCTGTCCGACTCACTACCTCTCTGATCTTGCTACATGGCCCTTCCCTCTCTGGGCTAGTCCCAACTCTTAACTCTATCGATGCCTACTCACTACCTGTTGCTTGGCAGAACCCAATTCATCACATGACAATGCAAAACATTAAACAGGCAAACATTATAATGCATCACATCACATCACAACAACAAGTGTCTTCAAGGGGGAATGTGGGCATCATGTCCATCTCCTTACACAGACACTGTCCACATCCCTGTCCTTATTGAGGGCTGACACCAGGTCACAATGTCTCCGCAGCCAGGTGACGATGTCCTGAGGGGGCACCACTTCATTCCAGAAGATGACAGTCACATTCACTATATCGGGCTTAGAAATGGGGATAAAGCTGTATTTGTTCCAACCGTCCACATCCCAAAACTTGGAGACGTTTGCCCAGAACTGGTCCAGGTCAGACATAAGCTTGAAGCTGACATCGTAGCCCTGCCCTTCTGGGAAGTTTATCACCGCCAGGATGCTGGTGGGCAGGAAGCCCATCTGGCCACACAGTAGATCTTTGATATAAAACCTCCATTCGGGAAACTCGTCCTTAACACCTAGGTGTCTGAAATGGACGATATCCCTCCTCTCAAAGACTTGGCCAGTATAACTGTGACGAGAAAGGCGACCCACTGCTCCAGGCATTACCAGAAGAACCACCACCACTGCCGCTCTCCTTCCACTGACCGATGGCACTAAGGTGGGCCGCCACTCCTCCAGTAACTAATGGGGGAAATCCTATACATTAGAGTGTACTGTAATTTCCTCACCAACAACCCATCAACCTCTATGGTAATGTCAGTACAGTCATCAGCTGGGTACTCTGGCATAGCAGAGTCTACACTGCGCCACACAGGAGTGCCAACATAATCCAACACAGCAATGCCACCATTATTTCACACAGCAGTGCCCATATTTTCCTGCACAGTTATAACAGGTTCACCATGACATTCAGCTGCACCATTGCTTTCAGATAAAAGTCCACAGTTTTGCTTAGGAGCACTTACTGCTGGGACTTCTGGTGCCAAGCCTGAAACCACTGCAGGTCTTTGGTAAATGTTATACGCACGCCGCTAGGTTCAGATAGGGCGAGACGGGTTTCATCAATTCTTTGGAATCCTGGGGGAACTGTTACTCAGGGCGACCATAGGCTGCAGCTTCTCTCAGGCACACGATAGATTCAATTGCTGACCAGACACATATGACAAGAGTCTTTTTCAACAGTTCTACAGTGGAATTTAATCTGAAGCACGGCCAGTGCAATTCAGGGATATTAAAGCAACAATCTTCATTACAGTACAGTTTGAGTTTCTTGAGCAGCCGGCTCCAGTAACATTATAGTAGTTTCTTCACAAGGCACAGTATTACAGTCTGTTCAGTAGCATAATTCTGCATAGATTAGATCACTTCTATGTATACACAACCACAGGCTTTTCCTTCACAAGGACCCAATAGTACACAGCATTCTTTATCCTGCATGGAGATGGAGAGGGGAGGGTTTGATGAGGAGATGATGCCTGTGACACAATTCCTTCCAGTCCTTATCTTCCTGCCCGATAATACTCTGCACTGTTAGTTCAGGGAGTTTATCTGACCTGTGTTTAGTTTCTCTCCTGATCTGAATCCTGTTCAGTTGCCTTCTGTCAGATCCAGATAACACACCACCTTTCTCTTTGGCTTCAGCCAGACTACAATAACAAGTTTCCCACAATCCCCCTAAGGCTCTGCTAAAACACTCCCTGTCTCCTGTGACTGTATTAACCCCTGCAGTTGCTCGATGCTTCTGAAGCACAACACTTCCTGTCTCCTGTGCTTGTGTTATTTGTAACAGTTTCTGGATGCTTTGGAAGCAACAGCACTACTTCTGCATGTCACATAAACACTTTCTGCCTCTTTCCTGTACAAATTTCCTTCTTAAAGAGGGAAAGTCGCTGGGTACAATCAGGGCCGGCGTCAGCACCCGGCGCACCCGGGCAAATGCCGGGGCCCTGAGCAGGCAGAGGGGCCCACTGGCGGTCGCGCACCCCGCTGGGCTATGGGCGGAGGAGAGCGGTGTCAGTGCCCGCCCTTCTCCCCCGCTTGCTCAGGGCCTCGGCAGGCGGATACTTACCTCTCCCCGTGCCTCCGCTGATCAGCTGTCTTCCTGCTCTGCGCTCCCTGTGACGTCTCAGGTCAGAGGGCGCGGTGACGTCTTTACACCGCGCCCTCCCCTGAGCCGTCACAGGGAGCGCTGAGCGGGAAGACGCCGACAACGCTGGAGTTCAGACCCGAGCAGCGGGCAGCAGGCAGCAGGCAGCGGGCAGCAGGCAGCAGGTAGCAGGTGAGGAGAAGGGAGGTGAGTATTTGATTTTTTTTTTTTAATGTATGGAGGCATGGGGCAGTATAAAGAGAAGGGCGGGGGGCATCCTGCATGGGGCATTATAAAGAGAGGGGGGGACATCCTGCATGGGGCATTATAAAGAGAGGGGGGGACATCCTGCATGGGGCATTATAAAGAGGAGGGGTGACAGCCTGCATGGGGCATTATAAGGTGGGGAACAGCCTGCATGGGGCATTATAAAGAGGGGGGGGGACATCCTGCATGGGGCATTATAAAGAGGAGGGGTGACATCCTGCATGGGGCATTATAAAGAGGAGGGGTGACAGCCTGCATGGGGCATTATAAGGTGGGGAACAGCCTGCATGGGGCATTATAAAGGGGGGGGGCAGCCTGTATGGGGCATTATGTGGGGGGTAACAGCCTGTATGGGGCATTATGTGGGGGGTAACAGCCTGCATGGAGCATTATAAGGGGGGGACAGCCTGTATGGGGCATTATATGGGGACTGGTATCCTGTATGGAGCGTTATATGGGGGCCAGTATTCCGTATGGGGGCCAGTATTCCGTATGGAGCCTTATATGGGGGCCAGTATTCCGTATGGAGCCTTATATGGGGGCCAGTATTCCGTATGGGGGCCAGTATTCCGTATGGAGCCTTATATGGGGGCCAGTATTCCGTATGGAGCCTTATATGGGGGCCAGTATTCCCCATGGAGCCTTATATGGGGGTCAGTATTCCGCATGGAACCTTATATGGGGGTCAGTATTCCGCATGGAGCCTTATATGGGGGCCAGTATTCCATATGGAGCCTTATATGGGGGCCAGTATTCCATATGGAGCCTTATATGGGGGCCAGTATTCCGTATGGAGCCTTATATGGGGGCCAGTATTCCGTATGGAGCCTTATATGGGGGCCAGTATTCCGTATGGAGCCTTATATGGGGGCCAGTATTCCGTATGGAGCCTTATATGGGGGCCAGTATTCCGCATGGAGCCTTATATGGGGGTCAGTATTCCGCATGGAACCTTATATGGGGGTCAGTATTCCGCATGGAGCCTTATATGGGGGCCAGTATTCCGTATGGGGCCTTATATGGGGGCCAGTATTCCTTATGGGGCCTTATATGGGGGCCAGTATTCCGTATGAAGTGTTATATGGGGGCCAGTATTCCGTATGGAGCCTTATATGGGGGCCACTATTCTGTGTGGAGCGATTCGCCGGTTTCTGAGCTATTGTGGAATTTACAATAGATATCACTCATGTAATGTAAGAAGTGAAATCTTTGCATTGTACTATATATATATATTTCTCCGCCGTATCTCTGCATCATGAATCGTGTATGTGTTAAAGGGGCCCACTGAGACTCTTTCGCCCGGGGCCCAGAAAAACCTGGAGCCGGCCCTAGGTACAATACTGATCTTGCATGGGACTGCTATGCACTGTTTGCCTGATGGTCTCTCACAGGTACAGATTTCTCTCCACTTATTTCTGGCACAAGTCTCTGCTGCTGCTGTCACTGGTGGGGAGTCAGAATCTCCACACCGGAGTCCAGGTCCCTGAATTTTTACAGCTGCTGCACTAGCGACACAATGAAGCCTCGCTGAAGCTTCTCCCTTGGTCTTTGCAGCTTTCTGGTAGCTCCCAGATCCCCTGCATCACTACAGTCTGCTTCTCCAGAGTTCTCCTCTGCTGCACAGGGGAGGGTTGCACTAATCACCTGCAGGTGCTTTCACCAAACTTTTACTTTTTGCTACAACAGTTTCTTTATTCTTTACTGCAGTAATTTTCTTTCCATCATCCCCTATCATCACACAGGAACTGCTGCCACAACGTTTCCTCTTTCTTTCCAAAACAACTTTAGGATTTCCATCCACAAACTGAGCCTGAGTGTTAATTCCCGTGTAGACCTGGAAGCGTGTGCCTTGCTTGGTGAGAGTCCTTGCCGGGGTGGCCCCGTCCTGGGTTTTCTCCAGATATCAGGAGAGCTACAAACATACAACCTCAGAGCTAGGAGGCAGCACTTTAGTAGTTATATTCTTGTACATAGGAGCAGTATTATAGGAGTTATATTCTTGTACATAGGAGCAGTATTATAGGAGTTATATTCTTGTACATAGGAGCAGTATTATAGGAGTTATATTCTTGTACATAGGGGCAGTATTATAGTAGTTATATTCTTGTACATAGGGGCAGTATTATAGTAGTTATATTCTTGTACATAGGGAGCAGTATTATAGTAGTTATATTCTTGTACATAGGAGCAGTATTATAGTAGTTATATTCTTGTACATAGGAGCAGTATTATAGTAGTTATATTCTTGTACATAGGAGCAGTATTATAGTAGTTATATTCTTGTACATAGGAGCAGTATTATAGTAGTTATATTCTTGTACATAGGAGCAGTATTATAGTAGTTATATTCTTGTACATAGGGGGCAGTATTATAGGAGTTATATTTTTGTACATAGGGAGCAGTATTATAGTAGTTATATTCTTGTACATAGGAGCAGTATTATAGTAGTTATATTCTTGTACATAGGGGGCAGTATTATAGTAGTTATATTCTTGTACATAGGGGCAGTATTATAGTAGTTATATTCTTGTACATAGGGGCAGTATTATAGTAGTTATATTCTTGTACATAGGGAGCAGTATTATAGTAGTTATATTCTTGTACATAGGGGGCAGTATTATGGGAGTTATATTCTTGTACAAAGGGGGCAGTATCATAGTAGATATATTCTTGTACATAGGGGGCAGTATTATAGTAGTTATATTCTTGAACATAGGGGGCAGTATTATAATAGGTACGGTATATCCTTGTACATAAAGGGCAGTATTATATTAGTTAGATTCTTGAATCTAGTCTCAGTATTATAGTAGTTATATTCTTGTACATAGGGGCAGTATTATAGTAGTTATATTCTTGTACATAGGGGGCAGTATTATAGTAGTTATATTCTTGTACATAGGGGGCAGTATTATAGTAATTATATTCTTGTACAGAGGGGGCTGTATTATAGTAGTTATATTCTTGTATATAGAGAGCAGTATTATAGTAGTTATATACTTGTACATAGGGGCAGTATTATGGTAGTTATATTCTTGTAAATAGGAGCAGTATTATAGTAGTTATATTCTTGTACATAGGGGCAGTATTATAGTAGTTATATTCTTGTACATAGGGAGCAGTATTATAGTAGTTATATTCTTGTACATAGCGGGCAGTATTATGGGAGTTATATTCTTGTACAAAGGGGGCAGTATCATAGTAGATATATTCTTGTACATAGGGGGCAGTATTATAGTAGTTATATTCTAGTACATAGTGGGTAGTATTATAGTAGTTATACTCCTGTACATAGGGAGCAGTATTATAGTAGGTATATTCTTGTACATAGGGGGCAGTATTATAGTAGTTATATTCTTGCAAATAGAGGCAGTGTTATAGTAGTTATATTCTTGTACACAGGAGCAGTATTATAGTAGTTATATTCTTGTACATAGAGAGCAGTATTATAGTAGATATATTCTTGTACACAGGGGGCAGTATTATAGTAGTTATATTTTTGTACACAGGAGCAGTATTAAAGTAATTATATTCTTGTACATAGGAGCAGTATTATAGTAGTTATATTCTTGTATATAGGGGCAGTATTATATTAGTTATACTCTTGTACATAGGGGCAGTATTATAGTAGTTATATTCTTTTACATAGGGGGCAGTATTATAATAGTTATATTCTTGTACACAGGGGGCAGTATTATAGTAGTTATATTCTTGCACACAGGGGCAGTATTATAGTAGTTATATTCTTGTCTATATGGGGCAGTATTATAGTAGTTATACTCTTGTACATAGGGGTAGTTTTATAGTAGTTATATTCCTGTACATAGGAGCAGTAATATAGTAGTTATATTCTTGTACATAGAGGCAGTATTATAGTAGTTATATTCTTGTACATAGAGGCAGTATTATAGTATTTATATTCTTGTACATATGGTGCAGTATTATAGTAGTTATATTCTTGTACATAGGGGTCAGTATTATAGTAGTTATATTCTTGTACATAGGGAGCAGTATTATAGTAGTTATATTCTTGTACATAGGGAGCAGTATTATAGTAGTTATATTCTTGTACATGGGGAGCAGTATTATAGTAGTTATATTCTTGTACATAGGGGGCAGTATTATAGTAGTTATATTCTAGTACATAGAGGCAGTATTATAGTAGTTATATTCTTGTACACAGGAGCAGTATTATAGTAGTTATATTCTTGTACATAGGAGCAGTATTAAAGTAGTTATATTCTTGCATATAGGGGGCAGTATTATATTAGTTATACTCTTGTACATAGGGGCAGTATTATAGTAGTTATATTCTTGTACATAGGGGGCAGTATTATAGTAGTTATGTTCTTGTATATAGGAGGAGTATTATAGTAGTTATACTCTTGTACATAGGAGCAGTATTATAGAAGTTATATTCTTGTACACAGGGGCAGTATTATAGTAGTTATATTTTTGCACACAGGGGCAGTATTATAGTAGTTATATTCTTGTACATAGGATCAGTATTATAGTAGATATATTCTTGTATATAGGGGCAGTATTATAGTAGTTGTAACATCCCTGGCTGCGTGCTGGCATGGTTTACCACCTCCCACCATGCAAGCCCGCCATCTTACCTATCAGTCCAGGCTGTACACTTTGCTCCAGTACCTGCTGTTTGCATGTCTCTTGTCTGATTGCTTTGGACGGCGGCGCGGTTACTGCCGGATTCTTATAGTTACTGTGTGCACACTCGTAATGCGTCCCCAGCCTATTGTTGTGAGTCACTGGATACTTAAACCCCCTCCACCCTGTAGGAGGTACCTGAGCAACACTTTCTTTCAGTGTGTTCTGTGCAACTGAGTTGCCAGGTCCTGTTCTGTATCTTGTCTGTTTCTGCCACCCTGTGGGCTGAGTACTAAGGCTTGTTACCTGTATCTGTGACTTCTAGTCCGTTCCGCCACCCTGGGGGTTGTACACCCATGCCGCTTGCCTGTATCTGTGACTTCTAGTCTGTTTCCGCCACCCTGGGGGCTGAGTTCCCAGGCTCGTTCCTGTATCTTGTTCCTGGTTCAGTTCCTGTCTGAACAGTGTCCTAGCCCGTTACTTGTTTGTCTCTTTGTTCGTATCTTTCTTTTTCCTGCAGTGTCTGAATCTGCACTAACTCCAACTCGTTGTCTCTGTACTTCTGTTTGTGAGTTTAATGTCCACTCGCTACTCCATTGTAAGTACCTTGTGTGTATCTGCTCTGCTTGTCTACCGCACCTGCGGGTATTGCTCTGTTCTGCTTGTTTACCGCACCTGCGGGTTTCGCTCTGCTCTGCTTGTCTACCGCACCTGCGGGATTCTTTCTGCTCTGCTTGTCTACCTCACCTGCGGGTTTTGCTCTGCTCTGCTTGTCTACAGCACCTGCAGGTTTCGCTCTGCTCTGCTTGTCTACCTCACCTGCGGGATTTGCTCTGCTCTGCTTGTCTACCGCACCTGCGGGTTTTGCTCTGCTCGTCTACCGCACCTGCGGGTTTAGCTCTGCTCTGCTTGTCTATTGCACCTGCGGTTTTGCTCTGCTCTGCTTGCCTATTGCACCTGCGGGTTTTGCTCTGCTCTGCTTGTCTACCGCACATGCTGGTTTTGATCTGCTCTGCTTGTCTACCGCACCTGCGGGTCTTGCTCTGCTCTGCTTGTCTACCGCACCTGCGGGTTTTGCTCTGCTCTGCTTGTCTACCGCACTTGTGGATTTTGCTCTACTATGCTTGTCTACCGCACCTGCGGGTTTTACTCTGCTCTGCTTGTCCACCACACTTGCGGGTTTTGCTCTGCTCTGCTTGTCCACCGCACCTGCGGGTTTTGCTCTGATCTGCTTGTCTACCGCACCTGCTGGTTTTGCTCTGCTCTGCTTGTCTACCGCACCTGCGGGTTTTGCTCTGCTTGTCTACCGCACCTGCTGGTTTTGCTCTGCTCTGCTTGTCCAGCGAACCTGCGGGTTTTGCTCTGCTCTCCTTGTCCACCGCACCTGCGGGTTTTCCTCTGCTCTGCTTGTCTACCGCACCTGCAGGTTTTGCTCTGCTCTGCTCGTCTACCGCACCTGCGGGTTTTGCTCTGCTCTGCTCGTCTACCGCACCTGCGGGATTTGCTCTGCTCTGCTCGTCTACCGCACCTGCGGGTTTTGCTCTGCTCTGCTTCTCTCCCGCACCTGCGGGTTTTGCTCTCCTCTGCTTGTCTCCCGCACCTTCGGGTTTTGCTCTGCTCTGCTCGTCTGCCGCACCTGCGGGTTTTGCTCTGCTCTGCTCGTCTACCACACTTGTGGGTTTTGCTCTGCTCTGCTCGTCTACCACACTTGTGGGTTTTGCTCTGCTCAGCTCGTCTACCGCACCCACGGGTTTTACTCTGCTCTGCTTGTCCACCGCACCTCCGGGTTTTGCTCTGCTCTGCTCGTCTACCACACCTCCGGGTTTTGCTCTGCTCGTCTACCACACCTGCGTGTTTTGCTCTGCTCTGCTTGTCTGCCGCACTTGCGGCTCTGTTCCTGTATCCCAGTCTGTTCTGGTCCCTATCCTACCTGCTTTCCTACCTGCCAGTACCCACCTGTCTGCATACCAGCCGTGCCTGCCAGTATCCACCTGTCTGCATACCAGCCGTGCCTGCCAGTATCCACCTGTCTGCATACCAGCCGTGCCTGCCAGTACCCACCTGTCTGCATACCAGCCGTGCCTGCCAGTACCCACCTGTCTGCATACCAGCCGTGCCTGCCAGTACCCACCTGTTAGTATGCCAGCCTAACCTGCCTGTTCCTGGATTCCCCGGTGTGGGTCAACAGCTGTGACCGGGGTCTGACCTGGAGTAGCACCTGATCCCTCTGCTTGGTTCCTCCCTGGTTCACGGAGTCGACTGAGCCGCAGTGCGACCTTGGTCGGACCGAGCTGATACTTAGTCACGCCTCTCCAGGCACTCCTCGGTTAATGGTCCAGTGGGATCACTAACCACGCTCACGCCAGTCTGTCCGGGGATGTGCGTAACAGTAGTTATATTCTTGTACATAGGAGGAGTATTATAGTAGTTATATTCTTGTACATAGGAGCAGTATTATAGTAGTTATATTCTTGTACATAGGGATCAGTATTATAGTAGATATATTCTTGCACATAGGAGCAGTATTGTAGTAGTTATATTATTGTACATAGGGGCAGTATTCTAGTAGTTATATTCTTGTACATAGGAGCAGTATTATAGTAGTTATTCTCTTGTACATAAGAGAAGTATTATAGCAGTTATATTCTTGTATATAGGGGGCAGTATTATAGCAGCTCTATTCTTGTACATAGGGACAGTATTATAGTAGTTATATTATTGTACATAGGGGCAGTATTATAGTAGTTATATTCTTCTACACAGGGAGCAGTATTATAGTAGTTACATTCTTGTACATAGAGGCAGTATTATAGTAGTTATATTCTTGTACATTGGGGGCAGTATTATAGTAGTTATATTCTTGTACATAGGGGGCAGTATTATAGGAATTATATTCTTGTACAAAGGGGGCAGTATTATAGTAGTTATATTCTTGTACATAGGGGGCAGTATTATAGTAGTTATATACTTGTACATAAGGGGTAGTATTATAGTGGTTATATTCTTGTACATAGAGGCAGTATTATAGTAGTTATATTCTTGTACATAAGGAGCAGTATTATAGTAGTGATATTCTTGTACATAGGGAGCAGTATTATAGTAGTTAAATTCTTGTACATAGGGAGCAGTATTATAGTAGTTATATTCTTGTACATAGGGGCAGTATTATAGTAGTTATATTCTTGTACATAGAGGCAGTATTATAGTAGTTATATTCTTGTACACAGGAGCAGTATTATAGTAGTTATGTTCTTGTACACAGAGAGCAGTATTATAGTAGTTGTGTTCTTGTATATAGGGGGCAGTATTATAGTAGATATATTTTTGTACACAGGAGCAGTATTAAAGTAGTTATATTCTTGTACATAGGAGCAGTATTATAGTAGCTATATTCTTGTATATAGGGGGCAGTATTATATTAGTTATACTCTTGTACATAGGGGCAGTATTATAGCAGTTATATTCTTGTACATAGGGAGCAGTATTATAGTAGATATATTCTTGTACATAGGGGGCAGTACTATAGTAGATATATTTTTGTACATAGGGGCAGTATTATAGTAGTTATATTCTTGTACATAGAGGCAGTATTATAGTAGTTATATTCTTGTACACAGGAGCAGTATTATAGTAGTTATGTTCTTGTACACAGAGAGCAGTATTATAGTATGTTCTTGTATATAGGGGGCAGTATTATAGTAGTTATATTTTTGTACACAGGAGCAGTATTAAAGTAGTTATATTCTTGTACATAGGAGCAGTATTATAGTAGTTATATTCTTGTATATAGGGGGCAGTATTATATTAGTTATACTCTTGTACATAGGGGCAGTATTATAGCAGTTATATTCTTGTGCATAGGGAGAAGTATTATAGTAGATATATTCTTGTACATAGGGGGCAGTATTATAGTAGTTATATTTTTGTACACAGGACCAGTATTAAAGTAGTTATTGTACATAGGAGCAGTATTATAGTAGTTATATTCTTGTATATAGGGGGAAGCATTATATTAGTTATACTCTTATACATAGGGGCAGTATTATAGTAGTTATATTCTTGTACATAGGGGGCAGTATTATAGTAGTTATATTCTTGTATATAGGAGCACTATTATAGTAGTTATATTCCTGTACATAGGAGCAGTATTATAGTAGGTATGTTCTTGTACATAGAGAGCAGTATAATAGCAGTTATATTCTTGTACATAGGGGCTGTATTATAGTATATTCTTGTACATAGAAGCAGTATTATAGTAGTTATATTTTTGTACATAGGGGGCAGTATTATAGTAGTTTTATTCTTGTACATAAGGAGCAGTATTATAGTAGTTATATTCTTGTACATAGGGGGCAGTATTAAAGAAGTTATATTCTTGTACATAGGAGCAGTATTATAGTAGTTATATTCTTGTACATAGGAGCAGTATTATAGTAGTTATATTCTAGTACATAGGGAGCAGTATTATAGTAGTTATATTCTTGAACATAGGGAGCAGTATTATAGTAATTATATTCTTGTACACAGGGGGCAGTTTTATAGTAGATATATTCTTACACACAGGGGCAGTATTATAGTAGTTATATTCTTGTCTATATGGGGCAGTATTATAGTAGTTATACTCTTGTACATAGGGGTAGTTTTATAGTAGTTATATTCTTGTATATAGGGGGAAGTATTATATTAGTTATACTCTTGTACATAGGGGCAGTATTATAGTAGTTATATTCTTGTACATAGGGGGCAGTATTATAGTAGTTATGTTCTTGTATATAGGAGCAATATTATAGTAGTTATACTCTTGTACATAGGAGCAGTATTATAGTAGTTATATTCTTGTACACAGGGGGCAGTATTATAGTAGTTATATTCTTGAACATAGGGAGCAGTATTATAGTAATTATATTCTTGTACATAGGGGACAGTATTATAGTAGTTATATTCTTTTACATAGGAGCAGTATTATAGTAATTATATTCTTGTACATAGGGAGCAGTATTATCATAGTTATATTCTTGTACAAAGGGAGCATTATTATAGTAGTTATATTGTTGTATATAGGAGCAGTATTAATGTAGTTATATTCTTGTATATAGGGGGAAGTATTATATTAATTATACTCTTGTACATAGGGGCAGTATTATTGTAGTTATATTCTTGTACATAGGGGGCAGTATTATAGTAGTTATGTTCTTGTATATAGGAGCAATATTATAGTAGTTATACTCTTGTACATAGGATCAGTATTATAGTAGTTATATTCTTGTACACAGGGGGCAGTATTATAGTAGTTAAATTCTTGTACACAGGGGCAGTATTATAGTAGTTATATTTTTGCACACAGGGGCAGTATTATAGTAGTTATATTCTTGTACATAGGATCAGTATTATAGTAGTTATATTCTTGTACATAGGGGCAGTATTATAGTAGTTGTAACATCCCTGTGTAGCATACCTGGCGGCGTTCTTGCATGGTGTTCCATCTCTCATCATGCAAGATCGCAAACTTCATCTCCCGCCCAGCTTCCTGGTCTGGCTTCTTTCCTTGTGCTCTGCTCTGCTCCACTTTGGCTGCATAGGGCGACGCCCGCTGAACTTCCTGTTTCTTGTACCTGCTGCGGACACGCCCCTGTTGCACCTTCAGCCTATTGCTGTCCATCTTTGGGTATTTATACCACCTTCTTCCTCAAGATGGCGCCTGAGCATTGTTTCTTGTCAGTTGGCTTTTTGTCTCTGACATGCCAGGTCATATCCTGTTTTCCTGCCTGTTTTCCAGTTCTGTGTCTGAACTGTGGTCTGTTCTTGTGAACACGCCTCTTGCCTGTTCTTTTGCCTTCTAGGGGCCGTATTCCTAGATCTGCCTGTCTGTGCCTTGCGGTATCTGTTCCCATCTGAACAGAGTCCTGTTTGTGTCCCTGCCTTGCGGTATCTGTTCCCGTCTGAACAGAGTCCTGTTTGTGTTCCTGCCTTGCGGTATCTGTTCCCGTCTGAACAGAGTCCTGTTTGTGTTCCTGCCTTGCTGTCTCTGTTCCCGTTCCTCTGTTCCCTGTTGTCTGTGCCTCGTTTCTACTTTAACCTTGTCTCCCTTTTCCCTCTATGTCTGTTTTCTGCGTCTTTCTGCAGAGTCTGAACCCGCTCCTAAATTCCTTCTCGTCGTCTCTGTACCTCTGTTGTGAATTTAGTGTACGCTCGCTACTTCTATGTAAGTACTGTGCGTGCTTCTGGTTCTGCCTTTCCTTCTCCGTCTGTTCTTTGTGAACAGAGTCCTATCCCCTTGCCTTGTTTACCGCTCTGCGGTGTCCGCTCTGCTCCTGCTTAGCTTGCCGCTCTTGCGGTTTCTGCTCTGCTCCTGCCTTGTTTACCGCTCTGCGGTGTCCGCTCTGCTCCTGCTTAGCTTGCCGCTCTTGCGGTTTCTGCTCTGCTCCTGCCTTGTTTACCGCTCTGCGGTGTCCGCTCTGCTCCTGCTTAGCTTGCTGCTCTTGCGGTTTCTGCTCTGCTCCTGCCTTGTTTACCGCTCTGCGGTGTCCGCTCTGCTCCTGCTTAGCTTGCCGCTCTTGCAGTTTCTGCTCTGCTCCTGCCTTGTTTACCGCTCTGCGGTGTCCGCTCTGCTCCTGCTTAGCTTGCCGCTCTTGCGGTTTCTGCTCTGCTCCTGCCTTGTTTACCGCTCTGCGGTGTCCGCTCTGCTCCTGCTTAGCTTGCCGCTCTTGCGGTTTCTACTCTGCTCCTGCCTTGTTTACCGCTCTGCTCCTGCTTAGCTTGCCGCTCTTGCGGTTTCTGCTCTGCTCCTGCCTTGTTTACCGCTCTGCGGTGTCCGCTCTGCTCCTGCTTAGCTTGCCGCTCTTGCGGTTTTCACTCTGCTCTTGCCTTGCTTGCCGCTCCTGCGGTTTCTGCTCTGCTCTTATCTTGCTTACTGCTTCTGCGGTTTCCGCCCTGCCCTGCTTCTGCCCGCTGCTCCGGCAGTCCTGTCCTGCCCTGCTTGTGCTCGCTGCTCCTGCAGCCCCGTCCTGCTCTGTTCTTGCCCACCGCTTCGGGCGTTCCCTCTCTGCTGTGGTTGTCTACCGCATCTGCGGTTCTGTGACCCAGTCTGTACTGGGTCTTAACCTCTCTGTGCTCCAGCCCGTCCTTTCGGCCAGTACCTCCCTGCCTGCATACTCGCCTGTATCCACCCATCTGCATACCTGCCGTGTTTGCTTACATCCACCAGTCTGTGCCAGCCTAACCTGCCTGTTCCAGTAATCCTAGTGTGGGTCAACCCCCGTGTCCGGAGTTTGACCTGGAGTAGCACCTGGTCCCTCTGCCCGGTTTCTCCCTGGTGCACTGGCGTCGTATGCCGTCGTGCCACCTTGGTCGGATCGGCCAGATACTTAGTCACGCCCCTCCAGGCACTCTCCGGTCCATGGTCCAGTGGAACCACAACACCCGCACACGCCAGTCAGTCCGGGCGTGTGCATAACAGCATGCTCAGGCCATGGTTCCCGTTGAGCCCCACGGCCTTCGCTCTCTGAGACGTTTTCCAGCTAATACGTGCATTAAAAATAAATAAATACATTTTTTTTTTTCTCTAGCTGAGTTCCAGGCTAATTTCGCACCCGTCCAGATGGAGCTTTCTGCACCCGTTCCTGCGGATTCGCCCCAGTACTATGGGGATCCAAAACAAAGTCGTGCATTTGTGGAGCAATGCATGCTGCACTTCAAGTTCTACCCTCTTTCTTTTCCTTCTGATTGGTCTAAAGTGGCATTTATAATTGACTAGCGGGGGATGCCTTGAAGTGGGTCACCCCCCTATGGGAAGCTTGGGATCCTATCGTCCTTGACCTGCAGGCCTTCCTGGTGGCCTTCCTAATGGTCTTCGATGACCCCAACCCTGGAGTCCCTGCTGAAGCTGCACCTGCTCCCGCGGATCCACCACGGTACTACGGGGATCCAAAACAATGCCGTGCGTTTGTGTGGCAATGCTTGCTGCAGTTCCGGTTCTATGCTAATGCCTATTCTTCTGATCGGGTTAAGGTGGGATTTATAATGTCCAACCTAGCGGGTGATGCCTTGGAATGGATCAACCCCCTATGGGAAGCACAGGATCCTATCGTTCTTGACCTACAGGCCTTCCTGGTGGCCTTCCTTTTGGCTTTCGATGATCCTAACCCTGAAGCCCCTGCTGAAGCTTCACTTCCCTGTATCCCGGAGCAGCCCCGACGGGTAATGTGCATAGGTAGCGCACAAGTTCTCCTGCCCGAAAAGACTGTTGCTTGCCCTGAATCCACTCAGGATGACTACACTCTCCGGAATACTGCTCCCAACCTCAAGAGGCAGTCCAGACGTGCTAGACGCAGAGGCAAGCCGTCACGCCAGGGTCTGTCCTCCCTGAGACCTCCTGACCCCAACCTTGAAGTCCCTACTGAAGCTTCATCTTCCTGTATCCCGGAGAAGCCCCAGCGGGTGATGTGCGTGGGTGGTGCACAAGTTCTCCAGCCAGAAGAGACTGCTACCCATCCAGAGTCCACACAGGAGAGCTTCCTGCACCTGGCATCAGATTCTACACCCACTTTAACCAGTGTGCATGTCCAAGGATGCTCCGAAGCTGTGTTTACCTCCGAGTCTGTACACCTCTACTACCTGGCGGAGGACCCCTTGTTGCCTCCTGAATCCTCCGGGATACCACTCGATGACAATTGGAGAGAGACTTCCCTACACCCGGTACCCGATACTTCGTCCGCTCAGTCCTGTGGGCCTGACAATGGGTGCCTCAAAGTGGTAGTTACTCCCGAGTCTCTACACCCCTCTGACCAGGCAGAGGACCTCCAGTTGTCTCCAGAACCCTTCGGGGTGCTACCTGGTAGCGAAAGGACAGAGACTCTCCTATTCTCTGTACCTGATACCTCGCCCGCTTCTTCCAGTGAGTCCGACCTAGTGTACTCCGAAGCAGAGGTTACCCCCGAGTCTCTACACCCCTCCGACCAGGCGGAGGACCTCCAGTCGTCTCCTGAACCCTTCGGGGTGCTACCTGATAGCGAATGGACTGAGACTCTCCTTTACTCGGTACCTGATACCTCGCCCGCTTCTTCCAGTGAGTCCGACCTAGTGTACTCCGAAGCAGAGGTTACCCCCGAGTTTCTACACCCCTCCGACCAGGCGGAGGACCTCCAGTCGTCTCCTGAACCCTCCGGGATGCTACCTGATAGCGAATGGACAGAGACTCTCCTTTACTCGGTACCTGATACCTCGCCCGCTTCTTCCAGTGAGTCTGACCTTGTGTACTCCGAAGCAGAGGTTACCCTCGAGTCTCGG
Source organism: Phyllobates terribilis (assembly GCF_046119375.1). NCBI lineage: Eukaryota > Metazoa > Chordata > Amphibia > Anura > Dendrobatidae > Phyllobates > Phyllobates terribilis. The sequence continues at coordinate 11,690,477 of NW_027362774.1, forward strand.
TATCCCTCCAACCTGGCGGAGGACCCCCAGTTGTTTCCTGAATCCTCCGGGGTACCACCACATAACAAAGAGGCAGTGTCTTCTCTACACCTTGTACCTGATACTTTGCCCATTTCATCCTGTGAGCTTGACAAGATGTACCCCGAAGCAGAGGCTACCCCCGAGTCTCTGCACCCCTCCAACCCGGCAGAGGACCTCCAGTTGTCTCCTGAACTTTTTGGGGTGCTGCCTAAAAATAAATGTAGAGAGACTTTTTTGTGTGCTGTTTCTGGTACTTCACCCGTTTCATCTGTTGCTGAAGATGGCTGGATGGGAAGTCGCATCCTAGCCATCCAGATTATAAGACCAGTTTTGTCTCCTCCTGTGGACAATAGAAGTATTCTCCTTGAAGAGAGGGATTGGCCCCCAAATTCCCTGCGGAAGATCCTTGCAGGCCTGAAGAAGAGGGGACGTAAGGGGGGGGGTACTGTAGCATACCTGGCGGCGTTCTTGCATGGTGTTCCATCTCTCATCATGCAAGATCGCAAACTTCATCTCCCGCCCAGCTTCCTGGTCTGGCTTCTTTCCTTGTGCTCTGCTCTGCTCCACTTTGGCTGCATAGGGCGACGCCCGCTGAACTTCCTGTTTCTTGTACCTGCTGCGGACACGCCCCTGTTGCACCTTCAGCCTATTTCTGTCCATCTTTGGGTATTTATACCACCTTCTTCCTCAAGATGGCGCCTGAGCATTGTTTCTTGTCAGTTGGCTTTTTGTCTCTGACATGCCAGGTCCTATCCTGTTTTCCTGCCTGTTTTCCAGTTCTGTGTGTGAACTGTGGTCTGTTCTTGTGAACACGCCTCTTGCCTGTTCTTTCGCCTTCTAGGGGCCGTATTCCTAGATCTGCCTGTCTGTGCCTTGCGGTATCTGTTCCCGTCTGAACAGAGTCCTGTTTGTGTCCCTGCCTTGCGGTATCTGTTCCCGTCTGAACAGAGTCCTGTTTGTGTTCCTGCCTTGCGGTATCTGTTCCCGTCTGAACAGAGTCCTGTTTGTGTTCCTGCCTTGCTGTCTCTGTTCCCGTTCCTCTGTTCCCTGTTGTCTGTGCCTCGTTTCTACTTTAACCTTGTCTCCCTTTTCCCTCTATGTCTGTTTTCTGCGTCTTTCTGCAGAGTCTGAACCCGCTCCTAAATTCCTTCTCGTCGTCTCTGTACCTCTGTTGTGAATTTAGTGTACGCTCGCTACTTCTATGTAAGTACTGTGCGTGCTTCTGGTTCTGCCTTTCCTTCTCCGTCTGTTCTTTGTGAACAGAGTCCTATCCCCTTGCCTTGTTTACCGCTCTGCGGTGTCCGCTCTGCTCCTGCTTAGCTTGCCGCTCTTGCGGTTTCTGCTCTGCTCCTGCCTTGTTTACCGCTCTGCGGTGTCCGCTCTGCTCCTGCTTAGCTTGCCGCTCTTGCAGTTTCTGCTCTGCTCCTGCCTTGTTTACCGCTCTGCGGTGTCCGCTCTGCTCCTGCTTAGCTTGCCGCTCTTGCGGTTTCTGCTCTGCTCCTGCCTTGTTTACCGTTCTGCGGTGTCCGCTCTGCTCCTGCTTAGCTTGCCGCTCTTGCGGTTTCTGCTCTGCTCCTGCCTTGTTTACCGCTCTGCGGTGTCCGCTCTGCTCCTGCTTAGCTTGCCGCTCTTGCGGTTTCTGCTCTGCTCCTGCCTTGTTTACCGCTCTGCGGTGTCCGCTCTGCTCCTGCTTAGCTTGCCGCTCTTGCGGTTTCTGCTCTGCTCCTGCCTTGTTTACCGCTCTGTGGTGTCCGCTCTGCTCCTGCTTAGCTTGCCGCTCTTGCGGTTTCTACTCTGCTCCTGCCTTGTTTACCGCTCTGCGGTGTCCGCTCTGCTCCTGCTTAGCTTGCCGCTCTTGCGGTTTCTGCTCTGCTCCCGCCTTGTTTACCGCTCTGCGGTGTCCGCTCTGCTCCTGCTTAGCTTGCCGCTCTTGCGGTTTTCACTCTGCTCTTGCCTTGCTTGCCGCTCCTGCGGTTTCTGCTCTGCTCTTATCTTGCTTACTGCTTCTGCGGTTTCCGCCCTGCCCTGCTTCTGCCCGCTGCTCCGGCAGTCCTGTCCTGCCCTGCTTGTGCTCGCTGCTCCTGCAGCCCCGTCCTGCTCTGTTCTTGCCCACCGCTTCGGGCGTTCCCTCTCTGCTGTGGTTGTCTACCGCATCTGCGGTTCTGTGACCCAGTCTGTACTGGGTCTTAACCTCTCTGTGCTCCAGCCCGTCCTTTCGGCCAGTACCTCCCTGCCTGCATACTCGCCTGTATCCACCCATCTGCATACCTGCCGTGTTTGCTTACATCCACCAGTCTGTGCCAGCCTAACCTGCCTGTTCCAGTAATCCTAGTGTGGGTCAACCCCCGTGTCCGGAGTTTGACCTGGAGTAGCACCTGGTCCCTCTGCCCGGTTTCTCCCTGGTGCACTGGCGTCGTATGCCGTCGTGCCACCTTGGTCGGATCGGCCAGATACTTAGTCACGCCCCTCCAGGCAATCTCCGGTCCATGGTCCAGTGGAACCACAACACCCGCACACGCCAGTCAGTCCGGGCGTGTGCATAACACCCTGGCTGCGTGCTGGCATGGATTACCACCTCCCACCATGCAAGCCCGCCATCTTACCTATCAGTCCAGGCTGTACACTTTGCTCTAGTACCTGCTGTTTGCATGTCTCTTGTCTGATTGCTTTGGGTGGCGGCGCGGTTACTGCCTGATTCTTATAGTTACTCTGTGTGCACTCCTAATGCGTCCCCAGCCTATTGTTGTGAGTCACTGAATACTTAAACCCCCTCCACCCTGTAGGAGGTGCCTGAGCAACACTTTCTTTCAGTGTGTTCTGTGCAACTGAGTTGCCAGGTCCTGTTCTGTATCTTGTCTGTTTCCGCCACCCTGGGGGCTGAGTACTCAGGCTTGCTACCTGTATCTGTGACTTCTAGTCTGTTCCGCCACCCTGGGGGTTGTATACCTAGGCCCGTTGCCTATATCTGTGACTTCTAGTCTGTTTCCGCCACCCTGGGGGCTGAGTTCCCAGGCTCGTTCCTGTATCTTGTTCCTGGTTCAGTTCCTGTCTGAACAGTGTCCTAGCCCGTTACTTGTTTGTCTCTTTGTTCGTATCTTTCTTTTTCCTGCAGTGTCTGAATCTGCACCTAACTCCAACTCGTTGTCTCTGTACTTCTGTTTGTGAGTTTAGTCTACACTCGCTACTCCATTGTAAGTACCTTGTGTGTATCTGCTCTGCTTGTCTACCGCACCTGCGGGTATTGCTCTGTTCTGCTTGTTTACCGCACCTGCGGGTTTCGCTCTGCTCTGCTTGTCTACCTCACCTGCGGGTTTCGCTCTTCTCTGCTTGTCTACCGCACCTGCGGGTTTCGCTCTGCTGTGCTTGTCTACCTCACCTGCGGGTTTTGCTCTGCTCGTCTACCGCACCTGCGGGTTTTGCTCTGCTCGTCTACCGCACCTGCGGGTTTTACTCTGCTCGTCTACCGCACCTGCAGGTTTTGCTCTGCTTGTCTATTGCACCTGCGGGTTTTGCTCTGCTCTGCTTGCCTATTGCACCTGCAGATTTTGCTCTGCTCTGCTTGTCTACTGCACCTGTGGGTTTTGCTCTGCTTGTCTACCGCACCTGCGGGTTTTGCTCTGCTCTGCTTGTCTACCGCACCTGAGGGTTTCGCTCTGCTGTGCTTGTCTACCGCACCTGAGGGTTTCGCTTTGCTCTGCTTGTCTACCTCACCTGCGGGTTTTGCTCTGCTCTGCTTGTCTACCGCACCTGCGGGTTTTGCTCTGCTCGTTTACCGCACCTGCGAGTTTTGCTCTGCACTGCTTGTCTATTGCACCTGCGGGTTTTGCTCTGCTCTGCTTGCCTATTGCACCTGCGGGTTTTGCTCTGCTCTGCTTGTCTACCGCATCTGCTGGTTTTGCTCTGCTCTGCTTGTCTACCGCACCTGCGGGTTTTGTTCTGCTTGTCTACCGCACCTGCGGGTTTTGCTCTGCTCTGCTTGTCCACCGCTCCTGCGGGTTTTGCTCTGCTCTGCTTGTCCACCGCACCTGCGGGTTTTGCTCTGCTCTGCTTGTCTACCGCACCTGCGGGTTTTGCTCTGCTCTGCTCGTCTACCACACCTGCGGGTTTTGCTCTGCTCTGCTCGTCTCCTGCACCTGCGGGTTTTACTCTGCTCTGCTTGTCTCCCGTACCTGCGGGCTTTGCTCTGCTCTGTTTGTCTCTCGCACCTGCAGGTTTTGCTCTGCTCTGCTTATCTTCCCCACCTGCGGGTTTTGCTCTGCTCTGCTCGTCTACCGCACTTGCGGATTTTGATCTGCTCTGCTCGTCTACCGCACCTGCATGTTTTGCTGTGCTCTGCTTGTCCCCCTCACCTGCGGGTTTTGCTCTGCTCTGCTTGTCTTCGGCACCTGCGGGTTTTGCTTTGCTCTGCTCGTCTACCGCGCTTGCTGGTTTTGCTCTGCTCTACTCGTCTACCGCACCTGCGGGTTTTGCTCTGCTCTGCTTGTCTCCCGCACCTGCGGGTTTTGCTCTGCTCTGCTAGTCTACGGCATCTGCGGGTTTTGCTCTGCTCTGCTTGTCTGCTGCACGTGCGGGTTTTGCTCTGCTCTGCTCGTCTACCGCACTTGCGGGTTTTGCTCTGCTCTGTTCGTCTACCGCACCCGCGGGTTTTACTCTGCTCTGCTTGTCCACCGCACCTGCGGGTTTTGCTCTTCTCTGCTCGTCTACCACACCTGCGGGTTTTGCTCTGCTCTGCTCGTCTACCGCACCTGCGGATTTTGCTCTGCTCTGCTTGTCTACCGCACTGCGGGTTTTGCTCTGCTCTGCTTGTCTACCGCACCTGCGGGTTTTGCTCTGCTCTGCTTGTCTTCCGCACCTGTGGGTTTTGCTCTGCTCTGCTTGTCTGCCGCACTTTCGGCTCTGTTCCTGTATCCCAGTCTGTGCTGGTCCCTATCCTGCCTGCATTCCTACCTGCCAGTACCCACCTGTCTGCATACCAGCCGTGCCTGCCAGTATCCACCTGTCTGCATACCAGCCGTGCCTGCCAGTACCCACCTGTCTGTATACCAGCCATGCCTGCCATTACCCACCTGTTAGTATGCCAGCCTAAACTGCCTATTCCTGCATTCCCCGGTGTGGGTCAACAACTGTGACCGGAGTCTGACCTGGAGTAGCACCTGGTCCCTCTGCTTGGTTCCTCCCTGGTTCACGGAGTCGACTGAGCCGCAGTGCGACCTTGGTCGGACCGAGTTGATACTTAGTCACGCCCCTCCAGGCACTCCTCGGTTAATGGTCCAGTGGGATCATTAACCACTCTCACGCCAGTCTGTCTGGGAATGTGTGTAACAGTAGATATATTCTTGTACATAGGGGCAGTATTATAGTAGTTACATTCTTGTACATAGGAGCAGTATTATAGTAGTTATATTCTTGTATATTGGAGTAGAATTATAGTAGTTATATTCTTATACATAGGAGCAGTATTTAGGTAGTTATATTCTTGTACATAGGAGCAGTATTACAGTAGCTATATTCTTGTACATAGGGAGCAGTATTATAGTAGATATATTCTTGTACATAGCAGCAGTATGGTAGTAGTTATATTATTGTACATAGGGGCAGTATTATAGTAGTTATATTCTTATATATAGGAGCAGTATTATAGTAGTTATATTCTTGTACATAAGAGCAGTAATATAGTAGTTATATTCTGGCACATAGGAGCAGTATTATACTAGTTATATTCTTGTATATAGGGGGCAGTATTATGTTAGTTATATTCTTGTACATAGGGGGCAGTATTATAGTAGTTATATTCTTGTACATAGGAGCAGTATTATAGTAGTTATATTCCTGTACATAGGAGCACTATTATAGTAGTTATGTTCTTGTACATAGAGAGCAGTATTATAGTATATTCTTGTACATATTAGCAGTATTATAGTTGTTATATTCTTCTACATAGGAGGCAGTATTATAGTAGTTATATTCTTCTACATAGGGGCAGTATTATAGTAGTTATATTCTTGTACATAGAGGCAGCATTATAGTAGCTATATTCTTGTACACAGGAGCAGTATTATAGTAGTTATATTCTTGTACATAGGGAGCAGTATTATAGAAGTTATATTCTTGTACATAGGGGGCAGTATTATAGTAGTTATATTCTTGTACATAGAGGCAGCATTATAGTAGCTATATTCTTGTACACAGGAGCAGTATTATAGTAGTTATATTCTTGTTTACAGCAGTATTATAGTAGTTATATTCTTGTACATAGGGTGCAGTTTTATAGTAGTTATATTCTTGTACATAGAGGCAGTATTATAGTAGTTATATTCTTGTACATAGGAGCAGCATTATAGTAGTCATATTCTTGTACACAGGAGCAGTATTATAGTAGCTATATTCTTCTACATAGTGGCAGTATTATAGTAGTTATATTCTTGTACATAGAGACAGTATTATAGTAGTTATATTCTTGTACACAGGAGCAGTATTATAGTAGTTATATTATTGTACATAGGGTGCAGTATTATATAAGTTATACTCTTGTACATAGAGGCAGTATTATAGTAGTTATATTCTTGTACATAGAAGTAGTATTATAGTAGTTATATTCGTGTACATAGGGAGCAGTATTATAGTAGTTATATTCTTGTACATAGAGGCAGTATTATAGTAGTTATATTCTTGTACATAGAAGCTGTATTATAGTAGTTATATTCTTGTACATAGGGTGCAGTATTATAGTAGTTATATTCTTGTACATAGGGGCAGTATTATAGTAGTTATATTCTTGTACATAGGGAGCAGTATTATAGTAGTTATATTCTTGTACATAAGGAGCAGTATTATAGTAGTTATATTCTTGTACATAGGGGGCAGTATTATAGTAGTTATATTCTTGTACATAGGAACAGTATTATAGTAGTTATATTCATGTACATGGGAGCAGTATTATAGTAGTTATATTCTTGTATATAGGAGCAGCATTATAGTAGTTATATTCTTGTACATAGGAGCAGTATTATAGTAGTTATATTCTTGTACATAGGGAGCAGTATTATAGTAGTTATATTCTTGTACATAGGGAGCGGTATTATAGTAGTTATATTCTTGTACATAGGGGGCAGTATTATAGTAGTTATATTCTTGTACATAGGGAGCATTATTATAGTAGTTATATTCTTGTACATAGGGGGCAGTAATATAGTAGTTATATTTTTGTACACAGGAACAATAGTAAAGTAGTTATATTCTTGTACATAGGAGCAGTATTAAAGTAGTTATATTCTTGTATATAGGGGACAGTGTTATATTAGTTATACTCTTGTGCATAGGGGCAGTATTATAGTAGTTATATTCTTGTACACAGGGGGCAGTATTATAGTAGTTATATTCTTGTACACAGGGGCAGTATTATAGTAGTTATATTTTTGCACACAGGGGCTGTATTATAGTAGTTATATTCTTGTACATAAGATCAGTATTATGGTAGTTATATTCTTGTACATAGGGAGCAGTATTATAGTAGTTATATTCTTGTACATAGGGAGCGGTATTATAGTAGTTATATTCTTGTACATAGGGGGCAGTATTATAGTAGTTATATTCTTGTACATAGGGAGCATTATTATAGTAGTTATATTCTTGTACATAGGGGGCAGTAATATAGTAGTTATATTTTTGTACACAGGAACAATAGTAAAGTAGTTATATTCTTGTACATAGGAGCAGTATTAAAGTAGTTATATTCTTGTATATAGTGGACAGTATTATATTAGTTATACTCTTGTGCATAGGGGCAGTATTATAGTAGTTATATTCTTGTACACAGGGGGCAGTATTATAGTAGTTATATTCTTGTACACAGGGGCAGTATTATAGTAGTTATATTTTTGCACACAGGGGCTGTATTATAGTAGTTATATTCTTGTACATAAGATCAGTATTATAGTAGTTATATTCTTGTACATAGGGGCAGCATTATAGTAGTTCTAACATCACTGGCTGCATGCTGGTATGGTTTACCACCTCCCACCATGCAAGCCCGCCATCTTACCTATCAGTCCAGGCTGTACACTTTGCTCCAGTACCTGCTGTTTACATGTCTCTTGTCTGATTGCTTTGGGCGGCGGCGCGGTTACTGCCTGATTCTTATAGTTACTGTGTGCGCACTCCTAATGCGTCCCCAGCCTATTGTTGTGAGTCACAGGATACTTAAACCCCCTCCACCCTGTAGGAGGTGCCTGTGCAACACTTTCTTTCAGTGTGTTCTGTGCAACTGAGTTGCCAGGTCCTGTTCTGTATCTTGTCTGTTTCCGCCACCCTGGGGGCTGAGTACTTAGGCTTGTTACCTGTATCTCTGACTTCTAGTCTGTTTCCGCTACCCTGGGGGCTGCGTTCCCAGGCTCGTTCCTGTATCTTGTTCCTGGTTCAGTTCCTGGCAGAATAGTGTCCTAGCTCGTTACTTGTTTGTCTCTATGTTTTTGTATCTTTCTTTTTCCTGCAGTGTTTGAATCTGCACCTAACTCCAACTCGTTGTCTCTGTACTTCTGTTTGTGAGTTTAATGTCCACTCGCTACTCCATTGTAAGTACCTTGTGTGTATCTGCTCTGCTTGTCTATCGCACCTGCGGGTATTGCTCTGTTCTGCTTGTTTACCGCACCTGCGGGTTTCGCTCTGCTCTGCTTGTCTACCGTACCTGCGGGTTTCTCTCTGCTCTGCTTGTCTACCTCACCTGCGGGTTTCGCTCTGCTCTGCTTGTCTACCGCACCTGCGGGTTTCGCTCTGCTCTGCTTGTCTGCCTCACCTGCGGGTTTTGCTCTGCTCGTCTACCGCACCTGCAGGTTTTGCTCTGCTCTGCTTGTCTATTGCACCTGCGGGTTTTGCTCTGCTCTGCTTGCCTATTGCACCTGCGGGTTTTGCTCTGCTCTGCTTGTCTACCGCACTTGCTGGTTTTGCTCTGCTCTGCTTGTCTACCGCACCTGAGGATTTTGCTCTGCTCTGCTCGTCACCCGCACCTGCGGGTTTTGCTCTGCTCTGCTTGCCTATTGCACCTGCGGGTTTTGCTCTGCTCTGCTTGTCTACCGCACTTGCTGGTTTTGCTCTGCTCTGCTTTTCTACCGCACCTGAGGATTTTGCTCTGCTCTGCTTGTCTACCGCACCCGCGGGTTTTGCTCTGCTCTGCTTTTCTACCGCACCTGCGGGTTTTGCTCTGCTCTGCTTGTCTACAGCACTTGTGGATTTTTCTCTGCTATACTTGTCCACCGCACCTGCGGGTTTTGCTCTGCTGTGCTTGTCCACCGCACCTGCGGTTTTGCTCTGCTCTGCTTGTCCACCGCACCTGCGGGTTTTGCTCTGCTCTCCTTGTCTACCGCACCTGCGGGTTTTACTCTGCTCTGCTTGTCTACCGCACCTGCGGGTTTTGCTCTGCTCTGCTCGTCTACCGCACCTGCGGGTTTCGCTCTGCTCTGCTCGTCTACCGCACCTGCGGGTTTCTCTCTGCTCTGCTTGTCTACCTCACCTAAAGGTTTCGCTCTGCTCTGCTTGTCTACCGCACCTGCGGGTTTTGCTCTGCTCGTCTACCGCACCTGCGGGTTTTGCTCTGCTCTGCTTTTCTATTGCACCTGCGGGTTTTGCTCTGCTCTGCTTGTCTACCGCACTTGCTGGTTTTGCTCTGCTCTGCTTGTCTACCGCACCTGCGGATTTTGCTCTGCTCTGCTTGTCTATCGCACCTGCGGGTTTTGCTCTGCTCTGCTTGTCTACAGCACTTCTGGATTTTTCTCTGCTATGCTTGTCTACCGCACCTGCGGGTTTTGCTCTGCTTGTCTGCCGCACTTGCGGGTTTTGCTCTGCTCTGCTTGTCCACAGCACCTGCGGTTTTGCTCTGCTCTGCTTGTCCACCGCACCTGCGGGTTTTGCTCTGCTCTCCTTGTCTACCGCACCTGCGGGTTTTACTCTGCTCTGCTTGTCTACCGCACCTACGGGTTTTGCTCTGCTCTGCTCGTCTACCGCACCTGCGGGTTTTGCTCTGATCTGCTCGTCTACCGCACCTGCGAGTTTTGCTCTGCTCTGCTTGTCTCCCGCACCTTCGGGTTTTGCTCTGCTCTGCCTCTCTCCCGCACCTGCGCGTTTTGCTCTGCTCTGCTTATCTGCCGCACCTGCGGGTTTTGCTCTGCTCGTCTACCGCACCTGCGGGTTTTGCTCTTCTCTGCCTGTTTACCGCACCTGCGGGTTTTGCTCTGCTCTGCTAGTCTACCGCATTTGCGGGTTTTGCTATGCTCTGTTTGTCGACCGCACCTGCGGGTTTTTCTCTGCACTGCTCGTCTACCACAGCTGCGGGTTTTGCTCTGCTCTGCACGTCTACCGCACCTGCGGGTTTTGCTCTGCTCGTCTACCGCACCTGCGAGTTTTGCTCTGCTCGTCTTCCGCACTTGCGGGTTTTGCTCTGCTCTGCTTGTCTTCCGCACCTGCGGGTTTTGGTCTGCTCTGCTTGTCTACAGCACCTGCGGGTTTTGCTCTGCTCGTCTACCGCACCTGCGGGTTTTGCTCTGCTTGTCCACCGCACCTGCGGGTTTTGATTTGCTCTGCTTGTCCACCGCACCTGCGGGTTTTGCTCTGATCTGCTTGTCTACCGCACGTGCTGGTTCTGCTCTACTCTGCTTGTCTACCGCACCTGCGGGTTTTGCTCTGCTTGTCTACCGCACCTGCGGGTTTTACTCTGCTCTGCTTGTCCAGCGAACCTGAGGGTTTTGCTCTGCTTTCCTTGTCCACCGCACCTGTGGGTTTACCTCTCCTCTGCTTGTCTACCGCACCTGCGGGTTTTGCGCTGCTCTGCTCGTCTACCGCACCTGCGGGTTTTGCTCTGCTCTGCTCGTCTACCGCACCTGCGGGTTTTGCTCTGCTCTGCTCGTCTACCGCACCTGCGGGTTTTGCTCTGCTCTGCTCGTCTACCGCACCTGCAGGTTTTGCTCTCCTCTGCTTGTCTCCCGCACCTGCGGGTTTTGCTCTGCTCTGCTTGTCTGCCGCACCTGCGGGTTTTGCTCTGCTCTGCTCGTCTACCACACTTGCGGGATTTGCTCTGCTCTGCTCGTCTACTGCACCCGCGGGTTTTGCTCTGCTCTGCTTGTCCACCGCACCTCCGGGTTTTGCTCTTCTCTGCTCGTCTACCACACCTACGGGTTTTGCTCTGCTCGTCTACCACACCTGCGTGGTTTTGCTCTGCTCTGCTTGTCTGCCGCACTTGCTGCTCTGTTCCTGTATCCTAGTCTGTTCTGGTCCCTATCCTGCCTGCTTTTCTACCTGCCAGTACCCACCTTTCTGCATACCAGCCGTGCCTGCCAGTATCCACCTGTCTGCATACCAGCCGTGCCTGCCAGTACCCACGTGTCTGCATACCAGCCGTGCCTGCCAGTACCCACCTGTTAGTATGCCAGCCTAACCTGCCTGTTCCTGCATTCCCCGGTGTGGGTCAACAGCTGTGACCGGGGTCTGACCTGGAGTAGCACCTGGTCCCTCTGCTTGGTTCCTCCCTGGTTCATGGAGTCGACTGAGCCGCAGTGCGACCTTGGTCGGACCGAGTTGATACTTAGTCACGCCTCTCCAGGCACTCCTCGGTTAATGGTCCAGTGGGATCACTAACCACGCTCACGCCAGTCTGTCCGGGGATGTGCGTAACAGCAGTTATATTCTTCCACATAGGGGCAGTATTATAGTAGTTACATTCTTGTACATAGGAGCAGTATTATAGTAGTTATATTCTTGTACATAGGAGCAGTATTATAGTAGTTATATTCTTGTACATAGGGAGCAGTATTATAGTAGATATATTCTTGTACATAGGCGCAGTATTGTAGTAGTTATATTATTGTACATAGGGGCAGTATTATAGTAGTTATATTCTTGTACATAGGAGCAGTATTATAGTAGTTATTCTCTTGTACATAACAGAAGTATTATAGCAGTTATATTCTTGTACATAGGAGCAGTATTATAGTAGTTATATTCTTGTATATAGGGGGCAGTATTATGTTAGTTGTATTCTTGTACATAGGGGGCAGTATTATAGCAGCTCTATTCTTGTTCATAGGGACAGTATTATAGTAGTTATATTATTGTACATAGGGGCAGTATTATAGTAGTTATATTTTTCTACACAGGGAGCAGTATTATAGTAGTTACATTCTTGTACATAGAGGCAGTATTATAGTAGTTATATTCTTGTACATAGGGGGCAGTATTATAGTAGTTATATTCTTGTACATAGGGGGCAGTATTATAGGAGTTATATTCTTGTACAAAGGGGGCAGTATTATAGGAGTTATATTCTTGTACAAAGGGGGCAGTATTATAGTAGTTATATTCTTGTACATAGGGAGCAGTATTATAGTAGTTATATTCATGTACATAGGGGGCAGTATTATAGTAGTTATATACTTGTACATAGGGGTTAGTATTATAGTGGTTATATTCTTGTACATAGAGGCAGTATTATAGTAGTTATATTCTTGTACATAAGGAGCAGTATTATAGTAGTGATATTCTTCTACATAGGGAGCAGTACTATAGTAGTTAAATTCTTGTACATAGGGAGCAGTATTATAGTAGTTATATTCTTGTACATAGGGGCAGTATTATAGTAGTTATATTCTTGTACATAGAGGCAGTATTATAGTAGTTATATTCTTGTACACAGGAGCAGTATTATAGTAGTTATGTTCTTGTACACAGAAAGTAGTATTATAGTAGTTATGTTCTTGTATATAGGGGGCAGTATTATAGTAGTTATATTTTTGTACACAAGAGCAGTATTAAAGTAGTTATATCCTTGTACATAGGAGCAGTATAATAGTAGTTATATTCTTGTATATAGGGGGCAGTATTATATTAGTTATACTCTTGTACATAGGGGCAGTATTATAGCAGTTATATTCTTGTACATAGGGAGCAGTATTATAGTAGATATATTCTTGTACATAGGGAGCAGTATTATAGTAGATATATTCTTGTACATAGGGGGCAGTATTATAGTAGTTATATTTTTGTACACAGGAGCATTATTAAAGTAGTTATATTATTGTACATAGGAGCTGTATTATAGTAGTTATATTCTTGTATATAGGGGGCAGTATTATATTAGTTATACTCTTGTACACAAGGGGCAGTTTTATAGTAGTTATATTCTTACACACAGGGGCAGTATTATAGTAGTTATATTCTTATCTATATGGGGCAGTATTATAGTAGTTATACTCTTGTACATAGGAGCAGTACTATAGTATTTATATTCTTGTACATGGGGGTAGTATTATAGTAGTTATATTCTTGTACATGGGGGCAGTATTATAGTAGTTATATTCTTGTATATAGGGGGAAGTATTATATTAGTTATACTCTTGTACATAGGGGCAGTATTATAGTAGTTATATTCTTGTACATAGGGGGCAGTATTATAGTAGTTATATTCTTGTATATAGGAGCACTATTATAGTAGTTATATTCCTGTACATAGGAGCAGTATTATAGTAGGTATGTTCTTGTACATAGAGAGCAGTATTATAGCAGTTATATTCTTGTACATAGGGGCTGTATTATAGTATATTCTTGTACATAGGAGCAGTACTATAGTATTTATATTCTTGTACATGGGGTAGTATTATAGTAGTTCTATTCTTGTACATAGGAGCAGTATTATAGTAGTTATATTCTTGTACATAGGAGCAGTATTATAGTAGTTATATTCTTGTACATAGGAGCAGTATTATAGTAGTTATATTCTTGTACATAGGAGCAGTATTATAGTAGTTATATTCTTGTACATAGGAGCAGTATTATAGTAGTTATATTCTTGTTATAGGAGCAGTATTATAGTAGTTATATTCTTGTACACAGGAGCAGTATTATAGTAGTTATATTCTTGTTCATAGGGACAGTATTATAGTAGTTATATTATTGTACATAGGGGCAGTATTATAGTAGTTATATTTTTCTACACAGGGAGCAGTATTATAGTAGTTACATTCTTGTACATAGAGGCAGTATTATAGTAGTTATATTCTTGTACATAGGGGGCAGTATTATAGTAGTTATATTCTTGTACATAGGGGGCAGTATTATAGGAGTTATATTCTTGTACAAAGGGGGCAGTATTATAGGAGTTATATTCTTGTACAAAGGGGGCAGTATTATAGTAGTTATATTCTTGTACATAGGGAGCAGTATTATAGTAGTTATATTCATATACATAGGGGGCAGTATTATAGTAGTTATATACTTGTACATAGGGGTTAGTATTATAGTGGTTATATTCTTGTACATAGAGGCAGTATTATAGTAGTTATATTCTTGTACATAAGGAGCAGTATTATAGTAGTGATATTCTTCTACATAGGGAGCAGTACTATAGTAGTTAAATTCTTGTACATAGGGAGCAGTATTATAGTAGTTATATTCTTGTACATAGGGGCAGTATTATAGTAGTTATATTCTTGTACATAGAGGCAGTATTATAGTAGTTATATTCTTGTACACAGGAGCAGTATTATAGTAGTTATGTTCTTGTACACAGAAAGTAGTATTATAGTAGTTATGTTCTTGTATATAGGGGGCAGTATTATAGTAGTTATATTTTTGTACACAAGAGCAGTATTAAAGTAGTTATATCCTTGTACATAGGAGCAGTATAATAGTAGTTATATTCTTGTATATAGGGGGCAGTATTATATTAGTTATACTCTTGTACATAGGGGCAGTATTATAGCAGTTATATTCTTGTACATAGGGAGCAGTATTATAGTAGATATATTCTTGTACATAGGGAGCAGTATTATAGTAGATATATTCTTGTACATAGGGGGCAGTATTATAGTAGTTATATTTTTGTACACAGGAGCATTATTAAAGTAGTTATATTATTGTACATAGGAGCTGTATTATAGTAGTTATATTCTTGTATATAGGGGGCAGTATTATATTAGTTATACTCTTGTACACAAGGGGCAGTTTTATAGTAGTTATATTCTTACACACAGGGGCAGTATTATAGTAGTTATATTCTTATCTATATGGGGCAGTATTATAGTAGTTATACTCTTGTACATAGGAGCAGTACTATAGTATTTATATTCTTGTACATGGGGGTAGTATTATAGTAGTTATATTCTTGTACATGGGGGCAGTATTATAGTAGTTATATTCTTGTATATAGGGGGAAGTATTATATTAGTTATACTCTTGTACATAGGGGCAGTATTATAGTAGTTATATTCTTCTACATAGGGGGCAGTATTATAGTAGTTATATTCTTGTATATAGGAGCACTATTATAGTAGTTATATTCCTGTACATAGGAGCAGTATTATAGTAGGTATGTTCTTGTACATAGAGAGCAGTATTATAGCAGTTATATTCTTGTACATAGGGGCTGTATTATAGTATATTCTTGTACATAGGAGCAGTAATATAGTATTTATATTCTTGTACATGGGGTAGTATTATAGTAGTTCTATTCTTGTACATAGGAGCAGTATTATAGTAGTTATATTCTTGTACATAGGAGCAGTATTATAGTAGTTATATTCTTGTACATAGGAGCAGTATTATAGTAGTTATATTCTTGTACATAGGAGCAGTATTATAGTAGTTATATTCTTGTTATAGGAGCAGTATTATAGTAGTTATATTCTTGTACACAGGAGCAGTATTATAGTAGTTATATTCTTGTACATAGGGTGCAGTATTATAGTAGTTATATTCTTGTACATAGGAGCAGTATTATAGTAGTTATATTCTTGTACATAGGAGCAGTATTATAGTAGTTATATTCTTGTACATAGGAGCAGTATTATAGTAGTTATATTCTTGTACATAGGAGCAGTATTATAGTAGTTATATTCTTGTTATAGGAGCAGTATTATAGTAGTTATATTCTTGTACACAGGAGCAGTATTATAGTAGTTATATTCTTGTACATAGGGTGCAGTATTATAGTAGTTATATTCTTGTACATAGAGGCAGTATTATAGTAGTTATATTCTTGTACATAAGGAGCAGTATTATAGTAGTTATATTCTTGTACATAGGGGGCAGTATTATAGTAGTTATATTCTTGTACATAGGAGCAGTATTATAGTAGTTATATTCTTGTACATAGGGAGCAGTATTATAGTAGTTATATTCTTGTACATAGGGGGCAGTATTATAGTAGTTATATTCTTGTACATAGGGAGCATTATTATAGTAGTTATATTCTTGTACATAGGGGGCAGTAATATAGTAGTTATATTTTTGTACACAGGAACAATAGTAAAGTAGTTATATTCTTGTACATAAGAGCAGTATTAAAGTAGTTATATTCTTGTATATAGGGGACAGTATTATATTAGTTATACTCTTGTGCATAGGGGCAGTATTATAGTAGTTATATTCTTGTACACAGGGGGCAGTATTATAGTAGTTATATTCTTGTACACAGGGGCAGTATTATAGTAGTTATATTTTTGCACACAGGGGCTGTATTATAGTAGTTATATTCTTGTACATAAGATCAGTATTATAGTAGTTATATTCTTGTACATAGGGGCAGCATTATAGTAGTTCTAACATCACTGGCTGCATGCTGGTATGGTTTACCACCTCCCACCATGCAAGCCCGCCATCTTACCTATCAGTCCAGGCTGTACACTTTGCTCCAGTACCTGCTGTTTACATGTCTCTTGTCTGATTGCTTTGGGCGGCGGCGCGGTTACTGCCTGATTCTTATAGTTACTGTGTGCGCACTCCTAATGCGTCCCCAGCCTATTGTTGTGAGTCACAGGATACTTAAACCCCCTCCACCCTGTAGGAGGTGCCTGAGCAACACTTTCTTTCAGTGTGTTCTGTGCAACTGAGTTGCCAGGTCCTGTTCTGTATCTTGTCTGTTTCCGCCACCCTGGGGGCTGAGTACTCAGGCTTGCTACCTGTATCTGTGACTTCTAGTCTGTTCCGCCACCCTGGGGGTTGTATACCTAGGCCCGTTGCCTATATCTGTGACTTCTAGTCTGTTTCCGCCACCCTGGGGGCTGAGTTCCCAGGCTCGTTCCTGTATCTTGTTCCTGGTTTAGTTCCTGTCTGAACAGTGTCCTAGCCCGTTACTTGTTTGTCTCTGTTTTTGTATCTTTCTTTTTCCTGCAGTGTCTGAATCTGCACCTAACTCCAACTCGTTGTCTCTGTACTTCTGTTTGTGAGTTTAGTCTCCACTCGCTACTCCATTGTAAGTACCTTGTGTGTATCTGCTCTGCTTGTCTACCGCACCTGCGGGTATTGCTCTGTTCTGCTTGTTTACCGCACCTGCGGGTTTCGCTCTGCTCTGCTTGTCTACCGCACCTGCGGGTTTCGCTCTGCTCTGCTTGTCTACCTCACCTGCGGGTTTTGCTCTTCTCTGCTTGTCTACCGCACCTGCGGGTTTCGCTCTGCTGTGCTCGTCTACCGCACCTGCGGGTTTTGCTCTGCTCGTCTACCGCACCTGCGGGTTTTACTCTGCTCGTCTACCGCACCTGCAGGTTTTGCTCTGCTTGCCTATTGCACCTGCAGATTTTGCTCTGCTCTGCTTGTCTACCGCATCTGTGGGTTTTGCTCTGCTCTGCTTGTCTACTGCACCTGAGGGTTTCGCTCTGCTCTGCTTGTCTACCTCAACTGCGGGTTTTGCTCTGCTCTGCTTGTCTACCGCACCTGCGGGTTTTGCTCTGCTCGTCTACCGCACCTGCGGATTTTGCTCTGCACTGCTTGTCTATTGCACCTGCGGGTTTTGCTCTGCTCTGCTTGCCTATTGCACCTGCGGGTTTTGCTCTGCTCTGCTTGTCTACCGCACCTGTTGGTTTTGCTCTGCTCTGCTTGTCTACCGCACCTGCGGGTTTTGCTCTGCTCTGTTTGTCCACCGCACCTGCGGGTTTTGCTCTGCTCTGCTTGTCCACCGCACCTGCGCATTTTTCTCTGCTCTGCTTGTCCACCGCACCTGCGGGTTTTGCTCTGCTCTGCTTGTCTACCGCACCTGCGGGTTTTGCTCTGCTCTGCTCGTCTACCGCACCTGCGGGTTTTGCTCTGCTCTGCTCGTCTCCTGCGGGTTTTACTCTGCTCTGCTTGTCTCCCGTACCTGCGGGTTTTGCTCTGCTCTGTTTGTCTCTCGCACCTGCAGGTTTTGCTCTGCTCTGCTTATCTTCCCCACCTGCGGGTTTTGCTCTGCTCTGCTCGTCTACCGCACTTGCGGGTTTTGATCTGCTCTGCTTGTCTACCGCACCTGAGGGTTTCGCTCTGCTCTGCTTGTCTACCTCACCTGCGGGTTTTGCTCTGCTCTGCTTGTCTACCGCACCTGCGGGTTTTGCTCTGCTCGTCTATCGCACCTGCGGGTTTTGCTCTGCACTGCTTGTCTATTGCACCTGCGTGTTTTGCTCTGCTCTGCTTGCCTATTGCACCTGCGGGTTTTGCTCTGCTCTGCTTGTCTACCGCACCTGCTGGTTTTGCTCTGCTCTGCTTGTCTACCGCACCTGCGGGTTTTGCTCTGTTTGTCTACCGCACCTGCGGGTTTTGCTCTGCTCTGCTTGTCCACCGCACCTGCGGGTTTTGCTCTGCTCTGCTTGTCTACCACACCTTACGAGTTTTGTTTTGCTTGTCTACCGCACCTGCGGGTTTTGCTCTGCTCTGCTTGTCCACCGCACCTGCGGGTTTTGCTCTGCTCTGCTTGTCCACCGCACCTGCGCATTTTTCTCTGCTCTGCTTGTCCACCGCACCTGCGGGTTTTGCTCTGCTCTGCTTGTCTACCGCACCTGCGGGTTTTGCTCTGCTCTGCTCGTCTACCGCACCTGCGGGTTTTGCTCTGCTCTGCTCGTCTCCTGCACCTGCGGGTTTTACTCTGCTCTGCTTGTCTCCCGTACCTGCGGGTTTTGCTCTGCTCTGTTTGTCTCTCGCACCTGCAGGTTTTGCTCTGCTCTGCTTATCTTCCCCACCTGCGGGTTTTGCTCTGCTCGTCTACCGCACTTGCGGGTTTTGATCTGCTCTGCTCGTCTACCGCACCTGCGGGTTTTGCTGTGCTCTGCTTGTCTCCCTCACCTGCGGGTTTTGCTCTGCTCTGCTTGTCTTCGGCACCTGCGGGTTTTGCTTTGCTCTGCTCGTCTACCGCTCTTGCTGGTTTTGCTCTGCTCTACTCGTCTACCGCACCTGCGGGTTTTGCTGTGCTCTGCTTGTCTCCCGCACCTGCGGGTTTTGCTCTGCTCTGCTAGTCTACGGCACCTGCGTGTTTTGCTCTGCTCTGCTTGTCTGCTGTACCTGCGGGTTTTGTTCTGCTCTGCTCGTCTGCCGCACTTGCGGGTTTTGCTCTGCTCTGCTCGTCTACCGCACCCGCGGGTTTTACTCTGCTCTGCTTGTCCACCGCACCTGCGGGTTTTGCTCTTCTCTGCTCGTCTACCACACCTGCGGGTTTTGCTCTGCTCTGCTCGTCTACCGCACCTGCGGGTTTTGCTCTGCTCTGCTTGTCTACCGCACTGCGGGTTTTGCTCTGCTCTGCTTGTCTACCGCACCTGTGGGTTTTGCTCTGCTCTGCTTGTCTTCCGCACCTGTGGGTTTTGCTCTGCTCTGCTTGTCTGCCGCACTTTCGGCTCTGTTCCTGTATCCTAGTCTGTGCTGGTCCCTATCCTGCCTGCATTATTACCTGCCAGTACCCACCTGTCTGCATACCAGCCGTGCCTGCCAGTATCCACCTGTCTGCATACCAGCCGTGCCTGCCAGTACCCACCTGTCTGTATACCAGCTATGCCTTCCATTACCCACCTGTTAGTATGCCAGCCTAAACTGCCTGTTCCTGCATTCCCCGGTGTGGGTCAACAGCTGTGACCGGGGTCTGACCTGGAGTAGCACCTGGTCCCTCTGCTTGGTTCCTCCCTGGTTCACGGAGTCGACTGAGCCGCAGTGCGACCTTGGTCGGACCGAGTTGATACTTAGTCACGCCCCTCCAGGCACTCCTCGGTTAATGGTCCAGTGGGATTATTAACCACTCTCATGCCAGTCTGTCCGGGCATGTGTGTAACAGCAGTTATATTCTTGTACATAGGGGCAGTATTATAGTAGTTACATTCTTGTACATAGGGGCAGTATTATAGTAGTTATATTCTTGTATATTGGAGTAGAATTATAGTAGTTATATTCTTATACATAGGAGAAGTATTTAGGTAGTTATATTCTTGTACATAGGAGCAGTATTACAGTAGCTATATTCTTGTACATAGGGAGCAGTATTATAGTAGATATATTCTTGTACATAGCAGCAGTATGGTAGTAGTTATATTATTGTACATAGGGGCAGTATTATAGTAGTTATATTCTTATATATAGGAGCAGTATTATAGTAGTTATATTCTTGTACATAAGAGCAGTAATATAGTAGTTATATTCTGGCACATAGGAGCAGTATTATACTAGTTATATTCTTGTATATAGGGGGCAGTATTATGTTAGTTATATTCTTGTACATAGGGGGCAGTATTATAGTAGTTATATTCTTGTACATAGGAGCAGTATTATAGTAGTTATATTCCTGTACATAGGAGCACTATTATAGTAGTTATGTTCTTGTACATAGAGAGCAGTATTATAGTATATTCTTGTACATATTATCAGCATTATAGTTGTTATATTCTTGTACATAGGAGGCAGCATTATAGTAGTTATATTCTTCTACATAGGAGGCAGTATTATAGTAGTTATATTCTTCTACATAGGAGCAGTATTATAGTAGTTATATTCTTGTACATAGAGGCAGCATTATAGTAGCTATATTCTTTTACACAGGAGCAGTATTATAGTAGTTATATTCTTGTACATAGGGGGCAGTATTATAGAAGTTATATTCTTGTACATAGGGGGCAGTATTACAGTAGTTATATTCTTCTACATAGGGGCAGTATTATAGTAGTTATATTCTTGTACATAGAGGCAGCATTATAGTAGCTATATTCTTGTACACAGCAGTATTATAGTAGTTATATTCTTGTACATAGGGTGCAGTTTTATAGTAGTTATATTCTTGTACATAGAGGCAGTATTATAGTAGTTATATTCTTGTACATAGGAGCTGCATTATAGTAGTCATATTCTTGTACACAGGAGCAGTATTATAGTAGCTATATTCTTCTACATAGTGGCAGTATTATAGTAGTTATATTCTTGTACATAGAGACAGTATTATAGTAGTTATATTCTTGTATACAGGAGCAGTATTATAGTAGTTATATTCTTGTACATAGGGTGCAGTATTATAGAAGTTATACTCTTGTACATAGAGGCAGTATTATAGTAGTTATATTCTTGTACATAGAAGTAGTATTATAGTAGTTATATTCCTGTACATAGGGAGCAGTATTATAGTAGTTATATTCTTGTACATAGAAGCTGTATTATAGTAGTTATATTCTT
Source organism: Phyllobates terribilis (assembly GCF_046119375.1). Classification (NCBI taxonomy): domain Eukaryota; kingdom Metazoa; phylum Chordata; class Amphibia; order Anura; family Dendrobatidae; genus Phyllobates; species Phyllobates terribilis. The sequence continues at coordinate 11,711,918 of NW_027362774.1, forward strand.
GTACATAGGGTGCAGTATTATAGTAGTTATATTCTTGTACATAGGGGCAGTATTATAGTAGTTATATTCTTGTACATAGGGAGCAGTATTATAGTAGTTATATTCTTGTACATAAGGAGCAGTATTATAGTAGTTATATTCTTGTACATAGGGGGCAGTATTATAGTAGTTATATTCTTGTACATAGGAACAGTATTATAGTAGTTATATTCATGTACATGGGAGCAGTATTATAGTAGTTATATTCTTGTACATAGGGAGCAGTATTATAGTAGTTATATTGTTGTACATAGGGGGCAGTATTATAGTAGTTATATTCTTGTATATAGGAGCAGCATTATAGTAGTTATATTCTTGTACATAGGAGCAGTATTATAGTAGTTATATTCTTGTACATAGGGAGCAGTATTATAGTAGTTATATTCTTGTACATAGGGAGCGGTATTATAGTAGTTATATTCTTGTACATAGGGGGCAGTATTATAGTAGTTATATTCTTGTACATAGGGAGCATTATTATAGTAGTTATATTCTTGCACATAGGGGGCAGTAATATAGTAGTTATATTTTTGTACACAGGAACAATAGTAAAGTAGTTATATTCTTGTACATAGGAGCAGTATTAAGGTAGTTATATTCTTGTATATAGGGAACAGTATTATATTAGTTATACTCTTGTGCATAGGGGCAGTATTATAGTAGTTATATTCTTGTACACAGGGGGCAGTATTATAGTAGTTATATTCTTGTACACAGGGGCAGTATTATAGTAGTTATATTTTTGCACACAGGGGCTGTATTATAGTAGTTATATTCTTGTACATAAGATCAGTATTATAGTAGTTATATTCTTGTACATAGGGGCAGCATTATAGTAGTTCTAACATCACTGGCTGCATGCTGGTATGGTTTACCACCTCCCACCATGCAAGCCCGCCATCTTACCTATCAGTCCAGGCTGTACACTTTGCTCCAGTACCTGCTGTTTACATGTCTCTTGTCTGATTGCTTTGGGCGGCGGCGCGGTTACTGCCTGATTCTTATAGTTACTGTGTGCGCACTCCTAATGCGTCCCCAGCCTATTGTTGTGAGTCACAGGATACTTAAACCCCCTCCACCCTGTAGGAGGTGCCTGTGCAACACTTTCTTTCAGTGTGTTCTGTGCAACTGAGTTTCCAGGTCCTGTTCTGTATCTTGTCTGTTTCCGCCACCCTGGGGGCTGAGTACTTAGGCTTGTTACCTGTATCTCTGACTTCTAGTCTGTTTCCGCTACCCTGGGGGCTGAGTTCCCAGGCTCGTTCCTGTATCTTGTTCCTGGTTCAGTTCCTGTCAGAATAGTGTCCTAGCTCGTTACTTGTTTGTCTCTGTTTTTGTATCTTTCTTTTTCCTGCAGTGTCTGAATCTGCACCTAACTCCAACTCGTTGTCTCTGTACTTCTGTTTGTGAGTTTAATGTCCACTCGCTACTCCATTGTAAGTACCTTGTGTGTATCTGCTCTGCTTGTCTATCGCACCTGCGGGTATTGCTCTGTTCTGCTTGTTTACCGCACCTGCGGGTTTCGCTCTGCTCTGCTTGTCTACCGTACCTGCGGGTTTCTCTCTGCTCTGCTTGTCTACCTCACCTGCGGGTTTCGCTCTGCTCTGCTTGTCTACCGCACCTGCGGGTTTCGCTCTGCTCTGCTTGTCTACCTCACCTGCGGGTTTTGCTCTGCTCGTCTACCGCACCTGCGGGTTTTGCTCTGCTCTGCTTGTCTATTGCACCTGCGGGTTTTGCTCTGCTCTGCTTGCCTATTGCACCTGCGGGTTTTGCTCTGCTCTGCTTGTCTACCGCACTTGCTGGTTTTGCTCTGCTCTGCTTGTCTACCGCACCTGAGGATTTTGCTCTGCTCTGCTCGTCACCCGCACCTGCGGGTTTTGCTCTGCTTGCCTATTACACCTGCGGGTCTTGCTCTGCTCTGCTGGCCTACCGCACTTGCTGGTTTTGCTCTGCTCTGCTTGTCTACCGCACCTGAGGATTTTGCTCTGCTCTGCTTGTCTACCGCACCTGCGGGTTTTGCTCTGCTCTGCTTGCCTATTGCACCTGCGGGTTTTGCTCTGCTCTGCTTGTCTACCGCACTTGCTGGTTTTGCTCTGCTCTGCTTGTCTACCGCACCTGAGGATTTTGCTCTGCTCTGCTTTTCTACCGCACCCGCGGGTTTTGCTCTGCTCTGCTTTTCTACCGCACCTGCGGGTTTTGCTCTGCTCTGCTTGTCTACAGCACTTGTGGATTTTTCTCTGCTATGCTTGTCCACCGCACCTGCGGGTTTTGCTCTGCTCTGCTTGTCCACCGCACCTGCGGTTTTGCTCTGCTCTGCTTGTCCACCGCACCTGCGGGTTTTGCTCTGCTCTCCTTGTCTACCGCACCTGCGGGTTATACTCTGCTCTGCTTGTCTACCGCACCTGCGGGTTTTGCTCTGCTCTGCTCGTCTACCGCACCTGCGGGTTTCGCTCTGCTCTGCTTGTCTACTGTACCTGCGGGTTTCGCTCTGTTCTGCTTGTCTACCGTACCTGCGGGTTTCTCTCTGCTCTGCTTGTCTACCTCACCTAAAGGTTTCGCTCTGCTCTGCTTGTCTACCGCACCTGCGGGTTTTGCTCTGCTGTGCTTGTCTACCTCACCTGCGGGTTTTGCTCTGCTCGTCTACCGCACCTGCGGGTTTTGCTCTGCTCTGCTTGTCTATTGCACCTGCGGGTTTTGCTCTGCTCTGCTTGCCAATTGCACCTGCGGGTTTTTTTCTGCTCTGCTTGTCTACCGCACCTGCGGATTTTGCTCTGCTCTGCTTGTCTATCGCACCTGCGGGTTTTGCTCTGCTCTGCTTGTCTACAGCACTTGTGGATTTTTCTCTGCTATGCTTGTCTACCGCACCTGCGGGTTTTGCTCTGCTTGTCTACCGCAGTTGCGGGTTTTGCTCTGCTCTGCTTGTCCACAGCACCTGCGGTTTTGCTCTGCTCTGCTTGTCCACCGCACCTGCGGGTTTTGCTCTGCTCTCCTTGTCTACCGCACCTGCGGGTTTTACTCTGCTCTGCTTGTGTACCGCACCTACGGGTTTTTCTCTGCTCTGCTCGTTTACCGCACCTGCGGGTTTTGCTCTGATCTGCTCGTCTACCGCACCTGCGGGTTTTGCTCTGCTCTGCTCGTCTACCGCACCTGCGAGTTTTGCTCTGCTCTGCTTGTCTCCCGCACCTGTGGGTTTTGCTCTGCTCTGCTTGTCTCCCGTACCTGCGCGTTTTGCTCTGCTCTGCTTATCTGCCGCACCTGCGGGTTTTGCTCTGCTCGTCTACCGCACCTGCGGGTTTTGCTCTGCTCTGCCTGTTTACCGCACCTGCGGGTTTTGCTCTGCTCTGCTAGTCTACCGCATTTGCGGGTTTTGCTATGCTCTGTTTGTCAACCGCACCTGCGGGTTTTGCTCTGCACTGCTCGTCTACCACAGTTGCGGGTTTTGCTCTGCTCTGAACGTCTACCGCACCTGTGGGTTTTTCTCTGCTCGTGTACCGCACCTGCGGGTTTTGCTCTGCTCGTCTTGCGCACCTGCGGGTTTTGCTCTGCTCTGCTTGTCTTCCGCACCTGCGGGTTTTGCTCTGCTCTGCTCGTCTACAGCACCTGCGGGTTTTGCTCTGCTCTGCTTGTCTGCCGCACTTGCCGCTCTGTTCCTGTATCCCAGTCTGTACTGGTCCCTATCCTGCCTGCGTTCCTACCTGCCAGTACCCACCTGTCTGCATACCAGCTGTGCCTGCCAGTATCCACCTGTCTGCATAACAGTCGTGCCTGCCAGAACCCACCTGTCTGTATACCAGCCGTGCCTGACAGTACCCACCTGTTAGTATGCCAGCCTAAACTGCCTGTTCCTGCATTCCCCGGAGTGGGTCAACAGCTGTGACCGGGGTCTGACCTGGAGTAGCACCTGGTCCCTCTGCTTGGTTCCTCCCTGGTTCACGGAGTCGACTGAGCCGCAGTGCGACCTTGGTTGGACCGAGTTGATACTTAGTCACGCCCCTCCAGGCACTCCTCGGTTAATGGTCCAGTGGGATCACTAATCACGCTCATGCCAGTCTGTCCGGGGATGTGCGTAACAGTAGTTATATTCTTGTACATAGGGGCAGTATTATAGCAGTTACATTCTTGTACATAGGAGCAGTATTATAGTAGTTATATTCTTGTACATAGGGGTAGTATTATAGTTGTTATATTCTTGTACATAGGAGCAGTATTATAGTAGTTATATTCTTGTACATAGGAGCAGTATTATAGTTGTTATATTCTTGTACATAGGAGCAGTATTATAGTAGTTATATTCTTGTAAATAGGGAGCAGTATTATAGTAGTTATATTCTTGTACATAGGGGCAGTATTATAGTAGTTATATCCTTGTACATAGGGGCAGTATTATGGTAGTTATATTCTTGTACATAGGAGCAGTATTATAGTAGCTATATTCTTGTACAGAGGGACAGTGTTATAGTAGTTATATTCTTGTACATAGGGAGCAGTATTATAGTAGTTATATTGTTGTACAGAGGGGCAGTATTATAGTAGTTATATTCTTGTACATAGGGAGCAGTATTATAGTAGTTATATTCTTGAACATAGGAGCAGTACTATAGTAGTTATATTCTTGTACAGAGGGGCAGTATTATAGTAGTTATATTCTTGTACATAGGGATCAGTATTATAGTAGTTATATTCTTGTACATAGGGAGCAGTATTATAGTAGTTATATTATTGTACATAGGGGCAGTATTATAGTAGTTATATTCTTGTACATAGGGAGCAGTATTATAGTAGTTATATTCTTGTGCATAGGAGCAGTATTATAGTAGTTATATTCTTGTACAGAGGGGCAGTGTTATAGTAGTTATATTCTTGTACATAGGGAGCAGTATTATAGTAGTTATATTCTTGTACATAGGGAGCAGTATTATAGTAGTAATATTCTTGTGCATAGGAGCAGTAGTATAGTAGTTATATTCTTGTACATAGGGGCAGTATTATAGTAGTTATATTCTTGCACATAGGGGGCAGTATTATAATAGTTATATTCTTGTGCATAGGAGCAGTATTATAGTAGTTATATTCTTGTACATAGGGGCAGTATTATAGTAGTTATATTTTCGTACATAGGGACCAGTATTATAGTAGTTATATTCTTGTACATAGGAGCAGTATTATAGTAGTTATATTCTTGTACATAGGGGGCAGTATTATAGTAGTATTCTTGTACATAGGGGCAGTATTATAGTAGTAATATTCTTGTACATAGGGAGCAGTATTATAGTAGTTATATTCTTGTACATAGGGAGCAGTATTATAGTAGTTATATTCTTGTACATAGGGAGCAGTGTTATAGTAGTTATATTCTTGTACATAGGGAGCAGTATTATAGTAGTTATATTCTTGTACATAGGGGAAGTATTATAGTAGTTATATTCTTGTACATAGGGGAAGTATTATAGTAGTTATATTCTTGTACATAGGAGCAGTATTATAGTAGTTATATTCTTGTACATAGGAGCAGTATTATAGTAGTTATATTCTTGTACATAGGAGCAGTATTATTGTAGTCATATTCTTGTACATAGGAGCAGTATTATTGTAGTTATATTTTTGTACATAGGGAGCAGTATTATAGTAGTTATATTCTTGTACATAGGGGGCAGTATTATAGTAGTTATATTCTTGTACATAGGAGCAGTATTATAGTAGTTATATTCTTGCACATAGGGGCAGTATTATAGCAGTTATATTCTAGTACATAGGGACAGTATTATAGTAGTTATATTCTTGTACATAGGGAGCAGTATTATAGTAGTTATATTCTTGTACATAGGGAGCAGTATTATAGTAGTTATATTCTTATACATAGGGAGCAGTGTTATAGTAGTTATATTCTTGTACATAGGGAGCAGTATTATAGTAGTTATATTCTTGTACATAGGGACAGTATTATAGTCGTTATATTCTTGTACATAGGGGCAGTATTATAGTAGTTATATTCTTGTACATAGGAGCAGTATTATAGTAATATTCTTGTACATAGGAACAGTATTATAGTAGTTATATTCTTGTACATAGGAGCAGTATTATTGTAGTCGTATTCTTGTACATAGGAGCAGTATTATTGTAGTTATATTTTTATACATAGGGAGCAGTATTATAGTAGTTATATTCTTGTACATAGGGGGCAGTATTATAGTAGTTATATTCTTGTACATAGGAGCAGTATTATAGTAGTTATATTCTTGTACATAGGGGCAGTATTATAGCAGTTATATTCTTGTACATAGGGACAGTATTATAGTAGGTATATTCTTGTACATAGGAGCAGTTTTATAGTAGTTATATTCTTGTACATAGGAGCAGTATTATAGTAGTTATATTATTGTACATAGGAGCAGTATTATAGTAGCTATATTCTTGTACATAGGAGCAGTATTATAGTAGTTATATTCTTGTACATAGGGGCAGTATTATAGTAGTTATATTCTTGTACATAGGGGCAGTATTATAGTAGTTATATTCTTGTACATAGGGGCAGTATTATAGTAGTTATATTCTTGTACATAGGGGCAGTATTATAGTAGTTATATTCTTGTACATAGGAGCAGTATTATAGTAGTTATATTCTTGTACATAGGGGGCAGTATTATAGTAGTATTCTTGTACATAGGGGCAGTATTATAGTAGTTATATTCTTGTACATAGGGAGCAGTATTATAGTAGTTATATTCTTGTACATAGGGACAGTATTATAGTAGTTATATTCTTGTACATAGGGGCAGTATTATAGTAGTTATATTCTTGTACATAGGAGCAGTATTATAGTAGTTATATTCTTGTACATAGGAACAGTATAATAGTAGTTATATTCTTGTACATAGGAGCAGTGTTATTGTAGTCATATTCTTGTACATAGGAGCAGTATTATTGTAGTTATATTTTTGTACATAGGGAGCAGTATTATAGTAGTTATATTCTTTTACATAGGGGGCAGTATTATAGTAGTTATATTCTTGTACATAGGGACAGTATTATAGTAGTTATATTCTTGTACATAGGAGCAGTATTATAGTAATATTCTTGTACATAGGAGCAGTATTATAGTAGTTATATTCTTGTACATAGGAGCAGTATTATTGTAGTCGTATTCTTGTACATAGGAGCAGTATTATTGTAGTTATATTTTTGTACATAGGGAGCAGTATTATAGTAGTTATATTCTTGTACATAGGGGGCAGTATTATAGTAGTTATATTCTTGTACATAGGGGGCAGTATTATAGTAGTTATATTCTTGTACATAGGAGCAGTATTATAGTAGTTATATTCTTGTACATAGGGGCAGTATTATAGCAGTTATATTCTTGTACATAGGGACAGTATTATAGTAGTTATATTCTTGTACATAGGAGCAGTATTATAGTAGTTATATTCTTGTACATAGGAGTAGTATTATAGTAGTTATATTCTTGTACATAGGAGCAGTATTATAGTAGTTGTATTCTTGTACATAGGAAGCAGTATTATAGTAGTTATATTCTTGTACATATGAGCAGTATTATAGTAGTTATATTCTTGTACATAGGAAGCAGTATTATAGTAGTTATATTCTTGTACATAGGGAGCAGTATTATAGTAGTTATATTCTTGTACATAGGAGCAGTATTATAGTAGTTACATTCTTGTACATTGGAGCAGTATTATAGTAGTTATATTCCTGTACATAGGGAGCAGTATTATAGTAGCTATATTCTTGTACATAGGGGGCAGTATTATAGTAGTTATATTCTTGTACATAGGAGCAGTATTATAGTAGTCATATTCTTGTACATAGGGGGCAGTATTATAGTAGTTATATTCTTGCACATAGGAGCAGTATTATAGTAGTAATATTCCTGTACATAGGGGCAGTATTATAGTAGTTATATTCTTGTACACAGGGGGCAGTATTATAGTAGTTATATTCTTGTACATAGGGGGCAGTATTATAGCAGTTATATTCTTGTACATAGGAGCAGTATTATAGTAGTTATATTCTTGTACATGGGGCAGTATTATAGTAGTTATATTCATACATAGGGGCAGTATTATAGTAGTTATATTCATACATAGGGGCAGTATTACAGTAGTACCAAACTGCATGATTTTAATGATCTTGAGTGACTTCTAGAATGTATATTGGATCATTTAGTCAAATTCATGTAGAATGTCTGTGTACTCAGATGATAGGATTTGGGGTCCAGATCAACACAGAATCTGAATATGATCGAAATCGATATTGTGTTTTTCTTTTAGATGCAGTATTTGCTGTCTTTCTGGAAATGATAGAAGTGACATTGGAGCTGAAACATAAAGTGACAGCTTTATATATAAAGCATAGTCAAACAGACAAGGCTGCGCAGCTCCTGACAAGTGTTAAACACCCCCCACACACACATGCTCCGCAGATACTCTGCATTATTATGATTAGGGAATAGTGTGTGAGGAGATAGGACATTCCTTGGCATTTTGGGGTCATTTTCTAGAGTCATTCCTATATTTCGTTCATGCGAGCGGCGTGCAGGGAACTTGGAACAACATAAGTGTAATTTATTTATCTTAATCCTGCAGGGAAGGATAAAAAGAGGCATTTTCTGATTGACAGTTCAAGGTTAACCCTTTGATAATTTTTTCCTTTTTCTCTTTTAAAGGGGACGTTCATTTTGAAAACTCAAGAGAAATATTCTTATCACTGCCGTAAAAAGACTGGGTACCAACAAACATTTGTGACATTCTGGGAAAAATATAAGGCAGAAATACCTTCTACTTATTAAACATAATGGAATACTTAAAGAGTCACAAATTAAACCACAGTCCAGAGATTCTACTATTAGGACAAATTATGTTATAGAGGGGAGTCCCGTGCCCAGTTTTGGTGGACTATTGTATGGTTGATTATTCAAGTTAATGTAAACACCATGTAACAGTAGATTTACATGCCTATAGGACTCCTTTATGAAACAATTGTAGACACATACCAATTATTCAGCTTAACAATTTTTCCAAAGTGGTCAGCATTATAGTAGTTATATTCTTGTGCATAGGGTGCAGTATTGCACACAGTCAAGGCACCCAGTGCCAAAGGCAACAAAACAACCCCAAAACATCTTTGAACCTCCACCATACTTGACTGTAGGTACTGTGTTCTTTTCTTTGTATGCCTCATTCCGTTTTCGGTAAACAGTAGAATGATGTACTTTACCAAAAAGCTCTCTCTTCATCTCATCTATCCCCAAGACACTTTCCCAGAAGGATTTTGGCTTACTCCTGTATATTTTGGGAAACTGTAGTCCAGTTTTTTTAAGTCTCTTTTCCGCAGTGGGGTCCTCCTGGGTCTCAAGCCATATTGTTTAATTTCATTCAAATGTTGATGGATAGTTCGCGCTGACACTGATGCACCCTGAGCTTGCAGGACAGCTTGGATTTCTTTGGAACTTGATTAGGGCTGCTTATCCATCATTCGCACTATCCTGTGTTGCGACCTTTCATCAATTTTTCTCTGCCATCCACATCCAGGGAGATTAACTACAGTGCAATGGGTTGTAAACGTCTTGATTATTTTGCACGCCGTGGACAAACAAACATCAAGATCTCTGGAGATGGACTTGTAACCTTGAGATTGTTGATATTTTTCAACAATTTTGGTTCTCCAGTCCTCAGACAGTTCTCTTCTCCTCTTTCTGGTCTCCATGCTTAGTGTGGTACACACAGACACACAATGCAAACATTGAGTCAACTTCTCCCCTTTTTATCTGGTTTCAGGTGTGATTTTCATATTGCCCACACCTGTTACTTTCCACAGGTGAGTCTGAACGAGCATCACATGCTGGAAACAAAGTTGTTTATTCACAATTTTGGAAAGGTGCCATCATTTTTGGAAAGGTGTCAACTATTTTGTAAAGGTGTCAACTATTTTGTCTGGCCTATTTTTGGGGTTTGTGTGAAATTAGGTCCAATTTGCCTTTTTTTCTATGATATAACTACTATAATATTGCCCCTATGTACAAGAATATAACTACTATCATACTGCCCCCTATGTACAAGAATATAACTACTATAATACTGCTCCTATGTACAAGAATATAACAACTATAATACTGCTCCTATGTACAAGAATATAACTACTATAATACTGCCTCCTATATACAAGAATATAACTACTATAATACTGCCCCCTATGTACAACAATATAACTACTATAATACTGCTCCTATGTACAAGAATATAACTAGTATAATATTGCCCCTATGTACAAGAATATAGCTACGATAATATTGCACCCTATGTACAAGAATATAACTACTATAATACTGCCCCTATGTACAAGAATATAACTACTATAATACTGCTCCTATGTACAAGAATATAACTACTATAATACTGCCCCCTATGTATAAGAATATAACTACTATAATACTGCCCCCTATGTACAAGAATATAACTACTATAATACTGCCCTCTATGTACAAGAATATAACTACTATAATACTGCCCTCTATGTACAGGAATACAGCTACTATAATACTGCTCCTATGTACAAGAATATAACTACTATAACACTGCTCCTATGTACAAGAATATATCTATTATAACACTGCCCCCTATGTACAAAAATATAACTACTATAATACTGCTCCTATGTACAAGAATATAACTACTATAATGCTGCTCCTATGTTCAAGAATATAACTACTATAATACTGCCCCCTATGTATAAGAATATCACTACTATAATACTGCCCCCTATATACAAGAATATAACTTCTATAATACTGCCTCCTATGTACAAGAATATAACTACTATAATACTGCCCCCTATGTACAAGAATATAACTACTATAATACTGCTCCTATGTACAAGAATATAACAACTATAATACTGCTCCTATGTACAAGAATATAACTACTATAATACTGCCTCCTATATACAAGAATATAACTACTATAATACTGCCCATATGTACAAGAATATAACTACTATAATACTGCTATGTACAAGAATATAACTACTATAATACTGCCCCCTATGTAAAAGAATATAACTATTATAATACTGCCCCCTATGTACAACAATATAACTACTATAATACTGCTCCTATGTACAAGAATATAACTAGTATAATATTGCCCCTATGTACAAGAATATAGCTACGATAATATTGCACCCTATGTACAAGAATATAACTACTATAATACTGCCCCTATGTACAAGAATATAACTACTATAATACTGCTCCTATGTACAAGAATATAACTACTATAATACTGCCCCCTATGTATAAGAATATAACTACTATAATACTGCCCCCTATGTACAAGAATATAACTACTATAATACTGCCCTCTATGTACAAGAATATAACTACTATAATACTGCTCCTATGTACAAGAATATAACTACTATATTACTGCCCCCTATGTATAAGAATATAACTACTATAATACTGTCCCCTATGTACAAGAATATCACTACTATAATACTGCCCTCTATGTACAGGAATACAGCTACTATAATACTGCTCCTATGTACAAGAATATAACTACTATAACACTGCTCCTATGTACAAGAATATATCTATTATAACACTGCCCCCTATGTACAAAAATATAACTACTATAATACTGCTCCTATGTACAAGAATATAACTACTATAATGCTGCTCCTATGTTCAAGAATATAACTACTATAATACTGCCCCCTATGTATAAGAATATCACTACTATAATACTGCCCCCTATATACAAGAATATAACTTCTATAATACTGCCTCCTATGTACAAGAATATAACTACTATAATACTGCCCCCTATGTACAAGAATATAACTACTATAATACTGCTCCTATGTACAAGAATATAACAACTATAATACTGCTCCTATGTACAAGAATATAACTACTATAATACTGCCTCCTATATACAAGAATATAACTACTATAATACTGCCCATATGTACAAGAATATAACTACTATAATACTGCTATGTACAAGAATATAACTACTATAATACTGCCCCCTATGTAAAAGAATATAACTATTATAATACTGCCCCCTATGTACAACAATATAACTACTATAATACTGCTCCTATGTACAAGAATATAACTAGTATAATATTGCCCCTATGTACAAGAATATAGCTACGATAATATTGCACCCTATGTACAAGAATATAACTACTATAATTGCCCCTATGTACAAGAATATAACTACTATAATACTGCTCCTATGTACAAGAATATAACTACTATAATACTGCCTCCTATGTATAAGAATATAACTACTATAATACTGCCCCCTATGTACAAGAATATAACTACTATAATACTGCCCTCTATGTACAGGAATATAGCTACTATAATACTGCTCCTATGTACAAGAATATAACTACTATAACACTGCTCCTATGTACAAGAATATATCTACTATAATACTGCCCCCTATGTACAAAAATATAACTACTATAATACTGCTCCTATGTACAAGAATATAACTACTATAGTGCTGCTCCTATGTTCAAGAATATAACTACTATAATACTGCCCCCTATGTATAAGAATATCACTACTATAATACTGCCCCCTATATACAAGAATATAACTTCTATAATACTGCCTCCTATGTACAAGAATATAACTACTATAATACTGCCCCTATGTACAAGAATATAACTACTATAATACTGCTCCTATGTACAAGAATATAACTACTATAATACTGCTCCTATGTACAAGAATATAACTACTATAATACTGCCCCCTATGTATAAGAATATCACTACTATAATACTGCCCCTTATATACAAGAATATAACTTCTATAATACTGCCTCCTATGTACAAGAATATAACTACTATAATACTGCCCCTATGTACAAGAATATAACTACTATAACACTGCTCCTATGTACAAGAATATATCTACTATAATACTGCCCCCTATGTACAAAAATATAACTACTATAATACTGCCCTATGTACAAGAATATAACTACTATACTACTGCTCCTATGTACAAGAATATAACTACCATAATACTGCTCCTATGTACAAGAATATAACTACTATAATACTGCTCCCTATGTACAAGAATATAACTACTATAATACTGCTCCCCATGTACAAGAATATAACTACTATAATACTGCTCCTATATACAAGTATATAAGTTCTATAATAATGCTCCTATGTACAAGAATATAACTACTATAATATTGCCCCCCATGTACAAGAATATAACTACTATAATACTGCTCCTATATACAAGTATATAAGTTCTATAATAATGCTCCTATGTACAAGAATATAACTACTATAATACTGCCCCCTATGTACAAGAATATAACTACTATAATACTGCCCTATGTACAAGAATATAACTACTATACTACTGCTCCTATGTACAAGAATATAACTACCATAATACTGCTCCTATGTACAAGAATATAACTACTATAATACTGCTCCCTATGTACAAGAATATAACTACTATAATACTGCTTCCCATGTACAAGAATATAACTACTATAATACTGCTCCCTATGTACAAGAATATATCTACTATAATACTGCCCCCTATGTGCAAGAATATAACTACTATAATACTGCTCCCTATGTACAAGAATATAGCTACTATAATATTGCCCCCATGTACAAGAATATAACTACTATAATACTGCTCCTATATACAAGTATATAAGTTCTATAATAATGCTCCTATGTACAAGAATATAACTACTATAATACTGCTCCCTATGTACAAGAATATAACTACTATAATATTGCCCCCCATGTACAAGAATATAACTACTATAATACTGCTCCTATATACAAGTATATAAGTTCTATAATAATGCTCCTATGTACAAGAATATAACTACTATAATACTGCCCCCTATGTACAAGAATATAACTACTATAATACTGCTCCTATGTACAAGTATATAACTACTATAATACTGCTCCTATGTACAAGAATATAACTACTATAATACTGCTCCCTATGTACAAGAATATAACTACTATAATACTACTCCTATGTACAAGAATATAACTACTATAATACTGCTCCTATGTACAAGAATATAACTACTATAACACTGCTCCTATGTACAAGAATATAACTGCTATAATACTGCCCCTATGTACAAGAATATAACTACTATAATACTGCCCCCTATGTACAAGAGTATAACTACTATAATACTGCTCCCTATGTACAGGAATATAACTACTATAATACTGCTCCCTATGTACAAGAATATAACTACTATAATACTGCTCCTATGTACAAGAATATAACTACTATAATACTGCCCCCTATGTACAAGAATATAACTACTATAATACTGCCCCCTATGTACAAGAATATAACTACTTTAATACTGCTCCTATGTACAGGAATATAACTACTATAATACTGCCACTATGTACAAGAATATAACTACTATAATACAGCCCCCTATGTACAAGAATATAACTACTATAATACTGCTCCTATGTATAAGAATATAACTACTATAATACTGCCCCCTAGGTACAAGAATATAACTACTATAATACTGCCCCTATGTACAAGAATATAACTACTATAATACTGCTCCTATGTACAAGAATATAACTACTATAATACTGCCCCCTATGTACAAGAATATAGCAACGTTAATACTGCCCCCTGTGTACAAGACTATAACTACTATAATACTGCTCCTATGTACAAGAATATAACTACTATAATACTGCCCCCTATGTACAAGAACATAACTACTATAATACTGCCCCCTATGTACAAGAATATAACTACTATAATACTGCCCCTATGTACAAGAATATAACTACTATAATACTGCTCCTATGTACAAGAATATAACTACTATAATACTGCCCCATATGTACAAGAATATAACTACTATAATACTGCCCCTATGTACAAGAATATAACTACTATAATACTGCTCTTATGTACAAGAATATAACTACTATAATACTGCCCCCTATGTACAAGAATATAACTACTATAATACTGCCCCCTATGTACAAGAATATAACTACTATAATACTGCTCCTATATACAAGTATATAAGTTCTATAATAATGCTCCTATGTACAAGAATATAACTACTATAATATTGCCCCCCATGTACAAGAATATAACTACTATAATACTGCTCCTATATACAAGTATATAAGTTCTATAATAATGCTCCTATGTACAAGAATATAACTACTATAATACTGCCCCCTATGTACAAGAATATAACTACTATAATACTGCCCTATGTACAAGAATATAACTACTATACTACTGCTCCTATGTACAAGAATATAACTACCATAATACTGCTCCTATGTACAAGAATATAACTACTATAATACTGCTCCCTATGTACAAGAATATAACTACTATAATACTGCTCCCCATGTACAAGAATATAACTACTATAATACTGCTCCCTATGTACAAGAATATATCTACTATAATACTGCCCCCTATGTGCAAGAATATAACTACTATAATACTGCTCCTATGTACAAGAATATAACTACTATAATACTGCTCCCTATGTACAAGAATATAACTACTATAATATTGCCCCATGTACAAGAATATAACTACTATAATACTGCTCCCTATGTACAAGAATATATCTACTATAATACTGCCCCCTATGTGCAAGAATATAACTACTATAATACTGCTCCTATGTACAAGAATATAACTACTATAATACTGCTCCTATGTACAAGAATATAACTACTATAATAATGCTCCTATGTACAAGAATATAACTACTATAATACTGCTCCCTATGTACAAGAATATAACTACTATAATATTGCCCCCCATGTACAAGAATATAACTACTATAATACTGCTCCTATGTACAAGAATATAACTACTATAATACTGCCCCCTATGTACAAGAATATAACTACTATAATACTGCTCCTATGTACAAGTATATAACTACTATAATACTGCTCCTATGTACAAGAATATAACTACTATAATACTGCTCCCTATGTACAAGAATATAACTACTATAATACTACTCCTATGTACAAGAATATAACTACTATAATACTGCCCCCTATGTACAGGAATATAACTACTATAATACTGCCCCTATGTATAAGAATATAACTACTATAATATTGCCCCCCATGTACAAGAATATAACTACTATAATACTGCTCCTATATACAAGTATATAAGTTCTATAATAATGCTCCTATGTACAAGAATATAACTACTATAATACTGCCCCCTATGTACAAGAATATAACTACTATAATACTGCCCTATGTACAAGAATATAACTACTATACTACTGCTCCTATGTACAAGAATATAACTACTATAATACTGCCCCCTATATACAAGAATATAACTACTATAATACTGCCCCCCATGTACAAGAATATGACTACTATAATACTGCTCCTATATACAAGTATATAAGTTCTATAATAATGCTCCTATGTACAAGAATATAACTACTCTAATACTGCCCCCTATGTACAAGAATATAAGTATTATAATACTGCCCCTATGTACAAGAATATAACTACTATAATACTGCTCCTATGTACAAGAATATAACTACTATAATACTGCTCCTATGTACAAGAATATAACCACTATAATACTGCCCCCTATGTACAAGAATATAACTACTAGAATACTGCCCTATATACAAGAATATAACTACTATAATGCTGCCCCTTATGTACAAGAATATAACTACTATAATACTGCCCCCTATGTACAAGAATATAACTACTATAATACCTCCCCTATGTACAAGAATATAACTACTATAAAACTGCCCCCTATGTACAAGAATATAACTACTATAATACTGCCCCTATGTACAAGAATATAACTAGTATAATACTGCTCCTATGTACAAAAAATTAGCAACTACAGCAATGAAGAAGTATAAATTCTGATTAAATTAGCGAATTACGTGGGGTGTCACTGCTGGGGATCCAGGTCTCTATCAAACCATCAGGTGTTATTATTTGGTAAAAATAAAGATATGGTGGAAGATCTTACTTTCTAAAAAAAAAATAAAGAAAACCCCTTTTTTATTGATGAGCCAGTAGAGTATATACCAACCTTAAAGTGTAAATTCTTGGGACAGCGCTGTGATTCAGGATTATGGGACCACATTTGAATTATTTAGTATTGTATTACTCTGTAGACTGCATACGACACGCTGCGTTTTACAGCTGCAATTCTGCTGAGGACAGACTGCGGGTGCAAAACAAGCAGAATTTCTACTGTCTCTGCTCATTTTCAGTTTACTTTTATCGAACCACATCTCTACTCCAAAATCTAAACTTTTCTTGTTCTATCGCCATGTGTTGTGTTTTCTTCCAATATCAAAATATTTAGATTTGAGAGTCCTCAGTGGTTGATACCTGTTAATGGCTAACTGAAAAGATGGTAACAAATTGCAAGCTTTCGAGACTACTCAGGTCTCTTCATCAGGCATAGTATACCACAAAATCTGAAGAGTCACATATTTATACACAATAAGACACACAAAAAATGCAATAGATGAGACAGGTGATGGAAAGCAAAGTTATTATGGAAGAGAGAAACAGTTCTGGCTATAAATATTTTAGCAGTTAATAGATAAAGACCTGAGTAGTCTGGAAAGCTTGCAATTTGTTACCATCTTTTCAGTTAGCCATTAACAGGTATCAACCACTGAGGACTCTCAAATCTAAATATTTTTCTATCTACTGGCTAACACGGTACAAGAATATATATTTTCCCTTCCAATATCAGAAACTTCTGCTCTTCATCGCTTTTTTTTCTCGGACGGCTATCCAAAAAAGTAGTATTACCTGGCAGCCAACGTAATAATAAATAAAAATTATATATATATATATATATATATATATATATATATATAAATAAATAATAATAATAATACTAAATATAAATAAATAAATAAATATATATATATATAATAATAATACATAAATATATACATATATATATATATATATACACACACTGCTCAAAAAAATAAAGGGAACACTTAAACAACAGAATATAACTCCAAGTAAATCAAACTTCTGTGAAATCAAACTGTCCACTTAGGAAGCAACACTGATAGACAATCAATTTCACATGCTGTTGTGCAAATGGAATAGACAAAAGATGGAAATTATTGGCAATTATCAAGACACCCTCACTAAAGGAGTGGTTCTGCAGGTGAAGACCACAGACCACATCTCAGTACCAATGCTTTCTGGCTGATGTTTTGGTCACTTTTGAATGTTGGCTGTGCTTTCACACTCGTGGTAGTATGAGACGGACTCTACAACCCACAGAAGTTGCTCAGGTAGTGCAGCTCATCCTGGATAGCACATCAATGCGAGCTGTGGCAAGAAGGTTTCCTGTGACTGTCAGCGTAGTGTCCAGAGGCTGGAGGCGCTACCAGGAGACAGGCCAGCACACCAGGAGACGTGGAGGGGGCCGTAGGAGGGCAACAACCCAGCAGCAGGACCGCTACCTCCGCCTTTGTGCAAGGAGGAACAGGAGGAGCATTGCCAGAGCCCTGCAAAATGACCTCCAGCAGGCCACAAATGTGCATGTGTCTGCACAAACGGTTAGAAACCGACTCCATGAGGGTGGTATGAGGGCCCGCCGTCCACAGATGGGGGTTGTGCTCACAGCCCAACACCGTGCAGGACGCTTGGCATTTGCCACAGAACACCAGGATTGGTAAAGTCGCCACTGGCGCCCTGTGCTCTTCACAGATGAGAGCAGGTTCACAACGAGCACATGTGACAGACGTGACAGAGTCTGGAGACGCCGTGGAGAGCGATCTGCTGCCTGCAACATCCTTCAGCATGACCGGTTTGGCAGTGGGTCAATAATGGTGTGGGGTGGCATTTCTTGGGAGGGCCGCACAGCCCTCCATGTGCTCGCCAGATGCAGCCTGACTGCCATTAGGTACCGGGATGTGATCCTCAGACCCCTTGTGAGACCATATGCTGGTGCGGTTGGCCTGGGGTTCCTCCTAATGCAGGACAATGCCAGACCTCATGTGGCTGGAGTGTGTCAGCAGTTCCTGCAAGATGAAGGCATTGAAGCTATGGACTGGCCGCCCGTTCCCCTGACCTGAATCTGATTGAGCACATCTGGGACATCATGTCTCGCTCCATCCACCAACGTCACGTTGCACCACAGACTGTCCAGGAGTTGGCGGATGCTTTAGTCCAGGTCTGGGAGGAGATCCCACAGGAGACCATCCGCAACCTCATCAGGAGCATGCCCAGGCGTTGTAGGGAGGTCATACAGGCACGTGGAGGCCACACACAATACTGAGACTCATCAGGAGCATGCCCAGGCATTGTAGGGAGGTCATACAGGCACATGGAGGCCACACACAATACTGAGCCTCATCAGGAGCATGCCCAGGTGTTGTAGGGAGGTCATACAGGCACGTGGAGGCCACACACAATACTCAGCCTCATCAGGAGCATGCCCAGGCGTTGTAGGGAGGTCATACAGGCACGTGGAGGCCACACACAATACTCAGCCTCATCAGGAGCATGCCCAGGTGTTGTAGGGAGGTCATACAGGCACGTGGAGGCCACACACAATACTCAGCCTCATCAGGAGCATGCCCAGGCATTGTAGGGAGGTCATACAGGCACGTGGAGGCCACACACAATACTCAGCCTCATCAGGAGCATGCCCAGGCGTTGTAGGGAGGTCATACAGGCACGGGGAGGCCACACACAATACTCAGCCTCATCAGGAGCATGCCCAGGCGTTGTAGGGAGGTCATACAGGCACGTGGAGGCCACACACAATACACTGCCTCATCAGGAGCATGCCCAGGCGTTGTAGGGAGGTCATACAGGCACGTGGAGGCCACACACAATACTCAACCTCATCAGGAGCATGCCCAGGCGTTGTAGGGAGGTCATACAGGCACGTGGAGGCCACACACAATACTGAGCCTCATTTAGACTTGTTTTAAGGACATTACATCATGGTTGGATCAGCCTGTAGTGGGTTTTTCCACTTTAATTTTGGGGGTGACTCCAAATCCAGGCCTCCATTGGTTAATTAATTTGATTTCCATTGATGATTTTTGTGTGATTTTGTTGTCAGCACATTCAACTTTATACAGAACAAAGTATTCAATGAGAAGATTTCATTCATTCAGATCTAGGATGGGTTATTTCAGTGTTCCCTTTACTTTTTTGAGCAGTGTATATATATATATATATATATATATATATATATATATATATATATATATATATATATATATATATATATATATGTAGCACCCTGAGGACTCGGCTGCTACAGGGGTATTGCACCTCACTCCAGAGGTGTGGTATTCCACTCCCGGGTAAGGATGGAGTGTGGGACTGAGCTCAGTAGGCTGCATGCACTACATACATCCCATTTCCGGGGGACAGAACTACGGTACTCCCACCAGTTAAATGTGCAGGTACGACAGCGTCTGTCCCTGGCTGGAGTGGGAGGGGGGGTGGAACATCCCAGTAGTGTAGGGGCAGATAGGGGGAGTACTCTGGGTAAAGCTAGGAGCCCCTTGGGTGCTGGTCACCTGGGCTCACACATAGAGGGAGTATATAAGGTGGGCACCATCTAGAGACAGGGTCTTTTTAGTCAAGTTCAGCCTGAGGAGAATCAGAGCAGAGGAGCTCAGCCAGGAGGGCTGACTGGGAGCTGTGGCTCCGGCTGGGCCCAGCTCCAGGGCCAAGCATGAAGAAAGAGGAGGAAGAAGGACCCAGAGAGGCAGAGCCAGAGGGAACCCTAAGATCCCAGAATCAGACCAAAAAGGGTGAAGGGTTGGCAGAAAAGGGCACCGGATCCCAAGCTGGCGGAGGCAAAAGTAACCCTTAGCCAGGAACCGGAGGTCGTGGGCAAGCTTTGCCACGACCCTCACCACATCCACCAGGAAGGTACACCAAGAGTAGGGTCAGGAAAGCCAGAGAAGGTTTTGCCATCAGAAGGCCCAAGGGAACCGGACAAAGGTGGATCCCTGGTGGGGACGGCCAGCAGAAAGAGAGAGAGAGAGGGGAGCTCAGGACCACGCTCCGGAACTGCCTGGGGGTTAGCCGAGCCCCGCACCTGGTGGACGCAGCACGGCTCGGGTGGTCACTCAAGGCCAGAGTGACTAAAGCAACATCAGTGAGTAAAAACCCTGAAACTGCATCCCACGTCTCTGTGCCTCCTTACCGCACCATCACAACCTCCATCATCTACTCCTGCTGCCCTGAGGCCATACCCCTCCCGTTGGGGGTTATACCATCCCTGCTGCACCCATACCACCGGCCTCAGCGGACTGTTTTGCAGCGGCGGCCTTGTGACCGCAAATCAACGGGTGGCGTAGTCGACACACATTCTAACATCTACTGCTAATAGACTCGCCGCTTAGTTTGACTCCCTGGGCACGGACCGGGTCACCGCCACGAGACTACTACCCCCATCTGATCCGGCTCCGGGTAAGCCCCCGTGCACGCGATGCCGCACGACACAGAAGGCCCAGGGGTGCGTCATATATATATATATATATATATGACAGGGCTATATGCAATATAATAGTAAGGTCAGATTTTCTTGAACTCAGTTTTGGGACAAGGATTTGGGGTCACCTAGGTTTCTAATTCCAAACAAAGATTGGGGGATACAATTTTATGAAAAAATAATAATAATAATAATAATAATAATGATATATTTCTCATTGGGATTAAATGCACAACTTATTTTTTTAAGTGAAATGTTCCCTGCTATGGAAATGTGTGCAGGACTTGTTACTTGGTTTATATTAGGTTGGTTTTTCCCCTAAATACAAAACCTAGACTAAACCACATTAATAAATACAATGGCCTGAGGACCAGCACTGACATGGTCATGGCTGGCTGATCTGGAGGTCTGTATTTATTCAGGGGTCCATATTGAATCAGGGTGGTTATGTAGTTGATTGGGTCATCTTGGGTCTGTATTTTTTCTGGGGTCCCTTTTTATTCTGGGGTATATATTTAGTGTAGAGTTTGTAATATTTGAGCAAAACCAAAATATAAGCTGGTATACGTGCAAAATATAGGAGCATGTTCACAGACAAAACGCAAGAAAAAAAAATAAAATAAGTATATACCCTACAGCAAGTGAATATTAATAGTACATGTAAATAACATAGGGGACTTAGTTAATGCTATTTGGATAAAAAAAAACATAAAAGCCATCCAACCACGACAAGGTGTACCCATCAGGATGGTCCTGTACTGTCTCTAGTATTAAAACCTTACCAGATGTCAAATGACCTTAATGTGAAAAAGGGCTGAGCAGGACTCGGTCACTAATAAGACACCCATCCATGGGAAGCTATGTAGATGAAACACGTAGCTCAGAAAAGGGTTCGCGTTTTTGACACCTGGTAAGGTTTTAATACTAGAGACAGACTAGGACCGTCTTGATTGGGTGCACCTTGTCGTGGTGTGATGGCTTTTTTTTTTAATTACTTTATGGTCTGGTGTATAATTATTTCTGAGTGATCTGTTTACATTACTGGATGCATTCTGGGATTTGCATATTTTTTCGGTCTATTTCCAGCAGTCTGGTCTTGACTTTCTATTCTTTCCTGTGTCAGTTTTTTTCTTCTATTTTCCATACATTTATTTAGGAGTGTGTATTTAGTTTGTGATTTGTCTATATACTGGGGCATTTATTCAGGGGTGTATGTTCAAAACGAGCAAAAAGATTTGCACTACTCTGTCCGGCATCCACTTTGGTACTCCATGGCAGTGCAAACTTCCTCGAATGCCACCATCATGGGCATCTCTTGCGGTCACTAGCCCTCACGAGACATCATGTGCCAGCATTCGAGTACCGGCCAAGAAAGTTTGCACTGCTCCGATCCGGCACCCAAGTTTATGCTGAACCAGGATAGTGTGACTCTGCTCATCTCTTGTCTTTGTTTCTGTGGAGGGTCTGCATTTATTGTGGGGTCTGTTTTTATTTTGTCCCATCAGACTGTATTCTGGGGTCTATATTTATCTAGAGGGTCAGTTTGGAGATTTGGTGAATATTTATTTCAGGGGTTCTGGTCGATTTCCTTTGTAGCCTGGGTTCTGTATTAATTCTAGAGATTGCATTTATTTTGGGGTCTGGTCTCAGTCTATATTTATTTAAGGGCTTTAAATTCCATATTTATTCTGGGGTTTGTATTTAGGGATCAATATCTGAAGTATTTTTCTTCTGGGGTCCGTACTTATTCAATAGGTCTGTGTTTGTTTGAAGCATCTGGAGTCTGTTTTTAGTTAGGGGGTCTCGTCCAGGGTCTAGATTGGGCTCATATTATTATCTCAGGGTCGGGTCTGTGTCTGTATTTTGGGGTGTATTCTGGGGTCTGTATTTAAATTTGTGATTACTTATTTTGGAATCTTTTTATTCTGAGGTTTGGTTTGTGGTCTTTATAAATTTTAAGATGTGATGAGGGATTTTTTTTTACAGATCACCCCTCCTGAAATACTCTGTACTGCTCCACTATACAAATAGTAGTCTGTGACCTTCTAGGGTAGGGGATAACTTGACATCTTGGGAATTTACCTTTAATTGCAGGTCAGAATTGGATAGGGGATAACTTAGTGATTGTTGGGTGTCCGACGTCTGGTACCCCAACTCTTCAGAGCCCCGTATTAAATGTGCTCGTCTATGAGTGAATGAAGTGGGGGTTGAGCATGCACTTTCGTCAAGATGTGGCTCTGAAAAACCCCACCTTCGGGAGCCCAAATTTTGGTTTTGTGTGGCAAATCTCCAAGCAATCAACAAGTTATCCCTTATCTTATGAATGGGAATAACCCTATAAAGGTAATCTGTCAGCAGGCTTTTGCCTACTAATCTGAGAACAGCATAATGTAGAGGCAGAGACCCTGATTCCAGCGATGTGTCACTTACTGGGCTGCTTGCTATAGTTTAGACAAAATCGGTGTTTTATCAGCAGGAGATTATCACTAGAGGACTATTAACTCTGCCATGTAGTCCAGCCACGCCCCCCACCACTGATTGGAAGATTTCTGCCTATGTGCAGTAAATCTGCCAATCAGTGATGTGGGCGGAGTTATGCAGAGAACTACTAGCTCTGCAGCAGATAAAACTGTGATTTCATCAAAACTACAGCAAGCAGCTCAGTAAATGATACATCGCTGGAATCAGGTTCTCTGCCTCTACAGCATGCTGCTCTCAGATTTGGTAGCAAAATATTCCCTGTCTCTTTCAAATAAATAAGTCCAAGGGTAACCAAGTTTTGCCCCCCCAAACTACCCCAGCACATCTGTCAGTTCACAAACTTGTAGGATAGAATCGGAAACTTACAGCGATATCAGATCTTGTTACTATTTGACAGATATGAATTTTTAGTGCAAATATCTACGTAACGATCCGTAGAATTTTTGCGTTTCGTTTTAATTCCCGGTTGCCAGACTAACCTCGCCGTAACCTCGTAGATGTTGAGCTACTTATTTTTCAGAGGATTTAATTACCATTCTTGTGTGGGGACAGCAGGACATCATTTATATCTATACAATGGAGAGCAATAGACACTGAATCGTAATGGCTTCTGGTTTAAATATCTCGGCGCTGTTGATAGAATGCTGACTCGCAGCCTCCGAGAAGCCGCCTTGCATTAATAACGCACTCGCACATATGTCCTGTCATTTTCCGCTTCCAGTAGATTAACAGATTCATCCTCAGCTCCTTCAGCCTATTTCACAATGACTGCACAAATTACTCGGCTGAAAGGAAGGCGAGGAGATGTGAACAGCTTTTCATGGGCCCTCACAAGATGCTCTAAATCTGTTTGATTTTAACAAGCAACTTGACGACTGGAAGTATAAAGCAGTCCTCCTGAAGTTTGTTTAATGTGCGGATCTCAGCAGTGCTGGAGACGAGCCGGCAGATATCAACATATCCAATAGATCCAGACGTAGAATTAACTCGAAGGCTGCCGTCACGCAGGGAGAAAACGGATAGGTTCTGTATATCGTGGTGCGTAGCGCTAGAGTCAAAGGAAAAAGATCGTAACAATGGAACAAAGCCAAAAGGATTAAGGGGAAAAGAAAACAAAGTTGCACGCTCCTTATTAACTTACCTCGTCACAATCCAGCAGTCCTAGACGATAACGGAGTTTATGGGAAAAGGAGGCTCCATAAGTGACAGTATCATTTGTTACTGAATGCAACGTGATCACATTTGAATCCAGTTTACATACATACTAAAAATACACTGCATCTTTTATCTTGTATTAGGTTACATCCTGTATTATCCTCCAGAGCTGCACTCACTATTCTGCTGGTGCAGTCACTGTGTACATACAGTACATTACTGATCCTGAGTTACATCCTGTATTATACTCCAGAGCTGCACTCACTATTCTGCTGGTGCAGGCACTGTGTACATACATTACATTACTGATCCTGAGTTACATCCTGTATTATACTCCAGAGCTGCACTCACTATTCTGCTGGTGCAGTCACTGTGTACATACATTACATTACTGATCCTGAGTTACATCCTGTATTGTACTCCAGAGCTGCACTCACTATTCTGCTGGTGCAATCACTGTGTACATACATTACATTACTGATCCTGAGTTACATCCTGTATTATACTCCACAGCTGCACTCACTATTCTGCTGGTGCAGTCACTGTGTACATACAATACATTACTGATCCTGAGTTACATCCTGTATAATACTCCAGAGCTGCACTCACTATTCTGCTGGTGCAGTCACTGTGTATATACATTACATTACTGATCCTGAGTTACATCCTGTATTATACTCCGGAGCTGCACTCACTATTCTGCTGGTGCAGTCACTGTGTACATACATTACATTACTGATCCTGAGTTACCTCCTGTATTATACTCCAGAGCTGCACTCACTATTCTGCTGGTGCAGTCACTGTGTACATACATTACATTACTGATCCTGAGTTACATCCTGTATTATACTCCAGAGATGCACTCACTATTCTGCTGGTGCAGTCACTGTGTACATACATTACATTACTGATCCTGAGTTACCTCCTGTATTATACTCCAGAGCTGCACTCACTATTCTGCTGGTGCAGTCACTGTGTACATACATTACATTACTGATCCTGAGTTACATCCTGTATTATACTCCAGAGCTGCACTCACTATTCTGCTGGTGCAGTCACTGTGTACATACACAATACCTATACTCTACTGATCTTGAGTACACAATCCTACTTCTTTCAGATTTAAATCTTTGTTCAGACATCTGCATTGTCGGAGCTCAGTTTAGGGTGGTGTCCGCTGACAAGTTTTCTGACCGTTATTAAAATCTTCCAGCAGAACTGTGAACCCAGCTCTGGAGTACAATCCAGGCTATGACTCAGAATTATCACTAACAAATGCAAGATGTTTAGAAAGTGACAACTAGTGTTGAGTGAACATGCTCGACACTGCTCGGTACTCGCCTGAGCATCACGCTACTCGGGATGTTCGGCGAGCACCGAACATTTCCGGGTTACTCGGGCAGGAGCTCGGGTCTCCGCCCTGCACGTTTGGCGCTCTTTACAGAGCCAATGAACATGCAGGGATTGCCAGCCAGTCACTGTAATGCTGCAGCCATGTTGGTTGTGGGCATTACAGTGATTGGCTGGCCGCACAGCGTCACCTCGAGTATTTAAAACCGGGCGCCGCCATCTTGGACACAGTCGCTCCGGATCAGACAGTGTAGGGACAGCGCTGCTGATTTACAGAAAGATATAAACTGCTAAATAGTTAGTGTAGGGTCTGTAAAGGCTGCCAGAACAAACAAACAATCCTCCTTTTTTTTACTCCTTCACACTGTACAGATACCCGTCTTATTAACCTTTTGGTGTGTCCCCCCCCCCCCCCCAAAGAAAAAGCGTGTCTCTGATTTTTCAGACACAAATATAACTGTTGAAAATAGTCTGGTGTAGGCTAGAGAAACAGAAGTGTTGTTTTGCACTTCTACACT
The DNA here is from genome assembly GCF_046119375.1 of Phyllobates terribilis. Taxonomy (NCBI): domain Eukaryota; kingdom Metazoa; phylum Chordata; class Amphibia; order Anura; family Dendrobatidae; genus Phyllobates; species Phyllobates terribilis. The sequence goes on from NW_027362774.1 coordinate 11,739,023, forward strand.
TCCACGGTTCAAACCTCTGTATTATCCATTTTGGGCCATTTGTATCTAAAAAAAAAAGCAGTTTGAGTGTGTCGCTCACTGTTCAGCCACAAATATCTCTATTTAAAAAAGCCTGGTATACCCCAGTAAACAATAACTGTGGTTTTGCCATCCCACGGTAAAAAATCTCTATTATTTAGCTTTTGGTAGTTTTTTCCGTAAAGAAAAACAGTAGTGTCTCCTGACTGTTGTGACACAAAAATATATCTGTTGAAAATAGTCTTGTGTAGGCCCGACATCCCAGTGTGGTTTCGCAGTTCCACGGGTCAAATCGCTGTACTATCCAGTTTTGGGCCTTTGGTATCTAAAAAAAAAGCAGTTTGAGTGTGTCGCTCACTGTTCAGCCACAAATATCTCTATTTAAAAAAGTGTGGTATACCCCAGTAAACAATAACTGTGGTTTTCCTCTTCCACGGTTCTAATCTACTCTTTATTACTCTTTTTCCATTGATAGTGCAAGTGTAAGCTATTTTACTTCATTTACAATGGGCAAGGCGCGTGGCAAGGGACGTGGAAGTGGACGTTCTGGTGATGGTTCGTGCAGAGGACGGGGCCGTGGCCAAGGTGAAAATGTGCCACAACCAACAGCCACATCTTCTCTCTCCCACTTCTTGACCGAATTACTAGGGAAGCACAGAACAACACCAGTATTGAGAACTGATCAGTGTGAACAGGTTATTAATTGGATAGCAGATAATACTTCCAGTTACCTGGGCACCACCACCTCTGGTCTGTCTTCCACACGGTCAACTCTTAGTAGCCGTGAGTCTCGACCGCATACTCCTCACCCTGATGCTCCTTCCTCCCACCATGCCGACTGTCGTCAGACAGCAAGTGATCCCACACTTGGACACTCTGAAGAGCTGTTCACAGGTCCATTTCCATATTTGGGCCCCTCGCCTGATACGCTTGAAGTGGTGGAAGAGGAGATCCCATGTTGCGATGCCCAAATATTTGAACAGCCACGGCCACAGGAAGTCGACGCTGGCAATTTGTCACAAGAGGTGGACGATGACGAGACACAATTGCCAGGAAGTGAGGAGGAGGATCGTGGTGCGCAAGTGGAAGAGGAGGAGGTGGTGGATGATCTAGTAACTGACCCAACGTGGAAGGAGGACATGCAGAGTGAGGCCAGCAGCACACAGGGAGAGGGAGGCAGAGTACCCCAACAGGCAGGAAGAAGCAGTGTGGTGGCCGCAGACAGAAGGCAGGCAACCGTTCCCCGTAACACCAACACAAGGGACGTTGCCAGTACAAGGTCTTCCAGAGTCTGGAATTTTTTTAAAGACTCTGCTGATAACCCCAAAAAGGCCATATGTTCCACCTGCCATGCCAGCATCAGCAGGGGTGACAAAACTATCAGCCTGACCACCACCAGCATGATCAGGCACATGGCAGCAAAGCACCCGACTTTGTGGGGCGAAACCCAGGGTCCACGACCAGTGTCAGTGGGTGTCACCACTGCTTCTTCCACTGTTGTGCGTGCAATAGAACCCCCTGTTGTGTGTGCAAGGCAATCCCCTGTCTATACTGCATGTAAAGATGCCCCCTCCTCTCAGTCTTCACTTGTTATGGCAGTTTCTCAAGAAACAGCATCAACGTCCACGTCCACGTCCCACCGCAGCGTTCAATTGTCCATATCCCAGGCCTTTGAACGAAAGCGGAAATTCGCAGCTAACGCCCCACAGGCCACAGTCCTAAATTCGCATATTTCACGACTGCTTGCATTGGAAATGCTGCCTTTTAGGCGGGTGGAGACGGAATCCTTCCGCAATCTTATGGCGGTGGCCGTCCCTCGGTACTCGGTCCCCAGCCGACACTATTTTGCCCGGTGTGCCATCCCCGCACTACACAAGCACGTGTCCCAAAGCATCTGCCGTGGCATCAACAACGCTGTTACTGGGAGAGTCCACCTGACAACGGACACGTGGACAAGTGCTTGTGGCCAGGGACGGTACATCTCTCTGACGGCACACTGGGTAAACATAGTGGAAGCCGGGACCCAGTCGGACCTTGGGACGGAACACATCCTCCCCACACCGAGGATTGCGGGCCCTATGTCAGTCAGAGTTGCCCCCACAGTGTACAGCTCCTGCGCATCCTCCTCCTCCTCCTCCTCATGTTCAGCCTCCATCTCAGATATCACCACATCAGTTACAAGCTGGAAGCATTGCAGTACTGCCTCCGCCAAGTGGCAACAGGCTGTGCTGAAACTCATAAGCTTAGGTGATAAACCTCACACTGCTTGTGAGTTGTGGACAGCTGTGAAAGAGCTGGCAGATCTGTGGCTGAGACCGCTGAACCTACATCCCGGCATGGTCGTGTGTGACAATGGCCGTAACCTGGTGGCGGCTCTGAGGCGAGGTGAGATCACACACGTACCATGCCTGGCTCATGTGCTTAACCTCGTGGTTCAGCGGTTTCTTAAATCGTACCCCGAGTTGCCAGATCTGCTCGTGAAAGTACGCCGCCTGTCAGCTCATTCTCGCAAGTCGGCTACAGCTTCCGTCGCCCTTGCTGTGTTGCAGCAGCGTTTGCAGCTTCCGGCACACCGACTGGTATGTGATGTCCCCACACTTTGGAACTCTACCCTCCACATGTTGCAAAGGATTTGTGAGCAGAAGAGAGCAGTTGTGGAGTACCAGCTGCAACAAGGCCGTCGATATTCAGGTCAGACTCCACACATAAGACCTCAGGAGTGGACCTGGATGTCTGACATATGTACCATCCTGACAAACTTTGAGGAGGCCACCAAGATGGTGAGTGGCGATGACGCCATCATTAGTGTCAGCATCCCACTTGTCTGTCTTTTGCAACGCTCTCTACAGAGAATTAAAGAGGAGGCATTGCAGCCAGAGTATGATGAGATGGATCAAGAAGCCGTAGCGGGCGATTACACACAGCCCAGCCTCATTTCATCCCAACGTGCATTGGGGGACAATGAGGGAGAGGAGGAGGAGGAAGAACAGGAGCTGCTATCATGCGTTGTAGACGGTAGTACCTGTACAAGTGTCATACCGTCGGTTCAGCGTGGGTGGCCTGAGGACAGGGGGGAGGAGGAAGAGGAGGAGGAGGAGGAGAGCATGGTCAGTCGTCATCTTGGTGAGGACACGGAAATCTTGCCCGTTACCAGTCTGGCACGCATGGCTGACTTTATGTTACGCTGCCTTAACCGTGACCCTCGCGTTGTCAAAATGTTGGGTGACAGTCATTACTGGTTGGTGACACTTGTAGACCCCCGCTACAAGGAGAACTTTCACTCTCTTATTCCTGAGGTGGAGAGGTCTACAAAAATGGGGCAATACCAGAAGGCCCTTGCTGCAGAACTCTTAAAAAAATTCCCATCTGAACACGCTAGCGGCAGAGGTCACAGTTCGTTACCCAACCAAGGCGTACAGGCGAGAGAGATGCAACTCCAATCCAGCAGAGGCAGGGGAACACTGTCAACGTTCTGGGACAGTTTTCTGACACCCGCCCAGCTTACAGGCCCTGAGGCGCGGGGTACTATCACAAGGAGTGGAAAGTTTCAAAAGATGGTGAGGGAGTACCTTGCCGACCGTACCAGCGTCCTCCGTGATTCCTCTGTGCCTTTTAATTATTGGGTATCCAAGCTGGACACTTGGAATGAACTCGCTCTGTATGCCTTGGAGGTCCTGGCCTGCCCTGCCGCTAGCGTGTTATCGGAGCGTGTTTTTAGTGCCGCTGGGGGAATTATAACTGATAAGCGCACTCGCCTGTCAACTGACAATGCTGACAAGCTGACCCTTATCAAAATGAACAAGGGCTGGATTGGGCCAGACTTCTCATCACCACCAAATGACAGCAGAGTAACAAAGTCAAATCCACTGTGTTATTTCGGGAGGTGTATTCACATGCACCGCTTCACACCCACACATGGGTATACGCTTCCTCGTTTTGGCTGTTTTATCTTCTTCTCCTTATCCTCAGCCTCCACCACCACTATACCACCAGGGTGCCAGCATTGCAAGTTCCTCCGTCCTTATTTTTGGAAGCTTTTGCTTGCAAGGCATAAGCAAATACTATGGGACACCCACTCCCCAATAATGGGACTTATGTTTGTAATATGCTGTACTGCATGGCTCTTGTAAGGGGCATTGCAAGTTGCTCCGTCCTAATTTTTGGCAGCTTTTGCTTTGAAAGCATAAGCAAATACCATGGGACACCCACTCCCCAATAATGGGACTTATGTTTGTAATATGCTGTACTGCATGGCTCTTGTAAGGGGCATTGCAAGTTGCTCCGTCCTAATTTTTGGCAGCTTTTGCTTGGAAAGCATAAGCAAATACTATGGGAGACCCACTCCCCAATAATGGGACTTATGTTTGTAATATGCTGTACTGCATGGCTCTTGTAAGGGGCATTGCAAGTTGATCTGTCCTAATTTTTGGCAGCTTTTGCTTGGAAAGCATAAGCAAATACTATGGGAGACCCACTCCCCAATAATGAGACTTATGTTTGTAATATGCTGTACTGCATGTGACGCGCCCCCTGGGCCGTGTGTACACGTGTGTGGGATACCCGGTGCCGGGTCTCTGGGGTCTGTAGTCTTCGTGGCGGTGACCCGGTCCCGTGGCTCAGGCTGGTCAAACCAGTGGCAGTCTTTCTTAGGTTTTGAGGTTAACTGTCCGACAGCGCCACCCGTGGATTGCGGTCAGGGAGTACCACCGCTGCGAGGCAGACCGCTGAGGCTGGTGTTGTGTGTGCAGCAGAGAATGGGATAACTCCCCACGGGAGGAGTATAGCCTCAGGGCAGGGAGTGTGGATGATGGGGGTGATGGTGCACGAGCGCAGCAGGAATGACTCAGAGTCTTTGCAGTGCAGTTCAGGGTCTTTACTGATGATTATAAGGTAGACCCTCCCAGAAGTACTGGCTAGCATAAGAGGCCTGGTCAGTCTGTGAGCAAGCAGGAGTTCCCCTGGCCAGGTGGAGTTGTAGGCCTCCCCGTCTGTCTGCACTTTCCTGGCTACCTTGCTGTAAGCGGGTAGAAGTAGCCCACGTCCCTGAGTGTACCGTGTAGTGCTCACCCGTATGGCTGGTGACTTGGGGCCTTCTGTTAGCCTCCGCTCCACGACGGCGGTGCTGGTCCCTTGCTTGTGACTGAGCCTCCGGGCTTCTATGGCCAGAGGACCTGAAATCCCCTGCCGGCTGGTTTCTGCTGCTGGATATATAAGTCCTCACAGCCTCGGACTCCTGTGTCCGGTTCCTATTGCCTTCTGCCAGGGCGAGCTCTGCTCAGCTTCCAGCCCCTGGTCTTTAGCTCCTAGCTCCTACAGAGCTCCTTGCTGTTACTTTCCCTTGCTCTCACTCTGACTCTGACTGTTCTCTGTTCTCTGACTCACTCAACCCCGCCCCAGATCCAGTTTATAAGGGCAGAATTCTCCCCTCCCAGGACTGGGGCAGGAGGATGTTGCATGTTTAAGGGATCCTGACCAGGAAACCTCCCACTTGCTCTCCGACGTAATATCTCTATTACTGTGGTGACCAGACCCCTGGGGTGCCACACATGGCTCTTGTAAGGGGCATTGCAGTTCCTCATAATTTTTGGAAAGCCTTCCATTCACTGCTTAGGCCAACAGTGCACAGGAGACTCAGTTGCTATAAATGGAAAAAAAGGTTTAGTTAACGCCCTCTGACCTCCATGTCATTTCCAAGGGGCATTGGAGTGGCTCGAAATTTTTGGTCTTCCCCATGCTGTTCCCATGTCTTTTCAGCACTTTATGCATGTGTCACACAGCACATGGCCAGATAAGGTTGTAAAATGTTAAAATGACATTTCCCGGTGAATGCATTTGTCATAGTTGAAAGCAATGCAAAAGTGCAAAAACGCATAAAAAATGCTACTTGTGAACATAGCCGAAGGTGTGGAGGAGTATTTTTGTTTTTGGTCATTTATTTTACCTTATACACAAGTCTTTTCCCTGGAAAGGATGTTCCTTAACATATTTCACAGGAAAAAAGTTTCACTTTCGTTTTTTGAACGTTTTATTGTGAGCCCGTAAAAGTGGCTTAATACCTCTGACCACGTTGTTGACAGAAGTGACCTGGGGGTCAGAAATGCTTCCTGGGGCGATCCCCATGCTGTCCCCATGTCATTTGAGCACTGTCACTATCGTTTTGGGCATTTGTTAGGCTTTTAAAAGACTGCCGGGGGTGCCACCGCAAAAATGCTCGGGTCTCCCATAGACTAACATTGGGCTCGTTGCTCGGGTCGAGCACCTGAGTATCACGGCGAACTCGGCCCGAGCTTCGAGCACCCGAGCATTTTAGTGCTCGATCAACACTAGTGACAACCTTTATGTAGATGAATTCTTTATATAAACTGTAGCATTCTGCTCCGTGGTGAATTTACATCTGTATACCGGACACAAGCACTTGAAACCATTTAGCTCAGCGGTTAGTAGATTCACGATTTCCATGAACGTTCTCCTCAGTTCTCCTGACTTAGGGATGTGAGAATATGAGCAACACTTGGGCAGGGAATGATACAAATGAACGCATCTTCTGTGCAGCGCTGCAGTCGCCATAAATTGTATAAATAATGTATACCGGCTGAATATACATAAGATGCCGCACAGTAAATAAAGAAGTGACAATGTTGCCAAAACTTTTGATTTAACAGTTATAATAAAGGAGTTTTCTACTCTTAGAGAACACATTTATTGGTAACTTTTAACACTTTGTAAGAGAATTACTTATACGCTATTATCATCCAGAGCTGCGTTTATAATTCTGCTGGTTCTCTTTTACAGTTTACCGTTGTGTAACTAATCCTACATGTCCATACGATGCCCATGTAATTTGATAGACCATGTGGCACGGGATATTTCTCATTGATTGTAATAGTTGTGTGCCTTCTGACTCTACAGCTAACAGATTGAGATCGGAGGTATAGCTATGGGGGTGGCACAGATGGGGGGTGACTCAAAGGACCTCTCTTCAGCTGATAGCCATAAACACATAAGATCAGAACACCTTTCTATTAAAGGGTTAATTCCTCTACAGGATAAATGGGAAATGTTTGATCACCGGGGGGGTCCCCCACCAATTGAGTTACTGTATGACAGTAGCGCTAGTGGCAGTGGCGTAAATAGAGTCCGATGGGCCCCAGTGCAAAATTTGGACCTGGGCCCCCCTCCGCTCCCGCATATTGGTCAAATGTATGGGCCCTTGTAGTGTTCTAAATCCTATAAGGACATACAAGTTTCACCCACTCTCCCATTATGTATTAATGTCCCCAATCTTGGGCTCCTTCCTGGTATATATATACCCCATCCTAGGGCATTCTAATACATACTGTATGTCCCCCATCCTGGTATACTGTATATAACCTCCATCCTGTTATATATGTCCCCCATCCTGGTATATATGTATCTTATCCTGGGCTTCATCCTGGTATATGTCCCCCATTCTGCCGCTGTTCTTTAATGCATAGAAAAAATAAACAATTATACTCACCTCCCATCCGCTCCCCCGCCAAGTAGCATCCTTTTCTGAAGCCGGCAGCTGATTTTAGTGTGCAAGCGATGGGAGCGCGTGATGTCACTGCCATACGTCCCCAGTCATGTGCATGCAGACCTCAGCTGCCGGCTTCTGATTGTCCGGCAGCGTGCATTGCGTCCGCCGGGTCTCTGCGCTGAAATCCACTTCAGCTGAATGTCTGTCCGAGGACGCACATCCAGTTGAAGTTTTCGCTGGCGTTGGTGGGGCCCCCACCACCTGTATGGGTAATTGCGGTCGTTATGCCCCTGGGTAGTGGGCATGTGTTACCACAACTGCTATACACAGTGAAGGGAGCAGTGGTCGTACTTGCTTACTTATGCACCATCCACACACGGGACTTTGGGACCCTTCATTCTCTCAACCTGTGGGGCCAAAACGATCATAAATTTATCAATGAGAAGTTTTCCATAAATGGGTGTCAAACTCCTTGCCCTCTGTTACAGTCTTACCTGGTGAGGTTGATTCTCTAAGCCGCAGGTCAGGGGGAGCAGCAAGGACAGAAGGTATTGATACTGCAGATCTGGACTCACCTGACGACACGTGAAACAGTGAGGACCTGTAAAGCTGAATGTGCACTACAGCAGGTAGATCAGCTTAGGTGGAAGTACTAGATGCAGCAGAGCCTTTTGTGCAGACAGGATAAGAAAGCATAGTTGTGTAGGCAATCCAGCACCCAGTTGCAGGAATGCAGTCGCTCGATGTTACAGCAGAGTTGTGCAGGCATTCTGGTACCTTGTTGTATAAGCGCGTTTGCATAAAGGAATAGCAGAGTTGTGAGTGCGGGCTTCACAAGAAACAGCTGTGTCGAGTTACTAACCTGGTATCTTGATTCATCAGAGTTGAGGAAGAGCTTGACTGAGTTTGGCAGTAGAAACTGGTTGCAGGATAGCAGTTAGGAGATTGCTGGCTAGAGCAGAACCAAATGCAAGGTGAGGCTTGACTCCTGGAGAGCACATAGTAGCAGTGTTTAATACCTGAATACTCAGGCGGCACATTACTGCCTGAGCTGTCCTTAGATGATGACATCAGAGGTGCATGCTGGATTAGGAAGCAAAGCCAGGCAGAATCCGGATAAGTGAGTACACCCTCTATTGAACACTATAATAGGGATACCCATCCCAGCCCCCTCAAAATCACTCTCTATTAACTTTATGAATACAGGGGAGCATGTCACTCTGTTTCTGAGCCACCTATACACTTCAATGGAGTGCGACAACACATTTACAGCTATCTCTGCTGTTGATCCAGAAACCCATTTTGCTTGTAAATAGGAGGGGGATCTGAGCAGTCCGGCCCCCCACCTATCAGACATTTCACGTCAATGCTCCATAATTGTGAACTGATGTCTACTTTTCTACCAGAAGGCAACAGAAAGTTACAAACAATAATTTGCAAATTATAATGTTCCGAGTTGTCTCCAGGGAAATCCGTGTGGATTTCTCTTTTGAAACTTGCGGAGGAAGAATGATTGTGACTCTCCCTGTACACATCAGCACATACTGATGAGGAAACACAAGCCAGCTGTAATTGTAGAGATCCCAGCGTACACCTAGGAAGCAATTACACTTCTTATCCCAATTCTGCAGTCAATGCATCACTGATGCGCCTTATTCATAGTACGCTACGTCCTGGGCTGAATGTGGGGCGAGCACAGGGAGAGAACTTCACCATCTGAGCAGAGAGAATCCAGCCACAAACAGAAAACTTCTGTCAATTCCATTTGTGAAGTATTTTCAGAATCATGCTTGTCAACTTTTTTTTTTAGCATGGATATCAATGAGATTCCAAGAGGATTTTATGGGATTTATGCCCAGCCCATGTATATAGGATATGTCCCAATTTAGAGTATTTAGCGTAAAATCACATGCTGGAGCACGGACCTCTGCCCACCATTATGCCCAATATGGCATATGCCTTTTGTGCATCTTGGTGGGTGAAACTTCGGACACATGCAGCCGTGCAGTGAAAAAGAACATATCACATCATCTACAAATCACCCCATTGACTGACCCCAGATCAGACAAACTTCCCTTTTTTTACAAACGCCAGATTAGACATACAACCGTTTTCAGACACTGGACCACACATCCACCAACTGCCCCATTTACAAATCCCAGACTACACTTCCACCCTCTGCACCATTTAAGGACCCCAAACCACACGTTTCCCCTGCTCTGTTTACAGACCCCAGACCACACATCCATCCCCTGCCCCATTTACAGACCCCAGACACCATGTCCACCCTTTGCGCCATTTAAGGACCCCAGACCACACATCCAACCTCTGCCCTATTTACAAACCCCAGTCCATACATCTTCTCTGTCCTGTTTACGGACCCCATACCACACATCCACTCCTGCCCCATTTACAGACCCCAGACACCATGTCCACCCTTTGCGCCATTTAAGGACCCCAGACCACACATCCAACCTCTGCCCTATTTACAAACCCCAGTCCATACATCTTCTCTGTCCTGTTTACGGACCCCATACCACACATCCACTCCTGCCCCATTTACAGACCCCAGTCCATACATCTTCTCTGTCCCGTTTACAGATCCCAGACCACATATCAATTCCTTGTCCCATTTACAGACCCCAGTCCATACATCCCCTCTGCCCCATTTACAAACTCCAGACCACACATATATCCCTGCCCAGTTTACAGACCCGAGTCCATATGACTCGCCCCCTGGGCCATGTTGTGCTGCGTTGCGCATGCGGGGATACCCGGAGCCGGATCCGATGGGGGTAGTAGTCTTCGTGTGGCGGTGACCCGGTCCGCGCCCAGGGTGGTCAAACTAAGTGGCAGTTATTGGTATGATGGTATTAGTGTCCGACTACGCCACCCGTTGATTTGCGGTCGCAAGGCCGCCACTGCAAAACAGTCCGCTGTGGCCGATGGTATATATGTCCAGCTATGGTGGTATAACCCCCAACGGGAGAGGTATAGCCTCAGGGCAGCTGGTGCGGGTGAAGGGAGTGATAGTAAGAGCGTCCCGGAACCTATGGTGCTGGTGGTGCGATGGAACACAGAGACTGATTGCAGTTTTCAATGCTTTACTCACAGTTGTGAGTAATACAAAACTTCAGCATCGTTACTTTTAGCAGCATTATAAAACTTTCACATTTAGACATTTTTCATATAAAACATTTTCAACATTCTTGACTTCTTGGGATCTGGCCGCTGTGCAACTCACGACCTGATAGAGTGCAACAGTCACTGTATCTTGAGATTGGGAAGGGTTCTTACAAAACCAATAGGGAGCGCTTTAGGAAGCGCAACTAAGTACAGGGTCGGCCGCTCTCAGTCCTCAGCCAGGTAGAGGGAAAGGATGACCGCTCTCAGTCCTCGGTCAGGTTAGGGATTAGGGCAAAACAGGCAACAGTTCTCTTTCTGTCCCAACGGGGACCACACTCTTTGTGGAAACAGTCCCACAACAGTCCTTATACCCGATCGGGTAACTATTTACATCTCGTCTTTTACCGTTTACGATTTACGGTGTCCTCCACACGCTCCTTTCTCTTCCTCAGGTTCAGACCCGTCCGGGCCCTCTTTCTTCTCCTCCTGGTACGATAACTCCTCCTCCTCCTCCTTGACCCGGTGGACATGAAGGGCGTACCATCCCTTCACTCCCTTATGCCTGGTATAGGTGACGGTATCTCCAGGCACCAGGTCCCGTCCACTGTGCCCCTCCGGTAGGTGGGACTCTACATCGCTTCTGTTTACAAACACCTGGCTCATGGTCTTCGGGTCTTAGATGATGCCCCAGCCACATGCCATGTGAAACTTAACAACAGTCCCGGTGACTCGGGGACCGTGAGCTGTATGGGGGGTCCTGGCGGGCCCCGGCTGGGGTGCAGCGCCCGCGGGCACTCGGCCTTTTAACCTGGCCGGTGACTTTCTGATCGTGCCCGATGTTGGGGAGCACGGTCCAGGGCGAGGCTCCGCTGCAGAGCTTGCTGCTGGAGGGCTGACTTCTGGTGATGGAGGCACGGCGGGTGGCGCGGCACCCAGCGCTTCGGGTTCCGCGGCGGGAGGTAGGGGCAGGTCTGCGGCCTCAGGGCCCGGAGTAACGGCGTCCCCCTTACTTGTCGTTGCAGCCTCCCACGCGGCGTCGTCCTCGGCCTCCGATCCGCTTCTGCTGCCTCTCGGGATGGACGCGGTGCTGGATGGTGGCTGCGGCAGTGAAGCTCTCCTCCGTATCCGACATCCTCCTCCCCCCTAGTGGACCGTGGCCTACCTTGCGATGATCCTCTTCCGTAGGCCGCGGCTCCGCAGTGGATCGTCAGGGTTGAGGACCTTCCGTCGCGCTCCTGTGACGCCGGCGTCTGCTGGGCTCCTTCCAGGACCTTACGCAACGTCCGGACGTGAGGCGGGGCTTCAGTTCTCGCGGGCTTTCGGAGTCCACGCCCCTCCTCTTCCCGCGCGGCGCCCTCAAGATGGCGTCCAATGGCGGGAAAACTCCACGGATGGCGGGAAGAAGGCAGAAGATGGCGTCGGATGGCGGGAATCGGCTCCAGATGGCGGGAAACGACTCCGGACGGCGGGAAACTTCACCACAGGTAAGTATAAAAGTCTCTTTTTTCAGGCACGCAGTACCCGGTGGTTGCGGGCACGTAATCCTGCCGACTACGCCAAAGTTGACTCGCCCCCTGGGCCATGTTGTGCTGCGTTGCGCATGCGGGGATACCCGGAGCCGGATCCGATGGGGGTAGTAGTCTTCGTGTGGCGGTGACCCGGTCCGCGCCCAGGGTGGTCAAACTAAGTGGCAGTTATTGGTATGATGGTATTAGTGTCCGACCACGCCACCCGTTGATTTGCGGTCGCAAGGCCGCCACTGCAAAACAGTCCGCTGAGGCCGATGGTATATATGTGCAGCTATGGTGGTATAACCCCCAACGGGAGAGGTATAGCCTCAGGGCAGCTGGTGCGGGTGAAGGGAGTGATAGTAAGAGCGTCCCGGAACCTATGGTGCTGGTGGTGCGATGGAACACAGAGACTGATTGCAGTTTTCAATGCTTTACTCACAGTTGTTATTAACGTCAGTCCTGCAGGTGATGACGACCCGAGCCATGCTGCGTCCACCAGGTACGGGGCTCGACCAACCCCCAGGCAGTTCCAGAGTGTGACCTTGAACTCCTTTCCCCGTTCCTTTCTCTGGCCGTCCCCACTAGGGACCCACCCATGTCCAGCTTCCTCGGGCCTTCTGGTGGCGAAACCTTTCTCCGGTCTCCCTGACCCTATGTGGCGTGCCTTCGTGGTGGGTGTAGTGAGTGGTCGCACCAAGACGTGGCCACGACCTCCGGTTCCTGGCTGAGGATAAGTGGCCTCCACCAGTTTGGGATCCGGTACCCTGATCTGCCAACCCTTCACCCGCTGACTCCTAGCGTGTTCGGGTTCCTTCTTGCTTCATGTCTCTGGGCCTTTCCTTATGTTTCATTCTTTCCTTGCTTCTTGTTCCTTTCTTCTTCACTCTTGCTCCCTCCAGGGGCAGCACCCAGACAGGGCTGCTGCTCCCTGTCACTCCTCTTCTCACTCTTCTTCTATCTGACTGAACTCACTCCTAAGATGGTGCCCACCTTTTATACTCCCTCTGACACCCGAGCCCAGGTGACTAGCAACCAATGGGCTCCTTCCTATGCCCAGAAACCCACTCCCATCTGCCCCTACACCACTGGGATATTCCTCCCCCCCCTCCCCACTCCAGCCAGGAACAGAAGCTGTCGTACCTGCACATCTTTCTAGTGGGAGTACCGTCGGTCTGTTCCTCGGAAATGGGGTGTGTGTGGTGCATGCAGCTAACTGAGTTCTAGTCCACACTCCATCCTTACCCGGGAGTGGAATACCACACCCCTGGTTCGAGGTGCAATACCCCTGTAGCAGCCGAGCCCTCGGGGTGCTACACATACATCCCCTCTGTCCTGTTTACAGACCCCATACCACACATTCACCCCCTGCTCAGTTTACAGACCCCAGACCACACATCCACTCCCTGCTCTGTATACAGACCCCAGACCACACATCCACTCCCTGCTCTGTATACAGACCCCAGACCACACATCCACCCCTTGCTCCGTATACAAACCCCAGACCACACATCCACCCCCTGCTCCATCTACAGACCCCAGACCACACATCCACCCCCTGCTCCGTCTACAGACCCCAGACCACACATCCACCCCCTGCTCCGTATACAAACCCCAGACCACACATCCACCCCCTGCTCCGTTTACAGACCCCAGATAATACGTCCACCCTCTGCCCCGTTTACAGACCCAGACCACACATACATCTGCTGCTCCGTTTACAGACCCCAGACCACACATCCACCCCCTGCGCCGTTTACAGGCACCAGATCACACATCCACCCCTGCTCCGTTTACAGACACCAGACCACACATCCACCCCCTGCCCCATTTACAGACCCCAGACCACACATCCACCCCCTGCCCCATTTACAGACCCCAGACCACACATCCACCCCCTGCTCCGTCTACAGACCCCAGACCACACATCCACCCCCTGCTCCGTTTACAGACCCAAGACCACACATCCACCCTCTGCCTGAATTTACAGACTCCAGACCACACATCCACCCCTGCTCCGTTTACAGACCCCAGACCACACATCCACCCCCTGCTCCGTCTACAGACCCCAGACCACACATCCACCCCCTGCTCCGTCTACAGACCCCAGACCACACATCCACCCCCTGCTCCGTCTACAGACCCCAGACCACACATCCACCCCCTGCTCCGTCTACAGACCCAAGACCACACATCCACCCTCTGCCCCATTTACAGACCCCAGACCACACATCCACCCCCTGCTCCGTATACAAACCCCAGACCACACATCCACCCCCTGCTCCGTCTACAAACCCCAGACCACACATCCACCCCCTGCTCCGTCTACAAACCCCAGACCACACATCCACCCCCTGCTCCGTCTACAGACCCCAGACCACACATCCACCCCCTGCTCCGTATACAAACCCTAGACCACACATCCACCCCCTGCTCCGTTTACAGACCCCAGATAATATGTCCACCCTCTGCCCCGTTTACAGACCCAGACCACACATACATCTGCTGGTCCGTTTATAGACCCCAGCCAACACATCCACCCCCTGCGCCGTTTACAGGCACCAGATCACACATCCACCCTCTGCCCCATTTACAGACCCCAGACCACACATCCACCACTGCTCCATTTACAGACCCCAAACCACACATCCACCCTCTGCCCCATTTACAGACCCCAGACCACACATCCACCACTGCTTCGTTTACAGACCCCAGGCCACACATCCACCCCCTGCTCCGTTTACAGACCCCAGGCCACACATCCACCCCCTGCTCCGTTTACAGACCCCAGGCCACACATCCACCCCCTGCTCCGTTTACAGACCCCAGGCCACACATCCACCCCCTGCTCCATTTACAGACCCCAGGCCACACATCCACCCCCTGCTCCGTTTACAGACCCCAGGCCACACATCCACCCCCTGCTCCGTTTACAGACCCCAGGTGACACATTCACAACCCCTGCTCCGCCTACAGACCCCAGGCCACACATTCACCCCCTGCTCCGTTTACAGACCCCAGGCCACACATCCACCCCCTGCTCCATTTACAGACCCCAGGCCACACATTCACCCCCTGCTCCGTTTACAGACCCCAGGCCACACATTCACCCCCTGCTCCGTCTACAGACCCCAGACCACACATCCACCCTCTGCCCCATTTACAGACCCCAGACCACACATCCACCCCCTGCTCCGTCTACAGACCCCAGACTACACATCCACCCTCTGCCCCATTTACAGACCCCAGACCACACATCCACCCTCTGCCCCATTTACAGACCCCAGACCACACATCCACCCTCTGCCCCATTTACAGACCCCAGACCACACATCCACCCCCTGCTCCGTATACAAACCCCAGACCACACATCCACCCCCTGCCCCATTTACAGACCCCAAACCACACATCCACCCTCTGCCCCATTTACAGACCCCAGACCACACATCCACCCCCTGCTCCGTATACAAACCCCAGACCACACATCCACCCCTGCCCCATTTACAGACCCCAAACCACACATCCACCCTCTGCCCCATTTACAGACCCCAGACCACACATCCACCCCTGCTCCGTTTACAGACCCCAGACCACACATCCACCCCCTGCTCAGTCTACAGACCCCAGACCACACATCCACCCTCTGCCCCATTTACAGACCCCAGACCACACATCCACCCCCTGCTCCGTTTACAGACTCCAGACCACACATCTACCCCCTGCGCCATTTACAGACCCCAGACCACACATCCATCCCCTGCCTTGTTTACAGACCCCAGACCACACATCCACCCCCTGCTCCGTTTACAGACCCTAGACCACACATCCACCCTCTGCCCCATTTACAGACCCCAGACCACACATCATTCCCCTGCCTTGTTTACAGACCCCAGACCACACATCCACCCTTTGCACTATTTAAGGACCTCAGACCACACATCCAATCCTGCCCTGTTTACAGACCTCAGTCCTCACATCCACACCCCCTGGCCTCTTTACAGACCCCAGACACACCTCTATACATTCCTACAATTCCCAAGAAATTTGCCGACTCCTGGAGGAGTATGTATGGTTATATTTTTTTCTGAGGAAAGCTAGATGATCTATATGGCTGTAATTACCGATAACATTATCACACAGCTTTTCCTCAGTACTGAATGGCAAATGTGACAATATGGATATAGGGAATAATATACTGCATAACCAGGCGGATCTGCTGGGTGTAATTACATTCTGTGGTTATGTGCAGATTATTACCACAATGTGTGAATACAAAAATTTCTGCTTCATTTCTGCATTGTGGGCACTAGGCACAAAAGTATTGCGGTTGTACGTTTGCTTTTTGCGTGGATCAAAACTGCACATTCAAGTCTATGGTTCAGTGAAAAACTCGAACAGTCCCCTGATGGCATCCTAGTTACATCCTCATTCTGCAAATTTTTCACTGAGTGTTTGCCAGGACCTCAAGGGCTCATTCAGACGTCTGATTTTCCCTTATGAGTGTTATCTGTAATTTTCACAGATAGCACTCATACCTGTAATAACCTATGGGGCCATTGACATGACCGTGATTTTTTTGTGAACCTAGGGGTCCGCGAAAAATTGCGCAGACATGTCTGATTTTGTTCCAAGGGTCAGATCAAAATAGCCAATGCAAGACAATGGGTCAGTGAAAAAAAAAAAAAAAAATCGGACCGGACTCTGATTACATCCAAGTGTGATCCGATTTTCACTGACTGCCAGAAAGGAGAAGATGGAGAAACTTTTTTCTTTTATTTCTCCACGTACGAGAATAACGGATGACATCCGGACCACACTCTGATCAGAATAACAGGTCCATTTTTCTTGTACGTGGAAAAATCGGACGTGTGAATAAGGCCTACGGAATTTCCATCAGTTTTTTTATTTTTAATGAGGAAAAACTGATGAAATGTGGATGATAAGGACAAACTGATGAAAAAACTGAGATTTTTTTCACACGTAAGAAAAAAACAGGGATGCATGAATGAGGTCTTATAGGCATCCGTGGGACCTGATTGCATCCCCTCATGCCTCAGGTTATGGAAAAAGCCATGTTATGACCAATATCGCCATCATACGGCACTCAGTAGTGCATGCTACACGTTATGTTAACGTCCCACTGCAGTGCCATATGGAGCATATAGCGCCTCCCGATGTGGGTGCAGAGCGGAGACTTACAGCAAAGCTGCGCTTCAGACACCTAAAATGTGGCCTAAGGCGATGCTTGGCCAGTGACAATCTGAAAAAAACAAAAAACAAAATGGAGCACGATGCAATAATAAAGTACAGTGTGAACATGGCCTGTATCACTATACCTCCCACCAGGGTCCCTGGGTCAGAGCATGAAGCTCGTTAGCTGCATCAGGATCAGGTAGGCGTCACCTGCACTATTGGCCATCACTAATTACTTGGATATTACTCATTGCCCATGTGCAGCAAGTGCACCATACAAGCTTCCAGCATGAGCAGCACCAGGTCAGTCATAAACACCTTGATATTACATGTAATAAAACCGTACGCATACGAAATATAATCCCTGATCTCTCCTCCCTCACTAAATATGCCTTTACAGCTAAAATTGAGCCTTGCCTAACAACTGAGCAAGAATGGTGCCATTTTGTCCATAGCAACCAATCAGAACTCAGCTTTCATTTTTCTAGTGCAGGTTATAAAATGAGAGACGTAATCTGATTGGTTACTATGTGCGTCTCTTTTTTTTTCTGCCATTGGCAGCTCATGTATAAATAAACCCAATCACAGCACAGCTTTCATCCTGTCAGTCCAGTTTAGAAATGAGACAAACGATCTGATTGGCAGCTTTGAGCAACTACTGTTTGTCTTTCCCAATGTTTATGCACAAGCAGCCAATTACATAACAGCTTTCATTCTGTGATAAAAAGAAAGAAAATAAGAGACTTTATCTAATTGGTTACTATGAGTAACCATTCTTCTTCTAATATATATTATTTATTTATTTTTCACAAGCAACCAATCATCTGTTGGCTTTCAGTCTATCAGTCCAGTTTAGAAAATGAGAGGTGTAATTTGATTGGTTGCCATGGACAAACTGCGCCTTTCATTGCATTACATTTTTTATATTTCTGTAAGTATAAGTTTCTGTACCTTGTCAGAATATCAGAGAATTAACATAATTGTGTGTATTTTTGCTAAGTATTATTCTTTGCTGTCAACCATTTTAAGGTGTGGAGAGGCGATGACCTGCAGGAAGTCGGATGTGCGCCTGAAAATACCTTCCCTATAATGACTGTGGTATCTCCAGTAAGTTTATGAAACTTGAATCTAGAAACGATTTGCATTACTGTTTTTACACCGGGGAGGCGATACAAGTGGAGCATTTTATTGTTGGTTACCACTGGAAACAGTCAGCAGTTTGGGTCTATCTTGCATTAGACATATGAATATATGACATATTTTTTAATTAAAGGGGCTGTCCACTATTGGAAAACTACTTCTTAACAGCATAGATGGACGACATACACCCCCCCCCCCAAAACAAAAAAAACCCCGAAAAACCATATACTCACCTCCCAGAGTGACGCTGTTCCTGCGATGTTAGCACTGTGATTATGTGATAGTATGTTAATTGACCGCTGCTGACAAACGGCGGAACTGTGAAGGCTGCAGCCGATCAGCGCTTTTCCTTTTCATAACAATTGAATGCGTTTTTAGGCATTTTCCACTCGATTTTGGCACAGAAAATGTACGTTTTCTGTGCCAAAATTCAGCCAAAAAAAGGTCCCTGTGATTGTTACGCGTGTACATTGGTTGCCACACCAAAAATACATGTTTAGACTAAGGTAGAGAGCTATAGTTCTGCTTTGCGTTTTAGGGTAATTTTGCTTTGGCATTTGAGCATTACAATTTCTTTTACAGCAATTATCATTTTAAAAAAAATAGATTGGATTTTTATGGAAACTATGTAAATAGCTAAGTAACTTTGTAAGTACACCGAGTTACAGGTTGCTTAATACTGCAGAGCTGCTCTCACAATTCTGCAGGCTTCCGAACTGAAAGCCACAGTCTTAGCGCATCTGGACGGGAACTTTCCCTAACGGTTAACATTTGGAAAATAGTGGTATAGAGCCAATAGCGGCAGCCCATGCTGCTGTTATGGGACCTGTGAGTCGAGGGGGCCCTGTGCCAGCACAGGCGCCGGGCTCACCATCCCCTGCCCGTTATCGCAAGTTCAACTGTGCAATTGAAAGTAATGAAGAAAGAGGGAGCCTCTCCCATCATTCTTCCTCAGAGCCTGACATCTCAGTGCAGCAGACGCGATGACCTCACTATATGGCGCCCGCTGCGCTGAGGTATGCGGCGCTTCAGAACACTCGCTGCAGGGGAACGAGGAAGAGAGGTATTTTTTTTTAATTGTGATGGCCATAATACTGTATGGAGGACTATGGGGAGTACATTATACTGTATGGAGGACTATGGGAAGCGTATTATACGGTATGGAGGACTATGGGGAGTACATTATACTGTATGGAGGACTATGGGGAGCCCATTATACGGTATGGAGGACTATGGGGAGCCCATTATACTGTATGGAGGACTATGGGGAGCCCATTATACTGTATCGAGGACTATGGGGAGTCCATTGTACTGTATGGAGGACTATGGGGAGTGCAGTATACTGTATGGAGGACTATGGGGGGTCTATTAAAATATTTGGAGGGCTATGTGGGAGCCTTTATACTTTATGAAGGGTTAAACTGGGGTTACAGTTGGGGAATCATACTGTGTTTGGGGTTACCATACTTTTCCGGGGGAGTTGAGATGCGGTACATTAGGATTATCACACTGTGAGTGTGGAAGAATTCACTGTGGGGGTATCATACTGTGTTTGGGGGGCATTTTTGTTGGCATCATACTTTATGGGTGCAATGAAAGAGGAATCTAGGGCTTCAGTAGGAGGAAACTTAATTTGTAAAAGCTGCAAAGTTGAGAGATCTGCTCTTCTGTGACCCCGCCGAATATATATATATATATATATATATATATATACATACAGTACAGACCAAAAGTTTGGACACACCTCATTTAAAGATTTTTCTGTATTTTCATGACTATGGAAATTGTACATTCACACTGAAGGCATCAAAACTATGAATTAACACATGTGGAATTATATACTTAACAAAAAAGTGTGAAACAACTGAAAATATGTCTTATATTCTAGGTTCTTCACAGTAGCCACCTTTTGCTTTGATGACTGCTTTGCACACTCTTGGCATTCTCTTGATGAGCTTCAAGAGGTAGTCACTGGAAATGGTTTTCCAACAATCTTGAAGGAGTTCCCAGAGATGCTTAGCACTTTTTGGCCCTTTTGCCTTCACTCTGCGGTCCAGCTCACCCCAAACCATCTCCATTGGGTTCAGGTCTGGTGACTGTGGAGGCCAGGTCATCTGGCGTAGCCCCCCATTACTCCCCTTCTTGGTCAAATAGCCCTTACACAGCCTGGAGGTGTGTTTGGGGTCATTGTCCTGTTGAAAAATAAATGATGGTCCAACTAAACGCAAATCGGATGGAATAGCATGCCGCTGCAAGATGCTGTGGTAGCCATGCTGCTTCAGTATGCCTTCAATTTTGAATAAATTGCAACAGTGTCTCCAGAAAAGCCCCCCACACCATCACACCTCCTCCTCCATGCTTCACGGGGGGAACCAGGCATGTAGAGTCCATCCGTTCACCTTTTCTGCGTCGCACAAAGACACTGTGGTTGGAACCAAAGATCTCAAATTTGGACTCATCAGACCAAAGCACAGATTTACACTGCTCTAATGTCCATTCCTTGTGTTCTTTAGCCCAAACAAGTCTCTTCTGCTTGTTGCCTGTCCTTAGCAGTGGTTTCCTAGCAGCTATTTTACCATGAAGGCCTGCTGCACAAAGTCTCCTCTTAACAGTTGTTGTAGAGATGTGTCTGCTGCTAGAACTCTGTGTGGCATTGACCTGGTCTCTAATCTGAGCTGCTGTTAACCTGCGATTTCTGAGGCTGGTGACTCGGATAAACTTATCCTCAGAAGCAGAGGTGACTCTTGGTCTTCCTTTTCTGGGGTGGTCCTCATGTGAGCCAGTTTCTTTGTAGCGCTTGATGGTTTTTGCAACTGCACTTGGGGACACTTTCAAAGTTTTCTCAATTTTTCGGACTGACTGACCTTCATTTCTTAAAGTAATGATGGCCACTCGTTTTTCTTTACTTAGCTGCTTTTTTCTTGCCATAATACAAATTCTAACAGTCTATTCAGTAGGACTATCAGCTGTGTATCCACCAGACTTCTGCACAACACAACTGATGGTCCCAACCCCATTTATAAGGCAAGAAATCCCACTTATTAAACCTGACAGGGCACACCTGTGAAGTGAAGACCATTTCCGGTGACTACCTCTTGAAGCTCATCAAGAGAATGCCAAGAGTGTGCAAAGCAAAAGGTGGCTACTTTGAAGAACCTAGAATATAAGACATATTTTCAGTTGTTTCACACTTTTTTGTTAAGTATATAATTCCACATGTGGTAATTCATAGTTTTGAAGCCTTCAGTGTGAATGTACAATTTTCAAAGTTATGAAAATACAGAAAAATCTTTAAATGAGAAGGTGTGTCCAAACTTTTGGTCTGTACGGATATAGATATATATATATATATATATATATATATATAATATATATATAATATATTATTATTTTTTTTTTTTTGGGGGGGGGGGGGTCCCAATTAGAACTTGTGCTATGGGGCCCTATGATTTCCATGTACACCCCTGGAAAATAGTATTCAGATTAATACATCAGATGTCTGGTGGAAAGTTTCTCACTGCAGAGCTCTTCTGAGCTGTTAAGCGACAGGCTTGTTGATGGTTTCCACTGACAACCAGCAGAGCTGTGAATGCCGTCCTGACATTAAACATATGCTGCAACTCAGCACCCGTGTAAAATAGAAGTCCTGTTAATGCATTTTACAAAAATGGCTCAACGTTTAGTGGAAAAACATTAAAGTGTTGCAATAGGGTAAGAAAAGAGACCCTATGTATCTGCATGTGGGGTCCTTAGGGATCCATCAAAGCTCGTGCCACCATATGGATCCTTCTTCAGGCACAATAGGGGACATACATAAAGGGGCTCTCCGGTAAAAAACAAGTCATCACCTATCCACAAAATAGGTGATAAAGTATTGATTGATGGTGGGGTTTGACCATGGGGTTCAGAACGTGCACTTTTATTCCTCTTAGAGTGCACACGAAGGAACGCCGCTCCATTCATTCTTTATGGGACTGCCGAGCGCTGCATTCGTTTTTGTTTGTTTTTTCTCGTGGCATTCCATATGGAATGAATGGAGCGGCGGTCGAGCATGCACACTACCACTCCGCCAATCAGTATCTATCCACAAGCGATAGGGGATGTTTCCACAGGGACAACCCCTTTAAGACCGGTGTTCGGTCTTAATACTGAGACCACTGGTTAAAATGTGCCAAAACGAGCACAACTGATGCATTTTGGGCTGCCCATGAGCTATAATTTTGGCCAGTAAATGTTACTGGCCGAAACTGAAAAATTGGGAAGGGAAGCGGAAAAGGGGTAAATGTGCGCCATATTTTGCAACCGAATAATGCAAATCCTTAAAGGGGAGTGAAAGTTAGCGGTGCAGATGATGTCATGACCCCACACACCCGCCAAGACTTGTGCACCATCAGCAGGTATCGTGCATGGGTCTTTTTCAGTAAAATCGGATCTGGGAGGTGTGTGGGGTCGTAACGCCATTTGCACCACTCACACGGTGCGGAAACGCGCGGCTCTGAACGTCATCACTACTGTGCTTATGTCGTATTGGGGCATCATAGCGGGGTATCCCCCTCTCAGGACCCCCTTTATGAGCCAGGATGGAGAACCGCTCTTGTAAACTGGAGTTAATAATGTATTACAGACACGGCCATATATCTGAATATTGCTGCATAAGCCCCACCTAGATTTACTTCCCCAGCGGCAGAGAATCCATACATCACCCCCTGCACACCCCACATTATAAATATAATGTGCGTCTACTGCAAGGCATGAAATGAAGACGATGCATTTATTAAGACATGGCAAGTCTGCTTTATTATTAGTCTGAAGGTCAAACAAGCTGTAAATGTTCCCATTAAATCAAGGAAGCCCGAGCTCTGAGCGCACTCATTGCCATCGATCCAAAAAATCATATCATCTGAATGACTCTAAATATTTTCAGTGATGCACGAGACTTTAATTCTTTTTTTTTATGTTGCTGCTCATAAAGTTTTGTACTTTTTAAGGGCATTTTCACCTTTTGATCAGTATTTTGCAGTTAACGTTCTGATATAATTTAATTTGAAAGTTAGGGTTTTTTTTTTTTTTTTTTTTTGTAAACGTCGTACATCATCCGGTACTAAGCCGAAAGTTTCCCCATAAACTCGGGGCTCGTTCATTGGCCGTGTTTCAAGTACGTGTGCTATCGCTATATCACACGGACACGTTATAGTCTATGGCTGTTTTCTCTTGTTTTTTTATTGTGGACGAATAAAGAGCGAAAACATGTCCGAACTAGGTCTAATTCATGTGAGACGTTGGCACATAGATTCCTTCAATGCTTCATCTGTGTGCAGTCCAGTACAGCCCGGGAGTGTGAATTCTGCCTTAGATGGAGGTCGGCTGATCCTGACTTACATCCTGTATTATACTCCAGAGCTGCACTCACTATTCTGCTGGTGCAGTCACTGTGTACATACATTACATTACTGATCCGGAGTTACATCCTATATTATACTCCAGAGCTGCACTCACTATTCGGCTGGTGCCGTCACTGTGTACATACATTACATTACTGATCCTGAATTACATCCTGTATTATACTCTAGAGCTGCACTCACTATTCTGCTGGTGCAGTCACTGTGTACATACATTACATTACTGATCCTGAGTTACATCCTGTATTATACTCCAGAGCTGCACTCACTATTCTGCTGGTGCAGTCACTGTGTACGTACATTACATTACTGATCCTGAGTTACATCCTGTATTATACCCCAGAGCTGCACTCGCTATTCTGCTGGTGCAGTCACTGTGCACATACATTACATTACTGATCCTGAGTTATATCCTGTATTATACCCCAGAGCTGCACTCACTATTCTGCTGGTGCAGTCACTGTGTACATACATTACATTACTGATCCTGAGTTACATCCTGTATTATACTCCAGAGCTGCACTCACTATTCTGCTGGTGCAGTCACTGTGCACATACATTACATTACTGATCCTGAGCTTCCTCCTGTATTATACTCCAGAGCTGCACTCACTATTCTGCTGGTGCAGTCACTGTGCACATACATTACATTACTGATCCTGAGTTACATCCTGTATTATCATCCAGAGCTGCACTCACTATTCTGCTGGTGCAGTCACTGTGTACATACATTACATTACTGATCCTGAGTTACATCCTGTATTATACTCTAGAGCTGCACTCACTATTCTGCTGGTGCAGTCACTGTGTACATACATTACATTACTGATCCTGAATTACATCCTGTATTATACTCGAGCTGCACTCACTATTCTGCTGGTGCAGTCACTGTGTACATACATTACATTACTGATCCTGAGTTACATCCTGTATTATACTCCAGAGCTGCACTCACTATTCTGCTGGTGCAGTCACTGTGTACGTACATTACATTACTGATCCTGAGTTACATCCTGTATTATACTCCAGAGCTGCACTCACTATTCTTCTGGTGCAGTCACTGTGCACATACATTACATTACTGATCCTGAGTTACATCCTGTATTATACCCCAGAGCTGCACTCGCTATTCTGCTGGTGCAGTCACTGTGCACATACATTACATTACTGATCCTGAGTTATATCCTGTATTATACCCCAGAGCTGCACTCACTATTCTGCTGGTGCAGTCACTGTGTACATACATTACATTACTGATCCTGAGTTACATCCTGTATTATACTCCAGAGCTGCACTCACTATTCTGCTGGTGCAGTCACTGTGCACATACATTACATTACTGATCCTGAGCTTCCTCCTGTATTATACTCCAGAGCTGCACTCACTATTCTGCTGGTGCAGTCACTGTGCACATACATTACATTACTGATCCTGAGTTACATCCTGTATTATCATCCAGAGCTGCACTCACTATTCTGCTGGTGCAGTCACTGTGTACATACATTACATTACTGATCCTGAGTTACATCCTGTATTATACTCCAGAGCTGCGCTCACTATTCTGCTGGTGGAGGAGTCACTTTGCCGTCTCTGGCAACAGTTTACTACTTTCTCCCCACTGAGAACACATGCAGGGTTGGCTGAGCATACATATGTATGGAGATCAGAAGAGGTAGCTGTGAACTGAACAGTAATGTAATGTATGTACACAGTGACTGCACCAGCAGAATAGTGAGTGCAGCTCTGGAGTATAATACAGGATGTAACTCAAGATCAGTAATGCAATGTATGTACACAGTGACTGCACCAGCAGAATAGTGAGCGCAGCTCTGGAGTATAATACAGGAGGTAACTCAGTATCAGTAATGTAATGTATGTACACAGTGACTGCACCAGCAGAATAGTGAGTGCAGCTCTGGAGTATAATACAGGATGTAACTCAAGATCAGTAATGTAATGTATGTACACAGTGACTGCACCAGCAGAATAGTGAGCGCAGCTCTGGAGTATAATACAGGAGGTAACTCAGTATCAGTAATGTAATGTATGTACACAGTGACTGCACCAGCAGAATAGTGAGTGCAGCTCTGGAGTATAATACAGGATGTAACTCAAGATCAGTAATGTAATGTATGTACACAGTGACTGCACCAGCAGAATAGTGAGTGCAGCTCTGTAGTATAATACAGGAGGTAACTCAGGATCAGTACAGGATCAGTTATTTAATGTATGTACACAGTGACTGCACCAGCAGAATAGTGAGTGCAGCTCTGGTAATATAATTCAGGATGTAACTCAAGATCAGTAATGTAATGTATGTACACAGTGACTGCACCAGCAGAATAGTGAGTGCAGCTCTGGAGTATAATACAGGATGTAACTCAGGATCAGTAATGTAATGTATGTACACAGTGACTGTACCAGCAGAATAGTGAGTGCAGCTCTGGGGTATAATACAGGATGTAACTCAGGATCAGTAATGTAATGTATGTACACAGTGACTACACCAGCAGAATAGTGAGCGCAGCTCTGGAGTATAATACATGAGGTAACTCAGGATCAGTAATGTAATGTATGTACACAGTGACTGCACCAGCAGAATAGTGAGTGCAGCTCTGTAGTATAATACAGGAGGTAACTCAGGATCAGTTATTTAATGTATGTACACAGTGACTGCACCAGCAGAATAGTGAGTGCAGCTCTGGTAATATAATACAGGATGTAACTCAAGATCAGTAATGTAATGTATGTACACAGTGACTGCACCAGCAGAATAGTGAGTGCAGCTCTGGGGTATAATACAGGAGGTAACTCAGGATCAGTAATGTAATGTATGTACACAGTGACTGCACCAACAGAATAGTGAGTGCAGCTCTGGAGTATAATACAGGATGTAACTCAGGATCAGTAATGTAATGTATGTACACAGTGACTGTACCAGCAGAATAGTGAGTGCAGCTCTGGGGTATAATACAGGATGTAACTCAGGATCAGTAATGTAATGTATGTACACAGTGACTGCACCAACAGAATAGTGAGTGCAGCTTTGGAGTATAATACAGGATGTAACTCAGGATCAGTAATGTAATGTATGTACACAGTGACTACACCAGCAGAATAGTGAGCGCAGCTCTGGAGTATAATACAGGAGGTAACTCAGGATCTGTAATGTAATGTATGTACACAGTGACTGCACCAGCAGAATAGTGAGTGCAGCTCTGGTAATATAATACAGGATGTAACTCAAGATCAGTAATGTAATGTGTGTACACAGTGACTGCACCAGCAGAATAGTGAGTGCAGCTCTGGGGTATAATACAGGAGGTAACTCAGGATCAGTAATGTAATGTATGTACACAGTGACTGCACCAGCAGAATAGTGAGTGCAGCTCTGGTAATATAATACAGGATGTAACTCAAGATCAGTAATGTAATGTATGTACACAGTGACTGCACCAGCAGAATAGTGAGTGCAGCTCTGGGGTATAATACAGGATGTAACTCAGGATCAGTAATGTAATGTATGTACACAGTGACTGCACCAACAGAATAGTGAGTGCAGCTCTGGAGTATAATACAGGATGTAACTCAGGATCAGTAATGTAATGTATGTACACAGTGACTACACCAGCAGAATAGTGAGCGCAGCTCTGGAGTATAATACAGGAGGTAACTCAGGATCAGTAATGTAATGTATGTACACAGTGACTGCACCAGCAGAATAGTGAGTGCAGCTCTGGTAATATAATACAGGATGTAACTCAAGATCAGTAATGTAATGTATGTACACAGTGACTGCACCAGCAGAATAGTGAGTGCAGCTCTGGAGTATTATACAGGATGTAACTCAGGATCAGTAATGTAATGTATGTACACAGTGACTGCACCAGCAGAATAGTGAGTGCAGCTCTGGGGTATAATACAGGATGTAACTCAGGATCAGTAATGTAATGTATGTACACAGTGACTGCACCAACAGAATAGTGAGTGCAGCTCTGGAGTATAATACAGGATGTAACTCAGGATCAGTAATGTAATGTATGTACACAGTGACTGCACCAACAGAATACAGTCATGGCCAAAAGTTTTGAGAATGACACCAAAATGATATTTTCACATGATCTGCTGGCCTCTGGTTTTTATTCGTGTTTGTCTGATGTTTATATCACATACAGAAATATAATTGCAATCATATTATGAGTACCAATAGGTTATATTGACAGTTAGAATGAGTTAATGCAGCAAGTCAATATTTGCAGTGTTGCCCCTTCTTCTTCAAGACCTCTGTAATTCTCCCTGGCATGCTCTCAATCAACTTTTGGACCAAATCCTGACTGATAGCAGTCCATTCTTGCATAATCAATGCTTGCATTTTGCCAGAATTTGTTGGTTTTTGTTTGTCCACCCGTCTCTTGATGATTGACCACAAGTTCTCAATGGGATTAAGATCTGGGGAGTTTCCAGGCCATGGACCCAAAATCTCTATGTTTTGTTCCATGAGCCATTTAGTTATCACCTTTGCTTTATGGCAAGGTGCTCCATCATGCTGGAAAGGGCATTGTTGGGCGCCAAACTGCTCTTGGACGGTTGGGAGAAGTTGCTCTTGGAGGACATTCTGGTACCATTCTTTATTCATGGCTGTGTTTTTAGGCAAGACTGTGAGTGAGCCGATTCCCTTGGCTGAGAAGCAACCCCACACATGAATGGTTTCAGGATGCTTTACAGTTGGCATGAGACAAGACTGGTGGTAGCGCTCACCTCTTCTTCTCCGAATAAGCTGTTTTCCAGATGTCCCAAACAATCGAAAAGGGGATTCATCAGAGAAAATGACTTTGCCCCAGTCCTCAGCCGTCCACTCCCTGTACCTTTTGCAGAATATCAGTCGGTCCCTGATGTTTTTTCTGAAGAGAAGTGGCTTCTTTGCTGCCCTCCTTGAAACCAGCCCTTGCTCAGAGAGTCTCCGCCTCACAGTGCGTGCAGAAGCACTCACACCAGCCTGCTGCCATTCCTGAGCAAGCTCGGCACTGCTGGTAGTCCGATCCCGCAGCTGAAACAGTTTTAAGATACGGTCCTGGCGCTTGCTGGTCTTTCTTGGGCGCCCTGGAGCCTTTTTGACAGCAATGGAAGCTCTCTCCTTGAAGTTCTTGATGATGCGATAGATTGTTGACTGAGGTGCAATCTTTGTAGCTGCGATACTCTTCCCTGTTAGGCCATTTTTGTGCAGTGCAATGATGGCTGCACGTGTTTCTTTAGAGATAACCCTGGTTAACTGAAGAGAAACAATGATACCAAGAACCAGCCTCCTTTTAAAGTGTCCAGTGATGTCATTCTTACTTAATCATGACTGATTGATCGCCAGCCCTGTCCTCATCAACACCCACACCTGTGTTAATGGATCAATCACTAAAACGATGTTAGCTGCTCCTTTTAAGGCAGGACTGCAATGATGTTGAAATGTGTTTTGGGGGTTAAAGATCATTTTCTGGGCAAATATTGACTTTGCAAGTACAGTAATTGCTGTTAAGCTGATCACTCTTTGACATTCAGGAGTATATGCAAATTGCCATTACAAAAAATGAAGCAGTAAACTTTGGAAAAATTACTATTTGTCTCATTCTCAATACTTTTGGCCATGACTGTAGTGAGTGCAGCTCTGGAGTATAATACAGGATGTAACTCAGGATCACTAATGTAATGTATGTACACAGTGACTGCACCAGCAGAATAGTGAGTGCAGCTCTGGAGTATAATACAGGATGTAACTCCGGATCAGTAATGTAATGTATGTACACAGTGACTGCACCAGCAGAATAGTGAGTGCAGCTCTGGGGTATAATACTGGATGTAACTCAGGATCAGTAATGTAATGTATGTACACAGTGTCTGCACCAGCAGAATAGTGAGTGCAGCTCTGGAGTATAATACAGGATGTAACTCAGGATCAGTAATGTAATGTATGTACACAGTGACTGCACCAGCAGAATAGTGAGCACAGCTCTGGAGTATAATACAGGATGTAACTCCAGATCAGTAATGTTATGTATGTGCACAGTGACTGCACCAGCAGCATACTGGGTGCAGCTCTGATCAGCTGCTAGTCAGTGTGCTGATTGCGGGTGTGGTGGCTGCAGATCCTGCTGTGAGCTCCTGATCTCTGAGAACCAACACCTCTCCACCTGGGGACCTGCTCTCTCTCTTTCACGGAGGGAGAGCTGGTTTCTGGGATGAGTGAAGGAGCCAAGCCCCAGGCTTCTGCTTCCCGAACCAGGCCGGCGGGGGGGCTGAAGAAACCAGCAACCGGCCTGCACATCAGAGGACTCGGGGGTGAGACGCTGCACCAGGAGTCGCAGCAATGTGGCTCCTACTCCTCCCGGGATTGTGGAGACCCCTAGAAGCCGCAAGGCTTCCAGCATGGAGGTAAAGCCTGACAGCAGCGTGCATGATGGTGCTCCTTCCGGAGGAAAGCGGAGTGCTCACGGAGGTGAGGCCGACCTCCCTGAGGGGGAGTTGGGCGCTGCAGGGACCCCGGGAGTCTGTGTCCACCTATGCCTCCCGGGTCATGATCCGCCTCCGTGAGTATGAAGATGCCAGTAAGCTCATCAGGAGGCTCCGGGAGGAGCTGCACTGCACAAGCGCCAAAGCTGCGGGGGCCTCCAAACAGAGCAAGGCTAAACTCCAGGCCGAGGTAAAGCGACTGACCAGCGAGATTCACCTGCTGGAACTGAGGAAAGCTGACATCAGGGAGCAGAGTGGTCATTTCAAAGAAAAACTAATAAATGAAGACCGCTTTAGAGAAATGGCTGATACCAGAGAGCAAAGGCAGATGGGGCTGCAGCCTGAGAGCCAGGTGGATGATGAGAGTGATGATGACCAGCAGGAAGCCCCACCTGGCAGCCTGCAAAGTCACCCGCAGGCCACGTGCAGCGAGCTCCCTGCAGGACAGGCGACAGTGACATCCGGTCGCAGTTCTGCCGGCTCTGGGTAGGACAGTGACAGCAGCGGCCAGGGAGGGGCACTAATGGCGGAGATTAAGCTCCTGGAGTCCCCAGTGTGCCTCCAAAACTTCCATCTTGGTGACGATCTACCAGAAGAGGCACCTGGGGGCCACAAAAAGGCAAAGAAGACCAAGCCAAAGCTGCAGGAGGCGGTAAGATACGTATATGCCCCCCTCCCTGTACCCCCTGAGTCGGCGGCAGGCTCAGCTCGCTGTATAAGCCCCGTTGCCCAGCCCAGCCCGGGTTCTGCTGTGGATCCGGTGCAAAGGCGCGGGGAGATTACAGAGCGCGGTAGTGAGGCGCAGAGCTCCGTCTCTGCTTGTAGTAGCGGGGACGCAGCAGGAGGTGCATCAGCCGAGAGGCTGGACAGTGA
The DNA here is from genome assembly GCF_046119375.1 of Phyllobates terribilis. Classification (NCBI taxonomy): domain Eukaryota; kingdom Metazoa; phylum Chordata; class Amphibia; order Anura; family Dendrobatidae; genus Phyllobates; species Phyllobates terribilis. The sequence continues at coordinate 11,770,273 of NW_027362774.1, forward strand.
GGGCGGCCCGGCGGCGGGCGTTCCATCAGGCCACGATGCTGTGGTGCGCTCCTCAGTGGGAGGGGGGAGCAGCCCGGTGTCGGGGGCAGCTCCGGTAGCCTCGGCACCTCTGAATGCTGTTGCCGCTGATCACTTAGTTGAGAAGCGACGGCAGTGTGAGGGGGCTGTCGGGGCTGAGCGTTCCGGTCCTCCCACGAAAGTTCTATTTTGTGTTGGCGTCGCTGGTCCGGAAGATCCTGATGCTAAAGATCAGCGGCGCCTAACAGCATCTAAAGATCAGCGGCACATTATTCCGAATGCCAAACAGCGGAAATTACCGACCAATGATGTGGAGGGCACACATAAGACCGGGGGTGAGGTCACCTCCAGTTCTATGGAGGTGACTGAGCCCCTTGTGCCTGATGCGGAGGTCAAAATGGCATCCGCCATTGTTACTGGTCCAGCAGGAATGAATGTGGTGGTGGGGGTGAATGAGGCTAATTCATTGTCTAGTGGTGTGGTTGCTGGTTTGGTGGAGGGTGAGATGGAGGTGGGTAATGGTGTTGCTGTTCGGGCTGATGTGGTCACTGGTCCGGTTGCCCCCCCGGGGGTGGCAACACCTGTCCAGAGTTATGCCAGTGTCACCTCCGGGGCAAATAGGGCATCCTCCTTGTCTCCGGGCTTTGGGGACGGCATGTTGCAACGGCGCCTTCTGGAGGCTCTAAAGAAGGGGGAGAGATCACTAATGGTAGAGGGTCGAGAGGTTGATCTATCCTTCTGGATAGAGAGGCATGGCCTCGGGGCCTTCCGAGAGCAAAAAGGGGGGGATACAGTGTGGTCCCTCCCAACAGCCGGGCCAGGCAGTGTGCGTAGGAATGTGGTCCGTCTTCGGTGGAGGGGCAGTGATGCATGTCCTCCAAGGTCTAAAGTTGTGGAGCTCCTGCTGAGGATGGGCTTCAAGGCGATTGACATCTACGCCTTGATACATCCCTATTCCACGCCTGAGTTTGATATCAGCTTTGTTCGGCCGGAGGGGCTTGAGCTCTTCTGGGCGAATTATGAGCTGGCAAAAAATGAGCCCGGCTGGCGAGACTTTGCCGTTCAGGCAGTGTCTCGCCAAAACCAGATCAAGAAAGTGACCGTGATGACTCGTAACAAGTCGCTTTCTTGCTATGGCATCATGACGTGGCTTGGTCGGTATAGAGAGGTGGTGGAGATGCCAAAGAAAAACCGCGACGAGTTTGGTATCTGGTCAGGGGCCTGGACGTTTATGGTAAAACTTAAGCGTTCAGGTGGTACGGTTGCCCACATTCCATCGTCTGCCTTCCTGGGTAGGGATCGTATCCTGGTCTTCTACCAGGGGCAACCGAAGCTCTGTCACAGGTGCGGCGACCCCACACACTTCAGTGCAAACTGCACCGTGCAGAAATGCGCGTTGTGTGGGGGTGTCGGCCATCTTGCCGCCTCTTGTGTGGAGATTAGGTGCCACCTGTGTGGTGAGTTAGGTCACCCATTCAGCCGTTGTCCTCGCTCCTTCGCTAATGCAGTCGAGACCCCGGTGGGAGTAAGCCGTGAGGCCGATTCTGCTGGGGAGGGGACTAGCAGGGGTGGGGGAGCCGAGGGGCCAGGGAAGAAAAGCAATAAAAAGACGCCTGCCCAGCTGAGGCGTCTAGACAAGAGCAGACAGGAGAGGGAGCGGGGCGAGCCCCAGACTACCGGGGCAGCCCCTGTCCTGGATGCCAGTCTTGCTGCTGAGGCCCCGAGGGATGATGAGTTGGGTGAGGAGGTCAGGAGGATCCACAGGGAGGAAACCGCCTCTGCCTCAGAATCCTCCCATTATGAAAGTATGGATGAGGATAATAAGCGGTGGCTAGAGAACAAGCGTAAGCTCGGCACCAAAAAGAAGAAAAAGAAGGGAGATAAAACATCTTCTCCCGCTCTGACCAAGGTACTTAAGGAAGGTAAAACTGACTCCCCTCTGGTTGGTCTTTCTAACTGGTTCCAAGCCCTTGATAACATCTCTTCCTCTGAGGAGGAGGCTGAGGGTGAGGCTCCGGCTTCAGCGGAGCTTACACGGGGCGCCGAGTCTCCTTCTCCTGGGGATGCAAGGTCCTTGGGGGGAGGGACTGGACCAGAGTCCGGAGACGAGGATGAGAAAAGAAGGAAAAATGTGGGAATGGACACCTCTGTGTCATTAAAGAGGGGGAAGGATTCCTCCTCTGAGACAGAGGGTAAGGGGAGTGGGAAGAAGAAAGCCATCTAACTCAATCACCAATGATGGCGGTACCCACTCCGTTGACGCTGGCTTCCATTAATGTCGCCAGCATTAAGTCAAATATGGCTAGATTTGCGGCCTTTGATTTTCTCAGCCGGGTTGAAGCTGACATTTTCTTTTTGCAAGAGACCAGGCTGCCAAATATAGCAGAGGTGTTTATAGCTAAGAGGGAGTGGAGACTCGGGCCCTCCTATTGGTCTCTTGCGGCCGAGCCGTATAGCGGAGTGGCGGTCCTTTTTACCGCACCAGTAGAATGCCGACGGGTTATTGAGTTAGAAATGGGGAGGTGCTTGATATTAGATGTCCTCATGAAGGGACAGGAGCTTCGGCTCATTAACATTTATGGTCCCCAATCTAAGTGGGACCGGAAGTGTCTCTTTACGAGGATCAAGCCCTACCTTTTTACGAGTCGGCAGGTCGTCTTTGGAGGGGACTTCAACACTGTCACGAGGCCCCGGGATAGAGGAGGTTCCAGAGACAAGCTGACTTATGATAGCGTCGCCCTTAATAGTATAGCTAGTGAGGCTCGCCTGGTGGATGTCCATATCCGGCACACCGCAGGCCACGAGGGGTTCACCTATCATAGAGGTAACTGTAGGTCCAGGATAGACAGGTTTTATTTAAAAGAGTAAGCCGTCTCTTCAGCAGTATCTGTTGTTGAGGTGGAGTTCTCCGATCACTGTATGATTTTGTTTTCCCTGAATGTTACAGAGACCCCCCGGATGGGAAGAGGCTTTTGGAGGCTCAATTCGTCTCTCTTGGAAGAAGCGGAGATAAGACAGTCCTTTGAGGATTTTCTTCAGAGCCAGGTACCCTTACTGGATCTTTGTAGTAGTAAGTCAGAGTGGTGGGAGATGTTCAAGAAAAGGGTGGCGAGATTCTTCCGCCAGCTCTCGAGCCTCAGGAGCCTGGACAGGTATCGCCTGTATCAGTGCCTGAGGAGGAAACTCGAGCATCTTGTCTCAACTGGAGGTAGCCGCGAGGAGATCTCCAGAGTGAAATCTTTGCTAATGAGGTGTCAGTATGATAGACACGCATCTTTGGTTTTTGAGAGGGATTACGGGAAGTACCGCTCGCCCGACCCTTACAGAAACTGCAAGATGTCAGTGAATAGTAGAGTTGTTACAGGACTGGTTGACACTGCGGGGTCCCTGAAAAGATCCAGATCGGGGATCCTGGAGGTCGTCAGATCCTTCTACTCGCACCTCTTGGGGAAGAGGGATCTGGATTGGGATGAGATGTCGGCTTTTCTGGCTGAAGCCGTCCCCGAACCAGGGGTAGACCCCTCTCTTGGCGTTTTGACAGAGATGATCAGGGAAGAGGAAGTTAAGTTGGCGATTGAAGGGCTTGCCCTGAAGAAATCTCCCGGTCCGGATGGCTTAACATCTGAATTCTATAAGACCTTTAAGGACGCCTTGGTTCCCCTCTTGACTGAGGTATTCAATGAGTGTCTTTCCTCGGGCACTCTGCCAAAGTCAATGAGGAGGTCTGCCCTGATCATCTTGTCAAAGGGTAAGGACCCATCTTGCATTGAGAATTGGCGTCCCATAGCACTTCTCAATGCAGACAGGAAGGTTTTGGCAAAGGTGCTGTTTAATCGGCTGGTGAAATTTGCACCCCAGCTCCTTTCGGGGGCCCAGCATTGCTCTGTTCCGGGCCGCAGTACAATTAGTGCTGTACTCTGTGTCCGAGAGGCGGTGGAGCAGGGTAGGGCTGGCCACTGGAAGGGGTACATGCTGTCATTGGACCAGGCAAAAGCGTTTGATCGGGTTAATCATGAGTACCTCTGGTCTGTCCTTATGAGGTATGGCCTGCCGGTGGGGTTCGTTGATTGGCTTAAGACCTTGTACGCTGGGGCAGAGAGTTTCCCGCTTGTGAACGGTTGGATTGGCAGCTCTTTTGAGGTTGGGTGTGGTGTTCGCCAGGGTTGTCCCTTGAGCCCGCTACTGTACGCGTTTTCGATTGACCCACTTCTTAGGAGGGTGGAGCGTGGACCGGTAGCTGGGATCGGGATGGACCGGGCAGCACCGGAAGCCACTCTGAGAGTGGTGGCGTATGCCGATGACGTCACCGTTTTTGTTTCCTCTGATGGGGAGGCAGAATGGCTGATGTCAGAGGTAAATCGCTACTCTGAGGCATCCGGGTCTAAGATCAACCGGGATAAGTGTGAGAGTCTCTGGCTGGGAGGAGGAGATCCTGGTTTTGATCTCCCGGACACCCTTCCAGAACCCAAAGTCTCTGCAAAAGTTCTTGGCATCGAATTTGGCCAGGGGGATTACCCCAAACAAAATTGGGACAGCAGGCTAGAGATCGCCACTCAGAAGGTGAACCAATGGAAGGGTTGGTCTTTGACCCTAAGGGAAAGGGTAAACCTGATCAAAACTTACCTGCTCCCTTTGCTGATCTATCTGGGCAGTGTGTGCATCTTGCCAGAGCCTCTCTGGACTCGGGTCTACAGTTTGTTCTTTCAACTGTTATGGGGGAATAGACTGAACCTGGTCAAGAGGGAGGTTACTTACCGTACGAGGAGACTAGGAGGGTTGGGTATGGTCAACCCTGTGGTATTCCTTGTGAATACCTTCATTAAGATCAATATTGCAAACCTCTGGAAAGAGAGGGCTCCTCCGTGGGTATTCTCCTGTAAGGGATGGTTTCAGCCTTTCTTCCAGGAATGGGAGACAGGAGGGCAAGTGAAGGATCTCCGCACACCGCATGGACATCTCCCGGCTTACGCTACCGTGGTTCTGAAGGTAATTCGCCGGTGGGGTCTGGGAATGTGGGAGGTCAGGACTCTGCCAAGGAAGCTCCTTGACAAAAGGGTTCTGTTGACCCATTTTCAGAGGCCTCTGGCGCTCAGGGATTGCCCAAGTCGGGATCTTGGGGTGGGTCTGCATCTTTTGAATTCTATCAGGATCCCCTCGAAGGTTTGGGACTTGGCTTGGCGCTGCTTCCATGGGAAACTGTGTGTGAGGGACAATCTGAAGTGTAGGAACTCTGAGGACAGGAACTGTCCTCGGGAGCATTGTGGTACCATGCTTGAAAGCATGGACCACTTCCTGCTTCGTTGTCCCTTTAACACAGAGGTGTACAACAGGGTGGGCGCCTCCATTGGCTGGCCCCGGCTGGCCGGTCTCTCTTATGCGGAATGGGCCTATGGAGCATTCGGGGACCTGGGTGGTCGGGACCGCTGCACCTTATTTCTAGTTAGCGCAGTGGTTAGGTATCACACGTGGAACGCACGGTGCTTAGTATCGACGCAGCGGAAAATCCTCCCAGTGGACGATGTGCTTAGGACCATACTCGGTGACCTGGTGAAGGTGTGTTCTCTGGAGTATGAGAGACTGGGTACACGGAGGGCCGCTCTCCTCTGGAGGGGCTTTTCTTTTAGTGTGCCCTAGTCTGGTCGTCTCCTCTCCTGGTGGTGGGCTGCTGCTGACACCATAGATTTTTGTTTTATTGATCAGTAGACAGTGATGTAGGGCTGCAGGCGCCGAACTTGGGCTTTGTCAGTTGTGGTTATTGTATTGTTTGTTTCTGTATATATTGTATATATGGGTTTGGGTGGAGGTGTTAGGTTGGGTAGAGGGAAAAGGGGGGAGGTGGGTTCATCTTGTGGGACACTGGTTATTTGGGTGAAAAACTGGCACTGCCTGATCTGGCCTATGGACGTTGGACATGGACTGAGGCATGAGACGCAGGACCAGCTCTCAGGTCAGTGCCGGGGAGGGACTGGTGGGCTCGAGTGTGGGGGGTTTTGTTTTGTCTTGTATATATTTGTATAGTTAGCATTTATTTTATTTATTTAAAAAAAAAAAAAAAGAATGTATATATTAGTTTGTTCATAATTTGTCGGTTATTGTTTATTATATTGTTATTATTTGTTTGGTAACCGGACCAGATGTCATGGTGTAGGTAGTTATTATTGTGTATATATGTATAATATGTGTGTGAGGAGAGAGGGAGCGACTGGACCAGTTCATTACATTGTTTATTTTCTGGTTATTAATTTTGTTATGTTTCTGTTATTATTATTGTTATGTTTTTCATTTTTATAATAAAAGATCTACAGGATGTAACTCAGGATCAGTAATGTAATGTATGTACACAGTGACTGCACCAGCAGAATAGTGAGTGCAGCTCTGGAGTATAATTCCAGATAAGTATTGTGATGTATAGTATATTGATAGTGAAAGCAGCTGTGTAGTATAATACAGGCTGCAGTTCAGAATTGGTATTTAGCAGGGTTCTCAGGACACTTACTGTATAGGTAAATACAGCTCCTGCTATTTTGGTGGGGGTCACGCTGCAGTTCTCTGCACAGGGCAGTTATTGGTGAGAACACTTTTCTACATATCAGTGGTTCTCCAAACCAGTGAGTTGGTGGGATCCGGGGAACATGCTATCACGTTATATGGTTGGTTAACACCTTTCCACAATCGGTGATATTGATTAGATATGCCATTATATGTCCGATCAGTACAGTGCACAGTTTGTTGCTGAATGTGGACTTAGTGAACCCAATGCACATACAGCATCAAAAACCTGCAGTGGATCCTAGACCAATCTGGTGATGCCCTATCTGGTGTGGAAATATCCTGGCGTCACCACTGATTTCAATCATTGCATTGCATTACCCAGACCCCATCATTAATAGCATATTTACTAAACTTATTGTGTTGAACCCCTTTAACAATTGAATATTGACAAAAGTCAGAGGTGATAGCCAATTTGTTGGGTGAGTTGCCACCGGATTAGCGGTGTCAGTGCTGGTCATCTTCCATCCTTTGGAACTATTGTGTATATTTATCACTACAGAGATAAGGAATGAATGAATTATCCGTTTTAGGAAACCCCTATCCAATCTCTTTGGGATTCCCATTCTGTTCACGAGGGCAAAGACTTGCTATGTAGGAGCATAAGACGTGTAAGGGTGTGTGCTTTTTTGGCCACAGACAACTCTGCTGTTCACTTTTTGATGCGTTTTTCCTCCCTATTCATTTGAACGCTGCAATTTGCTGAAAGAATTGACGCTGCGGATTTGAAAAAAATACTTTGATGCTTCTTCGAGGAAAAAAAAAATCAGCTTGTGCACCGGATTTTAGAAATCTCATTCGCTTTGCTGGTTCCGTGCAGCTTTTTTTTTTTTTTTTTACCCTGGAAACAATGCAGAATGTGAACAATTCAGTTAGAATAAGAATCCTTTAATGAGTTTATTGGGGGAAGGATGAGGGGCTTCGAGCTATCGTTGGAATATTACATTGCACCAATTAAAATCAATAACCATTTATTTAAAGCCTGGAAGCGACGAGTCTACTGGAGGGAAATCATCCGGAATTGTGTGATTATTTACCACCCAGAATTTTGTGTGGACACAAAGGGACAAGTTTGACCAATATAAATGTTCATGTTTATGGGGAAACTCTTGCAATGGCCACATTGTACAACCTGGCTGCATTGTCTCGGAGTATACGATGCTTATTACACTTGGAAAATGACCAATATAGATAGAAATTACATTTTAACTAGACTTAGCCCTAAACATACTGGGAGAATGGCGGATGATGGGATTCAGGTAGATTTTCTATTTTAATGTCCTGGGGGATTTCAATCAGCTAGGTGGTCTCTGCAAATAACAGGGGGATTATAGCGGTAATGCCAAGTAATGAGCAAAACATGGATGTTACGTGGGATTAGGAAACCATAATGACTTCTTGTTTTGTATACAAATGTGAATCCTTCTCGGAGTTAACCCATTAATTGCTAAATAGAATGACATGCCTAAATATCGCGCAGTAAATTGCAACAAAACATGATACAGATACAATGATTCTTCTATAGAATAATATTTACTGGTGTAACACCAGTAGGTGGACGTGGCTAGAGTACTGCAAGTCTCAGCAAGCCCTAAGGAATAAATAGAATTTTTATCTCCTTTTGGTTAGCCTTGTGGCATGATAACATTTATTGGACCCCCTCATTGATCCACAGGAATTGATGCACGTCAATACTCAAGAAGAATTGGGTTACAACCCCATGCCAGCTATAATAGTGGTGTTTATCCAGCTTTTCCAGGGAACAGATAAATTAAAAGTAGCTGAATAAGACATTAAAAGACTTGTTAGTCTGCTTCGGGTGGGAAGGGATGGCGAAGTGGGGTCCCTTTTTTTTTTTAGTGGTCAGACCCCCACTGAAATATAATTTCTGACTGTTCCTATGCTTAGGTGATAAATGTGGATGCTGCAATGCCAATTTAAGTCTTTTAGTGTCCAATTTATCAATTTTTCTTTTCCCAGGAAAGCCATCATGGCTGTCATCATCCTTTGCACAGTAATGCAACCCACTTTTTTCCAATATTTTCAATCAGAAATCATTTTTGTGCGGTCACATCAGTGCATACCTGGCGTGCAGGATTCTGGAAAAGCTGGGAAAGTAATGGCAGCAATGATCACTGATGAGCATAGTAAAGCAGTAATAACTATCTATACAAAGCAACAGGTGACTATAATATGGCTTATATACAGTCATCCATACCATGATTAAAGCTCCTGTTACTTTACATCTCTATACATTGTATATAATGTGGGGATTACAGAGCTGAGATCTGTTGATCATTGTCCTAATAATAAATGATACATGCAGAAAACAATCAGCTTGCATAGATACATAGTATACACACAGGGGATTCTTACCAGCTCTGTCCAGCACTTTGATCAGACACTCATAGTTATCAGCTTGTTCCCTGTCCAGGGTCCTGATCACAGACACTTCCCCACTCTCTCCATTTACTGCAATAGGAGACTGTTCTGTAGAGGGAGACATCAGTTCATACCAGGGGTCCTGGAAATCTCTGGACATCAAGGTAATGATGACTGAGCCAACAGAAATATCCTCAGGGATGGATATAGCAGTGAAGGATTCAGGTAGCTCAGGTGACCTCTTTTGCCTGTACAGCCCTAGAGCATAGTCTTCTTTTTCAGGCAGAGAAAACTTTTTGACCCTTGGACAGATCTCTACTTGTAAGGGTGCACTGACCAGAGGTGGCTGCCCATGATCCCTGGCGAATAGGGTCAGGTTGATGGTCTTCTTGAGGTTCAGGATGGACTCTACCAGGACCACCTGTCCAGTCTTGGGGATGACAAAGAAATAGGAGCTTATAGGGTCTGCAAAATAAACCAGGTCAGCATTGGTGCCCTGATCTAGATCTTCTGCCTGGACACTGTACACCACAGACTTGAGCCCAGTGGTGTCATCCAGACTGATCCTTGATTGATTGTTGGAGAAGAACTGGGGTGCATTGTCATTCAGATCCAGCACATATACAGTAACCAGTGCCAGTTCTGTTACTATGTGCTCTGGAGAGAGGCAAAGTTTGCAGCATAGCCCCAGTCTGAAGATATACTTGGACTTGTCTTCCCTGTCCAGGATCTGGGCAGTTTTGAGGGACATCTGCGCATACCTGTGGTGGAAGTAGACCTCAAAGTGAGAGTCTTTCTCCCCTACTAGCTGAAGGTGCCACTTTCTCCCGGCCACCTTGGAGCACCAGGGCTCTGGGCTAATTCTGTTTAAGGGGATGTTTATGCCGCTGACTTTTGTTCCAATAGGTCTATTCTCCTGGACAGATCCTGAGAAAACAGGTCTCTTGTGCTTTGCTCCATCACTCCTGGAAATTGCAAATGTTACCAAAACCACAAGAGAAGAAGCTTTGAAGATGCTCCACAGCAAGCTAGCAATGCCCATCATCCCAGCTGTGAGGAAAGTGTGTGCTCCAGTTATCTGAGGAGGCTTCTTGTGGGGCAAGAGATCGCAGCTTCTGGTGGAGCAGGAGATCAGAGCTTCTGGTGGGGAAGGAGATCGCAGCTTCTTGTGGGGCAGGAGATCAGAGCTTCTGGTGGGGAAGGAGATCGCAGCTTCTTGTGGGGCAGGAGATCGCAGCTTCTGGTGGGGAAGGAGATCAGAGCTTCTGGTGGGGAAGGAGATCGCAGCTTCTTGTGGGGCAGGAGATCGCAGCTTCTGGTGGAGCAGGAGATCGCAGCTTCTTGTGGGGCAGGAGATCAGAGCTTCTGGTGGGGAAGGAGATCGCAGCTTCTTGTGGGGCAGGAGATCGCAGCTTCTGGTGGGGCAGGAGATCGCAGCTTCTTGTGGGGCAGGAGATCAGAGCTTCTGGTGGGGAAGGAGATCGCAGCTTCTTGTGGGGCAAGAGATCGCAGCTTCTGGTGGAGCAGGAGATCAGAGCTTCTGGTGGGGCAGGAGATCGCAGCTTCTGGTGGGGCAGGAGATCGCAGCTTCTGGTGGGGCAGGAGATCGCAGCCTCTTGTAGGACAGGAGATCAGAGCTTCTTGTGGGGCAGGAGATCAGAGCTTCTTGTGGGGCAGGAGATCGCAGCTTCTGGTGGGGCAGGAGATCGCAGCTTCTGGTGGGGCAGGAGATCGCAGCTTCTGGTGGGGCAGGAGATCGCAGCTTCTGGTGGGGCAGGAGATCGCAGCTTCTGGTGGGGCAGGAGATCGCAGCTTCTGGTGGGGCAGGAGATCAGAGCTTCTGGTGGGGCAGGAGATCAGAGCTTGTGTTGGGGCAGGAGATCGCAGCCTCTTGTAGGACAGGAGATCGCAGCTTGTTGTGGAGCAGATGGATGCAGACTGTAGACGCTTCTTCGCACCAGTCCTTGCAGTCTGCGCTCCCACCTCTGGGTGGAGAGATCCGAGCAGCTCCCATTCAGCACATCTGTGTCTCCACATTACAGACTCGCAGCATTTGCCCTGATCTGGTGTGTGAAGCAGCAGCATCTATTACATGGACAGATTGTGTGTGAGGTGTCAGGCTCCTGACAATCATCTGCAATCTTCCAGAGTAAATGCTATGAAAGTCTTAATCTATGGAAAGTAATTGTGCTCATCATATTCGGGTGCAGACAATCACTCTGATCTACTCAGTAAACTACAATTCTACAGTATACACATACAGAGCTGTCTTTATAATCACTAGTCATCTTTATCTCACCATTCATTGTTCTTAGTTATTAGTGCATCATTTATTCTGGGAACCCTTAGTGCACCCAAAGTGATAACCTGGTCATTATCCTTTACCCGTCATTATCCTTTACCCTTCATTATCCTTTACCCTCCCTGAAGCTCAGCGTGCCATTGTCCACTCATTCCACCTTAGGAGGCCATTTGTCCTGTCACCCATGGTGCCAGCAGACCATTGACCAGTCATGCCACCTATGGACAGTATGATGCCATCACTTGCCAATGGGACATTGTGTTACCAATCCATGTGCCAGGGGGCCAGTACCATGTCTCTCCAGATGCTACCAGACTAGTACCCTCTCAGGCAGGGACAGCGGACAATTCTGATATCATCCTATGACATAAGAGGCTCCAATGCAACAACAATATATGGGCCCTTTGTAGTCCAATAGCTCATCATAATGCATAAATCTTCCTGCTTTGGAGCTGGATATGGCCCCCTGACCTGCTGGCACCCTGTGCGGCAGCATAGGTTGCACCAATGGTATCTCCGCCTCTGGCCCTGTCTATTCCCATGCCAGTCGGCCATTGCCCTGTTTATTGCCATGCCAGTGGGCCACATTGCCCTGTTTATTCCCATGCCAGTGGACCATTGCCCTGTCTATTCCCAAGCCAGTGGGCCATTGCCCTGTCTATTCCCATGCCAGTAGGCCGTTGCCCTGTCTATTCACTTGCCAGTCGGCCATTGCCCTTTCACCCCACATGCCAGATGACCATTCTCTCATTGTCTAGTCTCTCCAGGTGTCAGTGGGCCATTACCTTTTCACACCACAAGCCAGTGGGCCATTGCCCTACCACTGCACGTGCCAGTGGGTCATTACCCTATTATTCCATATTCCAGTAGACTATTGCCCTACCATCTCACATGTCAGTTGCCATTATCCTGGTTTATGGTCTTCCCATATACCAGTGATTTATTGCTCTATCCCCCCACATGCCAGAGGACCATTTTCTAGTCTTTCCAGGTGTCAGCGGCCATTACCCTTTCATACCACATGTCGGTGGGTCATTATCCTACCACTACATGCACTAGCAGACCATAGTCCTGTTATTCCATATTCCAGTTGGCCATTGCCCTGTTATTCCATATTCCAGTTGGCCATTGCCCTTTTATTCTAGTTGGCCATTGTCCTTTTATTCCACTTGGCCATTGCCCTCTTATTTCACTTGGCCATTGCCTTGTTATTCCATATTCCAGTTGGCCATTTGCCCTGTTATTCCATATTCCAGTTGGCCATTTGCCCTGTTATTCCATATTGCAGTTGGCCATTTGCCCTGTTATTCCATATTCCGGTTGACCATTGTTCTGTTATTCCATATTCCAGTTGGCCATTTGCCTTGTTATTCCATATTCCAGTTGACCATTGTCCTGTTATTCCTTATTCCAGTTGGCCATTGCCCTGTTATTCCATATTCCAGTTAACCATTGTCCTGTTATTCCATATTCCAGTTGGCCGTTGCCCTGTTATTCCATATTCCAGTTGGCCGTTGCCCTGTTATTCCATATTCCAGTTGGCCATTGCCCTGTTATTCCATACTCCAGTTGGCCATTGCCCTGTTATTCCATATTCAAGTTGGCCATTGCCCCGTTATTCCATATTCAAGTTGGCCATTGTCCTGTTATTCCTTATTCCAGTTGGCCATTGTCCTGTTATTCCATATTCCAGTTGGCTATTGTCCTGTTATTCCATATTCCAGTTGGCTATTGTCCTGTTATTCCATATTCCACTTGGCCATTGTCCTGTTACTCCATATTCCAGTTGGCCATTGCTCTGTTATTCCATATTCCAGTTGGCCATTGTCCTGTTATTCCATATTCCACTTGGCCATTGTCCTGTTATTCCATATTCCACTTGGCCATTGTCCTGTTACTCCATATTCCAGTTGGCCATTGCCCTGTTATTCCATATTCCAGTTAACCATTGTCCTGTTATTCCATATTCCAGTTGGCTGTTGCCCTGTTATTCCATATTCCAGTTGGCCATTGCCCTGTTATTCCATACTCCAGTTGGCCATTGCCCTGTTATTCCATATTCCAGTTGGTCATTGTCCTGTTATTCCTTATTCCAGTTGGCCATTGTCCTCTTATTCCATATTCCAGTTGACCATTGCCTGTTATTCCATATTCCATTTGGCCATTGCCCTGTTATTCCATATTCCACTTGGCCATTGTCCTGTTACTACTTATTCAAGTTGGCCATTGCTCTGTTATTCCATATTCCAGTTGGCCATTGCCCTTTTCTTCCACTTGGCCATTGCCCTCTTATTCCACTTGGCCATTGCCCTCTTATTCCATATTCCAGTTGGCCATTGTCCTGTTATTCCATATTCCAGTTGGCCATTGCCCTGTGATTCCACTTGGCCATTGTCCTGTTATTCCATATTCCACTTGGCCATTGCCCTTTTATTCCAGTTGGCCATTGCCCTTTTATTCCACTTGGCTGTTGCCCTCTTATTCCACTTGACCATTGCCCTGTTATTCCATATTCCAGTTGACCATTGTCCTGTTATTCCACATTCCAGTTGGCCATTGTCCTGTTATTCCATATTCCAGTTGGCCATTGACCTGTTATTTCTTATACCAGTTGGTCATTGCCCTGTTATTCCAGTTGGCCATTGCCCTGTTATGCCTGTTGGCCATTGTCCTGTTATTCCTTATACCAGCTGGTCATTGTCCTGTTATTCCATATACAGTACCAGTTGGTCATTGCCCTGTTATTCCATATTCAGGTTGACCATTGTCCTGTTAATACATATTCTGGTTGGCCATTGTCCTGTTATTTCATATTCCAATTGGCCATTGCCCTGTTACTCCATATTCCAGTTGGCCATTGCCCTGTTATTCAATATTGCAGTTGGCCATTGCACTTGTATTCCAGTTGGCCATTGCCCTTTTATTCCACTTGGCCATTGCCCTTTAATTCCACTTGGCCATTGCCCTGTTATTCCATATTCCAGTTGGCCATTGTCCTGTTATTCCATATTCCAGTTGGCCATTGTCCTGTTATTCCATATTCCAACTGGTCATTGCCCTGTTATTCCATATTCCAGTTGGCCATTGCCCTTTTATTCCACTTGGCCATTGCCCTGTTATTCCATATTCCAGTTGGCCATTGTCCTGTTATTCCATATTCCAGCTGGTCATTGCCCTGTTATTCCATATTCCAGTTGGCCATTGCCCTGTTATTCCATATTGCAGTTGGCCATTGCCCTGTTATTCCATATTCCAGCTGGTCATTGCCCTGTAATTCCACTTGGCCATTGTCCTGTTATTCCATATTCCAGTTGGCCATTGTCCTGTTATTCCATATTCCAGTTGGCCATTGTCCTGTTATTCCTTATACCACTTGGCCATTGTCCTGTTATTCCATATTCCAGTTGGCCATTGTCCTGTTATTCCTTATACCAGTTGGTCATTGCCCTGTTATTCCATATTCCAGCTGGTCATTGCCCTGTAATTCCACTTGGCCATTGACCTGTAATTCCATATTCCATTTGGCCATTGCCCTGTTATTTCAGTTGGCCATTGTCTTGTAACCCCAAGTGCCAGCAGCCCATTGCTCTTCCACCACACATTATGCCTTCTCTGAATATCATACTCAGTAAGATGTAAAATATATATAGTGAATAAGTGAAGTGATCTCTAAAATGGCCCCAAGATCTTACCAGTATTTAGCATCTCATTAGTACTTGATCATTTTAAACTGAAGCTCCATTGTTGGGTCAGTTGGGTCCCGTTATGAGGAGCACACATTCAATGTCCTTCTTGCTCTCATCCCTATATCTTGTTATTTTCTGCTGTTCTCCATCCCTACAAAACTGCCTTTAAGAGATCTGGGCAGGACATAGTTAATCTATAATCTGCTCCACTTTCTCTAAACCTTGCCCTATTTTTCTGCACATCGCCACGTGATACCCACATTGCTATATATTTTCCTGCAGAGGTTGAGAGGGCATCACCCTCAGCAGCAGCCCTGGACCAGCTGCCTGGTGCCAACTATGATTACTCATTACAGATAAAATAGTTTGTGACTTGGAAGAAGCTGCAGGGAAAGTGAGACACCGAGCTCCAGGCTTCATAGATAGCTGCAGGGCGGCCATGCCTCTCAGCAGTGGTCCGGAGTGTAATAAGTAATACACTGATATCCTCACCTTCTTCTCTTCAGCAAAGGAATTAGATCTGACACCTGAAGAACATTTTCTTCAAATACTGAAGTTTGTAGAAACACCGCGGTGTAAAATAATATAGAGCACAGACTTAAGAGACGTCTAATGGAAAATAACCCAAGATGGATCATACAGTGCGGCTCGTTCTCTGTTCTCAGGCCTGCACGCCGGCAGGATTTGCATGTGGGAACAGCAGATGGATAATTGCAATAATGGTCTACAACAGAGTAAATAGTTACTGCTTACTTGTGTATTCACCAACTGCTTCTTTCTGCAGCTATTTTGAGAAGCTGATATATACCTTAGTAAGCGCTATGGGGATATATATACTGTATGTAAAAGTTCCTGTGAGGAGCAAAATGTATAAGATTACGTTCCCACGCTGAGTTTTTGGTGAGTTTTTTTCATGCTGCGTATTTTTGACAAAAAATGCAAGTAACCTATTTTACTTAATGGGTGCAGAAAATATGCAACATCAAAAACTCACCAAAAGCTCAAGGTGGGAATGTAGTGTGACGCCCTCCCTGAGAAATGGGGTCACTCGGAGCCGGGTCGGTGTAGGGATAGGGGGGGAGGCAGTCGTGGCCTGGACCCCATCCGTGCCCAGGGCGGTCACATAAAAGGATTTTAATGGGCTTTCAAGTAAGAGTGGTATTTCGACTACGCCACCTGCGGTTTCCGGTGATGAGCACCAGCGCTGCTTCAGTCCACTGAGGCCGGTGTTACGGGCAGCTAAGATGGGACGTCTCCCCGCAGGCGGAGCAGGCCTCAGGGCAGTGTGAGGAGGAATGGTGGGTGCAGTGCCGCGCAGGAAATAACAGGCTGAAGCGGGGTCCTCCGCAACACATCCTCTCTCCACTCTGCGGCGGCCAGTCGCTGTGCCTCTGCGACCCTTCGGGTCAGGTCCTGCGATTCACCATGGAGGAACTCGGCCTCCTCCGCGGTCAGGTGGATTCCCTCCATACCGAGAGAGGTAGCAGCAGGTGGGCCAGCGACTGAGGACTTCTCATTTGCTGCTTCCATTTTTGCTGCTGGGTGTGGTCTGATTCTCCTCCTTCTTTTGGGGCGGCACCAGGGCGGCTGGCTGACGGGCACTCCTTGGGACGTCCCATCTGTCTTGACGGACACTACTATGTGGACTGTCTCTGCTGGAGGGGGGCGGTCTGCACTTTTGGCGCCATTGGGGAGCCAGGCCCACGATGGGAGGACTTTGGTTCCTGTTGTTTTTGCACATAATGGCGTCCGTTCTTCTTGGGCAGCGCCACTTTAAGTGTGTAACGACAGTCTTTTTATGAAAAGGCGCACAGTACCCGTCGGCAATGGGGATTATTCTTTTCCGTTGCTGCGGGCACGCAATCCTGCCGACTACGCCAAGTTGTGAGGCCCTCCCTGAGAAATGGGGTCACTCGGAGCCGGGTCGGTGTAGGGGTAGCGGGGGAGGCAGTCGTGGCCCGGACCCAGTCCGTGCCCAGGGCGGTCACATAAAAGGATTTTAATGGGCTTTCAAGTAAGAGTGGTATTTCGACTACGCCACCTGCGGTTTCCGGTGATGGACACCAGCGCTGCTTCAGTCCACTGAGGCCGGTGTTACGGGCAGCTGAGATGGGACGGCTCCCCGCAGGCGGAGCAGGCCTCAGGGCAGTGTGAGGAAGGATGGTGGGTGCAGTGCCGCGCAGGAAATAACAGGCTGAGGCGGTGTGTGAAGTCATCCAGGGTTTTTACTCACATTCAGATGAACTTTAGCCACAAAGCTTCCCTCTGCTCCTCATGGCATACTGCGGCCACCGGGAAGGGGGTTCAGCACTTTCCAGGTAGTTCAGGAGCACCTGTCGAGACCCCTCTGGCGTGTGTTCCTCTCCTTGGTGAGTTCTCCCACTAAGTCTTCTCCTGACTGTTTGTGTGGTTAGAACAAGGTGTAAGGCCGGGTCCCCCTGGATAAACGCAGTGTGAGAGATACAGGTGGCGACTCCGCTCCGTCCGTATCCCCAGGGATCCACTAAGCCTCCGGGCTTTTCCGACTGAGACGTGAAGTAACAAAGTCAGATATCGGGGGCCGTTCACCCCTCTTGCAGCAGGAATCCCTCTGACTAGGCCAGAATAAAGAATACAGGTGGCGTAGGCCACTCCGTCCGTATCCCCCTGGGATCCTTTTGCCTGTGGAGCCTATATCCTCTGCTCCCCTCCAAGGCCTTCTTAGAACCGGACCCTGACCGGGTAGAGACAGTGGTTAATTCTGACCCGCTCCTCGTCTCAAGGCCAGAGTACGAGGACCGTGTATCTTCAGTCAGCTGCAGACTTTTGCTGGATCCTGGCAGAAGACCACAATCAAAGACCTTGAACTTAAGATGGCTGTAGATTAAATATGAATCAATAAGTGTTTCCTAAAAGTGTGTCCTCCACCCTCACTCACTACATGGTTCCCCCTATCTTTGGTTCCCCCCATCTACTCTATCCCGGACCGGGACAGCACCCTGGTGCATTTAGGCCCCCTACAGGACAGGAGTGGTGTAGTGTTGAGTGGTGAAGTGGTGTCCTGAGAAATTCTCCATCCTTACCTGGAAGAGGAGATACCACACCTCTACTGAGGTGCAGTACCCCTGTGGCGACTGAACCCTCAGGGGCGCCACAGTAGCCTTAACGATTATTGTGCATGTATGACCACCGGGAATTGTTATGGAGGATGCCACCATTTAGCTTAAGCTGTCTGTGTGCTGAACGTGTTTAATATTGCAAATTATAGGAGAAGCTTTGTAATTTCATTCTTTCTTTATCCATACCGAAAAAACACTGATGACGCACTGATGACACATTGATGACACATTGATGGCACACTGATGGCACACTGATGGCACACTGGCACATGGATGGCACACTGATGGCACACTGGCACAATGATGGGACACAGATGGCACACTGATGACACACTGGCACAAGGATGGCACATTGGCACACGGATGACACACTGATGACACACTATTGGCACATAGATGACATACTGGCTCACAGATGGCACACTGATGACACACTGACACACGGATGGCACATTGGCACACTGATGGCACACTGGCACAATGATGGGACACAGATGGCACACTGATGAGACACACTGGCACACGGATGGCACATTGGCACACGGATGACACACTGCTGGCACATTGGCACATAGATGACATACTGGCTCACAGATGGCACACTGATGACACTGGCACACTGATGACACACTGGCACATGAATGGCACACTAATGACACACTGGCACATGGATGACACACTGGCTCACGGATGGCACACTGATGACACACTGTCACATGGATGGCACACTAACGACACACTGGCACACGGATGGCACATTGGCACATGTATGACACACTGGCTCACGGATGGCACACTGATGACACACTGGCACACGGATGGCACACTAACGACACACTGGCACATGGATGGCACACTAACGACACACTGGCACATGGATGGCACACTAACGACACACTGGCACATGGATGGCACTTTGGCACATGGATGACACACTGGCTCACGGATGGCACACTGATGACACACTGGCACACTGATGACACACTAATCCAAAACGCTGATGACTCTGTACTGTTTTTTTCCGGTTCTGGTGTTATACGGACATGTGAAGGAGGTCTTAAAGGAATTTTCCACCTTTGTAACTTTTAAAGGTACATTTACTTATTCCTTTATTTGACCTCGCGTTTTCTTATGCAGTTTTTACAGGTAAAATGCATTTATTTCACATGTTCTACCTGCAAAAACACTTGGCTGAAAAAAAATCCTTCAAAAACGCAGCAAGTCACAGTAAAACCAAGTATGATAAATAAAAAAAATGAATATACGTTTACCATAATAGAGCTTTTAGGGGTTTTAATTCCCCAACATAGGAATCTTTGCTTGCTGTCAGTAAATGGGAACATGCTGACATCTCTCGGTCTTGCTCACAGCTGAAGGTTTGCTACAGTTGTATCCAATCTAGGCAATTCTTTGAGGGCTAACCAGGCTGATACCATTTACCTACAATTGATACATTGTAGCAAATTACAGGTGAGAGATTGGAGTTGCTGGATACAATTGTAACAAACCCTGTGATAAGTGTAAAATGACTGTTAACAGACTCTTTTCACCTCCATGAAAAACGCGAAAGTGAGTATTAATGGCATAAAACAGTAAAGTTTATTAATCGATTAAAAATGTACAATAATGATGCAAAACATGTATAAATACATATAAATATAGAGACAGTGGGTGAATATTGGATCAAAAGAGGAAAAACCCCCGTAACATCTTCAAAACCCCTCATATATATATGTTGCAAGGTACAATGTGTCCAGATGAGATCCACAGGGGGAAGAGTAGAGAGGGAGAAAAGAGAAAAGGGGAAAGAACAAACAGGAGTACGCGGGGAAGGTGGAACCAAAAGGAGAGTATAAAGTCACAGTCAGATAAACGGAATAAGATAACCCTGAAATAAAATTCCCAAATGGGAGACCGTAGTAATAAGTAGATCAGGGCACTCACCGAGCTGATTGGTAACTCTCACCAATGTATAGGGCACAGGGAGGCGAACAAAGGACATCCACCAGGGGCCTCGACGCGCGTTTCGCGTTTAGCTTTATCAAGAGGCAAGGTGAGAGATTGGAGTTGCTGGATACAATTGTAACAAACCCTGTGATAAGTGTAAAATGACTGTTAACAGACTCTTTTCACCTCCAGTAGCAGAAGATATATACAGTACCTCAATATAAAAACCAAAAGCCTTTAAAGGGATGGTCACTATCTAGAAAAAAAATTGTAAAATGAATACAACTGTTGTGTTCTGTTACAGAAACCACAAATCCCTTCATTCCTCTCTGTTCCCCTTGGATAGGATGACTATACATTGGACGGCAGTGGTTTCCTGAAGGAGGATCACAATTGATCTGAAACGCGTTGTATATCTACACTC
This sequence comes from Phyllobates terribilis, assembly GCF_046119375.1. Lineage (NCBI taxonomy): Eukaryota > Metazoa > Chordata > Amphibia > Anura > Dendrobatidae > Phyllobates > Phyllobates terribilis. The sequence continues at coordinate 11,790,679 of NW_027362774.1, forward strand.
TGTGTCTTGTTCATATTTTTTGTGGATTATTCAATAAAGCCATCCATTATTTTATTGGGATCGTGGGAGCCGGATGTTTCTTCATTTTCCCCTCAGTACACACAGACCGTGTGATCCGTGCACCTGGTGGTGAGAAAGCTGGACTTTTCTTTACTATGGGTATGGCTGGTTAATAAGGACTCAGGATGGTGATGGCCGTCGTTTCCCTGACCACACTCATTTCTCCACTGGTGTTTTATGCATTCAGAGCCGGCACAGATACAGGCCACAGACTCTCCCATATCTGCTGAACGAAATCCACTAATATCTAAGTGTTACCCATCTGCCTCGGTCCATTAGATTTTTTTTTTGTGCTTCACATTTGGCTTTGCAAGCTGCCCGGCGTGCTCCCATGTGTTCTATTTCCTAGCCGTATATAAGGCTTCCCAAGACACATACTGTACCTGTGTCTTGGTATTATATTAAGACTTTCTAGTAACTCTTTTAGTTGTCTGTGCACAGTTCCTGTCCACAGGCTTCAGGACGTCTCCTGGCTGTCTAAGGTTTCCCATCCTTGATTTACTTGTCTGCAGTTTCCAGTAACCCTGTTACCTGCCAGTGGTCTTCAGGACTTCAGCTGATTGCATGGGGTGTACAGTAACCCTGTTACCTGCCAGTGGTCTTCAGGACTTCAGCTGATTGCATGGGGTGTACAGTAACCCTGTTACCTGCCAGTGGTCTTCAGTACTTCAACTGATTGCATGGGTTTTACAGTAACTCTGCTACCTGCCAGTGGTCTTCAGGACTTCACTTGCTTGTCTGCGGTTTCCAGTAACCTTGCTACCTGACAGTGGAGGACTTCACCTGCTTGTTTGCAGCTTCCAGGACCCTTTTAATATTTCCTATTTGCTTCCATCTGTCCGCCTGCGGCTTCCAGGACGTCTCCTGTCTGCTTGCGGCTTCCAGGACCCCTTTAAGATTTTCTGTATGCTTCTATGCATCTGCCTGTGGTTGCCAGGACATCTCCTGTCCGCTTGCGACTTCCAGGACCCATTTAAGACTTTCAGTTTGCCTCTGTCTCTGCCTGTGGCTTCCAGGAAGTCTTCTGTCCATTTGCAGCTTCCAGCACCTATTTAAGACTATCAATATGCACATGTCCGTCTGCGACTTTCAGGACCATCACCTATCACTTTGCAGCTTCCAGAATCCCTTTAAGATTTTGGTTTGCCTCAACGCGTCCGCCTGTGGCTTCTAGTAACTCTGCTATCTGTTTCCCTCGTGCTACTCTCACCAACTGTACTGACGCCCATGGTCCGTGCGCCCACCTGGACCTTGGGCTTAGAGGATCCACCTTACCGTGTGAGCCCGCTTTGTGTAACATCTAGCGGTTGGGCAGAAGTAGGCAAAGACGATTAAATGGTCACATGAAGAAATGGCGGATCCACCACCATTGTCACAGGGTGAGAAATAAGGGAAATTAAGATTTCTGTGACCGAATGCAACAGTTTGTGGCACTTTGCAAATTTTACTTGAAGGTGGCCGAAGGCAAAAAGCAAGAAGTCATGATTGTCACTAAGACAACCTCTGTCTCTCATCTATACCGACAAAACACTAAAGCTGTGATGTAGCTCCGGTGGACATGGCGGCTGAGGACACAATCCAGTTCAGCTGAGCAGAGGGCACGGTGTAGATCCATGTATAAACCAGATTACGTCTCCATCAATGTGCGGAGTCCATGAGCATACTGACATCTCCCATCTGTTTGTGTATGAGCTTAGCAGGATCTGTGACCGTTCTACTTATTAACAAGAAGAGTCCTTAATTACTCCTAAGGCTTAAGCGGCTTATAGTGTAATTTGTACAAGTTGCTATTTGGTGTGTGATACACAGCAGGATTGTATATTGAGTCGTCTTCCAGATTAGCACCTCTTAGAAGACACTGCACCCATAGGAAAGCTTAGCAGTCGTAGCTGGAGGTGACTGCTTACTGACCTGTAAATCTGCTCCTCTCATGCTAATATGGATCAGCCTGGCAGCAATGTTATCCACAATTTGCAGATTGAAACCATTCGCTAAACTGTTCATAGTACGAAAAATGGCTTTTATACTAATAATTTTTGGGTGGGGGGAGATTTAAAGGCAAATGCAAGATTTTTATAGCTAATACTCGAGATGGAGACGTCATTTACCTGGGAGCTGTGCCTCAGAAAAGCAAAGATTCTGTCTACCTGTAGCCGCCACTAGAGGGAGCTCAGCCCCCATTGAACTCCATAATAAATTAGCATGAAGTGAGCTCCCCTTAGTGTCAGTAGAAGGAATCGTGTGATTTAATTCATGGCTCAGGGGGTGTCTGAGCAGATAGTCATTGTTTATGGTATTAGATATAACAGAAAGTGTCACACATGAAATGCTTATAACATTTGATTCATTGGTTTACCATGCAGTTTTGCACATGATCAGTTTAGATGCACCAATTGTGAGGACTGTACTAGACTATCTCAGGCAGGAGACAATGGATGGAGTGGTGGTGCACATACAACTATCTCAGGCAGGAGACTATGGATGGAGTGATGGTACACATGCGACTATCTCAGGCAGGAGACAATGGATGGAGTGGTGGTGCACATGCGACTATCTCAGGCAGGAGACAATGGATGGAATGGTGGTGCACATGCGACTATCTCAGGCAGGAGACAATGGATGGAGTGGTGGTGCACATGCGACTATCTCAGGCAGGAGACAATGGATGGAATGGTGGTGCACATGCGACTATATCAGGTAGGAGACAATGGATGGAGTAGTGGTGCACATGCAATTATCTCAGGTATGAGACAATGGATGGAGTAGTGGTGCACATGCGACTATCTCAGGTAGGAGACAATGGATGAAATGGTGGTGCACATGCTACTATCTCAGGCAGGAGACAATGGATGGAGTGGTGGTGCACATGCGATTATCTCAGGTAGGAGACAATGGATGGAGTAGTGGTGCACATGCGACTATCTCAGGTAGGAGACAATGGATGGAGTAGTGGTGCACATGCGACTATCTCAGGTAGGAGACAATGGATGGAGTGGTGGTACACATGCAGCTATCTCAGGTAGGAGACAATGGATGGAGTAGTGGTGTCCATGCGACTATCTCAGGTAGGAGACAATGGATGGTGTGGTGGTGCACATGCGACTATCTCAGGTAGGAGACAATGGATGGAGTGGTGGTGCACATGCGACTATCTCAGGTAGGAGACGATGAATGGAGTGGCGGTGCACATGCACAGCCATGGCTCCATTCAAACCGGTCACATTGATGTCCCATTCTTGGGTTCTGTGTGGGTCCCCCACGGTGGGACTCTTGTGGATAAGTCATAACTTGCTAAATTTCGGCAATTCCTTTAACGGGAATCTGTCATTAGAGACTTGCTTCTCAGACTACGGGAATGAATCAGACATTTGCTGCACGCTTGCAGATGTGTACGCTTCACTCTGAAATGCCGAGGCGTTTAAAGAAAATATACTTTGAAAAGCTGTCCGGCGACTGTGTGTCCTGGTTGACTAGTCCGATGTGGTCACCAGCATTCTAGTCCTGACCTGCTCTTGTTAACGGACAGGTCTCTCCCTGTGTGTGTGGATAGGAGTGCGGTGGATCCCGGGCGCTGCGCTGACAAAGGTTAATCCAGGTGGCAAGTATAAAAAAAACTCAGAGGCAGGTTCAATTACGAAATGCGTTTCAATAAATTGTAAGTTTTTTATACTTACCGCCTGGATTACCCTTTGTCAGCTGCATCGCCCGGGATCCACTGCACTCCTCTCTCCATTTGGTGTGAGTATAGTGGCCGGAGTAGCAGCCATGATTGGATTATGCATCACTCTTTATGTAGTTGTGCCGCGCACAACCTGATAAGGTGAGCGACCAACCCTCCAACTCACCCTCACCTGTTGCCCATGGTGTTACACAGGGAGCGCCTCTTGATTTTTCTCTCTGTGTGTACATAGGAAGACTCCTGTCAGTCAAAGGGATCAGGATGGGGAGAAGACGCCAGAGACCTGCCTCCAACTAGTCAGCCGAGATACATAGCCGAGATGCATAGTCCCTGGCTTTCTAAATATCTCAACGTTTCAGAGAAAGACATGGCTGAAATCACGCAGCCAGTGTCTGATTCATTCTTCCCACAGTTTGGGTAGTATGATAATAATGACAGGTTTCCTTTAAATGGAACCTGTCACCTCCAGAAACTCTATTTTCCGCAGATACAGTGGTAATCTGCGGATAAACAGAGCATGTCTGGCTAACTTAATGGAGGAGCGGCTACAGGGAGAAAATGAAGTTATATTCTCCTTGCAGCTGCTCGCTTACAGTCATAGGGGCGATGCAGGGAGAGGTTAGTCACCGCTCGCTACACAGTGAGCTGAAATCACTCCATGGCATTCTGATTGACAGCCTGCTCCACAGAAAGAGTGCGTGTGCGCGCAGAGTGTGCGCGCAGAGTGTGCGCGCAGAGTGTGCGCGCAGAGTGTGCGCGCAGAGTGTGCGCGCAGAGTGTGCGCGCAGAGTGTGCGCGCAGAGTGTGCGCGCAGAGTGTGCGCGCAGAGTGTGCGCGCAGAGTGTGCTGTCAATCTTCATGCCGGGGAGTGATTACACCTCATTGTATACTGAGTGGTGACTGTCATCACTCCCTGCACTTCCCCAATGACTGGAAGTGGGCAGCTGCAAGGAGAATGAAACTTAGTTTTCTCCCTGTAGCCGCTGCTCCATTTAGGCAGCCAGACATACTCTGTTTATCCGCAGATTACCACTGTATCTGCAAGTTATTGAAGCACCTCCAGAAACTTTAATAAGTTGGCTGCACCGGATTTAAATGCTATTTTAATTTCACACATCTTTGCATTCCAGTATGCAGGACAGACCCCACCTAAATATCTAAATTTAAAAAAAAAAATGTAGACCCCACTTTAACTTGCTTACAAATATGGCGCCATATTGTGACACCGATGCCAGAAGAAAATAAGTTAATGTATAGGAGGACGGTGGTGCGCGGCTTGACCTAATTAGCTCTGTTTTGCCATACACGAGCCTCTCAAAGTGGTTCTGCAGGAGCTGCCAGTCGCCCCCCCCCCCCTCAGAACCGCCATGATTGACGCCACCTGTCATGATGAAGTTATCAGCGAGCGAAATAATCTCGGCGGCGCTTTTAGCGACGGAATATGTATCACACTTGTGGAGTATATTAAACCATAATCTATATCTTTAAAGGCAGATGGCTGAGTAATTCCCCTCTAAGTGCTCCACATAATGTATGTATCATATCTTCAATATTCATTTTTTTCTTTTTCCAGCTGACTTTACATCACGACTCAATCCTGAAACTTCTGTAACCCATTATATGAATCTCAGACAATTGCCAACAGATTGTCTCCGAAACAAGAGATCATTCATAACGTGCGAGATACTGATTATCATTGCAAGCAAGAACATAAAAATAATTTTAACTATTACACTATCCAAATAGAAGCCTGGGAGCCGGGAGCAGAATGGCAGCGGCTTCCCCAAGGCCTCATTGCGGCAAAGTGACTTTTATTACTAGAGGGACACTTTAATGTAAATTTACTACCATTAATACTAATCCTTGTGAGCGCTCAGGACATGCTGTACTGGTGCGGAGGAGAGGGATGTGTTATGGAAATATCCTGATACATTGTATTTGTATTAAAGCGCTGTCCACTTCCATAGAACCTCATCTGCTTTCAGGAATAATTTAATAGAAATTTCTTTCTTTTTTTTTTCTTGGGTATGAGGCAAAATATTAAAATTGCACAGGCTGAAGAATACATTATATTGAATGTACTCAGTCCTTTCATTTTTTTTCTCTCTCTCTCTCCATGAAGAAGCCTCTCCAAACAGTACACTCGATTAGAAAGACAAAAAGAAAAGGACCTTGTAGAATCTGATTTCTTTGTGATGGTTATTAATACAGATAAAGACGAGAAATAAAATCTCCTGAACCACGCTATTGAAAAAACAACAATAATACTCTAGCCTCCGCCGGGCAGCGCTTGGTGGCATCAGCTGTTATCTCAACCATACGTGCACACCGATGGGTGACTGACAACCCATGTCTACGCAGGTGGAGTTGGAGAATCTGGGGTAGTCACGGCTGGAAAAGTTCTTACTAGGCTCCAGACCACTATCCGCTACTTCACCATGAATAGTGGAAACATGGACTTTGGCCACCATTTGGGTCATGCTTCACTTTCACCATGAATGGCGGAAACCTGGACTTTGGCCACCATTTGAGTCATGCTTCACTTTCACCATGAATGGCGGAAACCTGGAATTTGGCCACCATTTGGGTCATGCTTCACTTTCACCATGAATGGTGGAAACATGGACTTTGGCCACCATTTGAGTCATGCTTCACTTTCACCATGAATGGCGGAAACCTGGACTTTGGCCACCATTTGAGTCATGCTTCACTTTCACCATGAATGGCGGAAACCTGGACTTTGGCCACCATTTGAGTCATGCTTCACTTTCACCATGAATGGCGGAAACCTGGACTTTGGCCACCATTTGACTCATGCTTCACTTTCACCATGAATGGCGGAAACCTGGACTTTGGCCACCATTTGGGTCATGCTTCACTTTCACCATGAATGGCGGAAACCTGGACTTTGGCCACCATTTGAGTCATGCTTCACTTTCACCATGAATGGCGGAAACCTGGAATTTGGCCACCATTTGGGTCATGCTTCACTTTCACCATGAATGGTGGAAACATGGACTTTGGCCACCATTTGAGTCATGCTTCACTTTCACCATGAATGGCGGAAACCTGGACTTTGGCCACCATTTGAGTCATGCTTCACTTTCACAATGAATGGCGGAAACCTGGACTTTGGCCACCATTTGAGTCATGCTTCACTTTCACCATGAATGGCGGAAACCTGGACTTTGGCCACCATTTGACTCATGCTTCACTTTCACCATGAATGGTGGAAACCTGGACTTTGGCCACCATTTGAGTCATGCTTCACTTTCACCATGAATGGCGGAAACCTGGACTTTGGCCACCATTTGAGTCATGCTTCACTTTCACCATGAATGGCAGAAACCTGGACTTTGGCCACCATTTGGGTCATGCTTCACTTTCACCATGAATGGTGGAAACCTGGACTTTGGCCACCATTTGGGTCATGCTTCACTTTCACCATGAATGGTGGAAACCTGGACTTTGGCCACCATTTGGGTCATGCTTCACTTTCACCATGAATGGTGGAAACCTGGACTTTGGCCACCATTTGGGTCATGCTTCACTTTCACCATGAATGGTGGAAACCTGGACTTTGGCCACCATTTGGGTCATGCTTCACTTTCACCATGAATGGTGGAAACCTGGACTTTGGCCACCATTTGAGTCATGCTTCACTTTCACCATGAATGGCGGAAACCTGGACTTTGGCCACCATTTGACTCATGCTTCACTTTCACCATGAATGGCGGAAACCTGGACTTTGGCCACCATTTGGGTCATGCTTCACTTTCACCATGAATGGCGGAAACCTGGACTTTGGCCACCATTTGAGTCATGCTTCACTTTCACCATGAATGGCGGAAACCTGGACTTTGGCCACCATTTGGGTCATGCTTCACTTTCACCATGAATGGTGGAAACCTGGACTTTGGCCACCATTTGGGTCATGCTTCACTTTCACCATGAATGGTGGAAACCTGGACTTTGGCCACCATTTGGGTCATGCTTCACTTTCACCATGAATGGTGGAAACCTGGACTTTGGCCACCATTTGGGTCATGCTTCACTTTCACCATGAATGGTGGAAACCTGGACTTTGGCCACCATTTGAGTCATGCTTCACTTTCACCATGAATGGCGGAAACCTGGACTTTGGCCACCATTTGACTCATGCTTCACTTTCACCATGAATGGCGGAAACCTGGACTTTGGCCACCATTTGGGTCATGCTTCACTTTCACCATGAATGGCGGAAACCTGGACTTTGGCCACCATTTGAGTCATGCTTCACTTTCACCATGAATGGCAGAAACCTGGACTTTGGCCACCATTTGGGTCATGCTTCACTTTCACCATGAATGGTGGAAACCTGGACTTTGGCCACCATTTGGGTCATGCTTCACTTTCACCATGAATGGTGGAAACCTGGACTTTAGCCACCATTTGGGTCATGCTTCACCTTCACCATGAATGGTGGAAACCTGGACATTGGCCACCATTTGGGTCATGCTTCACTTTCACCATGAATGGCGGAAACCTGGACTTTGGCCACCATTTGGGTCATGCTTCACTTTCACCATGAATGGTGGAAACCTAGCCTTTGGCCGCCATTTGGGTCATGCTTCACCTTCACCATGAATGGTGGAAACCAGGACTTTGCACTGGCCAAACTTGGAAAAGGCAGTCATTTGGATCATGCTTCAGAAGTTGGGTAAAGAGCCAACATCAAAGGGTCTTTCTTTCTCCATGGGTTGTGGGCTCATCTTGTTTCTATGTATAATGCCTGGTGGAAGGTGCACCTTCGTAAGGAGATATAGGGTAGTAGATCTTGAGAAGCTTTTGAGGTTTAATGCAAAATTTGTAACAGGTCCTCCACTGACCATGTACCGTACTGGTCATTGGCGTAACTTTAAGCTTGTGGGCCCCAATGCGAAATCTCCAATGGGGCCCCCAACTAATACAGGTCTTTAATAGGAATAGTCTTTTCATGGTGCTACAGGACCTATGGCCCCCCCTAGTCTCCGGGTCCCGGGTGCAATTGCAACCCCTGCACCTATGTTACACCACAGATACTGGTAATCTCTGTATCAGAGGGGTCTTTAGTCTCCAACCCTAGATACAAGGCAGATATGTGATTGCTACCTCCGCATCCCCTATAGCCACACTCCAGGGAAGAACCTTTTTGACCACCTCAATCTCTATTATATTTAAAGGGGTCTTCCACTTTTTTTTTTCTTACTTATACACATTTTTTTTTTTTGGGCTACAAAATTATTTGTGTAATTTTGGTTTCATTAAAAATAATTATGTAGCCTTAATGGTCCAATGGGAGAATTTGTTTCTCTTTTGTTCCCTGTCTTTTTCTCAGCTTCAGTATGACCACAGAGTACAACAAAGTTGAAACAAAAAGCCGGTAAGAACAAAAACGCACAAAATTTTTAATGAGACCAGATTGTACAAATGATCTTTTTAGACCCAAATACATGATTTTAAGTTAAAAAAATGATTGTCCCCCCAAAGGTGGACAATCCCTTTAAGTGATAGTCACTGATCAAAATTGAAATAAAAAGCCAGTAAGAGCAAAACTGCTCAAAATTTTTAATGAGACCAGATTGCACAAATGATAATTAGACCCAAATACAAGATTTTAAGTTAAGTTGCCTTTTTTTCAAGATTCAGTTTGGAGGTGAGGCTTAACAGGAGTTGCCCCTTAAACAACATTTAATACTTTTCCACAGGTTAAATAATAAATATATAATTGCTGGGGGTGCCAATCCCAAAACTGGGGTGTTCAAAGGTCCCTATATCTAGGAAGGGATATAAATAGAGGATCCCTGGGGGTTTGACTACTGAGAACCCCGTTGATCACAAGAATGGGTGTTCAGAGTTGAAGTGAGCATGTGCGACCATGAATGGTCGCACATGCTCACTTCAACTCTATTCACACAGGCGGCTTTGGGACACCCATTATTGTGATCGATAGGGTTCCCAGTGGTCAGTCCCCCAGGGATCCTCTATTTACACTGTGTTCCAAATTATTATGCAAATAATATTTTCTCAAATTTTCCCAAATTACCTATATGAATTGCAGTCATTGTAATTTTCCAGTCAAATAACTATTAGAGTACAATTGAAAGGTTTTTGTACAAACTGCCTATGATAACAGTATATTTTAAAAAAAAATAAAAAACTCAAACTGCACTCAAAATGCATGTTCCAAATTATTATGCACAGCAGAGTTTTCAACCTTTTCATTTTAATAAAGAACAAAAAAATGGACATTTTTGAAATTATAAGCATTAGCAGGTTATTACACACTGAAATCAAACCGTTTTCAACTGAAAACTTTATTCTAGGTGATGTTACATTTTCACATAGGACCCCTTGTTCGAAAGGAGCTTCTGAACTCTCTCGTCCATTGAATTTGTCAGGTTTTGGATGGTTTCTGCTTCAATTGTTTTGCATGAGGACAGAATACCCTCCCAGAGCTGTTGCTTAGATGTGAACTGCCTCCCGCCATCATAGACACTCCTTTTGATGATGCTCCAGAGGTTCTGAATGGGGTAGAGGTCAGGGGAGCATGGGGGTCACACCATAAGTTTGTCCCCTTTTATGCCCATAGCAGCCAGAGATGCAGATGTGTTATGTGCAGCATGAGACGGGGCATTATCATGCAAAACAATTGAAGCAGAAACCATCCAAAACCTGACAAATTCAATGGACGAGAGAGTTCAGAAGCTCCTTTCGAACAAGGGGTCCTATGTGAAAATGTAACATCACCTAGAATAAAGTTTTCAGTTGAAAACGGTTTGATTTCAGTGTGTAATAACCTGCTAATGCTTATAATTTCAAAAATGTCCATTTTTTTGTTCTTTATTAAAATGAAAAGGTTGAAAACTCTGCTGTGCATAATAATTTGGAACATGCATTTTGAGTTTTTTATTTTTTTTAAAAATATCCTGTTATCATAGGCAATTTTGTACAAAAACCTTTCAATTGTACTCTAATAGTTATTTGACTGGAAAATTACAATGACTGCAATTCATATAGGTAATTTGGGAAAATCTGAGAAAATATTATTTGCATAATAATTTGGAACACCGTGTATTACTCTTCCTGTAGATAAGGGAAATATATTTTTTCATGGATCGCCCCCTTTAATTTTATGCTAGACCAAAAAGTGCCGGGTTCAGAAGAAACGTCTATTGTTGGAGGATTTTTGGAAAGACTTTGTACAGTTTTGCAGTCAGAATGACACTTCTTGTAAATGTGCCTCATCGTCCACAAAATAAGCCTTTAATAGATTCATCCCGGCAGCTCGGAGAATAGTCTGAATAATAGGATGGAAACATTATACGCCGCGATCGCTGATTTACAATCTATACACATATAGACAACGCAGCTTATCTAGATTAATAAAAAAAAAAACAAAAAAAAAAACTGAATTTGGAAAACTCTTCATCTCCGAAACACAAAGTAAATTTTCTCTACTGTATTTATATGAAAACATTGCATTTACAATAGCGCCGCGATAAATCTCTCCCTTCTACGACTGCCTTTAGAAGTTTAATCAACGTTTTCAGGAAATCCTCGGCTAAAATCCCATCATGGCAAGATAAAGATAAAGAACTGCAATTCTTTGAAATACAAATAATTGCCCTGTTTTATATGCCGTGCAAAGTGTGTAAATACCGAGCCCCTTACAGGAGCCGCCACTGATCTCGCATCGATGGAGATATTAGAATGGGAATATATTAAGCTGAGCTCTCCACTTGTTTGCGGATGCTGCCGTCGGCCCCCGACGTTAATCACAATTATAGGAGTATTTATAAAGGCAGACAGTGGCGTTCTCTGCTCCGTGAACAAGGAGCTTGCTGTTTAATGTCTCCATCTCATTCCGGAGGCCGCAGAAATGGCTAATAAACTGTTTAGTATACAGCAAGCGGCGCGGCGTCTACGCACGACAAATTGTGCAATAACCAGAGATGGGGGGAAAATAAATGAACAATGAAAGACAGATGCATTATCATGAGAAATCTGTTTGCCTTCTGCATGAGAGACAATACCCATCACCCATTTGTTTTACTAGAACCATAGACCCCCGTACTTTGGCCACCAAAGCTGATGATCAAGGATTCCACAAGTAATGGATCCGGTCACTTGCCATAAACATGTAATTTCTTTACCTGGTGTAAACGCCGCTGTTCTCCTGAATCCGGCGATGTTTTTCTTTTTTTCCTACTCCTCTCCGTTCCTGAGATATGGCCCCTTCTTCTCTGTACTTGTTTAGCCAAGTAGGTGTGGTCCTCAACTCTACTCATGGGTGGGTTCTAATGGCCACGCCCACTTAAGAAGAAGACTAAATTTATATACAGGGAAGAAGGGGCCATATCTTGGGAATGGAAAGGAGCAGGAAAAAAAGGAAAACAACGCTGGATTCAGGAGAACAGCAGCATTTACACCAAGTAAAATATTACAGGTCCTCTTTAAAGGGAATTTGTCAAGACGATCTTCATACTGAAACTAGTAGCATGGGTGTATAAGTTGTACAGCAATAATAAAAATTATACATGTCTTATAGTAATCCGACCTGCCATCACTGAGAAATTGAGCTATGCAGATGTATGCAAATTACCATGTAAGTGCAATAGGGGGCATGTCAATGCACTTGGAGGTCAGTGCCACGCCTACAATGCACTTCCAAGTTGAATTGTATGTGGCTTCAAAGCTCAATTTCTCAGCGATGGCAGATCGGATTTCTTCCAAAGCGGTGTTATTTTTATCACAATTCTTTGACCTATACAGCCGTACTGCACCACTGGTCTGATCTTCAAAATCATCCTGACAGGTTCCCTTTAAAAGAACATTGCAAGAGGCCTCATAGATCACAGACACAGGTGTAGCATTGCTTACGGATGATCACATTTACCTCTGTCCTTTGCTTCGTTATAGACACCCCCTTTTATCTGGGAGTTGACTATGGCGTTGGGCTTGGTGTTCCTGGTTCCTCAATACAATGCTAGACACACAGTACAGACTGACACTTGCATTTGTTCATGTACGTCCCAGCAGCACTGGTTATGGCTAGCATGGAGAGCGAGATGGCAGCCAGGTTCTTGGATTTCTTGTTATTTTTATGCTATTCCCTAACTTTGGAGGATGCCATGAGGGACTGCAGGGAATTAGATAGAGTATTGCTTTAAAGGATTATTCCTAAAAAATCAAGTTCTCCCCTATCGACTTGCTGATCACTGGTGGTCTCACCGTTAGGACCCCAGCTTTCCCGAGGTCGTGGCTCTGTGACCCAGTCCTGATTGTAGCATAGGTGCACATGCTTGACCTTCACCCATTCATTGTCTATGAATGTACCCGGAAGTTCTATGTGCACCTCCGCTCCATTAAAGACAGCCCCAATTTTGGAATTGCGGGGTCCCAACAGTCAGATCGCCTATGCTATGGATATAACTTGGGAATAATCTTTTTAATGTATGTCATTTAGTCATATATACTGGGTCTTATGTGCCCTGGGGGGTGCCAGTGTTTTGCAGAGTCAGGTAGGAAGGAGAGTGGTGGTCTTACATGGACCTCCCTCCCACCAGGTCCAGATCTTACCATTGGAAGAGGATTGCGGTGAGTGTTTGGGGCTTTTCCTATAATGGACACCCTATAGGGTTTGGATCTGTCTATGTACCGGGCCGTGTGAGATCTGGGCTCCTCTCAGAATTGGATCTGGTTTCTGTAAAGACAAGACGGTTATTTTATTAGTAATGAACCTCCTCAGTTGTCATGACAATCTTTACTTTCTCAATGTATAGGCTGCATCAAGAAATCTGCCGTGAAAAGAACATAATACCCGAAGCTTTCTTACCTCTCCTGATACAAGAATGTCTGCTAGGCAATCATGCTTCCATACCTTCCTGTCGGTGGTGGGCTTCACCCGGTCACGCCACTTGTGTTGCTGTGGCTGCACCTTCATTGCGTTTCTCAACGTTTCCAAGTCAAGCCCCCAAACTGGAGACATTTCAGCCCCATGTCAGCAAAGCCATGACCAGATCGACTTATAAGCTTGGGAACTTGGCCATGTTGGAAATGCACGCAGCTTCTATGATTAACCAGATGTATGACCTTGAATCTTGCTTTAGTCACATGATTTAAAAGGGGGTCACAGGACCCCCATTCTCCTGACAGCTGCCTTCCGCACCCCTGGGACTCTCACATATCAGGCAATATGGCAAATCCTGCTCAAGATAGAAATACCCCTTCATTTCTGATCTTACTTGGAAAACCACTATAGGCTATGTTCACACGTTGCGTTTTTCTTTGCTATGTTTTTTTATGCAAATTAAAATCTGCTTTTAGAGTATGAGCAAAAGCTATGAGAATTCAGAAATCTCATGCACACACATTGGTTTTTTTCCTGACTGAATTGGAAAATTGTTGCGTTTTCGTAAAAATTGCATTTTTGTAGCATTTTTTTCACCCATAGAAAGCAATGCGTTAGTGCCAAAACACAGGAAAAAACACAAGTATCAGGTTTTGCTGTGTTTTTAGTGAAGAAAAGCAGGTACAGCAGTATGTGAAACCCATTTATATTTGTGATTTTCCTAAGTTTAAACCATAATGTCATGGTGTTCTAACCTGAGAATGGCAGTTAGGATTACTACAATTTGTGTGCAAGGTAAACATTGGCAGACCAAGGTGTGAAATTGAACATAACCTGATCAACTTAATGGCCAACCAAAGTGTGAAGGTAAACAGCGTCCTACAAACTCAATGCTCTACCAGTGTCTTAGGTAAACTATTCCCAACCAATTCACCTTCCCCCCATTGTTACATTTGTAATTGTGTATTTTTTCATTAACTTTTTTGTTCAGAGTAGTCACTATTTTTTTAGACCTAAAAATCTTTTTCCACCAAATAATTTAATCAAATTGCCCTTTTTCCAAAAATGGTTTTATGGTTTCAGATTGGTGACCTGTGTTTATGCTTCTGTGGTGGAAACAAAAGCTGAACTTTGGGATCCCAAAAAACACAGCAAAACCTGCTTTTTCTAAGCAGCTTCTTTACTGCTAAGAGAGCCTGCAGAAAAAAACGCAACATGTGAACACAGCCTAAAAACTTAAACTGGATGTTGTCACTGCAGTACGCCGGAAACCCTGTGTATTTTATATTGTCCTAATGGGAGATATCCAGATTGGGTTATCCTTCGCTAGACCTCATAGACCATGTTGAGTCCTAGGAGAGGGCCCTCTGTTGGCCTGTTTTTTTCACCCCTAGAAAGCAATGAAAAAGTGCAAAAACACAGCAAGAAAAGTAGCAAAACCCTCATTTTGCCTGCTGCTTCTTTACTGCCAATTGATCAGGTTTTTGGCTGCAGGAAAAAAAGCAGCAAAAAAAGCAACATGTGAACATAGCCTTAGAACCTCTAACCCAACAAAAAGCCCCATGTCACCAGCTTAGCAGTACAATCTGCAGTGGTTCTGATTGCATCCCGCTCACTATACCTGGTAGCGTAATTTGTGTCAAAATTTTAGCACTCAGTCCTCAATTCATCACATAGTTTTTGCCCAAATTCTGCCGCAAAACTGTTTAAAACGTCACAGAACTTTGTGCAAAAATGTTGCAACTTTTGCAGTTTTACACCAAATCCTGCGCACTTCGGCAGCTTTTTTGAAAAGCAAGTGGAGCTTAACCTAAATGGGGCGGCTGACAAATTTCACAAAAGTGGCCTAAATTTCTACAGAAATGTCCCTTACTGGAGTTTTTCGCTGGCGCAGGATGCACCAATTCATTAAGAGGATCCCTATGAATTTGGTGCAACTTACTTTATTAAGAGTGTGGTGTAAAAAAATCTGGGCAGATTTTTGGGTGCAAATTGTTCCAGAATTAAAAAAAATATATTATTATTAAGTGATCGATAGAAGTGTATGATGTCATCAGCAGTGATGTCATCGGTTACCGCCGGAGAAAGGATTAGCTGTCCGCGCTTTGCTTGTTGCCACCATTCCTGGCGAATTCGACTCCATAGTTTTCCCTTGCTGCCGGCAGTGGAGTCGCATCATGACAGGAGGTTATGTCAATGTTGCTGGGCGATCAGTGGGATTCTTAATATACTTATTCATAGTGTCACTTGAGCGCTCTTTACATATTCCCCTTCGGGTGGCTTTTCCCTCTGATTTCCGAGCTCGGGTTAATTTCCCAGGACGGTCACAGTTGTTCAGATCTTTAATTTGAAAAGCTTATTTTCTAAGAATTAAAATGTATGAGACACTTGAATTAAATAGATTTGACGAAATGTATTCTTGTGAAAGTCTTAATGCATTCCGGACTGGAAAACAAGCTTGGCTGGGATGCTTAGCATAAGAAGCGGTGGAGCGGAGGCATCGCTCTCCGAGAAAAACGGGAAATAGGACAATATTTAAAAGGACAGTAATCGAGACACGCGATGCTCTTTTTTTATTTTATTTTATGGGGGCTGCTGATAATATGAGCAAATATATGTATACTCGCTCGGAACACATGAACTGCATCAGGGGTTGTTGCCCAGGGAACGGTGCGAGCGGCTTTAACTGTGACAACCACTCCAGGCACTTGCCTTCCCCCTAGACGGAAATAAAAGGGATGGGAGATTTTAACTTTGCAGAACGGCGTCTTTGCCAGCTATGATAACAGACTGACAATGCTAATGCTATGTAGATGCAATTTGCCTTTGCAGCAAAGTTAAAGGGGTTTTTATACTTTTAGGTCATTTAAAACTTTAAAGGGATATTCCCACTTTGGCATTTATATTATATCCACAGGATAAGTCTAATAAATGCAGGTCTCACCTTTGTATTTTGCACTGGGCTCTGTCATATGCTGCCAGGAATAGATAAATGCCCCCGCATGCGCTTGCTCTCTCCATTAACTTCTATGGGATGGGTTTCCCAAAAATAGTGGAACAAGTGTGCATAGCAATTTTTGGAACTCCTTTGGAAGGAAATAAAAGAGCTGCACATACGGATTTCCATAAATGAAAAAAAGAAGTGGACTCTGCAATTTTCAGAAATTCTATGAAACTATGATAGGAGAGCTGCGCATCCTCCTGCACCTCTCCACTCCTGGAGGATGCGCGTCACCCTCCATTTGCTTCTATTCGAAATTGCAATAATTACGTCTGCTGTTTTACCAAACTTCCATAGAAGTGAATGGAGAGAGCCCTAATTCATATCCATCTGTTCATTCCTGGTGTTGCACATACATATATTCTTCCTCTCGACCACAATTTACCATTAATGAGCTCCACCGCAATCTCAATGTTTGCCTATGGAAACAAAATTTGGCCTGATTTTTTACAACGGTCACAACGTTACTCCAATTTGGAAAGATCGAAGGTGCAGGTGGATTAAATGTAGTATTTAGGTAATACAAAAAAAACTAAGTCTTACAGTAGTGTGTACTGCTAGACGACTCCCAGAAGCGGCACAGCCATGCAAGCTCCATGGGGAGAGATTCTTCCCTAGCACCAATTCTCCCGTACACCTCTATACATTCTACATTTATTAGAACATGCCACAAAACTCTATTACAGCTCTATACAAAACCGAGCTGTTATGTGTCCATGTCTACTCTTAAGATACTGGGGCACAGAGGAGCCCCAAAATGTCTTGCATCCATGTCAAACAACAGTAATAGGCTATATTAAAATCTAATGCAGCGCTGCCACCTGCAGGAGAAATGGTGTATAACAGAACCAGCCGCCACCAGATTACCCGAGAATCACTAATGGAACAAAATGTGATAATGGGATAATTTATAGGAAAAATCAATATAAAAATCAATGATTTTGTAATTATTCTGATTAAATCAGAGTGTAGATCAAGGACTGGTTTAAGGGCTGCAGTGCACACATAAATGATAGAGAATTTATTGCAACAAAAGCTTAACTATCTGTAAGGGAAAATGGAGGCAGAGATTAAAATTATTTTCTTTTTTTTTTTCTGCTTCTCCATTTGCAACCGCCACCATTGGGGATAAGGAACAAGACAGCAGGCATCAAGAAGCTGCATGTACATTATATATATATATATATATATATATATATATATATATATATATATATATATATATATATATATATATATATATATATATATATATATATATATATATATATATATAATATACACGTGGTACGGAAAGTATTCTGACCCCTTTACATTTTTTACTCTTTGTTTCATTGCAGCCATTTGGTAAATTCTTAAAAGTTCATTTTTTTCTCATTAAAGTACACTCTGCACCCCATCTTGATTGGAAAAAAAACAGAAATGTAGACATTTTTGCAAATTTATTAAAGAAGAAAACCTGAAATATCCCTTTGCTCTGTATTGAGTAGAAGCCCCCTTTTGAGCTAGTACAGCCATGAGTCTTCTTGGGAATGATGCAACAAGTTTTTCACTCTGGATTTGGGGATCCTCTGCCATTCTTCCTTGCAGATCCTCTCCAGTTTCATCAGGTTGGATGGTGAACGTTGGTGGACAGTCATTTTCAGGTCTCTCCAGAGATGCTCAGTTGGGTTTAGGTCAGGGCTCTGGCTGGGCCAGTCAAGAATGGTCACAGAGTTGTTCTGAAGCCGCTCCTTTGTTATTTTAGCTGTGTGCTTGTGGTCATTGTCTTGTTGGAAGGTGAACCTTCAGCCATGTCTGAGGTCCAGAGCACTCTGGAAGAGGTTTTCATCCAGGATATCTCTGTACTTGGCCGCATTCATGATTCCTTCAATTGCAACCAGTCGTCCTGTCCCTGCAGCTGAAACACCCCCATAGCATGATGCTGCCACCACCATGTTTCACTGTTGGGATTGTATTGGGCAGGTGATGAGCAGTGCCTGTTTTTTTCCACACATACCGCTTAGAATTATCACCAAAAAGTTCTATCTTCCTTTCATCAGACCAGAGAATCTTATTTCTCATAGTCTGGAGTCCTTCATGTGTTTTTGAGCAAACTCTATGCAGGCTTTCATATGTCTTACACTGAGGAGAGGCTTCCGTCGGGCCACTCTGCCATAAAGGCCTGACTGGTGGAGGGCTGCAGTGATAGTTGACTTTGTGGAACTTTCTCCCATCTCCCTACTGCATCTCTGGAGCTCAGCCACAGTGATCTTGGGGTTCTTCTTTACCTCTTTCACCAAGGCTATTCCTCCCACGATTGCTCAGTTTAGCTGAACGGCCAGGTCTAGGAAGACTTCTGGTGGTCCCAAACTTCTTCCATTTAAGGATTAATGAGGCCACTGTGCTCTTAGGAACCTTGAGTAATGCAGAAATTCTTTTGTAACCTTGGCCAGATCTGTGCCTTGCCACAATTCTGTCTCTGAGCTCCTTGGGCAGTTCCTTTGAGCTCATGATTCTCATTTGGTCTGACATGCACTGTGAGCTGTGAGGTCTTATATAGACAGGTGTGTGCCTTTCCAAATCAAGTCCTATCAGTTTAATTAAACACAGCTGGACTCCAATGAAGAAGTAGAACCATCTCAAGGAGGATCACAAGGAAATGGACAGCATGTGACTTAAATATGAGTGTCTGAGCAAAGGGTCTGAATACTTATGACCATGTGATGTTTCAGTTTTTCTTTTTTTAATAAATTTGCAAAAATGTCAACATTCCTATCGTTTTCAGTCAAAATGGGGTGCAGAGTGTACTTTAATGAAAAAAAAAGTTACCAAATGGCTGCAATGAAACAGAGTGAAAAATTTAAAGGGATCTGAACTGAATACTTTCCCTACCCACTGTGTGTACAATTTTCATAGTCATGAAAATACAGAAAAATCTTTAAATGAGAAGGTGTGTCCAAACTTTTGGTCTGTACTGTATGTGAGCAAGATAAAGAATAGATCAATGTTTACATAGATCTCCATGTATTCTAGGCATGTGCGAGTGATATGTATTGATGAATGGTAAACAAGGCAATGAATTCAGTTGACTATTGTAATTAGAATTACCTTCCAATGTGTGATTCAATAATAGTAGAGGATAACCAAGATTTTGGAAACGGACAGACATCTCATTCAATTGAGTTTTTTTAGTAGAGCTGTCACTGACAATACGATCAATTCTAAAAAATTGGGATTGTGGTAATGATGCTTTTGTCACCCGGGGATGATTACTGTTGTATATTAATAGACTATTACGATCAGTGTTTTTTATGTATAAATCAGTGGATATAAGTTCAGCAGAATCCTTCTGTACCAGAACTTCGATAAAATTAACTTGGGCTTTGTCAATATGAAGAGTGGACTGTATGTCCGGATCGCTAGAATTAATAGACTGAAACAATATGTGGACGGTCTGTAGCTCGCCAACCCAAATACAAAAAATATATCATCAATATATTGTAGCCAAACGATAGCATGTGCAAAACAATGGATAGCAATAAAAATATCATTCTTCAAAATTGGGCATAAAACACTTTGAATAGGAAGGGGCCACAATAGACCCCATGGCCGTACCCTTCTTTTGAAGGTAAAGTTGTCATCAAAAAGAAAATGGTTCTCATGTAGTATTGAAGGAAATCACTGCAAAAGGAGATTTGCATCAATGATAATCTAGAAAATTGTAACAGTCGTGTAACAGCAGAAATACCACGTTCATGTCAAATTAACATGTATAGACTATTAACTTAAAGTGTTCTAAGTAGGCTATCTGAAGGTATGCTAGCTAATGATGGAGTGGTTAACAAATGAGAAGTATCAAGAACAAATTACCTAGTGGTTTTAACCAACGGAGTCAGTGGATGCCACAGTTTGGGGTCCCAAAGGAGATTGTAAGTTCTCAGGAATTTTAGGAAGCATATAGAAGACAGGCGTTATAGGATCAGATTTATGTAAAAAAAAAATCGTAAGTCTTCTTGTCGATAATCTGCAGTTGTAAATAATTATCAAGAATGATGTCATTTGTAATTGATATAACAGGGTTATAAGAAATAGGTGTAGAATATCAATTTTCCAGTAAGAAAAATTATATTTCAGAAGTGTAATAGGATTTGTCTATCATGACTATAGCTCAGCCCTTATTGGCTGATTTAATTATAAGGGATTTGTCTTCTTTTAAAATCTTAAGTGCCATAATTAATAAACTACTCATATGAGTTTTATGGAGAAATTGTTCTAATTTATATGATTTAATGTTGTAATCTATGCCGCGTGACACTGTTCTGATGTAGGTTTCAACTCCATGTAAATTACGTGGAGGTCTGCAAGAGCTTTTAGAGTGTAAACCAAGAGAAACAATAGAGAGGATCAGTAGATGTATGAGAATCTACAACATTCTGTTTTATTGTAGAAAAATGGGTTTTAAAGGTAAAGAATGATACAAATATTATATTTCCCTTTCGAGGAGGAAAGTGTCAAGTTGTCTCGTAGGGCAAAATGACAATCCCCTCTGCAACAACTTATATTCTGCACAGGGGTGGATTAAGAGTAGCAAGGGCCCCGGGCAGTTTAGAAGGCGCGGGCCCCCCACACACCTGATGTATCACGTGACTGTGATAGATCATGTGATAGTTCACGTGAAATTATTTTGCCACAATATTAATATATTAGTTATAATAATTTTTTTTACATTAATTGTATGGCTTAATATTGAGCACAATTAAGTATGCTGACATCCCCTATATACAGTATGAGACCCTACACACAATATGAGCTGCCACAATCCTCCCATACACAGCTGGAGGCCGCACGTAGCCATCTATACACAGCAGGAGGCCGCACGTAGCCATCTATACACAGCGGGAGGCCGCACGTAGCCATCTATACACAGCGGGAGGCAGCACGTGGCCATCTATACACAGCGGGAGGCAGCACGTGGCCATCTATACACAGCGGGAGGCCGCACTTGGCCATCTATACACAGCGGGAGGCCGCACGTAGCCATCTAGACACAGCGAGAGGCCGCACATAGCCATCTATACACAGCGAGAGGCCGCACGGGGCCATCTATACACAGCAGGAGGCCGCACGTAGCCATCTAGACACAGCGGGAGGCCGCACGTAGCCATCTAGACATAGCGGGAGGCCGCACGTAGCCATCTAGACACAGCGGGAGGCCGCACGTAGCCATCTAGACACAGCGGGAGGCCGCACGTAGCCATCTAGACACAGCGGGAGGCCGCACGTAGCCATCTAGACACAGCGGGAGGCCGCACGTAGCCATCTAGACACAGCGGGAGGCCGCACGTAGCCATCTAGACACAGCGGGAGGCCGCACGTAGCCATCTAGACACAGCGGGAGGCCGCACGTAGCCATCTAGACACAGCGGGAGGCCGCACGTAGCCATCTAGACACAGCGGGAGGCCGCACGTAGCCATCTAGACACAGCGGGAGGCCGCACGTAGCCATCTAGACACAGCGGGAGGCCTCACGTAGCCATCTAGACACAGCGGGAGGCCTCACGTAGCCATCTAGACACAGCGGGAGGCCTCACGTAGCCATCTAGACACAGCGGGAGGCCGCACGTAGCCATCTAGACACAGCGGGAGGCCGCACGTAGCCATCTAGACACAGCGGGAGGCCGCACGTAGCCATCTAGACACAGCGGGAGGCCGCACGTAGCCATCTAGACACAGCGGGAGGCCGCACGTAGCCATCTAGACACAGCGGGAGGCCGCACGTAGCCATCTAGACACAGCGGGAGGCCGCACTTAGCCATCTAGACACAGCGGGAGGCCGCACGTAGTCATCTAGACACAGCGGGAGGCCGCACGTAGTCATCTAGACACAGCGGGAGGCCGCACGTAGCCATCTATACACAGCGGGAGGCCGCACGTAGCCATCTAGACACAGCGGGAGGCCGCACGTAGCCATCTATACACAGCGGGAGGCCGCACGTAGCCATCTAGACACAGCGGGAGGCTGCACGGCGCCCCCCCAGAGACAGCGGGAGGCCGCACGGCGCCCCCCCAGAGACAGCGGGAGGCCGCACGGCGCCCCCCCAGAGACAGCGGGAGGCCGCACGGCGCCCCCCCAGAGACAGCGGGAGGCCGCACGGTGCCCCCCCAGAGATAGCGGGAGGCCGCACGGCGCCCCCCCAGACACAGCAGGAGGCCACATGGCGCCCCCCCCAGAGACACCAGGAGGCCACATGGCGCCCCCCCCAGAGACACCAGGAGGTCACACGGTGCCCCCCCCAGAGACAGCGGGAGGCCACACTCAGTCACGCACACACACAAACATATACAGACATATACATACATACACGCATAAACACATTTGAAACACAAAAATACATATAAACAGACATCACACAATGATATCTGCCTGCACACACACAATCACACACACACAATCACACACACACACACATCATCCCCCTGCTCGGCGCCAGACGTCGTCCAGCTCCTCTCTGGTGGTAAGTAGCAGTGCAGGGCGCGCACTGCATGACGTCACACTAGCAGACACGGCCGCTCACAGGGCCGTGTCTCCTAGCAGTTAGCAGTGCTGGCCCGGCCGAAGAAGAAGCAGCGGCCCTGCGCTGCTGCTGGGGGAGCGGTCCGGGGCCCCTCCGCCTCTGACTGCCGGTATGTGCCGAGGCACCGCACATATTATGATGAGGGCAATCTGGTCATGGGCCCCCCGGAGCCCCGACCCCCCTGAGGCCCCGGGCGGTAGCCCGGATTTCCCTCATTATAATCCGCCAATGATTCTGCAGGAGAAAGGATCCTGGAAGAAATATTTAACACTAAGCCTGTACTCGTATCCTGGATCGGGTTTGTATTTTGGTGGAGGGCGTCTCCATGACTTCTACATGAAAACTATCTATTTGGTGACAACTTTTACCAGGGACGGACACGGACAGCTTGGGGCCCCGGTGCAAGAAATGTGTATGGGCCCCCCTCCTTTTATATATATATATATATATATATATATATATATATATATATATATATATATATATATATATATATATATATATATATATATATATATATATATATATATATATATATATATATATATTGTGTGTGTATATACAGTACAGACCAAAAGTTTGGACACACCTTCTCATTTAAAGATTTTTCTGTATTTTCTTGACTATGAAAATTGTACATTCACACTGAAGGCATCAAAACTATGAATTAACACATGTGGACTTATATACTTAACAAAAAAGTGTGAAACAGCTGAAAATATGTCTTATATTCTAGGTTCTTCAAAGTAGCCACCTTTTGCTTTGATGACTGCTTTGCACACTCTTGGCATTCTCTTGATGAGCTTCAAGAGGTAGTCACCGGAAATGGTCTTCCAACAATCTTGAAGGAGTTCCCAGAGATGCTTAGCACTTGTTGGCCCTTTTGCCTTCACTCTGCGGTCCAGCTCACTCCAAACCCTCTCGATTGGGTTCAGGTCTGGTGACTGTGGAGGCCAGGTCATCTGGCGTAGCACCCCATCACTCTCGTTCTTGGTCAAATACCCTTACACAGCCTGGAGGTGTGTTTGGGGTCATTGTCCTGTTGAAAAATAAATGATGGTCCAACTAAACGCAAACCGGATGGAATAGCATGCCGCTGCAAGATGCTGTGGTAGCCATGCTGCTTCAGTGTGCCTTCAATTTTGAATAAATCCCCAACAGTGTCAGCAGCAAAGCACCCCCACACCATCACACCTCCTCCTCCTCCATGCTTCATGGTGGGAACCAGGCATGTAGAGTCCATCCGTTCACCTTTTCTGCATCGCACAAAGACACGGTGGTTGGAACCAAAGATCTCAAATTTGGACTCCTCAAACCAAATCACAGATTTCCACTGGTCTAATGTCCATTCCTTGTGTTCTTTAGCCCAAACAAGTCTCTTCTGCTTGTTGCCTGTCCTTAGCAGTGGTTTCCTAGCAGCTATTTTACCATGAAGGCCTGCTGCACAAAGTCTCCTCTTAATAGTTGTTGTAGAGATGTGTCTTCTGCTAGAACTGTGTGTGGCATTGACCTGGTCTCTAATCTGAGCTGCTGTTAACCTGCGATTTCTGAGGCTGGTGACTCGGGTAAACTTATCCTCAGAAGCAGAGGTGACTCTTGGTCTTCCTTTCCTGGGGCGGTCCTCATGTGAGCCAGTTTCTTTGTAGCTCTTGATGGTTTTTGAAACTGCACTTGGGGACACTTTCAAAGTTTTCCCAATTTTTCGGACTGACTGACCTTCATTTCTTAAAGTAATGATGGCCACTCGTTTTTCTTTGCTTAGCTGCTTTTTTCTTGCCATAATACAAATTCTAACAGTCTATTCAGTAGGACTATCAGCTGTGTATCCACCAGACTTCTGCACAACACAACTGATGGTCCCAACGCCATTTATAAGGCAAGAAATCCCACTTATTAAAGCTGAGAGGGCACACCTGTGAAGTGAAAACCATTTCCGGTGACTACCTCTTGAAGCTCATCAAGAGAATGCCAAGAGTGTGCAAAGCACACTAACTAAGAACGGCGCTATACATAATAAGTGAGTACACTATATACTAAGGGACTGTGCTACATTTGTGTATCCGTGTGCAGTGTCGGTGTGCTGCCCGCTTTTACAGACACATTGAGCATGTCCTATTCTGATCCTCAAAATCAGATCAGAAAAGGACATTCCCTGACCCTCACGGATCGCATTCTCAGATCCGTGATTTTCACGGATGTGTGATTGAATGTATAAAACTCTACAAGTCCTTGTGCAGTCCAATAAAAAAATCTGGCATCACATAGACATATCACACAAATGTGAGAATGCAGCCTAAGGCTATGTGCGCACGTTCAGGATTTGATTGCAGAAATTTCTGCAGCGTTTCTGCATCTCTTGGCAGGAAGTACACTGCAGAAAAAAACGCACGTTTTGCAGAAATTTTGACGCGTTTTTGATATGTTTTTTGATGCAGATTTTAATGCGTTTTTTTAAGCGTTTTTGTACATCAGTGAATGCTTTTGGAGCTAAATAAAGTTATTTGTAAAAAGAAATGTGGGACATTGCTTAACCCTTAGATTACCATCAGACCTGGGGTGAGTATATTGGTTAATTTAAGTGATTAAATAATGTGTCTGTTGTATTTCAAATAAAGTGTTTACTCTGTGTGTGTTTATTTAACTCTTTACTTTACTTTAATTAGGTTTGGTAATAAAAGGGTCTGATTGACACCCTGTCATCACCAAACAAAAGGGCTAGGTGTCAGCTAATCCCATATACCCAATCTCATTAGCATTTCCATTCATGTAATTTCTGGGGCAGCTGAGAGCTGCTATTTTTAGCCTAGGAAGGTACCATTAAGCAAACATTTTCCCTGGCTTTAATAACAGCTCACAGCTGTTTCATTAGCCGCTACGTCCCCACAAACTTCATCCAAAGCGCTGCTTGTTGCTGCGTATTTTTGCAGCGTCCAAAACGCTGTGTTCTAATGCCGCACTTCTGTTGTCGGTATATGTGAATCCACCGCATATAATGACACTTCAATCACTCAAAATTTTCAGCGGAGACTGGTGTCTCCACTACAGAAATGAACCTGCTGTGGGTGAGTTTGGGTACGTGGCCACGATCAGGAGCCACTGCAGGTTTGAAGCTGTGTATTTATTCAGAGTCAAACCTGCAGCGGCCAGATGTTACAGCATAGTGGATGGGATTTCTAGAAATCCCATGTCCACTATGCGTGCATCTGAGGCTGCGAATCACCCGTGGACACTGACATGCCGCATGTCTTTGAGGACCGCAGCATGTCAAATTCTCTTGTGGAGTCGCTAGTCTCCGCAACTGAAATTTGACCACTAGAATGTATTGAATGCGGTAAATAAGTGAACACATGTGGATTTACCTGCGTTCAATAGAACACAGCGTTTTGGACGCAACAAAAATATGCTGCATCCAAAGCGCTGCTACATCTGGATCGTGGGCACATAGCCTAAAAAAATTTTTAAAAAATGGCTTGGGCTCCCATGTCATTTTTATAACCAGTAGAGGAAAAGCCGACCGCTGGGAGTTGATATTAGTAGCCGGGTAAGGGGCCATTAGCCAAAAAATGTTCCCTGGCTATTAATAAAAGCCCACAGCTGTTTGCTTAGCCTCTACTGGCTAGATTACAGGGGGACTCCAGAAAAAAATTGACGTAGGGTCCCCCTATAAAATCTAACCAGAAAAGGCTAAACAGACAGGTGCAGACGGATGTTAATAGCTAGAGAAGGGGCCATATATACCAGCCCCCTACCCGGCTAATATCACCTCTCAGCAGTCCCAGAAATGGCACATCCATAAGATGCGGCAAATCTGGCGATTAGCCTCCGCTCTTCCCACTGCCCTGTAGCAGTGGCGAGTGGGGTTATTGGGTTGGGGTTCATGTCAGCCTTGTATTGGCGGCTGACATGAAGCCCAGGTTAGTAATGGAGGGCGTCTATAAGACGCCCCTATTACTAACCCCGTTGTAAAGTTTTCTATGCTTTTTCAATAAAAGACACCGCCAAAATAAAGTATTTTATTTAAATAAAATGACATTCAATTTTAATCATTTTTTTATTACACGCCCAGTCCCCGAATCCCTCGATCTTCTGTAAAAAAAACGAAAATAAGAAACAACCATATCCCTCACCTGTCCGCCGTCACGACGTAATCCAGATTGCCCCTTGGCGATTCTGGTCACTTCTACAGCAGCCACATCAATCACTGATGTGACTGCTGTAGAAGACAGCACTGTACACTGACAGGAGTGTAACCACTCCTGTCAGTGTACATTGCTGGCAGCAGGACTGAGGTCACTTGGGTTCATCAGTTGATCAGCCCGGTGACCTCAGCATCAGTGGTACGTGGGAACATTCTCACAAATGTACTCACGCAGCACCGGTGCCGTAAAGTGAGGTCCCGAGCTCATCAGCTGATCTCAAGCTGTGAACTCGTGTGACCTCAGCTGGCACCGCAGCGATGTACAGTGCCGGGACCGAGCGCGGCCCCCGAGGGATCAGGACACTGGGAGACGCCGGACAGGTGAGCATAGGTGTTTTTTTTTTCTTTTTTACACTCGCCACACACGGCGGCTTGGCTGAGGAGACTACTGCTCCCCTCAGCCGCGCCGCTCTCGCTGTTATCAGCTGGAGCAGCGGTCGGATGATGGGAGAAGTAGTCTTCCCCAGCCGACCCGGGTACCAATCTATGTGCGTTTTTGCAGCGTATTTGACCCATTGACTAGTCAAATAAGCAGCAAACAACTGCAGCAAATCCGCAAATATATTTATACCTGTGGGTTAGCTGCGGTTCAATTAAAGTCAATGGGGGGGATACGCTGCAGAAGCGCTACATAGAATGGAAAGCTTCGCATTTAAACGCAATGGCAATTGCATTACCTGGCAGACAGATTACATAGCGTTTTTGATGCATTTCCGCGCGGAAATAACACTGCAAAAACGCATCAAAAACACACAGTGTGCACTTAACCTAAGCGATTTTACAGATAACATTATCACTCCAAGTCATACAGTGCAGATACAGAAAAATATTTACATCCAGGCACTTACCGCTGACATCTCATCTGATTAGAGTCATTTTCTGCTGTTTCTTCTCCATCTGGTCAGACCTTTATGTCGACATCTCCCAGCCACGACTCGTCTTGTGACGATGATCTGCAGCCTAGAAAATAACAAGGTCACATATATAGTATATATACATGCATCTCACCCTCACTGCGCCCCTGAATACAGATATGTACCCCCTTCCCATTAATATACTATTAGCCACGCACCAATCAAAATATAAAGTGATAAGCAGCACGGTGCCCCCATTAACTATAATCTCCGCCGCCCAATAATATAAACTATTCAGTCTCTGTGATTCTCCCCAATTAACTGTAACGCTATGTGCTCATGGACACGTTGCTTATTTTTTCCTTGTAGATTTGCAGCAAATTAAAATCTGCATAATGTCAATTTTTGCAGCGTATTTCACCCATACTAATGAGTGGGGGAAAATATTTAACAAAAGCATATCAAAAACGTGGCAAAAAAAATATTTTACGCAGCGGTCTTCCTGCCAACACATTAGGACAAGCAGCAGAATTTTCTCCTGCAAATCCTGAATGTGTGCACATAGCCCTAGTCCCTGCCCTGTGTCCCCCACCCATTTAATATACGTCCTTGATAGCATCATAATGAATTTGGAAGTGGGAGAAGACAATATCGGGTACTGAGCATCCTGCGCCACCTCCCAATTCATTGCAAGTCCCTGACAGCGTTTTCTTCCACCTTTCAATTCATTATAAAGTCTCCTATGCACCTTACCCCATCATTGCTCTCCTCTATCTTTGTTCTCTCACACCACACTGCAGTGACCTCTCCCACCCTCCTCATTGTTCTCCCACAGCACCCTCATCATTGTTTGCCCACACCACCTCCATCATTTTTCTCCCACACCATCCCCATCATTGCTCTCCCACACCACCCCCATCATTACTCTCCCACACTACCACCATTATTGCTCTCTTACACCACCCCATCATTGCTCTCCCCCACCACCCCCATCATTGCTCTCCCCCACCACCCCCATCATTGCTCTCCCCCACCACCCCCATCATTGCTCTCCCCCACCACCCCCATCATTGCTCTCCCCCACCACCCCCATCATTGCTGTTCCACACCACCCCCATCATTGCTCTCCCTCACCACCCCATCATTGCTCTCCCCCACCACCCCCATCATTGCTCTCCCCCACCACCCCCATCATTGCTCTCCCCCACCACCCCCATCATTGCTGTCCCCCACCACCCCCATCATTGCTATCCCACACCACCCCCATCATTGCTGTCCCACACTGCACCTCAGTGTACTCTCCCCAGTGTATTGGATAAAAAAAATTAAAAACACTTATCTCTCAGCCTGTTCCCCCACAGCATCGTCGTTGTCGGCACCTTTCTCCCTGACACAGGCCCACGCTGCTTGCTGACGTTATCAAGCTGCGCGCATCTGTGTCAGACAGAAAGCGCCGGGCAGGAAGCAGAGGACGGATTCCTCAGCTCCGCTGCCATTTTCTCCTGTAGGCAGCAGAGCTGCAAGGATTGCTCCCTCCCAGTCGCGTGTGATGAGGGAAATCTGGTCATGGGCCCCCTGGAGCCTCGGGCTCCGAGAAACTGGCCAGATTGCCCTCAGTATTAGCCACCCTGCAAGGGTCCCCCTGGACCTCTGGGCCCCGGTGCAGCTGCACCGGCTGCATCGGCAGTATGTCCGCCCCTGACTTTTACCTTCAAAGGAAGTGTACGGCCCTTATTTCTGTACGTTTTCTTATTTGAATCTGGAAGTACCATGGTATTCTCAATGCTGATTTGGTTATTTTTGTCTACCGTTAATCACCCAATCTACATTTACTATAGTGTGCCTACCATATTTTTTCTACTCGGTTTATGCTATGTGATGTGTATACAGCAGCCTTAGTTTATCTTATGTGATGTATATACGGTATCCTCAGTGTTTCATATGTGATGTATAGAAATGTCAGTGTATACTAATATGAAGTATATACAGCAGTATCTGTGTATCCTATGTGATGTACTGTATATAAAGAAGAGCCTTAGTTTATCCTATATGATATATATACAGAAGAGTCTTGAGGCATCCTATGTAATGTATATATAGCAGTCTCAGTGTATCTTATGTAATGTACAAAGCAATCTAAGTGTATCCTATGTGATGTATATACAGCAGTCTGAGTATCCTATTGATATTATATACAGCAGTCTCAGTGTATCCTATATGATGTATATACAGCAATCTCGGTATATCCTATATGATGTATATACAGCTGTCTCAGTGTATCCTTTATGATGTATTTACAGCAGTCTCAGTGTATCCTATATATGTATATATACAGCAGTCTCAGTGTATCCTATATGATGTATATACAGCAATCTCAGTGTATTCTATATGATGTATATACAGCAGTCTCAGTGTATCCTATATGATGTATAAACAGCAGTCTCAGTGTATCCTATATGATATATATACAGCAGTCTCAGTGTATCTTATGTAATGTATACAGCAATTTCAGGATATCCTATGTGATGTATACACAGCTATCTGTGCTTCCTGTGTGATATATATACAGTAGTCTGTGTATCCTATGTGATTTATATACAGCAGCCTCAGTGTTTCCTATGTGATGTATAGAAACGTCCCTGTGTATACTATATTATGTACAGCAGTTTCTCTGTATCCTTTGTGATGTATATAGAGTAGAGCCTTAGTTTATCTAATGTGAAATAAAGCGGAGTCTCAGTGTATCCTATGTGATGTATAGACAGCAGTCTCATAGTTTCCTATGTGATGTATATACACCAATCTTGGTGTTTCCTGTGTGATGTATAGAAAAGTCCCAGTGTATCCTATGTGATGTATATACAGCAGAAACTCAATGTATTTTATGTGATGTATACTGCAGAGTCTTGGTGTATCCTATGTGATGTATACAGCAGCCTCAATGCATCTTATGTGATTTATATAGTAGCCTCAATGTATCCTATGTGATTTAACCCCTTAACAACATCTGACGTACTAATACGCGTCTGTGCCCTGGGACTTAAGAGCCAGACCCGTATTAGTACGTCATCGCGATCGCGCGCGCACACAGGCTGTGCGGGCGCGATCGCCGCCGGGTGTCAGCTGATTGTCACAGCTGACACCCGGTACTATGTGCAGGGAGCGGTCCTGCACCGCTCCCAGCACATTAACCCCTGTGATGCTGCGATCGAAGTCGATCGCGGCATTGCGGGGGCAAGGGGGGGTGATCGCCGATACTCACCTCCTCTTCCGGCTTCCAGCGCAGTCTGCAAAGGCTTCCCGGGTGTTGCCATGACGACCCGATGTCATCATGACAACATCCGGGTCACCAGACAGCAGGAAGATTGTTTGGATATGCGCAGTGCATCTCCAAACAATCTTCACACTGTGCACCGCTGATAGCCTGCATTGCATAGGGATGGTGCTGCATTCCTGTGCCATGCAGGCGATCAGAGAAAAAAAAGTGAAAGTCCCAGAGTGGGACAAAGTAATAAAGTGTATAAACTGTCTGAAAGTGCAAAAAAAAAAAAATAAATTGCAAATATATAAAAAAAAATAAAAATAAAAAAAATAATCCACCAAAAATAAAAATATAATGTACCCATCAATAAATATTATTATAAAAAAAAAAAAACAATAAAAGTACACATATTTGGTATCGCCGCGTCCGGAACAACCTGACCTATAAAACTGTCCCACTAGTTAACCCCTTCAGTGAACACGGTAAAAAAAAAAAAAAAAAAAAACGAAGCAAAAAACAATTTTTTATCACCATACCGCCAAACAAAAAGTGGAATAACACGCGATCAAAAAGACGCATATAAATAAAAATGGTACAGCTGAAAACGTCATCTTGTCCCGCAAAAAACAAGCCGCCATACAGCTCCATCAGCTGAAAAATAAAAAAGTTATAGCTCTCAGAATAAAGCGATGCTAGAAAATATTTTTTTCTATAAAATAGCTTTTATTGTGTATAAGCGCCAAAACATAGAAAAATGATACAAATGTGGTACCGCTGTAAACGTACTGACCCGAAGAATAAAGCTACTTCATCAATTTTACCACACGCGGAACAGAATAAAAAAAAAAACAAAAAAAACAATTCCTGAATTGTTGGTTTTTGTTTATTCTGCCTCCCAAAAATCGGAATAGAAAGCGATCAAAAAATGTCACGTGCCTGAAAATGGCACCAATAACAACGTCAAGTCATCCTGCAAAAAACGAGCCGTCACATGACTGTCTGCCAAAATCTGGAAAAATTATAGCATTCAAAATATGGCGATGCAAAAACTAGATTTTACAAAAAATGCTTCTTTTAGTGTGTGACAGCTGTCAGTCATAAAAACCCCATATGATTCTGGCATTGCTGTAATCACACCGACCTGAAGAATAAAGTCATCTAATCACTTATACCGCACAAGGAACGGCGTCAAAAATAAACTCTTGGGTTAGGATTGGGCTAGGGTTAGGGCTGGGCTTGGGGCTAGGGTTGTGCTGGGGCTAGGGTTGTGCTGGGGCTAGGGTTGTGCTGGGGCTAGGGTTGTGCTGGGGCTAGGGTTGTGCTGGGGCTAGGGTTGTGCTAGGGATAGGGTTGTGCTATGGTTAGGGTTGTGCTAGGGTTAGGGCTGGGGTTGGGATTTTTTTCAAAAGTAAGAAAAAAAGATGACGATATGGCGACTAGTGTTGAGCGCAAGTGCTCGCTACTTGAGTTTGCATCGGGTGCTCTGGTATGCATTGAGTATCGTGGGTATTTGAGTGACATGCTCGAGTCTCTGCCCCATATGCTTCGCGGCCAAAAAAACTTTACGGGGATTGCCTGCCATGCACGAGCGATCCCCGCATGTTTTTTTTTGGGTGTCTAATAACCGTGAAACATGCGGAGCAGGGACTCGAGCATGTCACTCGAGCACACGCTGTACATGGTGCATACCTGAGTACCCGATGCAAACTCAAGTAGCGAGCACTTGCGCTCAAGAATAATGACAACTTATTCAATATGATGACCTAATGTAAACAAATTCTGTGCCGTACCTCTGGGTTCAAAATGTTCACTACACACCTTAATAAAATCCTTGAGGGGTATAGTTTCCAAAATGGGGACACTTGTGGGGGAGCTCCACTGTTTAGGCACATCACGGGCTCTCCAAACGCGACATGGTGTCCGCTAACGAATTGAATGGAAAATCGGCTCAAATTGTTAGCGGACGCCATGTTGCGTTTGGAGAGCCCCTGTGTGCCCAAACATTGGAGCTCCCCCACAAGTGACCCCATTTTGGAAACTAGACCTCCCAAGGCACCTATCTAGATGCAAAGTGAGCACTTGGAACCCCCAGGTGCTTCACAAATTGATTCGTAAAAATGAAAAAGTGAAAAAAAAAAACACTTTTTCATTTTTATGAATCAATTTGTGAAGCACCTGGGGTTCCAAGTGCTCACTATGAATCTAGATAGGTGCCTTGGGGGGTCTAGTTTCCAAAATGGGGTCACTTGTGGGGGAGCTCCAATGTTTGGGCACACAGGGACTCTCCAAATGCAACATGATATCCGCTAACAAATTGTCGGCTCAAATTGTTAGCGGACACCATGTTGCGTTTGGAGAGCCCCTGTGTGCCCAAACTTTGGAGCTCCCCCACAAGTGACCCCATTTTGGAAACTAGACCCCCCAAGGCACCTATCTAGATGCATAGTGAGCACTTGGAACCCCCAGGTGTTTCACAAATTGATTCATAAATATGAAAAAGTGTTTTTTTTTCACTTTTTCATTTTTACGAATCAATTTGTGAAGCACTTGGGGGTTCCAAGTGCTCACTATGCATCTAGATAGGTGCCTTGGGGTGTCTAGTTTCCAAAATGGGGTCACTTGTGGGGGAGCTCCAAAGTTTGGGCACACAGGGGCTCTCCAAACGCGACATGGTGTCCGCTAGCAAATTGAATGGAAAATCGGCTCAAATTGTTAGCGGACGCCATGTTGCGTTTGGAGAGCTACTGCGTGCACAAACATTGGAGCTCCCCCACAAGTGACCCCATTTTGGAAACTAGACCCCCCAAGGCACCTATCTAGATGCATAGTGAGCACTTGGAACCCCCAGGTGCTTCACAAATTGATTCGTAAAAATGAAAAAGTAAAAAAAAAACACTTTTTCATATTTATGAATCAATTTGTGAAACACCTGGGGGTTCCAAGTGCTCACTATGCATCTAGATAGGTGCCTTTGGGGGTCTAGTTTCCAAAATGGGGTCACTTGTGGGGGAGCTCCAAAGTTTGGGCACACAGGGGCTCTCCAAACGCAACTTGGTGTCCGCTAACAATTTGAGCCGATTTTCCATTCAATTTGTTAGCGGATACCATGTTGCATTTGGAGAGTCCCTGTGTGCCCAAACATTGGAGCTCTCCCACAAGTGACCCCATTTTGGAAACTAGACCCCCCAAGGCACCTATCTAGATGCATAGTGAGCACTTGGAACCCCCAGGTGCTTCACAAATTGATTCGTAAAAATGAAAAAGTGTTTTTTTTTTCACTTTTTCATTTTTACGAATCAATTTGTGAAGCACCTGGGGGTTCCAAGTGCTTACTATGCATCTAGATAGGTGCCTTGGGGGGTCTAGTTTCCAAAATGGGGTCACTTGTGGGGGAGATCCAATGTTTGGGCACACAGGGGCTCTCCAAACACAACATGGCGTCCGCTAATTATTCAAGCAAATTTTACAATCAAAAAGTCAAATGGCGCTCCTGCCCTTCCGTGCGCCCAAACAGTGTTTTTTCCCCACATATTGGGTATCTGCGTGCCCAGGGGAAATTGCACAACAAATTTTGGGGTCCATTTTTTCTTGTTACCTCTGTGAAAATAAAAAAAATTGGGTCTAAAGTAACATTTTTGTGAAAAAAGTTAAATGTTCATTTTTTTCTTCCACATTCAAAAAATTCCTGTGAAGCACCTGAAGGGTTAATAAAGTTCTTGAATGTGGTTTTGAGCACCTTGAGGGGTGCAGTTTTTAGAATGGTGTCACTTTTGGGTATTTTCTGTCATAAAGACCTCTCAAAGTGACTTCAAATGTGATGTGGTCCCTAAAAAAATGGTTTTGTAAATTTTGTTGGAAAAATGAGAAATCGCTGGTCAACTTTTAACCCTTATAGCTCCCTAACAAAAAAAAATTTTGATTCCAAAATTGTGCTGATGTAAAGTAGACATGTGGGAAATGTTATTTATTAACTCCTTTGTGTGGCATATCTCTCTGATTTAAGGGCATAAAAATTCCAATTTTGAAAATTGCAAAATTTTCAAAATTTTTGCCAAATTTCCGTTTTTTTCACAAATAAACGCAAGTGATATTGAAGAAATTTTACCACAATCATGAAGTACAATATGTCACGAAAAAACAATCTCAGAATCAGGGGGATCCGTTCAAGCGTTCCAGAGTAATTACCTCATAAAGTGACAGTGGTCAGAATTGTAAAAATTGGCCTGGTCATTAACGTGCAAACCACCCTCGGGGCTTAAAGGGTTAAACAGCAGTCTGTATATGTGATTCATATCGCAGTCTCCGTGAATCCAATGTGATGTATATAAATATATAGCAAAGTCTCAGTGTATCCTATGTGATGTATACAACAGTCTGTGTTGTATCCTGTGTGATTTATACAGTAGAGTCTTAATATAGCCTATGTGATGTATCTTCACACCACAAAGGCCCATTTCATTCTGTTGGCTACATCTTCTCTGCCTCCTGCTTGTGATGTTTCTTCCTGTCAGCACTTACAAGTAGAAAACAGAATGGTTTAAAACAGCATCTCGTAAGAAATAACTTAGAAATTTTGCAAACATCACTTATAGTCCTCGACAGACAATGTGGTAAGGGAGGGAAGTTTTAAACAAGCCATATATTGTATAGACGTACCCTATCTCAGCTGTCCTATACAAAGCAGAAATACACCTTCAGCTGCACATGTGGGAAATACAGAGGTTGAAGTGGGTGAACCTTGGTGTAAAGAAGAGTCTTAGAGCTGACAAGAAAGATTTGTCACTTGTCATCCTGTAGTTCACAAGTACTGACCTCTTGTGGACTGGACTGGTTGTCAGACTGGATATCCTGTGATGCTGCTGCCTCTAATGAAAGGGTTTAAAATGTATGTAACAACTTACACAGCTGGACTATTGCTAGTTAACGACACAGACTGAATGCTACCTTATTCTTATACCTGAGGGTTTGTTTCTTGCACCAGGGTCCCAAGAGGTAAAGGGCCTACTTATATCTCCAAGGCAGGTAGAAATGTACATTATTAGACTGTGTACATACATTACATTACTGATCCTGAGTTACATCCTGTATTATACTCCAGAGCTGCACTCACTATTCTGCTGGTGCAGTCACTGTGTGCATACATTACATTACTGATCCTGAGTTACATCCTGTATTATACTCCAGAGCTGCACTCACTATTCTGCTGGTGCAGTCACTGTGTGCATACATTACATTACTGATCCTGAGTTACATCCTATATTATACTCCAGAGCTGCACTCACTATTCTGCTGGTGCAGTCACTGTGTGCATACATTACATTACTGATCCTGAGTTACATCCTGTATTATACCCCAGAGCTGCACTCACTATTCTGCTGGTGCAGTCACTGTGTACATACATTACATTACTGATCCTGTACTGATCCTGAGTTACATCCTGTATTATACTCCAGAGCTGCACTCACTATTCTGCTGGTGCAGTCACTGTGTACATACATTACATTACTGATCCTGAGTTACATCCTGTATTATACCCCAGAGCTGCACTCACTATTCTGCTTGTGCAGTCCCTGTGTACATACATTACATTACTGATCCTGAGTTGCATCCTGTATTATACTCCAGAGCTGCACTCACTATTCTGCTGGTGCAGGCACTGTGTACATACATTACATTACTGATCCTGAGTTACATCCTCTATAATACTCCAGAGCTGCACTCACTATTCTGCTGGTGCAGTCACTATGTACATACATTACATTACTGATCCTGAGTTACATCCTGTATTATACTCCAGAGCTGCACTCACTATTCTGCTGGTGCAGGCACTGTGTACATACATTACATTACTGATCCTGAGTTACATCCTGTATTATACTCCAGAGCTGCACTCACTATTCTGCTGGTGCAGGCACTGTGTACATACATTACATTACTGATCCTGAGTTACATCCTCTATAATACTCCAGAGCTGCACTCACTATTCTGCTGGTGCAGTCACTGTGTACATACATTACATTACTGATCCTGAGTTATATCCTGTAGATCTTTTTATTATAAAAATGAAAAACATAACAATAATAATAACAGAAACATAACAAAATTAACAACCACAAAATAAACAATGTAATGAACTGGCCCATCCGCTCCCTCTCTCCTCATACACATATTATACATATACACACAATAATAACTACTTACACTGTGACGTCTGGTCCGGTTACCAAACAAAATAATAACAATATAATAAGTAAAATAAACAATAGCTGACAAAAATATATACAAACTAATATATAAATATACATTTTTTTTTTTGGATATTAATATAAAATAAATACTAGCTATACAAATATATACAATACTAAACAAAACACCCCACACTCGAGACCACCAGTCCCTCCCCGGCACTGACCTGAGAGCTGGTCCTGCGCCTCATGCCTCAGTCCATGTCCAACATCCTTAGGCCAGATCAGGCAGTGCCAGTTTTTCACCCAAATAACCAGTGTCCCACAAGATGAACCCACCTCCCCCCTTTTCCCACCACCCAACCTAACACCTCCACCCCAACCCATATATACAATATATACAGAAACAAACAATACAATAACCACAACTGACAAAGCCCAAGTTCGGCGCCTGCAGCCCTGCATCACTCTCTACTGATCAAAACAAAACAAAAATCTATGGTGTCAGCAGCAGCCCACCACAAAGAGAGGAGATTACCAGACTAGGGTACACTAAAAGAAAAGCCCCTCCAGAGGAGAGCGGCCCTTCGTGTGCCCAGTCTCTCATACTCCAGAGAACGCACCTTCACCAGGTCACCGAGTATGGTCCTAAACACATCGTCCACTGGGAGGATTTTCCGTTGCGTCGATACTAAGCACCGTGCGTTCCACGTGTGATACCTAACCACTGCGCTAACTAGAAATAACGTGCAGCGGTCCCGACCACCCAAGTCTCCAAATGCTCCATAGGTTCATTCCGCATAAGAGAGACCGGCCAGCCGGGGCTAGCCGATGGAGGCGCCCACCCTGTTGTACACCTCTGTGTTAAAGGGACAACAAAGCAGGAAGTGGTCCATGCTTTCAAGCATGGTACCACAATGCTCCCAAGGACAGTTCCTGTCCTCAGAGCTCCTACACTTCAGATTGTCCCTCACACACAGTTTCCCATGGAAGCAGCGCCAAGCCAAGTCCCAAAACTTCGAGGGGATCCTGATAGAATTCAAAAGATGCAGACCCACCCCAAGATCCCGACTTGGGCAATCCCTGAGCGCTAGAGGCCTCTGAAAATGGGTCAACAGAACCCTTTTGTCAAGGAACTTCCTTGACAGAGTCCTGACCTCCCACATTCCCAGACCCCACCGGCGAATTACCTTCAGAACCAGGGTAGCGTAAGCCGGGAGAAGTCCAGGCGGTGTGCGTAGATCTTTCACTTGCCCTCCAGTCTCCCATTCCTGGAAGAAAGGCTGAAACCATCCCTTACAGGAGAATACCCACGGAGGAGCCCTCTCTTTCCAGAGGTTTGCAATATTGATCTTAATGAAGGTATTCACAAGGAATACCACAGGGTTGACCATACCCAACCCTCCTAGTCTCCTCTTACGGTAAGTAACCTCCCTCTTGACCAGGTTCAGTCTATTCCCCCATAACAGTTGCAAGAACAAACTGTAGACCCGAGTCCAGAGAGGCTCCGGTAAGATGCACACACTGCCCAGATAGATCAGCAAAGGGAGCAGGTAAGTTTTGATCAGGTTTACCCTTTCCCTTAGGGTCAAAGACCAACCCTTCCATTGGTTCACCTTCTGAGTGGCGATCTCTAGCCTGCTGTCCCAATTTTGTTTGGGGTAATCCCTCTGGCCAAATTCGATGCCAAGAACTTTTGCAGAGACTTTGGGTCCTGGAAGGGTGTCCGGGAGATCAAAACCAGGATCTCTTCCTCCCAGCCAGAGACTCTCACACTTATCCCGGTTGATCTTGGACCCGGATGCCTCCGAGTAGCGATTTACCTCTGACATCAGCCACTCTGCCTCCCCATCAGAGGAAACAAAAACGGTGACGTCATCGGCATACGCCACCACTCTCAGAGTGGCTTCCGGTGCTGCCCGGTCCATCCCGATCCCAGCCAACGGTCCACGCTCCACCCTCCTAAGAAGTGGGTCAATCGCAAACACGTACAGCAGCGGGCTCAAGGGACAACCCTGGCGAACACCACACCCAACCTCAAAAGAGCTGCCAATCCAACCGTTCGCAAGCGGGAAACTCTCTGCCCCAGCGTACAAGGTCTTAAGCCAATCAACAAACCCCCCCGGCAGGCCATACCTCAGAAGGACAGACCAGAGGTACTCATGATTAACCCTATCAAACGCTTTTGCCTGGTCCAATGACAGCATGTACCCCTTCCAGTGACCAGCCCTACCCTGCTCCACCGCATCTCGGACACAGAGTACAGCACTAATTGTACTGCAACCTGGAACAGAGCAATGCTGGGCCCCCGAAAGGAGCCGGGGTGCAAATTTCACCAGCCGATTAAACAGCACCTTTGCCAAAACCTTCCTGTCTGCATTGAGAAGCACTATGGGACACCAATTCTCAATGCAAGATGAGTCCTTACCCTTTGACAAGATGATCAGGGCAGACCTCCTCATTGACTTTGGCAGAGTGCCTGAGGAAAGACACTCATTGAATACCTCAGTCAAGAGGGGAACCAAGGCGTTCTTAAAGGTCTTATAGAATTCAGATGTTAAGCCATCTGGACTGGGAGATTTCTTCAGGGCAAGCCCTTCAATCGCCAACTTAACTTCCTCTTCCCTGATCATCTCTGTCAAAACGCCAAGAGAGGGGTCTACCCCTGGTTCGGGGACGGCTTCAGCCAGAAAAGCCGACATCTCATCCCAATCCAGATCCCTCTTCCCCAAGAGGTGCGAGTAGAAGGATCTGACAACCTCCAGGATCCCTGATCTGGATCTTTTCTGGGAACCCGCAGTGTCAACCAGTCCTGTAACAACTTTACTATTCACTGACATCTTGCAGTTTCTGTAAGGGTCGGGCGAGCGGTACTTCCCATAATCCCTCTCAAAAACCAAAGATGCGTGTCTATCATACTGACACCTCATTAGCAAAGATTTCACTCTGGAGATCTCGCGGCTACCTCCAGTTGAGACAAGATGCTTGAGTTTCCTCCTCAGGCTCTGATACAGGCGATGCCTGTCCAGGCTCCTGAGGCTCGAGAGCTGGCGGAAGAATCTCGCCACTCTTTTCTTGAACATCTCCCACCACTCTGACTTACTACTACAAAGATCCAGTAAGGGTACCTGGCTCTGAAGAAAATCCTCAAAGGACTGTCTTATCTCCGCTTCTTCCAAGAGAGACGAATTGAGCCTCCAAAAGCCTCTTCCCATCCGGGGGGTCTCTGTAACATTCAGAGAAAACAAAATCAAACAGTGATCGGAGAACTCCACCTCGACAACAGATACTGCTGAAGAGACTGCTTCCTCCTTTAAATAAAACCTGTCTATCCTGGACCTACAGTTACCTCTATGATAGGTGAATCCCTCGTGGCCTGGGGTGTGCCGGATGTGGACATCCACCAGGCGAGCCTCACTAGCTACACTATTAAGGGCGACGCTATCATAAGTCAGCTTGTCTCTGGAACCTCCTCTATCCCGGGGCCTCGTGACAGTGTTAAATTCCCCTCCAAAGACGACCTGCCGACTCGTAAAAAGGTAGGGCTTGATCCTCATAAAGAGACACTTCCGGTCCCACTTAGATTGGGGACCATAGATGTTAATGAGCCGGAGCTCTTGTCCCTTCATGAGGACATCTAATATCAGGCACCTCCCCATTTCTAACTCAATAACCCGTCGGCATTCTACCGGTGCGGTAAAAAGGACCGCCACTCCGCTATACGGCTCGGCCGCAAGAGACCAATAGGAGGGCCCGAGTCTCCACTCCCTCTTAGCTATAAACACCTCTGCCATATTTGGCAGCCTGGTCTCTTGCAAAAAGAAAATGTCAGCTTCAACCCGGCTGAGAAAATCAAAGGCCGCAAATCGAGCCATATTTGACTTAATGCTGGCGACATTAATGGACGCCAGCGTCAACGGAGTGGGTACCGCCATCATTGGTGATTGAGTTAGATGGCTTTCTTCTTCCCACTCCCCTTATCCTCTGCCTCAGAGGAGGAATCCTTTCCCCTCTTTAATGACACAGAGGTGTCCATTCCCACAATTTTCCTTCTTTTTTCGTCCTCGTCTCCGGACTCTGGGCCAGTCCCTCCCCCCAAGGACCTTGCATCCCCAGGAGAAGGAGACTCGGCTCCCCCTGTAAGCTCCGCCGAAGCCGGAACCTCGCCCTCAGCCTCCTCTTCTGAGGAAGAGATGTTATCAAGGGCTTGGAACCGGTTAGAAAGACCAACTAGAGGGGAGTCAGTTTTACCTTCCTTGGGTACCTTGGTCAGAGCGGGAGAAGATGTTTTATCTCCCTTCTTTCTCTTCTTTTTGGTGCCGAACTTACGCTTGTTCTCTAGCCACCGCTTATTATTCTCATCCATGCTTTCATAATGGGAGGATTCTGAGGCAGAGGCGGTTTCCTCCCTGTGGATCCTCCTGACCTCCTCATCCAACTCATCATCCCTCGGGGCCTCAGCAGCAACACTGGCATCCAGGATAGGGGCTGCCCCAGTAGCCCGGGGCTCGCCCCGCTCCCTCTCCTGTCTGCGCTTGTCTAGACGCCTCAGCTGGGCAGGCATCTTTTTATTGCTTTTCTTCCCTGGCCCCTCAGCTCCCCCACCCCTGCTAGTCCCCTCCCCAGCAGAATCGGCCTCACGGCTTTCTCCCACCGGGGTCTCGACTGCATTAGCGAAGGAGCGAGGACCACGGCTGAATGGGTGACCTAACTCACCACACAGGTGGCAGCAAGATGGCCGACACCCGCACACAACGCACATTTCTGCACGGTGCAATTTGCACTGAAGTGTGCGGGGTCGTCGCACCTGCGACAGAGCTTCGGTTGCCCCTGGTAGAAGACCAGGATACGATCCCTACCCAGGAAGGCAGATGATGGAATGTGGGCAACCGTACCACCTGAACGCTTAAGTTTTACCATAAACGTCCAGGCCCCTGACCACATACCAAACTCGTCACGGTTTTTTTTTGGCATCTCCACCACCTCTCCATACCGACCAAGCCACGTCATGATGTCATAACAAGAAAGCGACTCGTTACGAGTCATCACGGTCACTTTCTTGATCTGGTTTTGGCGAGACACTGTCTGAACAGCAAAGTCTCGCCAGCCGGGCTGATTTTTTGCCAACTCATAATTTGTCCAGAAGAGCTCAAGCCCCTCTGGCCAAACAAAGCTGACATCAAACTCAGGCGTGGAATAGGGATGTATCAAGGCGTAGATGTCAATCGCCTTGAAGCCCATCCTCAGCAGGAGCTCCACAACTTTAGACCTTGGAGGACATGCATCACTGCCCCTCCACCGAAAACGGACCACATTCCTACGCACACTACCTGGCCCGGCTGTTGGGAGGGACCACACTGTATCCCCCTCTTTTTGCTCTCTCAGAAGGCCCCGAGGCCATGCCTCTCTATCCAGAAGGATAGATCAACCTCTCGACCCTCTACCATTAGTGATCTCTCCCCCTTCTTT
Source organism: Phyllobates terribilis (assembly GCF_046119375.1). Taxonomy (NCBI): domain Eukaryota; kingdom Metazoa; phylum Chordata; class Amphibia; order Anura; family Dendrobatidae; genus Phyllobates; species Phyllobates terribilis. The sequence continues at coordinate 11,833,815 of NW_027362774.1, forward strand.
AGAGCCTCCAGAAGGCGCCGTTGCAACATGCCGTCCCCAAAGCCCGGAGACGAGGAGGATGCCCTATTTGCCCCGGAGGTAAACACTGACATAACTCTGGACAATCGTTGCCACCACCGGGGGGGCAACCGGACCAGTGACTACATCAGCCCCAAAAGCATCACCATTACCCATCTCCATCTCACCCTCCACCAAACCAGCAGCCACACTACTAGACAATGAATTAGCCTCATTCACCCCCACCACCACATTCATTCCTGCTGGACCAGTAACAATGGTGGATGGCTTTTTGACCTCAGCATCATCAGGCACAAGCGGCTCAGTCACCTCCATAGAACTGGAGGCGACCTCACCCCTGGTCTTATGTGTGCCCCCAACATCATCAGTCGGTAATTTCTGTTTGGCATTCGGTATAATGCGCCGCTGATCTTTAGCTGCTGTGAGACGCCGCTGATCTTTAGCATCAGGATCTTCCGGACCAGTGACGCCAACACAAAATAGCACTTTCGTGGGAGGACCGGAACGCTCAGCCCCGACAGCCCCCTCACACTGCCGCCGCTTCTCAACTAAGTGATCAGCGGCAACAGCATTCAGAGGCGCCGAGGCTACCGGAGCTGCCCCCGACACCGGGCTGCTCCCCCCTCCCACTGAGGAGCGCACCACAGCATCGTGGCCTGACCGAACGCCCACCGCCGGGCCGCCCTCACTGTCCAGCCTCTCGGCTGATGCACCTCCTGCTGCGTCCCCACTACTACAAGTAGGGACGGAGCTCTGTGCCTCACTACAACGCTGTGCAATCTCCCCTCGCGTTTGCACCGGATCCACAGCAGAACCCGGGCTGGGCTGGACAACGGGGCTTATACAGCGAGCTGAGCCTGCCACCGACTCAGGGGGTACAGGGAGGGGGGCATATATGTATCTTACCGCTTCCTGCAGCTTTGGCTTCTTCTTCTTAGCCTTTTTGTGGCCCCCTGGTGCCTCTTCTGGTAAATCGTCACCAAGATGGAAGTTTTGGAGGCACACTGGGGACTCCAGGAGCTTTATTTCCGCCATTAGCGCCCCTCCCTGGCCGCTGCTGTCACTGTCCTCCCCAGAGCCGGCAGAACTGCGACCGGATGTCACTATCGCCTGTCCTGCAGGAAGCTCGCTGCACGTGGCCTGCGGGTGACTTTGCAGGCTGCCAGGTGGGGCTTCCTGCTGGTCATCATCACTCTCATCATCCACCTGGCTCTCAGGCTGCAGCCCCATCTGCCTTTGCTCTCTGTTATCAGCCATTTCTATGAATCGGTCTTCATTTATCAGCTTTTCCTTGAATGGACAACTCTGCTCTCTGATGGTGGCTTTTCTTAGTTCCAGCACATTAATTTCAGATGTTTGCCTCTTTACTTCGGCCTGGAGTTTAGCCTTCCTCTGTTTGGAGGCACCTGCAGCTTTGGTGCTTGTGCAGCGCAGCTCCTCCCGAAGTCTCCTGACGAGCTTATTCGCATCTTCATACTCACGGAGGTGGATCATGACCCGGGAGGCATAGGTGGACACAGACTCCCAGGGTCCCTGCAGCCCCCAACCCCCCTGAGTGAGGTTGGCCTCACCTCCGTGAGCACTCAGCTTTCCTCCGGAAGGAGCACCATCATGCGCGCTGTCAGGCTTTTCCTCCATGCTGGAAGCATTGCGGCTTCTGGGAGTCTCCACAGTCCCGGGGGGAGTAGGAGCCACATTGCTGCGACTCCTGGTGGAGCGTCTCACCCCCGAGTCCTCTGATGTGCAGGCCGGTTGCTGGTTTCTCCTGCCCCCCCACCGGCCTGGTTCGGGAAGCAGAAGCCTGGGACTTGGCTCCATCACTCATCCCAGGAAACCCACTCCCTCCCTGGGTAGGAGAGAGAGCAGATCCCCAGGTGGAGAGGTGTTGGTACTCAGGAGAGCTGGATCACACAGCAGGATCTACAGCCACCACACCCACAATCAGCACACTGAGCAACAGCTGATCAGAGCTGCACTCACTATTCTGCTGGTGCAGTCACTGTGTACATACATTACACTACTGATCCTGAGTTACATCCTGTATTATACTCCAGAGCTGCACTCACTATTCTGCTGGTGCAGTCACTGTGTACATACATTACATTACTGATCCTGAGTTACATCCTGTATTATACTCCAGAGCTGCGCTCACTATTCTGCTGGTGGAGTCACTGTGTATATACATTACATTACTGATCCTGAGTTACATCCTGTATTATGCTCCAGAGCTGCACTCACTATTCTGCTGCTGCAGTCACTGTGTACATACATTACATTACTGATCCTGAGTTACCTCCTGTATTATACTCCAGAGCTGCACTCACTATTCTGCTGGTGCAGTCACTGTGTACATACATTACATTACTGATCCTGAGTTACCTCCTGTATTATACTCCAGAGCTACACTCACTATTCTGCTGGTGCAGTCACTGTGTACATACATTACATTACTGATCCTGAGTTACATCATGTATTATACTCCAGAGCTGCACTCACTATTCTGCTGGTGCAGTCACTGTGTACATACATTACATTACTGATCCTGAGTTAACTCCTGTATTATACCCCAGAGCTGCACTCACTATTCTGCTGGTGCTGTCACTGTGTACATACATTACATTACTGATCCGGAGTTACCTCCTGTATTATACTCCAGAGCTGCACTCACTATTCTGCTGGTGCAGTCACTGTGTACATACATTACATTACTGATCCTGAGTTACCTCCTGTATTATACCCCAGAGCTGCACTCACTATTCTGCTGGTGCAGTCACTGTGTACATACATTACATTACTGATCCTGAGTTACCTCCTGTATTATACTTCAGAGCTGCACTCCCTATTCTGCTGGTGCAGTCACTGTGTACATACATTACATTACTGATCCTGAGTTACCTCCTGTATTATACCCCAGAGCTGCACTCACTATTCTGCTATTTGTGTATTTAGCGAGATCGCGCCCACTACACTGGTTGTGTCCGGAGTATGTACAGTACAGACCAAAAGTTTGGACACACCTTCTCATTTCAAGATTTTTCTGTATTTTAATGACTATGAAAATTGTACATTCACACTGAAGGCATCAAAACTATGAATTACCACATGTGGAATTATATACTTAACAAAAAAGTGTGAAACAACTGAAAATATGTCTTATATTCTAGGTTCTTTAAAGTAGCCACCTTTTGCTTTGATGACTGCTTTGCACACTCTTGGCATTCTCTTGATGAGCTTCAAGAGGTAGTCACCGGAAATGGTTTTCACTTCACAGGTGTGCCCTGTCAGGTTTAATAAGTGGGATTTCTTGCCTTATAAATGGGGTTCGGACCATCAGTTGTGTTGTGCAGAAGTCTGGTGGATACACAGCTGATAGTCCTACTGAATAGACTGTTAGCTGCTTTTTTCTTGCCGTCATACAAATTCTAAGTAAAAAAAAACGAGTGGCCATCATTACTTTAAGAAATGAAGGTCAGTCAGTGCGAAAAATTGGGAAAACTTTGAAAGTGTCCCCAAGTGCAGTTGCAAAAACCATCAAGCGCTACAAAGAAACTGGCTCACATGAGGACCGCCCCAGGAAAGGAAGACCAAGAGTCACCTCTGCTTCTGAGGATAAGTTTATCCGAGTCACCAGCCTCAGAAATCGCAGGTTAACAGCAGCTCAGATTAGAGACCAGGTCAATGCCACACAGAGTTCTAGCAGCAGACACATCTCTACAACAACTGTTAAGAGGAGACTTTGTGCAGCAGGCCTTCATGGTAAAATAGCTGCTAGGAAACCACTGCTAAGGACAGGCAACAAGCAGAAGAGACTTGTTTGGGCTAAAGAACACAAGAAATGGACATTAGACCAGTGGAAATCTGTGCTTTGGTCTGATGAGTCCAAATATGAGATCTTTGGTTCCAACCACCGTGTCTTTGTGCGACGCAGAAAAGGTGAACGGATGGACTCTACATGCCTGGTTCCCCCCGTGAAGCATGGAAGAGGAGGTGTGATGGTGTGGGGGGCTTTGCTGGTGACACTGTTGGGGATTTATTCAAAATTGAAGGCATACTGAACCAGCATGGCTACCACAGCATCTTGCAGCGGCATGCTATTCCATCCGGTTTGCGTTTAGTTGGACCATCATTTATTTTTCAATAGGACAATGACCACAAACACATCTCCAGGCTGTGTAAGGGCTATTTGACCAAGAAGGAGAGTGATGGGGGGCTACGCCAGATGACCTGGCCTCCACAGTCACCAGACCTGAACCCAATCGAGATGGTTTGGGGTGAGCTGGACCGCAGAGTGAAGGCAAAAGGGCCAACAAGTGCTAAGCATCTCTGGGAACTCCTTCAAGATTGTTGGAAGACCATTTGCGGTGACTACCTCTTGAAGCTCATCAAGAGAATGCCAAGAGTGTGCAAAGCAGTCATCAAAGCAAAAGGTGGCTACTTTGAAGAACCTAGAATATAAGACATATTTTCAGTTGTTTCACACTTTTTTGTTAAGTATATAATTCCACATGTGGTAATTCATAGTTTTGATGCCTTCAGTGTGAATGTACAATTTTCATAGTCAAGAAAATACAGAAAAATCTTGAAATGAGAAGGTGTGTCCAAATTTTTGGTCTGTACTGTATATCGCATATCTGACCTCTGTTCCTGGGGCAGAGATTGGTAAATCCTCACAGCAGCAGCACACACACACTGCGGGCGCTGGCTGGATTCACAAGTCTGTCGTCACATAGAGTCCGGACAACAACTTTGAAGTTCCAGATACCAGTTCTACCTGCAGCTCTGCAGACTGTGCAGGTGATTCCGGCATATTCCAGATCTTTACACAGATTCCCCATCCACAGTACCCAACACCTGAATAGCTCTCCCACTGATACCAGTGTCCCACTTTGTGCCTTTCTCTTTTGTGCCCCCTATAGACCCCACACAGTAAGTGCTGCATTTTAGAACCCTAGTAAGTTCTCATCCAGGCCCCACACTGTAATAGTGCTGCTTGGAGTGCCCCCATATATTGCCCCCTCCAAGCAACAAGGACCTCTTTTGTTCCCCTAAAATTAAAATATACCCAAGCACAACCTTACCATGCCACTTAAAGGGGTTATTCAGTTTTTATGCCCCCTTCTCCTATACTCTTATTATGATATATTCACGTGTGGCAGAAATTTTGCAATTGTCCTTTTTTATCAAAATGGCCAATCACAGAACTCCATGGACGTGGTGCATCTACGACTCCATTCAGATGGACGGATCTGATGTTCAGGTGCAGTTTTCTGCATGGTCGGACTGAGTGGAGAGCTGCGATGGGCGGTTTTCTCCTGTTCCGTTTTTCTTAATAAACTCCATATAAAGCTTCACGTCCAGTGTAAAATGAGCAGATACGGCCTCCTAAAATCAGTTTCTTCAAGGGGTCCTGCAGAAGGAGAGTGTGGTCACTAGATGGCAGTGTTGTATCATATTTTGCTTTATTGACATGGGCGTTGTGGCTCCGCGCAGCTAGATGGGCATTGGTCGCCTGTCTGTGGTCTTTGCATCATTATTATAAAATGTGGTATCGTTAGTTGGGCTGTAAGACAAGTACATTAGGCCCAACAGAGGAAATATTCAAAAGCCACCATTTACTCCCCCCTTACGTTATTTTGGGAGTTTTTCCCTTGAATTTTTTTTGTCATGTTGGTGCACCACCATTTTTTGCCCGGATAATATGATAATCACTCCTGAAACCAGATAAAAATGGGGAGAAGCTGACTCAATCTTTGCATTGTGTGTCTGTGTGTGCCACACTAAGCATGGAGAACAGAAAGAGGAGAAGAGAACTGTCTGAGGACTTGAGAACCAAAAGCGTGGAAAAATATCAGTCCATAACCAGAGATCTTGATGTTCTTTTGTCTACGGCGTGCAACATAATCAAGAAGTTTACAACCCATGGCACTGACACTAATCTTCTTTTTTTTTTCTTAAAGGGTTTTTCACCCCCCAAAAAACAAACTTTCTCCTATTCATAGAATAGGGAATTAGACCCCCAACGATCCCATGACCTGTGCTCTGCAGCTCTGTCCTGAGTGTGCATGCTCGCCCTCCATTCCATTGATTGCCAGTACAGCCCCCCACAACTCAACAATGAAGACCCCCTTCATTAGGCAAGGGTCTTTCGTGATGGTCAGCCCATGCTTTGGAGGTGGATGCGGCCCCTTTACCTTTTGTGCCCCTGTCTGGCTGCATAGGTTTCCCCATTGATATGTCCACCCCCCCGTCTGTTTATATTCGGCAATTCCACAAAAGAACTTTTTTCCTTATTTGCTTTAACCAAAAATAGATACAGTTTGGCCTTGATTATCAATGAATCTGAGGACATGTACTGTTCACAGGCAATGTATCCATATTGTAAAATGTATCATTTACTAGAGGGAAACAATGTAACATGACGTCTGTGTTAGATGGCAGGATTACAGCTGCTCCCTCTAGTGGCAAGGATGAATATAGCATGCCCCCCATACATTGCTGTCTGCTTATCCCTGGAAGTACAAACCCCGCTGTAAGAATCTGTACACGAGGGTCTGCGCCTGCGGTTAGATGCAGTAGATGGGTCCCATTTTAGTCCATACAGTATTTCACTTCTGAAGACCTATGACACAGCACAGAAAACCTCACATAATGTGTGAGAATCTGCACTGATTTTGCACCAGATTTGCTGTGGATTTCACACTCTGCATTGCAAAGGGTGAAACCTGCTGTGTAAAAAAAATCACCCCGATGTTGATCTAGAAAAGTAGGATGATTGCCATGGAAGTACAATGCATCCGTATTTCATCCATATGATATGCAATCTGTATGCAATGCATTTTTAACATAATCTTTTACATACATTAATATTTATTGTAATTTAAAGCTAGTTTTCTAAGTAATAAAGCAGTCTTATATGTAGATAGATAGATACAGAACTAGCTAGCCGTCAGATATTTAATAAGCTCTGTGGTGCTTATCCGGCAGCTTTTAAGGAAAAAATGTTTAAAAAAAAATGGCGTGGGGTCTCCCTTATTTTTAATAACTAGCAAAGGGAAAATAGACAACTGTGAGTTGGTCTTAATAGTCTGGGAAGGGGCCAATATCCATGCAGCTTCCCAGCCTATTCATTTCATTTCACAGTTGTCTGCTTCGCCTTTACCGGTTATTAAAAAGGGGGGACCCTAGAAAAAAAAAAAAGATGTGGGGTCCCCCCTATTTTTAATAATCAGCAAAGAATAAGTAGACAGCTGCTGGCTGATATTAATAGGCTGGGAAGGTCCATGGATAATGACCCTTTCCCAGCCTAATAAGACCAGCCCTCAGCCACCCCAGAAATGGCGCGTCCATTAGAAGCACCAATTCAGGCACTTGGCCTTGACTCTTCATGATTGCCCTCGTGCATTAGGAATCGGGGTAATGGTTTTGGGTTTGATGTCAGCTGTATAATGTCCACTGACATCAAGCCCACGGGTTAGTAATGGGGAGGCGTCTGTCAAGACACCGCCATTACTAACACCGTAGTCAAAAGAAAGAAACAGACACACACAAAAGTCCTCTATTTGCAAAAAGCACCAACAAATTCCCTCTTTCTTACCCATTTATCACCATAAAAAAAATAATGCACAGTGGTCTGCATGAGGTCCATATGGAGATCCGACAACAATCCCCTTTTTCCTCATCCAGATTATGGAGCCCGTTCAGAGAACGCAGCTCCATAAACTGAAGCTGCAGCCACTGCCGGTTCTCACGCTGCGTAGAGCCAGAACCCAGCTGCTGTGATGAGCGGTGATGTCCGTAAGGTTATCGCAGTTCACAGCCGCTGAACTGTGGTAATCTTACTGACATCTCCGCTCACAGCTTGAGAACTTACTGTACTGTGTGAGAACCAGCAGTGGCTGCAGCTTCAGCTATCTGCATTCTCTGAACAAGGCTCCATAAACTGGACGAAGAAGACTGGGATCATCGTGGGACCTCCACATGGACTTCGGCGGCTCACTGTGGATTTTTTTTCTTGGGTACTAAATGGTCATAGAGGGAATTTTACGTGGAGTGCTTTTTACAAGTAAAGGCCTTTTGTGTGTGTGTTTCTTTCTTTTAACTAGAGAATAGTAATAGTAATGGGGGTGTCTGTCAAACTCCTCTCCATTTATAACCCCTTGGCTTGATGTCAGCGGACAATACACAGCTGACATCAACCCCCAAACCATTACCCCAATTACCACCACACCAGGGCAACTGGGAAGAGTCGAGGCTAAGTGCCAGGACAGCTGAGGGCTGATCTTATTAGCATAGGAAGGGGCCATTATCCATGGACGTTCCCAGCCCATTAATATCAGCCCGCAGCTGCCTGTTTAGCCTTTGCTGGTTATTAAAAATAGGGGGGGGGGGCCCTCGTCTTTCTTTTTTTTTTAGGGTCCCCCCTTTTTTAATAACCGGTAAAGGCTAAGCTGACAGGTGTGAGCTGATATTGTGAAGCTCCATGGTTATTGTTCCCGTTATTAAAAATAAGAAGACCCCACGTCTTTTTTTTAATTTATTAACTAAATACATGTACAGTAAACTATACATGCAAAGCATTGATTATATATCTCACCTCCATATTTCTATCTATATACAGTGCGTTGTGAAAGTATTTGTCCCCCTTGAACTTTTCTACCTTTTGTCACATTTCTGGCTTCAAACATAAAGATATAAAATTCCAATTTTTTGGGGAAGAATCAACAACAAGTGGGACACAATCGTGAAGTGGAACGAAATTTATTGGATATTTTAAACTTTTAAAAAAAATTAAAAACTGAAAAGTGGGGCGTGCAATATTATTCGGCCCCTTTACTTTCAGTGCAGCAAACTCACTCCAGAAGATCAGTGAGGATCTCTGAATGATCCAATGTTCTCCTAAATGACCGGTAATGATAAATAGGATCCACCTGCGTGTAATCAAGTCTCCGTATAAATGCACCTGCTCTGTGAGAGTCTCAGGGGTCTCTGCTCTGTGGTAGTCTCAGGGGTCTCTGCTCTGTTAGAGTCTCAGGGGTCTGTATCAAGTGCAGAGAGCATCATGAAGACCAAGGAACACACCAGGCAGGTCCGAGATACTGTTGTGGCAAAGTTTAAAGCCGGATTTGGATACAAAAAGATTTCCCAAGTTTTAAACATCTCAAGGAGCACTGTGCAAGCGATCATATTGAAATGGAAGGAGTATCAGACCACTGCAAATCTACCAAGACCCGGCCGTCCCTCTAAACTTTCATCTCGAACAAGGAGAAGACTGATCAGAGATGCGGCCAAAAGGCCCATAATCACTCTGGATGAACTGCAGAGATCTACAGCTGAGGTGGGAGAGTCTGTCCACAGGACAACAATCAGTCATACACTGCACAAATCTGGCCTTTATGGAAGAGTGGCAAGAAGAAAGCCATTTCTCAAAGATATCCATAAAAAGTCTTGTTTGAAGTTTGCCACAAGCCACCTGGGAGACACACCAAACATGTGGAATAAGGTGCTCTGGTCAGATGAAACCAAAATCGAACTTTTTGGCCACAATGCAAAACGATATGTTTGGCGTAAAAGCAACACAGCTCATCACCCTCAAAACACCATCCCCCCTGTCAAACATGGTGGTGGCAGCATCATGGTTTAGGCCTGCTTTTCTTCAGCAGGGACAGGGAAGATGGTTAAAATTGATGGGAAGATGGAAAGAGCCAAATACAGGACCGTTCTGGAAGAAAACCTGTTGGAGTCTGCAAAAGACCTGAGACTGGGACGGAGATTTATCTTCCAACAAGACAATGATCCCAAACATAAAGCAAAATCTACAATGGAATGGTTCAAAAATAAACGTATCCAGGTGTTAGAATGGCCAAGTCAAAGTCCAGACCTGAATCCAATCGAGAATCTGTGGAAAGAGCTGAAAACTGCTGTTCACAAACGCCCTCCATCCAACCTCAATGAGTGCAAGGAAGAATGGGCAAGAATTTCCGCCTCTCGATGTGCAAAACTGATAGACATACCCCAAGAGACTTGCAGCTGTAATCGCAGCAAAAGGTGGCGCTACAAAGTATTAACTCAAGGGGGCTGAATAATATTGCATGCCCCACTTTTTTAGTTTTTAATTTTTTTAAAAAAGTTTAAAATATCCAATAAATTTCGTTCCACTTCACGATTGTGTCCCACTTGTTGTTGATTCTTCCCCCAAAAATTAGAATTTTATATCTTTATGTTTGAAGCCAGAAATGTGGCAAAAGGTAGAAAAGTTCAAGGGGGCCACAATGCACTGTATCTATTCTGACTGTTCACACTGTGAATTTACTGTACTTTGCTGATGAAATGTCAGGTTTCCTATGAGATGCGTGCATAACAATCGGATGGAGCACACATAATCCGTGTGCCGTGCGATTTTTTTTCTCGCACCCAGTGACTTGCATTGGTGAGTCTCATCCGATATACAGAACAGCACAGAATCATTGAACAACATTAGTCCGAGTGCAATCCGATTTTTTTTTATCAGATTGCTCTAGTCCGATTGATGTGTAGAGGAGAACGAGTCCTTAATTGACTTGTTGCACCACAGGACAAATATGCATCAGATTTCATAAAATTTCCACTTTACTGATTTCCACCCACAAAGCTGGATTGAAAAATCTGCAGTTTCGTTGCTTGTGTGAAGATCACCCTAAAGTGGATATTGCTGCAATTTTTAGACATGCAATAGTAATTTGTCTCTTTTGGCATGGTGGATTTTAGGCACCATTGACTCCCTACTTTCTCATTTTTAAGATCCTGCTTGCTGTCAGTGAATAGTAATATTTTTGTTAGAAACCTTGGTCTATTGTAACCTTACTTACACACCTGGGTGTATCTAGGGCAGACAGTCCCCTGTGTTCTAAATATGGGATCAGCACAAGTTTTCTGATGTGATACTTTGCTACAAAGCGTTGGGGTTTAAGGGGCAACATCTCTCCTTGTGGATAGTGACATGCCAGACATGCCAGTGTAAGGAGACTTACAGGCCATGCATGCTCCTCTGGGAAATTAAAGATGCAAATTGCCTCTTCACAGTGGAAGAGGACTTGAACTCTAGTGCCACCTAATGGAAGTAGCAGTCCTAAAAGTCAATATCGACCCTTTAACGAGCCTTATCATATGACTTAGGATAAAAGCCAAACCAGAATCTCAATTTGCAGACACATGTTTCAGAGGGTTGCCCCTCTTCAGTGCAAATCAAGAGATCTGATTTGGTTGTCTGAGAGGCTTCTGACTGAGGTCTAAGGAAAAATGTCCCTCCTTGTGAACATGCGAGTGTAAGGTGACTAATAGGCCATGCAATGCTCCTCTGGGAAATTAAAAAATGCAAATACAAAGCCCTAAAAGTATTAGGTGCACCTGTTTAAAGCAGATCTGTCACCAGATTTCCAAGTACAAGCTTCATACGTTATTAAATAGAACTCTTAGACCTGATGAGGCTGATGTGCTTACTTTCAGAATCCATGAGGAAATAGCTGTATAATTCGTTGTGAAAGTTTTCCCATTACGCCATAATTTTTTTATTATTATTATTATTTTTTAATATCCAGATCATACAGCCTTTTTGACATGGATTTGTAGAATAAGTACTACAGCCTCATCAAGTCTAAGATTTGATCACATTGGGAAATCTTGTGCAGATCTGCTTTAAGCCTCTAGATGTGAACAAACTTGCTCCTTTACATTTCTATCTCCGGCGCAAGGCATCTTACTTCATCGCATGCTTCATCCAAAAGGCAAAAAGTGTCTTAGAAAGTTTCAGAAGTTCCACTGTACAGTGACAAAAGTTTTATGAGTCACCTCTTTGTATAGCCCAGGATTGGGGTCATATCGAAACCTTACTGCAGAGTGAAGAGCAAAAAACATTGATCAGTACCTTCCTTTTCTGACCTCCAGAATATCCACAATGGCTGATAAAATGTAAAAGAATCTCAGAATAATGTTATTATTTTTTCCTTTTTTTTTTTTTTTACTTCTGGACATGAAAAGGAGGGGTTGTTGTGTGAAGCCCACCTATCCCCGGCTGAAGCGTATTAAAAAAAGACCTTGATTTCAACGCTTAAAATTCCTATCTGCGATTCCGGTATATGGTGTCATGGTGTCAAACTCCTCTCTATTGACAGCGCCCACAATACTAATACAGAGATGCATTCATACAGTCTTTGCCGAATGTGACACCCCCTCCACCGATAATAATAGAGCAGAATGTTGATCAAGTCTGTCATTAAACGCATTGCCACTAATGACGGCTAATTATGATGAAATTTCCGGATGTGGGTGAAACTCCATTATCTAAACAGAGTTTGACCTTCACACTTCTCGCTTTTCCTCTTCGCTTTGTGCCAGCGAATTGTTGTAATGTTACAAAACCGGATTGTGTGGGCTGCGAAGTAAGTAAATCGGCTCCGCAATCGCCTTCCCATTACTCATGTAGTTATATAACGCCAGGTTAACACGTCTTTGCCGGCTTTGCTTCAGCCAGGCAGTTTACAGTTTGCAGTGCAGTTTATTTTGGCACATTCTAGTAAGTGTTTTATCTCACCCCAGATCTAGATTCACAGCTACACAGCTCAGTACTGCTGTATAATGTCCTCCATGCCGCTGCTGTTTCTGAAAATGTGCTACATAGAGAGAGGAGAGCAGGAATCTCTCATGTTTGTGTGGGCTAGGTTCACTGGTTTCCACCCAATAGCTCAGAGACAACTGGAAATAAGAGTGTTGTGTAACAGAATCAGTAACCAGAGGCCATAATGAGGGAACGTTCTTGGCAATACCCAGTATCTTCAGTGATTTAGGGTGAAGAAGAAGTAAACAGTGATCGTGAGCTTCACAAAAAATGGCAAAGCTTTTCCTATATATGACAATGTAATGATGGACAGCAGACGGCTGCACACTGATACCATCCGTGTGTTGTCCATGATTTTCACGGACCCGTAGACTTGTATGGATAATGTTGATCTGTGACTCGGCTCAATAACAGACATGTATCCGTGTTTTTTTTTGCGGACACGTGGTTTGCAAAAAACACAGACGTGAATAACGCCAATGATTTTACTAAGTATTTGTTCTACTTGTGAAAAACACAAAACACATACATGATTCACAGATGTCTGAATAAGCCTTACACATACATGATGTAATTACACACTGTACACATGTATATTTGCACACCCTACATATGTATGACATCATTACACACCTTACATATATAATTACACACATTATACAGTACAGACCAAAAGTTTGGACACACCTTCTCATTTAAAGATTTTTCTGTATTTTCATGACTATGACAATTGTACATTCACACTGAAGGCATCAAAACTATGAATTAACACATGTGGAATTATATACTTAACAAAAAAGTGTGAAACAACTGAAAATATGTCTTATATTCTAGGTTCTTCACAGTAGCCACCTTTTGCTTTGATGACTGCTTTCCACACTCTTGGCATTCTCTTGATGAGCTTGAAGAGGTAGTCACTGGAAATGGTCTTCCAACAATCTTGAAGGAGTTCCCAGAGATGCTTAGCACTTGTTGGCCCTTTTGCCTTCACTCTGCGGTCCAGCTCACCCCAAACCGTCTCGATTGGGTTCAGGTCTGGTGACTGTGGAGGCCAGGTCATCTGGAGTAGCCCCCCATCACTCTCCTTCTTGGTCAAATAGCCCTTACACAGCCTGGAGGTGTTTGGGGTCATTGTCCTGTTGAAAAATAAATGATGGTCCAACTAAACGCAAACCGGATGGAATAGCATGCCGCTGCAAGATGCTGTGGTAGCCATGCTGCTTCAGTATGCCTTCAATTTTGAATAAATCGCAACAGTGTCACCAGCAAAGCCCCCCCACACCATCACACCTCCTCCTCCATGCTTCACGGTGGGAACCAGGCATGTAGAGTCCATCCGTTCACCTTTTCTGCGTCGCACAAAGACACGGTGGTTGGAACCAAAGATCTCAAATTTGGACTCATCAGACCAACGCACAGATTTCCACTGGTCTAATGTCCATTCCTTGTGTTCTTTAGCCCAAACAAGTCTCTTCTGCTTGTTGCCTGTCCTTAGCAGTGGTTTCCTAGCAGCTATTTTACCATGAAGGCCTGCTGCACAAAGTCTCCTCTTAACAGTTGTTGTAGAGATGTGTCTGCTGCTAGAACTCTGTGTGGCATTGACCTGGTCTCTAATCTGAGCTGCTGTTAACCTGCGATTTCTGAGGCTGGTGACTCAGATAAACTTATCCTCAGAAGCAGAGGTGACTCTTGGTCTTCCTTTCCTGGGGCGGTCCTCATGTGAGCCAGTTTCTTTGTAGCGCTTGATGGTTTTTGCAACTGCACTTGGGGACACTTTCAAAGTTTGCCCAATTTTTCGCACTGACTGACCTTCATTTCTTAAAGTAATGATGGCCACTCATTTTTCTTTACTTAGCTGCTTTTTTCTTGCCATAATACAAATTCTAACAGCCTATTCAGTAGGACTATCAGCTGTGTATCCACCAGACTTTTGCACAACACAACTGATGGTCCCAACCCCATTTATAAGGCAAGAAATCCCACTTATTAAACCTGACAGGGCACACCTGTGAAGTGAAAACCATTTCCGGTGACTACCTCTTGAAGCTTATCAAGAGAATGCCAAGAGTGTGCAAAGCAGTCATCAAAGCAAAAGGTGGCTACTGTGAAGAACCTAGAATATAAGACATATTTTCAGTTGTTTCACACTTTTTTGTTAAGTATATAATTCCACATGTGGTAATTCATAGTTTTGATGCCTTCAGTGTGAATGGACAATTTTCATAGTCATGAAAATACAGAAAAATCTTTAAATGAGAAGGTGTGTCCAAACTTTTGGTCCGTACTGTACATGCATGATATAATTACACACATATATGCATGATATAATTACACACTGCATACATGCATGATATAATTACACACTGTATACATGCATGATATAATTACACACATATATGCATGATATAATTACACACATTATACATGCATGATATAATTACACACATTATACATGCATGATATAATTACACACATTATACATGCATGATATAATTACACACTGCATACATGCATGATATAATTACACACTGTATACATGCATGATATAATTACACACATATATGCATGATATAATTACACACATTATACATGCATGATATAATTACACACTGCGTACATGCATGATATAATTACACACTGTATACATGCATGATATAATTACACACATATATGCATGATATAATTACACACATTATATATGCATGATATAATTACACACTGTATACATGCATGATATAATTACACACATATATGCATGATATAATTACACACTGTATACATGCATGATATAACTACACACTGTATACATGCATGATATAATTACAAACATTATATATGCATGACATAACTACACACTGTATACATGCATGATGTAATTACACACATTATACATGCATGATATCATTATACACATTACACATACAGTGGCATGTAAAAGTTTGGGCCCCCCTGGACAAAATTATTGTTATTGTGAACAGTTAAGCAAGTTGAAGATGAAATGATCTCTAAAAGGGCTAAAGTTAAAGATGAAACATTTCCTTTTTATTTTAGACAAAATATATATATATATTTTCATCTTTTACATTTTGAAAATTACAAAAGGGAAAATGGGCCAATGCAAAAGTTTGGGCACCCTTGGAGATTTATGTGCTCAGATAGCTTTGACCAAGGTTTCAGACTTTAATTAGCCTGTTAGGGTTATGACTTGTTCACTGTCATCGTTAGGAAAGACCGGTGATACAAATTTCCAGCTTTATATAAACCCACCCTCCTCCAACTTTGTGCCAAAAAACAGCAGCAATGGGTTCTTCTAAGCAGCTAGTCTTGAAAAGTCTTAGACTCTGAAAATGAAAATGTTGGAGGCCCTCAAAGCAGGAGAAGCCTATAAGAAGATAGCAAAGTGTTTTCAAGTTGCTCTTTCCTCAGTTTGAGATTTAATTAAGAAATGGCAGTTACCAGGAACAGTGGAGGTCAAGATAATGTCTGGAAGACCAAGCAAAATTTCAGGAGAGCTGCTCATAGAATTGCTAGAGAGGCAAATCAGAACCCCCGCTTGACTGAAAAAGACCTTCAGAAAGATTTAGCAGACTCTGGCATTGAGGTACATTGCTCTACTGTTCAGAGACACCTGCACAAATATGGCCTTCATGGAAAAGTCATCAGAAGAAAACCTCTCCTGCATCCTCACCATCAAATTAAGTGTCAGAAGTATACAAAATAACATCTAAACAAGCCTGATTCATTTTGGAACCAAGTTCTGTGGACCAATGAGATAAAATAGAAGTCTGTGGCCACAATGATCAAAGGTGTATGTGTGGAGAAAAAAGGGCACAGAATTTAAGGAAAACATCTCGCCAACCATTAAGCATGGGGGAGGATCAATCATGCTTTGAGGTTGTGTTTCAGCCAATAGCACGGGGAATATTTCACGGGTAGAAGGAAGAATGGATCCAATGAAATTTCAACAAATTCTTGATGCAAACATAACACCATCTGTAAAAACCTGAAGCTAAAAAGAGGATGGCTTCTACAAATGGATAGTAATCCTAAACACAAGTCACAATCCACAATAGACAACCTCAAAACGCGCAAGCTGAAAGTTTTACAATGGCCCTCACAGTCCCCTGATCTGGACATCATTGAAAATCTGTGGCTAGACCTCAAAATAGCAAAGCATGCAAGACGACCCAGGAATCTCACAGAACTGGAGGAATTCTCCAAGGTAGAATGGATGAAAATCCCTCAAACAAGAATTCAAAGACTCTTGTCTGGCTACAAAAAGCGTTTACAAGCTGTGATACTTGCAAAAGGGGGCGCTACTGGGTACTGAACATGCAGGGTGCCCAAAGTTTTGCATCGGCCCATTTTCATTTTTGTAATTTTTAAAATGTAAAAGATGAAAAATAAATAAATATATATATATATATATATAATATACCTAAAATATAAAGGAAATGTGTCATCTTTAACGTTAGCCCTTTTAGAGATCATTTCATCTTCAACTTGCTTAACTGTTCACAGTGGCAATAATTTTAACAAGGGGTGCCCAAAATTTTACATGCCACTGTATATGCTATAATTACACACATTATCCATGTATGATATAATTGCACACATTACACATGTATGAAATACAATTACACACATGATATAGTTACCTGCATTACACATCTATGACATAGTTGCACACCCAAACATGTTGCAGCACAATTCTGTTTCACTGTGACCTTTCATTATTATGACTATGTAGTGGTAATGTCAGCGGCACCCCCTGCAGAGAACTTCACCCTAAATGCAGACCCTGGTCCTGGGGTCTCACAGCAGACTCCAGACTCCCCCCTGAGATGAAGAGGAGAGATAGATAAGAGTGATGTGGGTGGTAAATGCCATTTCTCCTGACCTTGGTGCTAATGAGCCTGAAACTGAAACAAGACAATTTACATGTGTCTACAATATTAATTATTTATGTCTATAGAGCACCGGAGAACAGCGGGGGGTCCGCACGTATTCATTTATAAAGCCCTCTACTGTCTCCTCCGGTATCCAGGTCTGCACATTATTATAGCTTCATGATTGTTAACCGTCATATCATTCCCAGGTCCTTATAATACCAGTATCATCCATTTCACTAAGTATAGCATAACATACCAGCTGTACGTATCTATATATATAATCGTCTTATCCCGTCTGTCTGTCCTGGAAATCCCGCGTCGCTCATTGGTCCGGCAGCGGCCATTCAGCGCCGCGGGATTTCTGAAAAAAGATGGCGGCCGTTAACGGCTCATCTGGCGGACGGAGGTCAGCGGCGATGCAGCGGGGAGATGAGCGGCGCTAGCAGCACAACTACCCCGACCGGCGCCGCTGACCTCCATGCGGCTAACGTCGGAAGATCAGCAGCTTGGCCCGCTGATCTCCGACAGGAAGTGTGAACGGAGGACCGGGGAGCGGCGCCACCGGTCGGGATGCTTCTGCTGCGAGCAGCCGCTCATCTCCCGGCTTCACGCAGCAGAAGGAGCCGCATAGGCAGCGCTGCTCCCCGGTCCTCGTTAATACGGAGCCGCACAAGCAGCGCCGCTCCCGGGCCCACACTAATACGACGCTGATTGGTCGCGGTGGCCGGCCGCGACCAATCAGCGAGATGGCCGGCAAATTTAAACGCCGCTCTGCTGATTAATCGCGGCCTGCCACCGCGGCCAATCAGCGAGATGGGCGGCAAATTTAAACGCCGCTCTGCTGATTGGTCGCGGTGGCCGGCCGCGACCAAAGAGGGAGATAGGCGGCAAATTTAAACGCCGCTCTGCTGATTAATCGCGGTGGCCGGCCGCGACCAAAGAGGGAGATGGGCAGCAAATTTAAACGCCGCTCTGCTGATTAATCGCGGTCGCCAGCCGCGACCAATCAGCGATATAGGCTGCAAATTTAAACGCCGCTCTGCTCATTGGTCGCGGTGGCCGGCCGCGACCAATCAGCGAGATTGGCACTAAATTTAAACACCGCTCTGCTGATTGGTCGCGGCCGCCGGCCGACCGCGACCAATCAGCGAGATTGGCGCCAAACTTAAACAACGCTCTGCTGATTGGTCGCGGCTGCCGGTAACCGCTACCAATCAGCGAGATTGGCGCCAAATTTAAACAACGCTCTGCTGATTGGTCAATTTTATCGCCAAATTTAAACAAGCTCTCCGGTCCTCACTAACACAGTTCGCTGATTGGTTGCGGCCGCCACCCGTGACCAATCACCGATATTGCCGCCAAATTTAAACACCGTTTTGCTGATTAGTCGCGGTTGCCGGCCGCGACCAATCAGCGATTTTGGCGCCAAATTTAAACAACGTTCTGCTGATTGCGCCCGGTCGGCCGCATACATATTCTAGAATACCTGATGCGTTAGAATCGGGCCACCATCTAGTATAACTATATACAGGAGATGCCCAGGTTATACCAGCTGGACATATATCATTATATACAGAAGATGCCCAGGTTATACCAGCTGTACATATATAATTATTAGTGATGGGCGAGCACTTAAATGCTAGTGTGCTCGATGCTCGGGTCGAGCACATTGGAATACTCGGGTGCTCGACCCGAGCAACGAGCCCAATGTAAGTCTATGGGAAACTCGAGCATTTTTCCGGCGGCTCCCCCCAGCGGTCTGCAGAGGGACTAAAAATTGCCCAAATCGATGGGAACAGTGCTCAAATGGCATGGGAACAGCATGGGGAAGACCCCTGGAAGCATTTCTGACTCCCAGGTCACTGCTGTCAACAACGTTGTCAGAGTATTATGCCACTTTTACGGACTCACAATAAAACATTACAAAGACGAAACTTAAATGGATTTTCCTGGGAAATATGTTAAGGAACATCCTTTCCAGGGTAATGACTTGTATATAAGGCAAAATAAATAACCAAAAACAAAAATACTCCTCCACACCTTGGGCTATGTTCACATGTAGCGTTTTTGATGCGTTTTTGCATTGCTTTCAACCAAGACAAATGCATTCACCAGGAAATGTAATTTTAACATTTTACAACCTTATCTGGCCATGTGGTGTGTGACACATCATCAGACACACATGCATACAGTGCTGAAAAGACATGGGAACAGCATGGGGAAGACCTCTGGAAGCATCTCTGACACCCAGGTCAAGGCCTAAAAGTGTGCCCATCATAAGTGATCCTTGGCGCATGCGAAGATGCCTCCCGCCATGCACCTGTCGTTGCAGACTTGCAACAATCACCGTCCACCTCCTTGTCCCACTTTTGCGTTCAGTTGTCCCTACCCCATTCCTTGGATTGCAAGCGTAAGTATGCAGCCAGCCACGCACCCACAGGCTGCAATACTATACTGCCAAATTTTTGACAGCGGCTTGCACTTGAAATGTGGCCTTTTAGGCACGTGGAGGCGGGAGCTTTTCACTACCTCATGCCAGCGGCAGCCGAGTGTCCATACTCGGTCCCCAGCCACCACTATATTTCCCGGTATCGCCTCCACCTTCCACAAGCATGGGTCCCACAACATTACCCATGCCCTCCCCAGTGCACTTACTGGGAAGGACCGCCTAACCACAAACACGTGGACAGGTGAATGTGGCCAGGGACGGTACGGAGCCAGTCCACAACTTTTTTTGCTAAGAGTTGTATTTAGCTCCGTGAAAGGACTGGCATAGAGGGAAACCGTATCTACCCTGCGTGTCATTTCTCCCAGGAAGTCCTGTAATTGAGCTTGTTGCAGAAGCAATGGCAGCCCGTCCAACATCAACTCGCACTTGTTGGAGGTGCTTTAACACACACACACATCTTTCTTTGCGCATTTAATTTCTTGAATACAGAGTTGGACAATGGCCTGATCTGTAATGCGTTTTGAGAAATAACATGCAGAAGCATGGCCAATCCACATTAAAAAAGCAGCCATACAGTGTCCAGGAACCTTCCCCCACACTTTTCTTAGCCAGGGCTGCTTTTCGGCAGGGTCAGACGGGCCCACCAGAGAACCGGAGACTGCTCAGGCGGGCCCTGGATTCTCCTTCAGGAGAGTTCATAGTGCAGAGGTGAGGCCATGATGATGATAGAGGCCACCATCTGCTTAGTTTTCTGTTACTTGGAATGCAAGTGCAAGTATGCAGCCAGCCACCCACCCACCCACAGGCCGCAACACTAAACTGCCAGATTTCTGGGCAGCTCTTTGCACTTGAAATATGGCCTTTTGTAACATACCTGGTAGCGGGCTTGCATGGTGCACCATCTCTCACCATGCAAGATTGCAAACTTGATTTTCAGTCCAGTCTGCTAGCCTGGCTTCTATTCATGCTGTCTGTTTGTCTCTGTTCTGACTGCTTAGGGCGGCGGCCCGGTTACTTCCTGTTTCTTGTAGCTGCTGTGGGCACACCCCGAATGCGTCCTCAGCCTATTGCTGTCTGTCACTGGATATTTAAACCAGCTTCACCTGGAAGCTGGTGCCTGAGCAACTCTATCATTCAGTGTGCTCCTTGACTCTGAATGTGCCAGGTCCTGTTCTGTGTTTTCTTGCCTGTCTGTCCGCCTTCCTGGAGGCTGTATTTCCAGGCCAGTCTGAACACGCTCCTAGCCTGTTCGTCCTGCCCTCTAGGGGCCGCATACCCAGACCTGCTCCTGTATCTCGCTGCAGTGTCAGTTCCTGTCTGAACACTCAGTTCCTGTCTGAACTCTCTCCTAGCCTGTTACCTGTTTTTCTCTAGGTCCGTACCTTCCCTTTTTATGCAGAGTCTGTACCTGCACCTAACTCCTACTCGCTGTCTCTGTAGTTCCGTTTGTGAGTTTAGAGTCCACTCGCTACTTCATTGCAAGTATCTTGTGTGTATCTGGTTCTGCCTTTCCCTTCCTGTCTGTTCCGTGTGAACAGAGCCCTGTCCCCTCTGCTCTGCCTTTGCTCACCGCTCTGGCGGTTTCTGCCCGCTCTGCCTTGCTCACCGCTCCGGCGGTTTCTGCCCGCTCTGCCTTGCTCACCGCTCCGGCGGTTCTTGCCTGCACTGCCTTGCTCACCGTTCCGGCGGTTCTTGCCTGCTCTGCCTTGCTCACCGCTCCGGCGGTTCTTGCCTGCTCTGCCTTGTTCACCGCTCCGGCGGTTCTTGCCTGCTCTGCCTTGCTCACCGCTCCGGCGGTTCTTGCCTGCTCTGCCTTGCTCACCGCTCCGGCGGTTCTTGCCTGCTCTGCCTTGCTCACCGCTACCGGCGGTTCTTGCCTGCTCTGCCTTGCTCACCGCTCCGGCGGTTCTTGCCTGCTCTGCCTTGCTCACCGCTCTGGTGGTTCTGGCCTGCTCTGCCTTGCTCACCGCTCTGGCGGTTCCTGCCTGCTCTGTCTTGCTCACCGCTCCGGCAGTTCTTCTCTGCTCCGCCTTGCCCACCACTCCGGCGGTTCCTCTCTGCTCTGCTTGTCTACCGCATCTGCGGTTCTGTTCCTGAATCCCAGTCTGTACTGGACCCTATCCAGCCTGTGCTCTAACCTGCTAGTACCTCTCCATCTGCACGCCAGCCATACTTGTCAGTATCCCCCTGTCTGCATACCAGCCATGCCTGCCAGTATCCTCCTGTCTGCACTCCAGCCGTGCCTGCCAGTGCCCACCTGTCTGCATGCCAGCAGTGCCTGCCAGTGCCCACCTGTCTGTGTGCCAGCCTAGCTGGCCTGTTCCTGTATTCCCCTGTGTGGGTCAACAGCCGTGTCCGGGGTCTGGCCTGGAGTAGCACCTGGTCCCTCTGCTCGGTTCCTCCCTGGTGCACGGCGTTGTAGCCGTCGTGCGACCTTGGTCGGATCGGGTTGATCCTTAGTCACGCCCCTCCAGGCACTCTCCGGTACATGGCACAGTGGAATCACTAAATCACGCACACGCCAGTCAGCCCGGGCGTGTGCATAACACCTTTTAAGCTCGTGGAGGCGGAAGCTTTTCACAACCTTATACAAGCGGCGGCCGGGTGTCCATACTCGGTCCCCAGCCGCCACTATATTTCCCGGTATCGCCTCCGCCTTCCACAAGCACGGGTCCCACAACATTACCCGTGCCCTCCCCAGTGCACTTACTGGGAAGGACCGCCTAACCACAAACACGTGGACAGGTGAATGTGGCCAGGGACGGTACGGAGCCAGTCCACAACTTTTTTTGCTAAGAGTTGTATTTAGCTCAGTGAAAGGACTGGCATAGAGGGAAACCGTATCTACCCTGGGTGTCTTTTCTCCCAGGAAGTCCTCTAAAGCTGCTTGCACTTGAAATGTGGCCTGAACATTACTGCTGGTACTTTTCTGTGGGAATTTGCTTGCCTTCTACCAGCATGGAATATTTCCAGCAAACTATGGTACGACGCCATGGTATTAGCACTGCCCCCAGTACCAGTAGCGAAGCCATCCCCAATTTCCTTCTCAGGAATTTTATTTGGTAGACTGAGTGGCTGCCCAAATACATTTTCTCACAAAGGAGCTGAAGATAGAGTGGCAGTAGGTGCAAGTTCTGTTAGATATTAGAGGGTGAACGGCAGCACATTGGATCAGTGGTTAGCACTGAAGCCTTGCAGCTCTGGGATCCTGGGTTCGAATCCCAGCAAGGACAAAATCTGCAAGGACTTTTTATGTTCTCCCCGTGTTTGCGTGTGTTTCCTCCTCAGTTAAAAAGCAACTATAGAGTGTCCGGGAACCTTCCCACACACTTTTCTTAGCCAGGACTGCTTCTCAGCAGGGTTGGACGGTCCCACCAGAGAACCCTCTGGTGTGCCTTGGCTTCTACCTCAGAAGAGATAGCGCTAACTTTGCAGCTGCTATGGGGCTCTTGAGCGAGTGAGAAAGGTTAGCCCTCAGAATCAAATCCTCTGGTGGATACAATGTTTTTCAATCTGAAACAGCTTCTCAGTGGGAGTTGTATTTCACCACAGCCATATTGTTTAGCTCAGTGAAAGGGCTGGCATAGAGGGAAACCGTATCTACTCCGGCTGTCATATCTCCGTCACCAGGTTCCGCCGATTGTCACACACGACCATGCCTGGCTGTATGTTCAGCGGTGAGAGCCACAGATAAGGCTGCTGTGTTACAGCTTTCAACAACTCTGCAGCGCTGGGCGGTTTGTCACCTAAGCATTAAGCATGTTATCTTCAGCACAGCCTGTTGCCACTTGGCCAAGGCAGTGCTGCAGTGCTGTCAGATTGTTACTGATGCGATCATTTCGGAGATGGAGGTGGAGGTGCATGAGCTGAGCAATGTGATTACATTGAGGTTAAATTGGTGATGCTGTTTTTTATACTAAAGAAAGATCCTATTGTTTTATTTTTTTTACGTTATTTCTTAAGACAAATGCATTCACCGGGAAATGTCATTTTAACATTTTACAACCTTATCTGGCAATGTGGTGTGTGACACATAATCAGACACATCCTGTTTTATTTATGATGGAGGGACTCTGAAAGCCATAAAGCCTATTTTTACAGGGACATCAGACAGCCCTTACTATTCTTAAAAGGCCAGCAGTTGGCCCTAGCTGTTGTTAGAGAGTCATCAGCCGGCTATGCTTTGTTGTTCCCATTATTAACAAGTGGGTCTCCTATACTGTTATTGCGTATCCAGTGACTGCAAGGGCTGCCAAAAATTTGGACGCAACCCAATACCCCTTTGAAGAGACATAGAGGAGGGTCTCAGTAAAAAAAATGTTCCCATTATAAAAGAGCTGGTCTCCTAAAGTGGTAATGCCCATGCTGTGACAGCAAGGGCTGCCAAAATTTGAGAAAAACCCCACTAAGAAGTTAAAGACACATGGAGCAGGGCCACAGTAACAAGGTACGACATGTTCCCTTTAGAAAGGAGAGGGTCTGCTATACAGTTATAGGGTATGCAGTGAGTCCAACGGCTGACCAATTTTAGGAAAAACCCCACTAAGAATTTAAAGACACACGGAGCAGGGCCACAGTAACAAGGTATGACATGTTCCCATTAGAAAGGAGAGAGTCTCCCATAGTGTTGGCCTATTCAGTGAATGCAAGGGCTGCCAAAAATTTGGAGGCACTTCAATGCACCTTGGAAGAGACGTGGAAGAGGGCCTCATAAAAAATGTTCCCATTAGAAAGGAGCGGGCCTCCTATACTTGTAATGCCCATGCACTAAGTGTATGGGCTGACAAACATTTACCCCTGGGGGGTATACATGAACATACTGTATAAAAATTTGTTTTTACGGGCATCATAAACACCCGTTAAAAAAATCATGTGGGTGTTGCATCACGGACCACGGTCACCCTGGTGATATGGTGGTGGAGGATGAGGAGAAGGAGGAGGACAAGAGCAAATAGACAAAATCAGGAAGCGTATACCCATGTGTGGGTGTGAAAAGGTGCATGGGAATACACCTCCCAAAAAAAGACACTGGATTTGAGTTATGTTACACTGCTATCATTCGGTGGTGTTGAGAAGTCTGGCCCAATCCAGCCCTTGTTCATTTTTATAAGAGTCAGCCTGTCAGCATTTTCATTGACAGGAGATACCCAGGTTATACCAGCTGCACATATATAATTATATACAGGAGATGCCCAGGTTATACCAGCTGTACATATATAATTATATACAGGAGATGCCCAGGTTATACCAGCTGTACATATGGCAGGTCGTCTTTATGGATATTTCCTTTACACCCATCTATTGGCACTGACGACTGGCGTACTCGTACATACTAATGGCCGCTGTCGATACTGTTCTCTGAGACCGAAGATTTATGAATAAACTTCTGCTTTTACTGTTGTGGAAAACAAAACTGATGAAAAAACAGAGGAATTGAAGCAATTCGATACATCAAGGCAAAGTGCTGTTTTGCAAAATGTCACCTATCAGATCATTTCTGCAGTTGATTAATCTCCTGTTTTCTGCTCTTGGTAAATTTCCCAGCAAAAGTTCCATAAAATGGAAGATTGATGAAGCAGAGCCCTGGCCGTTATATCACCGCGCTGGTCTCATAAGTAAATATACATCTTACATATTCCATTACTTCACAGCTCGTTCTGCAGCTACTGTCCACCTGTAAATAAAGGCGTCAGTCACACCATGAATTAGTGTTACCTAGGATTAGGGAAGAGGAACATGCGAGGAAACTATAAACCTACACGGTCATTGGCTCATACAATGGTGATGGCTCAGGACGGAGGCATCCAAAAATTATCCCCTACTGTACATCCTTCTAATGCAGAAATATGACTGACCACCTGTACACACTCACTGGACCCACAAACCTGCCGGGGGTGTATACAGTGCCCTTTGTACTTATGCTCCGGAATGAATGGAGACCAAAATGGCTGCCAAATCCATTCTGGTATAACCTGGGTATCTTCTGTATACGTATATTAAGTACAGTATTTATACCCTGTGAACTTTTGCACATTTTTTCAAGTTACACCAACAAACTTAAATGTATTTTAGTGGGATTTTATTTGATTCCAACACACATACAGTACATAGTTTTATAAATATTTTAAAAATATAAAGCTGAAAATTATTATGTGCATTAGTATTCACCCCCCCCTGTAGTCTGACGCCCCTAAATAAAATCCTAAGTGACCAATCTCCTCCAGACGTCACATAATTAGTACATTGTGTCCACATGTGTGTGATTTCTTCTCAGAATAACTACAGCTGATCTATGAAGGCCTCAGATGTGTTTTTGAGAACATTGGGGATCAAACAGCATCATGAAAACCAAGGAGCCCACCAGACAGATCAGGGATAAAGCTGAAAACCAAGGAGCCCACCAGACAGGTCAGGGATAAAGTTGTGGAGAAGAGTAAAGCAGGGTTAGGTTATGAAAAAATAACGCAAGCTCTAAACATCTCATGGAGCACTGTGCAATCCATCATCCAAAAATGGAAGGAGTACAGCATAACTGCAAACCTACCAAGACATGGCCGTCCACCTAACCTGACATCACAAACAAAAGGAGCACTAATTGGAGAAGCAGCTGAGAGGCCCATGGTCACTCTGGAGGAGCT
The DNA here is from genome assembly GCF_046119375.1 of Phyllobates terribilis. Taxonomy (NCBI): domain Eukaryota; kingdom Metazoa; phylum Chordata; class Amphibia; order Anura; family Dendrobatidae; genus Phyllobates; species Phyllobates terribilis. The sequence goes on from NW_027362774.1 coordinate 11,860,401, forward strand.
GCAGAGATCCACAGATCAGGGAGAGAATATGTCCACAGGAGAACTATACTCCACAAATCCAGCCTTTATGGAATAGTGTCAAGAAGGAAGACATTTTTGAGAGCAAGCCATAAGAAGTCTGTTTGCAGTTTGCAAAGAGCCATGTAAGGGACACAGCGAGCATGTGGAAGAAGGGGCTCTGGTCAGATGAAACCAAAGGAGGACTTTTTGGGCTAAATGCAAAATGCTATGTGTGTTGGAGAACTAACACTGCATATCATCCTGAAAACACCATCCCCACCGTCACACATGGTGGTGGCAGCATCATGCTGTAGGGAGGCTTTTCTTCATAAGGGACAGGAGAGTTGGTTAGAATTGTTGGGAAGATGGATGGAGCTAAATACAGGGCAGTCCTGGAGGAAAACCTGTTAGAGGCTGCAGAAGACGTTTGCCTTGGGCGTAGGTTCACCTTCCAGCAGGACAGCGACCCTCAACCTCCTGCCCGAGCTAGAATGGAGGGTTTAGATCAGAGCATATTCCTGTGTGTGAACGGCGCAGTCACAGTCCAGACCCAAATCCCACAGAATCTGTGACAAGACGTGAAAATCACTGATCACAGACGTCTCCATCCAATCTCACTGAGCGAGAGTGCAAAGAAGAAGGGGAAAATGTAACCTGTAGATGTACAAAGCTGGAGATACCCCAAAAGACTGCAGCAAGAGGTGGAGAGACATGCCCCAATAGACTTCCAAACATAATTGCAGAGAAAGGTGGTCTCACAAAGTACTGACTCTGAGGGCTGAATACAAATGCACCTTACAATTTTCAGATTTATATTTTAAAAATAATTAGAAAAACATATATCATTTCCTTTTACATGTCACAAATACTTGTTACTTTGTGTTGGTATATCACATATAATCAGGGGCATACATAGAAATCATGGGACCCCATACCAGAAGTCCTAATTGTCCCCCTACCCACAAAAAAAAATAATTTTCAGCGAGGCCACATATTCCACAGCTTTACAACCCTTACAAAATAATTTTGCCCCTTTTGAAGCCTCTTAGTGTTCCCACAACCTATGATAGCCCTTTCTTGGCCCCCATAAAGTGTGATGTCAACATATTTGCCCACCTTAAGATAACCTCACAGTGAATTTCCCTACAGTACTTACCGCATGCAGTATGATGATCCTACAATACCTTGTGCAAAGTATGATACTTCCACAGTGACCCCCACACAGAATAGTGGCCCTAACACAGCCTTCTACACAATATTATGGCCCCCACACTGCCCTCCATACAGTATGATGGTCCTCCATACAGTTTAGTGATCCCCACCCAAACCTACACACTGTAAAAAGGGGCCCGCACAGCCCACCACACAGTATAATGGACCCCGCCCAACCCTGCAAATATAATTGGCCCCCAAACAGCCCTCCAAATAGTATAATTGACCCATACACAGCCCTCCAAACAGTATAGTGGCCATCACACAGCCCTCCAAACAGTATAATGGGCCCCACATAGTCCTCCCAATAGTATGATGCCCCCACAAATAGCCCTGGAAATAGTATGATGGCCCCCTAAGTAGCATGATGGCCACCACATAGCACTTTAAATAGTATAATGGCCTCCACACAGCTCTCCAAACAGTATAACTGATGACCACACATACCCCTCCAAACAGTATAATGGCCCCCACATACTCCTCCAAATAGTATGATGCCCCCACAAATAGCCCTACAAATAGTAAGGTGGCCCCACAAATAGCCCTGCAAATAGTATGGTGGCCCCCTAAGTAGCATGATGGCCCTCACATAGCACTTTAAATAGCATGATGGCCTCCACATAGTACTTCAAACAATATGATGGCCCTCAAATAGCCCTCCAAATAGTATGATCCCCCCCCCCAAATAGTATGATGGCCTTCACATAGCTCTCCAAACAGTATAGTGGCCACCACATAGTCCTCCAAGTAGTATGATGCCCCCCCCCCCACATAGTTGTCCAAATATTATGATAGCCCTCCACATAGCCTTCCAAATAGTACAAAATGAAACCCCACATAATCTTACAAATAGTATGATGATCCCCTGGATAGTGTGAAGGCCTCTTCACATAGCCCTCTAAATAGTATGAGGGCCCCCACATAGCCCTCCAAATAGTATGATGGTCCCCTAGATAGTGTGATGGCCCCCACATAGCCCTCTAAATAGTATGAGGGCTCTCACATAGCCCTCCAAATAGTATGATGGTCCCCTGGATAGTGTGATGGCCCCCACATAGCCCTTCAAATAGAATAATGGGCCCCCACATAACCCTCCAAATAGTATGATGGCCCCCACATAGCCCTCCAAATAGTATAATGGCCCCCCACATAGCCTCTTCACATAGCCCTCTAAATAGTATGAGGGCCCCCACATAGCCCTCCAAATAGTATGATGGTCCCCTGGATAGTGTGATGGCCCCCACATAGCCCTCTAAATAGTATGAGGGCCCTCACATAGCCCTCCAAATAGTATGATGGTCCCCTGGATAGTGTGATGGCCCCCACATAGCCCTCCAAATAGAATAATGGGCACCCACATAACCCTCCAAATAGTATGATGGCCCCCACATAGCCCTCCAAATAGTATAATGGCCCCCCACATAGCCCTCCAAATAGTATGATGGCCCCCCACATAGCCCTCCAAATAGTATGATGGCCCCACAAATAGTCCTCCAAATAGTATGATGGCCCCACAAATAGTCCTCCAAATAGTATTATGGCCCCACAAATAGCCCTCCAAATAGTATAATGGCCCCCCAAGTAACATGATAGCCCCCACATAGCACTTCAAATAGTATAATTGGCCCCACACTGCTCTCCAAACATTATAATTGACCACCACACACACCTCCAAACAGTATAATGACCCCCACATAGTCCTCCAAATAGTATGATGCCCCCCAAATAGCATGGTGGCCTCCTAAGTAGCATGATGGCCCTCACATAGCACTTCAAACAGTATGATGCCCCCCAAATAGTATGATGGACTTCACAAAGCACTCCAAATAGTGTAATGGCCCCCTAAGTAGCATGATGCCCCCAACATAGCCCTCTAAATAGTATGATGGCCTCCAGATAATATGATGGCCTCCATGTAGCCCTCCAAATAGTATAATACCCACCCAACATAGCCCTCCAAACAGTATAGTGGCCACCACATAATCCTCCAAATAGTATGATGGCTCCCCCACATAGCTGTCCAAATATTATGATAGCCCTCTACATAGCCTTCCAAATAGTATCCTCCAAATAGTATGATGGCTCCCCCACATAGCTGTCCAAATATTATGATAGCCCTCTACATTGCCTTCCAAATAGTACAAAAAGGCCCCCACATAACCTTCCAAATAGTATGATAACCCCACATAGCCTTACAAATAGTATGATGAGCCCCTGGATTGTATGATGACCCCCCCAAATAGTGTGAAGGCCACTGTCAGGGATCACCACACAGACAGAGGGATGACACCGGGGAGATCACGCGATATCTCACCATGCCGTTACACTATCTTACTACGTGGATATCGGCAAGCAACCAGTGAGCATATGGCATCATACCTCGGGGATTCTAATGCATGGAATCCGTGTTTAACGCCCTCTGTATGGTCACTGTCAGCTTCACGATAGCCCGATTATTATTATTCTCTGTCACCACCGGCCGAGTTTGAAATATATACTGAACTAGCGGTGGACGCCGCGTTCTAGCTCCCAGACCATTTTGTACAGCATCACAGATTAGTGATGCACATCACCTGAAGCCCATCGCCCATTCTCTCCCTCCACACCTGAGTTTTTCAGCAGTCTGACCACAATGATGAAGGCCTTATGTTTAGGCCGAAACGTTTGTTTTGATTTTGGACTGCATTAAATTCAATATAAATTCATCATATTTTGAGTGCCGAGGTTATTTCACAAGTATTTGGGTTTGGACCCTACTGTGCACCAGTCCAGTTGTGCGGCGTTTTCTCTTTATGAAATATAATACAGGCCTGGCCGGACGCCTGCGTTTTGGTAACGTATTCGGGGAAGGGAACGGATTACAGAACAAAAGAAACAGGACTATTAAAATTTATATTTAATCCAAAAGGGAGGCAGTGTTTAGGAAAAATATATACAAGGATGTTACAAAGGAGACATTAAAATACATAAGCAGTTACATAAAATAAACAGGATAAAAGAAGATAACTTACACTATACGATCGCTGAGACGATTCAATATAGGTGGAGGAGGGGCTCTCCAGTTGGATTATGCTGTTATCGAACAGGACCCATTGCTTATAATTCTTATTTCCCCCTGACAATGAGTGCTTCTGTACTGTCCATGAGTTCTCTTATACCTAAGGGGAGATCTGGCCACACGCCCCTTGTGGTGACATCATGTGGGCCCGTCTCCACCCTGTACATTTTTATTAAAAACGCTAACTTCTGCAATAACTTATCACGCGTTGATCGCAGAAGCTTGCAAATGATGCCATTTTTTCCCTTTTTATCTTCAGTTAGAGACCACACACCGCATAGCTGCAGTCTGCTATTCTGGTGTTTTTGCGCTTCAGCTCTATGTAGCGTTTTTCCGGGCCAGAAAAATATCCCTTTCATTCCATCGCTGATTTTACCTCTAAAAATATAGGTCCCGTTATCACCAGATGTATGAAACTCACAATATTTCATATTTCATATCTGAGTTGACCTGGCTATAGCTGGTGGCCGGGAATTGTTTGTGAGTGCCTTTGAACTTCACGAAATATTTCCTCTTTCCTCCAAACTCTGGCCTGGGAGAAGGTGTCAATCTGTCTCAGGTCTGTGTTGAGAGGAAATACATTTACATTTTAGTTAGCTTGTACCTGTTCTTGGCTGGAATTTGTGTAAGGCCTCCCTCATGACTGTGTTAATTGGGGCTTTTGTGCTGAGCAGAAGGGGAATAAGGGAGGGGGCCTCCACATGGCACGCCAAATAATTGTCATGATAGGTATGAGAAGGACCCATCATATGTCGAGGGGAAAAGGGGGGAAGCCTGCAACTAGGGAAAGAGGGAGTGGAGACCCCTAGGTAAATCTTACAACACCCTGGCTCACCTAACGTCCCTAAATAGGTTCCTCACCTATCGCCGAGCAGGATACCTAATCCCTACTGAGCCTAGAGCTAGGCCCTAGGTAAGGAGGGGGAGGGGTGAACACTAGTCAGCCCCACTGCAACTAAAGACAAACAAGATACACTTATCTTTGAGGAAACACCAGAGCAATCATGACAACGATCACAAAAGAACTCCAAGAAGAAACTAGCCGACTGCTAGAACTCCAGGCCTGAACAGAGGAAAATGCTTCTATCAATTGCGATTCTCTGGAGAGACTGGGTGTTATTTAATGGTCCAGCAAGAGTGTGTTAATTAGCAGCAGAAAGGAGAGCTCACAGCTGGGACCTAGAGAGGGAAGGATCGTGAAAGGATCAGGAAGATGTCTGCAAAGCCAAGCGCAATGACCTACAGCCGGATCCAGAACAACTGTTTGTCACACCCGACACACCTGTGACAATAGCATGATGGCCCCCGACATAGCCCTTCAAATAGTATGATGGCCCCACAAATAATCCTCTAAATAGTATGATGATGGCCCCACAAATAGTCCTCCAAATAGTATGATGGCCCCACAAATAGCCCCCCAAGTAACATGATGGCCCCCACATAGCACTCCAAATAGTAAGATGGCCCCCAAAAAGCACTCCAATTAGTATGATGGCTCCCCAAGTAGGATTGTTACAATCCACCTTTCGTGTCTTCCCTATTTCCTCATAGATTGTAAGCTTGCGAGCAGGGCCCTCACTTCTCCTGGTATGTGTTGATTTATGTGATTATTGTTATTCTGTAATGTCTTTTATTGTCTGTACAATTCCCCTCTAAAATGTAAAGAGCTGCGGAATATGTTGGAGTAATAGAAAAAAAAAAATATATTATTATTATAGGATGATGGGCCTCACAAATCACTCTGATTAAAAAAAAAACTCTTGCGGTTCCCCTGCTGCTCTGATCTCTGCCGTCTGTGGTCTGCACTGCTCAGCACAGTGGTCGCGATATAATGATGTCATCGCTCCCACTGCTCTGAGTCGTCCGACGTACAAGCAGAATGATGCAGGAGGAAGTGTCAGCTGACGGCCCCCTCTTCGATCATTGCTTTTAACCGTATCTGCATCCGTGTACTCTGCTGCTATTAGCGGTACGTCACTGAATGTAATTCCAATAAAAAGTCAAGTTTGTGGGTCTAACGTGAAAAAATGTGATTGTTCCTGGGTAGAAAGATGTGGAGGAAAAAGGGAAAGAGAGCACTACCTGAGCGTAGTAAGTAGAGACTAAAAATTTTAAAAGAATAAAAAATCTTTTATGCTCACCTGAGCACGTTGTGCTGATAGGCACAACTCTATTAGAGGAACTTGTCCGTTATTAGGGTTCTCAGACCACGGTTTGCAGCTCTTCCATAGATGGTGGTGGTATATTTGTCCTACCCGACAGACAGCCACCACCTGAACAAATTGAGACAAATGGATTCTGAAGGCGCTCCTGTGGCGCCCCTGACGGTTCGACCGCCACAGGGATGCTGCACTTCTCTAATGGAGTGTAATGTTCCTCCTTTGAGGTAAGAACAGTGTGATGGTCAGGACCTCACCTCCACATTCAACACCACAGTTCTCCCACTTGGCGCCAAAAGTGCGGACCGCCCCTTCCATCAGAAACTGTCCGTGGGGTAATGCCCGTCAAACCGGATGGGCTGAACGAAGGCGGGCCTGTCAGCATGCCACCCTGGAGCCGCCCCGAAAGAGGAGGAAAGAGAAAAATAACAAGGTGCGGCCATTGCAGTTGGAGTTTGGCGACCTTCAGGAGTGGACATGGACGCTGCTGGAGCGCAACAAACGGAGCCTTCCGAACCCTATCCAGGCCCTTCCCCAAGCAGGGAGCGAAGCGGCACCAGACTTACAGCGGGAGATATAGCATTTCTCCACCAAGAAGCCCTGGGTCTTGCACGGAGACTGGATGAGGCCCAGAAGGCGGCGTCTGCTGCGTGGCGGGAAGACATGCCGCTGCCAAGGAGCTGAAGCTCAGGGAGAAGCGGTGACAGAGGTCGCGAGCGGCATTGAGGCGGGTGAGTGTACTACCCCTGCCCCGGCAGCTGAACCTACCGTACCCATACTGGACCTCATGGCCGAATATCTCCTGCTCGGCGCGGTCACCTGGGAGCAGGTCTTTGCCCCGGAGCTGCAAGCATCAGCTATAGGCGGAGACCTGCACTGCCGCCCAACTCCCGAATCGGAAGCGCCTGAGGCTGCTGGGGTGTCCACCGACCCCAACACGGACTGCTTCGTACTTGCAGAGGACCCGCAGCAACCCCTTATGACACCGCTACCAGCACCGACAGTCACCTGGCCGGCGGCTGAGGAGTTGTCCTGGGACAACCAGGGGGGGGACCTGATGGGCTTCCCCCGGGAGACCCGGGCTGAAGCGCAGAGGAGGAGCGAGCGGTGCCGTGAGCAGATTCTCCAACTCACACGGGAGCAACGCCAGAGGGAGATCCGCTGCGAGCGGCTCGAGGTGCGGGCCAAGGCTGCAAAGTCCCGGGCCCGACAGGAAGAGGCAACCCGTCCAAGCCCCCGCGTGGAAGGGCAAGTCGTCCGCTTCCACCATGAGGGGGGGTGGGGGTTCATAAGGAGCCCCCATTATCAGGACGATGTCTTCGTCAGCAGGCGGGACGTCGAGCCGCGTCTGAAAAAGGGACACCCTGGCCGGAACCTCTTCCCGGGTGACGTAGTTACATACACCCGCCACCATGGGGTGCGGGGGCGGTACGCCCTGGATGTCCACAAGGTGTCCGGGAGCGATGACCCCTCGCGCTCAGCCTCAGAGGACCGGTCAGCCTCCGTCGGGAGGAACGAGCCTTTTCCAGGAGGGAACCCGAGAATCAAGCAGCCCCAGCGGCTGTAACCTGTTCAAAGTTATTATATTGACGTTTATGGTTTTGATTTGCTTACCCCGGTTTCTAGAGACATCGGTCCCTGCGGACTTGCAGTAGACAGACTCTTACCCTGTAAATAGTTTGCATCTCTTTAGGTGCTCCTTATTGGTTTTATGTAAAACCGCGGATATTTCTACCTCAGAAGAAAAACCTGTCAGGGTGGCTCTCCTGGAGGTCCAACTCGGGATCTTCATGCCCTGCAGCCACCCCAGGGCCCACGTTGGGGGTTTGGGACAGGTCCCTCGCGCTCCTGAACTGACTCTTCATCCTTGCACTTTAACCTGTCTGTCTGTGCATAAATGTCTCTGGATAATGCTAGCACTTTTATAATTTTATACTTTTATACCTTTGTACTTTTATATTATATATTCTGTTTAAAACGTTTAAGAAGAAGTGCCTCCCATAAAGGGAAGATGGTTTATTGTTATATAAAAAGAAAACTTTCCTAGGTATTACTCTTTTGCAGCCCACGGACGTGCTGTGTTTCACCAGGGGGGAATGTGGCGCCCCTGAGGGTTCGACCGCCACAGGGATGCTGCACTTCTCTAATGGAGTGTAGTGTTCCTCCTCTGAGGTAAGAACAGTGTGATGGTCAGGACCTCACCTCCACATTCAACACCACACTTCTCCCACCAGAGGGGGCTAGAATGCACTAGGTGCTGCCCCTCCTGGTACTCGGGAGACTGGGGAACCAAGAGATAGGGGAACCATTTAGTGGATGAGGGTGGAGGACTCACATTTTAGTGACACTGTAAAATTCATATTTAACACACAGCCATCTTGAGCTCATTGTTCTTTGACTGTTCTTCTAGCGTGATCTCCCTCCCTGAGAGTGGATCCTGTGTGGGCCTGCAGAGGATGGAGACACGGCCCTCGTACCCCGGCCTTGGGTCGAGGGGCAGGTTGCAGATAATGGATGTCTCAACCCGGTCAAGGACCATGACCAAGAAGGCCCGGAGCTTAAGAGTGTAGCTCCACTACAAATGGATCCCAGGGAGGATGCAGACGGAGCGGTATACGCCACCTGTCCTCGCCAACCTGATCTATTCAGAGGGATTCCGGCTGCAAGAGGGGTACCGGCCCCCGACATCCGACCTTGCTACTCCACGTCCTGGTCGGGAAAGCCCGGTAGGCCCAGAGGATCCCACCGGGTAACGGAAAGAGCAGAGCTGCCACCCGTACCCTTTTTCTGAGTGAAGTTCAGAGGGAGACCCGGCCTATTTACACACACACAGACAGGAAAGGACCCGGTCTGAAGTCTAGGAACACTCTGGTGCGGGGTCCTGATTGAACACTGGACTTACTCGGAGGTTGTCGGACCCCCCCCCCCCCCCCCGTCTCTGGTGACCGCAGAACTCCACGAGGAGCAGGGAGAAGCCTTGCAGCTGTACTCTTCAACGTGAGTAAAAACCCTGGAAGTTAACCCATATGGCCTCCGGACTCTTTATTCTGCATTACACCGCACTACGCAGCACCGGACCTCCTAGACTACAACCCCCTCCATCCTGTCTCTCTGCCCTGAGGCCCTGCTCCGCCTGTGGGGAGTAGTAACAACGACGGCTGCCATAACATCCTGCCTCAGCGGACTACAGCAGCGCTGGTGGCCTTCACCAGGTGCCACAGGTGGCGTAGTCGAGATCAGCCACTCAACCCGGATAAGTCCGTACCATCTCTTTTGTTTTAGTGTGACGACGCTGGGCACGGAGCGGGTCCGGGCCACGGCTGCACCCCATCTCTACATCACAGGTCCCGACTTCGAGTCCCCCATCTCCCAGGGTAGGGCTTACAGAAGGACGTGCGTGAGTCACACACTCCCGTGGAGGAAAGAGTAACCAAAAAATTGTTGAATCTTCCAAATGTGGTGCAATCACATGGAAGATATTCCACAAGGGATTAACATTTGTAGGTTTATTAAAAAATCATACAACCATGAATACACATAAAGGACATGGATATACAAAAAAGGGGAGGGAGAAGGGAGTTTTTAAAAAGAATCACACAACGCGTTTCTGCTCATAGAGCCTTCATCAGGTAACACACTACAGGCTGATCCAACTTTGATGTAATGTCCTTAAAACAAGTCAAAATGAGGCTGAGTATTGTGTGTGGCCTCCACGTGCCTGTATGACCTCCCTACAACGCCTGGGCATGCTCCTGATGAGGCTGAGTATTGTGTGTGGCCTCCACGTGCCTGTATGACCTCCCTACAACGCCTGGGTATGCTCCTGATGAGGCTGAGTATTGTGTGTGGCCTCCACGTGCCTGTATGACCTCCCTACAATGCCTGGGCATGCTCCTGATCAGGCTGAGTATTGTGTGTGGCCTCCACGTGCCTGTATGACCTCCCTACAACGCCTGGGCATGCTCCTGATGAGGCTGAGTATTGTGTGTGGCCTCCACGTGCCTGTATGACCTCCCTACAATGCCTGGGCATGCTCCTGATCAGGCTGAGTATTGTGTGTGGCCTCCACGTGCCTGTATGACCTCCCTACAACGCCTGGGCATGCTCCTGATGAAGTTGAGTATTGTGTGTGGCCTCCACGTGCCTGTATGACCTCTCTACAATGCCTGGGCATGCTCCTGATGAGGCTCAGTATTGTGTGTGGCCTCCACGTGCCTGTATGACCTCCCTACAATGCCTGGGCATGCTCCTGATGAGGTTGCGGATGGTCTCCTGTGGGATCTCCTCCCAGACCTGGACTAAAGCATCCGCCAACTCCTGGACAGTCTGTGGTGCAACGTGACGTTGGTGGATGGAGCGAGACATGATGTCCCAGATGTGCTCAACCGGATTCAGGTCTGGGGAACGGGCGGGCCAGTCCATAGCTTCAATGCCTTCATCTTGCAGGAACTGCTGACACACTCCAGCCACATGAGGTCTGGCATTGTCTTGCATTAGGAGGAACCCAGGGCCAACCGCACCAGCATATGGTCTCACAAGGGGTCTGAGGATCTCATCTCGGTACCTAATGGCAGTCAGGCTACCTCTGCCGAGCACATGAGGGCTGTGCGGTTGGTTAATAAATGTGATTTCCATTGATGATTTTTGTGCGATTTTTGTTGTCAGCACATTCAACTTTGTCCTGAACAAAGTATTCAATGAGAAGATTTCATTCATTCAGATCTAGGATGTGGTATTTCAGTGTTCCCTTTATTTTTTGAGCAGTGTATGTACAGCTGGTATAACCTGGGCATCTTCAGTATATAATGATATATGTACAGCTGGTATAACCTGGGTGTCTTCAGTATATAATGATATATGTACAGCTGGTATAACCTGGGCATCTTCAGTACATAATTATATATGTACAGCTGGTATAACCTGGGCGTCTTCAGTATATAATTATATATGTACAGCTGGTATAACCTGGGTAACTTATGTATATAACTATATATGTACACCTGGTATAAGCTGAGTATCTACTGTATATAATAATATACAGTATGTAGAGCTGGTATAACCTGGGTATTTACTGCATATAATTATATATGTACAGCTGGTATAATCTTGGCATCTTCAGTATATAATTATATATGTACAGCTGGTATAACCTGGGTATCTCCTGTATATAATTATATATGTACAGCTGGTATAACCTGGGCATCTTCAGTATATAATTATATATGTACAGCTGGTATAATCTGAGTATCTACTGTATATAATCATATTTGTACAGCTGGTATAACCTGGGCATCTTCAGTATATAATTATATATGTACAGCTGGTATAAGCTGAGTATCTACTGCATATAATGATATACAGTATGTAAAGCTGGTATAACCTGGGTATTTCCTGTATATAATTATATATCTACAGCTGGTATAAGCTGAGTATCATCTGTATATAATGATATATGTACAGCCGGTATAATTTGGGTATATCCTGTATATAATTATATATGTACAGCTGGTATAACTTGGGCATCTTCTGTATAGAATTATATGTGGCACCCCAGGGGTCTGGTTTCCACAGTAATAGCAGTATTACGTCTGTGAGCAGGTGGGAGGTCTCCTGGGCAGGAATCCTAAGCATGCCACACCTCCTGCCCAGTCCTGGGAGGGGAAGAACTTCCCCTACATAAACTGGGGCTGAAGCAGGGTTAGGGAGAAGAAGAGGAGTCCCAGACAGAGACACAGTCTGGTCTGGACACGCAGAAACAGGGACAGATAGACATCAGGAGCTCTGTAGGAGCCAAGGAGAAGCGCCAGGGGCTGGAGCTGTGCAGAGCTCACCCTGGGAGAAGGTACTAAAACCGGACACAGGAGTACGAGGCTGTGGGGACTGAGATATACCCAGCAGCAGAGTCCATCCGGCAGGGGATTCCAGGTCCTCTGGCCATAGAGGCCCGGAGGCTCAGTCACAACGAAGGGACCAGCGCCGCCGTCCCGGAGCGGAGGCTAACGGGAGGCCCCAGGTCACCAGCCATACGGGTGAGCACCACATGGTATACCCAGGGACGTGGGCTACTTGTAACCGCCGAAAGCAGGGTAGCCAGGAAGGGTACAGACTAACGGGAAGGCCTACAACTCCACCTGGCCAGGGGAACTCCGGCTTGCTCGCAGACTAACCAGGCCCCAACTACTAGCCAGTACTCCCGGGGGAATTTGCCTTGTACCATCAGTAAAGACCCTGAACTGTACCCTCGCGTCTCCGTGCTTCCTTGTCGCACCATTAGTGCTGGGACATCCACACCATCACTCCCAACATCAACCTCATCCTCTGCCCTGAGGCCATACCCCTCCCGTTGGGGGTTATACCATCCACGCTGCACATCCGTACCACCGGCCTCAGCGGACTGCCCTGCAGCGGCGGCTTCATAGCCGCATTCAACAGGTGGCGTAGTCGGACACTAATACCATCATACCAATAACTGCCACTTAGTTTGACCACCCTGGGCACGGACCGGGTCACCGCCACACGAAGACTACTACCCCCATCGGATCCGGCTCCGGGTATTCCCTGCGCGCACGCGCGCCGCACTACAGCACTGGCCCAGGGGGCGCGTCAGCTTTGGCGTAGTCGGCAGGATTACGTGCCCGCAACCACCGGGTACTGCGTGCCTGAAAAAGAGACTTTTATACTTACCTGTGGTGAAGTTTCCCGCCATCCGGAGCCGATTCCCGCCATCAGACGCCATCTTGGACCGTTTCCCGCCGTCTTCTGCCTTCTTCCCGCCATCCGCAGCTGCTTCCCGCCTTCGGACGCCATCTTCGGGACGCCGCACGGGAAGAAGAGGGGCGTGGACTCCGAAAGCCCGCGAGAACTGAAGCCCCGCCTCACGTCTGGACGTTGCGTAAGGTCCTGGAAGGAGCCCAGCAGACGCCGACGTCACAGGAGCGCGACGGAAGGTCCTCAACCCTGACGATCCACTGCGGAGCCGCGGCCTACGGAAGAGGATCATCGCAAGGTAGGCCACGGTCCACTAGGGGGGAGGAGGATGTCGGATACGGAGGAGAGCTTCACCGCCACAACCGCCGCCAGCGCCACCGCTGCTGCGGTCATGCCTTTCACCATGCCCTATATCCCGGGGGCAGCCTGGCTACCCCAGTACTCAGGGGAGTCACATACCCTAAATGACTTCAGAGAAAGGCTGGATAGCCTCTTCCAGGTGTATCCCCTCACGGAGGCGCAAAAAGTGAGCATCCTGGTGGCCCAATTAATCGGGGCAGCCCAAAGGGAGGTAAAGTCCTGGCCACCTGGGAGGAAGAGGACTGTCAGAGACATACTAACCCGGCTGAAAGACACATTTGACACCCGCACCTCAGCCGAAATAAAACTAAGATTTTATGGGTGCAAACAACGGGCACATGAGAGTATAAGAGACTATGCTCTAAACCTACAAGAGGCCCTGAGAGCCATTAAGCAGGCAGACCCTGACAGCGTGGGAAATGAAGATAAGCTGTTGACTGAACAATTCATTGAGGGTCTACTGTGCAATGCCCACCGAACCCAGTTGCGGGCAATGGCCTTACAGGACCCTGACCTGGACTTTGCACAGTTCAAGGACAGAGCCATCCGGGTGCTCCGAGAACCGGCACCAGGTGGCGCTGTGACCCACAGGCGCCCTGCTATCACTTATCACCAGGAGACGGCGCCCTTGTCTGCAGGGCCTGTGGGAGCTGATGCGTAGGCTTTAAACAGTGACCCGGCTACAGACCTGCACCATCAGGTCCAAGAGCTAACTAAAAGCGTTGCCGCGCTAACCCGAACTGTGCAGTCTTTACAGGTTTCTACTGCAGGGAAGATCGAGCTGGCATCCGGACCGGAGGACATCCCGTGGCGCCGACCAAGGAGGACCCCACCGGCCAGAGGAAGACCCAGCGATCGATACAACGAGGACGGACGACCTATTTGCCGCCGCTGCAATCAACCCGGACATGTGGCAAGGTACTGTCATTTAAACGGGCACAACCTGGGGTAGAGGGCCAACCCCCAGGCATAAGACCATCAGGCCCATCAAACTGGCGTGATAAATACGTAGGGGGACGTCCAATCTTGCCTGTGGTACTGGATGGCATTCCTATGAGTGCCCTACTAGACACTGGGTCACAGGTCACCACCATCCCGTACGTGCTCTTCAAGCAGTACTGGAATGATTCGGACATAACCCGCTACCCAGACGACGACCTGAGTATCAGCTCCAGCAATGGTCAGCCCGTGCCGCAGGTGGGATTCAAGGAGGTGACCATTAAAATCGGTAAAGTCGAACTAGCGGCACAAGGACTGATTATAGTGGACATAGACCGTCATAAGAGTCACCCTAGAATCACCCTGGGAACCAATGTAATTGAAAATTGTCTTGCAGAGGTGATTCTCATTTTACAGCAGGTTGCCAAGAACGCCAGTTCCGGCCAGCAGCGTGTGCTCCAAAAAGAGATCCGGGCACTGATGAAGCGGCAACAGGTGGAACTATCTGGTGGTGAGATAGGTAGCGTGAGAATGTGTGACCCGTTCCCTATTGCCATGCCCCCAAAAAGTGAGATGATGATTTGGTGCCGGGCAGCTATTGGTCTAAGAGGTAGAGACTACCAAGCAATGGTAGAACCCGTCTACTCAGACAGTAGGCCCACCATTTTGACAGCACGGGGGGTGGTCGATGTACGCCATGGGAGGGTGCCCGTTCGCATCATAAATATCGGGGAGAGAGAAGTACACCTGCCCCGGTATGCCACGCTAGCCAAATTGTTCACCATAAACCAGAATTCTGTACAGGCCGTGGAACCCTTGCCTCCATCTCAACCAGAGGAAGGTAACGGCTCTAAGAAACCAATGGAGGACTGGTGTCAGCAACTACATTTGGGTACTGACTCCACTCCCTCACACCAGAAACAGGGAGTCTATCGGGTGGTTCAAGAGTACGAGAGAGTGTTTAGTAAACACCCGTTAGACTTCGGGCGAGAAAAGGGGGTAGAACACCACATCCCCACGGGAGACCATCCTCCCATAAAGGAGAGATACCGACCCGTACCCCCTGCACACTACCAACACGCCAAGGGGATGCTTAGAGACATGAAGGAGGCTGGGGTAATCAGGGACAGCTGTAGCCCCTGGGCAGCTCCACTAGTCTTAGTGAAAAAGAAGGACAACACTATGAGAATGTGTGTAGACTACAGGAAGGTCAACCGTATCACACACAAAGATGCGTACCCGTTACCAAGGATAGAAGAGTCCTTAGCTGCATTAAAATCTGCTAACTTCTTCTCTACTTTGGATCTCACTAGCGGGTACTGGCAGGTTCCTGTAGCAGAGACAGACCGGGAGAAGACCGCATTCACCACCCCGATGGGTCTCAGCGAATTTAACTGTATGCCGTTCGGGCTCTGCAACGCACCAGGAACCTTCCAACGGTTGATGGAATGCTGTCTGGGACACCGGAACTTCGAGACGGTCCTGTTATACCTGGACGATGTCATGGTCTATTCCAAGACCTACGAGGACCACCTGAAACACCTGGCAGAAGTGTTCGAAGCTCTGGCAAACTACGGCCTAAAGGTGAAACCCTCCATGTGTCACCTCCTGAAACCAAAGGTGCAATACCTGGGACACGTGGTGAGTGCTGACGGAGTGGCTCCTGACCCTGATAAGATCACCGTGATTAAGGACTGGCCAAGACCCTCCAGCATAAAGGAAGTGCGGCAGTTCCTCGGGTTGGTAGGCTACTACCGAAGATTCATTCCCAGTTTCACCAAAATGGCAGCCCCTATGCAGGACCTCCTGATAGGTCAATCTCGAAAAGCCAAAAACCAGAAGCCGCCCTTCAGGTGGGAAAAGCTGGAAGAGGAGTCCTTTTGCCAGCTGAAGATGGCCCTCACGGGGGATGAAATCCTGGCATATCCAGACTACAGCCAGCCCTTTATCCTCCACACGGATGCAAGCAACATCGGGCTAGGAGCCGTGCTGTCCCAGATCCAGCAAGGAAAAGAACGGGTAATCGCTTACGCTAGCCGAAAGCTTCACCCACCGAGAGGAACCCTGAGAATTATAGCTCATTCAAGCTGGAGTTCCTGGCAGTAGTGTGGGCAGTGACCGAACGTTTCAAGCATTACCTTGCCTCCTCCAAATTCATCGTGTACACGGATAATAACCCGTTGACACACCTGGACACTGCAAGGCTCGGTGCTCTGGAACAGAGATGGATGGCTCGCCTGTCCAACTTTGAATTCACCATCAAATACCGGGCAGGACGCTCCAATGCCAACGCGGATGCCCTGTCTAGAATGCCGAACTTACCGGACGTAGGGGAAGATCCAGAAGATCTGGAAGAAGTTGAGCTCCCTGCGTTCCACCGTCATGGGATTACCCTGTATTCCCACCGTGTGAAGGGCAGGCGCTCCGCGACGTTCAATCCCTTGCCCCACTACAACTGGGCGGAGACGCAAGACAGTGATCCCGCAGTCCGTCTGGTGAAGGAAATGCTGATCCAAGCCGATGCCAGTCTGGACCCAGACGCCCCAGAGGAGACTAAGCAACTGTGGAAGGAGAAAAGTAGGCTGTTCCTCTACAGGGAGAAGTTGTGCCGTAGAATGGTTAACTCTCGAACACATGAGTTGACCTGGCAGGTAGTGGTCCCCAGACGAGACGCGGCTATGATTCTGGAGGCGTACCACAACGGAGCAGGACATTTCGGGTGGAAGAAGCTGGAGTTCTTGTTGCGTGAACGGTTCTACTGGGTAGGCATGAGAGGAGCCATCGAGAGGTGGTGCAGAGACTGTGGACCGTGCCACCTAAGAAGGAAGGACCGTGCCAGCCAGAATACTCCCTTGCAGCCCATCATCACCCGACAGCCACTGGAACTGGTAGCCCTGGACCATGTGAAACTGGCTCCAAGCAGATCTGGGTATGTCTACGCCCTCACAATCGTAGATCATTACTCCCGGTTCCTGGTGGTGGTCCCGGTCAAGGACTTAACGGCTCAAACAGCAGCTAGAGCCTTCCAGCAGCACTTCTGCCGTCCACACGGGTACCCGGACCAAGTGCTGACAGACCAAGGGCCAGCCTTCGAAGCGGAAGTCTTCCAGGAGTTCTGCAACCTGTATGGCTGCACGAAGATAAGAACAACGCCCTATCACCCTCAAACCAATGGACTCTGCGAGAAGATGAACCAGGTGGTGATGGACCTCCTGAAAACATTGCCCCTGGAAGAACGCAGTATGTGGCCTGAGAAGCTGCCTGATCTGGTGGACCTATACAACCACATCCCTGTAGGTTCTACCAACTGTACCCCGGCTTACCTAATGAGAGCGAGACCTGGTAAGCTGCCTATCGACCTGGATATGGGAGTCCTGACGCCCGAGGACACCTCGCCGGAGGCAGACTGGGATACAGAACGGCAGCAGCAGTATCGGAAAGTACAGGAGAGCGTCGAGCGAAGTCTGTCTCAAGCTAGAGAAAGGCAAGAGAGGGCTTATAATCAGTATGCTCCCGCTGTTCCCCTGGTACCTGGAGAGCAGGTCTTGAAGAGGAAAAGACGGCTCCACAAGTTGGACGACCAGTGGGAGAAGGACCCGTACACCGTACTGCCATCAAGCCATGAGAACCCAAAGATTTGCGTGATCAGTAAGGATGGAGGAGAAACCACAGCCGTTGTCTCCAGAGACCACCTGAAGAAGTGTCCCGAGCAGCTGCAAAGCCCTGAAGAAGAAGATCAAGAAAACCCTCGACCCGCAGAGGAAAGGGAAGAAATGATCAGGACTGTACTCGGAGACTTCCCCCGGTCTTGGACACAAGTAAACGGTGCTGTCGTGGTACCCGTCCTCACCTTTCTCCAGCCAGCCCCGCAAGTGCCTACAGAGGAACCGGAAGAGCTGGAAGAGCAGCCGGCCCAAGAGGCAGAAGAGTCCACACCAGCAGTACAGGAGGATCAACCCTCTGCTAGTAGTGAGCCTGCCGTGCCCCTAGTGAGCCAAAGAGTGCGCAGAAAGCTGCCCAGCCTGCCCATAACACCTCCTACACCCTGTAGTGCAGGACCAGTTAGTGAGCTCCGTAGGTCCACTAGGGTTACCAGAGGCCAGATGCCCGTACGTTGGAGAATCTAAGTTGGCTAGTTGCTTTAACTATTTTATGTTTACCTGTTTTGTTGTAGCCGTTGCTAATTATGTTTTTCAGTTACAGATTTCTTTATATGGATTGACAGGTTATGGACAGTGAGTAACCGGAACTCTGTTGTAAATATGTTTGGAGCGTAACCCAGGAATGGACTAAAGACTGTTAAAGACTCGGGGCAGGACAGACCCCTACCTGGTTACGGCTCCCTGTTCTTTGGTGAAATGGACACCCTTATTGCTTCCCGGTTACGGACACGCCGTGACCATCTCATGTATTTAATTGTTATTGTTTATACCCTGTTATGTTTTCAAAAATATGTTTAGTCCGGGAGTACTAAATTTCACTAGGGGGGAATGTGGCACCACAGGGGTCTGGTTTCCACAGTAATAGCAATATTACGTCTGTGAGCAGGTGGGAGGTCTCCTGGGCAGGAATCCTAAGCATGCCACACCTCCTGCCCAGTCCTGGGAGGGGAAGAACTTCCCCTACATAAACTGGGGCTGAAGCAGGGTTAGAGAGAGGAGTTCCAGACAGAGACGGAGTCTGGTCTGGACACGCAGAAACAGGGACAGATAGACATCAGGAGCTCTGTAGGAGCCAAGGAGAAGCGCCAGGGGCTGGAGCTGTGCAGAGCTCGCCCTGGGAGAAGGTACTAAAACCGGACACAGGAGTCCGAGGCTGTGGGGACTGAGATATACCCAGCAGCAGAGTCCATCCGGCAGGGGATTCCAGGTCCTCTGGCCATAGAGGCCCGGAGGCTCAGTCACAACGAAGGGACCAGCGCCGCCGTCCTGGAGCGGAGGCTAACGGGAGGCCCCAGGTCACCAGCCATACGGGTGAGCACCACACGGTATACCCAGGGACGTGGGCTACTTGTAACCGCCGAAAGCAGGGTAGCCAGGAAGGGTACAGACTAACGGGAAGGCCTACAACTCCACCTGGCCAGAGGAACTCCGGCTTGCTCGCAGACTAACCAGGCCCCAACTACTAGCCAGTACTCCCGGGGGAATTTGCCTTGTACCATCAGTAAAGACCCTGAACTGTACCCTCGCGTCTCCGTGCTTCCTTGTCGCACCATTAGTGCTGGGACATCCACACCATCACTCCCAACATCAACCTCATCCTCTGCCCTGAGGCCATACCCCTCCCGTTGGGGGTTATACCATCCACGCTGCACATCCGTACCACCGGCCTCAGCGGACTGCCCTGCAGCGGCGGCTTCATAGCCGCATTCAACGGGTGGCGTAGTCGGACACTAATACCATCATACCAATAACTGCCACTTAGTTTGACCACCCTGGGCACGGACCGGGTCACCGCCACACGAAGACTACTACCCCCATCGGATCCGGCTCCGGGTATTCCCTGCGCGCACGCGCGCCGCACTACAGCACTGGCCCAGGGGGCGCGTCATATACACTGCTCAAAAAAATAAAGGGAACACTTATACAGCAGAATATAACTCCAAGTAAATCAAACTTCTGTGAAATCAAACTGTCCACTTAGGAAGCGACACTGATTGACAATCAATTTCACCTGCTGTTGTGCAAATGGAATAGACAATAGATGGAAATTATTGGCAATTATCAAGACACCCTCAATAAAGGAGTGGTTCTGCAGGTGGGGACCACAGACCACATCTCAGTACCAATGCTTTCTGGCTGATGTTTTGGTCACTTTTGAATGTTGGTTGTGCTTTCACACTCGTGGTAGCATGAGACGGACGCTGCAACCCACAGAAGTTGCTCAGGTAGTGCAGCTCATCCAGGATGGCACATCAATGCGAGCTGTGGCAAGAAGGTTTGCTGTGTCTGTCAGCATAGTGTCCAGAGGCTGGAGGCGCTACCAGGAGACAGGCCAGTACACCAGGAGACGTGGAGGGGGCCGTAGGAGGGCAACAACCCAGCAGCAGGATCGCTACCTCTTACTTTGTGCAAGGAGGAACAGGAGGAGTACTGCCAGAGCCCTGCAAAATGACCTCCAACAGGCCACAAATGTGCATGTGTCTGCACAAACGGTTTGAAACCTAATCCATGAGGGTGGTATGAGGGCCCGACATCCACAGATGGGGGTTGTGCTCACAGCCCAACACCGTGCAGGACGCTTGGCATTTGCCACAGAACACCAGGATTGGCAAAGTCGCCACTGGCGTCCTGTGCTCTTTACCGATGAAAGCAGTTTCACACTGAGCACATGTGACAGACGAGACAGAGTCTGGAGACGCCGTGGAGAGCGATCTGCTGCCTGCAACATCCTTCAGCATGACCGGTTTGGCGGTGGGTCAGTAATGGTGTGGGGTGGCATTTCTTTGGAGGGCCGCACAGCCCTCCATGTGCTCGCCAGAGGTAGCCTGACTGCCATTAGGTACCGAGATGAGATCCTCAGACCCCTTGTGAGACCATATGCTGGTTCGGTTGGTCCAGGGTTCCTCCTAATGCAGCACAATGCCAGACCTCATGTGGCTGGAGTGTGTCAGCAGTTCCTGCAAGATGAAGGCATTGAAGCTATGGACTGGCCCGCCCGATCCCCAGACCTGAATCCGATTGAGCACATCTGGGATATCATGTCTCGCTCCATCCACCAATGTCACGTTGCACCACAGACTGTCCAGGAGTTGGCGGATGCTTTAGTCCAGGTCTGGGAGGAGATCCCATAGGAGACCATCCGCAACCTCATCAGGAGCATGCCCAAGCGTTGTAGGTAGGTCATACAGGCACATGGAGGCCACACACAATACTCAGCCTCATCAGGAGCATGCCCAGGTGTTGTAGGGAGGTCATACAGGCATGTGGAGGCCGCACACAATACTCAGCCTCATCAGGAGCATGCCCAGGTGTTGTAGGTAGGTCATACAGGCACATGGAGGCCACACACAATACTCAGCCTCATCAGGAGCATGCCCAGGTGTTGTAGGGAGGTCATACAGGCATGTGGAGGCCGCACACAATACTCAGCCTCATCAGGAGCATGCCCAGGCGTTGTAGGGAGGTCATACAGGCATGTGGAGGCCGCACACAATATTCAGCCTCATCAGGAGCATGCCCAGGCGTTGTAGGGAGGTCATACAGGCACATGGAGGCCACACACAATACTGAGCCTCATCAGGAGCATGCCCAGGTGTTGTAGGGAGGTCATACAGGCACATGGAGGCCACACACAATACTCAGCCTCATCAGGAGCATGCACAGGTGTTGTAGGGAGGTCATACAGGCACGTGAAGGCCACACACAATACTCAGCCTCATCAGGAGCATGCCCAGGCGTTGTAGGGAGGTCATACAGGCATGTGGAGGCCACACACAATACTGAGCCTCATCAGGAGCATGCCCAGGCGTTGTAGGGAGGTCATACAGGCACGTGGAGGCCACACACAATACTGAGCCTCATCAGGAGCATGCCCAGGCGTTGTAGGGAGGTCATACAGGCACGTGGAGGCCACACACAATATTCAGCCTCATCAGGAGCATGCCCAGGCGTTGTAGGGAGTTCATACAGGCACGTGGAGGCCACACACAATACTCAGCCTCATCAGGAGCATGCCCAGGCGTTGTAGGGAGGTCATACAGGCATGTGGAGGCCACACACAATACTGAGCCTCATCAGGAGCATGCCCAGGCGTTGTAGGGAGGTCATACAGGCATGTGGAGGCCACACACAATACTGAGCCTCATCAGGAGCATGCCCAGGCATTGTAGGGAGGTCATACAGGCACGTGGAGGCCACACACAATACTCAGCCTCATCAGGAGCATGCCCAGGCGTTGTAGGGAGGTCATACAGGCACGTGGAGGCCACACACAATACTCAGCCTCATCAGGAGCATGCCCAGGCGTTGTAGGGAGGTCATACAGGCACGTGGAGGCCACACACAATACTCAGCCTCATCAGGAGCATTCCCAGGCGTTGTAGGGAGGTCATACAGGCACGTGGAGGCCACACACAATACTGAGCCTCATCAGGAGCATGCCCAGGCGTTGTAGGGAGGTCATACTGGCACGTGGAGGCCACACACAATACTCAGCCTCATTTTGACTTGTTTTAAGGACATTACATCATGGTTGGATCGGCCTGTAGTGTGTTTTTCCACTTTAATTTTGGGGGTGACTCCAAATCCAGGCCTCCATTGGTTAATAAATGTGATTTCCATTGATGATTTTTGTGTGATTTTGTTGTCAGCACATTCAGCTTTGTACGGAACAAAGGATTCAATGAGAATATTTCATTCATTCAGATCTAGGATGGGTTATTTCAGTGTTCCCTTTATTTTTTGAGCAGTGTATATGTACAGCTGGTATAACCTGGGTATCTTCTGTATATAATTATATATGTGCAGCTGGTGTAAGTTAAACATCTCCTTGTATATAGTGATCTAAAATAGACCATGCTGGTATAACTTGGGCATCTTCTTTATATAATTATATACAGTGGGGGAAATAAGTATTTGATCCTTTGCTGTTTTTGTTAGTTTGCCCACTGACAAAGACATGAACAGTATAATTTTAAGGGTAGGTTAATTTTAACATTAAGAGCTAGAATATCCCCCAAAAAATCAAAAAAATCACATTGTATAAATTAGATACATTGTTTTGCATTTTGCAGTGAGAAATAATTATTTGATCCCTCTGGCAAACAACACTTAATACTTGGTGGCAAAACCCATTTTGGCAAGCACAGCAGTCAGATGTTGTTTGTAGTTGATGATGAGGGTTGTGCACATGTCAGGAGGAGTTTTGGTCCACTCCTCTTTGCAGATCATCTCTAAATCGTTAAGATTTTGAGGCTGTCACTTGGCAACTCGGAGCTTCAACTCCCTCCATAAGTTTTCTATGGGATTATGGTCTCGAGACTGGCTAGGCCACTCCATGACCTTACTGTGCTTGGAGTCGTCATATCCCCTTTGTAGAAAAGCACCCCCAAAGTATAATGTTTCCCCCACCATGCTTCACGGTTGGGACAATGTTCTTAGGGTTGTACTCATCCTTCTTCTTTCTCCAAACACGGTGAGTTGAGTTAATGCCAAAGTGTAGTTTTAGGCTGATCTCTCACCTTCCTCGTGATCAAGGATACCCCATGAGGTGAGATTTTGCATGGTGCCCCAGATTGATGTCGATTGACAGTCATTTTGTATTTCTTCCATTTTCTTACTATTGCACCAACAGTTGTCTCCTTCTCACCCAGTATCTTACTTATGGTTTTGTAGCCATTTCAGCTTTGTGCAGGTCTATGATCTTGTCCCTGACATCCTTAGAAAGCTCTTTGGTCTTGCCCATGTTGTAGAGGTTAGAGTCTGACTGATTAATTGAGTCTGTGGACAGGAGTCTTTTATACAGGTGACTATGTAAGACAGCTGTCTTTAATGCAGGTAACAAGTTGATTAGTAGCATCTAACTGGTCTGTAGGAACCAGAACTCATAATGGTTTGTAGGGGATCAAATACTTATTTCTCACTGCAAAATGCAAAAAATGATCTAATTTATACAATGTGATTTTCTTGATTTTTTGGGATATTCTCTCTCTCAATGTTAAGATTACCCTACCCTAAAAATTATAGACTGTTCATGTCTTTGTCAGTGGGCAAACTTACAAAAACAGCAAAGGATCAAATACTTATTTCCTTCACTGTATGTACAGCTATATTCTGTATATAATTATATATGCACAGTTGGTATAACCTGGGTATCTTCTGTGTATAATTATATATATACAGCTGGCATAGCCTGGGTATATTCTGTGTATAATTATATATATATACAGTTGGTATAACCTGGGTATCTTCTGTGTATAATTATATATATACAGCTGGTATAGCCTGGGTATATTCTGTGTATAATTATATATAAACAGCTGGTATAACCTGGGTATCTTCTGTACATAATTATATATGTACAGTTGGTATAACCTGGGTATCTTCTGTGTAAAGTTATATATATACAGCTGGTATAACCTGGGTATCTTCTGTGTATAATTATATATATATACAGCTGGTATAACCTGGGTATATTCTGTGTATAATTCTATGTATACAGCTGGTATAACCTGGGTATCTTCTGTGTATAATTATATATATATACAGCTGGTATAACCTGGGCATCTCCTGTATATAATTATATATTCATCTACAGTGCATTGTGAAAGTATTTGCCCCCCTTGAACTTTTCTACCTTTTGTCACATTTTTGGCTTCAAACATAAAGATATAAAATTCTAATTTTTTGGGGAAGAATCAACAACAAGTGGGACACAATCGTGAAGTGGAACGAAATTTATTGGATATTTTAAACTTTAACAAATTAAAAACTGAAAAGTGCGGCGTGCAATATTATTCAGCCCCCTTGAGTTAATACTTTGTAGCGCCACCTTTTGCTGCGATTACAGCTGCAAGTCACTTGGGGTATGTCTCTATCAGTTTTTCACATCGAGAGGCGGAAATTCTTGCCCATTCTTCCTTGCACTCATTGAGGTTGGATGGAGGGCTTTTGTGAACAGCAGTTTTCAGCTCTTTCCACAGATTCTCGATTGGATTCAGGTCTGGACTTTGACTTGGCCATTCTAACACCTGGATACGTTTATTTTTGAACCATTCCATTGTAGATTTTGCTTTATGTTTGGGATCATTGTCTTGTTGGAAGATAAATCTCCGCCCCAGTCTCAGGTCTTTTGCAGACTCCAACAGGTTTTCTTCCAGAACGGTCCTGTATTTGGCTCCGTCCATCTTCCAAATCAATTTTAACCATCTTCCCTGTCCCTGCTGAAGAAAAGCAGGCCCAAACCATGATGCTGCCACCACCATGTTTGACAGTGGGGATGGTGTTTTGAGGGTGATGAGCTGTGTTGCTTTTACGCCAAACATATCGTTTTGTATTGTGGCCAAAAAGTTCGATTTTGGTTTCATCTGACCAGAGCACCTTATTCCACATGTTTGGTGTGTCTCCCAGGTGGCTTGTGGCAAACTTCAAACGAGATTTTTTATGGATACCTTTGAGAAATGGCTTTCTTCTTGCCACTCTTCCATAAAGGCCAGATTTGTGCAGTGTACGACTGATTGTTGTCCTATGGACAGACTCTCCCACCTCAGCTGTAGATCTCTGCAGTTCATCCAGAGTGATCATGGGCCTTTTAGCTGCATCTCTGATCAGTCTTCTCCTTGCTCGAGATGAAAGTTTAGAGGGACGGCCGGGTCTTGGTAGATTTGCAGTGGTCTGATACTCCTTCCATTTCAATATGATCGCTTGCACAGTGCTCCTTGAGATGTTTAAAACTTGGGAAATCTTTTTGTATCGAAATGCGGCTTTAAACTTTGCCACAACAGTATCTCGGACCTGCCTGGTGTGTTCCTTGGTCTTCATGATGCTCTCTGCACTTGATACAGAACCCTGAGACTATCACAGAGCAGAGACCCCTGAGACTACCACAGAGCAGAGACCCCTGAGACTATCACAGAGCAGAGACCCCTGAGACTATCACAGAGCAGAGACCCCTGAGACTATCACAGAGCAGAAGCATTTATACCGAGACTTGATTACACACAGGTGGATCCTATTGATCATTACCAGTCATTTAGGAGAACATTGGATCATTCAGAGATCCTCACTGAAAGTAAAGGGGCCGAATAATATTGCACGCCCCACTTTTCAGTTTTGAATTTGTTAAAAAAGTTTAAAATATCCGATAAATTGGGATTGTGTCCCACTTGTTGTTGATTTTTCCCCCCAAAATTTAGAATTTTATATCTTTATGTTTGAAGCCAGAAATGTGGAAAAAGGTAGAAAAGTTCAAGGGGGCAAAATACTTTCACAAGGCACTGTAGATAGTGATAAATGCCAGAAGATGTCTTTATTATACCATTATGTTCATCGGTTGCAATGTATACTAGCTGGTATAACAGGAGCATTTTCTAGTATTTCTGGTAGCAGATTGTTTTGCTGCAGGTATCAGAGACTTTCTTGTTATTTATGGGCTATGATCATTAGCTTATTGCTGGATACAGAACCAGGCGGCTGATTAAAGCGCTGTTGAGTTTTGCTTCTGCCATTGACAGATGTATTTTAATGAAAATGCAAAGAGAGAATTTTATCACAGTCTCGGAAAGCGAGAGCCAAAATAAGCGGAAGCATCATTAGTCAGGGTGCAGGCGCTGCAGACAGTCCCGGCCGGGATAGTCTCATTGATGGATCTCGGGAGGTAATTTACTGTGAGTTTCTCTGCTGATAGATTTGATGAATGACCCAAAAAGCTTTGACTTTATTCCGATATCCCAGGATGATTCTCTGACCAAATATCGGCCGCTTGATTAAATCTTTACTTTTTGCAACTACAAAAAAGGAATTTTTTTTTTTTGTAAATTACTTCACGTGAAAGGAAATAAATTTGTGAAAGGACGCGGGGACTTCAGTGAATTTAGTCTTTTTTTGATGACAGTAAATGGGGGGAATATGGAAAAATAAACTCATTATTAAAGTCTCTGTGCCTGGGGAATGAATACCAAAGGGGTTTTCCGGGACTAAATAAAATGTGACAGCCTGCCACTGAAGAAGAGCGCCTCCTCTGTCTATGGGTTGTGTCTATTATTACACCTTAGCTGATATAAAGAGGATAAGGCTGAGCTGGACAATGCTGTATACCATAATATAACCAAAACAGATCTGTATGCCACAACATAGAGCTCACCACAGTACCCAATCTGCTCTATGGACCTACTATATACATACTAAAACCATACAGTATCAAAACTAACAGCATCACTTTGCAAGGAAAAGTATAGCACCTCCGGAGGGTACCTGGCTACCCGACAACACATCTGACACAAGAGCTTTCTTATATCAAGTTAATTTTTTTTTTTTTAGAATAGTTGTAACATTGCAACCTGAATCGTTACCTTGCTTACAGATTGATCCGCCTCTTGGTACAGTATCAGCTGTTCTATGGTTATGTGGCACCCCAGGGGTCTGGTCTCCACAGTAATAGCAATGTTATGTCTGAGAGCAGGTGGGAGGTCTCTTGGTCAGGAATCCTATGCATGCCACACCTCCTGTCCAGTCCTGGGAGGGGAAGAACTTCCCCTATATAAAGCTGGGGCTGAGGCAGGGTTAGTGAGTAGAGTTGAGAAGAAGAGAAGCAGCTATAGGAAAGAGAGATCAGGAGCTCTGGGGAAGTCGTGCTAAAAGGAATCAGGGGCTGGCAGCTGTAGAGCTCGCCCTGATTGAAGAGTTACCACCGGACCCGGAGTCCGAGGCTGTGGGGATTAACCCAGACCCAGCAGCAGAAACCGCCCGGCAGGGGATTTCAGGTCCTCTGGCCAAGAAACCCGAAGGCACGGTCACACGCAAGGGACCAGCACCGCCGTCGTGGAGCGGAAGCCACTAGAAGGCCCCGAGTCACCGGCCATACGGGTGAGCACCACACGGTACACTCAGGGACGTGGGCTACCTTTACCCGCCTCTAGCAAGGTAGCCAGAAGAGTACAATTAGTTGGGGAGGCCTACAACTCCGCCTGGCCAGGGGAGATCCCATCTGCTCAAAGACTGACCAGGCCCCGATCGCTAGCCAGTACTCCGGGAGGGTCTATCTTTATCACCAGTAAAGACCCTGAACTACACCGCATCGTCTCTGAGTGGTTCCTGCTACCCCCATCATCCACGTCGGCTGCCCTGAGGCCATACCCCTCCCGTTGGGGGTTATACCATCTACGCTGCACAATCGTACCACCGGCCTCAGCGGTCTGCCCTGCAGCGGCAGCTCCATAGCTGCATTCAAAGGGTGGCGTAGTTGTCCTACATCTACTGCTAATATACTCAGCCACACAGTTTGACTCCCTGGGCACGGACCGGGTCACCGCCACGAGACTACTACCCCCAACAGGCCCGGCTCCGGGTAGTCCCCGCGTGCGCAATGCTACACTAAGTAGGCCCAGGGGCGCGTCAGCTTTTGGCGTAGTCGGCAGGATTTCGTGCCCGCAACCACCGGGTACTGCGTGCCTGAAAAAGACTGTTCAAACTTACCAGTGGTGAAGATTCCCGCCATCCGTGGAGGTTTCCCGCCATCCGGCGCCATCTTCTACCTTCTTCCCGCCATCCGCGAAGTTTTCCCGCCATCCGGCGCCATCTTCTACCTTCTTCCCGCCATCCGCGAAGTTTTCCCGCCATTGGACGCCATCTTGAAGACGCCGCGCAGGAAGAAGAGGGGCGTGGACTCCGAAAGCGCGCGAGAATTGAAGCCCCGCCTCACGTCCGGACGTTGCGTAAGGTCCTGGAAGGAGCCCAGCAGACGCCGACGTCACAGGAGCGCGACGGAAGGTCCTCAACCCTGACGATCCACTGCGGAGCCGCGGCCTACGGAAGAGGATCATCGCAAGGTAGGCCACGGTCCACTAGGGGGGGAGAAAGATGTCGGATACGGAGGAGAGCTTCACTGCCTCAACCCCCGCCAGCGCCACCGCTGCTGCAGTCATGCCTTTCACCATGCCCTATATCCCGGGAGCAGCCTGGCTACCCCAGTACTCAGGGGAGTCACATACCCTGAATGACTTTAAAGAAAAGCTGGATAGCCTCTTCCAGGTGTACCCCCTCACAGAGGAGCAAAAAGTGAGCATCCTGGTGGCCCAACTAACCGGGGCAGCCCAAAGGGAGGTAAAGTCCTGGCCACCTGGGAGGAGGACTGTCGCGGGGATACTAACCCGGCTGAAGGACACCTTTGATACCCGCACCTCAGCCAAGATTAAGCTTAGATTCTATGGGTGCAAGCAGCGAGCACATGAGAGTATAAGGGACTATGCACTAAACCTACAAGAGGCCCTGAGAGCCATTAAGAAGACCGACCCTGACGGCGTGGGAAACGAGGACAGGCTGTTGACCGAACAATTTATAGAGGGACTATATTGCAATGCCCACCGAACCCAGTTGCGGGCAATGGCCTTACAGGATCCTCATCTGGACTTTGCACAGTTCAAGGACAGAGCCATCCGGGTGCTCCGAGAACCGGCACCGGGTGGCGTTGTGACCCACAGGCGCCCTACTACCGCTTACCACCAGGAGGCGGCGCCCTTGTCGGCAGGGCCTGTGGGGGCTGATGCGCAGGCTTTGAACAATGACCCGGCTCCAGACCTGCACCATCAGGTCCAAGAGCTAGCTAAAAGCGTTGCTGCGCTAACCCGAACTGTGCAGTCTTTACAGGTTTCCATTCCAGGGAAGATCCAGCTGGCATCCGGACCGGAGGACATCCCGTGGCGTCGACCAAGGAGGACCCCACCGGCCAGAGGAAGACCCAGCGACCGGTACAATGAGGACGGACAACCTATCTGCCGCCGCTGCAATCAACCCGGACATATGGCAAGGTACTGTCCTTTAAACTGGCACAACCTGGGGTAGAGGGCCAACCCCCAGGAAAAAGATCACCAGGCCCATCGAACTGGCGCGACAAATATGTGGGAGGACGTCCAGTCTTGCCTGTGGTACTGGATGGCATCCCTATGAGTGCCCTACTGGACACCGGGTCACAGGTCACCACCATCCCGTACGTGCTCTTCAAGCAGTACTGGAATGACTCGGATATAACCCGCTATCCAGACGACGACTTGAGTATCATCGCCAGTAATGGTCAGCCCGTGCCACAGATCGGATTTAAAGAAATGACCATTAAAATCGGTAGAGTCGAACTGGCAGCACAGGGACTGATCATTGTAGACATTGACAAGCGCGAGAGTCACCCAAAGATAACTCTAGGAACTAATGTGATTGAAAATTGTCTTGCAGAGGTGATTTTCATTTTACAGCAGGTTGCCAAGAACGCCAGCTCCGGCCAGCAGCGAGTGCTCCAGAAAGAGATCCGGGCACTGATGCGACGGCAACAGGTGGAACTCTCCGGTGGTGAGATTGGT
The DNA here is from genome assembly GCF_046119375.1 of Phyllobates terribilis. NCBI lineage: Eukaryota > Metazoa > Chordata > Amphibia > Anura > Dendrobatidae > Phyllobates > Phyllobates terribilis. The sequence goes on from NW_027362774.1 coordinate 11,890,843, forward strand.
AGCGTAAGAATGTGTGACCTTTTTCCTATTGCCATGCCCCCGAAAAGTGAAATGATGATTTGGTGCCGGGCAGCTATTGGTCTGAGAGGTAGTGTTATGCACACGCCCGGGCTGAGCGGCGTGTGCGTGTGATTGTAGTGATTCCACTGGACCATGAACCGGAGAGTGCCTGGAGGGGCGTGACTAAGTATCTGGCCGATCCGACCAAGATGGCACGACGGCATACGACGCCAGTGCACCAGGAAGAAACCGGGCAGAGGGACCAGGTGCTACTCCAGGTCAAACTCCGGACACGGGGGTTGACCCACACAGGGATTACTGGATCAGGCTGGTTAGGCTGGCGCACAGACTGGAGGGTATAGGCAGGCACGACTGGTATGCAGGCAGGCGGGTAAAGGCAAGCGCAGCTAGAGTGCAGACAGGGAGGCACTAGCAGGTAGGAACTCAGGCGGGATAGGACCCAGTACACACTGGGACTCAGGAACAATACAGGTAGAGGGGTACAGGCAAGCACAGCTAGAGTGCAGACAGGGAGGCACTAGCAGGTAGGAACACAGGCGGGATAGGACCCAGTACACACTGGGACTCAGGAACAGGCAGGTTAGGCTGGCACAGACTGGTGGATATAAGCAAACACGGCAGGTATGCAGATGGGTGGATACAGGCGAGTATGCAGGCAGGGAGGTACTGGCCGAAAGGACGGGCTGGAGCACAGAAAGGTTAAGACCTAGTACAGACTGGGTCACAGAACCGCAGATGCGGTAGACAACCACAGCAGAGAGGGAACGCCCGAAGCGGTGGGCAAGAACAGAGCAGGACAGGGCTGCAGGAGCAGCGAGCACAAGCAGGGCAGGACAGGACTGCCGGAGCAGCGGGCAGAAGCAGGGCAGGACAGGACTGCCGGAGCAGCGGGCAGAAGCAGGGCAGGACAGGACTGCCGGAGCAGCGGGCAGAAGCAGGGCAGGACAGGACTGCCGGAGCAGCGGGCAGAAGCAGGGCAGGACAGGACTGCCGGAGCAGCGGGCAGAAGCAGGGCAGGACAGGACTGCCGGAGCAGCGGGCAGAAGCAGGGCAGGACAGGACTGCCGGAGCAGCGGGCAGAAGCAGGGCAGGACAGGACTGCCGGAGCAGCGGGCAGAAGCAGGGCAGGACAGGACTGCCGGAGCAGCGGGCAGAAGCAGGGCAGGACAGGACTGCCGGAGCAGTGAGCAAGGAGTCAGAGCAGGCTAGAACCGCCGGAGCGGTAAGCAAAGGAGTCAGAGCAGACTAGAACCGCCGGAGCGTTGAGCAAAGGAGTCAGAGCAGGCTAGGCTGAGAAGGGGGGACAGGGCTCTGTTCACACGGAACAGACAGGAAGGGAAAGGCAGAGCCAGACACCCACAGGGTACTTGCAGTGAAGTAGCGAGTGGACCACAAACTCACAAACGGGAGTACAGAGACAACAAGCAGGAGTTAGGTACGAGTTCAGACTCTGCAGAAAAAGGAAGGGAACGGACATAGAGGCAAAACAGGTAAAGGATAGGAGAGAGTTCAGACTGGAACTGAGTGTACGGAGGAGACCGACACTGCAGCGGGATACAGGAGCGGGTCTGGGAATACGGCCCCCAGAAAGGCAGGACGAACAGGCAAGGAGCGAGTTCAGACAGGACAGACAAGATACAGGAGCGGGTCTAGGTAATCAGCCCCTAGAAGGCGAGAGGAACAGGCTAGGAGCGTGTTCAGACAGGTCAGACAAGATACAGGAACAGGTCTAGGTAATCGGCCCCTAGAAGGCAGGAGGAACAGGCTAGGAGCGTGTTCAGACAGGCCTGGAAATACAGCCTCCAGGATAGGCAGACAAGAGAACACAGAACGGGACCTGGCACCTTCAGAGTGCAAGCACACACTGAAAGAAACACTATGCTCAGGCAGGGATAGATGGCGCAGCTGAGCTATATACCAGGTGACAGACAGCAATAGGCTGAGGACGCACAAGAGGTGTGACCCACAGCAGGTACAAAAAGCAGGAAGTGATCGGGCGCCGCCCTTAAGCAGCAGAAACAGACACAAACAGACAGCATGGAGGGAAGCCAGAGAGACATTCTGGACAGGAGATCAAGTGCGCGCTCTTGCACAGGGGGAGATGGACCACTATGCAAGGACGCCGCCAGGTATGTTACAGGTAGAGATTACCAGGCCATGGTAGAGCCAGTCTACTCAGACAGTAGGCCCACCATTTTGACAGCCCGGGGGGTAGTTGATGTACACCATGGGAGGGTACCCGTTCGCATAATAAATATTGGGAAAAGGGAAGTATACCTGCCCCGGTATGCTACGCTAGCCAAATTATATACTATCAACCAAAATTCTATACAGTCTGTAGAACCCTTGCCTCCATCTCATCCGGAGGAAGGTAACGGCTCTGAGAAAATAATGGAGGATTGGTGTCAGCAACTACATTTGGGTACTGACTCCACTCCCTCCCACCAGAAACAGGGAGTCTACCGGGTGGTTCGAGAGTACGAGAGAGTGTTTAGTAAACACCCGTTAGACTTCGGGCGAGTAAAGGGGGTAGAACACCACATCCCCACGGGAGACCATCCTCCCATAAAAGAGAGGTATCGACCCATACCCCCTGCACACTACCAACACGCCAAGGAGATGCTTAGAGACATGAAGGAGGCTGGGGTAATCAGGGATAGCTGTAGTCCCTGGGCAGCTCCACTAGTCTTGGTCAAAAAGAAAGACAACACCATGAGAATGTGTGTAGATTACCGGAAAATTAACCGTATCACACACAAAGATGCGTACCCCTTACCAAGAATAGAGGAGTCTTTGGCTGCTTTAAAATCTGCTAACTTCTTCTCCACCTTGGATCTCACTAGCGGGTACTGGCAGGTTCCTGTAGCAGAGGCGGACCGGGAGAAGACCGCATTCACCACCCCGATGGGACTTAGCGAGTTTACCTGCATGCCGTTCGGACTCTGCAACGCACCAGGAACCTTCCAGCGATTGATGGAATGCTGTCTGGGACACCGAAACTTTGAGACGGTCCTGTTATACCTGGACGATGTCATCGTCTATTCCAAGACCTACGAGGACCACCTGAAACACCTGGCGGAAGTGTTCGAAGCTCTGGCAAGTTACGGCCTAAAGGTGAAACCCTCCAAGTGTCACCTCCTGAAGCCAAAGGTGCAGTACCTGGGACACGTGGTGAGTGCTGACGGAGTGGCTCCCGACCCTGATAAGATCACCGCAATTAAGGAATGGCCAAGCCCCTCCAGCGTAAAGGAAGTGAGGCAGTTCCTCGGGTTGGTAGGCTACTACCGAAGGTTCATTCCCGGTTTCACCAAGAAGGCAGCTCCTATGCAGGACCTCCTGATAGGCCAGTCCAGGAAGGCCAAGAACCAGAAGCCACCCTTCAGATGGGAGAAGCTGGAAGAAGAGTCCTTCCGCCAGCTGAAGATGGCCCTCACGGGGGATGAAATCCTGGCGTACCCTGATTATAGCCAGCCCTTTATCCTCTACATCGACGCCAGTAACATCGGGCTAGGAGCCGTACTATCCCAGATCCAGCAGGGGAAAGAACGGGTAATTGCTTACGCCAGCCGAAAACTGCGACCCACCGAAAGAAACCCTGAGAATTACAGCTCATTTAAGCTAGAGTTCCTGGCAGTGGTGTGGGCAGTCACCGAACGCTTTAAGCACTACCTCGCTTCTTCCCGGTTCACCGTGTACACGGATAACAACCCGTTGACACACCTGGACACTGCAAGACTCGGTGCCCTAGAGCAGAGATGGATGGCCCGTTTGTCCAACTATGAGTTTACAATCAAATACCGGGCAGGACGTTCCAATACCAACGCAGACGCCCTGTCCAGGATGCCAAACCTACCGGACGTAGGGGAAGATTCAGAGGAACTGGAAGAAGTTGAGCTCCCCGCGTTCCACCGTCATGGGACTATCCAATATTCCCACCGTGTAAGAAGTAAGCAAACCGCTACGTTCAACCCCTTACCTCATTACAACTGGGTGGAGACGCAAGACAGTGACCCTGCCGTCCGTCTGGTAAAGGAGATGCTGACTCGACCAGATGCACGCCTTGACCCAGACGCTCCGGAGGAAGCCAAGCAACTGTGGGCTGAGAAGAGTCGACTGTTCCTTTATAAGGGAAAGTTGTGCCGCAGAATGGTTAACTCCCGGACGCATGAACTAATCTGGCAAGTAGTGGTGCCAAGAAGAGACGCAGCTATGGTGATGGAGGCATACCACGACGGAGCTGGGCATTTCGGATGGAAGAAGCTGGAGTTCCTGCTGCGCGGGCGGTTCCATTGGGTAGGCATGAGAGGAACCATCGAGAGGTGGTGCAGAGACTGTGGCCCATGCAACTTAAGAAGGAGGGACCGTGCCAGCCAGAAGACTCCCCTGCGGTCCATCATCACCAGACAGCCGTTGGAACTGGTAGCCTTGGATCATGTAAAGCTGACCCCAAGCAGAAGTGGCTACGTCTACGCATTAACCATCGTGGATCACTACTCCCGGTTCTTGGTTGTCGTCCCCGTCAAGGACTTAACGGCTCAAACAGCAGCTAGAGCCTTCCAGCAGCACTTCTGCCGTCCGCACGGATACCCGGAGCAGGTGCTGACGGACCAGGGGCCTGCCTTTGAAGCGGAAGTCTTCCAGGAGTTCTGCACCCTGTATGGCTGCCGGAAGATTAGAACAACACCCTATCACCCGCAAACTAATGGACTTTGTGAGAAAATGAACCAGGTGGTGATAGATCTTCTGAAAACATTGCCCCTGGAAGAACGTAGTCTGTGGCCTGAAAAGCTGCCCGACCTGGTGGACCTATACAACCACATCCCTGTAGGTTCCACCAACTGTACCCCGGCTTACCTAATGAGGGCAAGACCTGGTAAGCTTCCTGTTGATCTGGAGATGGGAGTCCTGACACCCGAGGACACTTCACCAGAAGCAGACTGGGACACAGAGAGGCAGCAGCAGTACCGGAAAGTACAGGAGAGCGTGGAGCGAAGTCTCTGTCAAGCTAGGGAAAGACAAGAGAAAACTTACAACCAGTATGCTCCCGCTGTTCCCCTGGTGCCCGGAGAGCAGGTCTTGAAGAGGAAAAGACGGCTCCACAAGTTGGACGACCAGTGGGAGAAGGACCCGTACACCGTACTGCCCTCAAGCCACGACAACCCAAAGATCTGTACAATCAGTAAAGACGGAGGGGAAACCACAGCCATTGTATCCCGGGATCACCTGAAGAAGTGTCCTGAACAGCTACGGAACCCTGAAGAGGAACAAGAAGACCCTCGACCCGTAGAGGAAAGGGAAGATATGGTTAGTACTGTGCTCGGAGACTTCCCTCGGTCTTGGACTCAAGTCAATGGTGCTGTTGTGGTACCCGTCCTCACGTTCCTCCAACCAGCATCCCAAGTGCCTACGGAGACACAGGTGGAGCTGGAAGAACAGCCGGTCCAGGAGGCAGAAGGCCCCACACAAGCAGACCAGGAAAATCAACCCTCTGCTTATAGTGAGCCTGCCATACCCCTAGTGAGCCAAAGAGTCCATAGACGGCTGCCCAGTTTACCCTTGACAGCTCCTATACCCTGTAGCTCAGGACGAGTCAGCCAGCTCCGTAGGTCCACTAGGGTCACTAGAGGCCAGCTGCCCATACGGTGGAGGATCTAAAATGTTCAAGCTATTTTATTAATGTTTACCTGTTTATTGTTGCTTGTGTATAATTATGTGTTTCTAGTTATTTATAGGAGTGTTTGGTGGATTTACCGGGAATCCTTTGTGTATATAGTTGGAGCGTAACCCAGGACGGACTGAAAGACTGTTAAGGACTCGGGGCAGGACAGACCCCTACCTGGTTACGTCTCCCTGTGTTGGTGAAATGGACACCCTTGTTTTCTTGAAAAACTGCACCCGGTTGCGGACACGCCGTGACCATCCTAATGTTTTTCTTTATTGCGTTGTTTCTGTTTGTAATTTGTTATGTTACAAAAATATGTTTAGTCCCGGAGTACTAACTTTCACTAGGGGGGAATGTGGCACCCCAGGGGTCTGGTCTCCACAGTAATAGCAATGTTATGTCTGAGAGCAGGTGGGAGGTCTCTTGGTCAGGAATCCTATGCATGCCACACCTCCTGCCCAGTCCTGGGAGGGGAAGAACTTCCCCTATATAAAGCTGGGGCTGAGGCAGGGTTAGTGAGTAGAGTTGAGAAGAAGAGAAGCAGCTATAGGAAAGAGAGATCAGGAGCTCTGGGGAAGTCGTGCTAAAAGGAATCAGGGGCTGGCAGCTGTAGAGCTCGCCCTGATTGAAGAGTTACCACCGGACCCGGAGTCCGAGGCTGTGGGGATTAACCCAGACCCAGCAGCAGAAACCGCCCGGCAGGGGATTTCAGGTCCTCTGGCCAAGAAACCCGAAGGCACGGTCACACGCGTGGGACCAGCACCGCCGTCGTGGAGCGGAAGCCACTAGAAGGCCCCGAGTCACCGGCCATACGGGTGAGCACCACACGGTACACTCAGGGACGTGGGCTACCTTTACCCGCCTCTAGCAAGGTAGCCAGAAGAGTACAATTAGTTGGGGAGGCCTACAACTCCGCCTGGCCAGGGGAGATCCCATCTGCTCAAAGACTGACCAGGCCCCGATCGCTAGCCAGTACTCCGGGAGGGTCTATCTTTATCACCAGTAAAGACCCTGAACTACACCGCATCGTCTCTGAGTGGTTCCTGCTACCCCCATCATCCACGTCGGCTGCCCTGAGGCCATACCCCTCCCGTTGGGGGTTATACCATCTACGCTGCACAATCGTACCACCGGCCTCAGCGGTCTGCCCTGCAGCGGCAGCTCCATAGCTGCATTCAACGGGTGGCGTAGTCGTCCTACATCTACTGCTAATATACTCAGCCACACAGTTTGACTCCCTGGGCACGGACCGGGTCACCGCCACGAAACTACTACCCCCAACAGGCCCGGATCCGGGTAGTCCCCGCGTGCGCAACGCTACACTAAGTAGGCCCAGGGTCACGTCAGTTATATTCACTAACTTGGGGGAATTGCAGGTATTTACCACCTCTCACATTCCCGCCACTCCTTTTTTCCCTCTTTCTGAGACAACGGTGGGGTCACTAGCTCTTTTTCCATGTGGCTCTTGCTGTCTGCCCTCGTGTTCTCCTCTAGCAAGAAACACCTCACAATACAATGTATTTTATAGGAGGTATTGTTCCAGAAATTCAATATGGACATGTTCCCACTCCCTTACAGCTGCAGGACTTGTAACTTGTATATCCGCCACCATTGGGCACATATAGCCCCACAATCGGCAGCATTTTCCATGGACCTCACTACCTCTCCATCGTGGCATCATTATCTCACATTTTATTTTAGAAAAAAGAAGCTCCCTTCTAGATTGCTATAGACAACTGGTTCACTTTTTTTCTTGTAATCGACGACACAAACCGACGCGGAGTAATCATTATGAGGTTAATGTCCCTTTTTTTAGAATCTAAACCATATAAGTATCCCCCTGCCCCCCGCACAGCGCCATTTCAGATTTCTAAATTCTTCTTTTGATCCAACATTCATTTGCAAAAATGAAAAAAATAAAAAGATTCCTCCATAAACGAGCTGTGCAGAAAAGCCGCTTCTGTATGTTCCCATTTTTCACTGCCGGTAATTAAAGACGAGACGTCTCGTGACTTTTTTTTTTCAAGTGGGCCAGATGGATCCAGCGGAATGGCGTTTTTAATTGCCACTTACAGTTTTAATGGGAGCAGCGCTGACTACCACACTTAGGAATGGCTCGCAAGACGAGTGGAACCAGTAAACTTTAGTTCACGGCTAGAACTGAATAGTCTGCAGATTTGTGTTCGTAGGTGGGAGGGTCGGACCCCCTCCTGGTAAAAATATGCATGCTATAGAATGAATGTCAACACCAGAAGACGACGCATTCCCCTTATGATTCTTACCCCAGCCCCTGGGTGTAGGAGGGGTGCAAATAGGGTGATATACTGTATGGTGGGCAAGTGGAAACTGGCATTTGCCCTGTTGCTTAATTTGGCCCATATACTAAAAAGGGCACATGGTTGGTGACAACAGTCCAAAAATTGATCGGTGAGGCCCAGATCAAGATTTTATTTGATGCCCAGGAGCCCTAAAATACTAGTGGGCAAGGTACTGTTAATTGGGCCGGTGAACTACTAATGCAAATCAGCCTATAGTAATTTTTCTGGATTATTTTTGGGGGAGAGACATCAATACTATTGACCCATTGCCAACTGTGTGCCCCTGTATAGGTCTGTACCCTGGACTGGACTATGCCCTTAAGATCTAGTCTTGATATTATATTGCATCCGTCATTAGTAAATGTATGGGATGGACAACTGAGAAATGTGTCTAATGAGAATGCGGTCCTATAATGCAACCGAATATCCTCATGATGCGGCAGCCATAGGTTATAGCCCTAAGCTGGGGGTACACAGGGAGCAGTCACACCCAAGGGTCAAAAAGACCCTCTGCAACACAAGGAGAAATCAATACTTAGCATGTGGGGGCTTTGTTACAATAAAGCTCGGACTGGCCAACGGGAAAATAGGAGAATCCTCCAGTGGGCCACCATAGGTTATAGCCCTAAGCAGGGGGTACACAGGGAGCAGTCACACCCAAGGGTCAAAAAGACCTTCTGCAACACAAGGAGAAATCAATACATAGTATGTGGGGGCTTTGTTACAATAAAGCTCGGACTCGCCAACGGAAGAAGAGAAGAATCCTCCGGTGGGCCGCCATAGGTTATAGCCCTAAGCAGGGGGTACACAGGGAGCAGTCACACATGGGGGTGCAAAAGACCCTCTGCAAATGAGAAATCAATACATAGTATGTGGGGGCTTTGTTACAATCTGTTTGTTTGTTACAATCAAGCTCGGACTGGCCAACATGAGAACAGGGGAATTCTCTGGTGGGCCCTATGCAGGAATCGGCTCTCCACTCCACATGTGGTTGTGAGATTTATTTTTTTTTTACCTGCAAAGCCATTGGCAGCCAAACCTTTTAACCTAAAAAAAAGTGCAAACCAAAGTAATCTCCAACTCGTAGACCCTTCAAGGCTCTCTTCTTTTATTATTTCCCTCTTCGGTAGCACCATATATGATCCTAGAACATTTGTATCAGAAGGTAACAAATTTTCTATTTCGTGTAAAAACTTAAAAGGCAAAAAAAAAAACAAACAAGACAAAAAAAACAAAAACAAAAACGGATACAAAAAAAATCAATCATGACAATACTGATCCGCGTGATAATGCCCTTCCCCTCCCCCAGTCAAGTCCATGGAGAATCCTATTAATACAGAGAGCCGATACCATGCAAAACGCTCAGTCTCTTTTTCTGCTCAAAAAATAGAGAGCTTTAATGTACAATTCTGTGTAGTCCCTCGAATTGTCGCCTCTTAGAAAACGCAATGATTATCACAGATCGTCTCAAAAATATATATATATGTATATCGCTTTAGTAGAAGGAATCTGATTTTATTTTTTATTTTATTTTTTTTTTTTTTTAATCTGTGAGGCAATTAAAAGTCAATAGACATCGAACCCTGAGCGCAATCTTCTCGGCCGCGGACGTAAATTTCGCAAGGAATTTCCTCCATGACGCGGTCTTCTATGCCTTTGTCGGCGCAGTCGTGGGACTGCTTGAAAGCGTAGGTGCTCTTCTTGAATGTACTGTTAAACGTTTTCATTGGCTGCGGTTGGGCAAAGTCGTTGCGGAACGGAAGATCCATGGAGCTTAGGTTGGTCCTGCTCTGTTTCAGGGTAGCGGTTTGGGAGCCACAGTGATGGTCGTGAATGCAGCGGGAGGTGGCGGACGATCTTCTCGTCTTTTGGTAGCTTTCCAGTTCCTCCGACAAGTCGGCCAAGTCTGCGGAAATCTCTTTATCCCTCAGGGAGAAGAGTTCGTAGTGCGGGGGATCAAATACCTCCTGGAAACCGGTTTTGTTGAAAGTCGTCTTCCTGGCCATGATCTTCTTTCGAGGCTGTTTGACTTGCACCAAGATGGAAATGATGAGAAGAACCAAGACAATCCCAGAGGTGATCCCAATGATGGTCCCATGGGTCTTGGTGATCTGCTCAAATAGCCCCGATTCTTTCCTTTCTGTAAAAAAAAAAAATACAATGGATCGGAAGTATCAAAAGTGTCGTAGGAAGCATCATTGTATAAGAAAGTGACAAATGTATCATCAGGTTGCTGCCATACTAGTGCACATTGCTAAAATTTTGCACAAATTTTGCACAAACAAAAATAATTTAATAAATTAATAATAATAAAACTAGTTGTTTTTTCCAGTTGGTTATCTAAATATGAGCACTAGGTGGCAGCCCAGAGCTGTACACAGATAGTCATGGCGGTGCAGAGGGATCATGCATCTTGTGGAGCCCACCATACATTTGTCATGTTTGTGTATAAACCCTGAGACGAAGCGATTCTTCTTCAGGCTCCTCTGGACATTGCGGGTTGCGACTTCTATTGTGTTTTGTATGATCCTTTCCGTTACATTGGAGGTTATTGATGAGGTGGATGGCTGCAGAGCTCGGAGGGGAGGTAAGGGGCGGGATTCTGCAATGTGCAATGAGTTTATTCTGGATGTTATAGGACACGGGTCTGCAAACATCGGCCCTCCAGTTGTCGTAAAATTACAAGTCCCAGCAAGCCGCCCTGACGGCAGTCAGCATAGTACATTGATGGGCTCCAGTAAGGCGTCGGACACTCTTACCTTTGCAGTGATTTTCATCCCAGGGATAGGCACAGTTCTGGATTCCATTGCAGACCAGCGAGTTGTTAATGCACATGTTACTGTGGCAGAAGAACGTGCCGTCCCCACACGGAGCTGTTGTAATCAGACACAAACATGTATTAGATGATTTATGGGACATAATCTGCAAGTGTAACTACAGGGGGGCGCACTTTTGCTAGTTGTCACCACTGTTTACTTTGCTTGCGTTGATATTTTAAAGAAAATCCACTAGGGGGGGAGCTCACTGCTCACTGATTTATTATTATCTGTACACAGATACATGCAGTGAGCTCCCCCTAGTGGAGGCTCTGAAAGATACAATTTATCATATCTGAAAAATTGGAGGCCATAATTTGCAGGTGCTTTATTGGGTAAGCAATAGTTGTTCCGCAGAATTAATGATTATACGTTCCTGATCATTGCCTAGTGAGCGTCCGACAATCGGCAGCCCTTCGCCAGTCGGCCGGTCGCATCCTCACAGGACGGCGGACATTAATCCTAATAACTCACGTTCCACAAATGAAGTAAAGAGCATTCGGAAACGGCTCAGTCGACTCCCTTCATCCGCCCACATCCGCACAACCCCGGTGCCGGTTTGCAGCATGACGTCATTGGCCACGGTGCTGCAGAATTTGGCCTTTAGGTTTTCTATTGAGCTGCTTCCATCATACACGGCCACAAAGTTCCTCTTGCATTCGTTGGAGTGTTCCATCTGATAGTCCAGAAACCGCAAGTAAATCTGGATAAATGGAGGATACGATTTAGCATTTACATGTCACAATGGCGACTTCATGATTACAGCCGCCTCCTCTACTGATCCTGTGCAGCCCCTGAAGTAGATGGGAGCACGACTGCAGGATCTGACTACAAAAGGTTTGCTTGTAGTCTGTTACCATGGAGACACATTGCACTGCTTAAGAATTATATATATATTTTTTTAAAATGAAGACTATTTTTGCTCCGTTTTCTCTTCTTTTCCATACATTGAGGTTTTTAACCTCTAACACTACAAGCGGAATAGACAAAATTTATCATGGGAATGGGCAAATTTCTAATGTATTTCTGGAAACCATCTTGTTGGGGCAGCTCTGTTTCTTGTGCATAAGATTACATGCTTTAAAGTCTATGGACACCTTTGGCATGAAAGAAATTTGACAGCGTCCTACAATTCTTATTCGTTCACTTATTTTCATACCATTGGATATGCACTTTTTGTATCCTGCCTCTAGTCTAATACTTTACTCCTGTGGACATATCCCTTGCAGTAACTCATGGGGAATGAGAGCTGTGTGTGTCCAGGACGCTTCTGGAAACACACTTTTTTTATCATTACAGCTTTATTTCTGCAGTTATTTCTCCCTCTATAAAAGATCAGGTGCTTTCCTCCCTATCTACAGCCTGAGTGATCCGCCCTCCCTGATAACTTGAATGCTTTCCTCCCTGTCTCATATATACAAAATACCTCTCCCTTGTTACTTTATTTAACACTGAGAGAAGACAGGCAGACTGAGCTATGGGAGACAAAAGCACAGCTCTTACGAACTTGCAGACCAGCCGTGTAGATGTATGAAATGTTTGTAGGAGACTATTTAGAAAGCTGCCTAATTTTGTATTTAAAAAGTAAGTAAACAATTAGAATTCTAAATTAGTTTCTTAGTTTAAATTTTCGAATATTTTAATTGGCTTTTGAGGCTCTTTTTAAAGACTTCACCATAATGGACCCCCACATGACAGACCTTGGCTTTTGGCGTTGCTTTAATGGTCCATATACAGTCCACAGCCTGACCGGCCTTCAGCTTATCGCCTTGTTCCACTTGGCTGGAGCGGATTATTCCATCCGGTCCTGATAAATCAAACTGACAATCTGTGAAGATAAAGGAATATAGGAGGGGATGGTCAGTGGGGTATGAAGAGGGTCCAGTGTCTGACGACAGAGGGGCAACACGGAAGAGAACTCTGACCTGGGATAGGATTGAGAATCCCTCCGAGATAGCTGAAGTCTGGATCTGCAGAGACAGAAATTATGTTTTATTACTACTGTAAAGAATGCCATATACAGGGTATATGTATATGTGTGTGTATATATACAATATGTATATATTATTACATTCAGATTGAGCAAGAAGATTTGAAGGATCCTGGTCCAGTGGTCATGTCGGCAGTCCGTGGCCGCAGGACTAGAGAGCGCGAACCTCCTTCCTTCCTCCTGGCATTCCTGGTACCTCTTTTGATTAAGAGGCCAGGCGCAATATCATCATTTCGGCAAAATAGACACGTGACATCGCTCCAGGTCTACGTGACATCGCTCCAGGTCTACGTGACATCGCTCCAAGCCTATGTGACTCCGCTCCAAGTCTACGTGACACCGCTCCAAGGCGACATGACATCGCTCCAAGGCGACATGACATCGCTCCAAGGCGACATGACATCGCTCCAAGTCTACATGACATCGCTCCAAGTCTACATGACATCGCTCCAAGTCTACATGACTTCGCTCCAAGTCTACATGACTTCGCTCCAAGTCTACATGACTTCGCTCCAAGTCTACATGACTTCGCTCCAAGTCTACATGACTTCGCTCCAAGTCTACATGACTTCGCTCCAAGTCTACATGACTTCGCTCCAAGTCTACATGACTTCGCTCCAAGTCTACATGACTTCGCTCCAAGTCTACATGACTTCGCTCCAAGTCTACATGACTTCGCTCCAAGTCTACATGACTTCGCTCCAAGTCTACATGACACCGCTCCAAGTCTACATGACACCGCTCCAAGTCTACATGACACTGCTCCAAGATGACATGACTTCGCTCCAAGTCTACATGACTTTGCTCCAAGGCAACATGACACCGCTCCAGGTCTACCTGACATCGCTCCAAGGCAACATGACACCGCTTCAGGTCTACCTGACATCGCTCCAAGGCAACATGACACCGCTCCAGGTCTACCTGACATCGCTCCAAGGCAACATGACACCGCTCCAGGTCTACCTGACATCGCTCCAAGGCAACATGACACCGCTCCAGGTCTACCGGTCATTGCTCCAAGGCAACATGACACCGCTCCAGGTCTACATTACTGCGCTCCAAGGCGACATGACTTTGCTCCAAGGTGACATGACTTCGCTCCAAGGCAACATGACACCGCTCCAGGTCTACCTGACATCGCTCCAAGGTGACATGACATCGCTCCAAGTCTACATGACATCGCTCCAAGTCTACATGACATCGCTCCAAGGAAACATGACACCGCTCCAGGTCTACCTGACACCGCTCCAGGTGGAATCTGGTTCGGTGGCAACTTACCTCCTACATGGCTGTTGGACCCGAGTCTTGCAGATGTTTTTGCTCAGTTATATATTGCTTGTGTTGGCTGTTTTTTAGCTCTGCTACATTAAGCCAATATTATTTTTGCTATTCCAGCTTAAATGTATTTTATACTGAAGTCTTGGGAGGTCTGAAAACAACTTCCTGTCTTATCAGAAGACTATACTGTCCCCCCGCCATGTTTTACACTGCAGCTCTGCTTGTTGTAGTTGGCTGCTATGCATATGTACAAGCTGAGGAGGAATTCAATGCACGGACAGAGTACCTGGGATAAAGGAATACTTTGCTCTGAAGCCAAGTCCTTCCAGCTCCTCATCCGAAGTGAATTTAATCCACATGAATCGGCCGGTGGACCGGATTGGCAACGGACTCCTGATGCCGCAGTATCGGTCAATCAGCGGGGAGAAGCCAAACGGGCCATCTCTGACCTCCAAGTGATCAAAGCGGCACTCGAAGGACGGCTCTATGTGATAAGGCTCATCGAAAGTCAGCTCGATTCTCTGGCGAGGAGCAGCTAAGGGGGAAAAATGGCGAAATACAATAAAGCGTAATACATTTTATAGGTTCAATGGAGCAGTAATAGTGCACTGGACACTAAACCTATCCAGCCCTGTAGGTGCAAAGGGTGGAAAATGTGCAAGTCTGGGGTCAGGGAAAGACCACTCCTGAGGGAGCTGAGATGGCGAAACATTTTATCATCCAGAGGACAGATGTGGAAACCACAAGACCTATTTATTAGCAAGGGCATACGTATAGAAGCAGAGCACACCGCAGCTATGGGTCCCTAAAGAAGGGGGCCAACTCCAAGCTGGTCTCATTCCCATTTTATTGCATAGTAAGAACCAACACAGCCCCCAATCCTCTATGCAACAATCGTCTAGTGGGGATTTATTTTATGATCATTTGTTATCCAGACACATCTGTTCACCTGTTAGAGGGCTGAATACTTTTGCAATATAGGTATATCAGTCATATACCTAGAGAGGGTACCAACCTTCTAAGATGTAGACACATTCCTTGTTAGGGGGGTAGGTGTTTGGAAAGTTTGGGGAGGCGAAATGCCCTCCATTACTGGTTCGTACCCAGGTGCCGCACTGGGTCACCGGGATGTGTTTGGCTCCTATGTTTTGTCCATCTGAAAGGAAAAGAAATGAAGACTCAGATCAATAAAAAACAAAAGCAAAAGTTGTCACGATTCCTCCAATCAGCGCGTCTGGACGCAGTGAATGACAGCTCTGCCGTCCAATCGGGGACAGGGGCTGAGCTGTCAGGGTCTTGGGTGACAGTTTAGCCAACACTTTTGGCCATGACTGTATGTATGTATGTATGTATGTATATAGTCATGGCCGAAAGTGTTGGCACCCTTGAAATTGTTCCAGAAAATGAAGTATTTCTCCCAAAAAATTATTAGTTATACAAGCTTTGTTATACACGCGTTCATTTCCTTTGTGTGTATTGGAACAACACAACAAACAGAGAAAAAGGCAAATTGGACATAATTTCACGCAAAATCCCAAAAATAGGCCGGACACAATTGTTGTCACCCTCCACTTAATATTTGGTTGCACGCTTTGGAATAAATAACTGCAATCAGTCGCCTCCTATAACCATCAGCTTCTTACTCCTCAGCTGGGATCTTGGACTCTTCTTACAATCTGCTCCAGGTCTCATATGTGAAGACGTCTTCTACCAACAGCAATTGTAAGATCTCTCCACAGGTGTCAATGAGATTTAGATCCGGACTCATTGCTGCTACTTCAGAACTCTCCAGCACTTTGTTTCCATCCATTTCTGGGGGCTTCTGGAAGTATGTGTGGCGTCATTGTCCTGCAGGAAGACCCATGACCTAGGACACAAACCCAGCTTTCTGACAGTGGGCACTACACTGCCACCCAAAATCCTTTGGTAATCTTCAGGTTTCATGATGCCTTGCACACAGTCAAGGCACCTAGTGCACCTGCCCACGCACCTGCCTAGCTTTCTTTACTAGAACCAGGGCCTGTGGTCAGTAGAGGTGTAAGTCTGCTGGATGAAGCAGAGTCCAGATTGCTGCTGGTGAGTGACCAGCCAAAATGTGAGCTGTAGCTGAGTGAGAGTTGTGCGAGATTCTCTCTCTGAATGGAGACTGCACGGATCAGCTAGGAAAGCTGAGCAGTCTGTGTGTGTGTGGAAGCTGCAGTCTTTTCAGTGTGAACTGTGCCGGGAGTTGAACACTTCTGTTTGCGCTGGAAGCAGCTGAAGGTGATACCGAGACTGGTGGGATCGCGCCTCATCTGTGTATAAAGTCTGTAACCTGTTCAGCTAAACCCACCCTAACATATGTGCTGCAGGATTAACTGTTTATTAGCTGTGATACCTTTGTGCCCAGAAGAGGCTGTTTTTACTTTCAATTTTTTTTATTGAAAGCAGCAAAACTGCATCTGTTTGGACCAAACCGCATTGCCTGTGTGAACGCTGCCTAATGCCTACCTGTGAGCGCGAATCCCTACAACTTCTATTCCAACTGTCTGGCTCAGTGAATGCTGGGAGTTGTAGTCCTACAGGTCAGACACCATTGATGCATATTGATAGGCTGCAGGTCTCATATTGAATTCTGCAGCCTTGTGCGTCAGTCTGTTGCCGGATGCCACACAGGGAAGGGTTAAATCCGGGCGCTGCGCTCGTCTCAGATAGGGACTTATTAATTTCTGCCCTCGGTGATTAGGGTAGTATGATGTGCTTTACCGAAAAGCTCTATCTTGGTCTCTTCTGTCCACAAGACACTTTCCCAGAAGGATTTTGGCTTACTCACATACATTTTGGCAAACTACAGTCTAGCTTTTTTATGTCTCTGTGTCAGCAGTGCGGTCCTCCGGGGTCTCCTGCCGTAGTGATTCATTTCATTCACAGGTGGACGGATAGTTAGCGCTGACACTGATTCAAGCTGTCCTACAGGCTCAGGGTGCATTTCTTTAGACCTTGATTGGGGCTTATCCATCATCCGGACTATCCTACGTTGCAACCTTTCATCAATTTTTCTCTATTGTCCACATCCAGGGAGATTATCTCCAGAGCCATGGGTTGTAAACTTGATTATGTTGTTCACCGTGGACAAAGGAACATCAAGATCTCTGGAGTTGGACTTGTAACCTTGAGATTGTTGATATTTGTCAACCATTTTGATTCTCAAGTCCTCAGACAGTTCTCTTCTCCTCTTTCTGTTCTCCATGCTTAGTGTGGCACACACAGACACACGATGCAAAGATCGAGTCAACTTCTCCCCTTTTTATCTGGTTTCAGGTGTGAGTCTCATATTGCCCACACCTGTTACTTGCCACAGGTGAGTGTGAACGAGCATCACATGCTTGAAACAAAGTTGTCTACCCACAATTTTGGAAAGGTGCCAACAATTTTTGTTCCAATACACACAAAGGAAATAAACGTGTGTATAACAAAACATATGTAATGGCAATAATTTTCTGGGAGAAATACTTAATTTTCTGGAACAATTATACATATATACAAGCACGCACACATACACAATCAGAGGCCATTCGCTGTCGTGCATTTCCCGTCCTTACATTCTGGGTTTTCGGAGTAATCACTGCGGCCCGGGCAGCGCTGAACAAGCCATTATTATTGAAATCTAATCAGATCTCGCATTGTTCGGCGTTGGGTGAGCGCACTACTTAAAATGGCAAATCAATTTTTGCAAAACAGCGTGCCGTCCGAGAGAGCGGAACAGGGAGCGCCTCTTGATCCTTACCTTGTGTGCGCTGCGCCACCGCAATCCCCTCCACCACCAGGATGGTAATCAGCAGCACTGTCAGGAGGGACAAGAGGAGGCAGGTGAGTCATCATCACAGTCGAGAGGCAATAAGTGGAGATTTCAAGAGGCCCTGACAGCCATCGCTGCTGCACGGACTAGTGACGTCATTGATGCCGTTAAAAGGACAATTCCTCCAAGTTTCCAAAACCTCTGCTTGCTGCCGATCAATAATCAGAAAGCATTTTCAGATTTGTTCCTCTCACTGACGGCAAACAGGGATCCTAAAGACAGAGCTGACGGAAAGCATTGACTAGTGGAGTCAAAAATAGCAATGCATGACCCCCTGACGTGTGTGAACGCAGCCCTAGAGCCCTACAGAGATCTCATACTGCAGCAGGTTTTATTACCAGATCCCCTCGGTGCATACAGCAATTATGACCCATCGATTGGCAGCAGCGTCTCTCAGAGGAAGTGACTGTAACCAGTCAGAAAAAAATCAAGATGAATAAATTACTAATCTCCACTGTGATCAGTCACCGAGGATTGTCTGATGGCGGCAGAAGCGGGACGAGCTCTCCGGTATCACACAGTAAGGCCACGTTCACACCGTCAGTAATTTACATCAGTTTTTCTGAGCCAAAATCACGAGAGGAACAATCAGAGGAAAAATCAGAGGAAAATTATAATAGAAACACGTCACCACTTCCGTATTATCACCACTGCTGGTTTTATCTTACAAATACTGATGTGAAATACTGAACGTGTGAACGGGGCCTAAGATAGTACAAAACTAGGACGTACCTGTGTATCTAAGCCAGTATGGGATAATGTCCACTACACTTATGTATCTAATCCTCTCCTGTGTGATACTGTCTGCTGAGCCGTGTATCTAATCCTATCCTGTGTGATACTGTCTGCTGAGCCGTGTATCTAATCCTCTCCTGTGTGATACTGTCTGCTGAGCTGTGTATCTAATCCTCTCCTGTGTGATACTGTCTGCTGAGCCGTGTATCTAATCCTATCCTGTGTGATACTGACTGCTGAGCCGTGTATCTAATCCTCTCCTGTGTGATACTGTCTGCTGAGCCGTGTATCTAATCCTCTCCTGTGTGATACTGACTGCTGAGCCGTGTATCTAATCCTCTCCTGTGTGATACTGTCTGCTGAGCCGTGTATCTAATCCTCTCCTGTGTGATACTGACTGCTGAGCTGTGTATCTAATCCTCTCCTGTGTGATACTGTCTGCTGAGCCGTGTATCTAATCCTCTCCTGTGTGATACTGTCTGCTGAGCCGTGTATCTAATCCTCTCCTGTGTGATACTGACTGCTGAGCCGTGTATCTAATCCTCTCCTGTGTGATACTGACTGCTGAGCCGTGTATCTAATCCTCTCCTGTGTGATACTGTCTGCTGAGCCGTGTATCTAATCCTCTCCTGTGTGATACTGTCTGCTGAGCTGTGTATCTAATCCTCTCCTGTGTGATACTGACTGCTGAGCTGTGTATCTAATCCTCTCCTGTGTAATACTGACTGCTGAGCTGTGTATCTAATCCTCTCCTGTGTGATACTGTCTGCTGAGCTGTGTATCTAATCCTCTCCTGTGTGATACTGACTGCTGAGCTGTGTATCTAATCCTCTCCTGTGTGATACTGACTGCTGAGCTGTGTATCTAATCCTCTCCTGTGTGATACTGACTGCTGAGCTGTGTATCTAATCCTCTCCTGTGTGATACTGTCTGCTGAGCTGTGTATCTAATCCTCTCCTGTGTGATACTGACTGCTGAGCCGTGTATCTAATCCTCTCCTGTGTGATACTGTCTGCTGAGCTGTGTATCTAATCCTCTCCTGTGTGATACTGTCTGCTGAGCTGTGTATCTAATCCTCTCCTGTGTGATACTGACTGCTGAGCCGTGTATCTAATCCTCTCCTGTGTGATACTGACTGCTGAGCCGTGTATCTAATCCTCTCCTGTGTGATACTGTCTGCTGAGCCGTGTATCTAATCCTATCCTGTGTGATACTTTCTGCTGAGCCGTGTATCTAATCCTCTCCTGTGTGATACTGACTGCTGAGCTGTGTATCTAATCCTCTCCTGTGTGATACTGTCTGCTGAGCTGTGTATCTAATCCTCTCCTGTGTGATACTGTCTGCTGAGCCGTGTATCTAATCCTCTCCTGTGTGATACTGTCTGCTGAGCCGTGTATCTAATCCTCTCCTGTGTGATACTGACTGCTGAGCTGTGTATCTAATCCTATCCTGTGTGATACTCTCTGCTGAGCCGTGTATCTAATCCTCTCCTGTGTGATACTGTCTGCTGAGCTGTGTATCTAAGCCTTGTGGTGCCAGGATGCAGGTCCCCCTCTTGGGATGTATACACTGGGCCGTCTTCCTGACGTTTGCGTTCCGGCCTCGGCCTCCATTAGGGGGCGCCGTCCTCTTTATTGAGCGCTTTTCCCCATTTATTTGGACCGTGACGATTTCCGTTAATTATAGGAATTGATATTGACCGGAAGCGTTTCTGCCCAGTCACTTATAGGATTGCAATAAATTTCTGGTGTTTTATGGCTTTTTAGCGATTTCTCACGGGTCGGCGATAAATCAAGTGTAAAAGCTTCGGGGCCGGTCAAGTAAAGATCGGGGAAATTATGGCCAAAGCAATTTCACGGTGAGGCTCCGCGCTCTGCCCGATCGTTAGCTAATTGTAGTGTTTCTTAATCGTTACAGTGTCGTTCTACCAGAGTTTGATTTAAAGGGTCTAGCGGAAATCTGTGGGGTAATGCTGGCCCCCTCTGCTGTGCTGTACGTCCTCAGATGCCCATTCTTCAGCCCTTAAAACGCCATCTTGGCCATAAGTGAATATATTCCATAGGAGCCAGGGTCAAACAAATCAGCTGGACAATCCCCTGTCCATATGACATATTAGGAACCCTCTATGAGCTGGACTAGAGTCACTCTGCTAAAACGCTCTGTGCTGCTACAATGAACCATGGACCACTTCTGCACCCGGCATCCTGGGCACCACCTGAGCATCAAGCGTCACAGGGGCCATTGATGGCAGGCACAGAAATGAAGACCAGACAGCGCAAATCGAACTGCTCTCCTCTATTTGTAGTCTGACACCTTGGACTCGCATGGCTCTGCATGGGAGCCGTATACATAAAACGGCACATTTCTAATTAAGACTAATCATTTCATATAATATTTTAGATGTAAATTGGTCAGAAATCTTTGTAGCGGAGCCAGGTAGGACAGGGTTAAGTCCAACTTGATTAGATGCACCTGCCTAGCTTTTTTTTTTACTAGAACCAGGGCCTGTGGTCGCTAGAGGTGTCAGTCTGCTCTATGAAGCAGAGTGGAGTGTGCTGCTGGTGAGTGACCAGCCAAAATGTGAGCTGTATCTGAGTGAGAGTTGTGACAGATTCTCTCTCTGAATGGAGACTGCACGGATCAGCTAGGAAAGCTGAGCAGTCTGTGTGTGTGGAAGCTGCAGCCTGTTCAGTGTGAACTGTGCCCGGAGTTGAACACTTCTGTTTGGCGCTGGAAGCTGCTGAAGGGGATACCGGGACTGGTGGGATTGCGCCTCGTCTGTGTATAAAGTCTGTAATCTGTTCAGCTAAGCCCACCCTGACATATGTGCTGCTGAATTAACTGTTTATTAGCTGTGATACCTTTGTGCCCAGAAGAGGCTGTTTTTTGGTTTTTAATACCTTTGCGTTTTTTGAAAGCAACAAAACTGCCCCTGTTTGGACCAAACCGCATTGCTTGTGTGAACGCTGCCTAATGCCTACCTGAGAGCGTGAATCCCTACAACTTTTATTCCCACTGTCCAGCTCAGATCCATGCGTGAGATCTCCAAGCTGTGGCTCAGTGAATGCTGGGAGTTATAGTTCTACAGGTCAGACACCATTGATGTAGATTGATGGGCTGCAGGTCTCATATTGAATTGTGCAGCCTTGTGCGTCAGTCTGTTGCCGGATGCCGCACAGGGGAGGGTTAAATCCGGGAGCTGCGCTCGTCTCAGACAGGGACTTATTGATTTCTGCCCTCGGTGATTAGGACTTAGTCTTCATTTATTGTATTAAGCGCCAGGAGAACGGTAAAGGTCAGTCTATTTTTCACTAAAAACAAATTTGGAAAGCCTATTGTAGAGGCGGCAATGTGCCGGGGAAATGTCACCGGAGTCATTTGCTGGATCTGCCCCCCGATGATGGAGTGGATCCGCGGCACACATAAATGACATTACAATTAATGTCCATAGTCCGGACCGAGCACCGGACCCCCCTCCAGTGGGTCGGCCTTACAATGGTGCGGACTGACTGCTTAGAAAAAAATGCACCATAGATTTTATTAAACCTGTACATGTGCAAACAACCCAAAAAGTGAAGGTCCATCCACATCGGCATAGTCATAAACTGGAAAGATAACGGTTTGTCTGCAGCCACCACTAGAGGGAGCTCAGGAGCTGTCTGAGTTACCATTCAATCCATTGCACAGTATGCAGCAATCTCCGGAGCTCCCTCTAGTGGCCGACACATATTTGAAATTTTCAGCTCTCCTTTAGAAAAATGGGGTTCCAACTGCTATAAAGATATACAACCCCTGGCAAAAATTATGGAATCACCGGGCTCGGAGGATGTTCATTCAGTTTTTTAATGTTGTTGAAAAAAAGGAGATCACAGACATGGCACAAAACTAAAGTCATTTCAAATGGAAACTTTAGGGCTTTAAGAAACACTAAAAGAAATCAAGTTTAAAAAACTTTAGTTTTGTGCCATGTCTGTGATCTGCTTTTTTTTCAACAACATTAAACAACTGAATGAACATCCTCCGAGCCCGGTGATTCCATAATTTTTGCCAGGGGTTGTAATAGGACATAAATCTGTACAGAATTTAATAAAGGGTTATCCTGCTTCTGCCTTCACACCAGGTTATCCCTATCTCCTTGACTTGCTTCCTTTATGATTACAAGACAAGACGAACTCCCAAAAACGCCCTCTACATTTTAAGCATCTAGTTATGTGGACTGGGTGCCACGCACGGTGAGGGAAAGACTAAGTGCAACACGAAGGGAAGAGGGGAAGGAAGCCCAAACACTAGGGAAAGGGAGAGTGGAGACCCGTAGGCAGATCTAATATCACCCTGCCTACCCTACCATCCCTATATAGGTTCCACACCTATCGCCGAGTAAGAACCTAAGCCCTGAATGTCCCTAGAGCTAGGCCCTAGATAGGGAGGGGACAAGGTGAGCACTAGTCAGGCCCCACTACAAACTAAAGACAACAAGGTAGACAAACAAAGGGGATACACTTAGCTTGAGCAGACACCAGAGAGATAAGGCCAACTGTCCTCCAAGGGCACCAGAGAGGAAACTAGCCAACTGCAAGTGCTCCAAGCCTGCACAAAGGTACATAGAAGTATCACCAGCGCCTCTCTGGAGAAACTGAGTTTTTACTACCAAGCAAGGGTGTGTCAATCAGCAGCAGAAGGTGGAGGTAGCTGCTAGGTCCTAAAGGAAGAAGGATAACAATACTAAAGAGATGAGAGGATCAAGAAGGCATCTGCAGTGCCAAGCGCAGTGACCTTCTGCAGCCGGCTCCAGAGCGACTGTCTGTCACATCTGACACACCCATGACATTGGTGGGTGTAATTCTTCGTCAAAAGTCCCAAACTTCAAGAATGGGGGCACTGCACTAGTAAGACGTTTGTTTTTAGCAGCAGGGGCAATGTCCTGTATACTATGCCCCAGCTGCTGCAGAACCTCTGCTGACAAACTCACAATGGCGGTGCGTCATCTCGCCCCCGAGCTCGGCCCGGCGTCTGCGTTTTGCGATTCCAGCAGCCGCAGGTACACGACTTTCCGTCCCTTTGTGCGCTAATTTGCCACCTGAAGGCCGCGGCAGGAGTGTGTGGGCAGAATCTGTCGCTGCCGCTTCTACGTTTTTTTGTGTTTTAATCATTTCAGAAACAATTACGGCAGGTTTAATGGGAATTAATGACGCCGCTTTACTTCACAACCTTTAATTGGATTCAAACTTTCAATCAATGGAAATTAAAAAAAGACAATTTAAAGCGAGGTCCCGATATGAAAAAACAGCAATTATAATCCCGGATCACGTTACCGGCATCAACTGTACAAATGATATTATTACAGGCTTTTTATGCAGATGGTAAAATACAGAATTAATTACCGGGGAGTTTTCCTCCCGCTCCCCCCCTCGGAAGAATGGCTTCATATTTCACAGTTTAATCAGTTATTCTGCCAGCTCTTTACTGATCCCAGATTACATCATGTCTGATACTCCAGTCACTCCCAGAGCTGCACTCACAATTCTGCTGCTTTCCTAAACAGGAGCACAATACCTGACCTCAGCTGGCAGCTGCAGTGGGGAAAATATATATTTAATACACTGCCGATTTTACAAGTTTTCCCACCTATAAAGAATGGAGAGGTCTGTAATTTTTATCGCAGGTACAAATCACCTGTGAGAGACAGAATCTAAAAATAAAATCCATAAAATCTTTTTGTATGATTTTTAAATAATTAAATTGCATTTTATTACATGAAATAAGTATTTCATCACCGACCAACCAGCAAGAATTCTGGCTCTCACAGACCTGTTAGTTTTTCTTTAAGAAGTCCTCCTACTCTGCACTCATTACCTGTATTAATTGCTCCTGTTTGAACTCATTACCTGTATAACAGACACCTGTCCACACACTCAATTAATCACACTCCAACCTCTCCACCATGGCCAAGACCAAAGAGCTGTCTAAGGAAACCAGGGACAAAATTGTAGACCTGCACAAGGCTGGGATGGGCTACAGAACAATAGGCACAAAGCTTGGTGAGAAGGCAACAACTGTTGGCACAATTATTAGAAATACAAGATGACTGTCAATCTTCCTCTGTCCGGGGCTCAATGCAAGATCTCGCCTCATGAGAAAGGTCAGGAATCAGCCCCGAACTACACGGGAGGACCTGGTCAATGTCCTGAAGAGAGCTGGGACCACAGTCTCAAACATTACAGTTAGTAACACACTACGCTGTCATGGATTAAAATCCTGCAGGGCACGCAAGGTCCCCCTGCTCATGCCAGCACATGTCCAGGCCCGTTTGAAGTTCGCTAATGACCACCTGGATGATCCAGAGGAGGCATGGGAGAAGGTCATGTGGTTAGATGAGACCAAAATAGAACTTTTTGGTATCAACTCCACTCGCTGTGTTTGGAGGAAGAAGGATGAGTACAACCCCAAGAACACCATCCCAACTGTGAAGCATGGTGGGGGAAACATGATACTTTTGGGGGTGCTTTTCTGCAAAGGGGACAGGACGACTGCTCCGTATTGAAGGGAGGATGGATGGGTTCATGTATTGCAAGATGTTGGCTAACAACCTCCTTCTCTCAGTAAGACAATTGATGATGGGTCGTGGCTGAGTCTTCCAGCATGACAATGACCCGAAACATACAACCAGGGCAACTAAGGCGTGACTTCGTAAGAAGCATTTCAAGGTCCTGAAGTGGTGTAGCCAGTCTCCAGACTTGAACCCAACAGAAAATCTTTGGAGAGAACTGAAACTCAATGTTGCCCAGCAACAGCCCCGAAACCTGAAAGATCTGGAGAAGATCTGTATGGAGGAGTGGGCCAAAATCCCTGCTGCAGTGTGTGCAAACCTGGTCAAGAACTACAGGAAACGTCTGACCTCTGTAATTGCATTATTTTGGGGGTAAAGTGGGAGGATGCGTCTTATGGTGCGGAAGTACCTTATAGTGTGGCTGTGGATGGGGGGGGAGCAGCAGTGGCGGAGGAGAGGGTGACAGGAGGCAGGAGCTGGCAGCTATAGCTAACACTGTGCCCGCTATTAAAGAAAATGACTATTCACTGCTCCCCACACCCATTGTCCCGGGCGTGGGGAGCAGTGAATATTCCGGCAGCTGACCTTGGCGTGTGAACGCGTATAGCAGTGACGTCATGCGCAACTTACAGCTGCCGGCATCAGAACAGGATGCAGCGCTGTGAGGGAGCAGAGGGAAGGTGAGTAGGATTGTTTATTTTTTTTATGTGTGCAGCGAGATGGGGGTCATGTATACCAGGATAAGGGGGGCCATGTATACCAGGATGGGGAGGCCATGTATACCAGGATGGGGGGCCATGTATACCAGGATGGGGGAGGGGGGGCATGTATGCCAGGATGGGGGATATTAGAAAATAATTGGGGGACATTACCCCTATAACAGTGTCAGCAGTAGAGCCCCCCTATAACAGGGCATCATGACCGCATTTCTTGCATCAATGTTTTTTCTCTTTCCTCCTCTAAAACCTAGGTGCATCTTATGGTTAAAAAATACGGAACTTATTTTCCCCACTGTATATCTCTGCTTTTTCCAGCAGCCCCATAAAGCATGAATGGAGCGGTGGTCGGGTAATCTCTGCGGGATAAAAGTGCCGATCAGTGCAGGTCCCAGCCGTCAGAGACTGATTTATCACCTATACACATTAGACACAAGGTCGTCTGGTTTTAGTGTGTTCGGCTGACCATCTAATGTACATGGGCGTGACGCCACTTTCCCAACAGCAAGTATAATAAGGATGAGTGGGCATGTTACATTTCAATATGCCCGATCCTTTGTTTTCAGGGGAGATAATCCACCACTTTAGATGTTATGCAGTGGCTTAATCTTCTGTCCACAATGAGAACATGTGCACACTCAGCTGATCAGAGCGTGCAGGTGCATGGCAGATATACCGGGGATGTCAAACTCAAACACGCAGAGGGCCAAAATGAAAAATTTACAGTATAATGGGCCCCACACAGTCCTCCATACAGTATAATGGCCCCACATAGTCCTCCATACAGAATAATGGGCCCCACATAGTCCTCCATACAGAATAATGGCCCCACATAGTCCTCCATACAGTATAATGGGTCCCACATAGTCCTCCATACAGTATAATGGGCACCACATAGTCCTCCATACAGTATAATGTCCCCCACATAGTCCTCCATACAGTATAATGTCCCCCACATAGTCCTCTATACAAAATAATGGGCCCCACATAGTCCTCCATACAGTATAATGGCCCCACATAGTCCTCCATACAGTATAATGGTCCCACATAGTCCTCCATACAGTATAATGGCCCCACATAGTCCTCCATATAGTATAATGGCCCCACATAGTCCTCCATACAGTATAATGGCCCCACATAGTCCTCCATACAGTATAATGGTTCTCCACATAGTCCTCCATACAGTATAATGGGCCCCACATAGTCCTCCATACAGAATAATGGGCCCCACATAGTCCTCCATACAGTATAATGGCCCCATATAGTCCTCCATACAGTATAATGGGCCCCACATAGTCCTCCATACAGAATAATGGGCCCCACATAGTCCTCCATACAGCATAATGGCCCCACATAGTCCTCCATACAGTATAATGGCCCCATATAGTCCTCCATACAGTATAATGGCTCCACATAGTCCTCCATACAGTATAATGGCCCCACATAGTCCTCCATACAGTATAATGGGCCCCACATAGTCCTCCATACAGAATAATGGGCCCCACATAGTCCTCCATACAGTATAATGGCCCCATATAGTCCTCCATACAGTATAATGGCCCCATATAGGGGTGGTGATTCTGGTGTTGTGGGACCAATATAATCACCATGTGGGCCGGAGATGTAGGCCCAGATCTATTAAAGGTGTAGCCACCTGAAGTTGTTAGGTCACACGTCTGCCTTTGGACTGTACATACTGTACACAGCAGGATGGTGAATGCAGCTTTGGATGTGACTGGAGCATACATGATGTAAGACAACATGTGTATAGAAATGTATGTTGGGGGCTCCGCTCTGTATCGGGCACCCCCCCCCCCCGGCTCACTGGTTGATGCCTCTCTACCACCGCAGAAACTGATGGTGGGACCTAATGACAGAGGATGAGCCACCGCTGCTCCGATCCGTCCCTGGCACTGGAGATCTGCCTGGACCAGGGCAATGTCCTGTGCATGTGCTGGGGAACTACAAGTAGCTGCATGCCCTGTGCATGGAAAAGGAGACCATGGCCACTAACACTTCTCCAGATCTCCATCCATGATGTCATTGTAGTGCTGAGGGCAGACGGATCATTGTGCAGCCTGGAGGTGAAGGGGCCGAGCTCTACCTCCACAGCAGGTGGGATTGTGCATTATGATGAGATCTTTCCTGTGTCCCCCCTACCCGGACCCTCCCCGAGGCTGTGGGATACTATGTCACCAACCCCAGGTCCAATGCCCAGGTTCTGTTACGGGCATATGGGGTCAGAATAATGGGATAGTTCCCTGCATCTACTACTTCTGCTCCAGTCCTCCCCTCCCTAAAGTTCACCCACCACTAGTGCCCCTGCTCCAGGTATGCCCACCACCAGTGCCCCTGTTCCATGTGTGCCCACCACCAGTGCCCCTGCTCCATGTGTGCCCACCACCAGTGCCCCTGCTCCATGTGTGCCCACCACCAGTGCCCCTGCTCCAGGTAATTGCCTCAGCTTCCCCAGCTCCAGGTGTGCCCACCACCAGTTCCCCTGCTCCATGTGTGCCCACCACCAGTGCCCCTGCTCCATGTGTGCCCACCACCAGTGCCCCTGCTCCATGTGTGCCCACCACCAGTGCTCCTGCTCCGGGGGTGCCCACCACCAGTGCCCCTGCTCCATGTGTGCCCACCACCAGTGCCCCTGCTCCGGGTGTGCCCACCACCAGTGCCCCTGCTCCATGTGCGCCCACCACCAGTGCCCCTGCTCCGGGTGAGCCCACCACTAGTGCCCCTGCTCCATGAGTGCCCACCACCAGTGCCCCTGCTCCATGTGTGCCCGCCTCTAGTGCCCCTGCTCCAGGTAATTGCCTCAGCTTCCCCAGCTCCAGTTGTGCCCACCACCAGTTCCCCTGCTCCATGTGTGCCCACCACCAGTGCCCCTGCTCCATGTGTGCCCACCACCAGTGCTCCTGCTCCGGGTGTGCCCACCACCAGTGCCCCTGCTCCATGTGTGCCCACCACCAGTGCCCCTGTTCCGGGTGTGCCCACCACCAGTGCCCCAGCTCCGGGTGAGCCCACCACTAGTGTCCTGCTCCAGATAATTGTCTCATCTGCCCCCTTCCAGGTGTGCCCACCACCAGTACCCTTGCTTCATGTGTGCCCACCACCAGTGCTCCTGCTCTGGGTGTGCCCACCACCAGTGCCCCTGCTCCATGTGCGCCCACCACCAGTGCCCCAGCTCCGGGTGAGCCCACCACTAGTGTCCTGCTCCAGATAATTGTCTCATATGCCCCCTTCCAGGTGTGCCCACCACCAGTACCCTTGCTTCATGTGTGCCCACCACCAGTGCCCCAGCTCCGGGTGAGCCCACCACTAGTGTCCTGCTCCAGATAATTGTCTCATATGCCCCCTTCCAGGTGTGCCCACCACCAGTACCCTTGCTTCATGTGTGCCCACCACCAGTGCTCCTGCTCTGGGTGTGCCCACCACTAGTGTCCCTGCTCCATGTGTGCCCACCACCAGTGCCCCTGCTCCATGTGTGCTCACCACCAGTGCCCCTGCTCCATGTGTGCCCACCACCAGTGCCCCTGCTCCATGCGGGCCCACCACCAGTGCCATTGCTCCATGCGTGCCCACCACCAGTTCCCCTGCTCCATGTGTGCCCACCTCTAGTGCCCCTGCTCCAGGTAATTGCCTCAGCTTCCCCTGCTCCATGTGTGCCCACCACCAGTGCCCCTGCTCCATGTGTGCCCACCAGCAGTGCCACTGCTCCATGTGTGCCCACCACCAGTTCCCCAGCTCCATGTGTGCCCACCACCAGTTCCCCAGCTCCATGTGTGCCCACCACCAGTGCCCCTGCTCCATGTGTACCCACCACCAGTGCCCCTGCTCCATGTGTGCCCACCACTAGTGCCCCTGCTCCATGTGTGCCCACCACTAGTGCCCCTGCTCCATGTGTGCCCACCACTAGTGCCCTGCTCCAGGTAATTGCCTCAGCTGCCCCCTTCCAGGTGTGCTCACCACCAGTGCCCCTGCTCCATGTGTGCCTACCACCAGTGCCCCTGCTCCATGCGTGCCCACCACCAGTGCCCCTGCTCCATGTGTGCCCACCACCAGTGCCCCTGCTCCATGTGTGCCCACCACCAGTGCCCCTGCTCCATGTGTGCCCACCACCAGTGCCCCTGCTCCATGTGTGCCCACTACCAGTGCCCCTGCTCCATGCGTGCCCACCACCAGTGCTCCTGCTCCATGTGTGCCCACCTCTCATGCCCTTGACCCACTGATGGTGGGCTGTGTGGGGCACGTTCTGTCGGAGGTTCTGACTTATGTCCGTATATTAATCTGTTAATCGCGCAGCCGTCTCCGTATATAATACTACAAGACTCTCAGGATAATGTCCGCCCCCCTGCAGCCTATTACAGAATCCCCCCTCATTATAACGGAATTGCCTTTTTTTGCAATAGTTCTGTAAAACCCCAACAACCCCTTAATATTGTATCCTGTGTGGTGCAGGGGATTGCCAGCTATTGTTCCCTGGTATCAGCCATTTCAAGGGGAGAGAGGTGGACAATAGTGTTCTTCAGGGAATGAGGCATTGATTATATCACAACCTCCAGCGCTGAGGACCCCGCAGACGTTCCAATAGGTGGTCCGAGGCCGTCAATGACAAAACCACAAGAATTAGCAGCGCAGCCTGCCGCCTCCATCAGGGGAGAGATCCATTGATGGAGGAGTCTGGACTCACAAGGGTTAATTCTGCTTCCCGGGGACTTAACCCTGTGTTTGGCCACAGGAAGTTGGGGACAAAGGCGGCATTCATGTCTATGGACACATTGTAACACTGCTGCAGCTGCCATAAAGCCCATGAGAGATCTGTAACTATGGGCGGGGGTCCAACCACTAGGACCCCCGAAAAAAGCGATTGTTTCCATATCTTCCATAGAATTGTATGAAGCCGCAGCTTCAGAGACCGGGACTGGGGTCATCCGTGTAGAGACACGTCGAGGTCTTAAGGGTCTGTTCACACATTACGTATTTGCAGCAGAAATTTCTGCATCTCTTGGCAGGAAAAAAGCTGCATGAAATAGACGCGACTTTTACTTGCGTTTTTGGTGCAGATTTTTCCCCTCATTAATATGGATGAAATCTGCAGCAAAACGCTGAAAGACATGACGCTGCAAATAAGAATAAGCAACGAGCGCACGAGACGTCGCCATTCCCATCCACCAGGTAATGACTGGCAAATCTGCGCAGAAAAACCGCAACAAAACCGCATGTGCATGTGAACACGTCCCAAGCAATCCAACCCTCGCCCATCTAAGATTAGGCACAAAGCTCTTGTCATTTGCATTCTGGTCTCAGAAGACAATTACCTAAAACTACGCTCCACTCCACTATGCACACAGTGACTGCACCAGCAGAATAGTGAGTGCAGCTCTGGAGTATAATACAGGAGGTAACTCAGGATCAGTAATGTAATGTATGTACACAGTGACTGCACCAGCAGAATAGTGAGTGCAGCTCTGGAGTATAATACAGGATGTAACTCAGGATCAGTAATGTAATGTATGTACACAGTGACTGCACCAGCAGAATAGTGAGTGCAGCTGTGGAGTATAATACAGGATGTAACTCAGGATAAGTAATGTAATGTATGTACACAGTGACTGCACCAGCAGAATAGTGAGTGCAGCTCTGGGGTATAATACAGGATGTAACTCAGGATCAGTAATGTAATGTATGTACACAGTGACTGCACCAGCAGAATAGTGAGTGCAGCTCTGGAGTATAATACAGGATGTAACTCAGGATCAGTAATGTAATGTATGTACACAGTGACTGCACCAGCAGAATAGTGAGTGCAGCTCTGGAGTATAATACAGGATATAACTCCGGATCAGTAATGTAATGTATGTACACAGTGACTGCACCAGCAGAATAGTGAGTGCAGCTCTGGAGTATAATACAGGATATAACTCAGGATCAGTAATGTAATGTATGTACACAGTGACTGCACCAGCAGAATAGTGAGTGCAGCTCTGGAGTATAATACAGGATGTAACTCAGGATCAGTAATGTAATGTATGTACACAGTGACTGCACCAGCAGAATAGTGAGTGCAGCTCTGGAGTATAATACAGGATATAACTCAGGATCAGTAATGTAATGTATGTACACAGTGACTGCACCAGCAGAATAGTGAGTGCAGCTCTGGAGTATAATACAGGATGTAACTCAGGATCAGTAATGTAATGTATGTACACAGTGACTGCACCAGCAGAATAGTGAGTGCAGCTCTGGAGTATAATACAGGAGGTAACTCAGGATCAGTAATGTAATGTATGTACACAGTGACTGCACCAGCAGAATAGTGAGTGCAGCTCTGGAGTATAATACAGCATGTAACTCAGGATCAGTAATGTAATGTATGTACACAGTGACTGCACCAGCAGAATAGTGAGTGCAGCTCTGGAGTATAATACAGGATGTAACTCAGGATCAGTAATGTAATGTATGCACACAGTGACTGCACCAGCAGAATAGTGAGTGCAGCTCTGGAGTATAATACAGGATATAACTCAGGATCAGTAATGTAATGTATGTACACAGTGACTGCACCAGCAGAATAGTGAGTGCAGCTCTGGAGTATAATACAGGATATAACTCAGGATCAGTAATGTAATGTATGTACACAGTGACTGCACCAGCAGAATAGTGAGTGCAGCTCTGGAGTATAATACAGGATGTAACTCAGGATCAGTAATGTAATGTATGCACACAGTGACTGCACCAGCAGAATAGTGAGTGCAGCTCTGGAGTATAATACAGGATGTAACTCAGGATCAGTAATGTAATGTATGTACACAGTGACTGCACCAGCAGAATAGTGAGTGCAGCTCTGGAGTATAATACAGGATGTAACTCAGGATCAGTAATGTAATGTATGTACACAGTGACTGCACCAGCAGAATAGTGAGTGCAGCTCTGGAGTATAATACAGGATGTAACTCAGGATCAGTAATGTAATGTATGCACACAGTGACTGCACCAGCAGAATAGTGAGTGCCGCTCTGGAGTATAATACAGGATGTAACTCAGGATCAGTAATGTAATGTATATACACAGTGACTGCACCAGCAGAATAGTGAGTGCAGCTCTGGAGTATAATACAAGATGTAACTCAAGATCAATAATGTAATGTATGTACACAGTGACTGCACCAGCAGAATAGTGAGTGCAGCTCTGGAGTATAATACAGGATGTAACTCAGGATCAGTAATGTAATGTATGTACACAGTGATTGCACCAGCAGAATAGTGAGTGCAGCTCTGGAGTATAATACAGGATGTAACTCAGGATCAGTAATGTAATGTATGTACACAGTGACTGCACCAGCAGAATAGTGAGTGCAGCTCTGGAGTATAATACAGGAGGTAGCTCAGGATCAGTAATGTAATGTATGTATACAGTGACTGCACCAGCAGAATAGTGAGTGCAGCTCTGGGGTATAATACAGGATGTAACTCAGGATCAGTAATGTAATGTATGTACACAGTGACTGCACCAGCAGAATAGTGAGCGCAGCTCTGGGGTATAATACAGGATGTAACTCAGGATCAGTAATGTAATGTATGTACACAGTGACTGCACCAGCAGAATAGTGAGTGCAGCTCTGGAGTATAATACAGGATGTAACTCAGGATCAGTAAAGTAATGTATGTACACAGTGACTGCACCAGCAGAATAGTGAGCGCAGCTCTGGAGTATAATACAGGATGTAACTCAGGATCAGTAATGTAATGTATGTACACAGTGACAGCACCAGCAGAATAGTGAGTGCAGCTCTGGGGTATAATACAGGATGTAACTCCAGATCAGTAATGTAATGTATGTACACAGTGACTGCACCAACAGAATAGTGAGTGCAGCTCTGGAGTATAATACAGGATGTAACTCCAGATCAGTAATGTAATGTATGTACACAGTGACTGCACCAACAGAATAGTGAGTGCAGCTCTGGAGTATAATACCGGAGGTAACTCAGGATCAGTAATGTAATGTATGTACACAGTGACTGCACCAGCAGAACAGTGAGTGCAGCTCTGGAGTATAATACAGGATGTAACTCCGGATCAGTAATGTAATGTATGTACACAGTGACTGCACCAGCAGAACAGTGAGTGCAGCTCTGGAGTATAATACAGGATGTAACTCAGGATCAGTAATGTAATGTATGTACACAGTGACTGCACCAGCAGAATAGTGAGTGCAGCTCTGGAGTATAATACAGGATGTAACTCAGGATCAGTAATGTAATGTATGTATACAGTGACTGCACCAGCAGAATAGTGAGTGCAGCTCTGGGGTATAATACAGGATGTAACTCAGGATCAGTAATGTAATGTATGTACACAGTGACTGCACCAGCAGAATAGTGAGCGCAGCTCTGGGGTATAATACAGGATGTAACTCAGGATCAGTAATGTAATGTATGTACACAGTGACTGCACCAGCAGAATAGTGAGTGCAGCTCTGGAGTATAATACAGGATGTAACTCAGGATCAGTAAAGTAATGTATGTACACAGTGACTGCACCAGCAGAATAGTGAGCGCAGCTCTGGAGTATAATACAGGATGTAACTCAGGATCAGTAATGTAATGTATGTACACAGTGACAGCACCAGCAGAATAGTGAGTGCAGCTCTGGGGTATAATACAGGATGTAACTCCAGATCAGTAATGTAATGTATGTACACAGTGACTGCACCAACAGAATAGTGAGTGCAGCTCTGGAGTATAATACAGGATGTAACTCCGGATCAGTAATGTAATGTATGTACACAGTGACTGCACCAGCAGAATAGTGAGTGCAGCTCTGAAGTATAATACAGGATGTAACTCAGGATCAGTAATGTAATGTATGTACACAGTGACTGCACCAGCAGAATAGTGAGTGCAGCTCTGAAGTATAATACAGGATGTAACTCAGGATCAGTAATGTAATGTATGTACACAGTGACTGCACCAGCAGAACAGTGAGTGCAGCTCTGGAGTATAATACAGGATGTAACTCCGGATCAGTAATGTAATGTATGTACACAGTGACTGCACCAGCAGAATAGTGAGTGCAGCTCTGAAGTATAATACAGGATGTAACTCAGGATCAGTAATGTAATGTATGTACACAGTGACTGCACCAGCAGAATAGTGAGTGCAGCTCTGGAGTATAATACAGGATGTAACTCAGGATCAGTAATGTAATGTATGTACACAGTGACTGCACCAGCAGAATAGTGAGTGCAGCTCTGGAGTATAATACAGGATGTAACTCAGGATCAGTAATGTAATGTATGTACACTGTGACTGCACCAGCAGAATAGTGAGTGCAGCTCTGGAGTATAATACAGGATGTAACTCAGGATCAGTAATGTAATGTATGTACACAGTGACTGCACCAGCAGAATAGTGAGTGCAGCTCTGGAGTATAATACAGGATGTAACTCAGGATCAGTAATGTAATGTATGTACACAGTGACTGCACCAGCAGAATAGTGAGTGCAGCTCTGGGGTATAATACAGGATGTAACTCAGGATCAGTAATGTAATGTATGTACACAGTGACTGCACCAGCAGAATAGTGAGTGCAGCTCTGGAGTATAATACAGGATGTAACTCAGGATCAGTAATGTAATGTATGTACACAGTGACTGCACCAGCAGAATAGTGAGTGCAGCTCTGGAGTATAATACAGGATTTAACTCAGGATCAGTAATGTAATGTATGTACACAGTGACTGCAGCAGCAGAATAGTGAGTGCAGCTCTGGGGTATAATACAGGATGTAACTCAGGTTCAGTAATGTAATGTATGTACACAGTGACTGCACCAGCAGAATAGTGAGTGCAGCTCTGGAGTATAATACTGGATGTAACTCAGGATCAGTAATGTAATGTATGTACACAGTGACTGCACAAGCAGAATAGTGAGTGCAGCTCTGGGGTATAATACAGGATGTAACTCAGGATCAGTAATGTAATGTATGTACACAGTGACTGCACCAGCAGAATAGTGAGTGCAGCTCTGGAGTATAATACAGGATGTAACTCAGGATCAGTAATGTAATGTATGTACACAGTGACTGCACCAGCAGAATAGTGAGTGCAGCTCTGGAGTATAATACAGGATGTAACTCAGGATCAGTAATGTAATGTATGTACACAGTGACTGCACCAGCAGAATAGTGAGTGCAGCTCTGGGGTATAATAAAGGATGTAACTCAGGATCAGTAATGTAATGTATGTACAAAGTGACTGCACCAGCAGAATAGTGAGTGCAGCTCTGGAGTATAATACAGGATGTAACTCAGGATCACAGTGACTGCACCAGCAGAATAGTGAGTGCAGCTCTGGGGTATAATGAAGGATGTCCATCCAAAGTGACTCCTGATCGTTCCGTAGATCGCCTCTGATATATAAACAGTAAAATGGCGCGCGTCGGGGGACATACCATTTAAGTGCAGTATGAGACAGCAGCATTAAAGTCTGCCATGATCCGGCTGATTTATCCTGGAGACACAATAATCCATCCCAGTTCGGGCAGCCAAGCGATAGGACAAAGCTCACATTTTCGCTGTTGCTGATCCCCCGGATTCAGCAGGGAGCGGGATTAGATTTTGGATCCGGAGTCTTTCCAGATGCTGTGAGGACTCTTGGACTTTGTGCATTAAAGCAGATGGACGGCCGCGGACTGGAGATTTGCAAGGTGGCACTTTGGAAAAGAACTGAGGACTAAGGAATAAGTCCCACCTGTCCCTGCTTCCTGGAGACCTTGGAGCAGTTATTCACCCTATAGGAACGTGCCCTATTCCTAACGATGGACAGGCAGTTTTTGAGGTACTTTTTAATAAACAGGATCATAAAAATATTAGAGGAACAGCGAGAAAACAAAGTTACCCCCCCCTAGGACCATCAACAGAATAGGGGGGGCACTGTCGGCAGCCTGTACTCTGCAAATGGAGCAAGCGTGGGAGCTGTGGGATCTGACCGCAGTTACAGCGGCCATAACCAACAGATCAGTCCCCCCTCGTCTTTATTATCCAAATATCTTCTGCTTGTAAAGGGGGCTGTGATGGTGGGATACGGTGTGTGGGGTATCATTCTGTCTATGTTCATGTGTTGTCTTGTTGCTCTGTCATTCTGTGTATTCCCCGTATTGTCTGGAGTCTTAATTACCTTATAAAAGGTCCGATAAAATATATATATATAATATAGACCGAATGATGCCTCACACCCCGTTACCACCATCACAGGGGGGGATCAGGGTAAGAGAAGTGTCTATGATGCACCCCCCTAAGCTTAGCCGCAGATACTCCCTTACTCATAGCTGTGTGTTGGAGAACTGGTCTCCAGCTTGCTGGGAGTTGTAGTCCTGCATCAGTCCCAGATCATTGGACGTATGAGAATTCTGGAGATTAATTCCGAGCCCTATAGAAGGACAGGACTGCGTATTAGGTCAGATGATACCGGCCGCATGTTCTACTATACAGATCCCCATCGGTGGATTATTAAATTATTCCCCTCTCTTGGGATCTGCAGATTCTCTTCTGGTCCCGCTGGCTGGAAAAAAAAATCCTACATGAGCGTTTCACTGCCTGAGGCGGAAACTGAAGCGCTCCCTATACATTCCCCTATAGAAATGTTCCTCTATGCGTGTAGCTGACGGCGCTCTCTCGCTGGCTCATTACTACCGACCAATAAAACCGCCATACAGTGACCCATTTTTAGGTCAAATGCTCCAAATCTGTAGTTCTGTGACTTGTACGGTAATCCCTGCATCCACAGATATAATTGCGATTGTATTAAAGCCCCCGATAAGAGTAGACATTAACTCAGGGGTCTGTATATTCTGTCCATGTGTCCACCAGCCAAGGCGAGTGATTGGGTTCATTCAATGGTCCAATCATGTAAATCCGAGCGGCGCTGGATCTGCCCGAGTGATTATACCCACCGAGCCCCATCACTGAAGATACCCACTGTGCCGGCTGTTATAGAACCACAAGCTCCAGCATCACCTGGGAGATGAATCCTAACCATGCATGCTGGAGCTTGTAGTACATCCACAGGTAAAGGGATGGGATAATGGGATGGCACAAACCTGGCATCCACCTCTTGTCATTGCCCGTATCTGGAGTACGAGATGAATCGACTGGAGGAATCGCTAGGAAGCCATCCGAAAGTCACAGACCATAAACTGCTGGAACATGGAGGAATATTACAGGGGTGACTGGCTGCAGAGTATCACATTCCAGGGGGGGGGGGGGGGGGGGCTGGCTGCAGAGTATCACATCCAGGTGAGGGGTCCTGGTCACAATGTATCACATTAGGGTTGATTGGCTACAATGTATCACATCCAGGGGCAACTGGTAACGATGTTTCACATGGGAAGAGAATGCGATGATTGTAACCAGTCACCGCTGGATGTGATACATTGTAACCAGTCACCGCTGGATGTGATACATTGTAACCAATCAACCTAGGTGTGATACATTGTAACCAGTCACCGCTGGGTGTGATACATTGTAACCAGTCACCGCTGGGTGTGATACATTGTAACCAGTCACCGCTGGATGTGATACATTGTAACCAGTCACCGCTGGATGTGATACATTGTAACCAGTCACCGCTGGATGTGATACATTGTAACCAGTCACCGCTGGATGTGATACATTGTAACCAGTCACCGCTGGATGTGATACATTGTAACCAGTCACCGCTGGATGTGATACATTGTAACCAGTCACCGCTGGATGTGATACATTGTAACCAGTCACTGCTGGATGTGATACATTGTAACCAATCAACCTAGGTGTGATACATAGTAACCAGTCACCGCTGGATGTGATACATTGTAACCAGTCACCGCTGGGTGTGATACATTGTAACCAGTCACCGCTGGGTGTGATACATTGTAACCAATCAACCTAGGTGTGATACATTGTAACCAGTCACCGCTGGGTGTGATACATTGTAACCAGTGCATCACACCCAGCGGTGACTGGTTACAATGTATCACATCCAGCGGTGACTGGTTACAATGTATCACACCTAGGTTGATTGGTTACAATGTATCACACCCAGCGGTGACTGGTTACAGGGTATCACACCCAGCGGTGACTGGTTACAATGTATCACACCCAGCGGTGACTGGTTACAATGTATCACACCCAGCGGTGACTGGTTACAATGTATCACACCCAGCGGTGACTGGTTACAATGTATCACACCTAGGTTGATTGGTTACAATGTATCACATCCAGCGGTGACTGGTTGCTATGTATCACACCTAGGTTGATTGGTTACAATGTATCACATCCAGTAGTGACTGGTTACAATGTATCACATCCAGCGGTGACTGGTTACAGGGTATCACACCTAGGTTGATTGGTTACAATGTATCACACCCAGTGGTGACTGGTTACAGTGTATCACATTTAGGTTGGTTACAGTGTATCACATTTAGGTTGGTTACATTGTATCACACCAGGGTGGATTGGTTACACAGTATCACATCTTGGATACAGGCAATTCTTGCAATGTTCCTATAGAATATGGATCGTTATTGGACACAATATTTTTCATACCTTCCCCCTGGATGATGGTAATATTGGCGACTGTCCGGTTACACTTTGTGCATCGCTGCCGGTGCCTACTGACACTATCAATGGGCACAATTCTGGAGCACTTTCTGGTCCCAGTGACAGACGAGAGGATCCTGGTGGAGTTAACCCGCTGATATCCATCTGCCCCACAGTTCTGGGTGAATTGGTCTGAAAACTAACAGTAACCCAGCCCCTCCATGCCACTCTGCTCCTGGTAATAGAGTGGGTGCCCACCGTGACCGATGACTTCTAGGAATGCTGTCACCCACTGTCGCCCATGATGTGTGCATTCAGTACCATGCTGGTGCCCAAAAACAAGGGGCACCCATCACCCAGCGGGCACCAGAGAAAGATTCCCAAAGCCATAAAGTAATTGTATCATTAAGAGGTTTAAAACCTTTTATCAAGGGATTGTTTGTAGATACAATGAGATACATTATATATATATAATGTATCACACCACTACCACAGTCCCCCCGCCAGCTGCACAGAGCCAGCCTTGTCCACTAGGGGGCAGTAGAAGACCAGGCAGCCTGTGCTGTATTGTGGCTTGTTGACAAGGGAGTAGTAATAGGAATATGGAATCCACAGGGGTCTCCAGCTCTCAGATCAGTGCAGCCCATCAGGGCTGAGGCAGGTGATACTATGTGACTGCCCAGTGGCAGCCATGCATGCAGGGCACTGCCAGGATGGGGCATATGGGCAGACTCCGCATGCTCTGTCCTGTAACTTGTAGAGCATTAGTAATGGCAATCTGCAGAGCCCTGATATCCATAATGCACCGCCTGATACTGGGGGCATCGCAGGACCCCCACAGCTCCAGCTCTTACCTTCTAGAATGAAGTAGACTTTCTCCAGGATCATGGTGAAGATGATGATGATGAGGGATAATCCTGAATACTGATGAAGCTGCTGGATCTTCTGCCAAATGCCTGGTCACAAATCCAAACTGCTGGGTCTTCCCATCACATTGCCAATGCCAGACACAGGGTGAGGAGGTCAGGGGCTTTCTGGGATGGGAGTCAGACCCCTCAGCATGCCAGGACCCTGGAGTGTGCCCTGCAGCCCCCGGAAACTTGCTCCCCTGGGCAGCAGGCTGGGGGTCTGTGCGGGGCTCCTCTCCCGGAGATGTGCAGCTCTGGAGGCAGCAGCAATACACAAAGCTGCTCAGCAGCTCCGCAATCCATCAGGAGCTCCTGCCTTCCCTTTTCCTTTTCACCCCCAAAAGTAGCTGCTGTCCAGGGGTCTCAGCTGTGCCCTGGGGTCTGGTGCAGGGGCTCCATGATGCTGGGCAGGAGCTGGGGGCAGGAGCTCGGCAGGGTGGGCTCACAGCTCAAATGAAGAGTTGCCAACAATGAGGCTTATTTAGGATGAGGCTGAATGAGGAGGCAGTGCGCATGCGTCTTCTTCACAACTCCCCATCTCCATCCAGAGCTTCCCCTTCTCTGTCTGCGCCTTCTCCTCCTCCAGGTCCGCACTCCAGCCCTGCACGTACCTGTGCTCCCTGCACCTGTGCTCCCTGCCCTGCACGTACCTGTGCTCCCTGCCCTGCACGACCTGTGCTCCCTGCCCTGCACATACCTGTGCTCCCTGCCCTGCACATACCTGTGCTCCCTGCCCTGCACGGACCTGTGCTCCCTGCCCTGCACGGACCTGTGCTCCCTGCCCTGCACGGACCTGTGCTCCCTGCCCTGCACGGACCTGTGCTCCCTGCCCTGCACGACCTGTGCTCCCTGCCCTGCACCGACCTGTGCTCCCTGCCCTGCACCGACCTGTGCTCCCTGCCCTGCACATACCTGTGCTCCCTGCCCTGCACATACCTGTGCTCCCTGCCCTGCACATACCTGTGCTCCCTGCCCTGCACATACCTGTGCTCCCTGCCCTGCACATACCTGTGCTCCCTGCCCTGCACATACCTGTGCTCCCTGCCCTGCACATACCTGTGCTCCCTGCCCTGCACATACCTGTGCTCCCTGCCCTGCACATACCTGTGCTCCCTGCCCTGCACATACCTGTGCTCCCTGCCCTGCACATACCTGTGCTCCCTGCCCTGCACATACCTGTGCTCCCTGCCCTGCACGACCTGTGCTCCCTGCCCTGCACATACCTGTGCTCCCTGCCCTGCACGACATGTGCTCCCTGCCCTGCACATACCTGTGCTCCCTGCCCTGCACGACCTGTGCTCCCTGCCCTGCACGACCTGTGCTCCCTGCCCTGCACGACCTGTGCTCCCTGCCCTGCACATACCTGTGCTCCCTGCCCTGCACGTACCTGTGCTCCCTGCCCTGCCCGTACATGTGCTCCCTGCCCTGCACGACCTGTGCTCCCTGCACGACCTGTGCTCCCTGCCCTGCACGTACCTGTGCTCCCTGCCCTGCACGTACCTGTGCTCCCTGCCCTGCACATACCTGTCCTCCCTGCCCTGCACGTACCTGTGCTCGCTGCCCTGCACGTACCTGTGCTCCCTGCCCTGCACGTACCTGTGCTCCCTGCCCTGCACATACCTGTGCTCCCTGCCCTGCACATACCTGTGCTCCCTGCCCTGCACATACCTGTGCTCCCTGCCCTGCACATACCTGTGCTCCCTGCCCGTACATGTGCTCCCTGCCCTGCACGACCTGTGCTCCCTGCACGACCTGTGCTCCCTGCCCTGCACGTACCTGTGCTCCCTGCCCTGCACGTACCTGTGCTCCCTGCCCTGCACGTACCTGTGCTCCCTGCCCTGCACGTACCTGTGCTCCCTGCCCTGC
Organism: Phyllobates terribilis; assembly: GCF_046119375.1. Taxonomy (NCBI): domain Eukaryota; kingdom Metazoa; phylum Chordata; class Amphibia; order Anura; family Dendrobatidae; genus Phyllobates; species Phyllobates terribilis. Next base: position 11,933,120 of record NW_027362774.1, read on the forward strand.
ACATACCTGTGCTCCCTGCCCTGCACATACCTGTGCTCCCTGCCCGTACATGTGCTCACTGCCCTGCACGACCTGTGCTCCCTGCACGACCTGTGCTCCCTGCCCTGCACGTACCTGTGCTCCCTGCCCTGCACGTACCTGTGCTCCCTGCCCTGCACGTACCTGTGCTCCCTGCCCTGCACGTACCTGTGCTCCCTGCCCTGCACGTACCTGTGCTCCCTGCCCTGCACGTACCTGTGCTCCCTGCCCTGCACGTACCTGTGCTCCCTGCCCTGCACGTACCTGTGCTCCCTGCCCTGCACGTACCTGTGCTCCCTGCCCTGCACGACTTGTGCTCCCTGCACCTGTGCTCCCTGCCCTGCACGACCTGTGCTCCCTGCCCTGCACGACTTGTGCTCCCTGCCCTGCACGACCTGTGCTCCCTGCCCTGCACATACCTGTCCTCCCTGCCCTGCACGTACCTGTGCTCGCTGCCCTGCACGTACCTGTGCTCCCTGCCCTGCACGTACCTGTGCTCGCTGCCCTGCACGACCTGTGCTCCCTGCCCTGCACGACCTGTGCTCCCTGCCCTGCACATACCTGTGCTCCCTGCCCTGCACATACCTGTGCTCCCTGCCCTGCACGACCTGTGCTCCCTGCCCTGCACGACCTGTGCTCCCTGCCCTGCACGACCTGTGCTCCCTGCCCTGCACGACCTGTGCTCCCTGCCCTGCACGACTTGTGCTCCCTGCACCTGTGCTCCCTGCCCTGCACGACCTGTGCTCCCTGCCCTGCACGACTTGTGCTCCCTGCACCTGTGCTCCCTGCCCTGCACGTACCTGTGCTCCCTGCCCTGTACGTACCTGTGCTCCCTGCCCTGTACGTACCTGTGCTCCCTGCCCTGCACGTACCTGTGCTCCCTGCCCTGCACGTACCTGTGCTCCCTGCCCTGCACGTACCTGTGCTCCCTGCCCTGCACGTACCTGTGCTCCCTGCCCTGCACGACCTGTGCTCCCTGCCCTGCACGACTTGTGCTCCCTGCACCTGTGCTCCCTGCCCTGCACGACTTGTGCTCCCTGCACCTGTGCTCCCTGCCCTGCACGTACCTGTGCTCCCTGCCCTGCACGTACCTGTGCTCCCTGCCCTGCACGTACCTGTGCTCCCTGCCCTGCACGTACCTGTGCTCCCTGCCCTGCACGTACCTGTGCTCCCTGCCCTGCACGTACCTGTGCTCCCTGCCCTGCACGACCTGTGCTCCCTGCCCTGCACATACCTGTGCTCCCTGCCCTGCACATACCTGTGCTCCCTGCCCTGCACATACCTGTGCTCCCTGCCCTGCACATACCTGTGCTCCCTGCCCTGCACGACCTGTGCTCCCTGCACCTGTGCTCCCTGCCCTGCACGACCTGTGCTCCCTGCCCTGCACGACTTGTGCTCCCTGCACCTGTGCTCCCTGCCCTGCACATACCTGTGCTCCCTGCCCTGCACATACCTGTGCTCCCTGCCCTGCACATACCTGTGCTCCCTGCCCTGCACATACCTGTGCTCCCTGCCCTGCACATACCTGTGCTCCCTGCCCTGCACGACCTGTGCTCCCTGCCCTGCACGACTTGTGCTCCCTGCACCTGTGCTCCCTGCCCTGCACGACCTGTGCTCCCTGCCCTGCACGACTTGTGCTCCCTGCACCTGTGCTCCCTGCCCTGCACGACCTGTGCTCCCTGCCCTGCACATACCTGTGCTCCCTGCCCTGCACATACCTGTGCTCCCTGCCCTGCACATACCTGTGCTCCCTGCCCTGCACGACCTGTGCTCCCTGCCCTGCACATACCTGTGCTCCCTGCCCTGCACATACCTGTGCTCCCTGCCCTGCACATACCTGTGCTCCCTGCCCTGCACGACCTGTGCTCCCTGCCCTGCACGACCTGTGCTCCCTGCCCTGCACGACCTGTGCTCCCTCCACCTGTGCTCCCTGCCCTGCACGACCTGTGCTCCCTGCCCTGCACATAACTGTGTTCCCTGCCCTGCACATACCTGTGCTCCCTGCCCTGCACATACCTGTGCTCCCTGCCCTGCACATACCTGTGCTCCCTGCCCTGCACATACCTGTGCTCCCTGCCCTGCACATACCTGTGCTCCCTGCCCTGCACATACCTGTGCTCCCTGCCCTGCACATACCTGTGCTCCCTGCCCTGCACATACCTGTGCTCCCTGCCCTGCACGACTTGTGCTCCCTGCACCTGTGCTCCCTGCCCTGCACGTACCTGTGCTCCCTGCCCTGCACGTACCTGTGCTCCCTGCCCTGCACGTACCTGTGCTCCCTGCCCTGCACGTACCTGTGCTCCCTGCCCTGCACGTACCTGTGCTCCCTGCCCTGCACGTACCTGTGCTCCCTGCCCTGCACGTACCTGTGCTCCCTGCCCTGCACGTACCTGTGCTCCCTGCCCTGCACGTACCTGTGCTCCCTGCCCTGCACGACCTGTGCTCCCTGCCCTGCACATACCTTGCTCCCTGCCCTGCACATACCTGTGCTCCCTGCCCTGCACATACCTGTGCTCCCTGCCCTGCACGACCTGTGCTCCCTGCCCTGCACGACTTGTGCTCCCTGCACCTGTGCTCCCTGCCCTGCACGACCTGTGCTCCCTGCCCTGCACGACTTGTGCTCCCTGCACCTGTGCTCCCTGCCCTGCACATACCTGTGCTCCCTGCCCTGCACATACCTGTGCTCCCTGCCCTGCACATACCTGTGCTCCCTGCCCTGCACATACCTGTGCTCCCTGCCCTGCACATACCTGTGCTCCCTGCCCTGCACATACCTGTGCTCCCTGCCCTGCACATACCTGTGCTCCCTGCCCTGCACATACCTGTGCTCCCTGCCCTGCACATACCTGTGCTCCCTGCCCTGCACATACCTGTGCTCCCTGCCCTGCACGACCTGTGCTCCCTGCCCTGCACGACCTGTGCTCCCTGCCCTGCACGACTTGTGCTCCCTGCACCTGTGCTCCCTGCCCTGCACGACCTGTGCTCCCTGCCCTGCACATACCTGTGCTCCCTGCCCTGCACGACCTCTGCTCCCTGCCCGGCACATAACTGTGCTCCCTGCCCTGCACATACCTGTGCTCCCTGCCCTGCACGACCTCGGCTCCCTGCCCGGCACATAACTGTGCTCCCTGCCCTGCACATACCTGTGCTCCCTGCCCTGCACATACCTGTGCTCCCTGCCCTGCACATACCTGTGCTCCCTGCCCTGCACATACCTGTGCTCCCTGCCCTGCACGACCTGTGCTCCCTGCCCTGCACGACCTGTGCTCCCTGCCCTGCACGACTTGTGCTCCCTGCACCTGTGCTCCCTGCCCTGCACGACCTGTGCTCCCTGCCCTGCACATACCTGTGCTCCCTGCCCTGCACGACCTCTGCTCCCTGCCCGGCACATAACTGTGCTCCCTGCCCTGCACATACCTGTGCTCCCTGCCCTGCACGACCTCGGCTCCCTGCCCGGCACATAACTGTGCTCCCTGCCCTGCACGACCTGTGCTCCCTGCCCTGCACATACCTGTGCTCCCTGCCCTGCACGACCTCGGCTCCCTGCCCGGCACATAACTGTGCTCCCTGCCCTGCACATACCTGTGCTCCCTGCCCTGCACGACCTCGGCTCCCTGCCCTGCACGGACCTGGGCTCCCTGCCCTGCACATACCTGTGCTCCCTGCCCTGCACGACCTCGGCTCCCTGCCCGGCACATAACTGTGCTCCCTGCCCTGCACATACCTGTGCTCCCTGCCCTGCACGACCTCGGCTCCCTGCCCGGCACATACCTGTGCTCCCTGCCCTGCACGACCTGTGCTCCCTGCCCTGCACATACCTGTGCTCCCTGCCCTGCACGACCTCGGCTCCCTGCCCGGCACATAACTGTGCTCCCTGCCCTGCACATACCTGTGCTCCCTGCCCTGCACGACCTCGGCTCCCTGCCCTGCACATAACTGTGCTCCCTGCCCTGCACATACCTGTGCTCCCTGCCCTGCACGACCTCGGCTCCCTGCCCGGCACATAACTGTGCTCCCTGCCCTGCACATACCTGTGCTCCCTGCCCTGCACGACCTCGGCTTCCTGCCCTGCACGGACCTGGGCTCCCTGCCCTGCACGGACCTGGGCTCCCTGCCCTGCACGGACCTGGGCTCCCTGCCCTGCACGACCTCGGCTCCCTGCCCTGCACGGACCTGGGCTCCCTGCCCTGCACGGACCTGGGCTCCCTGCCCTGCACGGACCTGGGCTCCCTGCCCTGCACATACCTGTGCTCCCTGCCCTGCACATACCTGTGCTCCCTGCCCTGCACATACCTGTGCTCCCTGCCCTGCACATACCTGTGCTCCCTGCCCTGCACATACCTGTGCTCCCTGCCCTGCACATACCTGTGCTCCCTGCCCTGCACATACCTGTGCTCCCTGCCCTGCACATACCTGTGCTCCCTGCCCTGCACATACCTGTGCTCCCTGCCCTGCACATACCTGTGCTCCCTGCCCTGCACATACCTGTGCTCCCTGCCCTGCACGGACCTGGGCTCCCTGCCCTGCACGGACCTGGGCTCCCTGCCCTGCACGGACCTGGGCTCCCTGCCCTGCACGGACCTGGGCTCCCTGCCCTGCACGGACCTGGGCTCCCTGCCCTGCACGGACCTGGGCTCCCTGCCCTGCACGGACCTGGGCTCCCTGCCCTGCACGGACCTGGGCTCCCTGCCCTGCACGGACCTGGGCTCCCTGCCCGGCTGCCACGTGTCCCGGCTAGAAAGGGGTTAACACCCTCCCTATGCAGTCATGGAGGGGGGTGCACTCAGCTGCTGCAGCACCTCACTACCTGGGGCCGCAGGTGAGCTGTGCAGCTGAGATTAACCCCTTGCCAGCTGTTCATGGACTTTAGTTTGCTACCTGCAGAGCCTGGCTTTACCGGTGGAGGATTGGGGGTGCAGGTGTATAGTGTGCACTGGGGGGAGGTGCAGGGATATAGGGGGCACTGGGGGGAGGTGCATAGGGGCACTGGGGGGTGCATTTGTATAGCGGGCACTGGTGGGAGGTGCATGTGTATAGAGGGCACTAGGGGGAGATGCAGGTGTATAAGGGGCACTGGGGGGAAGGTGCAGGTGTATAGGGGGTCCTGGGAGGGAGGTGCAGGTGTATGTATAGCAGGCACTGGGGGGGGGTTCAGGTGTATAGGGGGCACTCGGAGGAGGTGCAGGTGTATAGGGGGCACTGGGGGGAGGGCAGGTGTATTAGGGGCAATGTGCAACTTAACCTCTTCCTGCCACTGTCTGCATTGTACAGATGCATTTTCTTGATATCTCTATGGACAGATTTTGCACATTTCCTGGCTCTGTTCTTGTCATGTCTTTTCCCCCCATCATCTTTTATAGAAGAGGGGTGCAGATATTTCCTGCAGGTTAACCCCTTGCTGACCACCTGACTTGATAGTGAGTGGCCCACGGTTAATGATGGACCCAGGTCACACAGAGCTGCATCTTCTCCATTACGGCACATTAACCCCCTCTCCACTGGACTGCAGTGTATAACGTTCAGCTCATTTACTGCACCCACATTACCATTCACCAGGGACTAGACCCCAAGAGTGATTAACACATTCATTGCTGCACAAAAACGAGTACACGGTACAGCACAGTTCACACCATCTGAACATCCATCTATGGGCAGGAAGAGGAGTAAGGGACCTTCAGCGCCTGACATAATGCACTAGATCCATCGTCCACACAGAAGAGAAGCTGAGAGACAAGCCATGTTCCAGCCAGAAAGGATCAGGGTTGAAGCAGGAGACCCTGCGGTATTGTGCGTGCATGGGATGTAGAGCTGGAGACCCTGCGGTATTGTGCTTGCATGGGAGATAGAGCTGGAGACCCTGCGGTATTGTGCGTGCATGGGATGTAGAGCTAGAGACCCTGCGGTATTGTGCTTGCATGGGAGATAGAGCTGGAGACCCTGCGGTATTGTGCGTGCATGGGATGTAGAGCTGGAGACCCTGCGGTATTGTGCTTGCATGGGAGATAGAGCTGGAGACCCTGCGGTGTTGTGCGTGCATGGGATGTAGAGCTGGAGATCCTGCGGTACTGTGCATGCATGGGATGTAGAGCTGGAGACCCTGCGGTACTGTGCATGCATGGGATGTGGAGCTGGAGACCCTGCGGTACTGTGCATGCATGGGATGTAGAGCTGGAGACCCTGCGGTATTGTGCTTGCATGGGAGATAGAGCTGGAGACCCTGTGGTATTGTGCGTGCATGGGATGTAGAGCTGGAGACCCTGCGGTATTGTGCTTGCATGGGAGATAGAGCTGGAGACCCTGCGGTGTTGTGCGTGCATGGGATGTAGAGCTGGAGATCCTGCGGTACTGTGCATGCATGGGATGTGGAGCTGGAGACCCTGCGGTACTGTGCATGCATGGGATGTAGAGCTGGAGACCCTGCGGTACTGTGCATGCATGGGATGTGGAGCTGGAGACCCTGCGGTACTGTGCATGCATGGGATGTGGAGCTGGAGACCCTGTGGTGCTGTGCGTGGGATGTGGAGCTGGAGACCCCGCGGTACTGTGCATGCATGGGATGTAGAGCTGGAGACCCTGCGGTGCTGTGCATGCATGGGATGTAGAGCTGGAGACCCTGCGGTGCTGTGCATGCATGGGATGTGGAGCTGGAGACCCTGCGGTGCTGTGCGTGGGATGTGGAGCTGGAGACCCTGCGGTACTGTGCATGGATGGGATGTAGAGCTGGAGACCCTGCGGTGCTGTGCATGCATGGGATGTAGAGCTGGAGACCCTGCGGTGCTGTGCATGCATGGGATGTAGAGCTGGAGACCCTGCGGTGCTGTGCGTGCATGGGATGTGGAGCTGGAGACCCTGCGGTGCTGTGCGTGGGATGTGGAGCTGGAGACCCTGCGGTTCTGTGCATGCATGGGATGTAGAGCTGGAGACCCTGCGGTTCTGTGCGTGCATGGGATGTAGAGCTGGAGACCCTGCGGTGCTGTCCGTGCGTGGGATGTGGAGCTGGAGACCCTGCGGTATTGTGCGTGCATGGGTTGTGGAGCTGGAGACCCTGCGGTATTGTGCATGCATGGGATGTAGAGCTGGAGACCCTGCGGTGCTTTCCGTGCGTGGGATGTGGAGCTGGAGACCCTGCGGTGCTGTCCATGCGTGGGATGTGGAGCTGGAGACCCTGCGGTGCTGTGCGTGCATGGGTTGTGGAGCTGGAGACCCTGCGGTATTGTGTGTGCATGGGTTGTGGAGCTGGAGACCCTGCGGTGCTGTGCGTGCATGGGTTGTGGAGCTGGAGACCCTGCGGTGCTGTGCGTGCATGGGATGTAGAGCTGGAGACCCTGCGGTGCTGTGCGTGCATGGGTTGTGGAGCTGGAGACCCTGCGGTATTGTGCGTGCATGGGATGTAGCAGAGCTGAATCTGTCCTTCTCGGGATTGTATTATAAGAGCAGAAAGTTGATAAACCCACAGCTCCTACAAGGTCAGGTGATGCGGAGTTACACACTCAGCACTGCTACATTTGTACTTGTTCACTATCATTGGCAGCATTTTCGGAAGGAGAGAAAATAAATGCGGAATATATAAGTATGCAGATAACTGTCACAATGCACAGATTGGCCAACGATGAGTATGTAACGCAGCAATAATGTCATATAATCACTGAGTGCAGAGATCGCAGAGGCGGCCGTAGTCTGAAGAAGGACAGATATTGATAAATCCTATCTCTATCTAATCCATCCATAATACCAGAAAAACGGGAAACAGCAGCATCAATCAGAAAGTGCAGGTACAAGTTACTGAAAAAGGCTCATTGGCCCGAAACGTTGTGGACATGAGCTTGGAATAAATACAATGGGAGTATTAGGATTTATCTTGTGTCTTTGTATCTATCGGAACTATATCCATCACCCGATGCAGGCAGGAGCTGTTCTTTCAGCACCACATTCTGCTCAGATCCCAATATTACTGGCATTGTTCATGTCATCGTAGAATGTGTGTTCTTATACATAAGTTCCTTCCCAACATGCCTCAAGATTCAAAGCAGATATTATTCATAATACCAAGAAGGGAGCTTTCTCTTGTGCAGCACAGTGTCGCCACCTACTGTGTGACGGCTATATAGCAGTAATATTCTTATAATAACAGCCCCCTGCAAAGAATATTCTAAAATAATCACATGTGCCCTGGTTGTCAGGTCTTATACCAATCTCCAGGCACAGTGTAATCCAACTCACAGCTGTAAGAGAGGAGGGAGAGGGGCTTCAGTACCAGTGTCTCTCTGCAGCTGTGAGCTGAGCTGACAGGAAGGGCCCCATGTAGTGATCCCTAACATGTGCTATTTTGTTAAGGTATTATACTTCAATACCGAGTTGTGGAAGAATTATGTGTCCCAGCTTGTCACAAAATGGATTTTCTAGCTCAGGGGGAGATAGCGAATGCCAGACTGCATCCCAGCCTAATCTAGCGTGTAAGGACAAGGAGATACCCGCCCTAGCCTTTTGTAAACTCCTAGGACTAGTGTGTTTGGTCTCCACGCGTAGCAGGGGTCCAGCTGGATCCGATGACTCCAGAACCAGCTCCCTAGGAGCATCCAGTAAGGAATTGTAGCCCATTTTGGTTTCCGGAGATGGTAGCAAGCATAGACCAGAGGGTGGAGAGTTAGGTCCAGCCCTGGGAGTGACCAGAGAGTTTAAAAACTCCTGTAGGTTTCCTTCTACTGTCTTTCTCCTGGGGAGCTCATGACATCAAGACGTGTGGGAGAAGTCCACCAACCAAGTGAGGGCCCACAACCTCCCCATGTGGCCCCCCATCCCCCGAGCCAGGCCTTCCATCTATCTGGTAATTGACTTTAAGATCTGCTTATACTTGTTGTACCATGCTTTTGTATTTGCAACTCTGACCACTGTATATGTATAACCCTTATATATATATAGTAGATTGTTTAGTGAGCCCTTATGGCGATTAAATATATAATTTAATTTTGGGCTGTTCTTTTATCTCGACCTGCGAACCTTTCGTCTGTTGTTCGATTCAACAAACACGCTACCGGGCTGGTTTCTAGACTGATATAAGTCTTCTATATCAAATAGAGACTGGTGGCAGCTCTACCAGGCAGTCAAGGCTCTGCTTAACTAGAGTAGTGAAAGAGAGCCTCTCAGCCTGTCAGGGTGTGGATCCACTGCAAGAAGCGGCAACAGCGGGATTCTGCGGGGCCCCCCTGGTGCTGTTTCTTCACATTGGTGGCAAGCGGTGTGGGATCGAGATAATAGTGTGTGTGTTACGCATACTCACAGACACTAAGGACGGCTAGTAGTAGCTTTTGCTGCTGGGGTCTTAAGATCAACTCGGCACTAGACAGTCAGAGTGCAAATACTGTAAGGTGTGTGTGTGTGCAACAGGTTGCAGTTCAGTGTCAGTGACCGTAGCGTGCAAGAATGACCAGTGGCACCAGGAGCAAAACCAATGAGATATCAAATGCTCCATATGGTGTTGAGGAGGTGGAAGACAATGTCGCTCTAAGAGAAGGGGAGTCTCGCTCAGGCACCCCAGGGAGAGTGTCGCTAATGGTTGGTCCCGTAGTGGACTGCCCACCACCTACCCATCCGCCCAGCCAGGCAGGTTCTGACCCCCTCATGCAAGTTGCCCTTGCGAGTCTCCAGGCTGGGGACAGGGCCATCTTAGAGACCCTCATGGCGGAACGTCCCGTGGTGCGCAAGCACCAGGAACATCTCGAGGTAGCAGCAGCATGTCGCGAGGCAACAGCAGCAGAACGTCAGCGGTAGTGCGAGCACCAGGAAAATATGCTTCGACTCCAGCTCCAGCTGCCGGTCCCAGGCAGTCCCGAGTCCCCTGAGCTCCGCATCCCGAAGCTATAGGCGGAGGACTTCCCCCTGCTGGACAAAGGAGGGGACTTGGACACTTTCTTGCTGGCATTTGAAAGAACCTGCCGTCAGCACCATCTGCCTGAGGATCAGTGGGTCCGGTTCTTAACCCCTCGCCTTACAGGTAAGGCCCTGGAAATCTTTGGGTACCTGCCCAGTGAGACCTCCCTGAGCTATGAGGACATCAAGCAGGCTGGGGTCCGGCAGTACAACCTGACTCCTGAGACATACCAAAAGAAGCTCCGGAGTCTACAGCGGGGTCCTGCGGACAGCTGGGTCGATCACGTGCGGGCCCTAATGAGAGCCGTTGATCAATGGACCGCAGGACTGGAACTCACCACCGTCCAGCACCTGAAGGAGCTCATCGCAATTCAGCAGTTTCTGTGGAACTGCCCGGAGGACCTCCAACAGTACCTCCGTGACTGGAAGCCACAGGGAGCCTGTGCAACAGCGACACTTGCCGACGAGTACTCCAACAACCAGGCTCCAGCGGCCAAGAAATTTGCCAGCTGGAGAGGGAGTAAGTCGAACGCGGTGCCTGCTGTGCCTGCTGTCCCTGCCCCCAAGCTCAAGGGGGCACCTACCCATGCTTCCCTCTCCACGCCGGTAGGGGAACCCCGACTGTGTCACCTTTGCCAACAGCCGGGCCACTTCAAAATCATGTGTCCCCAACGCCAAAGGGTCCACCCTGTCCCAGAGACCGGCCACTGTTTTGTGTGTGAGTGGGGGTGGTGGGAGATCCCTTGACAACCTGCAAACTGTCACCATAGGCCAGGCCAGGGCAGTGGGACTAGGAGACACCGGCGCTGAGATGACTCTGGTGCGGCCTGAACTGGTGTCGTCCCAGGATTTGATACCTGGAAAAACTCTCGCCATCTCAGGGAATGGAGGCGTCCAGCCGGTGCTGCCCATCACCAAGGTGTATTTGGACTGGGGCGCCTGGAGGGGAATGCGGGTAGCTCTGAACATTCCCGCGAGTGTTTAACTTGGGAGAGACTTGGGGCGGCTAGTGTCCCACAATGTGGCTACTGAACCCCCAAGGCCTGACTCCCCGGACATCATGTCCACCCCTATTGATTCCAATGTTATTAACATGCCTACTGATGGGGATGCGGGGGTGGGTGATGTAATGTGTCCCTCTCCCCTGGGGAGGGGGGGAGATTGATCAAGTTGGCTGTGATAAAGCCTTAGAGTGCAGCCAGCCGGCCGGCTGGAGCAGTTCATCCTGTGAGGGTGTCACAGAGGTGACTGACAGGGGGCAAACAGCTGCTGTGGAGGAGCATGCCATGGAGGGCGGGGCAGTCCCAGGAGAGGTAGGGCTCCCAGGTAAGGCCGCATGGCAGGGTTCACCCACAACTGGAATGTCAGAGGGCCAGCGTAGTTTAGACCGGAGGCTTGGTCAGAAGCAGAGAAGAGGGCGCTACCCGCGGACACAGCGGCAGTGGTGGCACTCGGGCCCCCTCGAGAGTCTGACAGCTTCTCCCCTTCCGACCAAGTGGCTGCCAGGTAAGACGGAGGCCAGGAGACAGGTCCCAAGGAACTGACAGAAGACATGGCAGTTTTGTCTATTCTTGCCACGTCCAGTCAGGGATTTCAGGCAGGGTTAGAGACTGACGTCAGCCTGAAAGCTCTTAAGGAGCAGGCGGCGCAGACTCCCTTGGACTCAGACCTCAAGAGGGTGGTCTGGGACCAAGGACGGCTGTACCAGGTAACGGTCCAGCGAGGTTCACCGGAGGTGTGGCCCAGGCACCGGCAGTTAGTGGTACTCTATCCGTTTCAGGCGGAGTTGTTGCGGATGGCGCACGAGATTCCGATGGCCAGACATCTATAGGTCCATAAGACAAAGGCCAGGCTAGCCCAGCATTTCTACTGGCCAAGGATGGGGGCTGAGGTGACTGCCTACTGCTGTTCGTGTGACACCTGTCAGAGGGTGGGGAAGGCGGAGCGGCGCCCCAACGCCCCACTGGTAACTCTGCCCATCATCGAAGAGCCTTTCAGGAGGGTAGCTGTGGATTTGGTTGGCCCGATGGCCACTCCCAACAGCTCCGGGAAACACTTCATACTGACCTCCTATGTACAATATAACTACTATAATACTGCCCCCTATGTACAAGAATATAACTACTATAATACTGCCCCCTATGTACAAGAATATAACTACTATAATACTGCCCCCTATGTACAAGAATATAACTACTATAATACTGCCCCCTATGTACAAGAATATAACTACTATAATACTGCTCCTATGTACAAGAATATAACTACTATAATACTGCCCCCTATGTACAAGAATATAACTACTATAATACTGCCCCTATGTACAAGAATATAACTACTATAATACTGCCCCTATGTACAAGAATATAACTACTATAATACTGCCCCTATGTACAAGAATATAACTACTATAATACTGCCCCTATGTACAAGAATATAACTACTATAATACTGCCCCCTATGTACAAGAATATAACTACTATAATACTGCTGAGAATCTGCCTGTAGTGGGCTCTTGTCTGCACCATGTTACTGTTGTCTGGGTGCAGTTAGTATGTAGGCTGTGGCGGATTGGTCAGGCTCGATATGAATGAATATTGAGTAGTGGGTGTCATATTATCAATACCAATTCCAGCAGGGAGCGGTGATAATCGATCAGCCCGGGTTATTGGTGTTAAGCTTTGTGGTTGACAATAAATAAGGGCAGATACATGAATACATTAGTGGATTCACCAGAAAAGCTCTAGAGACGCGAACTCTTCATGGCTTCTACAATGCACTGAATACAATTATCACATTATTGATGTGTTAAAGAGGCATCAAGTGTCTTTAATGCGCCCGGTGGTCATGTAACACATGTCAGGAATTATACATAATCTGCCATTATACTGCACGACATTACTAAAGAAACCGCATCCAGTCACCGCACTGCTCTGTCTATCCCAGGTTCTGTCTGATACATAAGTGCTAAAATCTAAGAAGGGCAATTTTAGGTGAATAGTCAGGAGACCATGGAAGGTTTAGTTATAGTAGTTATATTCCTATACATAGGGGGCAGTATTATAGTAGTTATGTTCTTGTACATAGGGGGCAGTATTATAGTAGTTATGTTCTTGTACATAGGAGCAGCATTATAGCAGTTATATTCTTGTACATAGGGGGTAGTATTATAGTAGTTATATTCTTGTATATAGGGGGCAGTATTATAGTAGATATATTCTTGTACATAGGAGCAGTATTATAGTAGTTATATTCTTGTACATAGGGAGCAGTGTTATAGTAGTTATATTCCTGTACATAGGGGCAGTATTATAGGAGTTATATTCTTGTACATAGGAGCAGTGTTATAGTAGTTATATTCCTGTACATAGGGGCAGTATTATAGTAGTTATGTTCTTGTACATAGGAGCAGCATTATAGCAGTTATATTCTTGTACATAGGGAGCAGTGTTATAGTAGTTATATTCCTGTACATAGGGGCAGTATTATAGGAGTTATATTCTTGTACATAGCAGTATTATAGTAGTTATATTCCTGTACATAGGGGCAGTATTATAGTAGTTATATTCTTGTATATAGGGAGCAGTATTATAGTAGTTATATTCTTGTACATAGGAGCAGTATTATAGTAGTTATATTCTTGTACATAGGGGCAGTATTATAGTAGTTATATTCTTGTACATAGGAGCAGTATTATAGTAGTTATATTCTTGTACATAGGAGCAGTATTATAGTAGTTATATTCTTGCACATAGGGGGCAGTATTATAGTAGTTATATTCTTGTACATAGAGGGCAGTATTATAGTAGTTATATTCTTGTACATAGGGGCAGTATTATAGTAGTTATATTCTTGTACATAGGGAGCAGTGTTATAGTAGTTATATTCCTGTACATAGGGGCAGTATTATAGGAGTTATATTCTTGTACATAGGAGCAGTATTATAGTAGTTATATTCTTTTACATAGGAGCAGTATTATAGTAGTTATATTCTTTTACATAGGAGCAGTATTATAGTAGTTATATCTTTTACATAGGAGCAGTATTATAGTAGTTATATTCTTGTACATAGGGGGCAGTATTATAGTAGTTATATTCTTGTACATAGGGGCAGTATTATAGTAGTTATATTCTTGTACATAGGAGCAGTATTATAGTAGTTATATTCTTGTACATAGGGGCAGTATTATAGTAGTTATATTCTTGTACATAAGGGGCAGTATTATAGTAGTTATATTCTTGTACATAGGGGGCAGTATTATAGTAGTTATAGTCTTGTACATAGGAGCAGTATTATAGTAGTTATAGTCTTGTACATAGGAGCAGTATTATAGTAGTTATATTCTTGTACATAGGAGCAGTATTATAGTAGTTATATTCTTGCACATAGGGGGCAGTATTATAGTAGTTATATTCTTGTACATAGAGGGCAGTATTATAGTAGTTATATTCTTTTACATAGGAGCAGTATTATAGTAGTTATATCTTTTACATAGGAGCAGTATTATAGTAGTTATATTCTTGTACATGGGAGCAGTATTATAGTAGTTACATTCTTGTACATGGGAGCAGTATTATAGTAGTTATATTCTTGTACATAGGGGGTAGTATTATAGTAGTTATATTCTTGTACATAGGGAGCAGTATTATAGTAGTTATATTCTTGTACATAGGAGCAGTATTATAGTAGTTATATTCTTGTACATAGGGGCAGTATTATAGTAGTTATATTCTTGTACATAGGGGGCAGTATTATAGTAGTTATAGTCTTGTACATAGGAGCAGTATTATAGTAGTTATAGTCTTGTACATAGGAGCAGTATTATAGTAGTTATATTCTTTTACATAGGAGCAGTATTATAGTAGTTATATCTTTTACATAGGAGCAGTATTATAGTAGTTACATTCTTGTACATGGGAGCAGTATTATAGTAGTTATATTCTTGTACATAGGGGGCAGTATTATAGTAGTTATATTCTTGTACATAGGGAGCAGTATTATAGTAGTTATATTCTTGTACATAGGAGCAGTATTATAGTAGTTATATTCTTGTACATAGGGGCAGTATTATAGTAGTTATATTCTTGTACATAGGGGGTAGTATTATAGTAGTTATATTCTTGTACATAGGGGCAGTATTATAGTAGTTATAGTCTTGTACATAGGAGCAGTATTATAGTAGTTATATTCTTGTACATAGGAGCAGTATTATAGTAGTTATATTCTTGCACATAGGGGGCAGTATTATAGTAGTTATATTCTTGTACATAGGGGGCAGTATTATAGTAGTTATATTCTTGTACATAGGGGCAGTATTATAGTAGTTATATTCTTGTACATAGGGAGCAGTGTTATAGTAGTTATATTCCTGTACATAGGGGCAGTGTTATAGTAGTTATATTCTTGTACATAGGAGCAGTATTATAGTAGTTATATTCTTTTACATAGGAGCAGTATTATAGTAGTTATATTCTTGTACATGGGAGCAGTATTATAGTAGTTATATTCTTGTACATAGGAGCAGTATTATAGTAGTTATATTCTTGTACATAGGAGCAGTATTATAGTAGTTATATTCTTGCACATAGGGGGCAGTATTATAGTAGTTATATTCTTGTACATAGAGGGCAGTATTATAGTAGTTATATTCTTTTACATAGGAGCAGTATTATAGTAGTTATATCTTTTACATAGGAGCAGTATTATAGTAGTTATATTCTTGTACATGGGAGCAGTATTATAGTAGTTACATTCTTGTACATGGGAGCAGTATTATAGTAGTTATATTCTTGTACATAGGGGGTAGTATTATAGTAGTTATATTCTTGTACATAGGGAGCAGTATTATAGTAGTTATATTCTTGTACATAGGAGCAGTATTATAGTAGTTATATTCTTGTACATAGGGGCAGTATTATAGTAGTTATATTCTTGTACATAGGGGGCAGTATTATAGTAGTTATAGTCTTGTACATAGGAGCAGTATTATAGTAGTTATATTCTTGTACATAGGAGCAGTATTATAGTAGTTATATTCTTTTACATAGGAGCAGTATTATAGTAGTTATATCTTTTACATAGGAGCAGTATTATAGTAGTTACATTCTTGTACATGGGAGCAGTATTATAGTAGTTATATTCTTGTACATAGGGGGCAGTATTATAGTAGTTATATTCTTGTACATAGGGAGCAGTATTATAGTAGTTATATTCTTGTACATAGGAGCAGTATTATAGTAGTTATATTCTTGTACATAGGGGCAGTATTATAGTAGTTATATTCTTGTACATAGGGGGTAGTATTATAGTAGTTATATTCTTGTACATAGGGGCAGTATTATAGTAGTTATAGTCTTGTACATAGGAGCAGTATTATAGTAGTTATATTCTTGTACATAGGAGCAGTATTATAGTAGTTATATTCTTGCACATAGGGGGCAGTATTATAGTAGTTATATTCTTGTACATAGGGGGCAGTATTATAGTAGTTATATTCTTGTACATAGGGGCAGTATTATAGTAGTTATATTCTTGTACATAGGGAGCAGTGTTATAGTAGTTATATTCCTGTACATAGGGGCAGTATTATAGTAGTTATATTCTTGTACATAGGAGCAGTATTATAGTAGTTATATTCTTTTACATAGGAGCAGTATTATAGTAGTTATATTCTTGTACATGGGAGCAGTATTATAGTAGTTACATTCTTGTACATGGGAGCAGTATTATAGTAGTTATATTCTTATACATAGGGGCAGTATTATAGTAGTTATATTCTTGTACATAGGAGCAGTATTATAGTAGTTATATTCTTGTACATAGGGGGCAGTATTATAATAGTTATATTCTTGTACATAGGAGCAGTATTATAGTAATTATATTCTTGTACATAGGGGGCAGTATTATAGTAGTTATATTCTTGTACATAGGGGCAGTATTATAGTAGTTATATTCTTGTACACAGGAGCAGTATTATAGTAGTTATATTCTTGTACATAGGGGGCAGTATTATAGTAGTTATATTCTTGTACATAGGAGCAGTATTATAGTAGTTATATTCTTGTACATAGGAGCAGTATTATAGTAGTTATATTCTTGTACATAGGAGCAGTATTATAGTAGTTATATTCTTGCACATAGGGGGCAGTATTATAGTAGTTATATTCTTGTACATAGGAGCAGTATTATAGTAGTTATATTCTTGTACATAGGAGCAGTATTATAGTAGTTATATTCTTGTACATAGGAGGCAGTATTATAGTAGTTATATTCTTGTACATAGGAGCAGTATTATAGTAGTTATATTCTTGTACACAGGAGCAGTATTATAGTAGTTATATTCTTGTACATAGGGGGCAGTATTATAGTAGTTATATTCTTGTACATAGGAGGCAGTATTATAGTAGTTATATTCTTGTACATAGGAGCAGTATTATAGTAGTTATATTCTTGCACATAGGGGGCAGTATTATAGTAGTTATATTCTTGTACATAGAGGGCAGTATTATAGTAGTTATATTCTTGTACATAGGAGCAGTATTATAGTAGTTATATTCTTGTACATAGGGGCAGTATTATAGTAGTTATATTCTTGTACATAGGAGCAGTATTATAGTAGTTATATTCTTGTACATAGGAGCAGTATTATAGTAGTTATATTCTTGCACATAGGGGGCAGTATTATAGTAGTTATATTCTTGTACATAGAGGGCAGTATTATAGTAGTTATATTCTTGTACATAGGGGCAGTATTATAGTAGTTATATTCTTGTACATAGGGAGCAGTGTTATAGTAGTTATATTCCTGTACATAGGGGCAGTATTATAGGAGTTATATTCTTGTACATAGGAGCAGTATTATAGGAGTTATATTCTTTTACATAGGAGCAGTATTATAGTAGTTATATTCTTTTACATAGGAGCAGTATTATAGTAGTTATATTCTTGTACATGGGAGCAGTATTATAGTAGTTACATTCTTGTACATGGGAGCAGTATTATAGTAGTTACATTCTTGTACATGGGAGCAGTATTATAGTAGTTATATTCTTATACATAGGGGCAGTATTATAGTAGTTATATTCTTGTACATAGGAGCAGTATTATAGTAGTTATATTCTTGTACATAGGGGGCAGTATTATAATAGTTATATTCTTGTACATAGGAGCAGTATTATAGTAGTTATATTCTTTTACATAGGAGCAGTATTATAGTAGTTATATCTTTTACATAGGAGCAGTATTATAGTAGTTATATTCTTGTACATAGGGGGCAGTATTATAGTAGTTATATTCTTGTACATAGGGGCAGTATTATAGTAGTTATATTCTTGTACATAGGAGCAGTATTATAGTAGTTATATTCTTGTACATAGGGGCAGTATTATAGTAGTTATATTCTTGTACATAGGGGGCAGTATTATAGTAGTTATAGTCTTGTACATAGGAGCAGTATTATAGTAGTTATATTCTTGTACATAGGAGCAGTATTATAGTAGTTATATTCTTGCACATAGGGGGCAGTATTATAGTAGTTATATTCTTGTACATAGAGGGCAGTATTATAGTAGTTATATTCTTTTACATAGGAGCAGTATTATAGTAGTTATATTCTTGTACATGGGAGCAGTATTATAGTAGTTACATTCTTGTACATGGGAGCAGTATTATAGTAGTTATATTCTTGTACATAGGGGGTAGTATTATAGTAGTTATATTCTTGTACATAGGGAGCAGTATTATAGTAGTTATATTCTTGTACATAGGAGCAGTATTATAGTAGTTATATTCTTGTACATAGGGGCAGTATTATAGTAGTTATATTCTTGTACATAGGGGGCAGTATTATAGTAGTTATAGTCTTGTACATAGGAGCAGTATTATAGTAGTTATATTCTTGTACATAGGAGCAGTATTATAGTAGTTATATTCTTTTACATAGGAGCAGTATTATAGTAGTTATATCTTTTACATAGGAGCAGTATTATAGTAGTTACATTCTTGTACATGGGAGCAGTATTATAGTAGTTATATTCTTGTACATAGGGGGCAGTATTATAGTAGTTATATTCTTGTACATAGGGAGCAGTATTATAGTAGTTATATTCTTGTACATAGGAGCAGTATTATAGTAGTTATATTCTTGTACATAGGGGCAGTATTATAGTAGTTATATTCTTGTACATAGGGGGCAGTATTATAGTAGTTATAGTCTTGTACATAGGAGCAGTATTATAGTAGTTATATTCTTGTACATAGGAGCAGTATTATAGTAGTTATATTCTTTTACATAGGAGCAGTATTATAGTAGTTATATTCTTGTACATGGGAGCAGTATTATAGTAGTTACATTCTTGTACATGGGAGCAGTATTATAGTAGTTATATTCTTATACATAGGGGCAGTATTATAGTAGTTATATTCTTGTACATAGGAGCAGTATTATAGTAGTTATATTCTTGTACATAGGGGGCAGTATTATAATAGTTATATTCTTGTACATAGGGGGCAGTATTATAGTAGTTATATTCTTGTACATAGGGGCAGTATTATAGTAGTTATATTCTTGTACACAGGAGCAGTATTATAGTAGTTATATTCTTGTACATAGGGGGCAGTATTATAGTAGTTATAATCTTGTACATAGGAGCAGTATTATAGTAGTTATATTCTTGTACATAGGAGCAGTATTATAGTAGTTATATTCTTGTACATAGGAGCAGTATTATAGTAGTTATATTCTTGCACATAGGGGGCAGTATTATAGTAGTTATATTCTTGTACATAGGAGCAGTATTATAGTAGTTATATTCTTGTACATAGGAGCAGTATTATAGTAGTTATATTCTTGTACATAGGAGGCAGTATTATAGTAGTTATATTCTTGTACATAGGAGCAGTATTATAGTAGTTATATTCTTGTACACAGGAGCAGTATTATAGTAGTTATATTCTTGTACATAGGGGGCAGTATTATAGTAGTTATATTCTTGTACATAGGAGGCAGTATTATAGTAGTTATATTCTTGTACATAGGAGCAGTATTATAGTAGTTATATTCTTGTACATAGGGGGCAGTATTATAGTAGTTATATTCTTGTACATAGGGGGCAGTATTATAGTAGTTATATTCTTGTACATAGGGGGTTGTACAAAGCGGAGACTACTCCTTCCTTCGCCTCGCCCCTCCCCCGTAGTACCACCTACTGTATGTTCTGGGTACGATGTCTCTGGACACAGATGTGGAGATGATAATGAATGTCCCCATATTAAGACTCTGGATGAACCAGTTCAGTTGATGTGTGATGGGCAGAGCGATGAAGTGCAGGAAACCAGGCAGCCAAGAAAGCGAGGATAGGAATGGCGACCAGGGAGCCGGCCGCGCCGCGGTTATGAGCGAGTCCGTATGTCCCGGTTCCGGATAACTGGCCAGTGCTGTAATTCCAGAGCTTTTTTTTTTTTTTCTTTTAATTCTGATTATTATTTTCTGGTGGATCCGTCCAACTCTCTATGAAGATGACACAGCGCTTTCACTGTCTGCCAGGATGAGGAATAATGATATTGGCAGCGGGCGGTGATTATCTGCAGAGCGTCACTGTCATTAGTGCAGTGTTGCGATTCTTCTCAGGAGATTTATGAGTTGTACCAGCTCTTACCTGCCCTGGTTTCCTACTTTCATTAGTGAAACTGTTTTAGAAATAATCGACAATCCATTTAACGTAAGTCTGACTGTTCAGACCAAGCACTCGGTGCACCCTTGGTGTGGCCAAACTCTTCAGTGTGCCTTTCCACCTACTCATTTCACTACCATCTCTGATATTACAAGAGGAGCCAATCACAGAAGAGTGGGCGGAGGCTGATGGAAAACAGGAACTGCTTGGGCATGCCAAGGGTGCACCCAGCGCCTGGTTTAATGCTGCCAGACTCTATTTAAGAGTGCCAAGGACCTACATTTTTGTAGTGGCTTTACTTGCTGCAGACTGACCTCACCTGCCGAAATCTTCTTGTAAGCCATGGATGCCTCCTACAGCCTTGGGCAGAGGACATGTGTATCGTACGTCACCTGACTACTCCTACATCTCCAGGTTTCGGAGTAGAAATATCGTTGCTCGGAACAGTCGTTGGCAGCCGGTGACAACTGAAGCGCTGCCTCGATCCAGCCGCCTGTGGCTATCATCTTGGCAGCAGCTTTACTGTATGAAACCTTCAGATGTTGTGTTTTTCTGGAAGATGGGATTGAGACGACTGCTGAAGCGAGGTTAAGTGTCCATTTTTCGCCGGTCGTCTGCTCCAGACGTATCCGCCATGTCCTGCACGGATTGTCGCAGCTCGTTCCCGGAGGTTTCTACAGCAATGCTGACAGTCTCCTCTATAGAGTCCCAATCTCTGGGTGAATTCTTTCTTCCCGCGAGTTGTACGTCTAGAAATGTGGCATTTAATTGGTAGAATAAAAAGTAAGAAATCGCCGGGGATCATAATGACAGCGACTTTCTCTTGTCACAAGAGTTAATAAAACGTGAATATTCCTCTATTTTAGTGTCAATTTTTATTTTATAAGTGACAATTCCGCGGCTTTAAGATGGAAGCGGCCGAGTCTGAACGAGGCGTATGATTTAAGGCTTTCCAAGGTGTGTGGGTGGGGAGAGGTCAGGGACATGCAGAACACCACGTACAGATGTAGCAGAGCCGAATATGTGTTACATTGTTTTCTGGGTTTTGTCTTAAAGGGATTTTCACAAGATGGGTGATAAACATGCTTGCAGACCCTCACCAATCCCCTTATTTGGGGTCTTACATGTGCACTTTGGCTCTGCTCACACAGGCTGGAGGAGTTCATGCATGTTCTTTATTGGGGGACATTGGCATTCCCCCCGATTGAGATCTATCCTGGGACAATTTCTTTAAAAAGTTACTGCAAAACCGATCACTTTTACAATTTACTGCTTATTAAAATTTCAGCCATTCTCGATACGAACACTTTTCTTAGGATATCAGCTCGTTGTCTAGGAGAACGACAACCGCTGCCGTCTACTTTGTAAGCGCTGCGCTGACCGGGATCAGGGAGTAACAGCTCCAGCGATCTTGGACAGCTTTATAATGGAGTTTACAAGCTCAATAGAAAAGAGCCTGTGAGCACTGCACAAGTCAGGTCTGCGGTCTAGCAGCGGTGGTCGGTATCCAAGGCAACAAGCTGTAAACAAAAGTGTTTACAATTTTCAGCCAAACTTGAGTTGTTATGTGCAGTCAATTGGAAAACTTTTTTTCTTCTGCCCACAGATCTGCTGTGCACTTACTGGTTATACACTGAGCGCCCTCTAGTGGTGGCTGCAGGCAGCCAGAATCCAGTCCTTCATCTCTTTGTCCTGTCCCATGAAGGGCTCCTGTACGTAAGACGGCGCATTGCAAGTTGTGTCGCCTATTAAAATTTTGCAGTATTAGTAGGGTTAAAAAACATGGCTGATTTCTTACAGCGCCACCCCAGGCTGCAGGTTGTATTTGGTATGGCAGCTCATCGCCACTGAAATGAACGGATTAAAGTTGCAATTCCATACACAACCTATAGATTGTTGTGACATGGAGAGAAGCAAAAGGTTCACAGGATCCAGTCCGGCAGCCACATCAGTAGTCCGTGGCCACCTGCTGTTTCCACGGACTGACGTAGTAATCGGAGACGGTGCCGAGGAGGTTTACAGAGCGCCGGGCCGGGGACCACGGTCCTCAAACTCTATTGTGTTGCAGGGAGGGTTTGGTGCAGAGATACAGGACACGGATTGGGAATCGTCAGCTTCTATTTAATTACGGATCAATCAGGAATAAAACAGACGTCAGTAAATCCGTTCACAAGACACAACCCAGGAATGTGTAAAAGACTAATGCCAAACGGTCCGTGCGCGGCAACGATGGCCGACAGAACATACTGCGCACAGGACGGGGCCCCGCCATCAGCAGGACTTGGACTCTTCTGTAGCGCTGACTCCTAAACTGCTGCATGCCCCGCCGCCCATTGACAATCTGGGAGCTGTACTTTTGCAACAATTAGTACAACACCCAGCATGCCCCGATGGTCACAGGTGGTCTGGGCATGCTGGGAGTTGTAGTTTTGCAACAATTCGTACAACACCCAGCATGTCCAGATGGTCACACGTGGTCTGGGCATGCTGGGAGTTGTACTTTTGCAACAATTCGTACAACACCCAGCATGCTCCGATGGTCACAGGTGGTCTGGGCATGCTGGGAGTTGTAGCTTTGCAACAATGAGTACAACACCCAGCATGCCCAGATGGTCACAGGTGGTCTGGGCATGCTGGGAGTTGTAGTTTTGCAACAATTAGTACAACACCCAGCATGTCCAGATGGTCACACGTGGTCTGGGCATGCTGGGAGTTGTACTTTTGCAACAATTCGTACAACACCCAGCATGCTCCGATGGTCACAGGTGGTCTGGGCATGCTGGGAGTTGTAGCTTTGCAACAATGAGTACAACACCCAGCATGCCCCGATGGTCACAGGTAGTCTGGGCATGTTGGGAGTCGTAGTTTTGCAACAAATGGAGAGCCACATATAATCGCTGAACCACTTCTGTCTTGCAATATAATTTACAGCAGGAGCCGGTAACAGCCTCTGGACCTAATACAATGGCATCGTGCCCTCGTGGATTTTAGCGGGGGGTCGGTACAAGACGTTCACTAACATTTACATAATAACAGAATTTCACAACAATTTGGCAATTCCATCGTTAACCGAAAAAAGAAATCAATCAGCAACACTGCCCGCCGCCAAGGACCAATCAGATTGCAGCATGCGGGGTCGTTTCTTCTTACAAACGCTGCAATCTGATTGGCTGTTGGGAAGTGTGAGACCCCTCGCAGCCTTACAGAAGATCACCATTGTTGTCCATGGACAATTGGAGCATTTTCTACTCTCGCACCTCATCCGGCCTCTAGTTTCCAGCAAGCTGCATTTATCCGGCGGTGTGTAGGCAACAGATTCTACAAAATCGAAGCTTTTCCCAGCAACGTCTAATTATCATACCCCACATAACACTTTCCCACCTGTTTCCCACATTAAAAGCATTAAAATAAAAAAAATAAAAAAAAAAACCCCACATTATTTTCCGTCAATCTTGTGCAAACGTGCAAAAATCACAGAAAGTAACAGATGATGGGAGTCGTGCATAAACATGAGCGCCGATGCTGCGGCCCCCGGCAACCAATCAGCATCCAGCCCTCATTCTACAAGAAAGGAAACAAAGTATCTGTCTGGTTGCCGGGGGCGACAACAATGGATGTGTAGATGGCCCCTCACCGATCTCGTGATCACGTACATAATCCCCTCCAATAAATTATAGCCCCCCCCCCCCCAGGACAAGAAGGCAGAGCGGCGCAGAGACCGCCGGACGCCCGGAAATCATCGTGTGCACCAATAAATTAAGAAAGGACGCAGAATATACAGAAGAGTCATTTTCCGCTCGTCCACTGGGACATCGAGCCGCTGCCCATCACATTGCGTCAAAGTGGAAGCGATGGGCCTCCTGCCGCTTCTCCCGGTCGTCGGCTTTCTGCAACAGAGAAGAGGGGGAGGGGAGCGATGTTAGAGGGGGAGCGGAGCGATATTAGGCCACAAACCGTCAGAGTTGTCAGAGGAGACCATTAGCGGCGGCGGACACATTGCTCTTCATCATCCGCTAATGGGGTCCAGTGTATGATGGATATAATTCTGTGTTAATGATGCAAAAATGTTCTATTCCTCATGATCAAACAAGTCATTAACTGCTAACGAGCCGGGGGGCGCCGCTGAGCGCCACCATCACGGCCTCGCACTAATATATGTGGAGGAAAAGAAGTCCGCGCCGCGGTTATGGCGATTCCTACAGGATTCCTGTAAATGGTGAGAGCAAGAACCGGAACCAGGTCTCGCAAACGGAGTCTTAAAACAGCTATGAGGCGGTCACAAGACCCCCGGCCAGTCCCAGATCCACAGATGTCTGCAGGAGCCCTTATACTCCAGAGCTGCCTTCACAATTCTGCTGCTTATTACAGTCAACAAACTTATAAATATGGGAGGGAGCAGAAGACTGTACACGACCTGATGTAACAATGACACCTCCAAGTATAGAAACACTGGCCAAACAGGGAAGTCTGCGAGATTTCAGCTCTGAAGCTGAGGTATAATACGGGATTTAACTCATGATCTGTAATGTAAGGTATGTACACAGAAGAATAGTGAGTGCAGCTCTGGAGTATAATACAGGAGGTAACTCAGGATCAGTAATGTATGTACACAGTGACTGCACCAGCAGAATAGTGAGTGCAGCTCTGGAGTATAATACAGGAGGTAACTCAGGATCAGTAATGTAATGTATGTACACAGTGACTGCACCAGCAGAATAGTGAGCGCAGCTCTGGAGTATAACACAGGATGTAACTCAGGATCAGTAATGTAATGTATGTACACAGTGACTGCACCAGCAGAATAGTGAGTGCAGCTCTGGAGTATAACACAGGATGTAACTCAGGATCAGTAATGTAATGTATGTACACAGTGACTGCACCAGCAGAATAGTGAGTGCAGCTCTGGAGTATAATACAGGATGTAACTCAGGATCAGTAATGTAATGTATGTACACAGTGACTGCACCAGCAGAATAGTGAGTGCAGCTCTGGAGTATAATACAGGATGTAACTCAGGATCAGTAATGTAATGTATGTACACAGTGACTACACCAGCAGAATAGTGAGTGCAGCTCTGGAGTATAACACAGGATGTAACTCAGGATCAGTAATGTAATGTATGTACACAGTGACTGCACCAGCAGAATAGTGAGTGCAGCTCTGGAGTATAATACAGGATGTAACTCAGGATCAGTAATGTAATGTATGTACACAGTGACTACACCAGCAGAATAGTGAGTGCAGCTCTGGAGTATAACACAGGATGTAACTCAGGATCAGTAATGTAATGTATGTACACAGTGACTGCACCAGCAGAATAGTGAGTGCAGCTCTGGGGTATAATACAGGATGTAACTCAGGATCAGTAATGTAATGTATGTACACAGTGACTACACCAGCAGAATAGTGAGTGCAGCTCTGGAGTATAATACAGGATGTAACTCAGGATCAGTAATGTAATGTATGTACACAGTGACTGCACCAGCAGAATAGTGAGTGCAGCTCTGGGGTATAATACAGAAGGTAACTCAGGATCAGTAATGTAATGTATGTACACAGTGACTGCACCAGCAGAATAGTGAGTGCAGCTCTGGAGTATAATACAGGATGTAACTCAGGATCAGTAATGTAATGTAATGTATGTACACAGTGACTGCACCAGCAGAATAGTGAGTGCAGCTCTGGGGTATAATACAGGATGTAACTCAGGATCAGTAATGTAATGTACGTGCAAAGTGACTGCACCAGCAGAATAGTGAGCGCAGCTCTGGAGTATAATACAGGAGGTAACTCAAGATCAGTAATGTAATGTATGTACACAGTGACTGCACAAGCAGAATAGTGAGTGCAGCTCTGGAGTATAATACAGGAGGTAACTCAGGATCAGTAATGTAATGTATGTACACAGTGACTGCACCAGCGGAATAGTGAGTGCAGCGCTGGAGTATAATACAGGATGTAACTCAGGATCAGTAATGTAATGTATGTACACAGTGACTGCACCAGCAGAATAGTGAGTGCAGCGCTGGAGTATAATACAGGATGTAACTCAGGATCAGTAATGTATGTACACAGTGACTGCACCTGCAGAATAGTGAGTGCAGCTCTGGAGTATAATACAGGAGGTAACTCAGGATCAGTAATGTAATGTATGTACACAGTGACTGCACCAGCAGAATAGTGAGTGCAGCGCTGGAGTATAATACAGGATGTAACTCAGGATCAGTAATGTATGTACACAGTGACTGCACCAGCAGAATAGTGAGTGCAGCTCTGGGGTATAATATAGGATGTAACTCAGGATCAGTAATGTAATGTATGTACACAGTGACTGCACCAGCAGAATAGTGACTGCAGCTCTGGAGTATAATACAGGAGGTAACTCAGGATCAGTAATGTATGTACACAGTGACTGCACCAGCAGAATAGTGAGTGCAGCTCTGGAGTATAATACAGGATGTAACTCAGGATCAGTAATGTAATGTATGTACACAGTGACTGCACCAGCAGAATAGTGAGTGCAGCTCTGGAGTATAATACAGGATGTAACTCAGGATCAGTAATGTAATGTATGTACACAGTGACTGCACCAGCAGAATAGTGAGTGCAGCTCTGGAGTATAATACAGGATGTAACTCGGAATAGGATCAGCACATTTTTGCTTTTAGAACTGGTCTTTGATGAAGATGAGAGAGAATAAGGTTTAGACGTCCTTCTGGTAACCGTGCCCTTATTTCTTTGGCTTCTTTCTACCAGAATAGTCTGAGATCAGTGCCGCCGTCTGGTTATTTTGGTCTATGGCCGCCCCGCCGTCTCGCTCTTATCTGTCCTACTTCCCGTGATGTTCGCTGTAGGTCGGCCATAGGCTATAATCACCATGAACAACAAAAAAAAGAAGACTACTCTGCGCCACCAGAAATAGAAAATCCTACGTCTACAAGGCTACCTCTATATAATTTATTCTGGACTAACAGATTTTCGGGAGTAGCGGATTTACCGCCATCGGCCGCTCTTCTGAGAAGCCCCCCTCCCACCAGGACCATTATCTGTATCACAGACGGTTAATGGCCGACACTCCTGCACACGGGGGAATTTTTGCAAATGCAAGAAATTACTTTTTTTTTTGGGCGGAAAACAGCAGAAAGTGGAAATGTTATTAACCCCGATGTCACGGAATATCTTAATACGGACATGGAGGATTGTTCTCCGTTTAGACATGATATATCCCCATCTTATCCATCCACGTATTCAGTGCCGCATCACCCCCAACCACAGGGGTCTTACCTTCTCTCGCCAGTGCAGGATGCCGATTATGGCCAGGATGAATACGCACACCCCGATGAGGGCGATGGCCGTCAGCAGGACGATGTTACTGGGGGTCAGGTACAATTTGGCGCTCCAGCTGAGGGAGAACAGTGAAGGGTTAACCAGGTGATGACGGATTGTTACAATGTATCGTCTCATTGTCCGGGCTGATACATTGTATCCTGGACACCGGCGGACTGCAGGAGCGGCTGCAATAAATGTAGCGGGAGATAAGAGGCGCTACCTCTCGTGTGCTATCTCGGGACCCCAAGTGCTTCTCGGGAGCCGCGAGATCTGATAATAATATAATAGGGAAGATAAATGGAATGAGATTCCTCCGTATCCCGGAGAGGGAGGACGGTGACCTCGCCGCCGCCGCCGGCTGGAAATATCTTTTTGTTGGCGAAATATAAGTCTCTTCTGGTTAATGCGCCTGTTTACGATGTAACGGGATCGACATCCGCTCCCCCGGTTTAATTCCCCTATAAATGCTGATATTCTGCCCCCGGGCATTGTGAAACCACGCGATGTGAGCGCTGATTGACAGCAGCATGGGGCGATTAAATTTACTGCCAAATATCTGGCTGCAGCAATTAGTTTGTATGGGAGCGGCGGCGGTGACCCACATATCAGCATTTATGGCCGTCACTGTCAGTCGCCTTCGGCCCAGGCTGGAGGAGCACGGGCTGCCGACTCCACATTAATTTATCTGCGGTTTTGTTCCCAGGGATGTGGACGGGGGCTGAGGAGGTCCTGCAGGTACTCGGCGTGCTCCGAGTAACTACAGGGACTGTTGGGGACGACCATCGGCCCATACCAGAGGGGTAAGCAGGACCGCTTCCTCTAAGATGGACAACGCCTTTATTGCACAGTTCTGGTACAATCAGGCACAGAGCCGGCAGCACTGCGGGGCCCCGGCGTCGGCAGGGTTAACGGGGCTGCTGGATCTCGCGGCCTGGTAGTTGTTTGACGCATTACTGCTCGGAGTCAGAGATTTCACACAACTGCTTATTATCTGGAAGCTGAAAGGTCCACACAATGACGGGTCCAGCATTATTGTGCAGTGATTGCAGAAAAAAGGGGAAGGTGTAATCTTCCGGCCATCTGTTGTTGTGTGTAATCCAGATGCACTCGTCAGGCGTCCGAGGAGCGCGGCGGCGCTCAGATGTGCGGCTCCAAAGTGGATACTCCAGCGCGGTCACAAAGGCTCAAAATATGTGATCAACGCCATCGAATGGTATATAGTTTACCCATAATAGGGGGCGAGACCACGAGCATCTGTGCAGCAACTAGATCCATGTAATATGGCACAAGAGAAGGCAGAGAAAGGGCACAAATGTATCACCGGCCAAAGCATGGCGCACGTATATTATATCACCTTCACTAAAGAACTTCTCCCCCTACAGAGAGATATACCGAGAGGGAAATAAGGTACTGCCCCCTATGTAGAAGAATATAACTACTATAATACTGCCCCCTATGTAGAAGAATATAACTACTATAATGCTGCCCCCTATGTAGAAGAATATAACTACTATAATACTGCCCCCTATGTACAAGAATATAACTACTATAATACTGCTCCCTATGTACAAGAATATAACTACTATAATACTGCCCCCTATGTACAAGAATATAACTACTATAATAATGCTCCTATGTACAAGAATATAACTACTATAATACTGCCCTCATATACAAGAATATAAGTACTATAATACTGCCCCTATGTACAAGAATATAACTACTATAATACTGCCCCCTATGTACAAGAATATAAGTACTATAATACTGCCACTATGTACAAGAATATAAGTACTATAATACTGCCCCTATGTACAAGAATATAACTACTATAATACTGCCCATATATACAAGAATATAACTACTATAATACTGCCCCTATGTACAAGAATATAACTACTATAATGCTGCCCCCTATGTAGAAGAATATAACTACTATAATACTGCCCCCTATGTACAAGAATATAACTACTATAATACTGCCCCTATGTACAAGAATATAAATACTATAATACTGCCCCCCATGTACAAGAATATAACTACTATAATACTGCCCCCCATGTACAAGAATATAACTACTATAATACTGCCCCCCATGTACAAGAATATATCTACTATAATACTGTCCCCTATGTAGAAGAATATAACTACTATAATACTGCCCCTATGTACAAGAATATAACTACTATAATGCTGCCCCCTATGTACAAGAATATAACTACTATAATACTGCTCCCTATGTACAAGAATATAACTACTATAATACTGCTCCCTATGTACAAGAATATAACTACTATAATACTGCTCCCTATGTACAAGAATATAACTACTATAATACTGCTCCCTATGTACAAGAATATAACTACTATAATACTGCCCCTATGTACAAGAATATAACTACTATAATGCTGCCCCCTATGTACAAGAATATAACTACTATAATACTGCTCCTATGTAGAAGAATATAACTACTATAATACTGCCCCCTATGTACAAGAATATAACTACTATAATACTGCTCCTATGTACAAGAATATAACTACTATAATACTGCCCCCTATGTACAAGAATATAACTACTATAATACTGCTCCCTATGTACAAGAATATAACTACTATAATACTGCCCTTATGTACAAGAATATAAGTACTATAATACTGCCCCTATGTACAGGAATATAAGTACTATAATACTGCCTATATATACAAGAATATAAGTACTATAATACTGCCCCTATGTACAAGAATATAACTACTATAATACTGCCCCCCATGTACAAGAATATAACTACTATAATACTGCCCCCCATGTACAAGAATATAAGTACTATAATACTGCCACTATGTACAAGAATATAAGTACTATAATACTGCTCCTATGTACAAGAATATAACTACTATAATACTGCCCATATATACAAGAATATAACTACTATAATACTGCCCCTATGTACAAGAATATAACTACTATAATACTGCTCCCTATGTACAAGAATATAACTACTATAATACTGCCCCCTATGTACAAGAATATAACTACTATAATACTGCCCCCTATGTACAAGAATATAACTACTATAATACTGCCCCCTATGTACAAGAATATAACTACTATAATACTGCCACTATGTACAAGAATATAACTACTATAATACTGCCACTATGTACAAGAATATAACTACTATAATACTGCCCCCTATGTACAAGAATATAACTACTATAATACTGCCCCCTATGTACAAGAATATAACTACTATAATACTGCCCCCTATGTACAAGAATATAACTACTATAATACTGCCCCCTATGTACAAGAATATAACTACTATAATACTGCCACTATGTACAAGAATATAACTACTATAATACTGCCCCCTATGTACAAGAATATAACTACTATAATACTGCCACTATGTACAAGAATATAACTACTATAATACTGCCCCCTATGTACAAGAATATAACTACTATAATACTGCCACTATGTACAAGAATATAACTACTATAATACTGCCTATATATACAAGAATATAACTACTATAATACTGCCCCTATGTACAAGAATATAACTACTATAATACTGCCCCCCATGTACAAGAATATAACTACTATAATACTGCTCCCCATGTACAAGAATATAAGTACTATAATACTGCCACTATGTACAAGAATATAAGTACTATAATACTGCCCCTATGTACAAGAATATAACTACTATAATACTGCCCATATATACAAGAATATAACTACTATAATACTGCCCCTATGTACAAGAATATAACTACTATAATACTGCTCCCTATGTACAAGAATATAACTACTATAATACTGCCCCCTATGTACAAGAATATAACTACTATAATACTGCCACTATGTACAAGAATATAACTACTATAATACTGCCCCCTATGTACAAGAATATAACTACTATAATACTGCCCCCTATGTACAAGAATATAACTACTATAATACTGCCCCCTATGTACAAGAATATAACTACTATAATACTGCCCCCTATGTACAAGAATATAACTACTATAATACTGCCACTATGTACAAGAATATAACTACTATAATACTGCCCCCTATGTACAAGAATATAACTACTATAATACTGCTCCCTATGTACAAGAATATAACTACTATAATACTGCCCCCTATGTACAAGAATATAACTACTATAATACTGCTCCCTATGTACAAGAATATAACTACTATAATACTGCCCCCTATGTACAAGAATATAAGTACTATAATACTGCCCCCTATGTACAAGAATATAAGTACTATAATACTGCCCCCTATGTACAAGAATATAAGTACTATAATACTGCCCCCTATGTACAAGAATATAACTACTATAATACTGCTCCCTATGTACAAGAATATAACTACTATAATACTGCCCCCTATGTACAAGAATATAACTACTATAATACTGCCCCCTATGTACAAGAATATAACTACTATAATACTGCTCCCTATGTACAAGAATATAACTACTATAATACTGCCCCCTATGTACAAGAATATAACTACTATAATACTGCCCCCTATGTACAAGAATATAACTACTATAATACTGCTCCCTATGTACAAGAATATAACTACTATAATACTGCCCCCTATGTACAAGAATATAACTACTATAATACTGCCCCCTATGTACAAGAATATAACTACTATAATACTGCTCCCTATGTACAAGAATATAACTACTATAATACTGCCCCCTATGTACAAGAATATAAGTACTATAATACTGCCCCTATGTACAAGAATATAACTACTATAATACTGCTCCCTATGTACAAGAATATAACTACTATAATACTGCCCCCTATGTACAAGAATATAAGTACTATAATACTGCCCCTATGTACAAGAATATAACTACTATAATACTGCTCCCTATGTACAAGAATATAACTACTATAATACTGCCCCTATGTACAAGAATATAACTACTATAATACCGCCTTCTATATACAAGAATATAACTACTATAATACTGCCTCTATGTACAAGAATATAACTACTATAATGCTGCTCCTATGTACAAGAATATAACTACTATAATACTGCTCCTATGTACAAGAATATAACTACTATAATACTGCCCCCCATGTACAAGAATATAACTACTATAATACTGCTCCCCATGTACAAGAATATAAGTACTATAATACTGCCACTATGTACAAGAATATAAGTACTATAATACTGCCCCTATGTACAAGAATATAACTACTATAATACTGCCCATATATACAAGAATATAACTACTATAATACTGCCCCTATGTACAAGAATATAACTACTATAATACTGCCCCCCATGTACAAGAATATAACTACTATAATACTGCTCCCCATGTACAAGAATATAAGTACTATAATACTGCCACTATGTACAAGAATATAAGTACTATAATACTGCCCCTATGTACAAGAATATAACTACTATAATACTGCCCATATATACAAGAATATAACTACTATAATACTGCCCCTATGTATAAGAATATAAGTACTATAATACTGCCCCTATGTACAAGAATATAACTACTATAATACTGCTCCCTATGTACAAGAATATAACTACTATAATACTGCCCCTATGTACAAGAATATAACTACTATAATACCG
The DNA here is from genome assembly GCF_046119375.1 of Phyllobates terribilis. Classification (NCBI taxonomy): domain Eukaryota; kingdom Metazoa; phylum Chordata; class Amphibia; order Anura; family Dendrobatidae; genus Phyllobates; species Phyllobates terribilis. Next base: position 11,966,653 of record NW_027362774.1, read on the forward strand.
CCTCCTATATACAAGAATATAACTACTATAATACTGCCTCTATGTACAAGAATATAACTACTATAATGCTGCTCCTATGTATAAGAATATAACTACTATAATACTGCTCCTATGTACAAGAATATAACTACTATAATACTGCCCCCCATGTACAAGAATATAACTACTATAATACTGCTCCCCATGTACAAGAATATAAGTACTATAATACTGCCACTATGTACAAGAATATAAGTACTATAATACTGCCCCTATGTACAAGAATATAACTACTATAATACTGCCCATATATACAAGAATATAACTACTATAATACTGCCCCTATGTACAAGAATATAACTACTATAATACTGCTCCCTATGTACAAGAATATAACTACTATAATACTGCCCCCTATGTACAAGAATATAACTACTATAATACTGCCACTATGTACAAGAATATAACTACTATAATACTGCCCCCTATGTACAAGAATATAACTACTATAATACTGCCCCCTATGTACAAGAATATAACTACTATAATACTGCCCCCTATGTACAAGAATATAACTACTATAATACTGCCCCCTATGTACAAGAATATAACTACTATAATACTGCCACTATGTACAAGAATATAACTACTATAATACTGCCCCCTATGTACAAGAATATAACTACTATAATACTGCCCCCTATGTACAAGAATATAACTACTATAATACTGCTCCCTATGTACAAGAATATAACTACTATAATACTGCCCCCTATGTACAAGAATATAACTACTATAATACTGCTCCCTATGTACAAGAATATAACTACTATAATACTGCCCCCTATGTACAAGAATATAAGTACTATAATACTGCCCCCTATGTACAAGAATATAAGTACTATAATACTGCCCCCTATGTACAAGAATATAACTACTATAATACTGCTCCCTATGTACAAGAATATAACTACTATAATACTGCCCCCTATGTACAAGAATATAACTACTATAATACTGCTCCCTATGTACAAGAATATAACTACTATAATACTGCTCCCTATGTACAAGAATATAACTACTATAATACTGCCCCCTATGTACAAGAATATAACTACTATAATACTGCCCCCTATGTACAAGAATATAACTACTATAATACTGCTCCCTATGTACAAGAATATAACTACTATAATACTGCCCCCTATGTACAAGAATATAACTACTATAATACTGCCCCCTATGTACAAGAATATAACTACTATAATACTGCTCCCTATGTACAAGAATATAACTACTATAATACTGCCCCCTATGTACAAGAATATAAGTACTATAATACTGCCCCTATGTACAAGAATATAACTACTATAATACTGCTCCCTATGTACAAGAATATAACTACTATAATACTGCCCCCTATGTACAAGAATATAAGTACTATAATACTGCCCCTATGTACAAGAATATAACTACTATAATACTGCTCCCTATGTACAAGAATATAACTACTATAATACTGCCCCTATGTACAAGAATATAACTACTATAATACCGCCTCCTATATACAAGAATATAACTACTATAATACTGCCCCTATGTATAAGAATATAACTACTATAATGCTGCTCCTATGTACAAGAATATAACTACTATAATACTGCTCCTATGTACAAGAATATAACTACTATAATACTGCCCCCCATGTACAAGAATATAACTACTATAATACTGCCCCTATGTACAAGAATATAACTACTATAATACTGCCCCTATGTACAAGAATATAACTACTATAATACTGCCCCTATGTACAAGAATATAACTACTATAATACTGCTCCTATATACAAGAATATAACTACTATAATACTGCTCCTATGTACAAGAATATAACTACTATAATACTGCTCCTATATACAAGAATATAACTACTATAATACTGCTCCTATGTACAAGAATATAACTACTATAATACCGCCTCCTATAATACTGCTCCCTATGTACAAGAATATAACTACTATAATACTGCCCCCTATGTACAAGAATATAACTACTATAATACTGCCCCCTATGTACAAGAATATAACTACTATAATAAGCAGAGATGTGTATGTATGTGCAGTGGGTGGTAGAGATATATATGTGTATGTGCTGTGGCGTCAGGCGACTATCCTGAGTGTGGGGCGATAGTTGCCGGCAGTTTGCACCATACATCTTTTTCAGTAATGATACTAATAACCGCTTATTAATTGCGGCAGCGGGTGACGCTGATCTCCGGCCCTCTCCTCCGATCACGCAGCATCCAGGGAGGACGAGTAAATTGTCCTCGGTTATGATAAAGATTTACAGGTTAATTGTGAAAGCTTTGACTTCAGGTTTCCCCCTTCTGATTCCCAAAATAACTTGGAACACACCGGAGAGGAAAATCAATAGACACTTATTAAGTGAGATACATTCAAGAGATGGCACCAAGTGCCAGGAAGGGGAGCGCCGCGGGGGCATCTCCAGAAAGACGGATTAACCCCTTCCACATCTGGACCTGGGAATGCCAGATTACTGGGATTGTGTAGTATCTGATTGCGGTGATTGCTCGGTGTATGGGGGTGATTTACCTTTTGGGGTTCTGGTGGGGGTACGGGATGACGATCAGCTGGGAGTTCGGGATGATGGCCGTCCACTCCTGCCTCCGAATTTGCTGGAAAACAGAAGGAAAAGCTGAGTAGTGACACATCGGTATGCACGGACACGAGCGCCGCTCCTTAATAATCCGTCGTCCTAAGAAAATAAATTCATTTATAAATCTCTACTGTAATAAGATTTCTGACTGACCGTTCAGATGATTCATAAGCGACTCCAACGCCTGACAAATGACGACGATGACGAGGAGGAGATTTTCAGCGCCTGTGTGCCGCTACCGTACGTAACCGACTGTGTGCCGCCACCGTACGTGACCGCCTGCGTACCGCCGCCGTACGTGACCGCCTGTGTACCGCCTCCGTACGTGACCGCCTGTGTGCCGCCTCCGTACGTGACCGCCTGTGTGCCGCCTCCGTACGTGACCGCCTGTGTGCCGCCTCCGTATGTGACCGCCTGTGTGCTGCCGCCATACGTGACCGCCTGTGTGCCGCCGCCATACGTGACCGCCTGCGTACCGCCGCCGTACACGACCGCCTGCGTACTGCCGCCATACACGACCGCCTGCATACCGCCGCCGTACACCACCGCCTGTATACCGCCGCTGTATATGACCGCCGTACACGACCGCCTGCATACCGCCGCCGTACACGACCGCCTACTTACCGCCGCCGTACACGACCGCCATACACGACCGCTGTATATGACCGCCGTACACGACTGCCTGTATACTGTTGATGTATATGGCAGCCTGTACACAAATATGTACATACTAGATGGTGGCCCGATTCTAACGCATCGGATATTCTAGAATATGTACGTGGCTGACCGGGCGCAATCAGCAGAGCGGGGTCTATATTTGGCGCCAATAATGCTGATTGGTCGCGGCTGGCGGTCGCGACCAATCAGCAGAGCGGGGTTTAAATTTGGCGCCAAAATCGCTGATTGGTCGCGGCCGCACCAATCTGCAATGCGGGGTTTCCTGGACAGAAGGACAGACAGACAGACGGGATAAGACGATTATATATATTAGATACAGTACACACATACATACATGTAATACACACAGACCTATGAGTACACATACTGTGCCGCCTCAGTGTTCATCGGGGGCACTGACCTTTTCTCCTGGGGGTCGTGGGATTCCGACGTACAGATGATCAAGGAAGTTGGCGCTGCGCCCTAATCCCAGGACGTTGTACGGCAGCTGCAGGGCCGAGTGCGCCGACTGACTCAGCTGCCCGGCTGTAATGGAAGACGCAGAGGATCAGCGCACGCCGCACAGTGCCTGAAGCAGCGCGTCCCCCCATATCACCGCACACTGCTGTATGTGGGGTATGATCAGACTATGTCCCTGTACGGTCAGGACACAGCCATTACACAGCACACAGCAGGGACACATTTATAAGATTATCTCAGCACAGGAACATTGTATTACACTTTCTGTCCACGCCCGCCACAGCAGCATATCTTCCATAAGTTAAAAGCGCTTTTCATATTCCTATTAAAGGGGAACTCCACCTTCATGTCAATGTCCTCTTCCTTCAGGGAATCGGTGGAGGTTTTCCGACTCCCCAGATGACATTGCTTGTTAACAGTGGAGTTCCCCTTTAAGAAAGCAGAGACATCCAGGATGTGACCGAGTGTCCGCCTCATCATCGTCTACCCAAGTACTAACACTTAAAAGGCCGAATCCAGAGATCCCACATCCCCCGGCTCTCCCCGACGTCCCCCGACTCTGCCTGGACTTGGAAGAAGCAATTATCTCTGTCTTTGTAACCTGTACGGCGGCACGAGGCGGGGGATGTAACGCCCGTCTGAGGGTCCGTCCCCGGTCACGGCAGAGGACACGCTGGATGATACCACCGGAGGCGGGAGGTTACTACGCGCCAAATTATACTGCGGATGTCGCCCCCTGCAGTGCAAGAGGCGAAGCTGGCGGTACCATTTCCTCAACGAAATTTGGGAACGTACCTAAAAGTGATCATCGCACAGTGTGAACGGTGACAAATGTTACAAGAACCTCAATCTGTACAGGACCTCACCGACCAATGAGACCCCAGTGTATATGTGTATAGTGCGCGTCAGGGGTATATATGTATATAGTGCGCGGCAGGGGTGTATATATACAGTACAGACCAAAAGTTTGGACACACCTTCTCATTTAAAGATTTTTCTGTATTTTCATGACCATGAAAATTGTACATTCACACTGAAGGCATCAAAACTATGAATTAACACATGTGGAATTATATACTTAACAAAAAAGTGTGAAACAACTGAAAATATGTCTTATATTCTAGGTTCTTCAAAGTAGCCACCTTTTGCTTTGATGACTGCTTTGCACACTCTTGGCATTCTCTTGATGAGCTTCAAGAGGTAGTCACCGGAAATGGTCTTCACTTCACAGGTGTGCCCTGTCAGGTTTAATAAGTGGGATTTCTTGCCTTATAAATGGGGTTGGGACCATCAGTTGTGTTGTGCAGAAGTCAGGTGGATACACAGCTGATAGTCCTACTGAATAGACTGTTAGCTGCTTTTTTCTTGCCATAATACAAATTCTAAGTAAAGAAAAACGAGTGGCCATCATTACTTTAAGAAATGAAGGTCAGTCAGTTCCCAAAAATTGGGCAAACTTTGAAAGTGTCCCCAAGTGCAGTTGCAAAAACCATCAAGCGCTACAAAGAAACTGGCTCACATGAGGACCGCCCCAGGAAAGGAAGACCAAGAGTCACCTCTGCTTCTGAGGATAAGTTTATCCGAGTCACCAGCCTCAGAAATCGCAGGTTAACAGCAGCTCAGATTAGAGACCAGGTCAATGCCACACAGAGTTCTAGCAGCAGACACATCTCTTCAACAACTGTTAAGAGGAGACTTTGTGCAGCGGGCCTTCATGGTAAAATAGCTGCTAGGAAACCACTGCTAAGGACAGGCAACAAGCAGAAGAGACTTGTTTGGGCTAAAGAACACAAGGAATGGACATTAGACCAGTGGAAATCTGTGCTTTGGTCTGATGAGTCCAAATATGAGATCTTTGGTTCCAACCACCGTGTCTTTGTGCGACGCAGAATAGGTGAATGGATGGACTCTACATGCCTGGTTCCCACCGTGAAGCATGGAGGAGGAGGTGTGATGGTGTGGGGGGGCTTTGCTGGTGACACTGTTGGGGATTTATTCAAAATTGAAGGCATACTGAACCAGCATGGCTACCACAGCATCTTGCAGCGGCATGCTATTCCATCCGGTTTGCGTTTAGTTGGACCATCATTTATTTTTCAACAGGACAATGACCCCAAACACCTCCAGGCTGTGTAAGGGCTATTTGACCAAGAACGAGAGTGATGGGGGGCTACGCCAGATGACCTGGCCTCCACAGTCACCAGACCTGAACCCAATCGAGATGGTTTGGGGTGAGCTGGACCGCAGAGTGAAGGTAAAAGGGCCAACAAGTGCTAATCATCTCTGGGAACTCCTTCAAGATTGTTGGAAGACCATTTCCGGTGACTACCTCTTGAAGCTCATCAAGAGAATGCCAAGAGTGTGCAAAGCAGTCATCAAAGCAAAAGGTGGCTACTGTGAAGATCCTAGAATATAAGACATATTTTCAGTTGTTTCACACTTTTTTGTTAAGCATATAATTCCACATGTGGTAATTCATAGTTTTGATGCCTTCAGTGTGAATGTACAATTTTCATAGTCATGAAAATACAGAAAAATCTTTAAATGAGAACGTGTGTCCAAACTTTTGGTCTGTACTGTATGTATACAGTATACGGCCGGGGTATATATGTGTATACAGTATACGGCCGGGGTATATATGTGTATACAGTATACGGCCGGGGTATATATGTGTATACAGTATACGGCCGGGTATATATGTGTATACAGTATACGGCCGGGGTATATATGTGTATACAGTATACGGCCGGGGTATATGTGTGTATACAGTATACGGCCGGGGTATATATGTGTATACAGTATACGGCCGGGTATATGTGTATACAGTATACGGCCAGGGTATATATATGTGTATACAGTATACGGCCAGGGTATATATATGTGTATACAGTATACGGCCGGGGTATATGTGTGTATACAGTATACGGCCGGGGTATATATGTGTATACAGTATACGGCCGGGTATATGTGCATACAGTATACGGCCAGGGTATATATATGTGTATACAGTATACGGCCAGGGTATATATATGTGTATACAGTATACGGCCGGGTATATATATGTATACAGTATACGGCCGGGTATATATATGTATACAGTATACGGCCGGGTATATATATATATATATATATATATATATATACACACAGTATACGGCAGGGCGAGGCCTCCGCTGGTCCCGGAGGTTCGTGCACTGGTCGGCGTTTCGATCCTCGGCTCTCGCAGCCTCAGCAGCTTTGTGATATTCAGCCTAAAGCAGCAGAGGACACATGGAGCCGCGGGAAGAGAAAGTAAATGCCCCCCGGTCAGAACAAGTGCAACAGATGGAGGTTATCGGGTGTCTCAGGATCGGACACCCACTGGTGAAATCTCTGATAGCCCATAGGTAATCATGAGCTACGACCGGCACCCAGTGCACGACCCCGGGGTGTTGTCTGCAATCAGTGCGACTTTGGAGGGTACCCCGACGCCTGGGGGGTCCCACACTCAGCTGCGTCTTTACTGATTATTTTCCGTGCAGATAAAATCTGAACGAATCTCACAATGCTGCATGTTTCTGCGCAAGATCTGACCATTACTAATCTGATAATCCAGCATTTCTCTGGCTCAGAATGTGCAGGATTATAGGAAGTTTCGGTGCAGGATCTGACCATTCCTAATCTGATAATCCAGCGTTCCTCTGGCTCAGGATGTGTCGAATTACGGGAAATTTCGGTGCAGGATCTGACTAGTTCTAATCCGATAATCCAGAGTTTCTCTGGCTCAGGATGTGCCGGATTATGGGAAGTTTTGGTGCAGGATCTAACCAGTCCTAATCCGATAATCCAGAGTTTCTCTGGCTCAGAACGTGTTGGATTACGGGAAATTTAGGTGCAGGATCTGACCAGTCCTAATCTGATAATCCAACATGCCTCTGGCTCAGAATTTGCCGGATTAAGGGAGATTTCTGCGCAGAATGTGACCACTCCTAATCCGGTTATCCAGCGTTCCTTTGGCTAAGGATGTGCCGGATTACGGGAAGTTGCGGTGAAGGATCTGACCATTCCTAATCTGATAATCCAGCGGCTCAGGATGTGCCGGATTATGGGAATTTTCAGTGCAGGATCTGACCACTCCTAATCCGGTAATCTAGCGTTCCTCTGGCTCAGGATGTGCCAGATTACGGGAAGTTGCGGTGAAGGATATGACCATTCCTAATCTGATAATCCAGCGGCTCAGGATGTGCCGGATTATGGGAATTTTCAGTGCAGGATCTGACAAGTCCTAATCCGATAATCCAGCGTTCCTCTGGCTCAGGATGTGCCGAATTACGGGAAGTTTCGGTGAAGGATCTGACCATTCCTAATCTGATAATCCAGCGGCTCCTGTGCCTCAGGATGTGCCGGATTATGGGAATTTTCAGTGCAGGATCTGACCACTCCTAATCCGGTAATCCAGCGTTCCTCTGGCTCAGGATGTGCCGGATTAGAGGAGGATAACGGTGCTGATACACGGGCGACGTCTCGGCTTCCCCTCCCCCCTTCTATACATCTCGCAGTCCCCTCTTTTCTCTGCTCCATTACCCGGAGTCATTAGCGGGATGGATGGATTCCCCGACTCCTCCGCAGCTTTTAATTGCTGGGCTATTAATAAACGCTAAAAGCCTGCGCTTCCTATGGCTCTCCAGGATATGGCGGCGCGGCCAAGCGCTCCCTGCGGAGATGCAGATTTCTGGAAGGAGTCCAGGACGCGCTCTGGTAACGAGGCTTTTACAGGATGAGAGATGAAATTAGCTGTGTGGGGGTCCTAACCCTCCGCGCCTGCAGCCAGGAGCCGCCATGTCTAACCATCTGCTTATGATATTAATTTGTCCGGAACGCTTCATGACGGGAAGGAGGGGAGACGTCAGCAGGACGGCCGCACCGTGCGGCCAGCAATGGCGGACACCTGTGCATTAGGCGTCATCTCCATCCCTGCGCTCTTGCTCGGAGACCTTGATCCCAGGTTTTATAGTGGAAGTTTTGCTGGACGGCGCCGCGCTTTGGGTCCCAGCTGCATCATGTGATCACGTTATTAACCCCGAGGCCGCCATGCTGGGATTCTGTAATTCACACGTGCGAGAGGTCAGGGAACGTCACCCGATGAAATCTCAAGTCACAGTGGAAGCCTCCAGCACCGTATAATCAGTGTCTTCTCCTGAAGTGACCGCTCCGTCGTCTACAGGGTAAGAAGGCTCCGGCGAACGGAGACGCAACGTAAAGTAGGAAGAAGCTGGAGACATCGGGGGCTGATCCGGCCCCCATTATGGTCACCCACTTACATGGGGGTCCACAAGGTAGGGATAGAGCGTGCACAATGGAATGTATCGCAGGAGATCAGGAAAGAGCGTGCTCAATGGGATGTATAGCAGGAGATCAGGAAAGAGCATGCTCGATGGGATGTATCGCAGGAGATCAGGAAAGAGCGTGCTCAATGGGATGTATAGCAGGAGATCAGGAAAGAGCGTGCTCGATGGGATGTATCACAGGAGATCAGGAAAGAGCGTGCACAATGGGATGTATCACAGGAGATCAGGAAAGAGTGTGCACAATGGAATGTATCGCGGGAGATCAGGAAAGAGTGCTCGATGGGATGTATCGCTGGAGATCAGGAAAGATCGTGCTCGATGGGATGTATCGCGGGAGATCAGGAAAGAGCGTGCACAATGGGATATATCGCGGGAGATCAGGAAAGAGCGTGCTCGATGGGATGCATCGCGGGAGATCAGGAAAGAGAAAGAGCGTGCTCGATGGGATGCATCGCGGGACATCAGGAAAGAGCGTACAATGGAATGTATCACGGGAGATCAGGAAAGAGCGTGCTCGATGGGATGTATCGCGGAAGATCAGGAAAGAGCGTGCTCAATGGGATGTATCGCGGGAGATCAGGAAAGAGCGTGCTCAATGGAATGTATCGTGGGAGATCAGGAAAGATCGTGCTCGATGGGATGTATCGCGGGAGATCAGGAAAGAGCGTGCACAATGGAATGTATCGCGGGAGATCAGGAAAGAGCGTGCACAATGGAATGTATCGCGGGAGATCAGGAAAGAGCGTGCTCGATGGGATGTATCGCGGGAGATCAGGAAAAAGAAAGAGCGTGCTCGATGGGATGCATCGCGGGAGATCAGGAAAGAGCGTGCTCGATGGGATGTATCGCGGGAGATCAGGAAAGAGCGTGCTCAATGGGATGTATCGCGGGAGATCAGGAAAGAGCGTGCTCGATGGAATGTATCGCGGGAGATCAGGAAAGAGCGTACTCGATGGGATGTATCGCGGGAGATCAGGAAAAAGCGTGCACAATGGAATGTATCGCGGGAGATCAGGAAAGAGCGTGCACAATGGAATGTATCGCGGGAGATCAGGAAAGAGCGTGCTCGATGGGATGTATCGCGGGAGATCAGGAAAGAGAGAGCGTGCTCGATGGGATGCATCGCGGGAGATCAGGAAAGAGCGTGCTCGATGGGATGTATCGCGGGAGATCAGGAAAGAGCGTGCTCAATGGGATGTATCGCGGGAGATCAGGAAAGAGCGTGCTCGATGGAATGTATCGCGGGAGATCAGGAAAGAGCGTACTCGATGGGATGCATCGCGGGAGATTAGGAAAGAGCGTGCTCAATGGGATGTATCGCAAGACATCAGGAAAGAGTGTACAATGGAATGTATCGCGGGAGATCAGGAAAGAGAAAGAGCGTGCTCGATGGGATGTATCGCGGGAGATCAGGAAAGAGCGTGCTCGATGGGATGTATCGCAGGAGATCAGGAAAGAGTGTGCTCGATGGAATGTATTGCGGGAGATCAGGAAAGAGCGTGCACAATGGGATGCATCGCGGGAGATCAGGAAAGAGCGTGCACAATGGGATGTATCGCAGGAGATCAGGAAAGATCGTGCACAATGGAATGTATCGAGGGAGATTAGGAAAGAGCGTGCTCGATGGTATGTATCGCAGGAGATCAGGAAAGAGCGTGCACAATGGAATGTATCGCAGGAGATCAGGAAAGAGCGTGCTCGATGGGATGGATTGTGGGAGATCAGGAAAGCGTGCACAATGGGATGTATCGCGGGAGATCAGGAAAGAGTGTGCTCGATGGGATGTATCGCGGGAGATCAGGAAAGAGTGTGCACAATGGGATGTATCGCAGGAGATCAGGAAAGAGCGTGCTCGATGGAATGTATCGCGGGAGATCAGGAAAGAGCGTGCACAATGGGATGCATCGCAGGAGATCAGGAAAGATCGTGCACAATGGAATGTATTGCAGGAGGTTAGGAAAGAGCGTGCACAATGGGATGGATTGTGGGAGATCAGGAAAGAGCGTGCACAATGGGATGTATAGCAAGAGATCAGGAAAGAGCGTGCACAATGGGATGTATCGCGGGAGATCAGGAAAGAGCGTGCTCGATGGGATGGATTGTGGGAGATCAGGAAAGAGCGTGCTCGATGGGATGGATTGTGGGAGATCAGGAAAGAGTGTGCACAATGGGATGTATAGCAAGAGATCAGGAAAGAGCGTGCACAATGGGATGTATCGCGGGAGATCAGGAAAGAGTGTGCTCGATGGGATGTATCGCAAGAGATCAGGAAAGAGCGTGCACAATGGGATGGATTGTGGGAGATCAGGAAAGAGCGTGCACAATGGGATGTATAGCAAGAGATCAGGAAAGAGCGTGCACAATGGGATGTATCGCGGGAGATCAGGAAAGAGTGTGCTCGATGGGATGTATCGCAAGAGATCAGGAAAGAGCGTGCTCGATGGGATGGATTGTGGGAGATCAGGAAAGAGCGTGCACAATGGGATGTAAAGCAAGAGATCAGGAAAGAGCGTGCACAATGGGATGTATCGCGGGAGATCAGGAAAGAGCGTGCTCGATGGGATGTATCGCGGGAAATCAGGAAAGAGCGTGCACAATGGGATGTATCGCGGGAGATCAGGAAAGAGCGTGCAAGATGGGATGCATTGTGGGAGATCAGGAAAGAGCGTGCACAATGGGATGTATCGCAGGAGATTAGGAAAGAGCGTGCACAATGGGATGGATTGTGGGAGATCAAGAAAGAGCGTGCACAATGGGATGTATAGCAAGAGATCAGGAAAGAGCGTGCACAATGGGATGTATCGCGGGAGATCAGGAAAGAGTGTGCTCGATGGGATGTATAGCAAGAGATCAGGAAAGAGCGTGCTCGATGGGATGGATTGTGGGAGATCAGGAAAGAGCGTGCTCGATGGGATGGATTGTGGGAGATCAGGAAAGAGCGTGCTCGATGGGATGGATTGTGGGAGATCAGGAAAGAGCGTGCACAATGGGATGTATAGCAAGAGATCAGGAAAGAGCGTGCACAATGGGATGTATCGCGGGAGATCAGGAAAGAGTGTGCTCGATGGGATGTATCGCAAGAGATCAGGAAAGAGCGTGCACAATGGGATGGATTGTGGGAGATCAGGAAAGAGCGTGCACAATGGGATGTATAGCAAGAGATCAGGAAAGAGCGTGCACAATGGGATGTATCGCGGGAGATCAGGAAAGAGTGTGCTCGATGGGATGTATCGCAAGAGATCAGGAAAGAGCGTGCACAATGGGATGGATTGTGGGAGATCAGGAAAGAGCGTGCACAATGGGATGTATAGCAAGAGATCAGGAAAGAGCGTGCACAATGGGATGTATCGCAGGAGATCAGGAAAGAGCGTGCTCGATGGGATGTATCGCGGGAGATCAGGAAAGAGCGTGCACAATGGGATGTATCGCGGGAGATCAGGAAAGAGCGTGCAAGATGGGATGCATTGTGGGAGATCAGGAAAGAGCGTGCACAATGGGATGTATCGCAGGAGATCAGGAAAGATTGTGCACAATGGAATGTATCGCAGGAGATTTATAAAGAGCGTGCTCGATGGGATGTATCGCAAGAGATCAGGAAAGAGCGTGCACAATGGGATGGATTGTGGGAGATCAGGAAAGAGCGTGCACAATGGGATGTATAGCAAGAGATCAGGAAAGAGCGTGCACAATGGGATGTATCGCGGGAGATCAGGAAAGAGTGTGCTCGATGGGATGTATCGCAAGAGATCAGGAAAGAGCGTGCACAATGGGATGGATTGTGGGAGATCAGGAAAGAGCGTGCACAATGGGATGTATCGCGGGAGATCAGGAAAGAGCGTGCTCGATGGGATGTATCGCAAGAGATCAGGAAAGAGCGTGCACAATGGGATGGATTGTGGGAGATCAGGAAAGAGCGTGCACAATGGGATGTATAGCAAGAGATCAGGAAAGAGCGTGCACAATGGGATGTATCGCGGGAGATCAGGAAAGAGTGTGCTCGATGGGATGTATCGCAAGAGATCAGGAAAGAGCGTGCACAATGGGATGGATTGTGGGAGATCAGGAAAGAGCGTGCACAATGGGATGTATAGCAAGAGATCAGGAAAGAGCGTGCACAATGGGATGGATTGTGGGAGATCAGGAAAGAGCGTGCACAATGGGATGTATAGCAAGAGATCAGGAAAGAGCGTGCACAATGGGATGGATTGTGGGAGATCAGGAAAGAGCGTGCACAATGGGATGTATCGCGGGAGATCAGGAAAGAGCGTGCACAATGGGATGTATCGCGGGAGATCAGGAAAGAGCGTGCTCGATGGGATGCATTGCGGGAGATCAGGAAAGAGCGTGCAAGATGGGATGCATTGTGGGAGATCAGGAAAGAGCGTACTCGATGAGATATATCGCGGGAGATCAGGAAAGAGCGTGCTCGATGGGATGCATTGTGGGAGATCAGGAAAGAGCGTGCTCGATGGGATGCACTGCGGGAGATCAGGAAAGAGCGTGCAAGATGGGATGCATTGTGGGAGATCAGGAAAGAGCGTACTCGATGAGATGTATCGCGGGAGATCAGGAAAGAGAGTGCACAATGGGATGTATAGCAAGAGATCAGGAAAGAGCGTGCACAATGGGATGGATTGTGGGAGATCAGGAAAGAGCGTGCACAATGGGATGTATCGCGGGAGATCAGGAAAGAGCGTGCACAATGGGATGTATCGCGGGAGATCAGGAAAGAGCATGCTCGATGGGATGCATTGCGGGAGATCAGGAAAGAGCGTGCACAATGGGATGTATCGCGGGAGATCAGGAAAGAGCGTGCTCGATGGGATGCATTGCGGGAGATCAGGAAAGAGCGTGCAAGATGGGATGCATTGTGGGAGATCAGGAAAGAGCGTACTCGATGAGATATATCGCGGGAGATCAGGAAAGAGTGTGCTCGATGGGATGCATTGTGGGAGATCAGGAAAGAGCGTGCTCGATGGGATGCACTGCGGGAGATCAGGAAAGAGCGTGCTCGATGGGATGCATTGTGGGAGATCAGGAAAGAGCGTGCACGATGGGATGCATTGTGGAAGATCAGGAAAGAACATGCTCGATGGAATGCATTGTGGGAGATCAGGAAAGAGCGTACTCGATGGGATGCATTGTGTAGTTGGCCGCACTAGACATATCTAATTTTTCTTTGACCCCCCCCCAATATTGTTTAGGTCAGTGGTCTCCCATCTGTGGCTCTGCAGCTGTTGCAAAGCTACGCCTTGCATTGGATGTCTGGGCATGCTGGGAGTTGTAGTTTCACAATAGCTGGAGACCACTCCTGTAGGAGGCCATTCCTAATGTATACGCACCTCCAGTGCACAGCTCGCCAGGAACTCCCTAAATAAGTGTAGGGATCCTACAATCAGGTGGCTGAGACCACCAAGACTTCAGGACATAACCATTAATATTGGCTTTGTATTTTTTCCTTGAAACAGGCGCCAGTCCGATGCTGAAACGGATTCGTGTAAAAACGTTCATTTTATACCACTGAGGATTTTTAATTTCCGCAAGTGAAGCCGAGGAACGGTGATCTCTTCACTAAGGTGCGCTGGTATCGGCTGCTCATTCTCAATCCTGCCTGTCCCTTTAAGCCCGCAGTGCTCTTTCCTGGATCAATTACCTCTTTGCTGTGCTGATCGATCTCTGGATCTGACCTGATCTCACTGATAACTTCTGTGTGTAAATAATTCAGACAACAGCAAAATAATCCTGATCACCTCGTGCTCCGCAATCAGTAACACACAGCTCCGCAATGTGGATGAGGCGATGTCACTGGACGGACATAGCGTGTACGGAGGCTTTCCTGGTGTACATGCTATCTGTTCCCGCTGAGGCCGTCACTGGAGCCCCCTCCGCTCCCGCAGAGGCCGTCACTGGGGCCCCCTCCGCTCCCGCTGAGGCCGTCACTGGGGCCCCCTCCGCTCCCGCTGAGGCCGTCACTGGGGCCCCCTCCGCTCCCGCTGAGGCCGTCACTGGGGCCCCCTCCGCTCCCGCTGAGGCCGTCACTGGGGCCCCCTCCGCTCCCGCTGAGGCAGTCACTGGGGCCCCCTCCGCTCCCGCTGAGGCCGTCACTGGGGCCCCCTCCGCTCCCGCTGAGGCCGTCACTGGGGCCCCCTCCGCTCCCGCTGAGGCCGTCACTGGGGCCCCCTCCGCTCCCGCTGAGGCCGTCACTGGGGCCCCCTCCGCTCCCGCTGAGGCCGTCACTGGGGCCCCCTCCGCTCCCGCTGAGGCCGTCACTGGGGCCCCCTCCGCTCCCGCTGAGGCCGTCACTGGGGCCCCCTCCGCTCCCGCTGAGGCCGTCACTGGGGCCCCCTCCGCTCCCGCTGAGGCCGTCACTGGGGCCCCCTCCGCTCCCGCTGAGGCCGTCACTGGGGCCCCCTCCGCTCCCGCTGAGGCCGTCACTGGGGCCCCCTCCGCTCCCGCTGAGGCCGTCACTGGGGCCCCCTCCGCTCCCGCTGAGGCCGTCACTGGGGCTCCCTCCGCTCCCGCTGAGGCCGTCACTGGGGCTCCCTCCGCTCCCGCTGAGGCCGTCACTGGGGCTCCCTCCGCTCCCGCTGAGGCCGTCACTGGGGCTCCCTCCGCTCCCGCTGAGGCAGTCACAGGGGCCCCCACCGCTCCAGCTGTCGTGACTGGGGCTCCCTCCGCTCCAGCTGTCGTGACTGGGGCCCCCACCGCTTCCGCTGAGGCCGTCACTGGGGCCCCCACCGCTTCCGCTGAGGTTGACCCTGGAGACTCCTCTACTCCCGCTGATCTCAATCCTGGATACCTGAAAACAGTTTATAACCAGTCTCCTGTCTTGCAAAGGGTGTATCCAGAACTCTCGCTATCCGCCAGCCTGATGCTGAAATAACAAGTTCTACGCCCTGTCGGCACAGCACAATGTACACACCATCAAGCAGGGAGACAGCAATCACTTTACTCAATTTAATTGTCCTTCGGCCTGTATTACTACAGCTGGGAAGGAGACCTTAGTTAGGCAGTTTTGGGGCGGGGAACTTAAAAGTCATCAGCTGTAGAGGCTGGAACCAGAGGGATTGTGGGTTGTCTACATAGAACGTCTCTCTGTCTTTTCAGGCTAGCTAAGACAACATTCACTTATACAGACAAAGCAGACAATTAAGAAAACTGCTT
Organism: Phyllobates terribilis; assembly: GCF_046119375.1. Classification (NCBI taxonomy): domain Eukaryota; kingdom Metazoa; phylum Chordata; class Amphibia; order Anura; family Dendrobatidae; genus Phyllobates; species Phyllobates terribilis. Next base: position 11,982,938 of record NW_027362774.1, read on the forward strand.
TGACCGGGGGTTCAGGCTAGGACTTGTCAGTATCGGTCAACTATGTCCTGAGTCTGACTGCCAACTGCCTCTGTCCCTGCACGGAGACACGGGAGGATGCTAGGCAAGATAAATAACTTTCTTACCTTATGCGGAGCTGCAGTCTCCCCCTCGGGTGTGGTCCGTCCTGGGAGTAGAGGTTGTGGCGCGGCTGCCATGGTCTGGACGCTTCGTCCTAGCCCCACGTTGGGCGCCAGCTGATTTTGGACACACTGTAGCTGTGTGCAACCCTCTTAATTGTCTGCTGCCAAATCTGATATGGAAGTGCATGCACGTACACGGAGAAATGACATTTGGAGTCAAAGCATAAATTCTGTTTATTAAGCAAGTGACACAAGTTTATATAGACACTTGCTTCTGTTATTTGTAGCTGTGCAATAAACTTCATTAGCGAGAGCAGAGCAAACAGATTAATGTCAGTGTAAGCACAAAGCAGATCAATGTCCATTTAAGCATGACACGAGTCTGAACCTAACACAGGAGTGGTACATGATGCAAGAGTCATTTTGTATATCTTCATTGTATATTAAGTTCCTTAACACAACCACTGAGGTGGTCTCTGGAGCCCCCTCTACTCCTGCTGAGGTCGTCTCTGGGACCCTCATGCATTCCAGCTCATGCAGCGCTCGCACCCACCGACTCCTCGGCTGCAGAGCCGCGTCCATCGTCTGGTTAAACAGATATCGCTGCTAATGGCTTCCGCCCTATAAAGTATCGCCAAGTACCAGGCTGCACCCAGATCAATACTCCCAGATCATTCTGCTCATACGGCTGGTTACACCGGGCCGAGAGCCGCATTTACCAAAGCGTAAAAAGAGCATCGCTCCGGATACACGGACGGTGAGGGGCCGAGAACGACACTGCCATCCATTGTGACTGCAAAGAAACCCCCCGAGACCACAAGACTCACTGAACAAAGACCCCGATAGCTGAACGGCTGCTCAGCACTCGTCTCAGAACGTTCCTAAGATGCGAGAGATGAACGGACACGGGACACAACAGTCAGGAAGCATTTACTGACAGGTAGCCACGTGCTGCCCAGGAGCCCCGCACTGGGCGCCATCTACAGGCCACCCACGGAATAACGGGCAGAAGAGAACTTGTCAAGCACTGTGTACTAATGTAGCTGCTGAGAAATGACAATCGTGCTGGGACTTGTAGTCTCCCCTCTGCAGCATGCCTCCTCCGCGCTCACCCCTCTGCAGCACAGATCCGCCGTGCACTCTGCATCACCCTCTCCTTCTCTCGCTCTTTGCTCTGCAGCACCCCTCTCCTCTCGCTGTCACCCCATTCCTCCGTGCGCTCCCCTCTGCAGCACGCATCCTCCACGCTCACCCCTCTGCAGCACGTCACCTCATTAATTCGTGCGCTCCCCTCTGCAGCACGTCTCGCCGTGCTTTCTGCTTGCCATCATCTCTCCTCTTGCTCCGCTCTAATGATTTCACAGGTTTCAGCTTTCACTATGTGACCAAAATCAGGACTGGGAAGCAAGAAGTTCCTGAGGATGCGGTGCGGCACCACGTGGGGCGCTGTCGAGTCGTGTAGTCAGTGGCATCTTGCACTGACATCTATCCTGCTTATTAGTCAAGATGAAAATCTGCCATTACACCTCCAGCACAGGGGGGGCGCTCACCCAGCTTTCTTTGAATCCTGAATGACCAATCTTCTTATGTATGCAGCATAACAGGAGCAGAGGATGCTATTCATCCAGGAGTCAGGACTACAACCCCCAACAGAGCAGGTGCACCAAGAGATGAGGGGGATGGGGTGCTTCTGGTGAAAACGTCCGTATGGCTCATTACCCAGCTAGGCCCAAGAGAAATTGATGAGGGGTCAGCGCCCACATGGGACGACCAACGCCTGGCTAGGACAGTGAGACAACTGTGTTTTGGGAGCAGCTTTGGATGTGATTGGAGTAAAGGTGCTGCTCCGGACATGTAGAATCAATGGGGCAGAATGACACTTTAAACAGCAGAAGTAGCTCCGTATACCGGCATATACCCCCCGTATACGGCCGACACTGGCGTACCAGCCTGGCATGTCCCCGTCCTGGCCGCCCGTCGTCCCTGAGGCGCCTTCCCCTCTATGATGCCTGTCTGTCAGGATGGCAGCGCCAGCAATCGCCGCTGTAAAGCGCTTACGCTTTAATCCGCCGGTGCCTGGAGCAGGACTTTATCTGCAGAAGCTGCAAGATGTCGCTGCCTTTCCCCATGCTAATGAGAGCGATGGCTGCGGGGCTTCCCTTTACTGCCAGAGAAGAAGCAAAACGCAGCTCTGAATTCCCCTTTTGAAATAAATAACAAGAGCAGAACGTGGGGTTGTCGGAGCGGCCGCGAGTCTCCGCCACGTCGCGCTCGTCCTACTGGGACAAGTGGTGTCTGCTGCGCAGCTTCCTGCCGGGTTCGGCAGGACCCGACCTGTCAATCTCCTTCCACAGAGCTGAGCAGGATTAAGGCGTGAGCGAGGGGATTAACTGAAATTATACAACCCGTGCCTTTAACTCCTTCAGTTCCTGGGGGAATCTGGGGTGAGCGTTCACGCTCTGATCTGCCGGTGCCCCCCAAAACTGTCCCCTGCCAATGGGGAATGGAATCGGGGGGATGGACGGGGCGAGAAACATGGAGGAAATCAGCAGGAAGGAAAGATTTAATCCCAGAGACCCCTGAAAGTGCAGCATGGTTTAGAACTGATCTCAGATTCTCCACCATGCTTTACACTGCAGCAATGAGCACAGAGACTGACGCATTTCCATAACACTGTAGTGGGGAACTGTCATTTAAGCAATAGTTTATGCACCTATAAAACAGTTATCATATCATGGGTCGGATTCAGGGGTAAAAGGAGCCTCATCACCAGCACTATGTCCCCCGCGGCCCGATACTACATCGCGGCCCCTCCTGGTTTATGTAGGAGAGATATAGTATTAGATCAGCCCTGCATGGTACTATTACATAAGGACTATGTCAGTATTACATGGGCACTAGATGGCAGTATGATATAAGCACTATTTGGTAATAACACATGGGCATTAGAAGGCGCTATTACATAAGGACTATATGGCAGTATTACATGAGTACTGTTATATTAGCACAATATGGCAGTATTATATAAGCACTCTATGGTAGTAATACACGGGCACTATTACATAAGGACTATATTACAGTATTATATAAGCACTATTATATATGCCCTCCGCGGCACTATTATATAAGCCCTCTGCGGCACTATTATATAAGCCCTCTGCGGCACTATCATATATGCCCTCTGCGGTACTATTATATATGCCCTCTGCGGCACTATTATATAAGCCCTCTGCGGCACTATTATATAAGCCCTCTGCGGCACTATTATATATGCCCTCTGCGGCACTATTATATAAGCCCTCTGCGGTACTATTATATAAGCCCTCTGCGGCACTATTATATATGCCCTCTGCGGCACTATTATATAAGCCCTCTGCGGCACTATTATATATGCCCTCTGCGGTACTATTATATAAGCCCTCTGCGGCACTATTATATATGCCCTCTGCGGCACTATTATATATGCCCTCTGCGGCACTATTATATATGCCCTCTGCGGCACTATTATATAAGCCCTCTGCGGCACTATTATATATGCCCTCTGCGGCACTATTATATATGCCCTCTGCGGCACTATTATATATGCCCTCTGCGGCACTATTATATATGCCCTCTGCGGCACTATTATATATGCCCTCTGCGGCACTATTATATAAGCCCTCTGCGGCACTATTATATATGCCCTCTGCGGTACTATTATATATGCCCTCTGCGGTACTATTATATAAGCCCTCTGCGGCACTATTATATATGCCCTCTGCGGCACTATTATATATGCACTCTGTGGCACGGTCATCTGGACACCATATGACACTAGTTAATGGGCACAATATGGCAGTATTATATAAGCACTATATGGCACAGACACTACTCACCATTTCCCTAAAAAAAAATATATATAGATATACATATCTACATTCAAACGAGATCCCATCCCCCCGCACTGTCCCTGGGGTCTCGTTGCGGCCTACGTCAGTGGGTACACGCTGTCAATCAATTACCACCACTGCGGCCCCCACCACGTGTGACACTGATACGACGGCCGCCTCTTCATCATCCGTCCATCTTGTCCCCTATCATTTCAGAAGATGCTTCCAATAAATCAATCGCTTTGTGCGTCGTGGGATAACGCGTTTCGGAGCTATGGGGGAGGGGAGTGCGCCATTGTTCCTGCCCGTCAGGGATCCGCCGCCCGAGGATTACAGAGAATTACTCCTTCATCCAGATGACACTTCATCAATCGCAGCGTCAGCGAGGAGAGAAGCGGAAGAAATCATTGATAACCGCGCCCCGGCCATTATCAAGCAACGACGCCGCGATATCACTGACTGCACCGATATAACAGCGCCTGGCAGCCGTCACCAGGTACGACGGCCGTGAAGGAGCCGTATACCGGGGAGGAAGCGTATCTGTAATGCCGCAGTCCACTCCACAGCTCCAAATAATACATCGTCTCACCCCCTTGCTTTACACTGCAGCTCAGCTTTATTATGATAAGTGATCGATGACTTTACTTTAGCTGCAATAACTGCCGAGAGTCTGAAATCCACGTCCCGTCTCACCAGCAGGGGGCGCCATATAACAGAAGCACTGTCACCTGCACGACCCCCGCAGATTATCTCACCTGATGCGTTCTTCAGGTAACCGTTGGCGTCCACCGTCATGTACATGATGTACGGACCCGGCTGATTAACACCGAAAGGCTGAAACAAGAGGAAGACGGAGATTAATGATCTGCACAAACTGGACGGGCAGAGCGGGGCAAGGCCAAAAGTCTCACAGCAGCACAGAGTATTTCAGGAGAGCAGAGCAAGAGTGCACATACTGAGAGGCAATGACCTGCCCGCTCACATGATGATGATGATGATGATGATGATGATGGTGAGGACAGGGTTAGGTATGCGACAGGACGTGTCATCAACAGCGCAGAGTATTTCAGCAGGGGAGAGGGGCAATATATGAGGATATAAGTAAGGACGATAGTGCAAGTGATGGGTAGTAATAATGGGAGACTGACAGGTACGTGACGGAAGGAGCCGGCCTCACAGTAGCACAAAGTATTTCAGGAGAGCAGCGATCAGGATGCTGGTGAGTGGAAAACAGATGCTCCTCTCCGTCCAGCAGTGCACATGTGAACGGGACGGAGCGTGAGGACGGGATGATTGACGCGGAGCCTGGAGTGATGCAATCGGGTCCACTGTCAGTCACATGAAATGCTGCATTACTACGATGCTGCTTTGTCGCTCTGATATGTTGCATCGCTCCAATGTGTTGCTGCGTCGCTCTGATGCTATGTTGCTCTGATGTTGCGTTGCTCCGATGCTATGTTGCGTGGCTCCGATGCTGCTGCGTCGCTGATATGTTGCTGCGTCGCTCCGATGCTATGTTGCTCTGATAGGTTGCATGGCTCCGATGCTGCGGTGTCGCTGATATGTTGCTGCGTCGCTCCGATGCTATGTTGCTCTGATATGTTGCATGGCTCCGATGCTGCTGCATCGCTGATATGCTGCGTTGCTCCGATGCTGATGCGTCGCTCCGATGCTATGTTGCTCTGATATGTTGCGTGGCTCCGATGCTGCTGCGTCGCTGATATGCTGCGTTGCTCCGATGCTGATGTGTCGCTGATATGTTGCTGCGTCGCTCCGATACTATGTTGCTCTGATATGTTGCGTGGCTCCGATGCTGCTGCGTCGCTGATATGTTGCGTGGCTCTGATGCTGCTGCGTCGCTGATATGTTGCGTTGCTCCGATGCGTCGCTGATATGTTGCCACATCGCTCCGATGCTATGTTGCTCTGATATGTTGCGTTGCTCCGATGCTGATGCGTCGCTGATATGTTGCTGCATCGCTCCGATGCTATGTTGCTCTGATATGTTACGTGGCTCCGATGCTGCTGCGTCGCTATGTTGCGTGGCTCCGATGCTGTTGCGTCGCTGATATGTTACGTGGCTCCGATGCTGCTGCGTCGCTCCGATGCTGATGCGTCGCTGATAAGTTGCTGTGTCGCTCCGATGCTATGTTGCTCTGATATGTTGCGTTGCTCCGATGCGTCGCTGATATGTTGCTGCGTCGCTTCGATGCTATGTTGCTCTGATATGTTGCGTGTCGCCGATGCTGCTGCGTCGCTGATATGTTGCGTGGCTCTGATGCTACTGCATCGCTGATATGCTGCATTGCTCCGATGCTGATGCGTCGCTGATCTGTTGCCACGTCGCTCCGATGCTATGTTGCTCTGATATGTTGCGTTGCTCCGATGCTGATGCGTCCCTGATATGTTGCTGCGTCGCTCTGATGCTATGTTGCGCGGCTCCAATGCTGCTGCGTCGCTGATATGTTACGTGGCTCCGATGCTGCTGCGTCGCTCCGATGCTGATGCGTCGCTGATAAGTTGCTGTGTCGCTCTGATGCTATGTTGCTCTGATATGTTGCGTTGCTCCGATGCTGATGCGTCGCTGATATGTTGCTGCGTCGCTTCGATGCTATGTTGCTCTGATATGTTGCGTGGCTCCGATGCTGCTGCGTCGCTCCGATGCTGCTGCGTCGCTGATATGCTGCATTGCTCCGATGCTGATGCGTCGCTGATTTGTTGCCACGTCGCTCCGATGCTATGTTGCTCTGATATGTTGCGTTGCTCCGATGCGTCGCTGATATGTTGCTGCGTCGCTCCGATGCTATGTTGCGTGGCTCCGATGCTGCTGCGTCGCTGATATGTTGCGCGGCTCCGATGCTGCTGCGTCGCTGATATGTTACGTGGCTCCGATGCTGCTGCGTCGCTCCGATGCTGATGCGTCGCTGATAAGTTGCTGTGTCGCTCCGATGCTATGTTGCTCTGATATGTTGCGTTGCTCCGATGCTGATGCGTCGCTGATATGTTGCTGCGTCGCTCTGATGCTATGTTGCGTGGCTCCGATGCTGCTGCGTCGCTGATATGTTGCGCGGCTCCGATGCTGCTGCGTCGCTGATATGTTACGTGGCTCCGATGCTGCTGCGTCGCTCCGATGCTGATGCGTCGCTGATAAGTTGCTGTGTCGCTCCGATGCTATGTTGCTCTGATATGTTGCGTTGCTCCGATGCTGATGCGTCGCTGATATGTTGCTGCGTCGCTTCGATGCTATGTTGCTCTGATATGTTGCGTGGCTCCGATGCTGCTGCGTCGCTGATATGTTGCGCGGCTCCGATGCTGCTGCGTCGCTGATATGTTACGTGGCTCCGATGCTGCTGCGTCGCTCCGATGCTGATGCGTCGCTGATAAGTTGCTGTGTCGCTCCGATGCTATGTTGCTCTGATATGTTGCGTTGCTCCGATGCTGATGCGTCGCTGATATGTTGCTGCGTCGCTTCGATGCTATGTTGCTCTGATATGTTGCGTGGCTCCGATGCTGCTGCGTCGCTGATATGTTGCGTGGCTCCGATGCTGCTGCGTCGCTGATATGTTGCGTGGCTCTGATGCTGCTGCGTCGCTGATATGCTGCGTTGCTCCGATGCTGCTGCGTCGCTGATATGCTGCATTTCTCCGATGCTGATGCGTCGCTGATTTGTTGCCACGTCGCTCCGATGCTATGTTGCTCTGATATGTTGCGTTGCTCCGATGCTGATGCGTCGCTGATATGTTGCTGCGTCGCTCCGATGCTATGTTGCTCTGATATGTTGCGTGGCTCCGATGCTGCTGCGTCGCTGATATGTTGCGTGGCTCCGATGCTGCTGCGTCGCTGATATGCTGCGTTGCTCCGATGCTGATGCGTCGCTGATATGTTGTTGTGTCGCTCCGATGCTATGTTGCTCTGATATGTTGCGTGGCTCCGATGCTGCTGCGTCGCTGATATGTTGCGTGGTTCCGATGCTATGTTGCTCTGATATGTTTTGTGGCTCCGATGTTGCTGCGTCGCTCCGATCAGTCTCGCAGCAGAACACGCGCTGCGATCAGGGCTCTGTCATTATCAGAGTGGCGTGAGGACGGAGCGACCTTGGAGGCGCTGTTGGGCGCTGCCTCGCTGATCTTCTCAGATGGCGCTGCTCCCCCAGACATGGCGGAGAATACAGAATACACATTACCAGAATACACAATGTGCGACCGGTTCCGACTCCCAGGAGGGTGAATCACCGAGGTGGTATATAAGGTCGTATAGAGACGGACATCAGTGCCGGGACAACAGGCAGAATCAGTGCCGCTGCGCGAGGCCGGACTCCATGACACGACAGGTGCCACAGGGCTGACACAGTAACAAACCCTCAGCTGTGTCAGGCCGAGACAAGACCACATACATGGGGACTACAATGGGGTGCGACTGGTTTCCTTTAGAGAAATTCACATATTTTAGTACAAAAGTCTGAGACATTTTATGAAACATTTGCAGATAACAGCGGAGCGCCATCCACAGACATGCAGCCGCCGCTGCGCCCCCCTATTATTCTACGTCTCCGGGGAGGAATGTTCTTCCCTTTTCGGCTGCAGCTAATGAACGCCGGTCGCGGGGTCATCCGTCCTATTCACTCCTCTGCCATTTATCCCCATATAGTATATTTGTGGCGTCTGCGGAGTAATGGAAACATCAAAAGGCAGCGGCCTCAGGCGGAGCGCGGAGGACGGGGCCCAACGCTTTTATGGAAATCAATAGCTTGGCGGATTTGCGGGATCGACCTCGGTGACACCCGACACAAAGAGAAGAGACATGAAAAGGGCCGAGCACAAAGCAGACGAGGACAAGCCTCTGTATATATATATATCCCCTACATGAGCCGTATACCACCAACCACATCAATCCCCACCAGAGGCGGCTGCCGACCCAGCTGTATATATATCCCCTACATGAGCCGTATACCACCAACCACATCAATCCCCCCGGATGAGGCCGCTGATCCTGCAGTATATACACTGCTCAAAAAAATAAAGGGAACACTTAAACAACAGAATATAACTCAAAGTAAATCAAACTTCTGTGGAATCAAACTGTCCACTTAGGAAGCAACACTGATTGACAATTTCACATGCTGTTGTGCAAATGGAATAGACAATAGATGGAAATTATTGGCAATTATCAAGACACCCTCAATAAAGGAGTGGTTCTGCAGGTGGGGACCACATCTCAGTACCAATGCTTTCTGGCTGATCTTTTGGTCACTTTTGAATGTTGGTTGTGCTTTCACACTCGTGGTAGCATGAGACGGACTCTACAACCCACAGAAGTTGCTCAGGTAGTGCAGCTCATCCAGGATGGCACATCAATGCGAGCTGTGGCAAGAAGGTTTGCTGTGTCTGTCAGCATAATGTCCAGAGGCTGGAGGCGCTACCAGGAGACAGGCCAGTACACCCGGAGACGTGGAGGGGACCGTAGGAGGGCAACAACCCAGCAGCAGGACCGCTACCTCCACCTTTGTGCAAGGAGGAACAGGAGGAGCACTGCCAGAGCCCTGCAAAATGACCTCCAGCAGGCCACAAATGTGCATGTGTCTGCACAAACGGTTAGAAACCGACTCCATGAGGGTGGTATGAGGGCCCAACGTCCACAGATGGGGGTTGTGCTCACAGCCCAACACCGTGCAGGACGCTTGGCATTTGCCACAGAACACCAGGATTGGCAAAGTCGCCACTGGCGCCCTGTGCTCTTCACAGATGAAAGCAGGTTCACACTGAGCACATGTGACAGACGTGACAGAGTCTGGAGACGCCGTGGAGAGCGATCTGCTGCCTGCAACATCCTTCAGCATGACCGGTTTGGCAGTGGGTCAGTAATGGTGTGGGGTGGCATTTCTTTGGAGGGCCGCACAGCCCTCCATGTGCTCGCCAGAGGTAGCCTGACTGCCATTAGGTACCAAGATGAGATTCTCAGACCCCTTGTGAGACCATATGCTTGTGTGGTTGGCCGTGGGTTCCTCCTAATGTAGGACAATGCCAGACCTCATGTGGCTGGAGTGTGTCAGCAGTTCCTGCAAGATGAAGGCATTGAAGCTATGGACTGGCCGCCCGTTCCCCAGACCTGAATCCGATTGAGCACATCTGGGACATCATGTCTCGCTCCATCCACCAAAGTCACGTTGCACCACAGACTGTCCAGGAGTTGGCGGATGCTTAAGTCCAGGTCTGGGAGGAGATCCCACAGGGGACCATCCGCAACCTCATCAGGAGCATGCCCAGGCGTTGTAGGGAGGTCATACAGGCACGTGGAGGCCACACACAATACTCAGCCTCATCAGGAGCATGCCCAGGCGTTGTAGGGAGGTCATACAGGCACGTGGAGGCTACACACAATACTCAGCCTCATCAGGAGCATGCCCAGGCGTTGTAGGGAGGTCATACAGGCACGTGGAGACCACACACAATACTCAGCCTCATCAGGAGCATGCCCAGGCGTTGTAGGGAGGTCATACAGGCACGTGGAGGTCACACACAATACTCAGCCTCATCAGGAGCATGCCCAGGCGTTGTAGGGAGGTCATACAGGCACGTGGAGGCCACACACAATACTCAGCCTCATCAGGAGCATGCCCAGGCGTTGTAGGGAGGTCATACAGGCACGTGGAGGCCACACACAATACTCAGCCTCATCAGGAGCATGCCCAGGCGTTGTAGGGAGGTCATACAGGCACGTGGAGGCCACACACAATACTCAGCCTCATCAGGAGCATGCCCAGGCGTTGTAGGGAGGTCATACAGGCACGTGGAGGCCACACACAATACTCAGCCTCATCAGGAGCATGCCCAGGCGTTGTAGGGAGGTCATACAGGCACGTAGAGGCCACACACAATACTCAGCCTCATCAGGAGCATGCCCAGGCGTTGTAGGGAGGTCATACAGGCACGTGGAGGCCACACACAATACTCAGCCTCATCAGGAGCATGCCCAGGCGTTGTAGGAAGGTCATACAGGCACGGGGAGGCCACACACAATACTGAGCCTCATCAGGAGCATGCCCAGGCATTGTAGGGAGGTCATACAGGCACGTGGAGGCCACACACAATACTCAGCCTCATCAGGAGCATGCCCAGGCGTTGTAGGGAGGTCATACAGGCACGTGGAGGCCACACACAATACTCAACCTCATCAGGAGCATGCCCAGGCGTTGTAGGGAGGTCATACAGGCACGTGGAGGCCACACACAATACTCAGCCTCATCAGGAGCGTGCCCAGGCGTTGTAGGGAGGTCATACAGGCACGTGGAGGCCACACACAATACTCAGCCTCATCAGGAGCATACCCAGGCGTTGTAGGGAGGCCATACAGGCACGTAGAGGCCACACACAATACTCAGCCTCATCAGGAGCGTGCCCAGGCGTTGTAAGGAGGCCATACAGGCACGTAGAGGCCACACACAATACTCTGCCTCATCAGAAGCATGCCCAGGCGTTGTAGGGAGGTCATACAGGCACGTGGAGGCCACACACAATACTCAGCCTCATCAGGAGCATACCCAGGCGTTGTAGGGAGGCCATATAGGCACGTAGAGGCCACACACAATACTCGGCCTCATCAGGAGCATGCCCAGGCGTTGTAGGGAGGTCATACAGGCACGTGGAGGCCACACACAATACTCAGCCTCATCAGGAGCATGCCCAGGCGTTGTAGGGAGGTCATCCAGGCACGTGGAGGCCACACACAATACTCGGCCTCATCAGGAGCATGCCCAGGCGTTGTAGGGAGGTCATACAGGCACGTGGAGGCCACACACAATACTCAGCCTCATCAGGAGCATGCCCAGGCGTTGTAGGGAGGTCATACAGGCACGTGGAGGCCACACACAATACTCAGCCTCATCAGGAGCATGCCCAGGCGTTGTAGGGAGGTCATACAGGCACGTGGAGGCCACACACAATACTGAGCCTCATCAGGAGCATGCCCAGGTGTTGTAGGGAGGTCATACAGGCACGTGGAGGCCACACACAATACTCAGCCTCATCAGGAGCATGCCCAGGCGTTGTAGGGAGGTCATACAGGCACGTGGAGGCCACACACAATACTCAGCCTCATCAGGAGCATGCCCAGGCGTTGTAGGGAGGTCATACAGGCACGTGGAGGCCACACACAATACTCAGCCTCATCAGGAGCATGCCCAGGCGTTGTAGGGAGGTCATACAGGCACGTGGAGGCCACACACAATACTCAGCCTCATCAGGAGCATGCCCAGGCGTTGTAGGGAGGTCATACAGGCACGTGGAGGCCACACACAATACTCAGCCTCATTGTGACTTGTTTTAAGGACATTACATCACAGTTGGATCAGCCTGTAGTGTGTTTTTCCACTTTCATTTTGGGGGTGACTCCAAATCCAGGCCTCCATTGGTTAATGAATGTGATTTCCATTGATGATTTTTGTGTGATTTTGTTGTCAGCACATTCAACTTTCTACAGAACAAAGTATTCAATGAGAATATTTCATTCATTCAGATCTAGGATGGGTTATTTCTGTGTTCCCTTTACTTTTTTTGAGAAGTATATATATATCCCCTATATGAGCCGTATACCACCAGCCACATCAATCCCCCCGGAGGAGGCTGCTGACCCAGCTGTATGTATATACATCCCCTACATGAGACGTATATAACCAACCCCATCAATTCCCCCAGGAGGAGGACGCCCCCGGCTAGTCATGCTCAGTGCCCCATGCTCTAATGTGACCTTGTCACTGACTCACCATAAAAGAAACAGGATCTCCTACCAGCAGCACAGAGCATTTCAGGAGGGGATAATGTACTGATGGGTTCTTAGGTTAGTGAGGGCAGAGCTGCATGTGACAGACTATTAAATAATGAAAGCAGCACAGAGTGTTTCAGCAGACTCGCAGGGTCCTTACCTGATGTGGGCAGTCGTTGGAGCAAATGCCGCTGAGCACTGCAAGAAGAAGAGACAAGGAGTCAGCGCCAGCCGCACACTATCCCCGACCCAGCGCCAGCCCACAGGATGGGCGCCCCCCGCTGGATGGGCACTGCGGGCCGGTACAAAGCAGGGCAGACCAAATTATTACTGTAAGGGACTGCAGACTTGTCACAGATGCGGGGTTGGTGCCATTTTATCTGGGCAGGAGGGCGAGTTGTGGCTCCGCAGCTCTAGACTGGATACAACGGTAACAACTCCCCAGCTGTGAGCAGTGTTAGGTCTCTGTAGGTTTTACCCCCCTGATGTAAGCAAAAGTCTTGTCTGACAGCAAGCAGAGGTACTATGTGACGAATGACGCGTCTGTGATAAAACTGCAGGACTGTATTACACTTTGACATAAGACCACGCGACGGGGGAAGCGGCAGAGGACCCGGGCGGGGGAAACGGCAGAGGACCCGGGCGGGGGAAACGGCAGAGGACCCGGGCGGGGGAAACGGCAGAGGACCCGGGCGGGGGAAACGGCAGAGGACCCGGGCGGGGGAAACGGCAGAGGACCCGGGCGGGGGAAACGGCAGAGGACCCGGGCGGGGGAAACGGCAGAGGACCCGGGCGGGGGAAACGGCAGAGGACCCGGGCGGGGGAAACGGCAGAAGACCCGGGCGGGGGAAACGGCAGAGGACCCGGGCGGGGGAAACGGCAGAGGACGCTGCACCAGCCACTCACTCAGGTTCTGGCTCATCCCCTGGACTTTACATGCAGGGGACAAGAACACAGGGCAGACACATCCCTTCTCCGTGTCCTGGTCATCATGCTGTACGTGTCGCTCAGGTAGGGGAGCGCTGCTCTGCACCAAACTGCAGACGGACACAGAGCCAGCTGCATTTACATGAGGACAAGTCCTGAGCGAGCGTCTGCTGGACACGAGGAAATCCCTGTGTGCGGAGATATTTATAGAGGAGCGCTCGGCCAGGAGTTTGCAGCCGCTCCCCTTGTGAAATCCACGAGCAGACGACAAATTACCATCCCCGGACTATTTCTCCAAGACCCTTAATACTGGCCAACATCTGTTCAGGAGTGTATCCATCCCCCTGCCAAGAGGAGACGCCGCGCCACGGGCAGAGAGCGATCACTCGGAGGTCCCCCGTACGTCGCTGCAGCCCCCGGGTCTCAGGTTTTTTTTTTCTAAGTGAATTTACAAAGTGATGATTATATGTTACATTCTGCAAAACCCGAGAAGCCGGGAGGAAAAGGCGTCAACGCGTCCCCGGGAATGAGTGCAATTAATCCAGCGCGCTTCACTGGAGATGCTACACTGTCAGGAGAGAGGTGTCGGGGGGACGGGAGAGGGAGCGGTGCCGGGGGGGGAGATGGGAGGGGGAGTGGTGCCGGGAAGGGGGGGAGGCGGGAGAGAGAGCGGTGCCGGGGGGTGAGCAGGGGCAGGAGAGAGAGCAGAGCCGGGGGGGAGACGGGAGAGAGAGCGGCGCCGGCAGAGAGAGCAGCGTGGGGGGAGGAGACGGGAGAGAGAGCGGCGCCGGGAGACAGCGCGGCGCCCGGAGACAGCGCGGCGCCCGGAGACAGCGCGGCGCCCGGAGACAGCGCGGCGCCCGGAGACAGCGCGGCGCCCGGAGACAGCGCGGCGCCCGGAGAGAGAGCACGCCCGGAGAGAGAGCGGCGCCCGGAGAGAGAGCGGCGCCCGGAGAGGAGACGGGAGAGAGAGCAGCGTGGGGGGAGGAGACGGGAGAGAGAGCGGCGTGTGGGGAGGAGACGGGAGAGAGAGCGGCGTGGGGGGAGGAGACGGGAGAGAGAGCGGCGCCGGGGGGGAGACGGGAGAGAGAGCGGCGCCGGGGGGGAGACGGGAGAGAGAGCGGCGCCGGGGGGGAGACGGGAGAGAGAGCGGCGCCGGGGGGGAGACGGGAGAGAGAGCGGCGCCGGGGGGGAGACGGGAGAGAGAGCGGCGCCGGGGGGGAGACGGGAGAGAGAGCGGCGCCGGGGGGGAGACGGGAGAGAGAGCGGCGCCGGGGGGGAGACGGGAGAGAGAGCGGCGCCGGGGGGGAGACGGGAGAGAGAGCGGCGCCGGGGGGGAGACGGGAGAGAGAGCGGCGCCGGGGGGGAGACGGGAGAGAGAGCGGCGCCGGGGGGGAGACGGGAGAGAGAGCGGCGCCGGGGGGGAGACGGGAGAGAGAGCGGCGCCGGGGGGGGGGGGGGGAGACGGGAGAGAGAGCGGCGCCGGGGGGGGGGGGGGACGGGAGAGAGAGCGGCGCCGGGGGGGAGGGGGAGACGGGAGAGAGAGCGGCGCCGGGGGGGAGACGGGAGAGAGAGCGGCGCCGGGGGGGAGACGGGAGAGAGAGCGGCGCCGGGGGGGAGACGGGAGAGAGAGCGGCGCCGGGGGGGAGACGGGAGAGAGAGCGGCGCCGGGGGGGGAGACGGGAGAGAGAGCGGCGCCGGGGGGGGAGACTGGAGAGAGAGCGGCGCCGGGGGGGAGACGGGAGAGAGAGCGGCGCCGGGGGGGAGACGGGAGAGAGAGCGGCGCCGGGGGGGAGACGGGAGAGAGAGCGGCGCCGGGGGGGAGACGGGAGAGAGAGCGGCGCCGGGGGGGAGACGGGAGAGAGAGCGGCGCCGGGGGGGAGACGGGAGAGAGAGCGGCGCCGGGGGGGAGACGGGAGAGAGAGCGGCGCCGGGGGGGAGACGGGAGAGAGAGCGGCGCCGGGAGAGAGAGCAGCGTGGGGGGAGGAGACGGGAGAGAGAGCAGCGTGGGGGGAGGAGACGGGAGAGAGAGCGGCGCCGGGGGGGAGACGGGAGAGAGAGCGGCGCCGGGGGGGAGACGGGAGAGAGAGCGGCGCCGGGGGGGAGACGGGAGAGAGAGCGGCGCCGGGGGGGAGACGGGAGAGAGAGCGGCGCCGGGGGGGGGGGGGGGGGGGGGGGAGACGGGAGAGAGAGCGGCGCCGGGAGAGAGAGCGGCGCCGGGAGACGGGAGAGAGAGTGGCGCCGGGAGACGGGAGAGAGAGCAGCGTGGGGGGAGGAGACGGGAGAGAGAGCGGCGCAGAGGGGGGGGGAGACGGGAGAGGGAGCGGCGCCGGGGGGGAGACGGGAGAGAGAGTGGCGCCGGGAGAGAGAGCAGCGTGGGGGAAGGAGACGGGAGAGAGAGCGGCGCAGGGGGGAGGGAAGACGGGAGAGAGAGTGGCGCCGGGGGGGGGAGGGAGAGAGAGCGGCGCCGGGGGGGGGAGAGAGTGGCACCGTGAGCGGCGCCGGGAGAGAGAGCGGCGTGGGGGGAGGAGACGGGAGAGAGAGCGGCGCCGGGAAGGGGGGGGGGGGGTTTCGACGGGAGAGCACTCTGACCTATGAAGTCAATCAACTTGTTAATAAAGATTTTGGAATATAGTAAGAAACTTGTTGAGCAGAAAACTTAAAAATTCACCGTCCCTTCTCCATGCTTTACACTGCAGCTCTGCTTCTTCATACTGGCTGCTTTAAAGGGAACTTGTAAACAGCGGGCTGATTGGCTAGGGAATGAACCTCGATAGAGGGAGAGCTGAGAACTCTCGAGCGCCCCCATATCCTTCTGCACTTTATGTTTATCTTAAAGATACGGCAGGAAAGGAAGAGAGATACTTCCCCTTTAAGTCATCACAATTTTTTTTTACGTCTGGTTGGCATAGAAACACGGATTTCACAACAAATGTAATTTTCACGAAGTCTCCTTGGCCCCGGTACAGTGTATATAACTACACACACAAACATGCACACTAAGTACATACATACACATGATATATATATATATATATATATATATATATATATATATACACACACATATACAGTACAGACCAAAAGTTTGGACACACCTTCTCATTTAAAGATTTTTCTGTATTTTCCTGACTATGAAAATTGTACATTCACACTGAAGGCATCAAAACTATGAATTACCACATGTGGAATTATATACTTAACAAAAAAGTGTGAAACAACTGAAAATATGTCTTATATTCTAGGTTCTTCACAGTAGCCACCTTTTGCTTTGATGGCTGCTTTGCACACTCTTGGCATTCTCTTGATGAGCTTCAAGAGGTAGTCACCGGAAATGGTCTTCACTTCACAGGTGTGCCCTGTCAGGTTTAATAAGTGGGATTTCTTGCCTTATAAATGGGGTTGGGACCATCAGTTGTGTTGTGCAGAACTCTGGTGGATACACAGCTGATAGTCCTACTGAATAGACTGTTAGAATTTGTATTATGGCAAGAAAAAAGCAGCTAAGTAAAGAAAAACGAGTGGCCATCATTACTTTAAGAAATGAAGGTCAGTCAGTGCGAAAAATTGGGAAAACTTTGAAAGTGTCCCCAAGTGCAGTTGCAAAAACCATCAAGCGCTACAAAGAAACTGGCTCACATGAGGACCGCCCCAGGAAAGGAAGACCAAGAGTCACCTCTGCTTCTGAGGATAAGTTTATCCGAGTCACCAGCCTCAGAAATCGCAGGTTAACAGCAGCTCAGATTAGAGACCAGGTCAATGCCACACAAAGTTCTAGCAGCAGACACATCTCTACAACAACAGTTAAGAGGAGACTTTGTGCAGCAGGCCTTCATGGTAAAATAGCTGCTAGGAAACCACTGCTAAGGACAGGCAACAAGCAGAAGAGACTTGTTTGGGCTAAAGAACACAAGGAATGGACATTAGACCAGTGGAAATCTGTGCGTTGGTCTGATGAGTCCAAATTTGAGATCTTTGGTTCCAACCACCGTGTCTTTGTGCGACGCAGAAAAGGTGAACGGATGGACTCTACATGCCTGGTTCCCACCGTGAAGCATGGAGGAGGAGGTGTGATGGTGTGAGGGGCTTTGCTGGTGACACTGTTGGGGATTTATTCAAAATTGAAGGCAGACTGAACCAGCATGGCTACCACAGCATCTTGCAGCGGCATGCTATTCCATCCGGTTTGCGTTTAGTTGGACCATCATTTACTTTTCAACAGGACAATGACCCCAAACACACCTCCAGGCTGTGTAAGGGCTATTGGACCAAGAAGGAGAGTGATGGGGGGCTACGCCAGATGACCTGGCCTCCACAGTCACCAGACCTGACCCAATCGAGATGGTTTGGGGTGAGCTGGACCGCAGAGTGAAGGCAAAAGGGCCAACAAGTGCTAAGCATCTCTGGGAACTCCTTCATGATTGTTGGAAGACCATTTCCGGTGACTACCTCTTGAAGCTCATCAAGAGAATGCCAAGAGTGTGCAAAGCAGTCATCAAAGCAAAAGGTGGCTACTTTGAAGAACCTAGAATATAAGACATATTTTCAGTTGTTTCACACTTTTTTGTTAAGTATATAATTCCACATGTGGTAATTCATAGTTTTGATGCCTTCAGTGTGAATGTACAATTATCATAGTCATGAAAATACAGAAAAATCTTTAAATGAGAAGGTGTGTCCAAACTTTTGGTCTGTACTGTATATCTATACACACACAGCACATACTCGGTATATATACACACAGCATATACATATATACAATATATACACACACAGCATATACATATATACAATATATACACACACAGCATATACATATATACACACACAGCACATACTCGGTATATATACACACAGCATATACATATATACAATATATACACACACAGCATATACATATATACACACACAGCACATACTCAGTATATACACACACAGCATATACATATATTTTTTCAGTCT
Source organism: Phyllobates terribilis (assembly GCF_046119375.1). NCBI lineage: Eukaryota > Metazoa > Chordata > Amphibia > Anura > Dendrobatidae > Phyllobates > Phyllobates terribilis. The sequence goes on from NW_027362774.1 coordinate 12,001,574, forward strand.
TAGTCTTACCAATCACTTTGACAAAATAAGCGTCGGCTTCAAAGTTATTCATCAGAAAGTTGATGGCGCCGTCCTCGGAGGTTTTCTTACTTATTACGACGATGTCCAGGACGCCCTGCAACAAACACAAGTCAACAAGGGACTATGTTTTAGCCAATGTCCTGAGACCCCCGGTCTCTGAGCCTAAGCCTGAGCAAGCTCAACTCTTCCTCTGAGCAATCGTTGGGGTCTCAGGAGCAGGACCCCCCATCACTTATTATTTTTTCAGAGCACGATCTTATGCTATAAATCCGACTAACAAATCCTTTATAACATATGGAGAGACTCCGCCAATAAACAGGGGCCATTGTCTCTTTGGCAGCAGATTCATCTTTTTTGTTTTGCGTTTATCGACAACATCAAAGTAATAAATCGGCACGGACTGGCGGGGTGAATAATTCAATCCGATTTTATTAAAAGCTACATGGATGGATCTGGAGGGTTGGAGCCATCGCTACTAAATTTATGGTATTAATTATGGCGATCTCCACCGCACTACAGTGATAGCAGGAGCCATAAAGAAAGCCACATATGTAGTCACCCAACTTTCCCAGGAACAGATAGAAAAAGAATGAGTTTCCAGGGAAAAAAGAGAAGCTGAAATAGGAAATAGAATAGTCCGCAAATTGGAGGAGAGACAGCAGATCTGAATTAACAGTTAGGGGCGTTTGTAGGATTATACAAAGGGGCCCAGACAAACGCTCCTAACCTAAAAGCGGAAGCGCCATGCCTGACCAAGCGAAAGCGCCGTCAGTGCCCAACCAGCGAAAAGTGCAGGCGCCGTCCCTACCCGACCCGCTAAAAGTGCAGGCGCCGTCCCTGCCTGACCCGCTAAAAGCGCAGGCGCCCTCCCTGCCCGACCTGCTAAAAGCGCAGGCGCCGTCCCTGCCCGACCCGCTAAAAGTGCAGGCGCCGTCCCTGCCTGACCCGCTAAAAGCGCAGGCGCCCTCCCTGCCCGACCTGCTAAAAGCGCAGGCGCCGTCCCTGCCCGACCCGCTAAAAGCGCAGGCGCCGTCCCTGCTTGACCCGCTAAAAGCGCAGGCGCCGTCCCTGCCCGACCCGCTAAAAGCGCAGGCGCCGTCCCTGCCCGACCCGCTAAAAGCGCAGGCGCCGTCCCTGCTTGACCCGCTAAAAGCGCAGGCGCCGTCCCTGCTTGACCCGCTAAAAGCGCAGGCGCCGTCCCTGCTTGACCCGCTAAAAGAGCAGGCGCCGTCCCTGCTTGACCCGCTAAAAGCGCAGGCGCCGTCCCTGCCTGACCCGCTAAAAGCGCAGGCGCCGTCCCTGCTTGACCCGCTAAAATAGCAGGCGCCATCCGTGCAGGACCCACTAAAAGAGCAGGCGTCGTCCCTGCTTTCCCCCGCTAAAAGCGCAGGCGCCGTCCCTGCCTGACCCGCTAAAAGCGCAGGCGCCGTCCCTGCCTGACCCACTAAAAGCGCAGGCGTCGTCCCTGCCTGACCCACTAAAAGCGCAGGCGCCGTCCGTGCAAGACCCACTAAAAGAGCAGGCATCGTCCCTGCTTTCCCCCGCTAAAAGAGCAGGCGCCGTCCCTGCCTGACCCGCTAAAAGCGCAGGCGCCGTCCCTGCCTGACCCGCTAAAAGAGCAGGTGCCTGCTTCATTGGCCCCAGAGTCTCTCCATAATTACGTTGTTTGCTTACATTATCCGCTCATTTCTGACACCAGAGAGGAGTCGGCGCGGCGCGATCAGAGACAAGCGGCAATTAAAAGTAGTAAAAGGATCCTCACGTCTTCGTAAAGATCAAAGAAGCTCGCCATCGCTGCGTCTGTTATCTGATTGAGGTCGGAAATCTCCCAGTGGACGTCAAACATCCGGAAGCAGGAGCTGTTCTTACAGGGGACGTTCTCCAGCAGGAAGGCTTGCTGCTCACTAGGAGAGAGAACAGATCCATCAGAGACAAGTCCTATCGCCATGTGATCTGCCCGATCTGACCTACTTCTATGTGTGCGGCCATCACCCACATACAAATACATAACGCTGGTCGTGCTCCGTCCACCATAAGGGTCTTTGGTGTCATTTCTGACAATACCTATGGTGCTCCTTTCCTTTTATACTGTACAACTCTGCGCTGCCGCCGGCGGATCCATGTTGGCTGTGGCCGCCGTGTACGAGGAGCTGATTACAGGGGCAGCAGCTCAGGCTATTTGTGACTTCATTTACATCCCCCCATACATCGTGCAGGAGACCCCCCTCCGCTCACACATCGCTCCGTGTCCAATTACCTGACGGCCTCAGAGCCGCGCAAATCTGCAACCAAATTTATACATCAAAGGAAATAATAATATTACGTGCCCAGAACGCGCGGTGGGGCGCAAGGGACGGAGCACTGACGTAATGGTGAAATTCATCGTCTCCTCCCGTCATACAGCTTCACATGGAGCTTTGCTCATCCTGAGCCTCCTAGTGCATGAAGGAGACCCCAGGTTCTAAATTGGACCATGGAGATAAGTGACTTGGTGTCAACATCTTGGGGTGGACGGACCCCGTTCGTGCATGTTCCAGACACCCCCCCCCCCCCCCCGTGCCTTGCACGCTCCAAATATTCCCCCGTGCCTTGCACGCTCCAAATATTCCCCCGCGTCGTGCACGCTCCAGACATCCCCCCGCGACGTGCACGCTCCACACATTTGCTGTGACCTTATTTTGCAGCTTGGAGAGTAACCAATGACATAAGACTGAATCCCCAGCAGTGACGTGAGCAGCCATATTTACAGTCCTCCCGGGCCGACATCTGCGCCGCCGGCAAATAAATCAGCGGCTGCAAATTCAATTAAACCTCGATAATAAAATAACATGAAGCAGCGACGCCGAACGCGCAAGACTGCGAACAGCTCGATCAATGGACGAGAGACAGGCCGCAAATCAACGCTAATGAGCCAGGAAGGCGGGATAACGACCACAGCCATAATAAGCTGCAGGAAAACTGACAAGGGGGCGGGGCTCCGACAGCCATTACATCTATCCAGGAAACAAAGATGTCAGAAACCAAAGTCTCCCGTACGAGAAGAATCTCATGTAAGGAGGACAAGAGGCCTGTGCCGAAAATAGAGGAGAGAGGCGACCACAAGTGCACAGAGCCGGGCGCCATCACTCAGCGTCATTATCCTGCACCCCGAGCGTCATTATCCTGCACCCTGAGCGTCATCACCAGCCCCGGAGGGAAGAGTAAGCTGTGCAAGTGTACAACGACTGTATCATATACACGAGGCCGAAATCACAGGAGAAAGACAAAAACCAGTGTGTAACCATGCTGCACCCCCAGTGTCATTATCCTGCACCCCCAGCGTCATTACCATCCTGCACCCCGAGTGTCAGCATCATTATCCTGCACCCCGAGTGTCATTATCCTGTACCCCGAGTGTCATTATCCTGCACCCCGAGTGTCATTATCCTGTACCCCCAGTGCCATTATCCTGCACCCTCAGTGTCACTATCCTGCACCCCCAGTGTCACTATCCTGCACCCCCAGTGCCATTATCCTGCACCCCCAGTGTCACTATCCTGCACCCCCAGTGTCACTATCCTGCACCCCCAGTGCCATTATCCTGCACCCCCAGTGTCATTATCCTGCACCCCCAGTGTCACTATCCTGCACCCCCAGTGTCACTATCCTGCACCCCCAGTGTCATTATCCTGCACCCCCAGTGTCACTATCCTGCACCCCCAGTGTCACTATCCTGCACCCCCAGCGTCATTATCCTGCACCCCCAGTGTCACTATCCTGCACCCCCAGCGTCATTATCCTGCACCCCCAGCATCATTATCATCCTGCACCCCCAGTGTCATTATCCTGCACCCCCAGCATCATTATCATCCTGCACCCCCAGCGTCATTATCCTGCACCCCCAGCATCATTATCATCCTGCACTCTGAGTGTCAGCATCATTATCCTGCACCCCCAGTGTCATTATCCTGCACCCCCCAGTGTCACTATCCTGCACCCCCAGTGTCACTATCCTGCACCCCCAGTGTCAGCGTCACTGTGACCCCTATATCTGACAGATAAACTGCTGATCACATGACGATCACCCCCATCCTCTCCAGTGGCGTCTCACGCAGGGCGCAGGATGATGGCATCCACGGTTTCCATTTCAGGAGCAGATTACGATGAAGACTTTCCTCCCATCCCCCGAGCACAAAGCTCCATCTGCGGCCCCCTGCGAGGAAGGCAATCCTCTCCAGATCCCCGCACCGGTCCCCTCTCCAGGCAGTGCGGTGCGGGGGAGGGGCGGATCACACCGATCCGGTTACTGTATGGCAATTATAACCAATGACGTAACTGTGGCCGGCGGCTCGTGGGTTACTAGCGTGGTATCTTGTATCCCGGCCGCCCGGGCACAGGGTCACACGATACGTCCACCCTGAGGGCGACACATGACTGCTCCTACTAGAGACCGGTCAGATCCTGCAGTCGTCACGCTCCCGATCCTCTAATGGTACGGGGGCGTCACAAGAGGAGCGGCCGAAATCAGGCAATGTCTGGAGATCACCGACAGAAGCAAAAAGATTCTGTGTCACCACGGTAACAGACTACACGCAATCACCGAGTAGTCAGGATCTGACGATGACCAAACTGTGATGTGTAGAGGACAAAGGCATAGAATCCCCAAAATGGAGGGTCCTCTCCGGCGGTCCCGGTCCATGCAGAGTACTCTGCCATGGCTCCAGTATGGGGCAGATCCTCTGGGGCGTTCATAATACACAGCAGGTCTTGTGGAGTGTATGTGGTATAAGGAGGGTTTTGTGGGAAGGTCATTGTATTCAGCGGGTCTTGTGGGGTGGTCCTGATATACAGGGGTCTTGTGGGGTGTTCCCTGTATACGGCGGGTCCTGTGGGGTGGTCCCGGTATAGGGCGGGTCCTGTGGGGTGGTCCCGGTATACGGCGGGTCCTGTGGGGTGGTCCCGGTATACGGCGGGTCCTGTGCAGTGGTCCCGGTATACGGCGGGTCCTGTGGGGTGGTCCCGGTATACGGCGGGTCCTGTGGGGTGGTCCCGGTATACGGCGGGTCCTGTGGGGTGGTCCCGGTATACGGCGGGTCCTGTGGGGTGGTCCTGATATACAGGGGTCTTGTGGGGTGTTCCCTGTATACGGCAGGTCCTGTGGGGTGTTCCCGGTATACGGCGGGTCTTGTGGGGTGTTCCCGGTATACGGCGGGTCTTGTGGGGTGTTCTCTGCATACGGCAGGTCTTGTGGGGTGTTCCCGGTATACGGCAGGTCTTGTGGGGTGTTCTCTGCATACGGCGGGTCTTGTGGGGTGTTCCCGGTATACGGCGGGTCTTGTGGGGTGTTCCCGGTATACGGCGGGTCTTGTGGGGTGTTCCCGGTATACGGCGGGTCTTGTGGGGTGTTCCCGGTATACGGCGGGTCTTGTGGGGTGTTCCCTGAATACTGCAGGTCTTGTGGAGTGCTCCTCGTATTTTGTGGGTTTTGTGGAGTGGTCCTAATATACAGGGGGGTCTTGTGGGGTGCTCCCAGTCCATGGTAAATCTTATGGAGGGTTCCCAGTATTCGGTGGGTCTTTTGGGGTGCTCCCGGTCCATGGTGGGTGTTGTGGGGTGTTTCCAATATACAGGGGGTCTTGTGGGGTGTCTGCTTCCTTTATAACAGTTGATGCACAGATCGAGCCGGGGGTCGGCTGCCCCCTTTGTGATAGCGCCTCCATCAGGAGGATAATGGTAAATAAAGGTGAAAACAAAATCAAGGTGACGACTTGTCTCCAAATTCCCGGACTCCGTCTGATCGATCATCTTTGGGATGAGCTGGAAATAGGAGTCTGATCCATGTCGGCGGCACGGAGCGCAGGAGCAGGATCTGCCGCTGCCGATTGGTGGAGTCCGGGCCGGGAGGGTGGGGCACAATATTAGGAGGGGGTGGTAATGGCTGACAGGGTGCCATGTGTTCAGCTCCTCTCCAGTATAATCCCGGACCCTTTACCTCCCATAATTGGCCCCATTGTTGCCAGCACTTGTGTGCGATGTAACCGCTCCGCCGGGACTCATCCGTTACGGTTTATCCGGACGGGGGAGCGGCTGTCGGGCGATCGGCCATCAATTCTCTTCTACTCGGAGGAGCCTCGGGAATTCCTTATACAAATCCGGCTCAGACGATCGGATGACGGAGCGAGCGCCGAATGGAGAGTCCAAATCACCAGGAGGAGGAAAGCGCTGAAACACAGAGCCAGGGGCGCGGAGTGAGGACCGAAACGTATAAATGGGCATTAGACTTCTGCTGTTCATCCTCCATGCTTTACACTGCAGCTACGCTCTATCAGTTAGCATTTCATAAAGCCAATGGCTAAACCAGCCCCCTATGTTGACTGTGCATTGGTGGTGACAGGAGGACACTGGCTCAGATATAGAGATAAGCACAGCCAGCCCCCTCCTGTGATCCCACAAGTGTCCGGGACACCGATCACCGTCCCCTCCTTCACGACAAAGGAGACTTGTCTGTCCTCGCCTCTATCAGAGCGATTTACAGCGCCATTTCCCTATCCCCCTGTGCGCGGTGAGAATTGGAGTCAGCAGGACGGGACGCCGCTTATCTCCTTAATCAGGACGATCAATCACCGGAATGAGATCTGATGATCTCGTTCCAGGAATAGAAGAGGAAATTAACCGGCCGTTCCGCATGATGGATCCGACACGTCTCTTTTCTAACTATGTGTCGGAAGCGGCTGAATGTAAATGGTGCCGGTCGTCTCTGGAGAGAGCGCCGGACGAGACTGCACAAAAGCCGGATGCGCCCGATACCAGGACGGCTTCTTCGCCGAAATTAAAGAACGTCGCAGAGCTTTTCTTTTTCTCATGTGAGCGACTTCCCGACCCGGATGCAGCCGGTGGATTGAGCAGTCCCCGAAGTGACAGCATGGAAGGGTTAATGGGCGGACGTCACGGGGCATCTTCAGGGGAGATAACGAGGAGTAATGACGCCGAGCTGGAGACATAACTGCATCTTCTAGGCAGATGAATCGATAGAGAGGAGCTCAGCGGCGGCAGCAACGGGGAACCGCCACAAAGCCTCCTCAATAGTAAACCGATATTGACGCCTCATTGCCGAGATCAGATATAATTCATTCCGAGACGCTTCTGATTAGTTTTCTGTAATGCAGAGACCACCCTCTGGGGGGGGCACTCCAGAAATTAGCCGGGGGGCATGCGCGGTGCTGAGATCGCCAGATCTAGGGGTGGCCACCATCATCACCCGTCATTCTGGGGTCACCCGGGAGCAGATGAAACAAGTCCTCATCTCCGACCAAGGGTAAGTGAAGGAGACCCCCGGAGAGGTCGTAAACCGCGTGGGGATCAGACGTAATCTGCCTGTGACTCAGGCGCGCGGCGGGAGGCGCTGAAATTGGCTCCCGCCGAAACGTTTCACTTCAAGTATCAGCTATGAGAGCGCAGCCGGCGGAGACCTGGGAGCCGCCGTAATCACCGATTTCCAATTACAGGCTGGTGCTCCGGAGATCTCACCTCCTCCAGGTTTTATAATTACAGCAGACAATTACAGCGACGTCACCGGAGGCCTGCGCAGCGGCGCCGAACGCGGCAGATCACCGCGGTCACAATCCCAACCACCGCCGCAACGTCTGATATAACTTACAAGGATGGGATCGTCCGCAAGCCCTGCAGTCTTCTGTATATTAGTCTTATCTGATCCTGGGAAAGCTGGGTGAGGCTGCCACTACAGATCACACATGGGCTGACAACCAGCTAGACTCTGCTCCTGGGAAAGCTGGGTGACAGCGGATGAGACTGCCACTACTGATCACACATGGGCTGACAACCAGCTAGACTCTGCTCCTGGGAAAGCTGGGTGAGAGTGGATGAGGCTGCCACTACTGATCACACATGGGCTGACAACCAGCTAGACTCTGCTCCTGGGAAAGCTGGGTGAGAGTGGATGAGGCTGCCGCTACCGATCACACATGGGCTGACAACCAGCTAGACTCTGCTCCTGGGAAAGCTGGGTGAGAGTGGATGAGGCTGCCGCTACCGATCACACATGGGCTGACAACCAGCTAGACTCTGCTCCTGGGAAAGCTGGGTGACAGTGGATGAGACTGCCACTACAGATCACACATGGGCTGACAACCAGCTAGACTCTGCTCCTGGGAAAGCTGGGTGACAGTGGATGAGACTGCCACTACTGATCACACATGGGCTGACAACCAGATAAGACTCTGCTCCTGGGAAAGCTGGGTGACAGTGGATGAGACTGCCACTACTGATCACACATGGGCTGACAACCAGATAGACTCTGCTCCTGGGAAAGCTGGGTGACAGTGGATGAGACTGCCACTACTGATCACACATGGGCTGACAACCAGATAGACTCTGCTCCTGGGAAAGCTGGGTGACAGTGGATGAGACTGCCACTACTGATCACACATGGGCTGACAACCAGATAGACTCTGCTCCTGGGAAAGCTGGGTGACAGTGGATGAGACTGCCACTACTGATCACACATGGGCTGACAACCAGATAGACTCTGCTCCTGGGAAAGCTGGGTGACAGTGGATGAGACTGCCACTACTGATCACACATGGGGCTGACAACCAGCTAGACTCTGCTCCTGGGAAAGCTGGGTGACAGTGGATGAGACTGCCACTACTGATCACACATGGGGCTGACAACCAGCTAAACTCTGCTCCTGGGAAAGCTGGGTGACAGTGGATGAGGCTGCCGCTACCGATCACACATGGGCTGACAACCAGCTAGACTCTGCTCCTGGGAAAGCTGGGTGATGTTCACTAAGGCTGCCATCACAGCTCATACAGGGGCTGCCATCCAACTAGTCTGTGTTCTGACTGTATCTGATCCTGGAAAAGCTGAGTAATATCTGCTATGGTGGCCATCGCACAGGGTAACATCCAATAATGTTTTTTTAGGGACGGTACCCAGCTTTCTCATAATCCTGTCAGTCATTCATCTTAGTCTAGTGATGATACAGGAGAAGGGGAACATCCCTGCGTCTTCTTTTCCCCCTTTGAGGATATTGATTCTTGCTCCAGGCCATCAGCGCTCATACTGGCAGCTACCCAGCTTTCCCAGGAGCAGACACGACTAACAGAGGCTGAATGCCCCAATAACATAGGAGGAGGCTGAACACGATATAACCAGGATCGCCCTGTCACATTTGCAGCTCAGCGGCGCCTCCTTCCTGCGCCCCCCACCATCATCATCGTCTCACTTCCCGGATCGCCAGATCCTCTATTACAGCCCATTAGGCAGCTGCGGGTAATTATGGCGGCACCGTCAGGAAAGTGGGTGCTGATGTTACGCGCGCTGTGGCACTAACGCGCAGCTATCTGGAGATGGGCGCCAATACTTCTGCAACGTGTGATTATGTGCAATAAATGTGACTCCGAGATCGGAGTAACGCTCTGCAGACTTGTAACATCGCAGGTTCAGGACGGGCAGAAAACATGGCGGATGGAGAAAGTGAGTAATCGGTTAGCGGTCAATCATCATTAACCATTCGGTCACTACCGCCCAACTAGCATCAGTAAACTAATTACCTGATAAGTCACCGACCAATAACCGACTAGTCGTCAGCGTCAGTCACACAGTAACTGATTACCGTTAAACCGTCATCAGCGGCTCATCGGTTACCGGTCGGTTGTCGATAAACACCGCCTGCCAAGTATCAACTAATTAATCGATAATCGGTTAGTAATCGGAGACTACTTGGCTACTAGACTGGCAACTAACCAGTCACCAATCACTGATCAGTCAGAGACTAATCGGCAACAACTTGGTGACAAATCGGCAGCTAATCTGTTACTGGTGACGATAATGTATGTAAAGCGCTGCGGAATATGTTAGCGCTATATAAAAATAAAGATTATTATTATTATTGGTGACGACTTGATGATAAATTGGTAACCAATTGGTGACTGATCAGTGACTAATCGGCAATTGTCCGGTGATTAATCAACAGCATCCTCCTGACCCCCGTAGCATCCTCTTGACCCCCGCAGCAGCCTCCTGACCCCCCGCAGCAGCCTCTTGACCCCCCGCAGCAGCCTCCTGACCCCCCGCAGCAGCCTCCTGACCCCCCGCAGCAGCCTCCTCCTGACCCCCCCGCAGCAGCCTCCTCCTGACCCCCCCGCAGCAGCCTCCTGACCACCCCCCGCAGCATCCTCCTGACCACCCCCCGCAGCATCCTCCTGACCCCACCGCAGCAGCCTCCTGACCCCACCGCAGCAGCCTCCTGACCACCCCCCGCAGCAGCCTCCTGACCCCACCGCAGCAGCCTCCTGACCCCCCCCGCAGCATCCTCCTGACCCCACCGCAGCAGCCTCCTGACCCCCCCGCAGCAGCCTCCTGACCCCCCCGCAGCAGCCTCCTGACCCCCCCGCAGCAGCCTCCTCCTGACCCCCCCGCAGCAGCCTCCTCCTGACCCCCCCGCAGCATCCTCCTGACCCCCCCCCGCAACCTCCTCCTGACCCCCCCCCGCAGCAGCCTCCTCCTGACCCCACCGCAGCCTCCTCCTGACCCCCCCGCAGCAGCCTCCTCCTGACCCCCTCGCAGCAGCCTCCTCCTGACCCCCCCGCAGCAGCCTCCTGACCACCCCCCGCAGCAGCCTCCTGACCACCCCCCGCAGCATCCTCCTGATCCCTCCCCACTCCCGCGCCGTGCAGAAGATCTGAATTTTCTTTCCAGCAGAATAAATATATCAATTAGCGTTGGTGCGGCTCGCGAGCGCTAACAAATATCTGCGTGTCGTCCAGGAGAGAAACTTCTGAGAACAGGAGAGAATAGCTGAGCGCAGTAAGACGCCGTTCCTCGCTGCTCCAGATCCTGTGGTAACATTTCCTAAACGCTCGGCTGGCTGTGTGCCGGCCCCGGCACCGACTGGCTGCTATCAGAGATGTGAAGGGGAGAACAGTGGGGACCGGAGATGAAACGCACAGCTGGGGCGTCTCTTTATTTTTTTACTTTCAAGTCCTGAGTAAAGCGCGCCGTCGCCTCCCGTCCGCAGCGTCTCCCCGTCCGCTGTTCGCTGCACAATGCATTCTCACTTCTCCTCTATAAATCGGCTTTGGCGCGGCCAATTGGAAGCGACAGCGCCGGAAAACAGTTATTTGTGTTGCTGTGATTAGGAGCCCCTGTCCGGGCGCGATGACGCCTTTCTGGAAGGAAACCAAGTTCTGCAGAGTTTTTGTTTTCCCCCACTCTGACTGACTATGTGTGCGTGTGTGGGTTTTACTTTCCACCTCCCGCGGTCGCCTCCGTCAGCGGGCGTCAGTCGCCTCCGTGACGCGCGTTCCAATTTTCACTAAGTAATTCAGGAAATGTATTTTCCTCGTTTTCACTGCTGACCCTTCCTGTGACAAAAACCTACTTCACCCCGAGTGTTCTTACGCAGCCCCCGAAACGCGGCAGGATCCGACAGGCATAACAAACAATAGCGGCTTTATTATATTCCGCTGCAAATCGTCCGTGACATTCTGATGGAATAATTACAGGCTGGAGACAATTGGTTGGCAGAACCCGAGTGGTGGTGCCAGGTGCCAGCCCGGAGAAGGGGAGAAAAGTAATTGCAGCTTCTGGGGAAAACTTAGAGACGGGCGGAGAGTTCACAAATAAATCCTTCACGTATGAAAAGACACAGATGGGGCCGACGCGAGACGTGACTGCCCCAGAATCGCCTGAGTTACATCCAAAGCTGCATGTCCCTGCTCCACAACCCAGGCACTATATGCACTGGAGCGGAATTCGTTAGCAGAAGTTTAAATACAGCTCTGGAGCACCATCAATTTCTAGAGTTTATTTAACCCTTCATAGACCTTACGACCGCTCCCTGGCTCACAGCGTAAATGAGCATACACCATATTCCGCTGCAGAGCTGCAATCATCGTCGTACCGATGCCGTCCAAGATTCACAATGTGCAGAATTAAGCTCTTACACTACGAATAGTAAACTCCCACATCGTTAACTAAACAAGTCCTAAAAGGGCAGGAGATTGTTACTCCGCACATCCCCCAAAATCTGATTGTTACTCCGCACATCCCCCAAAATCTGATTGTTACTCTGCACATCCCCCAAAATCTGATTGTTACTCTGCACATCCCCCAAAATCTGATTGTTACTCTGCACATCCCCCAAAATCTGATTGTTGCTCCGTACATCCCCCAAAATCTGATTGTTGCTCCGTACATCCCCCAAAATCTGATTGTTGCTCCGTACATCCCCCAAAATCTGATTGCTGCTCCGCACATCCCCCAAAATCTGATTGTTGCTCCGTACATCCCCCAAAATTTGATTGTTGCTCCGTACATCCCCCAAAATTTGATTGTTGCTCCGTACATCCCCCAAAATCTGATTGCTGCTCCGCACATCCCCCAAAATCTGATTGTTGCTCCGCACATCCCCCAAAATCTGATTGTTGCTTCGTACATCCCCCAAAATCTGATTGCTGCTCCGCACATCCCCCAAAATCTGATTGTTGCTCCGCACATCCCCCAAAATCTGATTGTTGCTCCGCACATCCCCCAAAATCTGATTGCTGCTCCGCACATCCCCCAAAATCTGATTGTTGCTCCGTACATCCCCCAAAATCTGATTGTTGCTCCGCACATCCCCCAAAATCTGATTGTTGCTCCGCACATGCCCCAAAATCTGATAATGTTACATGTGAAAGAAAACAAAAGAAACGCGAGGAATAAACCCAGAAAAAAAAAAAAAGGAATTCAGCCGCGGTGTGAGAAATATCAGATGAGATATTGATTTCCGCGGCTGCAGTCCTTCTACTTACCGGTCTCCTGACGACTCATTAGAGAAGTGAACGCCTCCAGCCACGTCCAAATCCAGACAACCGGCCGCAGAGGGAGATCAATGGGCAGAGGAAGGACGAGGAGAGGGATCGGGAGCGGACCTACCTCCCGGACGTGTTCCGCAGGATGGCCAGGGCGTCGGGGTAGCCGTCCATGTTGTAATCCCCAACGTGCAGAAAGATGGGCAGAGATGGGACGTGGGCAGAGTCCTGGGATACAAACCCCCAAACTGTGTTCACATTGGTAAAATTCTGGAGCACTGGAACCCACTGCAAAAAAAAAAAAAAAAAAAAAAAAAAAAAAAAAGGGGTTAACAGTCACGGATTCAGAAAATAGATGTCCGACGCCAGGAAATGGGAACACAGGAGCCGCCACGGAAATGTATCTTTTTTTTATTATTATTTTATTTTTTTTCCCCCCAACATCATTTTATTATTTTTTTTTATATATTTTTCCCCAATATCATTTCATTTATTAATTATATATATATCCACTGTGTTCAGAATTATTAGGCAAATGAGTATTTTGCTCACATGATACTTTTTATACATGTTGTCCTACTCCAAGCTGCATAGTCTTCAGAGCCAACTACCAATTAAGTAAATCTGGTGCTGTGCCTCTCTGTAATGAGGAGGGGTGTTGACTAATGACATCAACACCCTATATAAGGTGCGCTTAATTATTAGACAACTTCCTTTCCTTTGGCAAAATGGGTCAGAAGAGAGATTTGACGGCTCTGAAAAGTCCAAAATTGTGAGATGTCTTGCAGAGGGAGGCAGCAGTCTTGAAATTTCCAAACTTTTGAAGCGTGATCACCGAACAATCAAGCGTTTCATGGCAAATAGCCAACAGGGTCGCAAGAAGCGTGTTGGCCAAAAAAGGCGCAAAATAACTGCCCATGAATTGAGGAAAATCAAGCGTGAAGCTGCCAAGATGCCATTCGCCACCAGTTTTGCCATATTTCAGAGCGGCAACGTTACTGGAGTATCAAAAAGCACAAGGTGTGCGATACTCAGGGACATGGCCAAGGTAAGGAAGGCTGAAAAACCACCACCTCTGAACCAGAAACGTAAGATAAAACGTCAAGAATGGGCCAAGAAATATCTTAAGACTGATTTTTCAAAGGTTTTATGGACTGATGAAATGAGAGTGACTCTTGATGGGCCAGATGGATGAGCCAGAGGCTGGATCAATAAAGGGCAGAGTACTCCACTCTGACTCAGACGCCAGCAAGGTGGAGGTGGGGTACTGGTATGGGCTGGTATCATCAAAGATGAACTTGTGGGACCTTTTCGGGTTGAGGATGGAGTGAAGCTCAACTCCCAGACCTACTGCCAGTTTCTGGAAGACAACGTCTTCAAGCAGTGGTACAGGAAGAAGTCGGTATCGTTCAAGAAAAAGATGATTTTCATGCAGGACAAAGCTCCATCACATGCATCCAACTACTCCACAGCGTGGCTGGCCAGTAAAGGTCTAAAAGAAGAAAAAATAATGACATGGCCCCCTTGTTCACCTGATCTGAACCCCATAGAGAACCTGTGGTCCATCATAAAATGTGAGATCTACAGGGAGGGAAAACAGTACACCTCTGGGAGCAGTGTCTGGGAGGCTGTGGTGAGATCTACAGGGAGGGAAAACAGTACACCTCTGGGAACAGTGACTGGGGGGCTGTGGTGAGATCTACAGGGAGGGAAAACAGTACACCTCTGGGAACAGTGTCTGGGAGGCTGTGGTGGCTGCTGCACGCAATGTTGATCGAAACCAGATCAAGCAACTGACAGAATCTATGGATGGAGGCTGTTGAGCGTCATCATAAAGAAAGGTGGCTATATTCATCACTCATTTTTTTGGTTTTTGTTTTTGCATGTCAGAAATGTTTATTTCTAAATTTTGTGCACTGATATTGGTTTACCTGGTGAAAATAAACAAGTGAGATGGAATTATATTTGTTTTTTTATTAAGTTGCCTAATAATTCTGCACAGTAATAGTTACCTGCACAAACAGATATCCTCCTAAGATAGCCAAATCTAAAAAAAAAACACTCCAACTTCCAAAAATATTAAGCTTGGATATTTATGAGTCTTTTGGGTTGATTGAGAACATAGTTGTTGATCAATAATAAAAATAATCCTCTAAAATACAACTTGCCTAATAATTCTGAACACAGTGCATATATATATATATATATATATATATATATATATATATATATATATATATATATATATATATATATATATATATATATATATATATATATTATATATAAAAAAAAAAATATTTTTTTAAAGCAACATTACTTTAATTATTTATTTTTTTTATTTTTCCCAGACATGACACAGGAAAATATTCGTCCCTGAATCGTCCTCGTCTGTCGATTTCATGAATAAATAAACTTGTTTAGACTTTTTTTTATTATTATTATTATTTCCCCATGTCACAGTCTTGGGGTCGGTTTATAGGTTTTCTTTTGTGGATTTATCACCATTTTCTTCTGTGACTCGATCGCATGTCTCGCTGTTAGTCTTTTTCTTAAAGGGTCCCTATAATTCTATCCTATTATAATAAGGACCAGATTACAAGACTCTCTGGACTTTGCACGGTTGCCTTGGAAACTGTACTGGCCTGCGCTCACCCGCGTAAGATCGGGGTGAGAGAAGAAGAGGAAAGACTGTGGCGCTGTAAATGCATGGCTGGCGGTAACGGTCCTTACTGCGAGGGGTTAAGCAGGCTGCCCGCAACAGTGACACGACTCCGCCATACAATGGCGACATGTGCATGGTTCACTGCACCCCTGAAGAAGCGCAGATGGTGAAACACGTAGGGCAATTACAACCTTCATCAGGATAGCAACCGAGCCGGGGGGGGGGGGTCACTTTAAGGGGCTGAACTGCAATACCAGGCACAGCCACTAGGTGCCCACAACAGTGGCACGACTCAGCCAGCATACAATGTTGACATATGTGTGATTCACTGCACCCCTGAAGAAGCATAGACGGTGAAACATGTTGGGTAATTACTATCATCATCAGGATAGAGTCCAGCCAAGGGGTCATTTTAAGGGGCTGAACAGCAATACCACACACAGCTCCGCCAGAATACAATGCCGACACGTGGTGGTTCACTGCACCCCTGAAGAAGAACAGATGGTGAAAAGCTCTGGGTAATTATGACCATCATCAGGATATTGCCCAGCTGGGATGGGTGGGTATCACTTTAAGGGGCTGAACTGCAATACCAGACACAGCCACTAGGTGCCCTTAACAGTCACACTACTCCGCCAGAATACAATGCCGACACATGCGTGATTTACTGAACCCCTGAAGGAGAACAGATGGTGGAACGCATTGGGTAATTACGACCTTCATCAGGATAGAGCCCAGCCAGGGGGGTCACTTTTAGTTGGTGAACTGCAATAACAAAGCAACTAGGTGCCCGCAACAGTGACACGACTGCGCCAGAATACAATGCCGACACATGGTGGTTTACTGCACCCTTGAAGAAGCACAGATGGTGAAACGCTTTGGATAATTACAACCTTCATCAAGACAGTGCCCAGTGAGAGGGGGGGTTCACATTAAGGGGTTGAACTGCAATACCAGACAGAGCCACTAGGTGCCCACAACAGTGACACGACTCCGCCAGAATACAATGTTGACAAATGCGTGGGTCACTGCACCCCTGAAGAGGCACAGACGGTGAAACCAAACCCGGCCACTAGGACAAGATCGGCACCGTTTCTGAAAGGCGGGGAGGGGGATGGGATGAGACCGTTTTTTATAGTACATAATCCCCTTTAATGCCTACATGGAAAATCAAGATGAATTGCAGAAAACCATTGTCTTTTCCCTATAATGCGGCCGCAGAACATGTTGAAGCTGAGTACAGATACATTTCCCAATTTCTTCCCCTTCCTTCATTTTGTGTCAGTCTTTACTGTAGTTCTGCCATTTAGATCATGAAGCAGGTGGCTCAGGATGGACACAGATATAAAAAAAAAAAAAAAGCTAAAAAGGTGAATAAAACTGAGAAAAAAAGAACAAAACAAAGAATGGAGATCCCCTTTAAGGCTTGGCAGTGATGGGAAAAGTGACAGAAGCCAAATATAACCAGGGCTTAAATTGCACATTGATATAGATGAAAATTCCTTCTTGACCTATTTTATTTCCTCGGAGGGCGGCTAGGCGCAGCGTCCCCACCCGGGGGCAGAGCACATAGCGGCCCAGGCGCAGCGTCCCCACCCGGGGGCAGAGCAGACGGCGGCCGGGCGCAGTGTCCCCACCCGGGGGCAGAGCACATAGCGGCCCAGGCGCAGCGTCCCCACCCGGGGGCAGAGCAGACGGCGGCCGGGCGCAGCGTCCCCACCCGGGGGCAGAGCAGACTGCGGCCCGGGTGGAAAGGGAAGAATAAAGAGAACGGAGCGGCGTCTTCCCCGGGCACAGGAGCGCAGGGAAAGAAGCAGAAGACTAATGAGCAGCACATGTGAACGATCAGTCACTGATCTCGGGCCAAGAAGCCGCAATCATCGCTGCACTCATTTCATGCTCAAATTAATGAATAATGAATGAGAAGAGAGACGTGATAATGCGAGAAGCGCAGGACTCCCCGGCCTTCACTACGCCCTGTCAGCAGCAGGTAACGAGCGCAGTGTCCTCACCTGTATACACCGGATATATACCTGCAGCAGGTAACGAGCGCAATGTCCTCCCCTGTATACACCGGATATATACCTACAGATGGTAACGAGCGTAATGTCCTCCCCTGTATACACCGGATATATACCTGCAGCAGGTAACGAGCGCAATGTCCTCCTCTGTACACACCGGATATATACCTGCAGCAGGTAACGAGCGCAATGTCCTCCCCTGTATACACCGGATATATACCTACAGCAGGTAACGAGCGCAGTGTCCTCCTCTGTACACACCGGATATATACCTGCAGCAGGTAACGAGCGTAATGTCCTCCCCTGTATATACCGGATATATACCTGCAGCAGGTAACGAGCGTAATGTCCTCCCCTGTATAGACCGGATATATACCTGCAGCAGGTAACGAGCGCAGTGTCCTCCCCTGTATACACCGGATATATACCAGCAGCAGGTAACGAGCGCAGTGTCCTCACCTGTATACACCGGATATATACCTGCAGCAGGTAACAAGCGCAGTGTCCTCACCTGTATACACCGGATATATACCTGCAGCAGGTAACGAGCGCAGTGTCCTCCCCTGTATACACCGGATATATACCAGCAGCAGGTAACGAGCGCAGTGTCCTCACCTGCATACACCGGATATATACCTGCAGCAGGTAACGAGCGCAGTGTCCTCACCTGTATACACCGGATATATACCTGCAGCAGGTAACGAGCGCAGTGTCCTCACCTGTATACACCGGATATATACCTGCAGCAGGTAACGAGCGCAGTGTCCTCACCTGTATACACCGGATATATACCAGCAGCAGGTAACGAGCGCAGTGTCCTCCCCTGTATACACCGGATATATACCAGCAGCAGGTAACGAGCGCAGTGTCCTCACCTGTATACACCGGATATATACCTGCAGCAGGTAACGAGCGCAGTGTCCTCACCTGTATACACCGGATATATACCAAAAAGCAGATAACGAGCGCAGTGTCCTCCCCTGTATACACCAGATATATACCTGCAGCAGGTAACGAGCGCAGTGTCCTCACCTGTATACACCGGATATATACCTGCAGCAGGTAACGAGCAGTGTCCTCCCCTGTATACACCGGATATATACCTGCAGCAGGTAACGAGCGCTGTGTCCTCCCCTGTATACACCGGATATATACCTGCAGCAGGTAACGAGCGCTGTGTCCTCACCTGTATACACCGGATATATACCAGCAGCAGGTAACGAGCGCTGTGTCCTCACCTGTATACACCGGATATATACCTGCAGCAGATAACGAGCGCAGTATCCTCACCTGTATACACCGGATATATACCTGCAGCAGGTAACAAGCGCAGTGTCCTCCCCTGTATACACCGGATATATATCTGCAGCAGGTAACGAGCGCAGTATCCTCACCTGTATACATCGGATATATACCTGCAGCAGGTAATGAGCGCAGTATCCTCACCTGTATACACCGGATATATACCTGCAGCAGGTAACGAGCGCAGTGTCCTCCCCTGTATACACCGGATATATATCTGCAGCAGGTAACGAGCGCAGTGTCCTCCCCTCTATACACCGGATATATACCTGCAGCAGGTAACGAGCGCAGTGTCCTCCCCTGTATACACCGGATATATACCTGCAGCAGGTAACGAGCGCAGTGTCCTCCCCTGTATACACCGGATATATACCTGCAGCAGGTAACGAGCGCAGTGTCCTCACCTGTATACACCGGATATATACCAGCAGCAGGTAACGAGCGCAGTGTCCTCCCCTGTATACACCGGATATATACCAGCAGCAGGTAACGAGCGCAGTGTCCTCCCCTGTATACACCGGATATATACCTGCAGCAGGTAACGAGTGCAGTGTCCTCACCTGTATACACCGGATATATACCTGCAGCAGGTAACGAGTGCAGTGTCCTCACCTGTATACACCGGATATATACCTGCAGCAGGTAACGAGTGCAGTGTCCTCACCTGTATACACCGGATATATACCAGCAGCAGGTAACGAGCGCAGTGTCCTCCCCTGTATACACCGGATATATACCAGCAGCAGGTAACGAGCGCAGTGTCCTCCCCTGTATACACCGGATATATACCTGCAGCAGGTAACGAGTGCAGTGTCCTCACCTGTATACACCGGATATATACCTGCAGCAGGTAACGAGTGCAGTGTCCTCACCTGTATACACCGGATATATACCTGCAGCAGGTAACGAGTGCAGTGTCCTCACCTGTATACACCGGATATATACCTGCAGCAGGTAACGAGTGCAGTGTCCTCACCTGTGTGGAGCCGTGTTTCATGAGATAAATGACACTTTTCAGGCATTTTTCGTCTTCGCAGACTGGCAGCAAATGGTCCTGGAAACCGTCTCCATCTACAAGACACAAAGGAGCAGGGTCCGTTATTATCAGACCCCCTATGGCTGTGATACCTTTAGTTGACGGACTTCCCATATGACCCGCGCCGCTCCTTTAAATGTTAATTTGATGGTCCCAAGCTCCGTGGACCCCCAATTTTAAAAAAGGAAGGACCTATTATTAATGAGTTAAAAGGGGGAATGATTACTTATCAGCAGGAAAGATATAGGAGTCTCCTGGTTTGTATTATGGGGGTGACCCTTTAGGAAGGAAATAGCGACATGTCCCCTTTAAATGAGTTGCTCTGAACGCAGCTCCTTTGGGATGATATCTCTTTAATGATGTGAACCCCCCCTTATCCCCATAGAAACGTGGGATGGGGGGTGCCGGGGATGAGCTCGGTATCTGGGGCCCCGAACGTCTCGCTGTAATCACTCACGCGGCTATTTACGGCAATTTGGTGTCACAAAGTCTGGGGAGGATGAAAGCGCGGGGTCTCGGCGGGCGAGGGGCGCATTGTTCTCCAGTGCCGGTAATGCATCAATATGTGCCATAAAGCCCCCCCCCCCCCGCCGGGGAAAGAGCCTTTCATCAATGTCGCTGCCAAACAAATATCTCCCGGAGGGGGGGGGTGCAGAATTATGGAAGAGGAGTGAGCGGGAGACATGAGCGAGCGGGAGACATGAGCGAGCGGGAGACATGAGCGAGCAGGACGCTGCGCACCCACTCATCAGATACATTATAGACGGGCACCAGCACGGACCCCACAATCATTTTCTCCACGTGCCGGAGTGCGAGGAAGACAAGGAGCCGGAACCAGCGGCCGGTGAGACGGGAGACATCGATTTCTTGTTCTCCCTCGTTCCAGGAGATGAATGGAGGAGTTCATCATTTACAGCAATAAAGTGCGGACTATCAGCCGCCATCCATCAGCCGGGCGACCTCCGCTGTGTCCTGTCCACACGTCTCAGACTAAAATACCTAAAGATGGAGTCCGATCCGAGATCCTCAATAAGTCACCGGTATCATAAAGACCAGGAGCAATGACACACAGGGATCACACTGACCCCTCGTGGTCTCTCGCCCCCCGGTGGTCTCGCGCCTCTCCACTCCCGACATCTCCTCTTTTCTCCCACTTCTGATACGCAGACATGTGATATCGCAACGTATTGAGCGCCACCTACCAAAATCAGCAAAAACGGACTGTCCGACGATCCTGGCGTCCTTCGGCTTTGGGGCGGTGGATGTGGCTGCGGAGAAATTTCCACCCTGAGAAAAAAAAGAGATGTAACAAAATATCAGGACGGAAGACGAGGTAATAATCCATTCGAGGGGGCTTCCTCCCCTAGGGCCCCTCTTCACAGACCCCCACACCCCCTTCCTCGGGGTCTTTATTCCCAACAGCCCTTATGCCCTCCGCCCGGCCACCAAGTCCCTTGATGCCAGTAACCACTTCTATAATCCGACAGTCCTCAGCGCCCCTCCTCCCAGCTTCCACCGCCCGCAGCGCCCCTCCTCCCAGCTTCCACCGCCCGCAGCGCCCCTCCTCCCAGCTTCCACCGCCCGCAGCGCCCCTCCTCCCAGCTTCCACCGCCCGCAGCGCCCCTCCTCCCAGCTTCCACCGCCCGCAGCGCTCCTCCTCCCAGCTTCCACCGCCCGCAGCGCCCCTCCTCCCAGCTTCCACCGCCCGCAGCGCCCCTCCTCCCAGCTTCCACCGCCCGCAGCGACCCTCCTCCCAGCTTCCACCGCCCGCAGCGACCCTCCTCCCAGCTTCCACCGCCCCTCCTCCCAGCTTCCACCGCCCGCAGCGCCCCTCCTCCCAGCTTCCACCGCCCGCAGCGCCCCTCCTCCCAGCTTCCACCGCCCGCAGCGACCCTCCTCCCAGCTTCCACCGCCCGCAGCGACCCCTCCTCCCAGGTTCCACCGCCCCTCCTCCCAGCTTCCACCGCCCGCAGAGCCCCTCCTCCCAGCTTCCACCGCCCGCAGCGCCCCTCCTCCCAGCTTCCACCGCCCGCAGCGCCCCTCCTCCCAGCTTCCACCGCCCGCAGCGCCCCTCCTCCCAGCTTCCACCGCCCGCAGCGCCCCTCCTCCCAGCTTCCACCGCCCGCAGCGCCCCTCCTCCCAGCTTCCACCGCCCGCAGCGCCCCTCCTCCCAGCTTCCACCGCCCGCAGCGCCCCTCCTCCCAGCTTCCACCGCCCGCAGCGCCCCTCCTCCCAGCTTCCACCGCCCCTCCTCCCAGCTTCCACCGCCCGCAGCGCCCCTCCTCCCAGCTTCCACCGCCCGCAGCGCCCCTCCTCCCAGCTTCCACCGCCCGCAGCGACCCTCCTCCCAGCTTCCACCGCCCGCAGCGACCCCTCCTCCCAGGTTCCACCGCCCCTCCTCCCAGCTTCCACCGCCCGCAGAGCCCCTCCTCCCAGCTTCCACCGCCCGCAGCGCCCCTCCTCCCAGCTTCCACCGCCCGCAGCGCCCCTCCTCCCAGCTTCCACCGCCCGCAGCGCCCCTCCTCCCAGCTTCCACCGCCCGCAGCGCCCCTCCTCACCAGCTTCCACCGCCCGCAGCGCCCCTCCTCCCAGCTTCCACCGCTCGCAGCGCCCCTCCTCCCAGCTTCCACCGCCCGCAGCGCCCCTCCTCCCAGCTTCCACCGCCCGCAGCGCCCCTCCTCCCAGCTTCCACCGCCCGCAGCGACCCTCCTCCCAGCTTCCACCGACCGCAGCGACCCCTCCTCCC
This sequence comes from Phyllobates terribilis, assembly GCF_046119375.1. NCBI lineage: Eukaryota > Metazoa > Chordata > Amphibia > Anura > Dendrobatidae > Phyllobates > Phyllobates terribilis. The sequence continues at coordinate 12,024,162 of NW_027362774.1, forward strand.
AGGTTCCACCGCCCCTCCTCCCAGCTTCCACCGCCCGCAGAGCCCCTCCTTCCAGCTTCCACCGCCCGCAGAGCCCCTCCTCCCAGCTTCCACCGCTCGCAGCGCCCCTCCTCCCAGCTTCCACCGCCCGCAGCGCCCCTCCTCCCAGCTTCCACCGCCCGCAGCGCCCCTCCTCCCAGCTTCCACCGCCCGCAGCGCCCCTCCTCCCAGCTTCCACCGCCCGCAGCGCCCCTCCTCCCAGCTTCCACCGCCCGCAGCGCCCCTCCTCCCAGCTTCCACCGCCCGCAGCGCCCCTCCTCCCAGCTTCCACCGCCCGCAGCGCCCCTCCTCCCAGCTTCCACCGCCCGCAGAGCCCCTCCTCCCAGCTTCCACCGCCCGCAGAGCCCCTCCTCCCAGGTTCCACCGCCCGCAGAGCCCCTCCTCCCAGGTTCCACCGCCCGCAGCGCCCCTCCTCCCTGGTTCCACCGCCCGCAGAGCCCCTCCTCCCAGGTTCCACCGCCCGCAGAGCCCCTCCTCCCAGGTTCCACCGCCCGCAGCGCCCCTCCTCCCAGGTTCCACCGCCCGCAGCGCCCCTCCTCCCTGGTTCCACCGTCCGCAACGCCCCTCCTCAGAGCCCCACCGTCCGCAGTGCCCCTCTTCAGAGCCCCACCGTCCGCAGCGCCCCACCGTCCGCAGCGCCCCTCTTCAGGGCCCCACCGTCCGCAGCGCCCCTCTTCAGGGCCCCACCGTCCGCAGCGCCCCTCTTCAGGGCCCCACCGTCCGCAGCGCCCCTCTTCAGGGCCCCACCGTCCGCAGCGCCCCTCTTCAGGGCCCCACCGTCCGCAGCGCCCCTCTTCAGGGCCCCACCGTCCGCAGCGCCCCTCTTCAGGGCCCCACCGTCCGCAGCGCCCCTCTTCAGGGCCCCACCGTCCGCAGCGCCCCTCTTCAGGGCCCCACCGTCCGCAGCGCCCCTCTTCAGGGCCCCACCGTCCGCAGCGCCCCTCTTCAGGGCCCCACCGTCCGCAGCGCCCCTCTTCAGGGCCCCACCGTCCGCAGCGCCCCTCTTCAGGGCCCCACCGTCCGCAGCGCCCCTCTTCAGGGCCCCACCGTCCGCAGCGCCCCTCTTCAGGGCCCCACCGTCCGCAGCGCCCCTCTTCAGGGCCCCACCGTCCGCAGCGCCCCTCTTCAGGGCCCCACCGTCCGCAGCGCCCCTCTTCAGGGCCCCACCGTCCGCAGCGCCCCTCTTCAGGGCCCCACCGTCCGCAGCGCCCCTCTTCAGGGCCCCACCGTCCGCAGCGCCCCTCTTCAGGGCCCCACCGTCCGCAGCGCCCCTCTTCAGGGCCCCACCGTCCGCAGCGCCCCTCTTCAGGGCCCCACCGTCCGCAGCGCCCCTCTTCAGGGCCCCACCGTCCGCAGCGCCCCTCTTCAGGGCCCCACCGTCCGCAGCGCCCCTCTTCAGGGCCCCACCGTCCGCAGCGCCCCTCTTCAGGGCCCCACCGTCCGCAGCGCCCCTCTTCAGGGCCCCACCGTCCGCAGCGCCCCTCTTCAGGGCCCCACCGTCCGCAGCGCCCCTCTTCAGGGCCCCACCGTCCGCAGCGCCCCTCTTCAGGGCCCCACCGTCCGCAGCGCCCCTCTTCAGGGCCCCACCGTCCGCAGCGCCCCTCTTCAGGGCCCCACCGTCCGCAGCGCCCCTCTTCAGGGCCCCACCGTCCGCAGCGCCCCTCTTCAGGGCCCCACCGTCCGCAGCGCCCCTCTTCAGGGCCCCACCGTCCGCAGCGCCCCTCTTCAGGGCCCCACCGTCCGCAGCGCCCCTCTTCAGGGCCCCACCGTCCGCAGCGCCCCTCTTCAGGGCCCCACCGTCCGCAGCGCCCCTCTTCAGGGCCCCACCGTCCGCAGCGCCCCTCTTCAGGGCCCCACCGTCCGCAGCGCCCCTCTTCAGGGCCCCACCGTCCGCAGCGCCCCTCTTCAGGGCCCCACCGTCCGCAGCGCCCCTCTTCAGGGCCCCACCGTCCGCAGCGCCCCTCTTCAGGGCCCCACCGTCCGCAGCGCCCCTCTTCAGGGCCCCACCGTCCGCAGCGCCCCTCTTCAGGGCCCCACCGTCCGCAGCGCCCCTCTTCAGGGCCCCACCGTCCGCAGCGCCCCTCTTCAGGGCCCCACCGTCCGCAGCGCCCCTCTTCAGGGCCCCACCGTCCGCAGCGCCCCTCTTCAGGGCCCCACCGTCCGCAGCGCCCCTCTTCAGGGCCCCACCGTCCGCAGCGCCCCTCTTCAGGGCCCCACCGTCCGCAGCGCCCCTCTTCAGGGCCCCACCGTCCGCAGCGCCCCTCTTCAGGGCCCCACCGTCCGCAGCGCCCCTCTTCAGGGCCCCACCGTCCGCAGCGCCCCTCTTCAGGGCCCCACCGTCCGCAGCGCCCCTCTTCAGGGCCCCACCGTCCGCAGCGCCCCTCTTCAGAGCCCCACCGTCCGCAGCACCCCTCTTCAGAGCCCCACCGTCCGCAGCACCCCTCCTCAGCATCACTGATGACTTATAAGCTCAAACAATTTTGCCCATACTTGTCTAATGGGCTTGGGGTCCGCAGATCCTTAAAGTAAAGATGGATGGATGACTATGACAGGTGAGTGACCCACAGGGTGGCTACGTTGCCTCCCCGCTGGCGCCCTCTAGTGTGCACGAAGCATCAGGGTGTATATACTAGATTTTGCGCTCCCGGCCTTTAACTCCCTAAGTACCGGTCGGTAGCAGCGTCGCTCCAGGCTCCTCGGATAAGAAACTCCTGATGGGAGATTACACCAGGCTCCTATCGCTGCGCCGCGGAGTAATCAGCTCACGTCGGTCCTACACGTCTCCGTATGTTCTGATTAATGTGCGCAATCAGGAGAATGCTCCGGGGAATGTGCAGCAGAAAGTGACGGAACAAAAGGTGCCGCAGCTTTAAGAAAAAAAATCTACTTGGCCTTAAGGTTTGTCCTGATGAAGAGCGGCGTGTTCACAGCACAGAGCGCCGGCAGATGCAGCACGCGGAGCTCCCGGAACAGCCGACGCCGCAGCAGGGTCCCTGTTATCACCGACATTAGGGCAGACGGACGGCCTCATTGTCAGACGCCGGCGCGGCAGAAGGACGGCAAGGATGTACGACTACTGCCGAATCACAGGAAAAGCCACAAAGACCGGCTAAAAAATAACGATGGAGAATTGTGACTTTCCTGGGAAGATCGGACATGAACGCGATGCTGCAGCTGAAGCTTGCAGTGTCCATATGAGGTTCTGCGGCAGCTGAGGTTTATTATGAGGTTCTGCAGCAGCTGAGGTGTATTAGGAGGTTGTGCGGCAGCTGAGGTGTATTAGGAGGTTGTGCGGCAGCTGAGGTGTAGTATGAGGTTCTGCGGCAGCTGAGGTGTATTATGAGGTTGTGCGGCAGCTGAGGTGTATTATGAGGTTCTGCGGCAGCTGAGGTGTATTATGAGGTTCTGCGGCAGCTGAGGTGTATTAGGAGGTTGTGCGGCAGCTGAGGTGTATTATGAGGTTGTGCGGCAGCTGAGGTGTAGTATGAGGTTGTGCGGCAGCTGAGGTGTATTATGAGGTTGTGCGGCAGCTGAGGTGTAGTATGAGGTTCTGCGGCAGCTGAGGTGTATTATGAGGTTGTGCGGCAGCTGAGGTGTATTATGAGGTTCTGCGGCAGCTGAGGTGTATTATGAGGTTCTGCAGCAGCTGAGGTGTATTAGGAGGTTGTGCGGCAGCTGAGGTGTATTATGAGGTTCTGCGGCAGCTGAGGTGTATTAGGAGGTTGTGCGGCAGCTGAGGTGTATTATGAGGTTCTGCGGCAGCTGAGGTGTATTATGAGGTTCTGCGGCAGCTGAGGTGTATTATGAGGTTGTGCGGCAGCTGAGGTGTATTATGAGGTTGTGCGGCAGCTGAGGTGTATTAGGAGGTTGTGCGGCAGCTGAGGTGTATTATGAGGTTGTGCGGCAGCTGAGGTGTAGTATGAGGTTCTTCGGCAGCTGAGGTGTATTATGAGGTTGTGCGGCAGCTGAGGTGTATTATGAGGTTCTGCGGCAGCTGAGGTGTATTATGAGGTTCTGCGGCAGCTGAGGTGTATTATGAGGTTGTGCGGAAGCTGAGGTGTATTATGAGGTTCCGCGGCAGCTGAGGTGTATTATGAGGTTGTGCGGCAGCTGAGGTGTATTATGAGGTTGTGCGGCAGCTGAGGTGTATTATGAGGTTCTGCGGCAGCTGAGGTGTATTATGAGGTTCCGCGGCAGCTGAGGTGTATTATGAGGTTCCGCGGAAGCTGAGGTGTATTATGAGGTTGTGCGGCAGCTGAGGTGTATTATGAGGTTGTGCGGCAGCTGAGGTGTATTATGAGGTTCCGCGGCAGCTGAGGTGTATTATGAGGTTCCGCGGCAGCTGAGGTGTATTATGAGGTTCCGCGGCAGCTGAGGTGTATTATGAGGTTCCGCGGCAGCTGAGGTGAATTAGGAGGTTGTGCGGCAGCTGAGGTGTATTAGGAGGTTGTGCGGCAGCTGAGGTGTATTAGGAGGTTGTGCGGCAGCTGAGGTGTATTAGGAGGTTGTGCGGCAGCTGAGGTGTATTAGGAGGTTGTGCGGCAGCTGAGGTGTATTAGGAGGTTGTGCGGCAGCTGAGGTGTATTAGGAGGTTGTGCGGCAGCTGAGGTGTATTAGGAGGTTGTGCGGCAGCTGAGGTGTATTAGGAGGTTGTGCGGCAGCTGAGGTGTATTAGGAGGTTCCGCGGCAGCTGAGGTGTATTATGAGGTTCCGCGGCAGCTGAGGTGAATTATGAGGTTCCGGGGCAGCTGAGGTGTAGTATGAGGTTCTGCGGCAGCTGAGGTGTAGTATGAGGTTCCGCGGCAGCTGAGGTGTATTATGAGGTTGTGCGGCAGCTGAGGTGTATTATGAGGTTGTGCGGCAGCTGAGGTGTATTATGAGGTTCTGCAGCAGCTGAGGTGTATTATGAGGTTCCGCGGCAGCTGAGGTGTATTATGAGGTTCCGCGGCAGCTGAGGTGTATTATGAGGTTCCGCGGCAGCTGAGGTGTATTATGAGGTTCCGCGGCAGCTGAGGTGTATTATGAGGTTCCGCGGCAGCTGAGGTGTATTATGAGGTTCCGCGGCAGCTGAGGTGTATTATGAGGTTCCGCGGCAGCTGAGGTGTATTATGAGGTTCCGCGGCAGCTGAGGTGTATTATGAGGTTCCGCGGCAGCTGAGGTGTATTATGAGGTTCCGCGGCAGCTGAGGTGTATTATGAGGTTCTGCAGCAGCTGAGGTGTATTATGAGGTTCTGCGGCAGCTGAGGTGTATTATGAGGTTCTGCGGCAGCTGAGGTGTATTATGAGGTTCTGCAGCAGCTGAGGTGTATTATGAGGTTCCGCGGCAGCTGAGGTGTATTATGAGGTTCCGCGGCAGCTGAGGTGTATTATGAGGTTCTGCAGCAGCTGAGGTGTATTATGAGGTTGTGCGGCAGCTGAGGTGTATTAGGAGGTTCCGCAGCAGCTGAGGTGCATTAGGAGGTTCCGCAATAGCTGAGGTGTATTAGGAGGATCTTATTTTGCCTTATTTCTTACCTGATTCTCCCAAGTCTCGAACTGAATGTTGCCGTCTTCTGCCAGAGTGGTGAGAAACAGATCTGGAGGAGGAAAAAATAATCTTAAAAACAAAGCAAACAAAATAACACAATTTGCAAGTTTTCCAGCGATTCACTCCTCCTCTGGCTCCTCCTGCCTTCGTGTCAGTCTTTCTGTCCTTGCATTCTATTCATGAACCAGGAGGCTCAGGCTGATGATGCAGGCCGTGTATTTGTCTCGGACGTCGACTTCAGAGCGTATATACGATGCTCCGCGCAGCGGATGGCGGTATATACTGTTTTGGTATTTTGCAGCGGGCAGAGTTGCTCTTTACAGCGGCGGTGGCGGTGCGCGCAGATAACGGGGGTCAGCAGCTTTTGTCATCGGATTCAATACATCACAGGGAACGTTTTATTAAATGTACCAAAAAAGTTAACTCCGCGTTCGCACCTGACATTTGGAAATGTCAAGCAGCAGCTCATCGACAGAGCGATGGTGGACCGACCTGCGCGAAAAAAAAAACGGAAAACCAGAGTCAGACTCGGCTCAGCTACATGGGTGCAATGCAATTATACCAGGTAACGGATGAGAAGCTGCCGCCATGCCATAGGGGGCGCTCTGCCGCAGAGAAAACCTCCCGCCATATAAAATACAAGGGTGGGGGGAATACAATCCGCTACATTGTGTTGCTCTTCTCTCAAGACTCCGGAAGGTTGTGAATTGAGTCACCGGAGGGCGGCGTGGCCCTTTAAGATTTGGTTTTCACACTGCGGCATGCGATGACCGACGTCTGCTCAATTCTGTGACTATCTCCCCGCTTTACCAAGAAGAATCAGCGCCACTCCTGCCCACAGGTCGTGTCTGGTATTGCAGCTCTGGACAATAGAAGAAAAAGAGGTGACGCTGCAGTACCGGAAACAACCTGTGGACAGGAGTGGCGCCTTTTTATTGGAAGAAAACAGACATATTTTTCTCTCTCTTAATAAAAGGTCCGGCTTGACGATGGGCCTCACATAGTCCTCCATACAGAATAATGGGCCCCACATAGTCCTCCATACAGAATAATGGGCCCCACATAGTCCCCCATACAGAATAATGGGCCCCACATAGTCCTCCATACAGAATAATGGGCCCCACATAGTCCTCCATACAGAATAATGGGCCCCACATAGTCCTCCATACAGAATAATGGGCCCCACATAGTCCTCCATACAGAATAATGGGCCCCACATAGTCCTCCATACAGAATAATGGGCCCCACATAGTCCTCCATACAGAATAATGGGCCCCACATAGTCCTCCATACAGAATAATGTGCCCACATAGTCCTCCATACAGTATAATGGCCCCACATAGTCCTCCATACAGAATAATGGCCCCACATAGTCCTCCATACAGTATAATGGCCCCACATAGTCCTCCATACAGTATAATGGCCCCACATAGTCCTCCATACAGAATAATGGGTCCCACATAGTCCTCCATACAGTATAATGGGCCCCACATAGTCCTCCATACAGTATAATGGGCCCCACATAGTCCTCCATACAGAATAATGGCCCCACATAGTCCTCCATACAGTATAATGGGCCCCACATAGTGCTCCATACAGTATAATGGGCCCCACATAGTGCTCCATACAGTATAATGGGCCCCACATAGTGCTCCATACAGAATAATGGGCCCCACATAGTGCTCCATACAGAATAATGGGCCCCACATAGTGCTCCATACAGAATAATGGGCCCCACATAGTGCTCCATACAGAATAATGGGCCCCACATAGTCCTCCATACAGTATAATGGTCCCACATAGTCCTCCATACAGTATAATGGTCCCACATAGTCCTCCATACAGAATAATGGGCCCCACATAGTCCTCCATACAGAATAATGGGCCCCACATAGTCCTCCATACAGAATAATGGGCCCCACATAGTCCTCCATACAGAATAATGGGCCCCACATAGTCCTCCATACAGAATAATGGGTCCCACATAGTCCTCCATACAGAATAATGGGCCCCACATAGTCCTCCATACAGAATAATGGGCCCCACATAGTCCTCCATACAGAATAATGGGCCCCACATAGTCCTCCATACAGAATAATGGGCCCCACATAGTCCTCCATACAGTATAATGGCCCCACATAGTCCTCCATACAGAACAATGGGCCCCACATAGTCCTCCATACAGAACAATGGGCCCCACATAGTCCTCCATACAGTATAATGGCCCCACATAGTCCTCCATACAGAATAATGGGCCCCACATAGTCCTCCATACAGTATAATGTGAGCCACATAGCCCTCCATAGAGAATAATGGGCCCCACATAGCTCTCCATACAGAATAATGGGCCCACATACTCCTCCATACAGTATAATGGGCCCCACATAGCCCTCCATACAGTATAATGGGCCCCACATAGCCCTCCATACAGTATAATGGGCCCCACATAGTCCTGCATACAGTATAATGTGAGCCACATAGTCCTCCATACAGTATAATGGGCCCCACATAGCCCTCCATACAGAATAATGGGCCCCACATAGTCCTCCATACAGTATAATGGGCCCCACATAGTCCTCCATACAGTATAATGGCCTCACGTAGTCCTCCATACAGTATAATGGCCCCACATACTCCTCCATACAGTATAATGGGCCCCACATAGCCCTCCATACAGTATAATGGGCCCCACATAGCCCTCCATACAGTATAATGGGCCCCACATAGTCCTCCATACAGTATAATGGGCCCCACATAGCCCTCCATACAGAATAATGGGCCCCACATAGTCCTCCATACAGTATAATGGGCCCCACATAGTCCTCCATACAGTATAATGGACCCCACATAGTCCTCCATACAGTATCATGGGCCCCACATAGTCCTCCATACAGTATAATGGGCCCCACATAGTCCTCCATACAGTATAATGGGGTCCCACATAGTCCTCCATACAGTATAATGGGCCCACATAGTCATCCATACAGTATAATAGGCTCCACATAGTCCTCCATACAGAATAAGGGGCCCCACATAGTCCTCCATACAGAATAAGGGGCCCCACATAGTCCTCCATACAGTATAATGGGCCCCACATAGTCCTCCATATGTGGCCATCGCGAGCCAAATTTAACCTGCGGGCCAGAGTCTGACATGTGCCGTATACGTTGGTGTCACATACGGGCCGGGCTTACACTTCTGTTGACCAATATGGCTGCTTTTGCAGCTCTTAAAGGAGCAGTCATGCAGTGGGTGGTGTCATGGCGGCCAGATAGGTTGTCAGGCAGCTTCCCAGCCACAGATCCGGCCCCGGATATTGGATGAATGGAGCCACGTGCTGTCGATTATCCGGACAGCGATGATCCTGCTAAAAGCACGAAATCCGCATCCGCTCGCGCAGTAATTGGGGGAGAATAATAGGCTGGCACGCGGACCCCTATGAGCTACGCAAATGCTAACGAGCAGACAGCTGGCGCCGCGCACGATCCGAGCGCCGCTGATTTTATTTTGTTATTGCACTGAATGGATAAGACATCAAATATTGAAGAGTTTTCATCTCGTCACTGAAATCTGCTGCTCCAGCTGGCAAACCCTAATGCGATGACGGAGCCGCGTACAACCGCGCCAATCAGTACCGCTGCTGACAACAAACACTGGCAACGGCAGCCGCCATGTTCAGGGGGGGTAACACTGATCCCATCAAGTTAGTAGCGATCTCTACAGACCAGCCGATCAATCTCGTCTCATCCTCTAGTCACATCTAGTCATGGGGCCGCCGCGTCAACGAGGTGGGGCCGCCGCGTCAACGAGGTGGGGCCGCCGCGTCAACGAGGTGGGGCCGCCGCGTCAACGAGGTGGGGCCGCCGCGTCAACGAGGTGGGGCCGCCGCGTCAACGAGGCGGGGCCGCCTTGAGGAAGTGGAGGCGCCTTGAGGAAGTGGAGGCGCCTTGAGGAAGTTGGGGCCTAAGCAATTGTCACATTTACACAGTCCAAAAAGGTAATTTAAAGAGGCTGCATGCAATCAGGAAAACATGGCTGCCTTCATGTATAAAACACTCTCCCCTGTAAATAATTTTGCAGACATCCACAATCACTTAAACCAAACAGAGTTGTAATTCAGAGAAAAAATAAAAATAAACAAAAAAAAACAACATTTTTTCCGGTGACCTCATTCAGTAAATGAGTGCGGCACGGAGGTCTCTGTGCAGAGCGGGCGAGTGATGGATAAGCAGCCGCGGATGAGGAGCGTTCTCCTTCCGCTTGTCCTCGCGGTGCGGCCGCTCCGCACATAATTGGGAGGGAAAAGCAGCTCTCAGCACGCTAATTACTGGCAGTCGCGCGGCGCAGTGGAGTCGCGCGGCGCAGAGCCTTTACTCTGCTCTGTACAATTCAGCCTGGGGCGGAGGATAAAAAAAAAAGCGAGACTTCACCGCAGATCTCCGGCAGGACGGACACTTAGGCTGCGGAGGACGCCTAATGACTTATCAAACCTAAGCGACGGGAAAAATCACCATGCTTCACATAGATAAAAACATACATTAAAGGGGTTGTCAGGTTTATACATGCACTTTAAATGAAAAGAATCCTTAAAGGGGGTGTCCAGGGCTCACATACTGAAGACTTATCCTTATGTCATATTGGTGGAAGTCCGACCCCATCACAGCGCCGCCATCTAAGTAGTGGCTGATCTCAAGTACTGCAGCTCAGATCCCATTTACTTCAACAGTACCTGAAATTGGCCACTACATAGTATAAGGCTCTGTGCTATTCTGCTCCGTGAAGTTCAGGTAAAAGCTCAGCAGTGAGGGTGCCAGGTGTCTGACCCCCACTGATATTCATGATCTACTTTAACAATTGGTCAGAAATATCAAGAGATTTTTTTTTTTTTTACCTGCAGTACCAGCCTTGGCCACATGGAGTGCTGTTAAATTGAGCTTATCCTTGAGCAGCGCTATGCACTAAAGCGCCACCTAGTGGTAAAAACTAACGTAGCAGCAAAAAAGGAAGAATTTCATGAGCTTAAACACACAGGAAAATAAATGTCAGTGACGCAGGACGCATCCGCCACTGAGCCGCCATCACAAGTCCGTGCCGTGGTAATAGGAGTCGCAGCTGCAGGGCTTCTATAAGGATTATCACAGGCAGCTGCACTGCTGGGTGAACGGACCTTCAGCCCGGCTTATCCTATAGCCACATAAGCCTGTGTATATCCGTAATAACCCTATAACAGTACAGCAGGCTTTGCGGGCACTCGTGTAAAGCCACGTATAGATATTTTCTTACACGGCTTAGAGTAAACGTGCGGGCGCCGAAATAAGGAAAATCTGCGCATAAAAAAAAGTAAATGTCATCTGTGGCTTTAAGAAGATTAGATCGGCGGTATTATGCCAAGATACAACATGACAGGTGCCGTCATCTGCCGGCCGCGCTGACGGAAGCCACTTCTCCAATGATCCCGGCCCCCCGATGTGTCATCCAGCGCCTCTCGCTTCCACCTAGAAAACCCCTTTAAGAAGAGAAATCTCCCTCCAGGGTAAAAGGAAAACAATGAGCACGAGGGAGCAACACCGGAGAAGAAGCAAAAGGCGCAAGGAAAGGATTCCTGCCGCTGTAAAGGGAGTGACCGCTGCAAACAATCACTGCTTGAATTTACGGCACAACACCACTGTAGACAATCACTGGCCTCAAAACTGAGACCAATGCAGCCAATCACTGACCTTGGCACTAATGTTTGCATATACAGCACTGGACAGCTGCAACCAATCAAAGGTGTTGGCACTAATTCATGCATGTAGAGCACTAAACCACTGCAGCCAATCACTGGGCTCTATACTAATTCTTGCATGTACAGCACAAGACCACTGCAGTCAATCACCAGTCTCTGCACCAATTCTTGAATGTACAGCACAAGACCACTGCAGCCAATCACTGGTCTTGGCACAAATGCTTGCATGTACAGCATAAGGTCACTGGTAACAGCATTAATGCTTGTGTAAAGCCGCTGCCGGCATCCCCGCATGGCTCCCCTTCCCCCACCATGCAGGGACGCCGGCATACTCACAACCCAGGTCATGCGGCATTGTCCCTAGTGTGTTACCTGTCTACTGGTCTGTCTGTGCGTGCTGCACCTCTTGGCGGCACGCCTAGTGCATGCGCTCCCCTGCTTTTATAGGGGCAGGACGCGCATATAGTCAAATGCCCTCAGCCTGTAGTCCTAGTGCGGCCAAGTGCTTGACCTGTTTCCCTGGTCCCAGTGTGGCCAGTGTCCTGAACCCGTTTCCCTGGTCCCAGTGTGGCCAGTGTCCTGAACCCGTTTCCCTGGTCCCAGTGTGGCCAGTGTCCTGAACCTGTTTACCTGGTACCAATGTGGCCAGTGACCTGAACCTGTTTCCCTGGTCCCAATGTGGCCAGTGTCCTGGACCTGAATCCCTGGTCCTGGTGTGGCCAGTGTCCTGAACCTGTTTCCCTGGTCCCAGTGTGGCCAGTGTCCTGAACCTGTTTCGCTGGTCCCAGTGTGGCCAGTGACCTGAACCCGAATCCCTGGTCCCGGTGTGGCCAGTGTCCTGAACCGGTTTCCCTGGTCCCAGTGTGGCCAAAGTCCTGAACCCGAATGCCTAGTCCAGGTGTGGCCAGTGTCCTGAACTTGAAGTCCCTAGTTCTAGTGCCTGAACCTAGTCCCCTGGTCCCGGTGTGGCCAGTGTCCTTAACCTGAATCCATGGTTCCGGTGTAGCCAGAGTCCTGAACTTGAAGTCCCTGGTCCTAGTGCAGCCATTGCTTGAACCTCGTCCACCGGTCCGTGTGCGGCGAGTGGCAAAACCCGTCTCCAAATCAGTAAGGTCTGAATGAATCCCTAATCCGTGTCAGTAACCGTTCTGTGGACGAGACAGAACCTAGTAGCCTGAACGGAGCCAGAGTCCTTATCAGTGTCAGCGCACATGACCACTGGGGTTGCCAACTGCAGTACCGGGGACTGACAAAGGGAAGGTCGGGTCGGAGGCCAAATACGGATCCAAATTACAGGGAACTGTACACGATCAAGACAAGACAAGATTACCGCAGTCTCCCAGCACAGCGCCAGAAAGCAGGTGATACTTAACGGGATTAAGAGGATGATCCTTGTAATCCCCATTTAACCCTTACCCTGCTCCGACGCCTAATCGATGCTCCCTAAATTCTGTCTGACTTGCAGGTTAATTAACCTTCTACAAGTGCCCGGCGCCGTCTTGGAAGAAATGCTATTTATACAGGGGGTATCACGCGCCGCAATGACTGGTTTGACCTTTCCGGTGAATGTCAAAGGTCCGTGCTGGGAAGCGGAGGCCCCGCGATCAGTGCTCAGCGCCGGCTACTCTGTCAATAGCTGTTTTGTATGAACAAGAAGCCTTTGGCCCTTATTATAGATTCCTCGCACATATCCCGGGGAAATCCTCCAGCGAGCGAGGCGCCGGGCAAGGAGCAAATTAAAATAAAAGGAAGAAAAAAAGTCGGATTGACCCATTCACTGCCGACAGGCACAAAAAGCAACTAACGAGGGAACGTAATAGCTAATGATACGACAATGCCGACATATTAATGATTAATATTCCAAATACAACAGCAGCATAATACAGCGAAATATAATATAAGAATAAAAATATAACTACGATAATACTGCTCCTATGTACAAGACTATAACTACTATAACACTGCTCCTATGTACAAGAATATAACTACTATAACACTGCCCCTATGTACAAGAATATAACTACTATAATACTGCTCCTATGTACAAGAATAAAACTACTATAATACTGCCCCCTATGTACAAGAATATAACTACTATAATACTGCCCCCTAGGTACAAGAATATAACTACTATAATACTGCCCCTATGTACAAGAATATAACTACTATAATACTGCTCCTATATACAAGAATATAACTACTATAATACTGCCCCCTATGTACAAGAGCATAACTACTATAATAATGCCCCCTATGTACAAGAATATAACTACTATAATACTGCCCCTATGTACAAGAATATAACTACTATAATACTGCTCCTATATACAAGAATATAACTACTATAATACTGCCCCTATGTACAAGAATATAACTACTATAATACTGCTCCTATATACAAGAATATAACTACTATAATACTGCCCCCTATGTACAAGAATATAACTACTATAAAACTGCTCCTATATACAAGAATATAACTACTATAATACTGCCCCTATGTACAAGAATATAACTACTATAATACTGCCCCCTATGTACAAGAATATAACTACTATAATACTGCCCCTATGTACAAGAATATAACTACTATAATACTGCTCCTACGTACAAGAATATAACTACTATAATACTGCCCCTATGTACAAGAATATAACTGCTATAATACTGCTCCTATGTACAAGAATATAACTACTATAATACTGCTCCTATGTACAAGAATATAACTACTATAATACTGCTCCTATGTAGAAGAATATAACTACTATAATACTGCTCCTATGTACAAGAATATAACTACTATAATACTGCTCCTATATACAAGAATATAACTACTATAATACTACTCCCCTATGTACAAGAATATAACTACTATAATACTGCCCCCTATGAACAAGAATATAACTACTATACTACTGCCCCTATGTACAAGAATATAACTACTATAATACTGCTCCTATGTACAAGAATATAACTACTATAATACTGCTCCTATATACAAGAATATAACTACTATAATACTGCTCCCCTATGTACAAGAATATAACTACTATAATACTGCCCCCTATATACAAGAATATAACTACTATAATACTGCCCCTATGTACAAGAATATAACTACTATAAAACTGCTCCTATGTACAAGAATATAACTACTATAATACTGCCCCCTATGTACAAGAATATAACTACTATAATACTGCCCCCTATGTACAAGAATATAACTACTATAATACTGCCCTCTATGTACAAGAATATAACTACTATAATACTGCCCCTATGTACAAGAATATAACTAATATAATACTGCCCCTATGTACAAGAATATAACAACTATAATACTGCCCCCTATGTACAAGAATATAACTACTATAATACTGCCCCTATGTACAAGAATATAACTACTATAATACTGCCCCTATGTACAAGAATATAACTACTATAATACTGCCCCCTATGTACAAGAATATAACTACTATAATACTGCCCCTATGTACAAAAATATAACTACTATAATACTGCCCCCTATGTACAAGAATATAACTACTATAATACTGCTCCTATGTACAAGAATATATCTACTATAATACTGCCTCCTATGTACAATAATATAACTACTATAATACTGCTCCTATGTACAAGAATATAACTACTATAATACTGCTCCTATGTACAAGAATATAACTACTATAATACTGCTCCTATGTACAAGAATATAACTACTATAATACTGCTCCTATGTACAAGAATATAACTACTATAATACTGCTCCTATATACAAGAATATAACTACTATAATACTGCTCCCCTATGTACAAGAATATAACTACTATAATACTGCCCCCTATATACAAGAATATAACTACTATAATACTGCCCCTATGTACAAGAATATAACTACTATAAAACTGCTCCTATGTACAAGAATATAACTACTATAATACTGCCCCCTATGTACAAGAATATAACTACTATAATACTGCACCCTATGTACAAGAATATAACTACTATAATACTGCCCTCTATGTACAAGAATATAACTACTATAATACTGCCCCTATGTACAAGCATATAACAGCTATAATACTGCCCCCTATGTACAAGAATATAACTACTATAATACTGCCCCTATGTACAAGAATATAACAGCTATAATACTGCCCCCTATGTACAAGAATATAACTACTATAATACTGCCCCTATGTACAAGAATATAACAACTATAATACTGCCCCCTATGTACAAGTATATAACTACTATAATACTGCCCCTATGTACAAGAATATAACTACTATAATACTGCCCCTATGTACAAGAATATAACTACTATAATACTGCCCCCTATGTACAAGAATATAACTACTATAATACTGCCCCTATGTACAAGAATATAACTACTATAATACTGCCCCCTATGTACAAGAATATAACTACTATAAAACTGCTCCTATGTACAAGAATATATCTACTATAATACTGCCTCCTATGTACAAGAATATAACTACTATAATACTGCTCCTATGTACAAGAATATATCTACTATAATACTGCCCCTATGTACAAGAATATAACTACTATAATACTGCCCCTATGTACAAGAATATATCTACTATAATACTGCCCCTATGTACAAGAATATAACTACTATAATACTGCTCCTATGTTCAAGAATATAACTACTCTAATACTGCTACTATATACAAGAATATAACTACTCTAATACTGCTCCCTATGTTTAAGAATATAACTACTATAATACTGCCCCCTATGTACAAGAATATAACTACTATAATACTGCCCCCTATGTATAAGAATATAACTACTATAATACTGCTCCTATGTACAAGAATATATCTACTATAATACTGCTCCTATGTACAGGAATATAACTACTATAATACTGCCCCCTATGTACAAGAATATAACTACTATAATACTGCCCCCTATGTACAAGAATATAACTACTATAATACTGCCCCCTATGTACAAGAATAACTACTATAACACTGCCCCCTATGTACAAGAATATAACTACTATAATACTGCTCCCTATGTACAAGAATATAACTACTATAATACTGCCCCCTATGTACAAGAATATAACTACTATAATACTGTCCCTATGTACAAGAATGTAACTACTATAATACTGCCCCCTATGTACAAGAATATAACTACTATAATACTGCTCCTATGTACAAGAATATAACTACTATAATACTGCCCCCTATATACAAGAAAATAACTACTATAATACTGCCCCCTATGTACAAGAATATAACTACTATAATACTGCTCCTATGTACAAGAATATAACTACTATAATACTGCTCCTATGTACAAGAATATAACTACTATAATACTGCCCCTATGTACAAGAATATAACTACTATAATACTGCTCCTATGTACAAGAATATAACTACTATAATACTGCCCCCTATGTATAAGAATATAACTACTATAATACTGCTCCTATGTACAAGAATATAACTACTATAATACTGCCCCATATGTACAAGAATATAACTACTATAATACTGCTCCCTATATACAAGAATATAACTACTATAATACTGCTCCCTATGTACAAGAATATAACTACTATAATACTGCCCCTATGTACAAGAATATAACTACTATAATACTGCTCATTATGAAGATGAATATAACTACTATAATACTGCCCCCTATGTACAAGAATATACCTACTATAATACTGCCCCTATATTCAAGAATATAACTACTATAATACTGCCCCCTATGTACAAGAATATAACTCCTATAATACTGCCCCCTATGTACAAGAATATAACTCCTATAATACTGCTCCCTATGTACAAGAATATAACTACTATAATACTGCTCCTATGTACAAGAATATAACTACTATAATACTGCCCTCTATGTACAAGAATATAACTACTATAATACTGCCCCTATGTACAAGAATATAAAAACTATAATACTGCCCCCTATGTACAAGAATATAACTACTATAATACTGCCCCTATGTACAAGAAAATAACTACTATAATACTGCTCCCTATGTACAAGAATATAACTACTATAATACTGCCCCTATGTACAAGAATATATCTACTATAATACTGCCTCCTATGTACAATAATATAACTACTATAATACTGCTCCTATGTACAAGAATATATCTACTATAATACTGCCCCTATGTACAAGAATATAACTACTATAATACTGCCCCTATGTACAAGAATATATCTACTATAATACTGCCCCTATGTACAAGAATATAACTACTATAATACTGCTCCTATGTTAAAGAATATAACTACTCTAATACTGCTACTATATACAAGAATATAACTACTCTAATACTGCTCCCTATGTTTAAGAATATAACTACTATAATACTGCCCCCTATGTACAAGAATATAACTACTATAATACTGCCCCCTATGTATAAGAATATAACTACTATAATACTGCTCCTATGTACAGGAATATAACTACTATAATACTGCTCCTATGTACAAGAATATATCTACTATAATACTGCCCCTATGTACAGGAATATAACTACTATAATACTGCCCCCTATGTACAAGAATATAACTACTATAATACTGCCCCTTTTTGTACAAGAATATAACTACTATAACACTGCCCCCTATGTACAAGAATATAACTACTATAATACTGCCCCCTATGTACAAGAATATAACTACTATAATACTGCTCCTATGTACAAGAATATAACTACTATTACTGCTCCTATGTACAAGAATATAACTACTATAATACTGCTCCTATGTACAAGAATATAACTACTATAATACTGCTCCTATGTACAAGAATATAACTACTATAATACTGCACCCTATGTACAAGAATATAACTACTATAATACTGCTCCCTATGTACAAGAATATAACTACTATAATACTGCCCCCTATGTACAAGAATATAACTACTATAATACTGTCCATATATACAAGAATATAACTACTATAATACTGCCCCCTATGTACAAGAATATAACTACTATAATACTGCTCCCTATGTACAAGAATATAACTACTATAATACTGCTCCCTATGTACAAGAATATAACTACTATAATACTGCCCCCTATGTACAAGAATATAACTACTATAATACTGCCCCCTATGTACAAGAATAACTACTGTAACACTGCCCCCTATGTACAAGAATATATCTACTATAATACTGCCCCTATGTACAAGAATATAACTACTATAATACTGCCCCTATGTACAAGAATATATCTACTATAATACTGCCCCTATGTACAAGAATATAACTACTATAATACTGCTCCTATGTTAAAGAATATAACTACTCTAATACTGCTACTATATACAAGAATATAACTACTCTAATACTGCTCCCTATGTTTAAGAATATAACTACTATAATACTGCCCCCTATGTACAAGAATATAACTACTATAATACTGCCCCCTATGTATAAGAATATAACTACTATAATACTGCTCCTATGTACAAGAATATATCTACTATAATACTGCTCCTATGTACAGGAATATAACTACTATAATACTGCTCCTATGTACAAGAATATATCTACTATAATACTGCCCCTATGTACAGGAATATAACTACTATAATACTGCCCCCTATGTACAAGAATATAACTACTATAATACTGCCCCCTATGTACAAGAATATAACTACTATAACACTGCCCCCTATGTACAAGAATATAACTACTATAATACTGCCCCCTATGTACAAGAATATAACTACTATAATACTGCTCCTATGTACAAGAATATAAC
Source organism: Phyllobates terribilis (assembly GCF_046119375.1). Taxonomy (NCBI): domain Eukaryota; kingdom Metazoa; phylum Chordata; class Amphibia; order Anura; family Dendrobatidae; genus Phyllobates; species Phyllobates terribilis. Next base: position 12,043,254 of record NW_027362774.1, read on the forward strand.
TACTATTACTGCTCCTATGTACAAGAATATAACTACTATAATACTGCTCCTATGTACAAGAATATAACTACTATAATACTGCTCCTATGTACAAGAATATAACTACTATAATACTGCACCCTATGTACAAGAATATAACTACTATAATACTGCTCCCTATGTACAAGAATATAACTACTATAATACTGCCCCCTATGTACAAGAATATAACTACTATAATACTGTCCATATATACAAGAATATAACTACTATAATACTGCCCCCTATGTACAAGAATATAACTACTATAATACTGCTCCCTATGTACAATAATATAACTACTATAATACTGCTCCCTATGTACAAGAATATAACTACTATAATACTGCCCCCTATGTACAAGAATATAACTACTATAATACTGCCCCCTATGTACAAGAATAACTACTATAACACTGCCCCCTATGTACAAGAATATAACTACTATAATACTGCTCCCTATGTACAAGAATATAACTACTATAATACTGCCCTCTATGTACAAGAATATAACTACTATAATACTGTCCCTATGTACAAGAATGTAACTACTATAATACTGCCCCCTATGTACAAGAATATAACTACTATAATACTGCTCCTATGTACAAGAATATAACTACTATAATACTGCCCCCTATATACAAGAATATAACTACTATAATACTGCCCCCTATGTACAAGAATATAACTACTATAATACTGCTCCTATGTACAAGAATATAACTACTATAATACTGCTCCTATGTACAAGAATATAACTACTATAATACTGCCCCTATGTACAAGAATATAACTACTATAATACTGCTCCTATGTACAAGAATATAACTACTATAATACTGCCCCTATGTATAAGAATATAACTACTATAATACTGCTCCTATGTACAAGAATATAACTACTATAATACTGCCCCATATGTACAAGAATATAACTACTATAATACTGCTCCCTATATACAAGAATAGAACTACTATAATACTGCCCCCATGTACAAGAATAGAACTACTATAATACTGCTCCCTATGTACAAGAATATAACTACTATAATAGTGCCCCTATGTACAAGAATATAACTACTATAATACTGCTCCCTATGTAGAAGAATATAACCACTATAATACTGCTCCTATGTACAAGAATATACCTACTATAATACTGACCCTATATTCAAGAATATAACTACTATAATACTGCCCCCTATGTACAAGAATATACCTACTATAATACTGACCCTATATTCAAGAATATAACTACTATAATACTGCCCCTATGTACAAGAATATATCTACTATAATACTGCCCCTATGTACAAGAATATAACTACTATAATACTGCTCCTATGTTAAAGAATATAACTACTCTAATACTGCTACTATATACAAGAATATAACTACTCTAATACTGCTCCCTATGTTTAAGAATATAACTACTATAATACTGCCCCCTATGTACAAGAATATAACTACTATAATACTGCCCCCTATGTATAAGAATATAACTACTATAATACTGCTCCTATGTACAAGAATATATCTACTATAATACTGCTCCTATGTACAGGAATATAACTACTATAATACTGCTCCTATGTACAAGAATATATCTACTATAATACTGCCCCTATGTACAGGAATATAACTACTATAATACTGCCCCCTATGTACAAGAATATAACTACTATAATACTGCCCCCTATGTACAAGAATATAACTACTATAACACTGCCCCCTATGTACAAGAATATAACTACTATAATACTGCCCCCTATGTACAAGAATATAACTACTATAATACTGCTCCTATGTACAAGAATATAACTACTATAATACTGCTCCTATGTACAAGAATATAACTACTATAATACTGCACCCTATGTACAAGAATATAACTACTATAATACTGCTCCCTATGTACAAGAATATAACTACTATAATACTGCCCCCTATGTACAAGAATATAACTACTATAATACTGTCCATATATACAAGAATATAACTACTATAATACTGCCCCCTATGTACAAGAATATAACTACTATAATACTGCTCCTATGTACAAGAATATATCTACTATAATACTGCCCCTATGTACAGGAATATAACTACTATAATACTGCCCCTATGTACAAGAATATAACTACTATAACACTGCCCCCTATGTACAAGAATATAACTACTATAACACTTCCCCCTATGTACAAGAATATAACTACTATAATACTGCCCCCTATGTACAAGAATATAACTACTATAATACTGCCCCCTAAGTACAAGAATATACCTACTATAATACTGCTCCCTATGTACAAGAATATAACTACTATAATACTGCTCCTATGTACAAGAATATAACTACTATAATACTGCTCCCTATGTAGAAGAATATAACCACTATAATACTGCTCCTATGTACAAGAATATACCTACTATAATACTGACCCTATATTCAAGAATATAACTACTATAATACTGCCCCCTATGTACAAGAATATACCTACTATAATACTGACCCTATATTCAAGAATATAACTACTATAATACTGCCCCTATGTACAAGAATATATCTACTATAATACTGCCCCTATGTACAAGAATATAACTACTATAATACTGCTCCTATGTTAAAGAATATAACTACTCTAATACTGCTACTATATACAAGAATATAACTACTCTAATACTGCTCCCTATGTTTAAGAATATAACTACTATAATACTGCCCCCTATGTACAAGAATATAACTACTATAATACTGCCCCCTATGTATAAGAATATAACTACTATAATACTGCTCCTATGTACAAGAATATATCTACTATAATACTGCTCCTATGTACAGGAATATAACTACTATAATACTGCTCCTATGTACAAGAATATATCTACTATAATACTGCCCCTATGTACAGGAATATAACTACTATAATACTGCCCCCTATGTACAAGAATATAACTACTATAATACTGCCCCCTATGTACAAGAATATAACTACTATAACACTGCCCCCTATGTACAAGAATATAACTACTATAATACTGCCCCCTATGTACAAGAATATAACTACTATAATACTGCTCCTATGTACAAGAATATAACTACTATTACTGCTCCTATGTACAAGAATATAACTACTATAATACTGCTCCTATGTACAAGAATATAACTACTATAATACTGCTCCTATGTACAAGAATATAACTACTATAATACTGCACCCTATGTACAAGAATATAACTACTATAATACTGCTCCCTATGTACAAGAATATAACTACTATAATACTGCCCCCTATGTACAAGAATATAACTACTATAATACTGTCCATATATACAAGAATATAACTACTATAATACTGCCCCCTATGTACAAGAATATAACTACTATAATACTGCTCCCTATGTACAAGAATATAACTACTATAATACTGCTCCCTATGTACAAGAATATAACTACTATAATACTGCCCCCTATGTACAAGAATATAACTACTATAATACTGCCCCCTATGTACAAGAATAACTACTATAACACTGCCCCCTATGTACAAGAATATAACTACTATAATACTGCTCCCTATGTACAAGAATATAACTACTATAATACTGCCCCCTATGTACAAGAATATAACTACTATAATACTGTCCCTATGTACAAGAATGTAACTACTATAATACTGCCCCCTATGTACAAGAATATAACTACTATAATACTGCTCCTATGTACAAGAATATAACTACTATAATACTGCCCCCTATATACAAGAATATAACTACTATAATACTGCCCCCTATGTACAAGAATATAACTACTATAATACTGCTCCTATGTACAAGAATATAACTACTATAATACTGCTCCTATGTACAAGAATATAACTACTATAATACTGCCCCTATGTACAAGAATATAACTACTATAATACTGCTCCTATGTACAAGAATATAACTACTATAATACTGCCCCTATGTATAAGAATATAACTACTATAATACTGCTCCTATGTACAAGAATATAACTACTATAATACTGCCCCATATGTACAAGAATATAACTACTATAATACTGCTCCCTATATACAAGAATAGAACTACTATAATACTGCCCCCATGTACAAGAATATAACTACTATAATACTGCTCCCTATGTACAAGAATATAACTACTATAATAGTGCCCCTATGTACAAGAATATAACTACTATAATACTGCTCCCTATGTAGAAGAATATAACTACTATAATACTGCTCCTATGTACAAGAATATACCTACTATAATACTGACCCTATATTCAAGAATATAACTACTATAATACTGCCCCCTATGTACAAGAATATACCTACTATAATACTGACCCTATATTCAAGAATATAACTACTATAATACTGCCCCCTATGTACAAGAATATAACTCCTATAATACTGCCCCCATGTACAAGAATATAACTCCTATAATACTGCTCCTATGTACAAGAATATAACTACTATAATACTGCCCTCTATGTACAAGAATATAACTACTATAATACTGCCCCTATGTACAAGAATATAAAAACTATAATACTGCCCCCTATGTACAAGAATATAACTACTATAATACTGCCCCTATGTACAAGAATATAACTACTATAATACTGCTCCCTATGTACAAGAATATAACTACTATAATACTGCCCCTATGTACAAGAATATAACTACTATAATACTGCCCCCTATGTACAAGAATATAACTACTATAATACTGCTCCTATGTACAAGAATATATCTACTATAATACTGCCTCCTATGTACAATAATATAACTACTATAATACTGCTCCTATGTACAAGAATATATCAACTATAATACTGCCCCTATGTACAAGAATATAACTACTATAATACTGCCCCTATGTACAAGAATATATCTACTATAATACTGCCCCTATGTACAAGAATATAACTACTATAATACTGCTCCTATGTTAAAGAATATAACTACTCTAATACTGCTACTATATACAAGAATATAACTACTCTAATACTGCTCCCTATGTTTAAGAATATAACTACTATAATACTGCCCCCTATGTACAAGAATATAACTACTATAATACTGCCCCCTATGTATAAGAATATAACTACTATAATACTGCTCCTATGTACAAGAATATATCTACTATAATACTGCTCCTATGCACAGGAATATAACTACTATAATACTGCTCCTATGTACAAGAATATATCTACTATAATACTGCCCCTATGTACAGGAATATAACTACTATAATACTGCCCCTATGTACAAGAATATAACTACTATAACACTGCCCCCTATGTACAAGAATATAACTACTATAACACTTCCCCCTATGTACAAGAATATAACTACTATAATACTGCCCCCTATGTACAAGAATATAACTACTATAATACTGCCCCCTAAGTACAAGAATATACCTACTATAATACTGCTCCCTATGTACAAGAATATAACTACTATAATACTGCTCCTATGTACAAGAATATAACTACTATAATACTGCTTCCTATGTAGAAGAATATAACTACTATAATACTGCCCCTATATTCAAGAATATAACTACTATAATACTGCCCCCTATGTAGAAGAATATAACTACTATAATACTGCCCCTATGTACAAGAATATAACTACTATAATACTGCCCCCTATGTACAAAAATATAACTACTATAATACTGCCCCCTATGTACAAGAATATAACTACTATAATACTGCTCCCTATGTACAAGAATATAACTACTATAATACTGTCCCCTATGTAGAAGAATATAACTACTATAATACTGCCACCCTATATACAAGAATATAACTACTATAATACTACCCCTATATACAAGAATATAACTACTATAATACTGCCCCCTATGTACAAGAATATAACTACTATAATACTGCCCCTATATACAAGAATATAACTACTATAATACTGCCCCCTATGTACAAGAATATAACTACTATTATACTGCTCCTATGTACAAGAATATAACTACTATAATACAGCCCCTATGTACAAGAATATAACTACTATAATACTGCTCCCTATGTACAAGAATATAACTCCTATAATACTGCCCCCTATGTACAAGAATATAACTCCTATAATACTGCTCCCTATGTACAAGAATATAACTCCTATAATACTGCCCCCTATGTACAAGAATATAACTCCTATAATACTGCCCCCTAAGTACAAGAATATAACTACTATAATACTGCTCCCTATGTGCAAGAATATAACTACTATAATACTGCCCCCTAAGTACAAGAATATAACTACTATAATACTGCTCCCTATGTACAAGAATATAACTACTATAATACTGCTCCCTATGTACAAGAATATAACTACTATAATACTGCCCCTATATTCAAGAATATAACTACTATAATACTGCCCCCTATGTAGAAGAATATAACTACTATAATACTGCCCCCTATGTACAAGAATATAACTACTATAATACTGCCCCCTATGTACAAGAATATAACTACTATAATACTGCTCCCTATGTACAAGAATAAAACTACTATAATACTGTCCCCTATGTAGAAGAATATAACTACTATAATACTGCCCCCCTATGTACAAGAATATAACTACTATAATACTACCCCTATATACAAGAATATAACTACTATAATACTGCCCCCTATGTACAAGAATATAACTACTATAATACTGCCCCTATATACAAGAATATAACTACTATAATACTGCCCCCTATGTACAAGAATATAACTACTATAATACTGCTCCTATGTACAAGAATATAACTACTATAATACAGCCCCTATGTACAAGAATATAACTACTATAATACTGCTCCCTATGTACAAGAATATAACTACTATAATACTGCCCCCCTATGTACAAGAATAATAATAATAATAATAATAATAATAATAATAGTTTATTTTTATAGCGCCAACATATTCCGCAGCACTTTACAAATTTTAGGGGGGACTTATACAGACAATACAGAATAAGCATATCTCATATCGAACGGAGTGAGGGCCCTGCTCGCGAGCTTACAGTCTATGAGGAAGTGGGGGAGACACAAAAGGTAAAAGGTACATATATTGTATAATGCAGCCTTGATATACTGAATAGGATAAATAATACATGGACTGGTCGCCAGCCAGTATGTGTGCAGTCCTGACAGAGGCTTTTATGTGCATGGTTGGTTTGAACCCGAAGTTGAAGAAGATTTTAATATGGGGGAAAGCTGGGATGGACAGTGTGTTTAGGTGATACGCCAGTCTAAAGAAATGTGTTTTTAGGGTTCGCTTGAAACTGTGGGTATTGGGAATTAATCGAACTGTCCTGGGTAGTGCATTCCAGAGAATTGGCGCAGCACGCGAGAAATCTTGGAGACGGGAGTGGGAAGTTCGGATTATGGAGGATTTTAGTTTCAAGTCATTTGCAGAACGGAGGGCACGTGTAGGGTGGTAGACTGAGACAAGGGAGGAGATGTAGGGGGGTACTGAAGCATGGAGCGCTTTGTGGGTAAGCGTGATAAGTTTAAAACGAACTCTATATTGGATGGGCAACCAATGCAATGACTGGCACAGGGAAGAGGCATCCGAGTAGCAGTTGGCGAGGAATATGATCCTGGCTGCTGCGTTCAGGACGGATTGGAGAGGGGAGAGTTTAGTAAGAGGGAGACCGATTAGTAGAGCGTTGCAATAGTCAAGACGAGAATGAATAAGAGCGACAGTAAGAGTTTTTGCCGAGTCAAAGGTGAGAAAAGTCCTGATTCTTGAGATGTTTTTGAGGTGTAGATGACATGACCGAGCGAGTGATTTGATGTGAGGAGTGAAAGAAAGATCTGAATCAAAAATGACCCCAAGACAGCGGGCTTGTAGCTGGGGAGTAATGGTTGAGCCACAAACGGAGATGGCAATATTGGCCACAGGTAGATTAATGGAGGGAGGAAAGACGAGTAGTTCAGTTTTTGACAGATTCAGTTTTAGGTAGAGGGAGGACATAATGTTAGACACAGCAGAAAGACAATCACTGGTCTTTTGTAGTAATGCAGGGGTGATGTCCGGAGCAGAGGTGTATAATTGGGTGTCATCAGCATAGAGATGGTACTGAAAACCGAATCTACTGATTGTTTGTCCAATAGGAGCGGTGTATAAGGAGAAAAGAAGGGGGCCTAGGACTGATCCTTGAGGAACCCCGACAGTAAGAGGAAGTAGGGAGGAGGAGGAGCCGGCAAAGGACACAGAGAAGGAGCGGTCAGAGAGATAAGAGGAGAACCAGGAGAGAACCGTGTCCTTGAGGCCAATAGTGCGGAGCATAGTGAGGAGGAGCTGGTGATCCACAGTGTCAAATGCTGCAGAGAGATCCAGGAGAATCAGCAGGGAGTAGTGACCATTAGATTTAGCTGTTAGTAGATCATTAGAGACTTTAGTGAGGGCAGTTTCAGTAGAATGTAAAGAGCGGAAACCAGATTGTAAAGGGTCAAGAAGAGAGTTGTCTGAGAGATAGCGGATTAGACGGGAGTGGACCAGGCGTTCCAGGAGTTTAGAGATAAAGGGAAGATTGGAAACAGGTCTGTAGTTGGCCGTGCAGTTCTGGTCGAGGGATGGTTTTTTAAGTAATGGTTGTATGCTGGCGTGTTTAAAAGAAGAGGGAAAGATACCAGATGAGAGGGAAAGGTTGAAAATTTTAGTTAGGTGAGAGGTGACAGCTGGAGCAAGGGACTGAAGGAGATGTGAGGGAATAGGGTCGCTGGTGCAGGTGGTAGGGCGAGAAGATGCAAGGAGCCTGATCACTTCATCTTCCGTGACTGGTTCGAAGTCAGAAAATGAGCAAGATACAATGTGGCGGGGGGGAGCATGCATAACATTTGGGGATTGGGAGAAAATTTCCTGTCGGATATGGTCAATTTTTTCTTTGAAATAGTTAGCCAGATCGTCAGCGCTGAGGTCGGTGGTCGGGGCCTGTGCTGTTTGATTGAGGAGAGAATGAAACGTGTCAAAGAGTCGTTTAGGATTATTGGAAAGTGAGATGATGAGGTTGTTAAAGTAGGTTTGTTTGGAGAGGTGAAGGGCAGAGTTATATGTTTTCAGCATAAATTTATAGTGGAGGAAATCTTCGGGCAGATTTGATTTTCTCCACAGCCGTTCAGCGCACCTGGAGTACCTCTGGAGAAGACGTGTTTGAGGCGTGTGCCAGGGTTGTCGCCGTCTATGCCGAATTGTTCTTTGTGTAGGAGGTGCGGCTTCATCCAGGGCGCATAGCATTATTTTGTTATAATGCTTCAATGCAGATTCAGGACATGAGAGGGAGGAGATTGGGGCCAATGATGATTGCAACCTTTTTATAAATTTCTGGGTGTTAATGGCGCGTAAATTTCTATAAGTGTGGACGGTGGGAGTGTCTTGAGTAGAGTCACAGTTCTTGACAGAGAATGAAAGAAGATTATGGTCAGAGAGTGGAAGGGGAGAGTTAGTAAAGTCATGTACTGAGCAAAGCCGGGAGAAGATCAGGTCCAATGTGTTCCCATCCTCATGTGTAGGAGAATTAGCAAGCTGTGAAAGGCCGAAGGAGGAGGTTAATGATAAAAGATGCGTGGCAGATGGGGAAAGAGGATCGCCAATTGGGATGTTAAAGTCTCCCATGATTATCGTGGGGATGTCGCAGGATAGAAAATTTGTAAGCCAGGCAGCAAAGTGATCCAGGAATTGACGGGGGGGACCTGGGGGGCGATAGACAACCGCCACTCGCAGGGAGAAGGGCCGGTAGAGTCTGACTGTGTGGGCCTCAAAGGATGGGAAGATAAGGGAGGGTACAGGGGGGATAACCTGAAAAGTACATTTTGTTGAAAGAAGCAGACCAACACCTCCACCTGATCTGTTGTCAGGTCGCGGGGTATGAGAGAAATGTAGGCCACCATAGGAGAGAGCTGCAGCGGCGGTGGTGTCCGACTGCTGGATCCAGGTTTCAGTGAGAGCCAGAAGGTTGAGGGAATTAGAGAGGAAAAAGTCATGGATGTAAGAGAGTTTATTACAAGCTGAGCGTGCATTCCAAAGGGCACAGTTGAATGAGACAGAAGATATGCAGGGAATATTAATGAGATTAGCAGGGTTACTGAATGTAACAGGGAAAGAGTTAGTGTTATTATTACTGGAGGGTCCTGGGTTGGGAGAAATATCACCTGCGACTAATAGAAGGAAGATACAGAGAGTGAGCAGATGATTGAGTGATTTGTGAGAGCGTTTCCTGCGTTGTATGGTGGGAATGAATGGATCTGCGTGGTATAACATTGTGAAGAGAGCATGACAACTGTACATAGGAGAAGAGAGGAGTGAGGGATTAATATGGATGAAGTGTGCCGCATTTGTGGGAGAACGGTGAATGTGGATGATTGTAGCAACCAGAGTATAAATGGCACAGATACAAATGGTGAATACTGTTTGCCAAAAAGATGACCTGGAAGCAAGTTTGTTTAATTGTCTTACCTGTCTCCTGCCCTGTCCAACTGCCATTTTCTAACTGCCAGGGCACTTTGCTAAATTATGGCACTTCGATAAAGTATGCATAAATGCTATATGCATAAATGCCCCCGCATAAATGCCTCCCCTTAACTAAGTCTCAATATATAGGGACGTATCTGCTTAGATCTGCACAGATTTAACTCATTAACAATCAATCACTAGCTTAAAAGACAACAGGAGACCATAAAGTGCAGGGAAAAAAAAAAAAAAAAAAAAAAACAGACTAGTAAACTCGGCATGGATCATAAACTCTTAAAGTAAGTGTGAATAACTACTATAATACGGCCCCTATGTACAAGAATATAACTACTATAATACTGCCCCCTATGTACAAGAATATAACTCCTATAATACTGCTCCCTATGTACAAGAATATAACTACTATAATACTGCTCCTATGTACAAGAATATAACTACTATAATACTGCTCCTATGTACAAGAATATAACTACTATAATACTGCTGTTATGCACACGCCCGGGCTAAGCGGCGTGTGCGTGTGATTGGTAGTGATTCCACTGGACCATGAACCGGAGAGTGCCTGGAGGGGCGTAACTAAGTATCTGGCCGATCCGACCAAGATGGCACGACGGCATACGACGCCAGTGCACCAGGGAGAAACCGGGCAGAGGGACCAGGTGCTACTCCAGGTCAAACTCCGGACACGGGGGTTGACCCACACAGGGATTACTGGAACAGGCTGGTAGGCTGGCACACAGACTGGTGGGTATAGGCAGGCACGACTGGTATGCAGGCAGGCGGGTAAGCAGGCAGGGGGGTACAGGCAAGCACAGCTAGAGTGCAGACAGGGAGGCACTAGCAGGTAGGAACACAGGCGGGATAGGACCCAGTACACACTGGGACTCAGGAACATTACAGGCAGAGGGGTACAGGCAGGGCAGGACAGGACTGCCGGAGCAGCGGGCAGAAGCAGGGCAGGACAGGACTGCCGGAGCAGCGGGCAGAAGCAGGGCAGGACAGGACTGCCGGAGCAGCGGGCAGAAGCAGGGCAGGACAGGACTGCCGGAGCAGCGGGCAGAAGCAGGGCAGGAGCGGAGCAAGGCTGCCGGAGCAGAACGGACAGGACTCTGTTCACACGGAACAGACAGGAAGGGAAAGGCAGAGCCAGATACCCACAGGGTACTTGCAGTGAAGTAGCGAGGGGACCACAAACTCACAAACGGGAGTACAGAGACAACAAGCAGGAGTTAGGTACGAGTTCAGACTCTGCAGAAAAAGGAAGGGAACGGACATAGAGGCAAAACAGGTAAAGGATAGGAGAGAGTTCAGACTGGAACTGAGTGTACGGAGGAGACCGACACTGCAGCGGGATACAGGAGCGGGTCTGGGAATACTGCCCCCAGAGAGGCGGGACGAACAGGCAAGGAGCGTGTTCAGACAGGACAGACAAGATACAGGAGCGGGTCTAGGTAATCGGCCCCTAGAAGGCGGGAGGAACAGGCTAGGAGCGTGTTCAGACAGGACAGACAAGAGAACACAGAAAGGACTCAGTTCAGACACGGGAACTAATACCGCAAAGCAGGAGACATACAGGACTCAGTTCAGACACGGGAGCTGATACCGCAAAGCAGGAGACATACAGGACTCAGTTCAGACACGGGAACTAATACCGCAGAGCAGGAGACATACAGGACTCAGTTCAGACAGGCCTGGAAATACAGCCTCCAGGAAAGGCAGACAAGGAAACAAAGAACGGGACCTGGCACCTTCAGAGTGCAAGCACACACTGAAGGAAACACTATGCTCAGGCAGGGATAGAAGGGAGCTGCTGAGCTATATACCAAGTGACAGACAGCAATAGGCTGAGGACGCACAAGGGGCGTGACCCACAGCAGGTACAAAAAGCAGGAAGTGATCGGGCGCCGCCCTTAAGCAGCAGAAACAGACACAAACAGACAGCATGGAGGGAAGCCAGAGAGACATTCTGGACAGGAGATCAAGTGCGCTCTCTTGCACAGTGGGAGATGGACCACCATGCAAGGACGCCGCCAGGTATGTTACAGTACCTCCCCCCTTACGCCCCCTCTTCTTCAGGCCTGCCAGAATCTTCCGCAGGGAATTCGAGGACCAGTCGTTCACTGGGTTGGAGGGGGACAGAGACTTGAGAGTAATCTCTGCTTCGAGGTACATCTTGTCAAGCTCACAGAAAGAAATAGACGGGTTATCAGGTACATAATGAGGAAAAGTCACTGTCTCCTTGTTATCTGGTGGTATCCCGGAGGATTCAGGAAACAACTGGAGGTCCTCCGCCGGGTCAGAAGAGTGCAGAGGCTCAGAGAAAACAACTGCTTCAGAGTACACTAGGTCGGACTCACTGGAGGAAGCAGGCGAGGTATCGGGTACCGAGTATAGGAAAGTCTCTGTCCATTCACCACCAGGTGGCACCCCGAAGGGTTCTGGAGACAGCTGGCGGTCCTCCGCCTGGTCAGAGGGGTGTAGAGACTCACGGGTAACCTCTGCTTCAGAGTACACTAGGTCGGACTCACTGGACGAAGCAAGCGAGGTATCAGATCCAGGATATAGGAAAGTCTCTGTCCATTCACCACCAGGTGGCACCCCGAAGGATTTTGAACACAACTGGAGGTCCTCCGCCTGGTCGGAGGGGTGTAGAGACTCGGGAGTAACCTCTGCTTCGGAGTACACTAGGTTGGACTCACTGGACGAAGCGAGCGAGGTATCAGGTACAGAGTATAGGAGAGTCTCTGTCCTTTCGCTACCAGGTAGCACCCCGAAGGGTTCAGGAGACAACTGGAGATCCTCCGCCTGGTCGGAGGGGTGTAGAGACTCGGAGGTAACTACCACTTTGGGGTACCCATTGTCAGGCTCACAGGACGAAGCGGACAAAGTATTGAGTACCGGGTGTAGAGAAGTCTCTCTCCATTTGTCATCGAGTGGTATCCCGGAGGATTCAGGAGGCAACAGGGGATCCTCCGCCAGGTAGTAGAGGTGCACAGACTCAGAGGTAACCACAGCTTTGGAGCATCCTTGGACATGCACACCGGTTAAAGAGAGAGAAGCATCTGATGCCGGGTGCAGGAAGTTCTCCTGTGTGGAGTCTGGATGGGCAGAAGTCTCTTCGGGCAGGAGAACTGGTGCACTACCCACGCACACTACCCATTGGGGTTTCTCCGGGATACAGGGAGATGAAGCTTCAGTAGGGACTTCAAGGTTGGGGTCAGGAGGTCTCAGGGAGGACAGACCCTGGCGTGACGGCTTGCCTCTAAGTCTAGCACGTCTGGACTGCCTCTTGAGGTTGAGAGAAGTATTCCGGAAAGCATAGTCACCCTGTGAGGATTCTGGGTGGGCAGTAGTCTCATTGGGCTGGAGGACTATTGCGCTACCCACACACATTACCCATCGGGGCAGCTCCGGGATATTGGGAGGTGAAGCTTCAGCAGGAGCCTCCGGGTTAGGATCATCGAAGACCATTAGAAAGGCCACCAGGAAGGCCATTAGGTCCAGGAGGATCGGATCCTGTGTTTCATATAGGGGGTTGATCCATTCCAAGGCATCACCCGCCAGGTAAGACATCATAAAGGCCACTTTAGCCCAATCGGAAGGAAAATAGAGAGGGTAGGCCTTAAAGTGTAGCATGCATTGCTCCACAAATGCACGACACTGTCTTGGATCCCCATAGTAACGTGGCGGATCCGCAGGAACGAGAGCTGATAGATCCATCTGGACGGTGCGTAATTTCGCCTGGAACTCAGCTAAGAGAAAAAAAATTTATTTATTTATTTTAATGCATATATTCGCTGGAAAACTTCTCAGAGAGCGAAGGCCGTGGGGCTCAACGGGAACCATGGCCTGAGCATGCTGTTATGCACACGCCCGGGCTAAGCGGCGTGTGCGTGTGATTGGTAGTGATTCCACTGGACCATGAACCGGAGAGTGCCTGGAGGGGCGTAACTAAGTATCTGGCCGATCCGACCAAGATGGCACGACGGCATACGACGCCAGTGCACCAGGGAGAAACCGGGCAGAGGGACCAGGTGCTACTCCAGGTCAAACTCCGGACACGGGGGTTGACCCACACAGGGATTACTGGAACAGGCTGGTAGGCTGGCACACAGACTGGTGGGTATAGGCAGGCACGACTGGTATGCAGGCAGGCGGGTAAGCAGGCAGGGGGGTACAGGCAAGCACAGCTAGAGTGCAGACAGGGAGGCACTAGCAGGTAGGAACACAGGCGGGATAGGACCCAGTACACACTGGGACTCAGGAACATTACAGGCAGAGGGGTACAGGCAGGGCAGGACAGGACTGCCGGAGCAGCGGGCAGAAGCAGGGCAGGACAGGACTGCCGGAGCAGCGGGCAGAAGCAGGGCAGGACAGGACTGCCGGAGCAGCGGGCAGAAGCAGGGCAGGACAGGACTGCCGGAGCAGCGGGCAGAAGCAGGGCAGGAGCGGAGCAAGGCTGCCGGAGCAGAACGGACAGGACTCTGTTCACACGGAACAGACAGGAAGGGAAAGGCAGAGCCAGATACCCACAGGGTACTTGCAGTGAAGTAGCGAGGGGACCACAAACTCACAAACGGGAGTACAGAGACAACAAGCAGGAGTTAGGTACGAGTTCAGACTCTGCAGAAAAAGGAAGGGAACGGACATAGAGGCAAAACAGGTAAAGGATAGGAGAGAGTTCAGACTGGAACTGAGTGTACGGAGGAGACCGACACTGCAGCGGGATACAGGAGCGGGTCTGGGAATACTGCCCCCAGAGAGGCGGGACGAACAGGCAAGGAGCGTGTTCAGACAGGACAGACAAGATACAGGAGCGGGTCTAGGTAATCGGCCCCTAGAAGGCGGGAGGAACAGGCTAGGAGCGTGTTCAGACAGGACAGACAAGAGAACACAGAAAGGACTCAGTTCAGACACGGGAACTAATACCGCAAAGCAGGAGACATACAGGACTCAGTTCAGACACGGGAGCTGATACCGCAAAGCAGGAGACATACAGGACTCAGTTCAGACACGGGAACTAATACCGCAGAGCAGGAGACATACAGGACTCAGTTCAGACAGGCCTGGAAATACAGCCTCCAGGAAAGGCAGACAAGGAAACAAAGAACGGGACCTGGCACCTTCAGAGTGCAAGCACACACTGAAGGAAACACTATGCTCAGGCAGGGATAGAAGGGAGCTGCTGAGCTATATACCAAGTGACAGACAGCAATAGGCTGAGGACGCACAAGGGGCGTGACCCACAGCAGGTACAAAAAGCAGGAAGTGATCGGGCGCCGCCCTTAAGCAGCAGAAACAGACACAAACAGACAGCATGGAGGGAAGCCAGAGAGACATTCTGGACAGGAGATCAAGTGCGCCCTCTTGCACAGTGGGAGATGGACCACAATGCAAGGACGCCGCCAGGTATGTTACAACTGCTCCTATGTACAAGAATATAACTACTATAATACTGCCCCCTAAGTACAAGAATATAACTACTATAATACTGCTCCCTATGTACAAGAATATAACTACTATAATACTGCTCCTATGTACAAGAATATAACTACTATAATACTGCCCCCTATGTACAAGAATATAACTACTATAATACTGCTCCCTATGTACAAGAATATAACTACTATAATACTGCTCCTATGTACAAGAATATAACTACTATAATACTGCCCCCTATGTACAAGAATATAACTACTATAATATTGCTCCTATGTACAGGAATATAACTATTATAATACTGCTCCCTATGTACAAGAATATAACTACTATAATACTGCTCCTATGTACAAGAATATAACTACTATAATACTGCTCCTATGTACAAGAATATAACTCCTATAATACTGCCCCTATATAGAAGAATATAACTCCTATAATACTGCCCCCTATGTACAAGAATATAACTCCTATAATACTGCCCCCTATGTACAAGAATATAACTCCTATAATACTGCTCCCTATGTACAAGAATATAACTACTATAATACTGCTCCTATGTACAAGAATATAACTACTATAATACTGCTCCCTATGTACAAGAATATAACTACTATAATACTGCTCCTATGTACAAGAATATAACTACTATAATACTGCCCCCTAAGTACAAGAATATAACTACTATAATACTGCCCCCTAAGTACAAGAATATACCTACTATAATACTGCTCCCTATGTACAAGAATATAACTACTATAATACTGCTCCTATGTACAAGAATATAACTACTATAATACTGCTTCCTATGTAGAAGAATATAACTACTATAATACTGCCCCTATATTCAAGAATATAACTACTATAATACTGCCCCCTATGTAGAAGAATATAACTACTATAATACTGCCCCTATGTACAAGAATATAACTACTATAATACTGCCCCCTATGTACAAAAATATAACTACTATAATACTGCCCCCTATGTACAAGAATATAACTACTATAATACTGCTCCCTATGTACAAGAATATAACTACTATAATACTGTCCCCTATGTAGAAGAATATAACTACTATAATACTACCCCTATATACAAGAATATAACTACTATAATACTGCCCCCTATGTACAAGAATATAACTACTATAATACTGCCCCTATATACAAGAATATAACTACTATAATACTGCCCCCTATGTACAAGAATATAACTACTATTATACTGCTCCTATGTACAAGAATATAACTACTATAATACAGCCCCTATGTACAAGAATATAACTACTATAATACTGCTCCCTATGTACAAGAATATAACTCCTATAATACTGCTCCCTATGTACAAGAATATAACTCCTATAATACTGCCCCCTATGTACAAGAATATAACTCCTATAATACTGCCCCCTAAGTACAAGAATATAACTACTATAATACTGCTCCCTATGTACAAGAATATAACTACTATAATACTGCCCCTATATTCAAGAATATAACTACTATAATACTGCCCCCCATGTAGAAGAATATAACTACTATAATACTGCCCCCTATGTACAAGAATATAAC
Source organism: Phyllobates terribilis (assembly GCF_046119375.1). Classification (NCBI taxonomy): domain Eukaryota; kingdom Metazoa; phylum Chordata; class Amphibia; order Anura; family Dendrobatidae; genus Phyllobates; species Phyllobates terribilis. Next base: position 12,060,794 of record NW_027362774.1, read on the forward strand.
TACTATAATACTGCCCCCTATGTACAAGAATATAACTACTATAATACTGCTCCCTATGTACAAGAATAAAACTACTATAATACTGTCCCCTATGTAGAAGAATATAACTACTATAATACTGCCCCCCTATGTACAAGAATATAACTACTATAATACTACCCCTATATACAAGAATATAACTACTATAATACTGCCCCCCTATGTACAAGAATATAACTACTATAATACTGCCCCTATATACAAGAATATAACTACTATAATACTGCCCCCTATGTACAAGAATATAACTACTATAATACTGCTCCTATGTACAAGAATATAACTACTATAATACAGCCCCTATGTACAAGAATATAACTACTATAATACTGCTCCCTATGTACAAGAATATAACTACTATAATACTGCCCCCCTATGTACAAGAATATAACTACTATAATACGGCCCCTATGTACAAGAATATAACTACTATAATACTGCCCCCTATGTACAAGAATATAACTCCTATAATACTGCTCCCTATGTACAAGAATATAACTACTATAATACTGCTCCTATGTACAAGAATATAACTACTATAATACTGCTCCTATGTACAAGAATATAACTACTATAATACTGCTCCTATGTACAAGAATATAACTACTATAATACTGCCCCCTAAGTACAAGAATATAACTACTATAATACTGCTCCCTATGTACAAGAATATAACTACTATAATACTGCTCCTATGTACAAGAATATAACTACTATAATACTGCCCCCTATGTACAAGAATATAACTACTATAATATTGCTCCTATGTACAGGAATATAACTATTATAATACTGCTCCCTATGTACAAGAATATAACTACTATAATACTGCTCCTATGTACAAGAATATAACTACTATAATACTGCTCCTATGTACAAGAATATAACTACTATAATACTGCCCCCTATGTACAAGAATATAACTACTATAATACTGGTCCATATGTACAAGAATATAACTACTATAATACTGCTCCTATGTACAAGAATATAACTACTATAATACTGCCCCCTATGTACAAGAATATAACTACTATAATACTGCCCACTATGTACAAGAATATAACTACTATAATACTGCTCCCTATGTACAAGAATATAACTACTATAATACTGCCCCCTATGTAGAAGAATATAACTACTATAATACTGCCCCTATGTACAAGAATATAACTAATATAATACTACCCCTATATACAAGAATATAACTACTATAATACTGCCCCCTATATACAAGAATATAACTACTATAATACTGCTCCTATGTACACGAGTATAACTACTATAATACTGCCCCCTATATACAAGAATATAACTACTGTAATACTGCTCCTATGTACAAGAATATAACTACTATAATACTGCCCCTATATACAAGAATATAACTACTATAATACTGCCCCCTATGTACAAGAATATAACTACTATAATACTGCTCCTATGTACAAGAATATAACTACTATTATACTACCCCTATGTACAAGAATATAACTACTATAATACTGCTCCCTATGTACAAGAATATAACTACTATAATACTGCTCCCTATGTACAAGAATATAACTACTATAATACTGCCCCCCTATGTACAAGAATATAACTACTATAATACTGCCCCTATATACAAGAATATAACTACTATAATACTGCTCCCTATGTACAAGAATATAACTCCTATAATACTGCTCCCTATGTACAAGAATATAACTACTATAATACTGCTCAAATGTACAAGAATATAACTACTATAATACTGCTCCCTATATACAAGAATATAACTACTATAATACTGCTCCTATGTACAAGAATATAACTACCATAATACTGCCCCCTAAGTACAAGAATATAACTACTATAATACTGCTCCCTATGTACAAGAATATAACTACTATAATACTGCTCCTATGTACAAGAATATAACTACTATAATACTGCTCCCTATGTACAAGAATATAACTACTATAATACTGCCCCCTATGTACAAGAATATAACTACTATAATACTGCTCCCTATGTACAAGAATATAACTACTATAATACTGCTCCTATGTACAAGAATATAACTACTATAATACTGCCCCCTATGTACAAGAATATAACTACTATAATACTGCCCCTATGTACAAGAATATAACTACTATAATACTGCTCCTATGTACAAGAATATAACTACTATAATACTGCCCCTATGTACAAGAATATAACTACTATAATACTGCTCCCTATGTACAAGAATATAACTACTATAATATTGCTCCTATGTACAAGAATATAACTACTATAATACTGCTCCCTATGTACAAGAATATAACTACTATAATACTGCCCCTTATGTACAAGAATATAACTACTATAATACTGCTCCTATGTACAAGAATATAACTACTATAATACTGCCCTTATGTACAAGAATATAACTACTATAATACTGCCCCTATGTACAAGAATATAACTACTATAATACTGCCCCTATGTACAAGAATATAACCACTATAATACTGCTCCTATGTACAAGAATATAACTACTATAATACTGCTCCCTATGTACAAGAATATATCTACTATAATACTGCTCCTATGTACAAGAATATAACTAATATAATACTGCCCCCTATGTACAAGAATATAACTACTATAATACAGCCCCTATGTACAAGAATATAACTACTATAATACTGCCCCCTATGTACAAGAATATAACTACTATAATACTGCCCCCTATGTACAGGAATATAACTACTATAGTACTGCTCCCTATGTACAAGAATATAACTACTATAATACTGCCCCTATGTACAAGAATATAACTACTATAATACGGCCCCTATGTACAAGAATATAACTACTATAATACTGCCCCCTATGTACAAGAATATAACTCCTATAATACTGCTCCCTATGTATAAGAATATAACTACTATAATACTGCTCCTATGTACAAGAATATAACTACTATAATACTGCTCCTATGTACAAGAATATAACTACTATAATACTGCTCCTATGTACAAGAATATAACTACTATAATACTGCCCCCTAAGTACAAGAATATAACTACTATAATACTGCTCCCTATGTACAAGAATATAACTACTATAATACTGCTCCTATGTACAAGAATATAACTACTATAATACTGCCCCCTATGTACAAGAATATAACTACTATAATATTGCTCCTATGTACAGGAATATAACTATTATAATACTGCTCCCTATGTACAAGAATATAACTACTATAATACTGCTCCTATGTACAAGAATATAACTACTATAATAATGCTCCTATGTACAAGAATATAACTACTATAATACTGCCCCCTATGTACAAGAATATAACTACTATAATACTGCCCCCTATGTAGAAGAATATAACTACTATAATACTGCCCCCCTATGTACAAGAATATAACTACTATAATACTACCCCTATATACAAGAATATAACTACTATAATACTGCCCCCTATATACAAGAATATAACTACTATAATACTGCTCCTATGTACAAGAGTATAACTACTATAATACTGCCCCCTATATACAAGAATATAACTACTGTAATACTGCTCCTATGTACAAGAATATAACTACTATAATACTGCCCCTATATACAAGAATATAACTACTATAATACTGCCCCCTATGTACAAGAATATAACTACTATAATACTGCTCCTATGTACAAGAATATAACTACTATTATACTGCCCCTATGTACAAGAATATAACTACTATAATACTGCTCCCTATGTACAAGAATATAACTACTATAATACTGCCCCCTATGTACAAGAATATAACTACTATAATACTGCCCCTATATACAAGAATATAACTACTATAATAATGCTCCCTATGTACAAGAATATAACTCCTATAATACTGCTCCCTATGTACAAGAATATAACTACTATAATACTGCTCCTATGTACAAGAATATAACTACTATAATACTGCTCCCTATATACAAGAATATAACTACTATAATACTGCTCCTATGTACAAGAATATAACTACCATAATACTGCCCCCGAAGTACAAGAATATAACTACTATAATACTGCTCCTATGTACAAGAATATAACTACTATAATACTGCTCCCTATGTACAAGAATATAACTACTATAATACTGCCCCCTATGTACAAGAATATAACTACTATAATACTGCTCCCTATGTACAAGAATATAACTACTATAATACTGCTACTATGTACAAGAATATAACTACTATAATACTGCCCCCTATGTACAAGAATATAACTACTATAATACTGCTCCTATGTACAGGAATATAACTATTATAATACTGCCCCTATGTACAAGAATATAACTACTATAATACTGCTCCTATGTACAAGAATATAACTACTATAATACTGCCCCTATGTACAAGAATATAACTACTATAATACTGCTCCCTATGTACAAGAATATAACTACTATAATATTGCTCCTATGTACAAGAATATAACTACTATAATACTGCCCCCTATGTACAAGAATATAACTACTATAATACTGCCCCCTATGTAGAAGAATATAACTACTATAATACTGCCCCCCTATGTACAAGAATATAACTACTATAATACTACCCCTATATACAAGAATATAACTACTATAATACTGCTCCTATGTACAAGAATATAACTACTATTATACTGCCCCTATGTACAAGAATATAACTACTATAATACTGCTCCCTATGTACAAGAATATAACTACTATAATACTGCCCCCCTATGTACAAGAATATAACTACTATAATACTGCCCCTATATACAAGAATATAACTACTATAATAATGCTCCCTATGTACAAGAATATAACTCCTATAATACTGCTCCCTATGTACAAGAATATAACTACTATAATACTGCTCCTATGTACAAGAATATAACTACTATAATACTGCTCCCTATATACAAGAATATAACTACTATAATACTGCTCCTATGTACAAGAATATAACTACCATAATACTGCCCCCGAAGTACAAGAATATAACTACTATAATACTGCTCCTATGTACAAGAATATAACTACTATAATACTGCTCCCTATGTACAAGAATATAACTACTATAATACTGCCCCCTATGTACAAGAATATAACTACTATAATACTGCTACTATGTACAAGAATATAACTACTATAATACTGCCCCCTATGTACAAGAATATAACTACTATAATACTGCTCCTATGTACAGGAATATAACTACTATAATACTGCTCCTTATGTACAAGAATATAACTACTATAATACTGCTCCTATGTACAAGAATATAACTACTATAATACTGCCCCTATGTACAAGAATATAACTACTATAATACTGCCCCTATGTACAAGAATATAACTACTATAATACTGCCCCTATGTACAAGAATATAACCACTATAATACTGCTCCTATGTACAAGAATATTACTATAATACTGCCCCCTATGTACAAGAATATAACTACTATAATACTGCCCCCTATGTACAAGAATATAACTACTATAATACTGCCCCCTATGTACAAGAATATAACTACTATAATACTGCCCCCTATGTACAGGAATATAACTACTATAGTACTGCTCCCTATGTACAAGAATATAACTACTATAATACTGCCCCTATGTACAGGAATATAACTACTATAATACTGCCCCTATGTACAAGAATATATCTACTACAGTATTGCCCCTATGTACAAGAATATAACTACTATAATACTGCCTCTATGTACAAGAATATAACTACTATAATACTGCTCCTATGTACAAGAATATAACTACTATAATACTGCCCCCTATGTACAAGAATATAACTACTATAATACTGCCCCCTATGTACAAGAATATAACTACTATAATACTGCCTCCTTTGTACAAGAATATAACTACTATAATACTGCCCCCTATGTACAAGAATATAACTACTATAATACTGCTCCTATGTACAAGAATATAACTACTATAATACTGCTCCTATGTACAAGAATATAACTACTATAATACTGCCCCTATGTACAAGAATATAACTACTATAATACTGCTCCCTATGTACAAGAATATAACTACTATAATACTGCCCCCTATGTGCAAGAATATAACTACTATAATACTGCTCCCTATGTACAAGAATATAACTACTATAATACTGCCCCCTATGTACAAGAATATAACTACTATAATACTGCTCCTATGTACAGGAATATAACTATTATAATACTGCCCCAATGTACAAGAATAGAACTACTATAATACTGCTCCTATGTACAAGAATATAACTACTATAATACTGCCCCTATGTACAAGAATATAACTACTATAATACTGCTCCCTATGTACAAGAATATAACTACTATAATATTGCTCCTATGTACAAGAATATAACTACTATAATACTGCTCCCTATGTACAAGAATATAACCACTATAATACTGCACCTATGTACAAGAATATAACTACTATAATACTGCTCCTATGTACAAGAATATAACTACTATAATACTGCTCCTATGTACAAGAATATAACTACTATAATACTACTCCTATGTACAAGAATATAACTACTATAATACTGCTCCTATGTACAAGAATATAACTACTATAATACTGCTCCTATGTACAAGAATATAGCTACTATAATACTGCTCCTATGTACAAGAATATAACTACTATAATACTGCTCCTATGTACAAGAATATAACTACTATAATACTGCTCCTATGTACAAGAATATAACTACTATAATACTGCTCCTATGTACAAGAATATAACATCTATAATACTGGCCCTATGTACAAGAATATAACATCTATAATACTGGCCCTATGTACAAGAATATAACTACTATAATACTGCCCCTATGTACAAGAATATAACTACTATAATACTGCCCCTATGTACAAGAATATAACTACTATAATACTGCTCCTATATACAAGAATATAACTACTATAATACTGCCCTCTATATACAAGACTATAACTACTATAATACTGCTCCTATGTACAGGAATATAACTACTATAATACAGCCCCCTATGTATAAGAATATAACTACTATAATACTGCCCCGTTTATACAAGAATATAACTACTATAATACTGCCCCTATGTAGAGGAATATAACTACTATAATACAGCCCCCTATGTGCAAGAATATAACTACTATAATACTGCCTCCTATGTACAATAATATAACTACTATAATACTGCTCCCTATGTACAAGAATATAACTACTATAATACTGCCCCATATGTACAAGAATATAACTACTATAATACTGCCCCCTATGTACAAGAATATAACTACAAGAATACTGCCCCCTATGTACAAGAATATAACTACTATAATACTGCCCCTATGTACAGGAATATAACTACTATAATACTGCTCCTATGTACAGGAATATAACTACTATAATACTGTCCCTATGTACAGGAATATAACTACTATAATACTGCCCCCTGTGTACAAGAATATAACTACTATAATACTGCCCCCTATGTACAGGAATATAACTACTATAATACTGCCCCTATGTACAGGAATATAACTACTATAATACTGCCCCCTGTGTAGAAGAATATAACTACTATAACACTGTCCCTATGTACAAGAATATAACTACTATAATACTGCCCCCTATGTACAAGAATATAACTACTATAATACTGCCCCTATGTACAAGAATATAACTACTATAATACTGCCCCTATGTACAAGAATATAACTACTGTAACATACCTGGCGGCGTCCTTGCATGGTGGTCCATCTCCCACTGTGCAAGAGCGCGCACTTGGTCTCCAGTCCAGAATGTCTCTCTGGCTTCCCTCCATGCTGTCTGTTTGTGTCTGTTTCTGCTGCTTAAGGGCGGCGCCCGATCACTTCCTGCTTTTTGTACCTGCTGTGGGTCACACCCCTTGTGCGTCCTCAGCCTATTGCTGTCTGTCACCTGGTGTATAGCTCAGCTGCTCCCATCTATTCCTGCCTGAGCATAGTGTTTCATTCAGTGTGTGCTTGCACTCTGAAGGTGCCAGGTCCCGTTCTTTGTCTCCTGCCTTGCGGTATCAGTTCCCGTGTCTGAACTGAGTCCTGTCTTTGTCTCCTGCCTTGCGGTATCAGTTCCTGTGTCTGAACTGAGTCCTGTCTGTGTACTCTTGCCTGCTGCCTCTCCTGGAGGCTGTATTTCCAGGCCTGTCTGAACACGCTCCTAGCCTGTTCCTCCCGCCTTCTAGGGGCCGATTACCTAGACCCGCTCCTGTATCTTGTCTGTCCTGTCTGAACACGCTCCTTGCCTGTTCGTCCCGCCTCTCTGTGGGCCGTATTCCCAGACCCGCTCCTGTATCCCGCTGCAGTGTCGGTCTCCTCCGTACACTCAGTTCCAATCTGAACTCTCTCCTATCCTTTACCTGTTTTGCCTCTATGTCCGTTCCCTTCCTTTTTCTGCAGAGTCTGAACTCGTACCTAACTCCTGCTTGTTGTCTCTGTACTCCCGTTTGTGAGTTTGTGGTCCACTCGCTACTTCACTGCAAGTACCCTGTGGGTATCTGGCTCTGCATTTCTCTTCCTGTCTGTTCCGTGTGAACAGAGCCCTGTCCCCTCTGCTCTGCCTTGTTTGTCGCTCCGGCGGTTTCCGCTCTGCTCCTGCCTTCTTAGCCGCTCTGCGGTTTCCGCTCTGCTCCTGCCTTGTTTACCGCTCTGCGGTTTCCGCTCCGCTCCTGCTTAGCTTGCCGCTCTTGCGGTTTCTGCTCTGCTCTTGCCTTGCTTGCCACTCCTGCGGTTTCTGCTCTGCTCCTGCCTTGTTTGCCGCTCTGCGGTTTCCGCTCTGCTCCTGCCTCATTTACCGCTCTGCGGTCTCCGTCCTGCTCCTGCCTTGTTTACCGCTCTGCGGTTTCCGCTCTGCTCCTGCTTAGCTTGGCGCTCTTGCGGTTTCCACTCTGCTCTTGCCTTGCTTGCCGCTCCTGCGGTTTCTGCTCTGCATCTGCTCGCTGCTCCGGCAGTCCTGTCCTGCTCTGCTTCTGCTCGCTGCTCCGGCAGTCCTGTCCTGCTCTGCTTCTGCTCGCTGCTCCGGCAGCCCCGTCCTGCTCTGCATCTGCTCGCTGCTCCGGCAGTCCTGTCCTGCTCTGCTTGTGCTCGCTGCTCCGGCAGTCCCGTCCTGCTCTGCTCTTGCCCACCGCTTCGGGCGTTCCCTCTCTGCTGTGTTTGGCTACCGCATCTGCGGTTCTTTTTCTGTGACCCAGTCTGTACTGGGTCTTGTCCTCTCTGTGCTCCAGCCCGTCCTTTCGGCCAGTACATCCCCGCCTGCATACTCGCCTGTATCCACCCGTCTGCATACCTGCCGTGTTCGCTTATATCCACCAGTCTGTGCCAGCCTAACCTGCCTGTTCCAGCAATCCTAGTGTGGGTCAACCCCCGTGTCCGGAGTTTGACCTGGAGTAGCACCTGGTCCCTCTGCCCGGTTTCTCCCTGGTGCACTGGCGTCGTATGCCGTCGTGCCACCTTGGTCGGATTGGCCAGATACTTAGTCACGCCCCTCCAGGCACTCTCCAGTTCATGGTCCAGTGGAACCACTACTCCCGCACACGCCAGTCAGTCCAGGCGTGTGCATAACAACTACTATAATACTGCCCCTATGTACATGAATATAACTACTATAATACTGTCCCCTATGTACAAGAATATAACTACTATAATACTGCCCCCTATGTACAAGAATATAACTACTATAATACTGCCCCTATGTACAAGAATATAACTACTATAATACTGCCTCTATGTACAAGAATATAACTACTATAATACTGCTCCTATGTACAAGAATATAACTACTATAATACTGCCCCTATGTACAAGAATAGAACTACTATAATACTGCTCCTATGTACAAGAATATAACTACTATAATACTGCCCCCTATGTACAAGAATATATCTACTATAATACTGCCCCCCTATGTACAAGAATATAACTACTATAATACTCCTCCTATGGACAAGAATATAACTACTATAATACTCCTCCTATGGACAAGAATATAACTACTATAATACTGCTCCCTATGTGCAAGAATATAACTACTATAATACTGCCCCCTATGTACAAGAATATAACTACTATAACACTGCCCCCTATGTACAAGAATATAACTACTATAATACTGCCTCCTATGTACAAGAATATAACTACTATAATACTGCTCCCTATGTGCAAGAATATAACTACTATAATACTGCCCCCTATGTACAAGAATATAACTACTATTATACTGCCCCCTATATGGAGGACTATGGACGGCTGTGATGTAGGGCGGTACCCTGGACTGACCCTATAAGGCCCCTGCGCTCGTCTCCCTTGTTCCTGTGAATATTTCATTACTTTCCTCCCTCTCAGCAGTCACTCGGTGGCGGTGACCTGCGCAGCCCGCGGGAACGTCAATAACATAAGGGGTAAATATTGATAAGCTGCAGCACGGAGAAGCTCCCGGACCCCCGAGCAGGTGATATCATAGTGAACGCTGCGGGCCCTTTATTAGTCAGGGGGGTTTCACCTTATAGAGGGGGCAGCAGTCTGGTTTTATAATAATCTTCTGTTTAAAGGGCAACAAAGAAACGTTATCGTCTGATAATGATCGGCATCCAGGTAGAAACGAGAGCAGTTGCACCCGGACCCCCGGACTCCCGTGCGGCACACGATAACAGTATTCATTCTGGGATCATTCCTTCAGAACGTAAGAAAGCGAGACGTAATGTAATCAGACACGAGGAAGATGAATTCTCTCCGGGGCGATAATCCCATTTGGGCTATCTGCGAGTCAGAGATCGGTCTGTCGCCCCCCCCATATCTCCTATTTCTTATTATCGGGGGTGGGGGAGGGGCTGCGGATCATTAATAAACTCTGGAAGAGCAGAGACCGATGATCGAAACATTCCACCATAGTCTCTAGTCACAGCCAAAGCTGCATTCAAAATAGAATCAATGAAGCAGGACAGAAGACACTGAACCTAGCAGCAAACCAGGTCCGAAATCTGAGGTCGTGAGAAAATTCGATGCAGCTTTGGCTGTGGTTGGAGTATGGGATAGAATGCGAGTGACGTAACAATTATGTAACTGATTGGTTACAAAGCAATGGCTGCACTTTGGTGTCAGTTTACACTGTCGTTCTTGCATTGTATTCATTAAGAAAGACATGCAGCATCCGGGGCTGGAAGGTTTTGGTGCCGTCATTAGGATGTTTCCCCCCCGAGACCCCTCCGGTCACCCCCCGACTCGGCGTCTTCCCTTTCATCCTTGCTGAAGATTCAGATCAAATTAAGTTTTGATTTCTGTAAATGAGGCAGAATTAACCCCGTCAGGAGCAGCAGTCGCTCCTTCTGTCAAAACCTGGGCAGGAAATTCCTTTTAATACGACTATTTTACTTGCTCTGTCGCCATGGGCAACAGAAAGTGCCAATTTGCGATCAGCGGGTACTTAAAGCTCATTATTTCTATGTCTCCCGCAGGCGGCGAGCAGAGCTTTATGGGAATAAACAGGAGAGAACAGAGGCTTCACCCCGCCGAGGGGCGACGTGTCCTGAGACCCCCGCACTCACTGCGGCTCTTAAAGGAGACAGGAGAGCGGCTGTGGGGGGTCCAGATGTCCATCCATGATGGAAAGAAACCCAGCGGCTTCAAGATAAGAGGCCGAGACATCAGAAGGAAAGCATTGAAAAAGGGGGCACAGTGATTTCTGCCACACACAGGGACCCCTCCGCGCCGGCGTCCGCCACACACACGGACCCCTCCGCGCCGGCGTCCGCCACACACACGGACCCCTCCGCGCCGGCGTCCGCCACACACACGGACCCCTCCGCGCCGGCGTCCGCCACACACACGGACCCCTCCGCGCCGGCGTCCGCCACACACACGGACCCCTCCGCGCCGGCGTCCGCCACACACACGGACCCCTCCGCGCCGGCGTCCGCCACACACACGGACCCCTCCGCGCCGGCGTCCGCCACACACACGGACCCCTCCGCGCCGGCGTCCGCCACACACACGGACCCCTCCGCGCCGGCGTCCGCCACACACACGGACCCCTCCGCGCCGGCGTCCGCCACACACACGGACCCCTCCGCGCCGGCGTCCGCCACACACACGGACCCCTCCGCGCCGGCGTCCGCCACACACACGGACCCCTCCGCGCCGGCGTCCGCCACACACACGGACCCCTCCGCGCCGGCGTCCGCCACACACACGGACCCCTCCGCGCCGGCGTCCGCCACACACACGGACCCCTCCGCGCCGGCGTCCGCCACACACACGGACCCCTCCGTATCGGTCCTAGCCTTGTAGATGATTACATCTGGGGGTCTGCCATATCCCGCTAAGTAGTCACCGATCAGGCGGGTGCTGATACAATGACCGTGGCAGTCTCCCCGTGTTCCTATCTCCCCGTGTTCCCGTCTCCCCGTGTTCCCGTCTCCCCGTGTTCCTATCTCCCCGTGTTCCCGTCTCCCCGTGTTCCCGTCTCCCCGTGTTCCCGTCTCCCCGTGTTCCCGTCTCCCCGTGTTCCCGTCTCCCCGTGTTCCCGTCTCCCCGTGTTCCCGTCTCCCCGTGTTCCCGTCTCCCCGTGTTCCCGTCTCCCCGTGTTCCCGTCTCCCCGTGTTCCCGTCTCCCCGTGTTCCCGTCTCCCCGTGTTCCCGTCTCCCCGTGTTCCCGTCTCCCCGTGTTCCCGTCTCCCCGTGTTCTGCACGTCAGCAGGTTCAGAGCAGAAAACGCCGGTGCAGCACAAAACAGAACATGGCTGGCTCTGCTCCACCGGCCGCGCACACGGGACATTGATTGCTGCTGTAAAATCTAATGTTTGTAATGAAGCTGCCAGCGGGATCCCGAAACGGAAATGATGGGAACATGATTTCTATGATTAACTTGTACCGGCGTGATGTTCCCACGTCACCCGGGGATCGCAGCGAGCGACAACATCTACCGCCGAACGCACCGAACTGCCGCGGCCAGCAGAGCCTGGAGGGCAACATAACGGGCCACACTGGACACGGATGGCGCGGTCTGACCCAGATCTGGCCCCATCACAAAGATTGGGGGCAATCATATTGCTCAATACTCGGGGCCCCCACTGATACTGAGAATGTAGGGGGCCACAGAACTGATTTAGGGCCTGGTCACCCCCATGGAGCAGCGCTCCGGAGACCCCCTGTGCAGGGAAATGCAGAGGGCTGAGATACAGCACCAAATCAGAGAGGGAGCCCCACTATTCACAGGGTCGGTGGGGGGCTCAGGGGTCAGACCCCAAAAAAGTGACTGCATTATCATCACTATAAGATGGAAATAGTGCGCAGCACACATCACACCATCCTACTATAACGGTAGGGGGGAAACACACAGCTCGGAGAGAGGGTCACAGCATGTATGTGTAGGGTTTATCTATAGTCTGTATTGTGTGCGCATGGTGTGTGTGTATAGTGTGTGTGCATGGTGTGTGTGTGTATAGTGTGTGTGTGTGTAGTGTGTGTGTAGTGTGTGTACAGTGTGCGCATAGTGTGTGTGCATAGTGTGTGCGCATGGTGTGTGTGCGCATGGTGTGTGTGCGTAGTGTGTGTGCATAGTGTGTGTGCATAGTGTGTGTGCATAGTGTGTGTGCATAGTGTGTGTGCATAGTGTGTGTGCATAGTGTGTGTGCATAGTGTGTGTGCATAGTGTGTGTGCATAGTGTGTGTGCATAGTGTGTGTGCATAGTGTGTGTGCATAGTGTGTGTGCATAGTGTGTGTGCATAGTGTGTGTGCATAGTGTGTGTGCATAGTGTGTGTGCATAGTGTGTGTGCATAGTGTGTGTGCATAGTGTGTGTGCATAGTGTGTGTGCATAGTGTGTGTGCATAGTGTGTGTGCATAGTGTGTGTGCATAGTGTGTGTGCATAGTGTGTGTGCATGGTGTGTGTGTGCATGGTGTGTGTGCATGGTGTGTGTGTGCATGGTGTGTGTGTGCATGGTGTGTGTGTGTAGTGTGTGTACAGTGTGTGCATAGTGTGTGTGCATAGTGTGTGTGCATAGTGTGTGTGCATAGTGTGTGTGCATAGTGTGTGTGCATAGTGTGTGTGCATAGTGTGTGTGCATAGTGTGTGTGCATGTATATATATGTATAGATAGATAGATAGATATAGTGTGATTATATATATAGGGGGTGTGATCAGCTTTAGCGTCCTCGGTCCTCGCTGCGTCCCACCTGCGGTGAAGTCCCCGGTGAGGTCGATGAAGGCGTGGGAATGGGGCGCACACATGGGCCGCGTCGTACTCAGGTTTGCCGTCATTGTCAGGTTCCTGTAAAATAGGAGAAATGTGTGATGAGTTTCGGCTCTCGCCTCCTCCGGGGTCTCGGCTCGCTGTCACTGAACTGCTGACAACCCGTCCTGTAGTATCACCTCACTCAGCCGGGGCTCGGTTACATCCGTGCCCCCCACCCAGCACAAGTGTGCAACAACGCATCAGCTCTGGGTCCCGGATATTTAGCTGTCTAGACTGGATACAACTGTAACAAACCCTCAGCTTACAGGAGCGTCGCTGAGCGCTACACCGAGCCTCGCACTATTCTGCCTCCTGCGCCAATGTGTGAGTATAATGGGGCATCAGGAGGCGTATAACGGATACAGCTCCATCTGTGGGGGTCCCACACCGAACATAAAGACTGTGGGCACCTGACCCCATATACAAGGGCGGCCATCACTCATCATACAGGATCCTCATCAGCCGGGTGATGGCGGCTCGCCGCAGCGCTCGCTGTCAGGGCGTCAGAGGTTTCCATCCTTCAGATCTGATCGACTCCTCACATCTAAATCACCAAAGTGTTACCGAGAAGAACAGCAGCTCCGGGGAAATATGGACGACGAGCGGCGTGTGTGAGCGGAGCACCGGAGGGGGTGTATACAGTATATACCAGCTGTCACAGGGGCAGAACCTCACTGCAGAGCACCACCGAACGTAAGGAGATCTGCCGGAAATGATTATGGGGGACAAGAGGCGTCCAGTCCTCCCCGTATCACAACTGCATGTACACAGTGACTGCACCAGCAGAATACTGAGTGCAGCTCTGGAGTATAATGCAGGAGGTAACTCAGGATCAGTAATGTAATGTATGTACACAGTGACTGCACCAGTAGAATAGTGAGTGCAGCTCTGGAGTATAATACAGGAGGTAACTCAGGATCAGTAATGTAATGTATGTACACAGTGACTGCACCAGCAGAATAGTGAGTGCAGCTCTGGAGTATAATACAGGATGTAACTCAGGATCAGTAATGTAATGTATGTACACAGTGACTGCAACAGCAGAATAGTGAGTGCAGCTCTTGAGTATAACACAGGATCAGTAATGTATGTACACAGTGACTGCACCAGCAGAATAATGAGTGCAGCTCTGGAGTATAATACAGGAGGTAACTCAGGATCAGTAATGTAATGTATGTACACAGTGACTGCAACAGCAGAATAATGAGTGCAGCTCTGGAGTATAACACAGGATCAGTAATGTATGTATACAGTGACTGCACAAGCAGAATAGTGAGTGCAGCTCTGGAGTATAATACAGGATGTAACTCAGGATCAGTAATGTAATGTATGTACACAGTGACTGCAACAGCAGAATAGTGAGTGCAGCTCTGGAGTATAATACAGGAGGTAACTCAGGATCAGTAATGTAATCTTTGTACACAGTGACTGCACCAGCAGAATAGTGAGTGCAGCTCTGGAGGATAATACAGGATGTAACTCAGGATCAGTAATGTAATGTATGTACACAGTGACTGCACCAGCAGAATAGTGAGTGCAGCTCTTGAGTATAATACAGGATGTAACTCAGGATCAGTAATGTAATGTATGTACACAGTGACTGCAACAGCAGAATAGTGAGTGCAGCTCTGGAGTATAATACAGGAGGTAACTCAGGATCAGTAATGTAATGTATGTACACAGTGCCTGCACCAGCAGAATAGTGCGTGCAGCTCTGGAGTATAATACAGGATGTAACTCAGGATCAGTAATGTAATGTATGTACACAGTGACTGCACCAACAGAATAGTGAGTGCAGCTCTGGAGTATAATACAGGAGGTAACTCAGGATCAGTAATGTAATGTATGTATACAGTGACTGCACCAGCAGAATAGTGAGTGCAGCTCTGGAGTATAATACAGGAGGTAACTCAGGATCAGTAATGTAATGTATGTACACAGTGACTGCACCAGCAGAATAGTGAGTGCAGCTCTGGAGTATAATACAGGATGTAACTCAGGATCAGTAATGTAATGTATGTACACAGTGACTGCACCAGCAGAATAGTGAGTGCAGCTCTGGAGTATAATACAGGAGGTAACTCAGGATCAGTAATGTAATGTATGTACACAGTGACTGAACCAGCAGAATAGTGAGCGCAGCTCTGGAGTATAATACAGGATGTAACTCAGGATCAGTAATGTAATGTATGTACACAGTGACTGCACCAGCAGAATAGTGAGTTCAGCTCTGGGGTATAATACAGGATCAGTACTGTACATAATTCCATTAGTCACTCGGTGATTGGACGTGTCTATCTTATGTAATGGTGGACACCCCAGTATCGGTGCCAGCCCCCGCTGCACTAATACGCCGGCCACTCTTACCCGCCATATATGATTAGAGGCGTCTGGCTTCCAGAGGGGACACCGAAGACATCAGGGATCAGATCTCCATTAAAGCTGCAGGAAGGAAGAGATAAATATAGAATTAGACTTACCGGTAATTCGGTTTCTAATAACCCCCCACAACAGCACACAGGAGGATGTAACCCCATCCTAATAGGGACAGGAAATACGAAGAGGTTTAAATAGCCCCCCGCCACATCCTCCCTCCAGTGTTATTACAAAGGACCACGAGACTATAGATGCTTCACATTAAGTCTTATTTCTACTGATCCGGCAGTCGTAGAAGCAATAAGCGAGGGGGAGGGAATGACCCGTGCTGTCGTGGGGGGTTATTAGAAACCGAATTACCGGTAAGTCTAACTCTATTTTCTCTAATAACCCCCCACGACTCACACAGGAGGTATACCAAAGATATACTAGGGATGGACAGTAGCCTGAAGGACCTTCTGCAGATCTGTGCGATGGATGCCCCGGCTTCTTCAGCCCAGGAGACAGATATCGCCCTTGAAGAATGGGCCTTGAGCTTTGGTGGAGGAGGTAGATCCTGGATCTGGTAAGCCTCCGTCATCGCCCTCTTAATCCAGTTGGCTATTGTGGATTTTGCTGCTTTCTTTCCTCTGTTTGGACCTTGTGCATGGACACACAGGTTCTTGTCTTTCCTTCTTCTGTTTCCTGAAGACAGTGCAGTACTATTCTCCGAACGTCCAGAGTGTGGGATTCCATCATCTCTTTTTTGTCTTTTGGGTTGTCACAAAAAAGATGGAAGGATTATCTCCTGAGATCTGTGGAAATTTGACACCACCTTAGGTAGAAATGAAGGGTCAAGTTGGAAAATTAGACGATCTTCCAGGATTCTCGGGTAGGGTTCGTTGACCGAAAGGGCCTGTAGTTCACACACTCGTCTGGCTGTAGTTATTGCCACCAGGAAAGCCGTTTTCCAGGTCAGCCTGTCCAGTCTTATGGTTGATAAGGGGTCAAAGGGTGGAAGGGTTAACCCTTTCAGAACAATGTTAAAGCTCCCAGGGGGGAACCAGGTCTGTTACTCTAGGGTGGATGCGGGTGGCTGCTGTCATAAATCTTCTCACCCACTGATGTTCCCCTAGTCTTTGATCGAAGTATAAACTTAACGCCGCTACCTGGACCTTAAGAGTACTAGGTCTGAGACCTTTGTCCAGGCCTTCTTGTAAAAAGTCTAGAATCTGAGCCACATCAGCCCTATGAGGGTCTGGGCGAGTGGGTGCACACCACCTTAAAAAGGTTTTCCAGATCTTATGGTAAATGGCGTTCGTTACAGGTTTCCTGCTCTTCTGGATCTTCTTTGATGACTTTCTCGGAGAGGCCTCTTGTTTTTAATATCAGTAATTGAGAAGCCAGGCAGTTAGGTGTAGTCTCTTGGGATCCGGATGGGGAATCGGTCCCTGGAGGAGGAGATCCTTGATGGGAGGAAGGATTAGAGGGGTCTCCACACTCAGACTGGTTAACGTTCTGAACCAACTTCTTTTTGGCCAGCGAGGGGCCTCTACGATTACTCTGGTCCCTTCGGTCCTTATCTTCTGTAAGGTTTTTGAAAGGATAGGTAGTGGGGGAAAGGCATATGCTAGTTTGAACTCCCATTTGTAAGCGAATGCGTCCACGCCCAGGCAAGGGAAGCTTGGATCCAGGGAGAAATATTGAGGTACTTTCGCGTTCTGGTGTCCGGCGAAGAGATCTACGTCTGGATAGCCCCATCTCTCGACTAACATCTGGAAGACGTCTGGGTTTAGGCTCCACTCTCCTGGATGAATCTATGTTCTGCTTAAGAAGTCGGCCTGGATATTGACTGAACCTTTGATACGAAGAGCCGACAGGGATAGAAGATGTTCTTCAGCCCAGGAGAATATTCTTGCCGAGATTGCTTTTAAGCTTTCGTATCTTGTGCCCCCTTGATGATGAAGGTGGGCTACTGTGGTGAGATGGTCTGAAAATATCTGAATGTGAGATTTCTGGACCGGAGGCTCTGCTGCTCTGAGGACTTCCTCTACGGCCTTTAGTTTTCTGAAATTTGCTCACCTCTTTGGTCCATATACCCTGGAATAGCTCTTGGGAGACCATGGCTCCCCATCCCTTTTCGCTGGCATCCACCTTTATGGTTCCCAGCGGATTCTGGATCCATGGTACTCCTCTGTTCAGATTTTTTCCGTTCAGCCACCAGATTAGAGAGGTCCTTACTCGTGGTGGTATAGGGATTCTCCTGCTCAGAGACCATGGGGATCCATCCCAATTCGTAAGTATGCGGGTCTGTAATGTTCGGGTATGCGCCTGAGCCCAGGACACCATCTGAATACAGGATATCATAGACCCGAGGACCTTAATGATACTGATCTTCTGCTCCTTAGGACATTGATTTTTGCTTTTATCATGACCTGTTTTTGTTTTGGCAGGAATGATATCTGGCTATGGGAATCCAATAGTGCTCCTAGAAATGTTTTTGTCATTGAGGGAACCATATCTGATTTTTTCTGGTTCACTAACCAGCCCAGAGAAGATAGGATCTGAGTGGTCAACTGTAGATATTCTCGGAGTACTGGTACTGAGGGCCCGATTAGTAACAGGTCGTCGATGTATGGTGCTATTGAAATGTTCTGACCCCTGATATAAGCCATGACTTCTGCCATGACTTTTGTAAATATTCGCGGGGCTGGTGATATCCCGAATGGGAGAACATTGAATTGATAGTGGACTATTTGATCCCCTTGAGCCACTGCGAATCTTAGGAACCTCCTGTGAAGTGGATGTATGGGGATGTGGTAATATGCATCCTGGAGGTCGATTGTGGCCATGACATGGTCCTGTCCTATCCACAGGACCGTCGACCTGATGGATTCCATCTTGAATCGTTGGTAGTGGATATACTGATTCAGTGGCCTTAGATTGATTATAATTCGGTGTGAGCCATTTGGTTTTTTTATTAGGAAGAGTCAGGAATAATGTTCTGTGCATATCTCTCTCGTAGGAACCAGGGATATCACCCCTGAGGACAATAGGGGTGTAAGACCGGATATCAGGGTGGCCTCACGACTCAGAGGAGAGCGGTGTTAACCTTATCCTCTCTGGAGGATAGGAGGAGAAATTTATTTTTACTTCGAACTCGACAACTCTCAGGACCCATGGGTCTGAGCAGATTTCTTTCCACTGAGGGAGAAAATTCGAGATGCAGTCCCCGACTGTCCTGACGTCATGGTCTGTTTTTGACGTTGCTTTTGGGAGAGAAAAAGATTTTTGCCTCCTCTACCTTTTGGGTAGCTCCATCGTCCTGTTTTGCCTTTACCCCTATATTGAGGGGTCTGCTCTTGGGAGGGACAAAACGGCCTCTTCCTCACATTCCTAGGTTCCGGGAGGGCCTTCTTCTTGTCTGAGGCCTTCTCTAGAAGATCATCTAGGGCTGGCCCGAACATGTATTTCCCCTTAAAGGGGATGGAACACAACTTCATTTTTGATGCCACGTCACCGTTCCAGGATTTCAACCATAGGGCCCATCTTACAGCGTTTGATAGCCCGGATACTCTTGAAGCTACTCTCACGGATTCGGCAGAGGAGTCTGCTAAAGACCCCGTAGCTTTCTGTAGAAGCGGTAGGGATGCCAAGATGTCTTCTCTGGGGGTGCCTGAAACTAGGTGTTCCTCCAGTTGATCTAGCCAACGAGCCATTGATCGAGCCACGCCTGTAGAGACTGCGTTGGTGCTTAATAGTGTTGCCAAGGTCTCCCAGGATTTTCTGAGTAGTCCCTCCATTTTGCGTTCCAAGGGGTCTTTTAATTGAGAGGAATCTTCAAAGGGCAGTGTGGTTTTCTTTGCTACTCGTGCAATCTGGATATCCACTCTTGGGACTTCAGATCAGCATTCTGCCGTCTCATTGTCTACAGGAAATCTATCCCTTAACTCTGTAGGGGTATTTAATCTCTTTTCTGGAGATTCCCACTCCTCTAAGACTAAGTCCCTAATAATCTGGTGTATAGGGAACACCAATTTTTTCCTGGAACGTAGCCCCCCAAACATCTGATCCTGTGCTGTTTGGGGTACTTTTTCTTCCTCGACCTCCATATTTCTCCTTACTGCCATGAGGAGTTCCTCCAAACTATCTGATGGAAAGTAATATCTCTCTCGCTGGGAGTTATCAGGAGTTGGACTCAGTTCACCTTCCTCTCGAAGATCTTCCGAGATATACATCTCCTCTTGAGAGTCTTCCTCCCCTCCCTCTGGCCGGCTATTTTTCCTCTTTTTGGCTGCTGAGGGAGTAGATGTAGAACCCTGACTAGGTGAGGGCTTAGGGAGAGAGACCGAGGCTAAGGAGGATTTGATCTCCTGACGTACAATCCCCTTTATCTCCTCCATTAAGGAAGGTTGTTCCTGCCTGATAATCTTCTCCGTACAGTCCTTGCATAGGGGCTTTCTATGGGAGGACGATAGTTTTTTTGTACAGATGGGACATCTGCGTGACGGTTTAACTTTTTCTCCAGATGCAGGTTCCTTGTCCCCCTACAAGAGAGGGGAGGAGGGGAGCTATAATCACTATTTCCTGCATCTGGGAGATGGACTACCAGTGCCATACTTACCGGGACCGGACCGGCGCTGGGCTCTACAGATGCAGAGCGAGAAGCTTCAACAGACATGGTTTTGTCCTTCCTGTAGATGTCTTCCTGTCCAAGGCTCCTTTTATGGGAGACCGGACAAGCGCCTCCCTGTGTTTAGAGGGTTCCTCCCCCGGTGTCCAGGTGAAGATTTCTGATCACCGGCGGCATTCCGCTCTTCCCCCATAGCTTTTTGATAAAGGTTCACAGTGGAAGGCAAAGCTGCCGGAAGTGACGTCATCATCCACCGCCCGGCATCAGACGTCACTTCCGGCGCCGCGGCGGGAGCTCCACATCCTGGAGCCGGCACCGCCCGCGCATCCAGCGGGGGAGAGGGGGAGGAGATGGACCGGAGAGCTCAGAGAGGCCTCTGGTCAGAAGATCCTGCAGACCTTGCCCGAGAGCGCGGACTGCAGGAGGGGGTCCCGAATCCGGAGGAGACGGGAGCAGCACCCTGAGGAGGAGAGGTAAAGACCGCCCGATCCTCTGCTGCCCGGCTACTAGCTTTCCCCCAGTGCCTGTCGCCGGCACGGCACACCGGGGATGACCTCTTCATCCCCGATAGGGACAGGAAATAACACTGGAGGGAGGATGTGGCGGGGGGCTATTTAAACCTCTTCGTATTTCCTGTCCCTATTAGGGTGGGGTTACATCCTTCTGTGTGCTGTTGTGGGGGGGTTATTAGAGAAAACATGATATCAGGAAATCAGACAATGGGAAGTGACTGACAACTGAGCTGCTGTATACCGGGGTCCGCACGGGGCGTAGAGGGGTCACACGGGGGGGGTGATGAATTATCAGGCAGTTTGGATTACGGAGGTCACAGTTTTGGCCAGAATTCAGGTTTCAGTTTGTTTTTTTCCCCATTAAAAGAACAACCCCTTAAATAATAAAAGAGCGATATGGCCCCCGCTATAGACACGGTGCCGACTGCAGCCAGGATCAGAGCCATCTCCGATACCAGACACCGATGTCGTGAATTATCACACTTCTGTTCTGGATTATCAGATGCCAGATTAAAGGCAATCTGCTCAAGAAGCCGTAACCTTTGTATATGCAATGTCAGCCATAATAATCACAGAGTGGTGGAGGGGGTTATATATCTGGAGGCAATGGCGGACCACTTACTCCATGATGTGGGGCTCGTCAGGGTAGGTGTTGTTAAGCTGCAACTTGCGATCCGAACCTGAAAGAGAAAACATAAAAGTCCAGATGAAAGGAGACGAAGAGGAGATCCAGGGCGGCCGAGGAAAGAAGGAACATTACTAATCCGGTGATGCTCACACTGAACGCTGGGGACGATATAGATTCATACTTTGTCCTTTCAGGAAGAGTTTTCAGCAGTTTCCTAATCATCAGAGGCAGGATCCTCCGCCTCCTGTACCATGACTGATAACACCTCTGTCTATAGTAGATAACACTGGATCCACCATTCACAATAGGTGATGTCACAGCTCACCTCCTCCTCCTGTACAATGACTGATAACACCTCTATATACAGTAGAAAACACAGGATCCACCATTCACAATAGAAAATGTCACAGCTCACCTCCTCCTGTACAATGACTGATAACACCTCTATATACAGGTAGGGGATGACCAGGGCACATTTAGTGCGTGATGCTGATCCCTTCTGTCCGGGCAGCAGCAGAGGCGGCACATTCAAGGCCCTGATGGGACTGGGGAACTTACTGAGGGTTTGGTTGTTCCCCCAGTAGATGACCACGGTCAGCGGTTGGTCGCTCCCGGCCTTAGAACTGGGCACAGTGGTCAGCAGCACGTCCATCTGCGAATCTCCATTGTAATCACCGGGGACCACGCTGGTTATCACCGCGCCCTCACTCCTGGGGGAAGAGGACAAAGATCAGCGAAACCAAAGACATAACACTACCAATATCACCGCAGAGGGGCGCCCCAGCAGCGCAGAGGGGCGTCCCAGCAGAGCAGAGGGGCTCCCCAGCAGAGCAGAGGGGCTCCCCAGCAGAGCAGAGGGGCGTCCCAGCAGAGCAGAGGGGCGTCCCAGCAGAGCAGAGGGGCGTCCCAGCAGAGCAGAGGGGCTCCCCAGCAGAGCAGAGGGGCTCCCCAGCAGAGCAGAGGGGCTCCCCAGCAGAGCAGAGGGGCTCCCCAGCAGAGCAGAGGAGCTCCCCAGCAGAGCAGAGGAGCTCCCAAGCAGCGCAGAGGGGCGTCCCAGCAGCGCAGAGGAGCTCCCCAGCAGAGCAGAGGGGCGTCCCAGCAGCGCAGAGGGGCGTCCCAGCAGAGCAGAGGAGCTCCCCAGCAGAGCAGAGGGGCGTCCCAGCAGCGCAGAGGGGCGTCCCAGCAGAGCAGAGGAGCTCCCCAGCAGAGCAGAGGGGCGTCCCAGCAGAGCAGAGGGGCGTCCCAGCAGAGCAGAGGGGCGTCCCAGCAGAGCAGAGGGGCGTCCCAGCAGAGCAGAGGGGCGTCCCAGCAGCGCAGAGGGGCGTCCCAGCAGCGCAGAGGGGCGTCCCAGCAGAGCAGAGGAGCTCCCCAGCAGCGCAGAGGGGCGTCCCAGCAGCGCAGAGGGGCGTCCCAGCAGCGCAGAGGGGCGTCCCAGCAGCGCAGAGGGGCGTCCCAGCAGCGCAGAGGGGCGTCCCAGCAGCGCAGAGGGGCGTCCCAGCAGCGCAGAGGGGCGTCCCAGCAGCGCAGAGGGGCGTCCCAGCAGCGCAGAGGGGCGTCCCAGCAGCGCAGAGGGGCGTCCCAGCAGAGCAGAGGAGCTCCCCAGCAGAGCAGAGGAGCTTCCAAGCGGCGCAGAAAGGCATTCTTGGGATGAGAGGGCACTTTGTCTATACGTGTATATTATATATATCCCGCTGGGGTTGCATAAGTCCCTACCCCGACATCTGCGGCGGACACTCAGCCTCGTACTTACTCTAATGAGAGTTTGACTTTGGGGCTGAAGCACGGCGTGGACTTCAGATCGGCCAAAAAGATTCTTAACTCGTTACCTGAAATGACAAAATGACGAGAGCCAAGTGAGAGGAGCTGCAGTGTAAATCAACTTCACGAGACAGGTTTGGACAATTGGCTGCTCATTGCACACACAGACAATCAAAACAATTGCAGGAGAGACGCCTCAAGCTTCGGGATTTCCTAATCGATGCTTGAGAACAGCAGCGAGCGGACAACTAAGATTATAGAGGCTGGAGGTGACGGCGCCCCCTGCACAGCGAGGTCTCATCTACTCCTACACATGGTAAAGCTGCCCCCGGGTGGCGCTCCCTGCAGCTCCCCCTGCACATGGGAAGGGTACGTCACTGCCAGCCAAGCACATGATATCCATATGCCCCACTACATGCGGTTCTCCAGCAATACTGGGAGTTGTAGTTTCGCAGCAGTTGGAGACCACTGCAGTTACATTTCTGGTGTGATCGCCCCCCCACCTCATCACTGCAAATGGCAACAAGTTACAAGCTATCCCTGGCCAGGGTCGGACTGGGCTGGCGGGGTACCGGGAATTTCCCCGGTGGGCCCCGCCCCCTGCTGCGGCGCACGTCCCGGTGAAGCAGCTAAAGCTGCGAGTCTCCCTTCGCTGGCCGGCGTATGACGTCATCATCATGCGTCTGCTGTGAAGGAGGCGCGCAACTCAGCCGCCGGAGAAGGAGGACACCGCACGGGAGCGCACGTAAGAGGTGTGTGTGTATATGAGTGGAAGCAGAATGGGATGGGGCCTTGGCTAGACACACAAGGGGGGGGGGGTCCCTGGCTAGACACACAAGGGGGGGGGGGGTCCCTGGCTAGACACACAAGGGGGGGGGGTCCCTGGCTAGACACACAAGGGGGGCCCTGGCTAGACACACAAGGGGGGCGGCTGGCTAGACACACAATGGGGGGGGGGGGGGGCGGCTGGCTAGACACACAATGGGGGGGGGCAGGCTGGCTGGCTGGACACACAATGGGGGGGGCAGGCTGGCTGGACACACAATGGGGGGGGCAGGCTGGCTGGACACACAATGGGGGGGGCAGGCTGGCTGGACACACAATGGGGGGGGGCAGGCTGGCTGGACACACAATGGGGGGGGGCAGGCTGGCTGGACACACAATGGGGGGGGGCAGGCTGGCTGGACACACAATGGGGGGGGGCAGGCTGGCTGGACACACAATGGGGGGGGGCAGGCTGGCTGGACACACAATGGGGGGGGCAGGCTGGCTGGACACACAATGGGGGGGGGCAGGCTGGCTGGACACACAATGGGGGGGGGCAGGCTGGCTGGACACACAATGGGGGGGGGCAGGCTGGCTGGACACACAATGGGGGGGGGCAGGCTGGCTGGACACACAATGGGGGGGGGCAGGCTGGCTGGACACACAATGGGGGGGGCAGGCTGGCTGGACACACAATGGGGGGGGGCAGGCTGGCTGGACACACAATGGGGGGGGCAGGCTGGCTGGACACACAATGGGGGGGGCAGGCTGGCTGGACACACAATGGGGGGGCAGGCTGGCTGGACACACAATGGGGGGGGGCAGGCTGGCTGGACACACAATGGGGGGGCAGGCTGGCTGGACACACAATGGGGGGGGGCAGGCTGGCTGGACACACAATGGGGGGGGGCAGGCTGGCTGGACACACAATGGGGGGGGGCAGGCTGGCTGGACACACAATGGGGGGGGCAGGCTGGCTGGACACACAATGGGGGGGGGCAGGCTGGCTGGACACACAATGGGGGGGGGCAGGCTGGCTGGACACACAATGGGGGGGGCAGGCTGGCTGGACACACAATGGGGGGGGGCAGGCTGGCTGGACACACAATGGGGGGGGGCAGGCTGGCTGGACACACAATGGGGGGGGCAGGCTGGCTGGACACACAATGGGGGGGGGCAGGCTGGCTGGACACACAATGGGGGGGGGCAGGCTGGCTGGACACACAATGGGGGGGGGCAGGCTGGCTGGACACACAATGGGGGGGGGCAGGCTGGCTGGACACACAATGGGGGGGGCAGGCTGGCTGGACACACAATGGGGGGGGGCAGGCTGGCTGGACACACAATGGGGGGGCAGGCTGGCTGGACACACAATGGGGGGGCAGGCTGGCTGGACACACAATGGGGGGGCAGGCTGGCTGGACACACAATGGGGGGGCAGGCTGGCTGGACACACAATGGGGGGGCAGGCTGGCTGGACACACAATGGGGGGGCAGGCTGGCTGGACACACAATGGGGGGGCAGGCTGGCTGGACACACAATGGGGGGGCAGGCTGGCTGGACACACAATGGGGGGGCAGGCTGGCTGGACACACAATGGGGGGGCAGGCTGGCTGGACACACAATGGGGGGGCAGGCTGGCTGGACACACAATGGGGGGGCAGGCTGGCTGGACACACAATGGGGGGGCAGGCTGGCTGGACACACAATGGGGGGGCAGGCTGGCTGGACACACAATGGGGGGGCAGGCTGGCTGGACACACAATGGGGGGGCAGGCTGGCTGGACACACAATGGGGGGGCAGGCTGGCTGGACACAATGGGGGGGCAGGCTGGCTGGACACACAATGGGGGGGCAGGCTGGCTGGACACACAATGGGGGGGCAGGCTGGCTGGACACACAATGGGGGGGCAGGCTGGCTGGACACACAATGGGGGGGCAGGCTGGCTGGACACACAATGGGGGGGCAGGCTGGCTGGACACACAATGGGGGGGCAGGCTGGCTGGACACACAATGGGGGGGCAGGCTGGCTGGACACACAATGGGGGGGCAGGCTGGCTGGACACAATGGGGGGGCAGGCTGGCTGGACACAATGGGGGGGCAGGCTGGCTGGACACACAATGGGGGGGCAGGCTGGCTGGACACACAATGGGGGGGCAGGCTGGCTGGACACACAATGGGGGGGCAGGCTGGCTGGACACACAATGGGGGGGCAGGCTGGCTGGACACACAATGGGGGGGCAGGCTGGCTGGACACACAATGGGGGGGCAGGCTGGCTGGACACACAATGGGGGGGCAGGCTGGCTGGACACACAATGGGGGGGCAGGCTGGCTGGACACACAATGGGGGGGCAGGCTGGCTGGACACACAATGGGGGGGCAGGCTGGCTGGACACACAATGGGGGGGCAGGCTGGCTGGACACACAATGGGGGGGCAGGCTGGCTGGACACACAATGGGGGGGCAGGCTGGCTGGACACACAATGGGGGGGCAGGCTGGCTGGACACACAATGGGGGGGCAGGCTGGCTGGACACACAATGGGGGGGCAGGCTGGCTGGACACACAATGGGGGGGCAGGCTGGCTGGACACACAATGGGGGGGCAGGCTGGCTGGACACACAATGGGGGGGCAGGCTGGCTGGACACACAATGGGGGGGCAGGCTGGCTGGACACACAATGGGGGGGCAGGCTGGCTGGACACACAATGGGGGGGCAGGCTGGCTGGACACACAATGGGGGGGCAGGCTGGCTGGACACACAATGGGGGGGCAGGCTGGCTGGACACACAATGGGGGGGCAGGCTGGCTGGACACACAATGGGGGGGCAGGCTGGCTGGACACACAATGGGGGGGCAGGCTGGCTGGACACACAATGGGGGGGCAGGCTGGCTGGACACACAATGGGGGGGCAGGCTGGCTGGACACACAATGGGGGGGCAGGCTGGCTGGACACACAATGGGGGGGCAGGCTGGCTGGACACACAATGGGGGGGCAGGCTGGCTGGACACACAATGGGGGGGCAGGCTGGCTGGACACACAATGGGGGGGCAGGCTGGCTGGACACACAATGGGGGGGCAGGCTGGCTGGACACACAATGGGGGGGCAGGCTGGCTGGACACACAATGGGGGGGCAGGCTGGCTGGACACACAATGGGGGGGCAGGCTGGCTGGACACACAATGGGGGGGCAGGCTGGCTGGACACACAATGGGGGGGCAGGCTGGCTGGACACACAATGGGGGGGCAGGCTGGCTGGACACACAATGGGGGGGCAGGCTGGCTGGACACACAATGGGGGGGCAGGCTGGCTGGACACACAATGGGGGGGCAGGCTGGCTGGACACACAATGGGGGGGCAGGCTGGCTGGACACACAATGGGGGGGCAAGCTGGCTGGACACACAATGGGGGGGCAGGCTGGCTGGACACACAATGGGGGGGCAGGCTGGCTGGACACACAATGGGGGGGCAGGCTGGCTGGACACACAATGGGGGGGCAGGCTGGCTGGACACACAATGGGGGGGCAGGCTGGCTGGACACACAATGGGGGGGCAGGCTGGCTGGACACACAATGGGGGGGCAGGCTGGCTGGACACACAATGGGGGGGCAGGCTGGCTGGACACACAATGGGGGGGCAGGCTGGCTGGACACACAATGGGGGGGCAGGCTGGCTGGACACACAATGGGGGGGCAGGCTGGCTGGACACACAATGGGGGGGCAGGCTGGCTGGACACACAATGGGGGGGCAGGCTGGCTGGACACACAATGGGGGGGCAGGCTGGCTGGACACACAATGGGGGGGCAGGCTGGCTGGACACACAATGGGGAGGCAGGCTGGCTGGACACACAATGGGGAGGCAGGCTGGCTGGACACACAATGGGGGGGCAGGCTGGCTGGACACACAATGGGGGGGCAGGCTGGCTGGACACACAATGGGGGGGCAGGCTGGCTGGACACACAATGGGGGGGCAGGCTGGCTGGACACACAATGGGGGGGCAGGCTGGCTGGACACACAATGGGGGGCAGGCTGGCTGGACACACAATGGGGGGCAGGCTGGCTGGACACACAATGGGGGGGCAGGCTGGCTGGACACACAATGGGGGGGCAGGCTGGCTGGACACACAATGGGGGGGCAGGCTGGCTGGACACACAATGGGGGGGCAGGCTGGCTGGACACACAATGGGGGGGCAGGCTGGCTGGACACACAATGGGGGGGCAGGCTGGCTGGACACACAATGGGGGGGCAGGCTGGCTGGACACACAATGGGGGGGCAGGCTGGCTGGACACACAATGGGGGGGCAGGCTGGCTGGACACACAATGGGGGGGCAGGCTGGCTGGACACACAATGGGGGGGCAGGCTGGCTGGACACACAATGGGGGGGCAGGCTGGCTGGACACACAATGGGGGGGCAGGCTGGCTGGACACACAATGGGGGGGCAGGCTGGCTGGACACACAATGGGGGGGCAGGCTGGCTGGACACACAATGGGGGGGCAGGCTGGCTGGACACACAATGGGGGGGCAGGCTGGCTGGACACACAATGGGGGGGCAGGCTGGCTGGACACACAATGGGGGGGCAGGCTGGCTGGACACACAATGGGGGGGCAGGCTGGCTGGACACACAATGGGGGGGCAGGCTGGCTGGACACACAATGGGGGGGCAGGCTGGCTGGACACACAATGGGGGGGCAGGCTGGCTGGACACACAATGGGGGGGCAGGCTGGCTGGACACACAATGGGGGGGCAGGCTGGCTGGACACACAATGGGGGGCAGGCTGGCTGGACACACAATGGGGGGGCAGGCTGGCTGGACACACAAAGGGGGGGCAGGCTGGCTGGACACACAATGGGGGGGCAGGCTGGCTGGACACACAATGGGGGGGCAGGCTGGCTGGACACACAATGGGGGGGCAGGCTGGCTGGACACACAATGGGGGGGCAGGCTGGCTGGACACACAATGGGGGGGCAGGCTGGCTGGACACACAATGGGGGGGCAGGCTGGCTGGACACACAATGGGGGGGCAGGCTGGCTGGACACACAATGGGGGGGCAGGCTGGCTGGACACACAATGGGGGGGCAGGCTGGCTGGACACACAATGGGGGGGCAGGCTGGCTGGACACACAATGGGGGGGCAGGCTGGCTGGACACACAATGGGGGGGCAGGCTGGCTGGACACACAATGGGGGGGCAGGCTGGCTAGACACACAAGGGGGGGCAGGCTGGCTAGACACACAAGGGGGGGCAGGCTGGCTGGACACACAAGGGGGGGCAGGATGGGTATAAGGGGGGCAGGCTGGACACATGGAGGCCAGGATGGATATATGGGGGGCAGGCTGGACACATGGAGGGCTAGGACGGATATATGGGAGGGGGCAGACTGGACACATGGAGGCCAGGACAGATATACGGGGGGCAGGCTGGACACACAGAGGCCCGCATGGATATGTGAGAGGGGAGCCAGTCTGGACACATGGAGGCCAGGATGGATATGTGGGGGGGGGCAGGTTGGACACATTGAGGCCAGTATAGATATGTGGGGGGGAGGCTGGACACATGGAGGCCAGCATGGATATGTGGGGGGGGCAGGCTGGACACATGGAGGCCAGGATGGATATGTGGGGAGGGCAGGCTGGACACATGGAGGCCAGGATGGATATGTGGGGGGGGCAGGCTGGACACATGGAGGCCAGGATGGATATGTGGGGGGGGGCAGGCTGGACACATGGAGGCCAGGATGGATATGTGGGGGGGGCAGGCTGGACACATGGAGGCCAGGATGGATATGTGGGGGGGGGTTGGACACATGGAGGCCAGGATGGATATGTGGGGGGGGCGGGTTGGACACATGGAGGCCAGGATGGATATATGGGGGGGCGGGATGGAAACATGGAGGCCGGGATGGATATGTGGAGGGGGAAGGCTGGGCACATGGAGGCCAGGATGGATATGTGGAGGGGGAAGGCTGGACACATGGAGGCCAGGATGGATATCTGGGAGGGGGGGCGGGTTGGACACATGGAGGCCAGGGTGGATATGTGGGGGGGGGGAGGTTGGACACATTGAGGCCAGGATGGATATGTGTGGGGGGGTGGAGGCTGGACACATGGAGGCCGGGATGGATATGTGGAGGGGGAAGGCTGGACACATGGAGGCCGGGATGGATATGTGGGGGGGGCGGTTTGGACACATGGAGGCCAGGATGGATATGTGGAGGGGGAAGGCTGGACACATTGAGGCCGGGATGGATATGTGGGGGGGCGGCAGGTTGGACACATGGAGGCCAGCATGGATATGTGGGGGGGGGGGGAGGCTGGACACATGGGAGCTAGGATGGGTATATGGGCGGGGGCAGGCTTGATACACGTGGGCTAGGATAAAAATATGGAGCGGTCACACTGGACATATGGGGGCCAGAAGGGATATGGGTGGGAGTCAGGATGGATATATGGGGGGCTAGGACAGATATATGGGAGGGGGCAGGCTCGATACACGTGGACTAGGATAAATATATGTAGAGGCCACCCTGGACATATGGGGGCCAGAAGGGGCATAAATGGAGGGGGGGGGGGTGTCAGGATGGATATATGTAGGGGGGGTCCAGGATGGATTTATGGGGGTGCCAGGCTGGACAAGGGACTTAATTACTGTTTGGGGGCCAGATTGAGGAACATACTTTATTAGTTTATCGTGGCGAGTGGGGAACATTATTACTTCAGAGTCCAATTAGGGACATTATTACTTCTGTAATATAATAACTTTTTAGGAAACTGTAATCCACGGGATAGGACAAAAGGGGGGGTCACTGGAAGCAGGGTTGAAAAGCAATGTCTGACGTTCATTTGTTCATTTCCATAGATTTTTAATTTATTATTACTTTTGTCAGATTCAAGTTATTTCTGTGACCATTGTGGGTTTTTCTTTCATTAAACAAGGAGTACCAACAATTTTAGCCACCTGTGTATATACTATGTACAGAGCTCCTGTGTATGTCACTGGTGATCCCTGTATTACCTGTACACTATATACTATATACAGAGCTCCTGTGTATAATGTCACCGGTGATCCCTGTATTACCTGTACACTATATACAGAGCTCCTGTGTATAATGTCACCGGTGATCCCTGTATTACCTGTACACTATATACTATATACAGAGCTCCTGTGTATAATGTCACTGGTGATCACTGTATTACCTGTACATTATATACAGAGCTCCTGTGTATGTCACTGGTGATCCCTGTATTACCTGTACACTATATACAGAGCTCCTGTGTATAATGTCACCGGTGATCACTGTATTACCTGTACACTATATACAGAGCTCCTGTGTATAATGTCACCGGTGATCCCTGTATTACCTGTACACTATATACAGAGCTCCTGTGTATAATGTCACCGGTGATCCCTGTATTACCTGTACACTATATACAGAGCTCCTGTGTATAATGTCACCGGTGATCCCTGTATTACCTGTACACTATATACAGAGCTCCTGTGTATAATGTCACCGGTGATCCCTGTATTACCTGTACACTATATACTATATACAGAGCTCCTGTGTATAATGTCACTGGTGTTCACTGTATTACCTGTACACTATATACAGAGCTCCTGTGTATAATGTCACCGGTGATCACTGTATTACCTGTACACTATATACAGAGCTCCTGTGTATAATGTCACCGGTGATCACTGTATTACCTGCACACTACATACAGAGCTCCTGTGTATAATGTCACCGGTGATCACTGTATTACCTGCACACTATATACAGAGCTCCTGTGTATAATGTCACTGGTGATCCCTGTATTACCTGTACACTATATACAGAGCTCCTGTGTATAATGTCACCGGTGATCCCTGTATTACCTGTACACTATATACAGAGCTCCTGTGTATAATTTTACCGGTGATCCCTGTATTACCTGTACACTATATACTATATACAGAGCTCCTGTGTATAATGTCACCGGTGATCACTGTATTACCTGTACACTATATACAGAGCTCATGTGTATAATGTCACTGGTGGTAATAACAGTATTGCTAGTATTGTGGTTTGTATTCATGATCAGTATTGTAGTATTCGGTCACTATGTGGTGGTAATATGTGATCTGGTCATGGTGTGGCGATATTGGTCCCTTTTGTATGTGGTATTATTGGTGTTGGTATAGTGGACTGTGTTGTGTATGGCGGTCATTTGTTCTCACTGATATTAACTTGGAAAATACTTTTTTCCATTAGGCCACCGCCCCACTATCAGTATTCGGTCAGTATTTATTCTCAGGAGTGGGAGCCAAAACCAGGAATGGGTGATAAATGCAGAATTGGTGACTTGTTTCCATTATACCTTTTCTCTGATTGCTCCTCACCTGGTTTTGGCTCCCACTCCTGAGAAAATTCCAGAATAGGATATAATAGTTTTCTTCATCTTTAAAATGTTTCCAGGTTTGTAGCCACAAAGTTCTACAGGCATGTTCTCATTTATACCACTGAGCTTTTAAAGGAGCAATAAACTTAAAAAGAACTTCCAACATTTACTAAAATAATTGTGTTGGGGGACCTGCTGGAGCAAGTTTTGTGAGTAAATGTACACACTGCTTTTCCGCTTGGATTGATGTCTAGAAAATTTGTAGCTTTCTACATTACCACCTGAACTTGGATTTTAAAGGCAGTCTGTCGTGCCCATATTCAAGTTACTGGTAGTCATATGAGACTTATGTCCCATAGAAAGCATACCTTTTTAGTATAGGTTTATTCGGTCGACCATGACAGCACCACGAGAGAGGGGGTGGGAACGCCCAGTCTTTAATTTTTAAAAAAAAAAAAAAAATGGAGGGGGCTGGCGCACCTATAAATTGGGTCTGGCACCACAGCCCTGTGCTTCCCAGCTACTTCTGACCCATATTCCAAATGGAGACTGAGCAACAGCAGCCGCTGCCATCACAATCTCAGCGGCTCCTTGTGAAACCCCAGGAGAAACTGCTCCTTCGGGGCAGCGGAGGTAACCGGACCTTGGAAAGGCGTGGATCTGCAAGTAGGTCCAGTCACCATAGCTCCAGCAGGATGGATGAATCTGCAACTTTCAGGGACAATCCCCCGGCTGAGAAAGATCCTTCCTCCAAACCGGTACCAGCCATTTGAGTCGTATGGGTAAGTGGTCTTCGAGAAAGTTCACTTAATAGGGTGTCCCTTCTTGTCTATCTTTTACTAGGGGGAAGAAGTGCGTCACCAAAACTAGGCACAAGGAATGTGCATTGTGTAAAATCCTGTTAGCGGACTCATAGCCAAAAAGGCTGTGTCAGTCCTGTATCAACCAGACTCTGGCAGGCAAGACTCCTAGTTTTTCATCAGAATTAAAATCCTTGGTCAAATCCGAGATCAGCTAGGCACTCTTTAAAAAAGGAAAGGGGAATGAAGTTGCGGAATGGGAAGGTTCCCTAGTTTTGGACATCCCCTCCCCCTTCCCATCGGACTATGAAGAAGAGTCTGACAGCACTTCTTCCTCATACTTGTCCTCAGATAGTGGGGCTGGGCGACATTGTTTCCCATTAAATGAAATTGATGGTCTGGTTAAAGCAGTGCGTACGACTATGGGTATTATGGACACTAGGCCAGAGAAATCTGTCCAGGACGTCATGATTAGGGGCCTAGAACAAAGAAAAAGAAAATGTCTTTCGGTTCAGGGTCTGATACGAAGAGAGTGGGAAAGACAAGACAGAAAGGGCTTTCTCCCCTCTTCCTTTAAAAGGAAATGCTCCCTTTGAGGACTCGGCCTCATCCTCTTGGGAGAAAGCCTCAAGACTTGATGTGGCGATAACAAAAGCATCTAGGAAGTCCTTCCTTGCCTTTGATATGGGAGCCCTCAAGGGCCATTTGGACAGAAAAACTGATGATTTTAAGGGGGACCTGGGAGACATCTGCTGGAGATTTAAAGCCCGCGGTTGCAGCAACCTGTACGGCCAGGTCTCTGATATGGCTGGAACAGCTCGGGTCCCATCTGAAAGGACGCCCAGGAAAAATATATTGTCTAGCATCCTGCTCATGCAAGGAGCTGCTGCTTTCCTACCGGACACCACGGCAGATTCGGCCATGTTGGCCGCAAGATCGGCTGCCCTGTCCAATGCGGCTCATGGAGTCCAGGCGAGAATGAGACTGCTCTATTCCATGCGTGGGGAGATCATCTCTTTGGGCCTGCTCCAGATGAAATTTTGGACAAAGCAAGTGATGTGAAGAAGGGATTCCCCAATCTATCCAGGTGTACCTATAGACTATAATTTTGCGGTGGAAGGGGGGGCTGTTGGGCTACTTGCCTACCTGGACAAATATTTCAGCCAGTAACCTGGATCCTTGTTCTGATAGGTTCGGGTCTTAGGTTTGAGTTCCAGGTGATCCCTTATGAGAGATTCATCTTGACCCTGGTCCTTTCCACTGGATTTAGTGCAGAAGGCATTCCTGATGGAGGTCCCAGCGGCTGAAAAAGTGTTGGAGTTCTACTCTCCCCTCTTCCTGGTTTCTAAACCTGACTGTACCTTTAGAACTATTAACCTGAAAGCCTTAACCGCTTCCCGACCGCCCACTGTATATCAACGTCTGTGCTGCCTGGGCTCTGTGCAGCGCCGACTTTTATAAAAGGTCGGTGGTCCTG
Organism: Phyllobates terribilis; assembly: GCF_046119375.1. Taxonomy (NCBI): domain Eukaryota; kingdom Metazoa; phylum Chordata; class Amphibia; order Anura; family Dendrobatidae; genus Phyllobates; species Phyllobates terribilis. Next base: position 12,096,437 of record NW_027362774.1, read on the forward strand.
CAAGCGCTATGGGTGCAGTGCAGAGCAGTAGCTCTGACAGGGGACATCATCGGGACCTGATTAGATCAGGTCCGAATAATGTTAACCCTTAGCGGGGACGGGGCATTATCATGCATGAAATGATCTCGATGGTCCAGATGGATGGAGTGGAGGATGGCTGGTTGATGGACACCCAATGCAAACACGGCTACGGCGCTAACAAGGAGGAGGTGGAGTAATGTTTTGGGCTGGAATCATGGGGAGAGAGATTGTCGGCCCTTTTAGGATCCCTGAAGGGGTAAAGATGAACTCCATAATGTATGTTAAGTTTCTCAAACAGCACTTCCTTCCATGGTTCAAGAAGAAGAACCGTGCATTCTGCAGCAAGATCATTTTCATGCATGATAATGCCCCGTCTCATGCTGCACATAACACATCTGCATCTCTGGCTGCTATGGGCATAAAAGGGGACAAACTTATGGTGTTGCACCCATGCTCCCCTGACCTCAACCACATTGAGAACCTCTGGAGCATCATCAGGATCAGCAGGATTTGGGAATGTTTAGCTTGCAAAAAAGAAGACTGAGAGGAGACTTAATAGCTGTCTACAAATATGTCAAGGGCTGTCACATTGTAGAAGGATCATCTTTATTCTCATTTGCACAAGGAAAGACTAGAAGCAATGGGATGAAACTAAATGGGAGGAGACACAGATTAGATATTAGAAAAAACTTTTTGACAGTTAGGGTGATTAATGAGTGGAACAGGCTGCCACGAGAGGTGGCGAGTTCCCCTTCAATGGACGTCTTCAAACAGAGGCTGGACAGACATCTAAGATGATTTAGTGAATCCTGCTTTGAGCCGGGGGTTGGACCAGATGACCCAGGAGGTCCCTTCCAACTCTACCATTCTATGATTCTATGAAAAAATACTGACCAAATACTGATAGTGGGGCCGTGGCCTTAGAGATTAAATACTTGGACCAGAGCGTCAGAGATGCACTTACAGGGGTTCTCTGGTGAAAACAAGTAATCACCTCTCCACAGGATCAGTGATAATATTGATTGGTGGGGGTCTGACTGCTGGCACAGAATCGGCAGAATGTGAAGCTTTTCTCCCTATTAGACTGGAGCGGCATGTGAGATGTGACCACTGATCCAATCATTCCCACAGTGGCTGTGAGCGCTGCTCTTTTTTGGAAGCCCCCAAGAGAATGAATAGAGCTGCGGTCAGACGTCCCACCTGTCGCTGCATTTTAAAATGGGGATAAGTGTCCTGATAGGTGCGTTTTCCAATGTTCGGACCCAAAAGATCAATAAGTAATCACCTATCCTGTGTAGCCCATGAATCGGTGATAACTTGTTTTAACGTCAGTCAATGCTCCACTTTAACAGGGATAGCGGATAACAGATATGTGCATATTGCTGTAGGTGAGGCCCGGACGCCGGGCGAACGAGAGGCCCGGACGCCGGGCGCAGGAGCTGCAGATTGTTTGCCAAGAGCTGACGGCTTCGTTCTCTTCACCTCCCCAAAAACAAACAGTCCACCTCACAGGCACGGCAGGGTGTGGAGGGCACGTGGAGACCTGACATATACACCTTAAAGACATGGATACAAACTAATATAACATCCCAGGGTTAGGACTCATCGTATTGACCAAGCACGAAATAATGATAGAACTACAACTCACTACATTCACCGACAACCATCACACTAGGGGTTATGGTTCACCATCCTTGATGTAAATTCAGCACATGGAGAAACCTCTGGGAACAAGCACAGACTGGATATCACTGTAACAAACCCTCAGCTGTGAGGATTACATCCGTAAAGATATTCAGCCCCTGAATGGAAAAACATACAAGGACAAAAGCAGAGAGCTAGAAAAATGACGCATGGAAAAGTTGCAGGCTTTGGTTCACTTCTTTAAATGTCTGTGGCAATCTACACCAGCCAAAGATTTATCCCTGGGCATCGGGTGAGCACCCTCGCCGATCAGACATTGATGACCTATCCTAAGTTCGCGTTCACACGTTCAGTATTTGGTCAGTATTTCACATCAGTACTTGTAAGCCAAAACCAGGAGTGGGTGATAAATACAGAAGTGGTGATGTGTTTCTAATATACTTATCCTCTGATTGTTCCACTCCTGCTTTTGGCTTACAAATACTGATATAAAATACTGACCAAATACTGATCGTGTCAACGTGGCCTTATGACAGGTCTGTGAGCTGATATTATCAGACTGGGAAGGGCCAGATAACCATGGACCTTCCCAGTCTAATATCAGCTCACAGCTGTCTGCTTTATCTTTGCTAGTTATTAAAAATAGAGGGGACTATCTAACTCTCTCTATCTTTGCACATCTTTAACAGCAAAAAATCTTTGATTTCTATTGTGCATTCTATTCCAGTACGTGGCACATGGGTGCAACACAAATAGCACACGTTTAGTCCACACATACATAATGATAAACACAGACAGGTACCGCGGATCTCACCGTTACTGGTTTTTCCAGTACCAGAACCACCAAGATGTGTGAAGGAGGCCTTACATTACAAGGTATAGGAGAAGCTTTTTCTTAAGCTATACTGGAAAAAAATGGATGACACAGGTATAATACTGACGTGTGAAGGGGGCCTAAGAGACACAGAAGAAGTGGTACTGTGCAGTGATCATATCTAGATATTAATAAAGACACCGAGAACTACACCCAGTATACAGGACAGGAAAAGTTGTACCGAGTAAAAGTGAGATGTGGGAAAAAAAATGGAGTCAAATAAGAAGCTTTCAAAAATAGAAGCGCTAAGTTTGCATTTTGTCATTGTCAAAAAATAAAGTTGAATGAACAAAATACAAATCTATAAAGCAAAAACTTTGCTTTCAAAACAGCATCAAAGCTTCACTTCTTCTCGTCACTTGTACACAGGTTATGAAGGATCTCAGAAGAAGGTTTTGCCAAACATCTTGGGGAACTGACCCCAGATCTTCTGTGTACGAGGCTTGTGCAGATCCTTCATGTGACCCCAGACAGACGGGATGATGTGACATCAGGGCTCCAGGGCCGGATCATCACTTCCCTGAGTCCTCGTTCTTAATGATATTGGCTGGATGTTGGGGGGTCGTTGTCTGGCTGCAGAATAACTTTGGAGCCAATCAGACTCCTCCCTGATAGTGTTACATGATGGATAATTATCTGCTGGGATTTCTCAGCACTGAGGACAATTAATCCTGACCAAATCCACAGATCCATATCCTGAAAATGTAGCCACAAACCTTCCGGACCCTCCACCGCGCGCCACCGCTCCTGCGGACCCTCCACCGCGCGCCACCGCTCCTGCGGACCCTCCACCGCGCGCCACCGCTCCTGCGGACCCTCAGTATTGTGCTGCTCTCATGGACAAACTGCTTCTGTTAAGGTCTAATCTTCACATTTTCTGCACCCCGGCTCCAGTGTTTTGTACATAGTTTAGTCACTTGTCCTTGCTTACACGTGGAACGTCTGGCTGCAATTCTTCCACAAAGACAACTTGTGCCCAGACGTCTCCAGACAGTAAAGGGTGTAACTGGTCCCACTGGTCGCTGGTGAAGGTAGAGAGCGGTCGCCAAATATTGATGGGACTTATCTGTTTTGTTCCTTCACTTTGTATTTTGCTATCTGATACAAATGAACTTTCTATTTTTTAAGCTATTTAATCGTTTTAAGGTAATAAACAAATGTCAATTGCTTATTACAGATTATAAAATATTGGAATATCCCCAAAAAATTGCACAAGTCACAGGAGATGAAACCTATGTGTCCAACCAATGGAAGATCATCACCCAGATGATAAAGGACATTAGTGACGCCCGTCATGCACAGGGAAACCCGTATCACACATCTTCCAGTGCTTCCATCATGAAACCTAAAGGACATTGTCCTTTGTTGTCGTCCTTCACATCTCCGGCCTCAAGAGACCCAGGGTCCCAACCCCGGCCCCCCTCCTTCAGGCTCTCAGTACAGCACCAAACGAGATGGACTGATGGACTAGACCTTCTGTCTCCTCCCCAGGGTTGTCGATGTCAGCAAACTGCTCTTACGCATCATTCTTTACCACTCTCTACAGCGAACTATACTTTCAATTGTAATGTGACAGTCGCCGCCAGATCCGGGGTGGGGAGCGCGGGGGTCTCTGACAGTCGCCGCCAGATCAGGGGGGTGGGGAGTGCGGGGGCCTCTGACTGTCGCCGCCAGATCCGGGATGGAGAGCGCGGGGGCCTCTGACCGTCGCCGCCAGATCCGGGGTGGGGAGCGCGGGGGCCTCTGACCGTCGCCACCAGATCCGGGGTGGGGAGCGCAGGGGCCTCTGACCGTCGCCACCAGATCCGGGGTGGGGAGCGCGGGGGCCTCTGACCGTCGCCACCAGATCCGGGGTGGGGAGCGCGGGGGCCTCTGACCGTCGCCACCAGATCCGGGGTGGGGAGGGCGGGGGCCTCTGACCGTCGCCACCAGATCCGGGCGGAGTCTCTGACCGGAATCACTGATGGAACAGACCCCAGAAAGCTGCCATTAAAATGATAGTAGCCAGGTAGTGCACCTTCTGCTGTGTCGCCCTCTGGGGGTCTACGCTGGTGAATATACTGCACAGGTAATAGGAGGAATAACTTCTGATGTCTGTTTATGCTCTGACACAGTCACCAGTGTGAATGCGCACTAACACACCCCATAGATTGATAGGGGAGCCGACACTCCACACATGCGCCAATCCAATCTGGGACCTTATGGGGCGGCCATATATTAAAGGCGACACACATCAGTGTGGAATCCTCCATGGTTCGGTGCAGCTCCCACCCTGGCCCTCCGTCCGTCCTGTAACGTCTTCATCCCTGGCTCCGTCTCGCCCAAGTTCTACTTTCAGAAAGTCGTCATCCTCAGCCGCAGTTTGTTATAAAACCAAATAAAGTAAATATCCCCCCACCCTCCCCAGGTCCACCATGAGCTCTGCAGCTCTTAGGGCGACCGTGTACGCGGCAGATGCGCAGTTTGCTGATTGGCTTTTGATGTGATGTCAGCACCGCAGGCAGCGGAGGAGAATGAGTAGTGGACCCAGGGAGAGGGAGGAAGGCACTTTTTTTTATTTACTTCAGCAGTGGATGGAGATTTTCTCAAAGTGGACAATTCCTTTAAGGAGGCGGATTATAGCGCACAGGGGGCTGTGCACACACACACTGGTCCCAGGAGCTGACACTCCGCTGTCACACAGGACCGCCCGCCTCCTCTCACCTCCTCTGACGATGAACAGATCCGTCTGTTTGTCCGCGTTGAAGTCCCCGAATGCCGCCAGCCACCCCCGGGAGTCTGCGCCCAGCACGTCCCCGGTGACGTTCCTCAGGGAGGCCCGGAGCGGTAACACGGCGACGAAGAGGAGCAGCAGCAGGAGCGGGAGTCTGAGCTCCTCCATCCCGGCTGTCAGCAGCAGCGCCGTCTGTCTACAGAGCACTTCCGGGTAATGACGTCACCACGCGCCGGGACGGCGGCCTGGAAGCGGCACAACACTGTGGAGTGCGGTCATGGCTCAGGTGCTGGCGGACGTGAGCTGGAAGGTGCTGGAGCTGCGGGCCCGGTCCAGGCGCTCAGGTGCGGGCAGGAGGCGGTGCTGTGTGCGAGTGTCCCCCCTGCACCCCGGGCAGTGTGTGTGCGGGGCCCCGCATGTGGCCCCTGTGTGCTGTGCTGTGTGGGGCCCCCACTGTCGCCCCCTCCGGCCATGTCGTCCTTTGTGGCTTCTCTTTTACGGTTTTGGTCACATACATTTTTATATATCTTACATTTTGTGAGCGGTCACCCACGATAGCAACTGTCGCCATGGAAACGCAGGGTTTGCGTCTTTACCTTTCCCTAGAGTCTGTTATTACTCGAATAATCGATCCAGTGGTCACAATGCGACGTCCGGACGCCGCGTGTGACCTGACAGTGTGCGGTGTATGAGCGTCGCCCCTGGTTACGTGTCGTGTGCCCCCCGATTATCGTATGTCAAGGGACCATCACCGCGGAGCGCGGCACGTGGGGTCTGCAGCTGCCTGGAGCGTCGCGTCCATCACATAGACCGACGACCCGCGAAGTCACATCATCTACAGGATGTGGGGTCACATGATCAGGGGGCTTCGGCCCCCTTCGGGACCCCCTCGGACGATCGGGTTGACGACGGCTCGGCCCCCTCGGACGATCGGGTTGGCGACGGCTCGGCCCCCTCGGACGATCGGGTTGGCGACGGCTCGGCCTTCCCTGGGACCCCCCTTCACTTACTGCCAGCCTGAATTTTATAGGTAGAAAGAGCTGGAGACGGCGCTACACCAGCACTGATCCTTTTTCCGGATCGTTCCCGGTTCCACAGGTCGGACCCTCACCGATCGTGAAATGACGGCACATCGTATACGCCATCACCTTTTTTATAATGGAATCCATTTTCACTATTCCTAACTTGCGGCTTCCTGTCTGTTACAAAACTTCAGCTCCCAGCATGCTCTTTTGACTATAATCTGTTCGGGCATGCTGCTGGGAGTTGTAGTGTTGCAGCGATGGGAGAGCCCTGCTTCATAGAATGGTTATTGCGATCACTCAGAACATGGCGTCTTTGTGCTGTTAGGATATTTTTATTGGGTCCATCTGCTCGGACCCCCTTGTGCCACCTTCTAATAAACACTGTGGGGAATTAACTCACCTTCTTGCTCCAGTTTTCTGGCAAATAAATAGGTGCAAATTTGGACACATTTTTATTTTGCATCGTTTATTTTACACTTTTTTTTTCAATATATATATAAAAATCTGAGCGAGGCCTGGATGGACGGCCGCTTTATTTTATTTCCCGGGCGGAGCGGTTTATCGTTGGGTGCAGCCGCTGTGATATTTGGAAATGTATCAAGCACAATACAAGAGGAGTTCTCACAGTTACATGGCCCGGTTGTGTGTCTTGTATGTCGCAGAGCTGTTTTGCAGTCCTATGTAAAATCACCGGTAAGACCTGACTCTTAGCTCATTGATCCAGTGATTGTGGCTCTAGAAGTCGTCACATCGATGATCTCACAATTACTTGCAGTGGCCCCATTGTTCCCTAACCTGCACCCCTCCCCAGGATGAGCTGGGTACACACAGGGGCTGGGTCCATTGTGCTGGCTGTTTACTGACCTCGGTCACAGCGGAGTAATAAAAGGAACCTTAGATTATTAGTAGGGCCTTAAGTGCATATTTATGAAGACCAATCCGCCCCCCACCCAGCAGAACTTCATATAACTTCTGGCTCATTCAGGGGCCACAACACAGGGATTTGAGTCACCGTCCTGCTCTTGAAATATCTGGGGTGATTTCCGGCTCCTTTAAGTGTGTACCCGGCTTTACCCACGGGGGGTTGGCGCTCCGTCGCTGGTAACTATCACCCCCATCCACAGACTTCTTAGTGATCACATGGTCATTAACCAATCATGTCTTCCATTTTTAAGAAACACTCCGGAAAAAAAAAGTTAGTTCCTCAGGGGCAGAGAATGACAAACAAATAATCCGTGTGTCATGCTCCGCGCTCCTGGGGGTCTTCCATCAGGGGTGACACCATTTTATCCGGAGTGCTCCTTAAAGCCACCAATCTAACATTGAAATTGTAATGTTGGCCACAAGTATGTAGTAGACTGACTTGAGTTGGGGGGGTCCGGACTGGACCCCTTTTTTACACCATCACATTTCCCCACTCCTTAGGATGCCATATAGTGTCATGGCGCTGACAATCCCAGAACCCGTGATAAATTTTGCAGCGTTCACACTTTACGGCATCCTGACGTGAGCTGGGGTTTCTGTGTTTTGTGCACTGTATACCGTGTGTGATTAACACCTGAGTGATGTTTTTTGTTTTTCTCTCCTTCTGTCGTCTTCTTCTGCTCCTCATTTTGCGGATTTCTCTTGTAACGCAGCCGCTAACACCTTAATTTCACTGTAATTGCCCCTAACCGCTACTAACCTGTCGCCCAATTGGGTTGAGACGTCTGTGGTTGGTCCCAATGCAGTCGAGTAAAATGGCGCAGCTGGTCGACAGGACCGTATCTTTGTCGCCCTCGTTCTTGCGATCAGGTGAGTGCTGAGAATTCCTGTTTATTGCTTGTGTGATACAATGTTGCACGCGATTTATTGTGATGTCAATGATTACTGCAGCAGTTATCTGTCAGAAGGCATTTTTTGGGATTACTGTCACGATCTCTGCCCAAGGCGTCTCGTTTTCCTTGTGAATGCCGACTTATCCTGTACTGATCCTGAGTTACTTATTTATGTTACTCATATATAGCGCCATTAATTCCACAGCGCTTTACAGACATTATCAGCACTGTCCCCATTGGGGCTCACAGTCTAGATCCCCTATCAGTATGTCTGTGGAGTGTGGGAGGAAACCCACGCAAACACGGGGAGAACATACAAACTCCTTGCAGATGTTGTCCTTGATGGCGCATGTGAACCCTGGACCCCCTGCTCCCCTACATCCTGTATTATCCTCCAGAGCTGCACTCACTATTCTGCTGGTGCAGTCACTGTGTACATACATTACATTACTGATCCTGAGTTACATCCTGTATTATACTCCAGAGCTGCACTCACTATTCTGCTGGTGCAGTCACTGTGTACATACATTACATTACTGATCCTGTACTGATCCTGAGTTACATCCTGTATTATACTCCAGAGCTGCACTCACTATTCTGCTGGTGCAGTCACTGTGTACATACATTACATTACTGATCGTCAGTTACATCCTGTATTATACTCCAGAGCAGCACTCAATATTCTGCTGGTGCAGTCATTGTGTACATACATTACATTACTGATCCTGAGTTACATCCTGTATTATACTCCAGAGCTGCACTCACTATTCTGCTGGTGCAGTCACTGTGTACATACATTACATTACTGATCCTGAGTTACATCCTGTATTATACTCCAGAGCTGCACTCACCATTCTGCTGGTGCAGTCACTGTGTACATACATTACTGATCCTGAGTTACCTCCTGTATTATACTCCAGAGCTGCACTCACTATTCTGCTGGTACAGTCACTATGTACATACATTACATTACTGATCCTGAGTTACCTCCTGTATTATACTCCAGAGCTGCACTCACTATTCTGCTGCTGCAGTCACTGTGTACATACATTACATTACTGATCGTCAGTTACATCCTGTATTATACTCCAGAGCTGCACTCACTATTCTGCTGGTGCAGTCACTGTGTACATAAATTACATTACTGATCCTGAGTTACATCCTGTATTATCCTCCAGAGCTGCGCTCACTATTCTGCTAGTGCAGTCACTGTGTACATACATTACATTACTGATCCTGAGTTACATCCTGTATTATACTCCAGAGCTGCACTCACTATTCTGCTGGTACATTCACTGTGTACATACATTACATTACTGATCCTGAGTTACATCCTGTATTATACTCCAGAGCTGCACTCACTATTCTGCTGGTGCAGTCACTGTGTACATACATTACATTACTGATCCTGAGTTACATCCTGTATTATACTCCACAGCTGCGCTCACTATTCTGCTGGTGCAGTCACTGTGTACATACATTACATTACTGATCCTGAGTTACATCCTGTATTATACTCCAGAGCTGCACTCACTATTCTGCTGGTGCAGTCACTGTGTACATACATTACATTACTGATCCTGAGTTACATCCTGTATTATACTCCAGAGCTGCACTCACTATTCTGCTGGTGCAGTCACTGTGTACATGCATTACATTACTGATCCTGAGTTACATCCTGTATTATACTCCAGAGCTGCACTCACTATTCTGCTGGTGGAGTCACTGTGTACATACATTACTGATCCTGAGTTACATTGTGCATTATACTCCAGAGCTGCACTCACTATTCTGCTGGTGCAGTCACTGTGTACATACATTACATTACTGATCCTGAGTTACATCCTGTATTATACTCCAGAGCTGCACTCACTATTCTGCTGGTGCAGTCACTGTGTACATACATTACATTACTGATCCTGAGTTACATCCTGTATTATACTCCAGAGTGGCACTCACTATTCTGCTGGTGCAGTCACTGTGTACATACATTACATTACTGATCCTGAGTTACATCCTGTATTATACTCCAGAGCTGCGCTCACTATTCTGCTGTTAGTGTTGTTCTCAGTGACCTTTATCCCGGTGCTCTCCCTGATCTGTTACAGGTTCTGATTGTTCCCTGGTTGTTATATGTGACTCTGATACTTTGTTTCTTCGGTCTCCTCCTGCTCCTGGGGGTCTTCTGAGTCGTCCATGGTTGACATTATATTTGGTCGCTCTGTTTACATGTGACCCTGCGGGGTCAAGAACAGCGAAAAGATCAATATCCTAAATATAGCCCCCGATGTTAGCTGACACTACCCCCAGGCAGCCGAGGATGGGGGGTGGGCTTCTCACACATGACCGCTGCAGCCTGACCTGACTGCTCTCATCTGAGCCCCGGACCCTGCATTAGGGGCAGCACGCTGTACACCTGTGTGAGCCCCGGACCCTGCATTAGGGGCAGTGCGGTGTACACCTGTGTGAGCCCCGAACCCTGCATTAGGGGCAGCGCGCTGTACACCTGTGTGAGCCCCGGACCCTGCATTAGGGGCAGCACGCTGTACACCTGTGTGAGCCCCGGACCCTGCATTAGGGGCAGCACGCTGTACACCTGTGTGAGCCCCGGACCCTGGATTTGGGGCAGCGCGGTGTACACCTGTGTGAGCCCCGGACCCTGCATTAGGGGCAGCGCGGTGTACACTTGTGTGATCCCCGGACCCCGCATTAGGGGCAGCACGCTGTACACCTGTGTGAGCCCCGGACCCCGCATTAGGGGCAGCACGCTGTACACCTGTGTGAGCCCCGGACCCTGCATTAGGGGCAGCACGCTGTACACCTGTGTGAGCCCCGGACCCTGGATTTGGGGCAGCGCGGTGTACACCTGTGTGAGCCCCGGACCCCGCATTAGGGGCAGCGCGGTGTACACTTGTGTGAGCCCCGGACCCCGCATTAGGGGCAGCACGCTGTACACCTGTGTGAGCCCCGGACCCCGCATTAGGGGCAGCATGTTGTACACTTGTGTGTGAACCCTGGACCCCGCATTAGGGGCAGCGCGCTGTACACCTGTGTGAGCCCCGGACCCTGCATTAGGGGCAGCACGCTGTACACCTGTGTGAGCCCCTGGACCCCGCATTAGGGGCAGTGCGGTGTACACCTGTGTGAGCCCCTGGACCCCGCATTAGGGGCAGTGCGGTGTACACCTGTGTGAGCCCCGGACCCCGCGTTAGGGGCTCACACAGGTGTACACCGCACTGCCCCTAATGCGGGGTCCAGGGGCTCACACAGGTGTACACCGCACGACCCCGCATTAGGGGCAGTGCGGTGTACACCTGTGTGAGCCCCTGGACCCCGCATTAGGGGCAGTGCGGTGTACACCTGTGTGAGCCCCGGACCCCGCGTTAGGGGCAGCACGTTGTACACCTGTGTGAGCCCCGGACCCCGCGTTAGGGGCAGCACGTTGTACACCTGTGTGAGCCCCGGACCCCGCGTTAGGGGCAGCACGCTGTACACCTGTGTGAGCCCCGGACCCCGCATTAGGGGCAGCACGCTGTACACCTGTGTGAGCCCCGGACCCCGCATTAGGGGCAGCACGCTGTACACCTGTGTGAGCCCCGGACCCCGCATTAGGGGCAGCACGCTGTACACCTGTGTGAGCCCCGGACCCCGCATTAGGGGCAGCGCGGTGTATACCTGTGTGAGCCCCGTACCCCGCATTAGGGGCTGTGCGGTGTACACCTGTGTGAGCCCCGGACCCCGCATTAGGGGCTGTGCGGTGTACACCTGTGTGAGCCCCGGACCCCGCATTAGGGGCAGCGCGCTGTACACCTGTGTGAGCCCCGGACCCCGCATTAGGGGCAGCGCGGTGTACACCTGTGTGAGCCCCGGACCCTGCATTTGGGGCAGCGCGGTGTACACCTGTGTGAGCCCCGGACCCTGCATTTGGGGCAGCGCGGTGTACACCTGTGTGAGCCCCGGACCCTGCATTAGGGGCAGCGCGCTGTACACCTGTGTGAGCCCCGGACCCTGCATTAGGGGCAGCGCGCTGTACACCTGTGTGAGCCCCGGGCCCTGCGTTAGAGGCAGCGCGCTGTACACCTGTGTGAGCCCCGGACCCTGCGTTAGGGGCAGCGCGCTGTACACCTGTGTGAGCCCCGGACCCTGCATTTGGGGCAGCGCGGTGTACACCTGTGTGAGCCCCGGACCCTGCGTTAGGGGCAGCGCGGTGTACACCTGTGTGAGCCCCGGACCCTGCGTTAGGGGCAGCGCGCTGTACACCTGTGTGAGCCCCGGGCCCTGCGTTAGGGGCAGCGCGGTGTACACCTGTGTGAGCCCCGGACCCTGCGTTAGGGGCAGCGCGCTGTACACCTGTGTGAGCCCCGGGCCCTGCGTTAGGGGCAGCGCGCTGTACACCTGTGTGAGCCCCGGGCCCTGCGTTAGGGGCAGCGCGGTGTACACCTGTGTGAGCCCCGGACCCTGCGTTAGGGGCAGCGCGCTGTACACCTGTGTGAGCCCCGGACCCTGCGTTAGGGGCAGCGCGCTGTACACCTGTGTGAGCCCCGGACCCTGCATTAGGGGCAGCGCGCTGTACACCTGTGTGAGCCCCGGACCCTGCATTTGGGGCAGCGCGGTGTACACCTGTGTGAGCCCCGGACCCTGCATTAGGGGCAGCGCGGTGTACACCTGTGTGAGCGCACACCAGTGTATTCTCTAAGTATCGGCCCCTCGTACCCGGCACTTATTATTTAGTTCTGTCTCCTGAGCGTCCGGGGTCTTTTCTCCGGGGACCTGTATCCATTTCTGGGGTGAATTAATCAGGCAGGATGTTCTCTGCCGCCGGTGATCTGCAGCTTCCAGTAATTACCAGCGAGGAGCCCGCGGTCGGGTCACACGTGGCGCAAACCCCGCTGTAGGTCGGAGAGAATTTCTTGCATTTCTTTATTTTTCTCTTCTTTCTCCATAGCATAAAATATGGTAATCCTATAGTCAGGGACTTAAAGGGGAGGCACAGCTCACACCAGGTTCTTAAAGGGGTCCTCCATTTTTTTTATATATGGTGGGGAATCAAAGCTAAATATAGGCGTGTTTTCTTTCCGGGATCTCCTGCTGCAAAGAGCTTCTCTCTTTCCTGCTTTTCTCGGACAGACCATCGGTTGGAATGGCCACTGTGAGATACTTTATTTCACCTGAGGTGGCGCTGTAGGGAAATTTAATTCTGCAGGTGCGGAGTTCCAGGAGATTGGGGGGGAGAGTTTATGATTGACTTATTTTTAAATAAGTATTGCGCTCTTGATTCCCATCGAACTTCCTCTGCTGACGGAATACTGATTGGCTGCAGCGGTCGCAGCCAGTGAAGGCATCAATGACATCAGTTATTTAATGATGTCAAACTTAATCGAGAGGGAATGTGTTGATTGGCGGAAAGAGCTCATGATTGACAGAAGTGCTCGTGCTAATCCTTCTCTGCAGAATTCTGATTACAGCTCCGGACACGCATTCTTTTGAACCCTGATTTCCCCTTTTAAATCCTTTCTTGCTCTTCGTACATATAGTTCCTTATTTTAGACACTTGAGATCCCATCGTGCTTAATATTAACTGAAAACCGGAGCCCTGATAGAGGTCACGGTGTCCGGGCGAAGCCATTAATCTGTCCCGTTCTGCGGGTCGCCGTGCGGTGACATCCCCTATTAAGGCGCTCGCAGAATTTGCTTGCTCAGGAGAATGAGGGAATGTTGAGATTTCTTCGGCTCGGATTGCTGATGGGGACGCAGCGAGCGCGGCGGAGTGCACTTTACCTGTCAGCAGAGGAAGAGTCCTGCATCCATCACCCCCGGCGGCCCGCTCAGAAAAGCGGCTTTGTTTAGTCTTATATCTTCCCTTTCCTTGACAGCAAGCAGAGATGGAGCCCAATGACTTCCATGCTTTCGACACTTTTATTCCTGCCATCCGAGCCGCTGATCCAGCAAAGGAAGCCCATGCCTACAGTAAATCATTGTGGACACCCCCTTTAGTCCCTGACCATGTGCTGCAGTTCCCCTCTCCCCTTTGCTACATTGTGCACAATCCTCTTCATGTGATGATACAATGTATCATCTACAGCTGTCCCATACACCTGATGGGCGCAGTCCTCCGCCTCTTGTCTTTCGGGGTCACGTCATTTATCCCCTGCGTCCTCCATCATTTCCATACCCTCCTTCATTACGAAAGTGTCCAACGTCAAAGTATCTCCCGAAAAAAATCACAATTTATCCCAACAACAAAGCAATTATGTTCTGTAAATCCTCCGGCGGACAGGAGATGGTATCACGCCGACCGATCCGAGGGAAGTGTGAATTATATGACATTCAATTAGACCGCCGACCTCACAGCGAGGATTTTTAATCGTGCCGGTGACTGAGGCCGCGCTGTCCTGCCCGTCATCCCCCCCATCAGATCTGCTGCAACATATTATACATTCTTATGTGGTCTATGCATATTCATGGCGAGAACATCGGATTTGTAGAGATTTTATTTTATGGAAAACTCAAATTTATCTTTTTATTCTCTTTTTTCATCCATGGTGGATTATGTATCATTATATCAGGCAGAGCTCCAAATCCACAGCTTAGACAGTGGAGATTTATTAAGGCTGTTTGTTTTTTGTGGACACCACTAGGGGGAGCTCCCTGTATACAAAGATACATGATAAGATTCTGTCTGCAGCCACAACTAGAGGGAGCTCCCTGTATACAAAGATACATGATAAGATTCTGTCTGCAGCTACCACTAGGGGGAGCTCCCTGTATACAGAGATACATGATAAGATCCTGTCTGCAGCCACCACTAGGGGGAGCTCCCTGTATACGGAGATAAATGATAAGATCCTGTCTGCAGTCACCACTAGGAAAAGCTCCCTGTATACAGAGATGCATGATAAGGTCCTGTCTGCAGACACCACTAGGGGGAGCTCCCTGTATACAGAGATACATGATAAGATCCTGTCTGCAGTCACCACTAGGAAAAGCTCCCTGTATACAGAGATGCTTGATAAGGTCCTGTCTGCAGACACCACTAGGGGGAGCTCCCTGTATACAGAGATACATGATAAGATCCTGTCTGTAGCCACCACTAGGGGGAGCTCCCTGTATACAGAGATACATGATAAGATCCTGTCTGCAGTCACCACTAGGGGGAGCTCCCTGTATACAGAGATACATGATAAGATCCTGTCTGTAGCCACCACTAGGGGGAGCTCCCTGTATACAGAGATACATGATAACATCCTGTCTGCAGCCACCACTAGGGGGAGCTCCCTGTATACAGAGATACATGATAAGATTCTGTCTACAGCCACCACTAGGGGGAGCTCCCTGTATACAGAGATACATGATAAGATTCTGTCTGCAGCCACCTCTAGGGGGAGCTCCCTGTATACTGAGATACATGATAAGATCCTGTCTGCAGTCACCACTAGGGGGAGCTCCCTGTATACAGAGATACATGATAAGATCCTGTCTGCAGTCACCACTAGGGGGAGCTCCCTGTATACAGAGATACATGATAAGATCCTGTCTGCAGTCACCACTAGGGGGAGCTCCCTGTATACAGAGATACATGATAAGATCCTGTCTGCAGCCACCACTAGGGGGAGCTCCCTGTATACAGAGATACATAAGATTCTGTCAGCAGCCACCACTAGGGGGAGCTCCCTGTATACAGAGATACATGATAAGATCCTGTCTGCAGTCACCACTAGGGGGAGCTCACTGTATACAGAGATACATGATAAGATCCTGTCTGCAGTCACCACTAGGGGGAGCTCCCTGTATACAGAGATACATAAGATCCTGTCTGCAGCCACCACTAGAGGGAGCTCCCTGTATACAGAGATACATGATGAGATCCTGACTGCAGCCACCACTAGAGGGAGCTCCCTGTATACAGAGATACATGATGAGATCCTGCCTGCAGCCACCACTAGGGGGAGCTCCCTGTATACAGAGATACATGATAAGATCCTGTCTGCAGTCACGACTAGGGGGAGCTCCCTGTATACAGAGATACATGATAAGATCCTGTCTGCAGCCACTACTAGAGGGAGCTCCCTGTATACAGAGATACATGATAAGATCCTGTCTGCAGTCACCACTAGGGGGAGCTCCCTGTATACAGAGATACATGATGAGATCCTGTCTGCAGTCACCACTAGGGGGAGCTCCCTGTATACAGAGATACATGATGAGATCCTGACTGCAGCCACCACTAGAGGGAGCTCCCTGTATACAGAGATGCATGATAAGGTCCTGTCTGCAGACACCACTAGGGGGAGCTCCCTGTATACAGAGATACATGATAAGATCCTGTCTGCAGTCACCACTAGGAAAAGCTCCCTGTATACAGAGATGCATGATAAGGTCCTGTCTGCAGACACCACTAGGGGGAGCTCCCTGTATACAGAGATACATGATAAGATCCTGTCTGTAGCCACCACTAGGGGGAGCTCCCTGTATACAGAGATACATGATAAGATCCTGTCTGCAGTCACCACTAGGGGGAGCTCCCTGTATACAGAGATACATGATAAGATCCTGTCTGCAGCCACTACTAGAGGGAGCTCCCTGTATACAGAGATACATGATAAGATCCTGTCTGCAGTCACCACTAGGGGGAGCTCCCTGTATACAGAGATACATGATAAGATCCTGTCTGCAGCCACTACTAGAGGGAGCTCCCTATATACAGAGATACATGATAAGATCCTGTCTGCAGTCACCACTAGGGGGAGCTCCCTGTATACAGAGATACATGATGAGATCCTGTCTGCAGTCACCACTAGGGGGAGCTCCCTGTATACAGAGATACATGATGAGATCCTGACTGCAGCCACCACTAGAGGGAGCTCCCTGTATACAGAGATGCATGATAAGGTCCTGTCTGCAGACACCACTAGGGGGAGCTCCCTGTATACAGAGATACATGATAAGATCCTGTCTGCAGTCACCACTAGGAAAAGCTCCCTGTATACAGAGATGCATGATAAGGTCCTGTCTGCAGACACCACTAGGGGGAGCTCCCTGTATACAGAGATACATGATAAGATCCTGTCTGCAGTCACCACTAGGGGGAGCTCCCTGTATACAGAGATACATGATAAGATCCTGTCTGTAGCCACCACTAGGGGGAGCTCCCTGTATACAGAGATACATGATAACATCCTGTCTGCAGCCACCACTAGGGGGAGCTCCCTGTATACAGAGATACATGATAAGATTCTGTCTACAGCCACCACTAGGGGGAGCTCCCTGTATACAGAGATACATGATAAGATTCTGTCTGCAGCCACCTCTAGGGGGAGCTCCCTGTATACTGAGATACATGATAAGATCCTGTCTGCAGTCACCACTAGGGGGAGCTCCCTGTATACAGAGATACATGATAAGATCCTGTCTGCAGTCACCACTAGGGGGAGCTCCCTGTATACAGAGATACATGATAAGATCCTGTCTGCAGCCACCACTAGGGGGAGCTCCCTGTATACAGAGATACATAAGATTCTGTCAGCAGCCACCACTAGGGGGAGCTCCCTGTATACAGAGATACATGATAAGATCCTGTCTGCAGTCACCACTAGGGGGAGCTCCCTGTATACAGAGATACATGATAAGATCCTGTCTGCAGTCACCACTAGGGGGAGCTCCCTGTATACAGAGATACATGATAAGATCCTGTCTGCAGCCACCACTAGAGGGAGCTCCCTGTATACAGAGATACATGATGAGATCCTGCCTGCAGCCACCACTAGGGGGAGCTCCCTGTATACAGAGATACATGATAAGATCCTGTCTGCAGCCACTACTAGAGGGAGCTCCCTGTATACAGAGATACATGATAAGATCCTGTCTGCAGTCACCACTAGGGGGAGCTCCCTGTATACAGAGATACATGATGAGATCCTGTCTGCAGTCACCACTAGGGGGAGCTCCCTGTATACAGAGATACATGATGAGATCCTGACTGCAGCCACCACTAGAGGGAGCTCCCTGTATACAGAGATGCATGATAAGGTCCTGTCTGCAGACACCACTAGGGGGAGCTCCCTGTATACAGAGATACATGATAAGATCCTGTCTGCAGTCACCACTAGGAAAAGCTCCCTGTATACAGAGATGCATGATAAGGTCCTGTCTGCAGACACCACTAGGGGGAGCTCCCTGTATACAGAGATACATGATAAGATCCTGTCTGTAGCCACCACTAGGGGGAGCTCCCTGTATACAGAGATACATGATAAGATCCTGTCTGCAGTCACCACTAGGGGGAGCTCCCTGTATACAGAGATACATGATAAGATCCTGTCTGCAGCCACTACTAGAGGGAGCTCCCTGTATACAGAGATACATGATAAGATCCTGTCTGCAGTCACCACTAGGGGGAGCTCCCTGTATACAGAGATACATGATAAGATCCTGTCTGCAGCCACTACTAGAGGGAGCTCCCTGTATACAGAGATACATGATAAGATCCTGTCTGCAGTCACCACTAGGGGGAGCTCCCTGTATACAGAGATACATGATGAGATCCTGTCTGCAGTCACCACTAGGGGGAGCTCCCTGTATACAGAGATACATGATAAGATCCTGTCTGCAGTCACCACTAGAGGGAGCTCCCTGTATACAGAGATGCATGATAAGGTCCTGTCTGCAGACACCACTAGGGGGAGCTCCCTGTATACAGAGATACATGATAAGATCCTGTCTGTAGCCACCACTAGGGGGAGCTCCCTGTATACAGAGATACATGATAAGATCCTGTCTGCAGTCACCACTAGGGGGAGCTCCCTGTATACAGAGATACATGATAAGATCCTGTCTGTAGCCACCACTAGGGGGAGCTCCCTGTATACAGAGATACATGATAACATCCTGTCTGCAGCCACCACTAGGGGGAGCTCCCTGTATACAGAGATACATGATAAGATTCTGTCTACAGCCACCACTAGGGGGAGCTCCCTGTATACAGAGATACATGATAAGATTCTGTCTGCAGCCACCTCTAGGGGGAGCTCCCTGTATACTGAGATACATGATAAGATCCTGTCTGCAGTCACCACTAGGGGGAGCTCCCTGTATACAGAGATACATGATAAGATCCTGTCTGCAGTCACCACTAGGGGGAGCTCCCTGTATACAGAGATACATGATAAGATCCTGTCTGCAGCCACCACTAGGGGGAGCTCCCTGTATACAGAGATACATAAGATTCTGTCAGCAGCCACCACTAGGGGGAGCTCCCTGTATACAGAGATACATAAGATTCTGTCTGCAGTCACCACTAGGGGGAGCTCCCTGTATACCGAGATACATGATAAGATCCTGTCTGCAGTCACCACTAGGGGGAGCTCACTGTATACAGAGATACATGATAAGATCCTGTCTGCAGTCACCACTAGGGGGAGCTCCCTGTATACAGAGATACATGATAAGATCCTGTCTGCAGCCACCACTAGAGGGAGCTCCCTGTATACAGAGATACATGATGAGATCCTGACTGCAGCCACCACTAGAGGGAGCTCCCTGTATACAGAGATACATGATGAGATCCTGCCTGCAGCCACCACTAGGGGGAGCTCCCTGTATACAGAGATACATGATAAGATCCTGTCTGCAGTCACCACTAGGGTGAGCTCCCTGTATACAGAGATACATGATGAGATCCTGACTGCAGCCACCACTAGAGGGAGCTCCCTGTATACAGAGATACATGATGAGATCCTGCCTGCAGCCACCACAAGGGGGAGCTCCCTGTATACAGAGATACATGATAAGATCCTGTCTGCAGTCACCACTAGGGGGAGCTCCCTGTATACAGAGATACATGATAAGATCCTGTCTGCAGCCACTACTAGAGGGAGCTCCCTGTATACAGAGATACATAAGATTCTGTCTGCAGCCACCACTAGGGGGGGATCCCTGTATACAGAGATACATAAGATTCTGTCTGCAGCCACCACTAGGGGGAGCTCCCTGTATACTGGGATACATAAGATCCTGTCTGCAGCCACCACTAGGGGGAGCTCCCTGTATACAGAGATACATGATAAGATACTGTCTGCAGCCACCACTAGGGGGAGCTCCCTGTATACAGAGATACATGGTAAGATCCTGTCTGCAGCCACCACTAGGGGGAGCTCCCTGTATACAGAGATACATGGTAAGATCCTGTCTGCAGCCACCACTAGGGGGAGCTCCCTGTATACAGAGATACATGATAAGATCCTGTCTGCAGCCACCACTAGGGGGAGCTCCCTGTATACAGAGATACATGGTAAGATCCTGTCTGCAGCCACCACTAGGGGGAGCTCCCTGTATACAGAGATACATGGTAAGATCCTGTCTGCAGCCACCACTAGGGGGAGCTCCCTGTATACAGAGATACATGATAAGATCCTGTCTGCAGACACCACTAGGGGGAGCTCCCTGTATACAGAGATACATGATAAGATCCTGTCTGCAGCCACCACTAGGAGGAGCTCCCTGTATACAGAGATACATGATAAGATTTTGTCTGCAGCCACCACTAGGGGGAGCTCCCTGTATAAAGAGATACATGATAAGATCCTGTCTGCAACCACCACTAGGGGGAGCTCCCTGTATACAGAGATACATGATAAGATCCTGTCTGCAGCCACCATTAGGGGGAGCTCCCTGTATACAGAGATACATGATAAGTTTCTGTCTGCAGCCACCACTAGGGGGAGCTCCCTGTATACAGCGATACATAAGGTTCTGTCTGCAGCCACCACTAGGGGGAGCTCCCTAGATTTGCTTGGTACATGAGACCCCCTTTAAATGGTCTGGATGGTTTGTTGCTCATGCTGGTGGGCGTCTCTCTGCTTCCCTGGCGGCTCTGCCTGGCGGCTGTCACTGTGAGTGATGGGCAGCGGCAGCTTTGTGTCTTCATACTTAATATTCATGTGTCTGGTTGAGTGATGCCTGTGTTAGTGCAGTGAGCGCGGCGCGTCTGCGGGGAGCTAATAATAACTCTGTTTGCTGTTTTATCAGTTTGTATTTGATGGTTGTTGCTTCTTCTGTTCAGATGAACGGTCGGCGGATGGTGATGGGGGGCGGAAAGACATTACAAGGACACTGCTCACTGATGTGTTCCTGCAGCCGCCTGCGCGGCCCTCCACATCCACAGTATCCTCACCGCTGTACTCCATTATACAGTCACCCCCATCTGCGACTGAGCAAGCAAAGCCCTGCTATGGTAGAAATGCGCTGCAGTGGTGTCCATTGTACCGGAGAGATACTCTGCAGAAAATCGTGGAGGTAGGGATGAGCCTCACAGCAGAATAGCGAGTGCAGCTCTGGGGTATAATACTGGAGGTAACTCAGGATCAGTAATGTA
This sequence comes from Phyllobates terribilis, assembly GCF_046119375.1. Taxonomy (NCBI): domain Eukaryota; kingdom Metazoa; phylum Chordata; class Amphibia; order Anura; family Dendrobatidae; genus Phyllobates; species Phyllobates terribilis. The sequence continues at coordinate 12,117,900 of NW_027362774.1, forward strand.
ATGTATGTACACAGTGACTGCACCAGCAGAATAGTGAGTGCAGCTCTGGAGTATAATACAGGATTTAACTTAGGATCAGTAATGTATGTACACAGTGACCGCACCAGCAGAATAGTGAGCACAGCTCTGGAGTATAATACAGGATGTGACTCAGGAACAGTAATGTATGTACACAGTGACTGCACCAGCGGAATAGTGAGTGCAGCTCTGGAGTATAATACAGGATGTAACTCAGGATCAGTAATGTAATGTATGTACACAGTGACTGCACCAGCAGAATAGTGAGTGCAGCTCTGGAGTATAATACAGGATGTAAATCAGGATCAGCAATGTATGTACACAGTGACTGCACCAGCAGAATAGTGAGTGCAGCTCTGGAGTATAATACAGGAGGTAACTCAGGATCAGTAATGTAATGTATGTACACAGTGACTGCACCAGCAGAATAGTGAGTGCAGCTCTGGAGTATAATACAGGATGTAAATCAGGATCAGCAATGTATGTACACAGTGACTGCACCAGCAGAATAGTGAGTGCAGCTCTGGAGTATAATGCAGGATGTAACTCAGGATCAGTAATGTATGTACACAGTGACTGCACCAGCAGAATAGTGAGTGCAGCTCTGGAGTATAATACAGGATGTAACTCCGGATCAGTAATGTAATGCATGTACACAGTGACTGCACCAGCAGAATAGTGAGTGCAGCTCTGGAGTATAATACAGGATGTAACTCAGGATCAGTAATGTAATGCATGTACACAGTGACTGCACCAGCAGAATAGTGAGTGCAGCTCTGGAGTATAATACAGGATGTAACTCAGGATCAGTAATGTATGTACACAGTGACTGCACCAGCAGAATAGTGAGTGCAGCTCTGGAGTATAATACAGGAGGTAACTCAGGATCAGTAATGTAATGTATGTACACAGTGACTGCACCAGCAGAATAGTGAGTGCAGCTCTGGAGTATAATACAGGATGTAACTCAGGATCAGTAATGTAATGTATGTACACAGTGACTGCACCAGCAGAATAGTGACTGCAGCTCTGGAGTATAATACAGGATGTAGCTCAGGATCAGTAATGTAATGTATGTACACAGTGACTGCACCAGCAGAATAGTGAGTGCAGCTCTGGAGTATAATACAGGAGGTAACTCAGGATCAGTAATGTAATGCATGTACACAGTGACTACACCAGCAGAATAGTGAGTGCAGCTCTGGAGTATAATACAGGATGTAACTCCGGATCAGTAATGTAATGTATGTACACAGTGACTGCACCAGCAGAATAGTGAGTGCAGCTCTGGAGTATAATACAGGATGTAAATCAGGATCAGTAATGTATGTACACAGTGACTGCACCAGCAGAATAGTGAGTGCAGCTCTGGAGTATAATACAGGATGTAACTCAGGATCAGTAATGTAATGTATGTACACAGTGACTGCACCAGCAGAATAGTGAGTGCTGCTCTGGAGTATAATACAGGATGTAACTCAGGATCAGTAATGTATGCACACAGTGACTGCACCAGCAGAATAGTGAGTGCAGCTCTGGAGTATAATACAGGATGTAAATCAGGATCAGTAATGTATGTACACAGTGACTGCACCAGCAGAATAGTGAGTGCAGCTCTGGAGTATAATACAGGATGTAACTCAGGATCAGTAATGTAATGTATGTACACAGTGACTGCACCAGCAGAATAGTGAGCGCAGCTCTGGAGTATAATACAGGAGGTAACTCAGGATCAGTAATGTAATGTATGTACACAGTGACTGCACCAGCAGAATAGTGAGTGCAGCTCTGGAGTATAATACACAGTGTCTTGGAGTGGTAATTTTCCACCAGTTGTGGAGCATCAGATATTCTGCGCTGTACATACTAGTCCAGTAGAGGACAGTAGTGAGCTCTAACTACAGAGTTGTGAGTGCAGCTCTGGATGTGACTGGAGTATGAGATAGTTACAGTATGTAGCTTTGTAGTGATTGCCATTATAAGGTAGCGTCTGTGATCCCCGGGCTCGCGGTGATTGTTCTCGGTGCGGTGGAGAATCGCGGCCGCTTCCTTTTCCTCGTTGAATTAGTTCCAGGCTTTTTCGTATAATTTGCCGGTAGATTCGGGCACGGAGTCAAGTTTACTTTAAGCCGTCAGATGTTTGTTGCTAGGAAGCCTGTCTGCGATTTGTGCAGAAATTAAAAAGGCAATTAAAATATTAATAGAAAGGCTTTAATTCCTTCACAGCTAATGAAGCGCTGCATTTTTATTAGGCGAATGTCTCTGCGAAGGAATATTAATTTACTCCTAGCAGCGAGCGCAGACTGAGCTCGCTGGTTTCCACCGTCTCTCAGCTTCTGAGTGTTTTTATTGGTTTTTAGTTTTGCAATATTTTTATTGTGACATTGTGCACATTTACTCCAGTCACATCCGGAGCTGCAGCTTGGATTCTGCTGCTTTCCAGTGTCATCTTAAATTAACAGCACAAGGTCTTATACTCCATTCACAGCCTGATCTCTTCTCTGGTGTAAACACTGCAACAACCAGAATGCACTACAAGAGAAGACACTGAGCCAGCAGGGAGGTTGGAGCTCCCTTGGCTTAGAGCTTAGCGTCTGTGGCCTCGCGCCTCCATGGCTTAGAGCTTTGGCGTCTGCGGCCTTGGCCCCCCTTGGCTTGAAGCTCGGCGTCTGTGGCCTCGTGCCCCCTTGGCTTGGAACTTGGAGCTCGGGCTCTGCGGCCTCGCGCCCCCTTGGCTTGGAGCTTTGGCTCTGCGGCCTCACGCCCCCTTGGCTTGGAGCTCGGGCTCTGCGGCCTCGCGCCCCCTTGGCTTGGAGCTCGGGTTCTGCAGCCTCGCGCCCCCTTGGCTTGGAGCTCGGGCTCTGCGGCCTCGCGCCCCCTTGGCTTGGAGCTCGGGCTCTGCGGCCTCGCGCCCCCTTGGCTTGGAGCTCGGGCTCTGCGGCCTCGCGCCCCCTTGGCTTGGAGCTCGGGCTCTGCGGCCTCGCGCCCCCTTGGCTTGGAGCTCGGGCTCTGCGGCCTCGCGCCCCCTTGGCTTGGAGCTCGGGCTCTGCGGCCTCGCGCCCCCTTGGCTTGGAGCTCGGGCTCTGCGGCCTCGCGCCCCCTTGGCTTGGAGCTCGGGCTCTGCGGCCTCGCGCCCCCTTGGCTTGGAGCTCGGGCTCTGCGGCCTCGCGCCCCCTTGGCTTGGAGCTCGGGCTCTGCGGCCTCGCGCCCCCTTGGCTTGGAGCTCGGCGTCCGCGGCCTCGCGCCCCCTTGGCTTGGAGCTCGGCGTCCGCGGCCTCGCGCCCCCTTGGCTTGGAGCTCGGCGTCCGCGGCCTCGCGCCCCCTTGGCTTGGAGCTCGGCGTCCGCGGCCTCGCGCCCCCTTGGCTTGGAGCTCGGCGTCCGCGGCCTCGCGCCCCCTTGGCTTGGAGCTCGGCGTCCGCGGCCTCGCGCCCCCTTGGCTTGGAGCTCGGCGTCCGCGGCCTCGCGCCCCCTTGGCTTGGAGCTTGTCCCCCCACCGATGCAGGCTTTGTGACACTATATTCACCCTTGCGCCCCCTGCTGAATCAGTGTCTGCTCCCTCTATACTTTATTGCGTTTCATTTTCTTAGCTATGACTTGCCCGGAAAATCGATAGAAACAACTTCACTATATAAAAAATAATGGAATGCAAATTATGAGATTTCCAACAAAAAGTAAAGAAAAAAGCAAATGTATGCAAATGATATCTCAAGTCTAATGGAGCAGTGCATTGTGGGAGCTTAATTGCAATGTTGCAGTGTGTTTCAAATGACTACTAGCGGAATTCTAATTACAGCTCTTGAGGAAAATAGCATAAAATAGATCCAAAGCCAATTCTGCGATGAGATGGGATCTGTGGGGGTCCGGGTGGTCTTATAATGAGCTCGCTCCTTATTACAGGTCTCTGATTTCTGTTCCCTCTTCTCTTTTCAGGTTCCGTTTACGAACCCCTAAAAAGCATCGACCTCCCCCGGCCGGACAATGAGAGCCTGTGGGACAAGCTGGACCGGTACTACAGAATTGGTGAGGGTCCGGGCGGTCCCCACTTAAAGGGATATGCCCACTATTGAAATATATGACCGCTGGGGGTCCGGCCGCCCCCCTGCTACCTGAGTAACGCAGCGTTTTGCTCCAATGTAGCGCCCGTCCGCAGACCCACGTTGTTGCAGGACTCCCCGTCCCTTTAAATGTTGCGAGGCGTTGATGAAGTGGAGCCGAGGGCGTCTGTGACTTTGGAGGAGACGATCTGTCAGCGCACATCTGACGGCACATGGCACTTATGTGCGGCAGCCTCTCATTTTCTTCCGAGCTCTGAAATTGCCTTTCTATCCTTCGGGTCAGTGTGTTCTGCCATCACATCGCTCACCGCCGGTCACATTAAATAAATGCATGATTACTAGCCCGCGCCGCTCCGGCTCTGCCGCTCATAACAAATCATTCCCACAAATAAAAATGCATCTTGAAGTGTAATTTCACCTCCCGGGGACCGATGGGAGCGGAGGGCAGGCGGTGACACTGGCGTGCGTTACTCCACGGCCAAGGTGATTGACAGGTGATTCTGGGGGGCCGGTGGGAATTATGGGGCCACTCCGGTCCTGGGTAAATGAAGAGTAATCATCGCCCAGTTCTCAATTTATTATATACTTTGTGTCTCGCTTACAAAAAATGTGTTGGGTCTCTGCTTTCTGTCAGTGAATGGAAGTCCAAGTCCTGGGTACTCTGCTGATGCTATTTAGAATGTGTATTATGAGGTTCTGCAGCAGCTGTGGTGTATTATGAGGTTCTGCAGCAGCTGAGGTGTAGTATGAGGTTCTGCAGCAGCTGAGGTGTAGTATGAGGTTCTGCAGCAGCTGAGGTGTATTATGAGATTCTGCAGCAGCTGAGGTGTAGTATGAGATTCTGCAGCAGCTGAGGTGTATTATGAGATTCTGCAGCAGCTGAGGTGTATTATGAGATTCTGCAGCAGCTGAGGTGTATTATGAGGTTGTGCGGCAGCTGAGGTGTAGTATGAGGTTCTGCGGCAGCTGAGGTGTAGTATGAGGTTCTGCAGCAGCTGTGGTGTATTATGAGGTTCTGCAGCAGCTGAGGTGTATTATGAGATTCTGCAGCAGCTGAGGTGTATTATGAGGTTCTGCAGCAGCTGAGGTGTAGTATGAGGTTCTGCGGCAGCTGAGGTGTATTATGAGGTTCTGCGGCAGCTGAGGTGTAGTATGAGATTCTGCAGCAGCTGAGGTGTATTATGAGGTTCTGCAGCAGCTGAGGTGTATTATGAGATTCTGCAGCAGCTGAGGTGTATTATGAGATTCTGCAGCAGCTGAGGTGTATTATGAGGTTCTGCAGCAGCTGAGGTGTATTATGAGATTCTGCAGCAGCTGAGGTGCATTATGAGGTTGTGCAGCAGCTGAGGTGTAGTATGAGGTTCTGCGGCAGCTGAGGTGTATTATGAGGTTCTGCGGCAGCTGAGGTGTAGTATGAGGTTCTGCGGCAGCTGAGGTGTATTATGAGGTTCTGCAGCTGATTAGGTGTATTATGAGGTTGTGCGGCAGCTGAGGTGTATTATGAGGTTGTGCGGCAGCTGTGGTGTATTATGAGGTTCTGCGGCAGCTGAGGTGTATTATGAGGTTCTGCAGCAGCTGAGGTGTATTATGAGGTTCTGCGGCAGCTGAGGTGTATTATGAGGTTCTGCAGCTGATGAGGTGTATTATGAGGTTCTGCAGCAACTGAGGTGTATTATGAGGTTCTGCAGCAGCTGAGGTGTATTATGAGGTTCTGCGGCAGCTGAGGTGTATTATGAGGTTCTGCGGCAGCTGAGGTGTATTATGAGGTTCTGCGGCAGCTGAGGTGTATTATGAGGTTCTGCGGCAGCTGAGGTGTATTATGAGGTTCTGCGGCAGCTGAGGTGTATTATGAGGTTCTGCAGCAGCTGAGGTGTAGTATGAGGTTCCGTGGCAGCTGAGGTGTATTATGAGGTTCTGCAGCAGCTGAGGTGTATTATGAGATTCTGCAGCAGCTGAGGTGCATTATGAGGTTGTGCAGCAGCTGAGGTGTAGTATGAGGTTCTGCGGCAGCTGAGGTGTATTATGAGGTTCTGCGGCAGCTGAGGTGTAGTATGAGGTTCTGCGGCAGCTGAGGTGTATTATGAGGTTCTGCAGCTGATTAGGTGTATTATGAGGTTGTGCGGCAGCTGTGGTGTATTATGAGGTTCTGCGGCAGCTGAGGTGTATTATGAGGTTCTGCAGCAGCTGAGGTGTATTATGAGGTTCTGCGGCAGCTGAGGTGTATTATGAGGTTCTGCAGCTGATGAGGTGTATTATGAGGTTCTGCAGCAACTGAGGTGTATTATGAGGTTCTGCAGCAGCTGAGGTGTATTATGAGGTTCTGCAGCAGCTGAGGTGTATTATGAGGTTCTGCGGCAGCTGAGGTGTATTATGAGGTTCTGCGGCAGCTGAGGTGTATTATGAGGTTCTGCGGCAGCTGAGGTGTATTATGAGGTTCTGCAGCTGATGAGGTGTATTATGAGGTTCTGCAGCAGCTGAGGTGTATTATGAGGTTGTGCGGCAGCTGAGGTGTATTATGAGGTTCTGCGGCAGCTGAGGTGTATTATGAGGTTCTGCGGCAGCTGAGGTGTATTAGGAGGTTGTGCGGCAGCTGAGGTGTATTAGGAGGTTGTGCGGCAGCTGAGGTGTATTAGGAGGTTGTGCGGCAGCTGAGGTGTATTATGAGGTTGTGCGGCAGCTGAGGTGTATTAGGAGGTTGTGCGGCAGCTGAGGTGTATTAGGAGGTTGTGCGGCAGCTGAGGTGTATTAGGAGGTTCTGCGGCAGCTGAGGTGTATTAGGAGGTTGTGCGGCAGCTGAGGTGTATTAGGAGGTTGTGCGGCAGCTGAGGTGTATTAGGAGGTTGTGCGGCAGCTGAGGTGTATTAGGAGGTTGTGCGGCAGCTGAGGTGTATTAGGAGGTTGTGCGGCAGCTGAGGTGTATTAGGAGGTTGTGCGGCAGCTGAGGTGTATTAGGAGGTTGTGCGGCAGCTGAGGTGTATTATGAGGTTCTGTGGCAGCTGAGGTGTATTAGGAGGTTGTGCGGCAGCTGAGGTGTATTAGGAGGTTCTGCGGCAGCTGAGGTGTATTAGGAGGTTGTGCGGCAGCTGAGGTGTATTAGGAGGTTGTGCGGCAGCTGAGGTGTATTAGGAGGTTGTGCGGCAGCTGAGGTGTATTATGAGGTTCTGTGGCAGCTGAGGTGTATTAGGAGGTTGTGCGGCAGCTGAGGTGTATTAGGAGGTTCCGCAGCAGCTGAGGTGTATTAGGAGGTTGTGCGGCAGCTGAGGTGTATTAGGAGGTTCTGCGGCAGCTGAGGTGTATTAGGAGGTTGTGCGGCAGCTGAGGTGTATTAGGAGGTTGTGCGGCAGCTGAGGTGTATTAGGAGGTTGTGCGGCAGCTGAGGTGTATTAGGAGGTTGTGCGGCAGCTGAGGTGTATTAGGAGGTTGTGCGGCAGCTGAGGTGTATTAGGAGGTTGTGCGGCAGCTGAGGTGTATTAGGAGGTTCTGCGGTAGCTGAGGTGTATTAGGAGGTTGTGCGGCAGCTGAGGTGTATTAGGAGGTTGTGCGGCAGCTGAGGTGTATTATGAGGTTGTGCGGCAGCTGAGGTGTATTATGAGGTTGTGCGGCAGCTGAGGTGTATTATGAGGTTGTGCGGCAGCTGAGGTTTATTATGAGGTTCTGCGGCAGCTGAGGTGTATTAGGAGGTTGTGCGGCAGCTGAGGTGTATTAGGAGGTTGTGTGGCAGCTGAGGTGTATTAGGAGGTTGTGCGGCAGCTGAGGTGTATTAGGAGGTTCTGCGGCAGCTGAGGTGTATTATGAGGTTGTGCGGCAGCTGAGGTGTATTAGGAGGTTGTGCGGCAGCTGAGGTGTATTAGGAGGTTGTGCGGCAGCTGAGGTGTATTATGAGGTTGTGCGGCAGCTGAGGTGTATTATGAGGTTCTGCGGCAGCTGAGGTGTATTATGAGGTTCTGCGGCTGATGAGGTGTATTATGAGGTTCTGCGGCTGATGAGGTGTAGTATGAGGTTCTGCGGCAACTGAGGTGTAGTATGAGGTTCTGCAGCAACTGAGGTGTAGTATGAGGTTCTGCGGCAGTTGTGGTGTATTATGAGGTTCTGCGGCAGCTGTGGTGTATTATGAGGTTCTGCGGCAGCTGAGGTGTATTATGAGGTTCTGCGGCAACTGAGGTGTAGTATGAGGTTCTGCGGCAGCTGAGGTGTATTATGAGGTTCTGCGGCAGCTGAGGTGTATTATGAGGTTCTGCGGCAGCTGAGGTGTATTATGAGGTTCTGCGGCAGCTGAGGTGTATCATGGGGTTCTGTAGCAGCTAAGGTGTGCATTATGAGTGATGAGCTGCGTCTGTGGCGCCTCTGCTCGCGCCCCGTGCTGGTGCCGCGCCCCGTGCTGGTGCCGCGCCCCGTGCTGGTGCCGCGCCCCGTGCTGGTGCCGCGCCCCGTGCTGGTGCCGCGCCCCGTGCTGTCAGCTTTCGGTCTCCATGTGCGGCAGGCTCTTATGTCCGGACTCTGTAATAACCCTTCTTGTGGCTGGATGCAATCAGCGGGTATTGTGTGCGGCGCGGCGCTGGCGCTTTAGCTCATTTTGACAACTCATTATCCAGAATTATAAACTGCAATTAAGGACTAATTTGAAGAACGCTCCGTCTTCCCACATTCACTCGCCGGCCGCCGTGTAAATCTATAATTGCCGGTTTATTATAATTGTGTTTAAGAGGAAGTGAACGTATGGTGAGAGCCGCTGCCTCGTCTCCGGACAGGGCCGGGGGTTGTGACATGTGGCGGCTCCTGGGTAATGTAAACAGTCTTGGGGCAAAATCTGTGGCCTCAGCGACTTCTTATCATCCTCTCCTTTAATACTTGGTGCTGCTGTGAGATCGTTATTTTTCTTCCACCTCCTACAGGATCAAACAAGCTTTGTGTCGTCCTTTGCAGCCTGTCCTCGCTACCGTCATCACTCGCCTCTCCTGAAGAGTCTATAATTTATATATATATATTTTTTTATTTTTACTCTGTCTACTTCCCCCTCTGGCAGCTGACATAGCTGCCAGAAGGGGAAGTAGACTGAGTAAAAAAATTATGATGAATACTGAATTTTTTTATGCTCAAGACACTGTAAATTACTACTATTGATGAGGTTTAGCCCTTTTAAGAACGTGCTTGTTGCAGAAGCAATGTGACGGTGATACAGAACAAGACGTCGACCGCCCGCGCCGCGCTCCGCCTGTCGGGAGCCTGATGTCTTCGATCAGTTTTTCCATCTCCTGCGAAGGTTTGAAGGACGGAAACTTCAGAAATAATTACATTCATAGAGCGCATTAATTTGTTAATCAGCAAGATTGGGAGCGACCTAATGAAAGGCGGCGAGATGGGACGGTAACGAGGCGCTAATTACCGTGATTAACATTTATTTTTATCTGACACTCCAGATCCTGTCGACTTCTGACATAACACAGCCGACGTTTCCCCAGGTGACATTTTATTTACCCGCCCTTTAATTTCCTCCATTTAATGTTCTAAAATTAATCCCTTCTGGAAGTTTCTTTGTGTTTTTGAAGACTGGAAAAGAATCGGAAATTTCTACAAAGTCTTCAGAGCCGCTCTGCAGCCTCCACTGCCCCCCTTTGTAATGGCGAATTGGTGAAGTCCGTGCAGAGTAAATAGGCTGGATGGAACCATCTGCAGCAGGAGACGGGGGGGCGGTTTACACCAATGTTTTCTGGTCCACGGCTCATTATGGTGTCTTGTAACGAGTCCTACACCCAAGTGTCCATGACCAGCACGACGGATCATTTATATATAAATTTTTTTTTTTTTTTTGCAGAGTTCTCCTGGAAACGGCTCCTAATATTGGGGATCTTTCTTTAGCTTCAGCCGTTACATTTTTTTGCGGGTCCAACCCTTTTGCTGTGGACAGAAGAACAGAACATGTTATTGGGGTACGGGATAGTGACCCTGAAATTCGGGGTGCACGATAATGACGCCCGGGGTGCAGAATAATGACGCTGACACTTGTGGTGGAAGATAATGGCTGTCAGGGATCCGAGTCAGTGACGCCGGCGCTCGTGGGTCCGGGTCGGTGACGCCGGCGCTCGTGGGTCCGGGTCGGTGACGCCGGCGCTCGTGGGTCCAGGTCGGTGACGCCGGCGCTCGTGGGTCCGGGTCGGTGACGCCGGCGCTCGTGGGTCCGGGTCGGTGACGCCGGCGCTCGTGGGTCCGGGTCGGTGACGCCGGCGCTCGTGGGTCCGGGTCGGTGACGCCGGCGCTCGTGGGTCCGGGTCGGTGACGCCGGCGCTCGTGGGTCCGGGTCGGTGACGCCGGCGCTCGTGGGTCCGGGTCGGTGACGCCGGCGCTCGTGGGTCCGGGTCGGTGACGCCGGCGCTCGTGGGTCCGGGTCGGTGACGCCGGCGCTCGTGGGTCCGGGTCGGTGACGCCTGCGCTCGTGGGTCCGGGTCGGTGTCGGTGACGCCGGCGCTCGTGGGTCCGGGTCGGTGACGCCGGCGCTCGTGGGTCCGGGTCGGTGACGCCGGCGCTCGTGGGTCCGGGTCGGTGACGCCGGCGCTCGTGGGTCCGGGTCGGTGACGCCGGCGCTCGTGGGTCCGGGTCGGTGACGCCGGCGCTCGTGGGTCAAAACTGTGGGAATCGTTGTGTGTAATGGCTACTAATCTGGTGATAATTCCTCCTTGGTCATGATGACATTTCGGAGCAGGATTTCGGGCCTTTGTGTCGGTCCTCCTCGCCGTAGACACGTCTCGCCTGGAGAGCGCGTACAGACAGCGTTTTGAAGACAGAGCGGAATAATTAGTGCGTTCACGGCTCAGTAAGCGGCACAAGCTCCCATGACTGATGCCTGAGAGTTCTGCTGAGCGATTGTCTGCAGCTCGGTGGAAGCTTCAGTTCGGAGCAGCAGTCGCTCGGACAGAATACTAATTACGAGATCGTCTGCCGGCGATAAATGAGCTGTGATAGCGGTGAACTTTCTAATACTCTATTAGCACAGGCAGCAGATCAGGGGGACGCGGTGGGTTCCACATCTTCATGCGGCGCCTTTCTTCCAAATTCCTTGTAAATTAACCAGCACAAAACCTCACCCTCGAATAATCCCAAGTCCTTGCGTCGTCCCCTCCTGCCGGGGGTCCGGTATTATCCAACCTTGGGCTCTGGAAATCTGTGATGTGAAACCAAACATGGCAGCTTTCCTCCCCCGACAGCGCCACTCTTGTCTCCAGGTTGCATCTGGTATTGCACCATTAAAGTAAATGAAGCTGAGCTGCAATACCACATTCATCCTTTGCACAGGATGGCGCTGTTTATGGAAGATCACAGTCGTGTTGTTTTTTTCTCTGTGCAGTGTCCTGATTATTTGCAGAATTTATTCATTTTTTAATTTTTCCTTTTTATTTTCCAGTGAAAGTCACAGTTTTGAACTTTCAGAGTCCGACCACCGGTTTATTCCCTACCGAGACAGTCGGCGACTGTAAGAAGGCCAAGATCCATGACAGTCTGTACTGCGCTGCCAGCACCTGGGCGCTGGCTCTCGCCTATAGGTAAGTCCTTCTGACCTATGAGTGATGTCTCCTCCAGATTCAGGGGTCATTCTCCGGTGGTCTCACTGGGACCTGATAACCTATAGATGCCTAAACACATGGGAGGAAAGTTGTCCCAACCCTCTGATCTCAGCAGGACCAGGCCGCTTTCTCATGTGTATGTCCCTACTGAAGGCAGGAGTTAGGGGAGATCGGGCATGATGGATTTCGACATGTCTGACCCTTTGATGGACCATGAGGAAATAAGCTGCCAGGCGTGTCTGGCACCAGTTTTTCTTTCTTTTCTATGTACACCCCAGTGCAGCCACTCTGCTCACGGTAGTCTAAGGCCGAGTTCACACTAGTATATTTCACGGTCCATGTTCTACTGAGAATCATCAGGGAGGGGCTCACCAGGATCAGTGGGGATGGTCCTACTGAAAATCATCAGGGAGGGGCCCACCACGATAAGTGGGGATGGGCCTACTGAGAATCATCAGGTAGGGGCTTACCAGGATCAGTGGGGATGGGCCTACTGAGAATCATCAGGGAGGGGCTCACCAGGATCAGTGGGGATAGGTCTACTGAGAATCATCAGGGAGGGGCTTACCAGGATCAGTGGGGATGGGCCTACTGAGAATCATCAGGGAGGGGCCCACCACGATCAGTGGGGATGGGCCTACTGAGAATCATCAGGGAGGGGCCCACCACGATCAGTGGGGATGGGCCTACTGAGAATCATCAGGGAGGGGCCCACCACGATCAGTGGGGATGGGCCTACTGAGAATCATCAGGGAGGGGCTTACCAGGATCAGTGGGGATGGGCCTACTGAGAATCATCAGGGAGGGGCTTACCAGGATCAGTGGGGATAGGTCTACTGAGAATCATCAGGGAGGGGCTTACCAGGATCAGTGGGGATGGGCCTACTGAGAATCATCAGGGAGGGGCTTACCAGGATCAGTGGGGATGGGCCTACTGAGAATCATCAGGGAGGGGCTTACCAGGATCAGTGGGGATGGGCCTACTGAGAATCATCAGGGAGGGGCTTACCAGGATCAGTGTGGATGGGCCTACTGAGAATCATCAGGGAGGGGCTCACCAGGATCAGTGGGGATGGGCCTACTGAGAATCATCAGGGAGGGGCTCACCAGGATCAGTGGGGGTGGGCCTATAAAGAAAAAGGAGAGAGGAACGCACCAGAATTAGTGGGGAAAGACGTCCCACCCTCATGGTTCTCGGTATATCTCCAGGACCAGTGAGAGTAGGTCCATGGATAACAAGGAGGGAGGGACACACCAGGGTCAGTGGGAGTGGGCCTACTGAGAATCCTCAGGGAGGGGCCCATCAAGAACAGTGTGGGTGGGTCTACTGAGAATAATCAGGGAGGGACCCGCCAGGATCAGTGGGAGTAAGCCTACGAAGAACAAGGTGGGAGGCCCACCCAGATCAGTGGGAGTGGGTGTACGGGTAACAAGTTGGGAGGGGCGCACCAGGATCAGTGGAGATGGGCCTACTGAGAATCATCATGAAGAGGCCCACCAGGATCAGTGGGAGCGGGTCTTCGGAAAACAAGGAAGGGCAAGCCCCACCAGGATCATTAGGGCAGGCATACAGAGAACCATGAGGGAGAGGCTCCCAGGATCAGTGGGGGTGGGCTTGTTGAGAACAGTTAGGGTGGGCCTACAAAGAACATTGAAGGAATGGCGCACCAGGGTCATTGGTGCAGGCTACTGAGAATAGTGAGGAAGGGGCCCACCAGGAAAAGTAAGACAGACAAGCTAGAATACACTGAGTCAGGTCCTGGGTGGTTTATGACATCTCTTCATGTGGTTTTACCTTACAAGATTTGGAAATAATGACATCTCTGAGGCTTCCTACAAAGCACATCTGTGCCAGAGACTGAACAAGCAGGAAATATTGGATATAAAAGATATCAATCTGCAGCGTTGTGAATGCAGCTCTGAAGTTTAGGATCAGCACTGATGAGAAATGAATCCCCAAGTTGTGCCATAAATGTGGAATAGGTGCAGGTCCCACCCCAGTGACCCTAAGCCGAAAATGTTTTCACAGCTTCTATTGTAGTAGGGAGCTGCGCACCGGCGGCCTCCTCGCACACCGGGCCGGGACCCCCCAGGCAGGAGCTCGCACCCTCCATGCAGGGCAGGATGATGATTCTGGATGTAGTCGCTCTTCACCTCTCGGGCTGATCTCCTCTTGGTGACACTTTTCGTGGCCCCCTGTCATGCTAACCGTGACGCGCGTCGCGCTCGCCGTGGGATTGCAGATATTGATCCCGCCGCTTCGTGTCTCTCTGCGGCTTCAGCATCCATTAGATCTGATCCGGTGTTTTTTTCCCGTAGCTGACAAACGTGCGGCGTCGTTAGGAGCAGTCAGCTGCCGGCGCCATCATCTGTCACATTACAATAATGCGTTATGTCGCTGCTGACAATAAAATGTTCGACTTTTCTATCAGGACCCGTGACATCGGGAATTGCCGCACGCCTTGCGCAGGACTCTGATTCTGGCCTTCAGGACCAATTTAGGGTCTTTTCAGTGGACAGGTCCCTATAGGACAGCGCATAGGTTGTGTGTGTCATTGCAACCTTACCTGCATGTATGTGACTTGGTTTGAGTTGCAGTTCCACGTACAACCCGTAGACAGTGGTGGCGCTGTTCTTGGAAGAAGCAGCCTTGTTTTTTTGCCTTATTCCTTATCCACTAAATAGAGGATAACTTAGAGGATAACTTACTGATCACTGGGGGTCCGACTACTGGTGCCATAAAATATCGCCGAAGCGTCTCCTGTCCTCTAATATCTGCTCCATATTGGATATCATCGCTTTTATTCATTTTTTTGCGCCTTTATCTTAATCGCTTATTTTTCGTTTCACGACAGATGATTGCTGCTTGGAAAGTCTATAATTTTCAGCTTGTTTTTGCATTGACTTCCTTTGCGGTGAGAATTTACCCTAAACGCAGCCCCTCTTCTCGGATGGGTGCGGACCCCGCCTGACCACCGCTACTATGCAGCCGCTGATTCCTACATTGTAATCGGAGACCAGGAATTATTACACTTGTGTTCAGCACTTTAATCCACGAGAAAGCGACGTTCTGCGGCTGCCCGGCAATTACCGCCTTTAACGCCAGTGTCTTTGTATTAGCACATTATGGCGGCTGCCTCCTTTGTGCGGAGCGCCGCTCCGAGGCTTAAAGTGACGGCTTTGTAAAAAACCTAAAATAGCGACACAAAAGAGATTGAGCACTAAACTCCTCATCCCCCGTGGTGCTCGGGCCTGCGGGGAAACGATAATTCACATCCGAAGGGAAGGCAACAAATGGTGTTTACTGCTAGTAAAAAACATATATATTTATATTATGTATGTGTGTGCGGGTGTATGTATATATACACACAGCCAGAGCTGCACTCACTATTCTGCTGGTGCACTCACTGTGTACATACATTACATTACTGATCCTGAGTTACATCCTGTACTATCCTCCAGAGCTGCACTCACTATTCTGCTGGTGCAGTCACTGTGTACATACATTACATTGCTGATCCTGAGTTACCTCCTGTATTATACTCCAGAGCTGCACTCACTATTCTGCTGGTGCAGTCACTGTGTACATACATTACTGATCCTGAGTTACATCCTGTGTTATCCTCCAGAGCTGCACTCACTATTCTGCTGGTGCAGTCACTGTGTACATACATTACATTACTGATCCTGAGTTACATCCTGTATTATACTCCAGAGCTGCACTCACTTTTCTGCTGGTGCAGTCACTGTGGATATACAGTTGTGATACGGGGAGGACTGGACGCCTCTTGTCCCCCATAATAATTTCTGGCAGATCTCCTTACGTTCGATGATGCTTCGCAGTGAGGTTCTGCACCCTGTGACAGCATGCGGGGTAGTTTTCATCTTTGGGGGGCATGCGGGGTAGTTTTCATCTTTGGGGGGCATGCTGGGTAGTTTTCATCTTTGGGGGGCATGCGGGGTAGTTTTCAGCTTTGGGGGGCATGCGGGGCTAGTTTTCAGCTTTGGGGGGCATGCAGGGCTAGTTTTCAGCTTTGGGGAGGCATGTGGGGTAGTTTTCAGCTTTGGGGAGGCATGTGGGGTAGTTTTCAGCTTTGGGGCATGCGGGGTAGTTTTCAGCTTTGGGGAGGCATGTGGGGTAGTTTTCAGCTTTGGGGCATGCGGGGTAGTTTTCAGCTTTGGGGCATGCGGGACTAGTTTTCAGCTTTGGGGGGCATGCGGGGTAGTTTTCACCTTTGGGGAGGCATGTGGGGTAGTTTTCAGCTTTGGGGAGGCATGTGGGGTAGTTTTCAGCTTTGGGGCATGCGGGGTAGTTTTCAGCTTTGGGGAGGCATGTGGGGTAGTTTTCAGCTTTGGGGCATGCGGGGTAGTTTTCAGCTTTGGGGCATGCGGGACTAGTTTTCAGCTTAGGGGCCATGCGGGACTAGTTTTCAGCTTAGGGGGCATGCGGGACTAGTTTTCAGCTTAGGGGGCATGCGGGACTAGTTTTCAGCTTAGGGGGCATGCGGGACTAGTTTTCAGCTTGGGGGACATGCGGGACTAGTTTTCAGCTTTGGGGAGGCATGCAGGGTAGTTTTCACCTTTTGGGGGTATGCGGCATAGTTTTCAGCTTAGTGGGCATGCGGGACTAGTTTTCAGCTTTGGGGAGGCATGCAGGGTAGTTTTCACCTTTGGGGGTATGCGGCGTAGTTTTCAGCTTTGGGGGCATGCGGGGTAGTTTTCAGCTTTGGGGGCATGCGGGGGTACATTTGCGCTTTACACTCGCTTTTCGCCCGTCTGAGGGGTGCGGTTCGGTAATTGTCAGAAATCTAAGTAACCCGCTGAGTGCAGCAGTAATGGATATTGGGGATATTCTGTATTCCATTGGCTTTTTATTGCAGGATTGGAGGGAGGCGGTGCGGGGGGCTCGTGTGCCCCCCATTCTCCGCTTGCGGTTTGCTCACGCTCGCATGCAGGTGCTGCGGCGTCTGATCTGCTGTAGAGAAGAGCGGCGGCTGCTGATGAATTATTTACAGCGTATTGACAGACTCCATAATACATTGAGATGATAATCGCTCTTCCTCTGCACAAATCTTGCGGCTGCAGGAACGTCGCTCCTCTCCCTCCACACAGCGGCTAATTAGAATGCATTGAATACTGAATATATATATATATATGCTCCCTCCTTCTATAGAGAAGATTTCTCCCCCTGATAACTCTCTGAACGTGCCCCGCAGCGGCCGCGCTCCTACTTGTCCTGTTTTACTATCTGTCTCAGCAGGGCGACCGCAGCCTTCACACCGGAGCAATAGACGGCGGGGGCAAAGGAAGGGGAAGGGGCAATGTGATGAAATCACCCACAGTGTGCAGAAGCAGATCATCAGGAGCGTCGCTCTGTCACCCATCTCCACATTTTACACCATAATTGAAAAGCATTTTTATCTTGCTGACAAACAAAATATATTATCCTGTATTGTACCTCAGAGCTGCACTCACTATTCTGCTGGTGCAGTCACTGTGTACATACATTACATTACTGATCCTGAGTTACATCCTGTGTTATACCCCAGAGCTGCACTCACTATTCTGCTAGTGCAGTCACTGTGTACATACATTACTGATCCTGAGTTACATCCTGTATTATACTCCAGAGCTGCACTCACTATTCTGCAGGTGCAGTCACTGTGTACATACATTACATTACTGATCCTGAGTTACATCCTGTATTATACTCCAGAGCTGCACTCACTATTCTGCTGGTGCAGTCACTGTGTACATACATTACATTACTGATCCTGAGTTACATCCTGTATTATACTCCAGAGCTGCACTCACTATTCTGCTGGTGCAGTCACTGTGTACATACATTACATTACTGATCCTGAGTTACATCCTGTATTATACTCCAGAGCTGCACTCACTATTCTGCTGGTGCAGTCACTGTGTACATACATTACATTACTGATCCTGAGTTACCTCCTGTATTATACTCCAGAGCTGCACTCACTATTCTGCTGGTGCAGTCACTGTGTACATACATTACATTACTGATCCTGAGTTACATCCTGTATTATACTCCAGAGCTGCACTCACTATTCTGCTGGTGCAGTCACTGAGTACATACATTACATTACTGATCCTGAGTTACATCCTGTATTATACTCCAGAGCTGCACTCACTATTCTGCTGGTGCAGTCACTGTGTACATACATTACATTACTGATCCTGAGTTACCTCCTGTATTATACTCCAGAGCTGCACTCACTATTCTGCTGGTGCAGTCACTGTGTACATACATTACATTACTGATCCTGAGTTACATCCTGTATTATACTCCAGAGCTGCACTCACTATTCTGCTGGTGCAGTCACTGTGTACATACATTACATTACTGATCCTGAGTTACCTCCTGTATTATACTCCAGAGCTGCACTCACTATTCTGCTGGTGCAGTCACTGTGTACATACATTACATTACTGATCCTGAGTTACATCCTGTATTATACTCCAGAGCTGCACTCACTATTCTGCTGGTGCAGTCACTGTGTATATACATTGCATTACTGATCCTGAGTTTCATCCTGTATTACTCTCCAGAGCTGCTCTCACTATTCTGCTGGTGCAGGCACTGTGTACATACATTTTAATATACTTCAGCTATGGTTCAGAGCAGGAATCTCCCAGCATTCCCTGCTTGTTCGGATTCTGCACAGTCCTTGCTCTGGAGGTAGAAGTAATGATGTGTTCGGTTGTGCCTGTCTTTTCGCTTCCAGTGGTAACAGCAGACGTGTGATTACAGCTCTGAGGTATACGTATATGGACTCTGTTGATGAGCGGGTTTATCTGAGGATCGCAGCTTTGTCCGTGTTCTCAGTAATGGCCGCCGCTCCGGCTGGTTGTACCGCCGCCTTCCTTTCTGTGCGCTGCTCGCAGCCCGGCTCCATTGTCCCTGATTTTGTTTCTGCTTTGTCTCCTTTTTATCTTCCCGCGTCCAGACGTATCGATGATGACAAGGGTCGGACGCACGAGCTGGAGCACTCCGCCATCAAGTGCATGCGAGGGATCCTGTACTGCTATATGCGGCAGGCTGATAAGGTAACGGATGGCGCTCGCCGACCCACCGCTGTCACGCTCCCACCCAGCTTTCCCAGGACCCTGAACATTATTGGTAGTGGGGTTCAGAGGGCAAGGGGTCACCCTTTCTCCTCTGTTTCTGTGTGAGGTTCATTACTGACATCAGCGCAGACCCCAGAGCCCCAACGGTTGACCTGAAGATCTGCTCCGAGTGCGTTTCCCTCGCCCCATGATCTGGCCGCTCTCCGCGCCCCGGAGCCGTCCATAATGGATTTTGGTGTTTTCCATTGTTTTGTCTGTTTCTTGTTTTCCTGCAGCTCGCCCCATTACTCACCGCGCAGAGCGGCCTCCGAGCCCAGCGCCAATGTGTAACGGGTATAAGCTACGGAAAAGACAAACTGCTCCAGTGCCCCCCTTATTAATACTAACGCCCTGCTGGGGGAGAAATGCGTCTACCCCCGAGAAAGCAGGCTGCGGGGTGCCCCCTATAACTCTGGAACACCCTGCTACGGGGAGAAATGCATCTGTCCGTGGTATTGCAGGCTGCACTGCACCCCCCCCTATTGTAATGCAGGCTGCGGTGCGCCCCTCGCCCTGTGGTAATACCGGCTGCGGTGTGCCCCCCCTATGGTAGTGCAGGCTGCGGTGCCCCCCCCATGGTAATGCAGGCTGCGGTGTGCCCCTCCCCCTGTGGTAATACCGGCTGCGGTGCGCCCCCCCTATGGTAATGCAGGCTGCGGTGCGCCCCTCCCCCTGTGGTAATACCGTCTGCGGTGCGCCCCCCCTATGGTGATGCAGGCTGCGGTGCCCCCCCCCATGGTAATGCAGGCTGCGGTGGGCCCCTCCCCCTATGGTAATACCGGCTGCGGTGCACCCCCCCATGGTAATGCAGGCTGCGGTGCCCCCCCCCCATGGTAATGCAGGCTGCGGTGCCCCCCCCCATATGGTGATGCAGGCTGCGGTGCGCCCCCCCTATGGTGATGCAGGCTGCGGTGCGCCCCCCCCTATGGTGATGCAGGCTGCGGTGCGCGCCCCCCCCCTATGATTATGCAGGCTGCGGTGCGACCCCCCCCCCATGGTGATGCAGGCTGTGGTGCGCCCCCCCCCCCCATGGTGATGCAGGCTGCGATGCGCCCCCCCCCCCCCATGGTGATGCAGGCTGTGATTCGCCCCCCCATGGTGATGCAGGCTGTGGTGTGCCCCCGCCCCCATGGTGATGCAGACTACGGTGGGCACCCCCCTATGGTAATGCAGGCTGCGGTGCCCCCCCCCCCATGGTAATGCAGGCTGCGGTGCCCCCCCCTATGGTGATGCAGGCTGCGGTGCGCCCCCCCCTATGGTGATGCAGACTTTGGTGGGCACCCCCCTATGGTAATGCAGGCTGCGGTGCCCCCCCCCCCCATGGTAATGCAGGCTGCGGTGCCCCCCCCCCCATGGTAATGCAGGCCGCGGTGCGCCCCCCCCTATGGTAATGCAGGCTGCGGTGCCCCCCCCCCCCATGGTAATGCAGGCTGCGGTGCGCCCCCCCCTATGGTGATGCAGGCTGCGGTGCGCCCCCCCCTATGGTGATGCAGGCTGCTTTGCGACCCCCCCCCCCCCATGGTAATGCAGGCTGCGGTGCGACCCCCCCCCATGGTGATGCAGGCTGCGATTCACCCCCCCCCATGGTGATGCAGGCTGTGGTGTGCCCCCGCCCCCATGGTGATGCAGACTGCGGTGGGCACCCCCCTATGGTAATGCAGGCTGCGGTGCCCCCCCCCATGGTAATGCAGGCTGCGGTGCCCCCCCCCCCCCATGGTAATGCAGGCTGCGGTGCGCCCCCCCTAATGGTGATGCAGGCTGCGGTGCGCCCCCCCCTATGGTGATGCAGGCTGCTTTGCGACCCCCCCCCCCCCCCATGGTAATGCAGGCTGCGGTGCGCCCCCCCCCATGGTGATGCAGGCTGCTATGCGCCCCCCCCCCCCCCCATGGTGATGCAGGCTGTGGTGCGCCCCCCCCCCCTATGGTAATGCAGGCTGCGATGCGCCCCCCCCCCCCATGGTAATGCAGGCTGCGGTGCGCCCCCCCCCTATGGTGATGCAGGCTGCGGTGCGCCCCCCCCCCATGGTAATGCAGGCTGCGGTGCGCCCCCCCCCCCTATGGTGATGCAGGCTGCGGTGCGCCCCCCCCTATGGTGATGCAGGCTGCGATGCGCCCCCCCCCCCATGGTGATGCAGACTGCGATGCGCCCCCCCCCCCCCCCATGGTAATGCAGACTGCGGTGGGCACCCCCCATGGTGATGCAGGCTGCGATGCGCCCACCCCCCCCCCATGGTGATGCAGGCTGCGATGCGCCCCCCCCCTATGGTGATGCAGGCTGCGGTGCGCCCCCCCCATGGTGATGCAGGCTGCGATGCGCCGCCCCCCCCTATGGTGATGCAGGCTGCGATGCGCCGCCCCCCCTATGGTGATGCAGGCTGCGATGCGCCCCCCCCCATGGTGATGCAGGCTGTGGTGCGCCCCTGCCCCCATGGTAATGCAGGCTGCGGTGCGCCCCTTTATGGTAATGCAGACTGCGGTGGGCACCCCCCATGGTACTTCAGGCTGCGGTGCGCCCCTTTATGGTAATGCAGACTGCGGTGCGCCCTCTTATTCACACCCTGCTGTGGGAGAAACGTGTCGGCCCCTGAGACCCTCACATACAGGTTGATGCAGCGGTCCGCAGCCCCTCCCCCGTTGTTATCTCTGACTTCTTGTCTTGCAGGTGGAGCAGTTTAAGCAGGACCCCCGCCCCCAGAAATGTCTCCACTCTATCTTCCACCTGGACACGGGGGACGAGGTCCTGTCCTACGAGCAGTACGGCCACATCCAGGTAGGGGGCGCTGAGCGGCTGTCTGCAGACCTGTGACAATGATGCAATTGGAGCAATTGTGCCAAAGCCTCAGCTGTGAGAAGTGATCAGTCTGTGCCGGTCCGAGGCTGCAGAGTGAGATATCATATATTTCCAGTTACTTGTTACAGCTGAGGGTTTGTTACTGTATCCGGTGCGTACAGTGTGAGCAGGATTCGCTCTTCCATTCATACAGCAAGCAGAGATCTAAAAACAGCGCATCCATTATGGCCGGATCAGGCTGCGGACACCGGGCGAGTCGGTGCAGGTCCGGCTTTCTTCCGTCTCCCTCGCGGACTGCAGACTGTTTGCTGACACCAGACGGCGGCTCGTTATCCTGCCCACACAGGACAGCGGAGCCGCTCCGACCCGCGCCATTCATCCTTCCCGGCAGGAGACGCTTCCATTGTCAGCGGTGAGGAGGCGCCGCGCCGTTCCCCTGGTGCCCGGCACATAGTGGAAGCCATTATTCAGATGACTCCGCCACTTTTCCTGCCAGTGAGGCTGTCACTGAGATAAATGGGCGAGAATTGAGATAATTACCTGGAGATCTCGTCCTCGTTACTGCACAAAGCGTACAAAACTCAGGCCGCTCACAGAGGATCATTCACACTGGTTACAGTTGTAGCGACCTTCCTCCCGGCTGTGATCAGTGTTCGGTCAGGGCAGTGTTCAGACTGTGGATGTGAGAATCGTCCATTGATGGCAAGAAGAGATCCTGAAAACATCGAGGAAATGCAAAGACTATCGGAGCGGCCACACATGGGGCTGACCGCTGGGCGACGAGACACCCCGCTACGATGGATCCCATCGCTGTGCTGGACCGTGTGATCTGAGGCTTAGAGAGATGAAGAAATCCTCACCAAGCTCTGTCTGAATGTAACTTACCTGATCTTCAGAAATACTTGTTCAGCTGTGTACCCGGTATCATGTCTGGAGCGTCCCTTTAAATCGATTTAAAACGCGGTGTACTATGCATTGTCTGGAGCGTCCCTTTAAATCGATTTAAAACACGGTGTACTATGCATTGTCTGGAGCGTCCCTTTAAATTAATGTAGAGCAGTGAGCTATGTACAGTATGTATCAGGACTGCAGCATCCCTTTAAGTGAGCAATAAAACATGTTTCATATCTTGAAATTCCCTTTAAGGAAATATAGAGCCATGTCCTATGTACGGGCCATATCTAGAGCGTCCCTTTAAGGAAATATAGAGCCGTGTGCTATGTACGGGCCATGTCCAGAGCGTCCCTTTAAGAGGTTATAGAGCAGTGTGCTATGTATTTAGTTTCTGGAGTGTCCCTTTAATGCATATAGATCAGTGTGCTATGTATGGACCATATCTGAAGTGTCCCTTTAATGATTATAGAGCAGTGTGCTATGTACGGACCATATCTGAAGTGTCCCTTTAATGAATATAGAGCAGTGTGCTATGTACGGACCATATCTGGAGTGTCCCTTTAATGAATATAGAGCCGTGTGCTATGTACTGACCATATCTGGAGTGTCCCTTTAATGAATATAGAGCCGTGTGCTATGTATGGACCATATCTGGAGTGTCCCTTTAATGAATATAGAGCAGTGTGCTATGTATGGACCATATCTGAAGTGTCCCTTTAATGAATATAGAGCAGTGTGCTATGTACGGACCATATCAGTAGTGTCCCTTTAATGAATATAGAGCCGTGTGCTATGTACTGACCATATCTGGAGTGTCCCTTTAATGAATATAGAGCAGTGTGCTATGTATGGACCATATCTGGAATGTCCCTTTAATGAATATAGAGCCATGTACTATGTATGGACCATATCAGGAGTGTCCCTTTAATGAATATAGAGCCGTGTGCTATGTACGGACCATATCAGGAGTGTCCCTTTAATGAATATAGAGCCGTGTGCTATGTACGGACCATATCAGGAGTGTCCCTTTAATGAATATAGAGCAGTGTGCTATGTATGGACCATATCTGGAGTGTCCCTTTAATGAATATAGAGCCGTGTGCTATGTATGGACCATATCTGGAGTGTCCCTTTAATGAATATAGAGCCGTGTGCTATGTACTGACCATATCTGGAGTGTCCCTTTAATGAATATAGAGCCGTGTGCTATGTACTGAGCATATCTGGAGTGTCCCTTTAATGAATATAGAGCCGTGTGCTATGTATGAACCATATCAGGAGTGTCCCTTTAATGAATATAGAGCAGTGTGCTATGTACGGACCATATCTGGAGTGTCCCTTTAATGAATATAGAGCCGTGTGCTATGTACTGACCATATCAGGAGTGTCCCTTTAATGAATATAGAGCCGTGTGCTATGTACGGACCATATCAGGAGTGTCCCTTTAATGAATATAGAGCAGTGTGCTATGTATGGACCATATCAGGAGTGTCCCTTTAATGAATATAGAGCCGTGTGCTATGTACGGACCATATCAGGAGTGTCCCTTTAATGAATATAGAGCAGTGTACTATGTATGGACCATATCTGGAGTGTCCCTTTAATGAATATAGAGCAGTGTGCTATGTACGGACCATATCAGGAGTGTCCCTTTAATGAATATAGAGCCGTGTGCTATGTATGGACCATATCTGGAGTGTCCCTTTAATGAATATAGAGCCGTGTGCTATGTACGGACCATATCTGGAGTGTCCCTTTAATAAATATAGAGCCGTGTGCTATGTATGGGCCATATCTGGAGTGTCCCTTTAATGAATATAGAGCAGTGTGCTATGTATGGGCCATATCTGGAGTGTCCCTTTAATGAATATAGAGCAGTGTGCTATGTACGGACCATATCTGGAGTGTCCCTTTAATGAATATAGAGCCGTGTGCTATGTATGGGCCATATCTGGAGTGTCCCTTTAATGAATATAGAGCCGTGTGCTATGTATGGGCCATATCTGGAGTGTCCCTTTAATGAATATAGAGCCGTGTGCTATGTATGGGCCATATCTGGAGTGTCCCTTTAATGAATATAGAGCAGTGTGCTATGTATGGGCCATATCTGGAGTGTCCCTTTAATGAATATAGAGCAGTGTGCTATGTATGGGCCATATCTGGAGTGTCCCTTTAATGAATATAGAGCCGTGTGCTATGTACGGACCATATCAGGAGTGTCCCTTTAATGAATATAGAGCAGTGTGCTATGTATGGACCATATCTGGAGTGTCCCTTTAATGAATATAGAGACGTGTGCTATGTACTGACCATATCAGGAGTGTCCCTTTAATGAATATAGAGCAGTGTGCTATGTATGAACCATATCAGGAGTGTCCCTTTAATGAATATAGAGCAGTGTGCTATGTACGGACCATATCTGGAGTGTCCCTTTAATGAATATAGAGCAGTGTGCTATGTATGAACCATATCAGGAGTGTCCCTTTAATGAATATAGAGCCGTGTGCTATGTACGGACCATATCAGGAGTGTCCCTTTAATGAATATAGAGCAGTGTGCTATGTATGAACCATATCAGGAGTGTCCCTTTAATGAATATAGAGCAGTGTGCTATGTACGGACCATATCAGGAGTGTCCCTTTAATGAATATAGAGCAGTGTGCTATGTATGAACCATATCAGGAGTGTCCCTTTAATGAATATAGAGCAGTGTGCTATGTATGGACCATATCTGGAGTGTCCCTTTAATGAATATAGAGCCGTGTGCTATGTACTGACCATATCAGGAGTGTCCCTTTAATGAATATAGAGCAGTGTGCTATGTATGGGCCATATCTGGAGTGTCCCTTTAATGAATATAGAGCAGTGTGCTATGTATGGGCCATATCTGGAGTGTCCCTTTAATGAATATAGAGCCGTGTGCTATGTATGGGCCATATCTGGAGTGTCCCTTTAATGAATATAGAGCCGTGTGCTATGTATGGGCCATATCTGGAGTGTCCCTTTAATGAATATAGAGCAGTGTGCTATGTATGGACCATATCAGGAGTGTCCCTTTAATGAATATAGAGCCGTGTGCTATGTACTGACCATATCAGGAGTGTCCCTTTAATGAATATAGAGCCGTGTGCTATGTATGGGCCATATCTGGAGTGTCCCTTTAATGAATATAGAGCCGTGTGCTATGTATGGGCCATATCTGGAGTGTCCCTTTAATGAATATAGAGCCGTGTGCTATGTACGGACCATATCTGGAGTGTCCCTTTAATGAATATAGAGCCGTGTGCTATGTATGGGCCATATCTGGAGTGTCCCTTTAATGAATATAGAGCAGTGTGCTATGTATGGGCCATATCTGGAGTGTCCCTTTAATGAATATAGAGCAGTGTGCTATGTACGGACCATATCTGGAGTGTCCCTTTAATGAATATAGAGCCGTGTGCTATGTATGGGCCATATCTGGAGTGTCCCTTTAATGAATATAGAGCCGTGTGCTATGTATGGGCCATATCTGGAGTGTCCCTTTAATGAATATAGAGCCGTGTGCTATGTATGGGCCATATCTGGAGTGTCCCTTTAATGAATATAGAGCAGTGTGCTATGTATGGGCCATATCTGGAGTGTCCCTTTAATGAATATAGAGCAGTGTGCTATGTATGGGCCATATCTGGAGTGTCCCTTTAATGAATATAGAGCCGTGTGCTATGTACGGACCATATCAGGAGTGTCCCTTTAATGAATATAGAGCAGTGTGCTATGTATGGACCATATCTGGAGTGTCCCTTTAATGAATATAGAGACGTGTGCTATGTACTGACCATATCTGGAGTGTCCCTTTAATGAATATAGAGCAGTGTGCTATGTATGAACCATATCAGGAGTGTCCCTTTAATGAATATAGAGCAGTGTGCTATGTACGGACCATATCTGGAGTGTCCCTTTAATGAATATAGAGCAGTGTGCTATGTATGAACCATATCAGGAGTGTCCCTTTAATGAATATAGAGCCGTGTGCTATGTACGGACCATATCAGGAGTGTCCCTTTAATGAATATAGAGCAGTGTGCTATGTATGAACCATATCAGGAGTGTCCCTTTAATGAATATAGAGCAGTGTGCTATGTACGGACCATATCAGGAGTGTCCCTTTAATGAATATAGAGCAGTGTGCTATGTATGAACCATATCAGGAGTGTCCCTTTAATGAATATAGAGCAGTGTGCTATGTACGGACCATATCTGGAGTGTCCCTTTAATGAATATAGAGCCGTGTGCTATGTACTGACCATATCAGGAGTGTCCCTTTAATGAATATAGAGCAGTGTGCTATGTATGGGCCATATCTGGAGTGTCCCTTTAATGAATATAGAGCAGTGTGCTATGTATGGGCCATATCTGGAGTGTCCCTTTAATGAATATAGAGCCGTGTGCTATGTATGGGCCATATCTGGAGTGTCCCTTTAATGAATATAGAGCCGTGTGCTATGTATGGGCCATATCTGGAGTGTCCCTTTAATGAATATAGAGCAGTGTGCTATGTATGGACCATATCAGGAGTGTCCCTTTAATGAATATAGAGCCGTGTGCTATGTACTGACCATATCAGGAGTGTCCCTTTAATGAATATAGAGCCGTGTGCTATGTATGGGCCATATCTGGAGTGTCCCTTTAATGAATATAGAGCCGTGTGCTATGTATGGGCCATATCTGGAGTGTCCCTTTAATGAATATAGAGCAGTGTGCTATGTATGGACCATATCTGGAGTGTCCCTTTAATGAATATAGAGCAGTGTGCTATGTACGGACCATATCTGGAGTGTCCCTTTAATGAATACAGAGCCGTGTGCTATGTATGGGCCATATCTGGAGTGTCCCTTTAATGAATATAGAGCCGTGTGCTATGTATGAACCATATCAGGAGTGTCCCTTTAATGAATATAGAGCAGTGTGCTATGTACGGACCATATCTGGAGTGTCCCTTTAATGAATATAGAGCAGTGTGCTATGTATGGACCATATCTGGAGTGTCCCTTTAATGAATATAGAGCAGTGTGCTATGTATGGGCCATATCTGGAGTGTCCCTTTAATGAATATAGAGCCGTGTGCTATGTATGGGCCATATCTGGAGTGCCCCTTTAATTAATATAGAGCCGTGTGCTATGTATGGGCCATATCTGGAGTGTCCCTTTAATGAATATAGAGCCGTGTGCTATGTATGGGCCATATCTGGAGTGTCCCTTTAATGAATATAGAGCAGTGTGCTATGTATGGGCCATATCTGGAGTGTCCCTTTAATGAATATAGAGCCGTGTGCTATGTATGGGCCATATCTGGAGTGTCCCTTTAATGAATATAGAGCCGTGTGCTATGTATGGGCCATATCTGGAGTGTCCCTTTAATGAATATAGAGCCGTGTGCTATGTATGGGCCATATCTGGAGTGTCCCTTTAATGAATATAGAGCCGTGTGCTATGTATGGGCCATATCTGGATTGTCCCTTTAATGAATATAGAGCCGTGTGTTATGTATGGGCCATATCTGGAGTGTCCCTTTAAATGCTTATAGACCAGTGTGCTATGTACGGGCCATGTCCCTTTAGGTTTTGGGAGTCTTGGTATAAGCATTCACTGTCGGGGTCGGGCCGAGCTGTCCCCTTCACTGTGACTTCACATACGCTGCCCGATTATCTTTCAGTCCAAACAGGCTGCCGATCACCCAACAAACGGGCAAGACGCACGTTGGTCAGGTGAAATGATCTTTTAGTTTGCAGAGAAGATCATTGTTCTCGGCAGCGCATCGTCCTGTGCGACCAGTATGTGCTGCCGAGAGCAATGACGGCCTCTGTGCACTGATCTATTGCAGATCTGTCGCTCAGTGTATAAAGCACAGTCAGATATTAATCCACCGCCGTTCAGCAGCCGTACGATACGTTGCAATCAATGACCTCTGACCTTTCCCTTCTTCCTCCAGATAAACGCGGTGTCCCTCTTCCTCCTGTATCTGGTGGAGATGATTTCGTCCGGACTGCAGATCATCTACAACACAGACGAGGTGCGCGGCCGAACAATTCCATTATCCCCGATCAATAGATTTTTAATTAATTCTTCCCCGCTTCTCTCTGCCGCTTAATTATATTTCTGCATCAAACCCCATAATCAGTGCCGCTTAATTACTAGATGGAAAGGAAACTGTCAGTATGGAAATATATACTGTGCTAAGCAGCATGCAGGTTTCAGTCGCCATAGTCTCACCTGGTGAGCTGCAGGCCGGAGACCGGGGGTCCGGGGCATTATTCCATTTTCGCCTGTTTTTGTTTTGTGCAAAATTCTTTATTATTTGCCTTTTTTTAGGTCTATTTCACTATTTCATATGTGATCACCTTTTTTCTTTTTCTCTATTATGAATAATATATAATTAGTATTATTTATTTTATTTTTTTTTCACTATTAATATACATTTTATTATTATTATTTTTATTATTATTATTTTTTTGTACTTGTATTTTATTTTTATTAATTTTTTTTTTACTTTTCTCATTCACCGGAAATTATAAGTTTTGCTTTCAACTTTTTTTTTTTTTTTTAAGAGAAAGTGTAACTTTATTTTTATTTTATTTTTTTGCCTATTTTATGCCTTTTTAGAAAAGAAAAATAATTTTTGTGCAAATTTAATAAACACCTATGCATCAATTTGAAGAATTTACCCAATAAAAACAGCAGTGAATATGATTCATCATGTGACTGCTCATCGCATGATGAATCGGGCCCTATAGGTTCAGTCAGATCTTACCTCTTCCTCCAGTCACATCCGGAGCTGCACCCAAAACGCTGGGAGTTGTAGCGTCAGAACCACTGTGGAGACGTAGATTGCAAACCATTGACCTTAAGTAAATATACAGTCTGGTTGCATTGCACCTTATCTTATCCTCCAGTCACATCCAGAGCTGCATTCACAACCTTGTGCTGTAAAATATTATTCCGACCTGTTTCAATGTATCCTATCTGATTATCCGGAGCTGCGTTCACGATTCTGCCACTACACACTGACTCATGAATTTACTCCATGCCTCCTGTTATTTATTTATTTATTTATTTTTTTTACCTCCCATTATTCCTTGATCTCTGGTTGCTACCAAAACCTCTGAATGCAGCTTTGACTGTGAATAGAGAAGAAAAAAATATATATCTTTTTAATGCAAAGTTTATTTATCCCATAAATGATTGAGATGTTTTCCCGTCTCCTCCTCATCCGTTCTTACTAATTTATCTGAGAGTTATGTCAATGGGCAATTAAGTTACAAACGGCGGGATTCCCGTGCGGCGGCAGGAAGCTTTGTCTTGTATTATCAATATTACATGGGGGTTATTCTGGGGGGACACGTGACGCCCGGCTTCGCTCCCACATGAACGCTTTTCCCAGTTTTGCCGTTTTGGGGGGGTTTGTTCTACATTCCAATGTGATGTTCTATATGGGAAATGTAACAAGTCGTCGCCATGGTGACGCAGGAATTTAATTTTTAAAGCCTCGTCCTCGTGATGTTCGCGGAGCCGACAAGTCTGCGCTTCACCTTCAGCGGTGGCCTACATAGATCCGGCTGAGACATCGCCAGTGATCGGGGGGCCGGGGGCGTCCTTACCTGGGTATTTTGGGGGAATGTGAGCGACAACCCCCGGATCTCACAGTTGTCACCCAGTTCTCTTACAGGATTTTTCCAGTTTTATATGAATCTCTAGATAAATTAAAAATGACAACTTTCTAATATACTTAGTGGTTCACGTCCTCACCATTTTTATTTCTTTTTTTTTTTTTAAATATCTCTGCTTGCTGGAAGTAAATGAAAACCTCGTACCTGGCCATTCCTGCTAATATAATTGTATGGTTCTAGACCAAGCTCTGTGAGCGAGAACGCGTTGACCACTAATATAATTGTGTACTACTAGACTAAGCTCTGAGCGAAACGCATCAGCACTGATATATAATTGTATATCGTATTTTTCGCACTATAAGACGCACCTAGGTTTTAGAGGAGGAAAATAGAAAAAAAAATTTAAGTTAAAAATGTGGTCATGATGCACTGTTATGGGGGAGGGGGTCTGCTGCTGACACTGGTATTGGGGTAATGTCCCCCAATTCTGTTAATATCCTCCTTCCTTATTTGGCCCTCATCCCCATCCTGGCATGCATGGCACCCCTTGATCCTGGTATGCATGGCACCCCTTGATCCTGGTATGCATGGCACCCCTTGATCCTGGTATGCATGGCACCCCTTGATCCTGGTATGCATGGCACCCCTTGATCCTGGTATGCATGGCACCCCTTGATCCTGGTATGCATGGTACCCCTTGATCCTGGTATGCATGGCACCCCTTGATTCCCCCATCCTGGTATGCATAGCACCCCTTGATTCCCCCATCCTGGTATGCTTGTCACCCCTTGATTCCCCCATCCTGGTATGCATGGAACCCCCTGATCCTGGTATGCGTGGCACCCCCTGATCCTGGTATGCGTGGCACCCCTTGATTCCCCCATCCTGGTATGCGTGGCACCTATCATCTCTCTTCCTGGTATGCTTGGCACCCCTCATCCTGGTATGCTTGGCACCCTCTGATCCCAATCACGCTGCCCACAAAAAAAATAAACAATCATTCTCATCTCCTCTCTCCTCCAGCACTGCGTCCCTCTCTGCTGCCGACACTCTCACTGTGTGAGTCGCGCGTGGCATCCCTGCCGTGCGCCCTCACACAGTGAAGTGCTGTGCCGGAATAGTCACTGCTCCCCACGCCGGGACTGTGTGCGTGGAGAGCAGTAACCATTCACTCTCTTCAATAAGCACGCACACTGTACCCTCAGCACAGCTCCTGCTTCTGGTTTTTACCCCCGGGTCTCAGTGCGCCCCCTTACACTCCTCCCCCGTCAGTGCTGACTGTCTTACTAATAATAATGCTGTCCTCTCTGTTTCCCCATTTCAGCATAATCTTCTACGTCCTCCGACTTGGAGAAGAGAAATCCTATTTGTTTTTGTATTTTTTTATTGAGTAGCGATTACAATTTCATTTTCCGTCTGGGCTTCTCTTCTCATACGTTTAGTAATGTATTTCCTCGGCGTCGCCGGCAGACAGGCTATTACCCGGAGATTGGCCCCGGCTTCCTTCACCTTATCGTTCACAAGCAACTGCATCTCCGTCTAGTTCCTAAATCCGTATTCTGACTGCAGGACTGAGGCGTGAGCTGATTATGTGCGGAGCGACGGCGGCTCTGACTTATAAACAGCTCCTTTCACTACGGCGCTCGCCGTCAATTATTAGAATCGCGCTCCGTCCTCCCCTCCATGCACAGCCCACCGACCGCCGTGGCTTGTACATCCCTTATTGGAGATAATGAATCTTCCAATATTTACATGACTTTTATATCCCCGTTGTGCCAATGAAATCTAGGGCGCTCCGAGGCGACTGTGCCGTCCTATCCAGCTGACGTTTCCTCTGGGAATTATTCTCTTAGAGAAGGATTAATAATCCTGTACAGAATCCAAACAAAGGTGTGCTCTTTTTATATATTTTTTCTCCTCCAAAAACAGCGTTTTTCTTGTTTTTAGGTTGTTTCTGGTATTGCACTTCATCCCCAAAGATATAAATGGGAACTAAGCTTCAATACCACACACATCTGTGGACATGCATTACATTACTGATCCTGAGTTACATCCTGTATTATACCCCAGAGCTGCACTCACTATTCTGCTGGTGCAGTCACTGTGTACATACATTACATTACTGATCCTGAGTTACATCCTGTATTATACTCCAGAGCTGCACTCACTATTCTGCTGGTGCAGTCACTGTGTACATACATTACTGATCCTGAGTTACATCCTGTATTATACTCCAGAGCTGCACTCACTATTCTGCTGGTGCAGTCACTGTGTACATACATTACTGATCCTGAGTTACATCCTGTATTATACTCCAGAGCTGCACTCACTATTCTGCTGGTGCCGTCACTGTGTGTATACATTACATTACTGATCCTGAGTTACATCCTGTATTATACTCCAGAGCTGCACTCACTATTCTGCTGGTGCAGTCACTGTGTACATACATTACTGATCCTGAGTTACATCCTGTATTATACTCCAGAGCTGCACTCACTATTCTGCTGGTGCCGTCACTGTGTATATACATTACATTACTGATCCTGAGTTACATCCTGTATTATACTCCAGAGCTGCACTCACTATTCTGCTGGTGCAGTCACTGTGTACATACATTACATTACTGATCCTGAGTTACATCCTGCATTATACTCCAGAGCTGCACTCACTATTCTGCTGGTGCAGTCACTGTGTACATACATTACATTACTAATCCTGATTTACATCCTGTATTATACTCCAGAGCTGCACTCACTATTCTGCTGGTGCAGTCACTGTGTACATACATTACATTACTGATCCTGAGTTACCTCCTGTATTATACTCCAGAGCTGCACTCACTATTCTGCTGGTGCAGTCACTGTGTACATACATTACATTACTGATCCTGAGTTACATGCTGTATTATACTCCAGAGCTGCACTCACTATTCTGCTGGTGCAGTCACTGTGTACATACATTACATTACTGATCCTGAGTTACATCCTGTATTATACTCCAGAGCTGCACTCACTATTCTGCTGGTGCAGTCACTGTGTACATACATTACATTGCTGATCCTGAGTTACATCCTGTATTATACTCCAGAGCTGCACTCACTATTCTGCTGGTGCAGTCACTGTGTACATACATTACATTACTGATCCTGAGTTACATCGTTTATTATACTCCAAAGCTGCACTCACTATTCTGCTGGTGCAGTCACTGTGTACATACATTACATTACTGATCCTGAGTTACATCCTGTATTATACTCCGGAGCTGCCCTCACTATTCTGCTGGTGCAGTCACTGTGTACATACATTACATTACTGATCCTGAGTTACCTCCTGTATTATACCCCAGAGCTGCACTCACTATTCTGCTTGTGGAGCTCTTTACACGTCCGTGATGCTCGGGTCCGTGCTGCGCTGTCTGGTGCCCCCTTGCAGTGACTGTCCTGCTATATATCGGTGACTCTGCCCCCCACCCCCTCCCGCAGTTTTCGTCTCCCCCCATCGGCTCGGTGACTTCTCATGCAGCAGAGTTGTAGTTGTGAGCGTTACGAGGCCGCTGTAGTTTTCCGCTCTCTGCAGGTTCCATCAGATTCTGCTTCTTTGATCACTTTCTTCTTCCCTTAATTATCCAGAGCTGATGTTCTGATATCCGGAGGATGAAGATTTCCGCCGTCCTCCTTTCATCCCGCTCTCCTGCACGTTCGCCCTTTGATTTCTCAATCATGCTCTACTTTGTCCTCCACTTTGTCTTTCAATACTTGTATCTTCCATTTTCCTTTCTTGTGATCCTCTCCATCTTCAGTCTTGTGCTCGCAGTCTGCCAGTCCTGAGGTCTCACAGCTGCGGTTCTCGTGTCAGTGTGACTGATCACCTGGTTGCAGTGTTAATTGAATGACATTATGGAGTTTAGACCGCGGAGGTTGTGGGGAGACGCTGCGGATCCGGGTACCCACGTATATAATACTGATGATGACGCGGCGTCCTGTGTGCCTTGGTATATAGAGCTGCACTTGATATATTTGCAACCGTTTTTTTTTTTCTTACTTGATTTCTAATTTCAGTTTGTTTTTTTTCCCCTCATGTGACTGTGTCTTTTGGGCTCTTGGCCCTTGTGCCTCCTGTGTGTTTTTGGGCTCTTGGCCCCTGTGCCTCCTGTGTGTTTTTGGGTTCTTGGCCCCTGTGCCCCCTCTGTGTCTTTAGGGCTCTTGGCCCCTGTGCACCCTCTGTGTTTTTGGGCTCTTGGCCCCTGTGCCTCCTGTGTGTTTTTGGGCTCTTGGCCCCTGTGCCTCCTGTGTGTTTTTGGGTTCTTGGTCCCTGTGCCCCCTGTGTGTTTTTGGGCTCTTGGCCCCTGTGCCCTCTCTGTGTTTTTGGGCTCTTGGCCCCTGTGCCCCCTCTGTGTTTTTGGGCTCTTGACCCCTGTGCCTCC
The DNA here is from genome assembly GCF_046119375.1 of Phyllobates terribilis. Classification (NCBI taxonomy): domain Eukaryota; kingdom Metazoa; phylum Chordata; class Amphibia; order Anura; family Dendrobatidae; genus Phyllobates; species Phyllobates terribilis. Next base: position 12,152,417 of record NW_027362774.1, read on the forward strand.
TGTGTCTTTAGGGCTCTTGGCCCCTGTGCCCCCTGTGTCTTTAGGGCTCTTGGCCCCTGTGCCCCCTGTGTCTTTAGGGCTCTTGGCCCTTGTGCCTCCTGTGAGTTTTCGGGCTCTTGGCCCCTGTGCCCCCTCTGTGTTTTTGGGCTCTTGGCCCCTGTGCCCCCTCTGTGTTTTTGGGCTCTTGGCCCCTGTGCCCCCTCTGTGTTTTTGGGCTCTTGGCCCCTGTGCCTCCTGTGTCTTTAGGGCTCTTGGCCCCTGTGCCCCCTGTGTCTTTAGGGCTCTTGGCCCTTGTGCCTCCTGTGTGTTTTCGGGCTCTTGGCCCCTGTGCCCCCTGTGTGTTTTTGGGTTCTTGGCCCCTGTGCCCCCTGTGTCTTTTTGGAGTCTTGGCCCCTGTGTCTTTTTGGAGTCTTGGCCCCTGTGTCTTTTTGGAGTCTTGGCCCCTGTGTCTTTTTGGAGTCTTGGCCCCTGGGCCCTGTGTCTTTTTGGGGTCTTGGCACCATCGATTATCGTTTATGCCCAGGCTCCCCTGTAATTGTCGGCCTGCTCGATCCCTGATGCCCAGTTTCACCTTGTCTGCTCTGTTACAGTAAGCCCACCTGCCCTATCCGCGCTGTGCTGCTGGCCCATCATCTCCCAGTTTCCTAGCCCTTTACCTCTCCCCTCTTTTCATGCTCATCACCTCCCTTCTTGGCCTCATGTTCTTTCTGCAGCTTTTCTTTCTTTTATGTAATGTCTTAGCTGGTGTAATGATCCCGGACCCTTCCAGTCACTCCCCGGACCCTTCCAGTCCCTCCCCCCCCCCCCATCCTTACAACCCACTCCACCCCCGATCCCTACTTACAACCTCCCCCACCCCCGATCCCTACTTACAACCTCCCCCACCCCCGATCCCTACAATCTCCTCCATTCCTTACATTCCCCACCCCCCCATCTTTACAATCCCCCCCCCCCCCCATCTTTGCAATTCCTCCCCTCCCCCAGGTCCTCACAAATATCCCCCCCCTTCCCCCTTAGGTCCTCACAATCCCCCCAGTCCTGATGCTCCTGACTCTCCTGCTCTTGTTCCAGGTGTCCTTCATCCAGAACCTGGTCTTCTGCGTGGAGCGAGCGTACCGGGTGCCAGACTTTGGGATCTGGGAGCGAGGCAGCAAATACAACAACGGCAGCACAGAGTTACACTCAAGGTATCTGCGCTCGGCGTGTTTCATTATTTCTTCACATTGATGAACTAATTAAGTCGCGGCCCCATTTAATTTGCCTATTATTCCTTATGGCGAGCTTTATGGCCGCTCTGTATAAATAGATTGGATTAGCAGATCCGGGTAATGAGGAGATGAAGGCTGAGCGAGCGGCTCGAGGACAGTCGGGTTCTGCTTTATTTCATTTGTTTTTAGCTTTATTATTGTGTCCTGGGCGCAGCATCACTCCTATCATCCGCAAATTAAAGGGGAAGCTGAACTCAATAATGAGACTCGGTGGCTCCTCGGCCTATGCCGCCATGTGACGTTGGGAATTTAATTTACCACTCGTGTCCTTAAAGGGATTTTCCAGAAGTGTGATAACGATGACCTATCCCTAGGACCAGACCTGGGCAAACTGCGGACCTCTGGCTGTTCAAGTCCGGCCCGCGGACCGAGACAGCTGAAGGGATGACGCAGTGGCCCGCGGGACGCGCCACGCCGTCCGCTGTAACCGCGAGCCACATCTTCAGGATGCTGACAGCTGTGAATACATTGGTGGAGGACGGGGTCTCTGTCTCCATCTTCCACCAATCAGCGTGTGAGACAGCAGACATAATGACGTCATTTCATCACGTCTGATGTGCGGAGAGTCAGTGCTTCAGAGACTGGAGCAGAGGGCTGGGGGAACGGGAGTGAGGTGAGTGAGTTGAGTATGTGGTGGTGTTTTTTTTTTCCATTGTGAATGGGATATTTCTATGTATATAGGAGGCTATGTGGGGCTTATACTGTATATAAGGAGGCTATGTGGTGCTCACACTGTATATATGGAGGCTATGTGGGGCTTATACTGTATATAAGGAGGCTATGTGGTGCTCACACTGTATATATGGAGGCTAAGTGGTGCTCACACTATATTTGGAGGCTTTGTGGGGCTCATACTGTATGTAAGGAGGCTATGTGGGGCTCACACTGTATATATGGAGGCTATGTGGTGCTCACACTGTATATATGGAGGCTATGTGGGGCTTATACTGTATATAAGGAGGCTATGTGGTGCTCACACTGTATATATGGAGGCTAAGTGGTGCTCACACTATATTTGGAGGCTTTGTGGGGCTCATACTGTATGTAAGGAGGCTATGTGGGGCTCACACTGTATATATGGAGGCTATGTGGGGCTTATACTGTATATAAGGAGGCTATGTGGGGCTCACACTGTATATATGGAGGCTATGTGGGGCTTATACTATATATAAGGAGGCTATGTGGGGCTTATACTGTATATAAGGAGGCTATGTGGGGCTCACACTGTATATATGGAGGCTATGTGGGGCTCACACTGTATATATGGAGGCTATGTGGGGCTTATACTGTATATAAGGAGGCTATGTGGGGCTTATACTGTATATATGGAGGCTATGTGGGGCTCACACTGTATATATGGAGGCTATGTGGGGCTCACACTGTATATATGGAGGCTATGTGGGGCTCACACTATATAAGGAGGCTATGTGGGGCTCACACTGTATATATGGAGGCTATGTGGGGCTTATACTATATATAAGGAGGCTATGTGGGGCTTATACTGTATATATGGAGGCTATTTGGGGCTTATACTGTATATAAAGAGGCTATGTGGGGCTCACACTGTATATAAGGAGGCTATGTGGGGCTTATACTGTATATAAGGAGGCTATGTGGGGCTCACACTGTATATATGGAGGCTATGTGGGGCTCACACTGTATATATGGAGGCTATGTGGGGCTTATACTGTATATAAGGAGGCTATGTGGGGCTTATACTATATATAAGGAGGCTATGTGGGGCTTATACTGTATATAAGGAGGCTATGTGGGGCTCACACTGTATATATGGAGGCTATGTGGGGCTCACTGTATATAGCGAGGCTATGTGGGGGGGCACATACTGTATGTAGCGAGGCTATGTGGGGGCCACATGCGGTATGTAGCGAGGCTGTGTGGGGGGCACATACTGTATGTAGCGAGGCTATGTGGGGGGGCACATACTGTATGTAGCGAGGCTATGTGGGGGGCACATACTGTATGTAGCGAGGCTATGTGTGGGGCACATACTGTATGTAGCGAGGCTATGTGGGGGGCACATACTGTATGTAGCGAGGCTATGTGGGGGGGCACATACTGTATGTAGCGAGGCTATGTGTGGGGCACATACTGTATGTAGCGAGGCTATGTGGGGGGCACATACTGTATGTAGCGAGGCTGTGTGTGGGGCACATACTGTATGTAGCGAGGCTATGTGGGGGGCACATACTGTATGTAGCGAGGCTGTGTGTGGGGCACATACTGTATGTAGCGAGGCTATGTGGGGGGCACATACTGTATGTAGCGAGGCTGTGTGGGGGGCACATACTGTATGTAGCGAGGCTGTGTGTGGGGCACATACTGTATGTAGCGAGGCTGTGTGGGGGGCACATACTGTATGTAGCGAGGCTGTGTGGGGGGCACATACTGTATGTAGCGAGGCTGTGTGGGGGGCACATACTGTATGTAGCGAGGCTGTGTGGGGGGCACATGCTGTGTGGGGGGCACATACTGTATGTAGCGAGGCTGTGTGGGGGGCACATACTGTATGTAGCGAGGCTGTGTGGGGGGCACATGCTGTGTGGGGGGCACATACTGTATGTAGCGAGGCTGTGTGGGGGGCACATACTGTATGTAGCGAGGCTGTGTGGGGGGCACATGCTGTGTGGGGGGCACATACTGTATGTAGCGAGGCTGTGTTGGGGGCACATACTGTATGTAGCGAGGCTATGTGGGGGGCACATACTGTATGTAGCAAGGCTGTGTGGGGGGCACATACTGTATGTAGCGAGGCTGTGTGGGGGGCACATACTGTATGTAGCGAGGCTGTGTGGGGGGCACATACTGTATGTAGCGAGGCTATGTGGGGGGGCACATACTGTATGTAGCGAGGCTGTGTGGGGGGCACATACTGTATGTAGCGAGGCTATGTGGGGGGGCACATACTGTATGTAGCGAGGCTATGTGGGGGGGCACATACTGTATGTAGCGAGGCTGTGTGGGGGGCACATACTGTATGTAGCGAGGCTGTGTGGGGGGCACATACTGTATGTAGCGAGGCTGTGTGGGGGGCACATACTGTATGTAGCGAGGCTGTGTGGGGGGCACATACTGTATGTAGCGAGGCTGTGTGGGGGGCACATACTGTATGTAGCGAGGCTATGTGGGGGGGCACATACTGTATGTAGCGAGGCTATGTGGGGGGCACATACTGTATGTAGCGAGGCTATGTGGGGGGCACATACTGTATGTAGCGAGACTATGTGGGGGGCACATACTGTATGTAGCGAGGCTGTGTGGGGGGCACATACTGTATGTAGCGAGGCTGTGTGGGGGGCACATACTGTATGTAGCGAGGCTGTGTGGGGGGCACATACTGTATGTAGCGAGGCTGTGTGGGGGGCACATACTGTATGTAGCGAGGCTGTGTGGGGGGGCACATACTGTATGTAGCGAGGCTATGTGGGGGGCACATACTGTATGTAGCGAGGCTATGTGGGGGGCACATACTGTATGTAGCGAGGCTATGTGGGGGGCACATACTGTATGTAGCGAGGCTGTGTGGGGGGCACATACTGTATGTAGCGAGGCTGTGTGGGGGGCACATACTGTATGTAGCGAGGCTGTGTGGGGGGCACATACTGTATGTAGCGAGGCTGTGTGGGGGGCACATACTGTATGTAGCGAGGCTGTGTGGGGGGCACATGCGGTATGTAGCGAGGCTATGTGGGGGGGCACATGCGGTATGTAGCGAGGCTATGTGGGGGGGCACATGCGGTATGTAGCGAGGCTGTGTGGGGGGGCACATGCGGTATGTAGCGAGGCTATGTGGGGGGGCACATGCGGTATGTAGCGAGGCTATGTGGGGGGGCACATGCGGTATGTAGCGAGGCTATGTGGGGGGGCACATGCGGTATGTAGCGAGGCTATGTGGGGGGGCACATGCGGTATGTAGCGAGGCTATGTGGGGGGGCACATGCGGTATGTAGCGAGGCTATGTGGGGGGGCACATACTGTATGTAGCGAGGCTATGTGGGGGGCACATGCGGTATGTAGCGAGGCTATGTGGGGGGGCACATGCGGTATGTAGCGAGGCTATGTGGGGGGGCACATGCGGTATGTAGCGAGGCTATGTGGGGGGGCACATACTGTATGTAGCGAGGCTATGTGGGGGGCACATGCGGTATGTAGCGAGGCTATGTGGGGGGCACATGCGGTATGTAGCGAGGCTATGTGGGGGGGCACATGCGGTATGTAGCGAGGCTATGTGGGGTTCACACGGTGTATACAGGAGGCTGTGTGCGGGCTCATGCGGTATATAGGGGGATGTCAGCGTATTAATTGTGCTCAATATTAAGTGTTACAATTAATATAAATAATTATAATGAATAATGTTAATAATATTGAGCAGAATTAATTTCAGCCTATTGGTTCGGCCTCCGCAACAGTCAGGGTCTGTCATGTAGCCCCTCGGAAAAAATTAATTACCCACCCCTGCCTAGAACACATCATTAGCATCGGATTGGTGGGGGTCCGGCATCCTATCTTGAGATTGATGCCCCTAAATAGTACTGTATATAATACCTCTCCAATATTTATACCCATTGATAAGTGCAATGATGCGGCCTCCATGATCCCAGGCTCATGCAGCAGGCAACTATTTGCCAGCGGGGGTCACATTGGCTCATGGCCTCGATGCTAATTTAAAGGTTAGAATAGTTGGAAGTTTGGAACCCCCCCTACACCATAAAAAAGGTAAGATCATAATTAGAAAACTTTTTCCAACCAAAGGCACAATTATTTTTGTTGTGGGTTCCGGGTCAAAGCCCATGGAGGTCAGAGTCCCATCAATCGGGGAGAATGCTGATATCCTGCAGCCATGTGCCCCTTCACGGCCCTGCCCTTATTATGGGGTAACCACCACGGCTGACACCATCTCGCTGTCACGTTCTCCTCCCTGTAAAGTGAACGGAGCTGTCGGTTGCTGTCGATGACGGCCGCGTGATGGAAGCGCATTCATCTCACAGATATTAAGCATCATAATTAAGCAATGAAGGCTGATGAGAGCTGAGCGCGGAGCGCGGCTGACGAGTTAATCATCGCGTCCCCGCCACCTTCCCGCGTATTAGGATGTCAGCGCTGATGGATGTACACGTAGCCAGTCACATCACCGCCGTCGTAACTCATTCCGCTCACACCTCACTCTGGGACGCCGAGCGCCTCTGTCACTTTCGATGGAAATTTCGTCCCACGGGCCCTTCTCTTCCGATAGTACAAGGCGCAGTTGCAGCAGAGCCTAGTTCTTCATTCCGTAGTTGAGTCAGGGTTGGCTGCCGCTTTACATAGGACTGCCAGTAAAAAAAGGGACATCAAAGGCTTTGTCAAATAAATTGTTCTGCTTGTTATCAGTGAGTACGACCTGGTACTTCTCACAGCTGCGGGTTTGCTGCAGTGCAGAACAGCCTCTATTACAGGCATATTCCAGCTGTGCATGCGCTGACAATCCATAAGGGCATGCTGGGATTTGTAGTATTACCTCTAGATTGGCAGGTCAGCTCCTTTACACTTGTACGTGATACATTGTAGCAAAGTGGTGATGCACAAGAGATTGTGTTTGGCTCACAGAGGATTGTCCGGGCCGGATACGATTGTATCAAACCCTCACTTGTCCTTTGTGACCCTTCATGTTATAGAAAGCGGGCACAGTAGGTGAGGTGGACCCTCTAAGCCCAAGGTCCTCGTGAGCACACTTACATCTGTGCAGCAGACAGGTGAGGCACGCAGGACACGGGTAGCCAAGTTACTGAGAGCAAACCAAAAGTCTTAAAGGGATCCTGGAAGCCGCGGGCGAGACGAGGGGGGGGGCTGGCCAGGAAGCCGCGGACGGTGGGGGGCAGAGGCCTTAAAGCCGCGTGCTGGACAGGGGGAGGGGGGACACCCTGGAAGTCGCAGGGGGGGAGGGGGGACGCCCAGGAAGCCGCGGACGGTGGGGGGCAGAGGCCTTAAAGCCGCATGCTGGACAGGGGGAGGGGGGACACCCTGGAAGTCGCGGGGAGGAGGGGGGACACCCAGGAAGCCGCGGACGGTGGGGGGCAGAGGCCTTAAAGCCGCATGCTGGACAGGGGGAGGGGGGACACCCTGGAAGTCGCGGGGAGGAGGGGGGACACCCAGGAAGCCGCGGACGGTGGGGGGCAGAGGCCTTAAAGCCGCATGCTGGACAGGGGGGGGGGGGACACCCTGGAAGTCGCGGGGAGGAGGGGGGACACCCAGGAAGCCGCGGACGGTGGGGGGCAGAGGCCTTAAAGCCGCATGCTGGACAGGGGGAGGGGGGGGACACCCTGGAAGTCGCGGGGAGGAGGGGGGACACCCAGGAAGCCGCGGACGGTGGGGGGCAGAGGCCTTAAAGCCACGGGCTGGACAGGGGGAGGGGGGACACCCTGGAAGTCGCGGGGAGGAGGGGGGACACCCAGGAAGCCGCAAGCGGGACGGAGGGGAGGAGGACGACCTGTAAGCAGCAGGCGGGACGGAGGGGAGGAGGACGCCTTGGAAGCCACGGGCGAGACGGGGCGGGGGGGGTGACGCCCTAGAAGCTGCGGGCGAGACAAAGGGGGGGGGGGGATGCCCTAGAAGCCGCGGTGGGGACGCCCATGGGAGCATGCTGGGCTACTTGCAAAGCCCAACGTGGAGCACAAGAAAATCTTCATTGACCAGGTGGGTAACACTCCAGACTAATGGAATTCTGCAAATCTCATTGTAGCAAGTTAGGACAGACTCGTGCAGCAGTGGGCACGGAATTACAGGGCCCCAGGAAAGTTTTCTGCAGCTTTGGATGTGACTGGAGTAGGATGCTGTTGCAGGAGATCAGTGCAGATAAGTGAAGCGTCTGCATCGCTGCTTTGTTGTTTGCAGATATTGGATCCTGTCAGTGAGTGCGTGATGGGAAATTTCTTCTCTCTTGGGATGAGTTTTTAATTTTTCAGGCGAACGGCTTGTAGACGTGGATGTGACGCGCAGACGAAGCTCCTTTGGGCTCTTGATGTATCTGTCTGCGGATGAGCTGCAGGTCTCAGAGCATCGGCTGCGATGTGATGAGACTGAATGGCTTGTAATAGTCACTTTATGGCAGAGTTGTATCTGTTTTCTGATTACAGCGGAGCATCTCATCGCCGTCACCGGGAGCCGCGTACAATACATTTAAATGTCATTTTTGCTTCATTAGCCGCCGACTCAGTTTCCCGGGAATCTGTTAGATGAAGTTTTAATGCCTCAACATCAAACGGAGAAACTTTTGCTTAAAAAAAAAAAAAAAGGAAAAAAAAAACTCTTCTGAATAAAGAGCAGCGCCGAACACCAAGTCTTAAAGAAGCAGACAAGCCAAAAATAAGCGCACAAGTGTTATTCAATCTGTGCAGGAAACACAATGTCCATCCACTAATTATTCTCTCCACTGATGAAGATTCAAGATGTATAAAAATGGGTGACTCTAGAGCTGCACTCACTATTCTGCTGGTGCAGTCACTGTGTACATACATTACTGATCCTGAGTTACCTCCTGTATTATACTCCAGAGCTGTACTCACTATTCTGCTGGTGCAGTCACTGTGTACATACATTACATTACTGATCCTGAGTTACATCCTGTATTATACTCCAGAGCTGCACTCACTATTCTGCAGGTGCAGTCACTGTGTACGGACATTACATTACTGATCCTGAGTTACATCCTGTATTATACTCCAGAGCTGCACTCACTATTCTGCTGGTGCAGTCACTGTGTACATACATTACATTACTGATCCTGAGTTACATCCTGTATTATACCCCAGAGCTGCACTCACTATTCTGCTGGTGCAGTCACTGTGTACATACATTACATTACTGATCCTGAGTTACATCCTGTATTATACTCCAGAGCTGCACTCACTATTCTGCTGGTGCAGTCACTGTGTACATACATTACATTACTGATCCTGAGTTACCTCCTGTATTATACTCCAGAGCTGCACTCACTATTCTGCTGGTGGAGTCACTGTGTACATACATTACATTACTGATCCTGAGTTACCTCCTGTATTATACTCCAGAGCTGCACTCACTATTCTGCTGGTGGAGTCACTGTGTACATACATTACATTACTGATCCTGAGTTACATCCTGTATTATACTCCAGAGCTGCACTCACTATTCTGCTGGTGCAGTCACTGTGTACATACATTACATTACTGATCCTGAGTTACATCCTGTATTATACCCCAGAGCTGCACTCACTATTCTGCTGGTGCAGTCACTGTGTACATACATTACATTACTGATCCTGAGTTACCTCCTGTATTATACTCCAGATCTGCGCTCACTATTCTGCTGGTGCAGTCACTGTGTACATACATTACATTACTGATCCTGAGTTACATCCTGTATTATACTCCAGAGCTGCACTCACTATTCTGCTGGTGCAGTCACTGTGTACATACATTACATTACTGATCCTGAGTTACATCCTGTATTATACTCCAGAGCTGCGCTCACTATTCTGCTGGTGCAGTCACTGTGTACATACATTACTGATCCTGATTTACCTCCTGTATTATACTCCAGAGCTGCACTCACTATTCTGCTGGTGCAGTCACTGTGTACATACATTACATTACTGATCCTGAGTTACATCCTGTATTATACTCCAGAGCTGCACTCACTATTCTGCTGGTGCAGTCACTGTGTACATACATTACATTACTGATCCTGAGTTACATCCTGTATTATACTCCAGGGCTGCACTCACTATTCTGCTGGTGAAGTCACTGTGTACATACATTACATTACTGATCCTGAGTTACATCATGTATTATACTCCAGAGCTGCACTCACTATTCTGCTGGTGCAGTCACTGTGTATAATACATTACATTACTGATCCTGAGTTACATCCTGTATTATACTCCAGAGCTGCACTCACTATTCTGCTGGTGCAGTCACTGTGTATAATACATTACATTACTGATCATGAGTTACATCCTGTATTATACTCCAGAGCTGTACTCACTATTCTGCTGGTGCAGTCACTGTGTACATACATTACATTACTGATCCTGAGTTACATCCTGTATTATACTCCAGAGCTGCACTCACTATTCTGCTGGTGCAGTCACTATGTACATGCATTACTGATCCTGAGTTACATCCTGTATTATACTCCAGAGCTGCACTCACTATTCTGCTGGTGCAGTCACTGTGTACATACATTACATTACTGATCCTGAGTTACATCCTGTATTATACTCCAGAGCAGCACTCACTATTCTGCTGGTGCAGTCACTGTGTACGTACATTACATTACTGATCCTGAGTTACATCCTGTATTATACTCCAGAGCTGCACTCACTATTCTGCTGGTGCAGTCACTGTGTACATACATTACATTACTGATCCTGAGTTACATCCTGTATTATACTCCAGAGCTGCACTCACTATTCTGCTGGTGCAGTCACTGTGTACATACATTACATTACTGATCCTGAGTTACCTCCTGTATTATACTCCAGAGCTGCGCTCACTATGCTGCTGGTGCAGTCACTGTGTACATACATTACATTACTGATCCTGAGCTATATCCTGCATATTATATTTCAGAGCTGCACTCACTGTTCTGCTGGTGCAGTCACTGTGTACATACATTACATTACTGATCCTGAGTTACCTCTTGTATTATACTCCAGAGCTGCACTCACTATTCTGCTGGTGCAGTCACTGTGTACATACATTACATTACTGATCCTGAGTTACATCCTGTACTATACTCCAGAGCTGAACTCACTATTCTGCTGGTGCAGTCACTGTGTACATACATTACATTACTGATCCTGAGTTACATCCTGTATTATACCCCAGAGCTGCACTCACTATTCTGCTGGTGCAGTCACTGTGTACATACATTACATTACTGATCCTGAGTTACATCCTGTGTTATACTCCAGAGCTGCACTCACTATGCTGCTGGTGCAGTCACTATGTACATACATTACATTACTGATCCTGAGTTACATCCAGTATTATACTCCAGAGCTACACTCACTATTCTGCTGGTGCAGTCACTGTGTACATACATTACATTACTAATCCTGAGTTACATCCTGTATTATACTCCAGAGCTGCACTCGCTATTCTGCTGGTGCAGTCACTGTGTATATACATTACATTACTGATCCTGAGTTACATCCTGTATTATACTCCAGAGCTGCACTCACTATTCTGCTGGTGCAGTCACTATGTACATGCATTACTGATCCTGAGTTACATCCTGTATTATACTCCAGAGCTGCACTCACTATTCTGCTGGTGCAGTCACTGTGTACATACATACATTACTGATCCTGAGTTACATCCTGTATTATACTCCAGAGCTGCACTCACTATTCTGCTGGTGCCGTCACTGTGTACATACAGGATGTAACTCAGGATCAGTAATGTAATGTATGTACACAGTGACGGCACCAGCAGAATAGTGAGTGCAGCTCTGGAGTATAATACAGGATGTAACTCAGGATCAGTAATGTAATGTATGAACACAGTGACTGCACCAGCAGAATAGTGAGTGCAGCTCTGGAGTATAATACAGGATGTAACTCAGGATCAGTAATGTAATGTATGTACACAGTGACTGCACCTGCAGAATAGTGAGTGCTGCTCTGGAGTATAATACAGGATGTAACTCAGGATCAGTAATGTAATGTACGTACACAGTGACTGCACCAGCAGAATAGTGAGTGCTGCTCTGGAGTATAATACAGGATGTAACTCAGGATCAGTGATGTAATGTATGTACACAGTGACTGCACCAGAAGAATAGTGAGTGCAGCTCTGGAGTATAATACAGGATGTAACTCAGGATTAGTGATGTAATGTATGTACACAGTGACTGCACCAGAAGAATAGTGAGTGCAGCTCTGGAGTATAATACAGGATGTAACTCAGGATCAGTAATGTAATGTACGTACACAGTGACTGCACCAGCAGCATAGTGAGTGCAGCTCTGGAGTATAATACAGGATGTAACTCAGGATCAGTAATGTAATGTATGTACACAGTGACTGCACCAGCAGAATAGTGAGTGCAGCTCTGGAGTATAATACAGGATGTAACTCAGGATCAGTAATGTAATGTATGTACACAGTGACTGCACCAGCAGAATAGTGAGCGCAGCTCTGGAGTATAATACAGGATGTAACTCAGGATCAGTAATGTAATGTATTATACTCCAGAGCTGCGCTCACTATTCTGCTGGTGCAGTCACTGTGTACATACATTACATTACTGATCCTGAGTTACATCCTGTATTATACTCCAGAGCTGCACTCACTATTCTGCTGGTGCAGTCACTGTGTACATACATTACATTACTGATCCTGAGTTACATCCTGTATTATACTCCAGAGCTGCACTCACTTTTCTGCTGGTGCAGTCACTGTGTACGTACATTACATTACTGATCCTGAGTTACATCCTGTATTATACTCCAGAGCTGCACTCACTATTCTTCTGGTGCAGTCACTGTGTACATACATTACATCACTAATCCTGAGTTTCATCCTGTATTATACTCCAGAGCTGCACTCACTATTCTTCTGGTGCAGTCACTGTGTACATACATTACATCACTGATCCTGAGTTACATCCTGTATTATACTCCAGAGCAGCACTCACTATTCTGCTGGTGCAGTCACTGTGTACGTACATTACATTACTGATCCTGAGTTACATCCTGTATTATACTCCAGAGCAGCACTCACTATTCTGCTGGTGCAGTCACTGTGTTCATACATTACATTACTGATCCTGAGTTACATCCTGTATTATACTCCAGAGCTGCACTCACTATTCTGCTGGTGCAATCACTGTGCACATACATTACATTACTGATCCTGAGTTACATCCTGTATTATACTCCAGAGCTGCCCTCACCATTCTGCTGGTGCAGTCACTGTGTACATACATTACATAACTGATCCTGAGTTACATCCTGTATTATACCCCAGAGCTGCACTCACTATTCTTCTGGTGCAGTCACTGTGTACATACATTACATCACTGATCCTGAGTTACATCCTGTATTATACTCCAGAGCAGCACTCACTATTCTGCTGGTGCAGTCACTGTGTACGTACATTACATTACTGATCCTGAGTTACATCCTGTATTATACTCCAGAGCAGCACTCACTATTCTGCTGGTGCAGTCACTGTGTTCATACATTACATTACTGATCCTGAGTTACATCCTGTATTATACTCCAGAGCTGCACTCACTATTCTGCTGGTGCAATCACTGTGCACATACATTACATTACTGATCCTGAGTTACATCCTGTATTATACTCCAGAGCTGCCCTCACCATTCTGCTGGTGCAGTCACTGTGTACATACATTACATAACTGATCCTGAGTTACATCCTGTATTATACCCCAGAGCTGCGCTCACTATGCTGCTGGTGCAGTCACTGTGTACATACATTACATTACTGATCCTGAGTTACATCCTGTATTATACTCCAGAGCTGCACTCACTATTCTGCTGGTGCAGTCACTGTGTACGTACATTACATTACTGATCCTGGGTTACATCCTGTATTATACTCCAGAGCTGCACTCACTATTCTTCTGGTGCAGTCACTGTGTACATACATTACATTACTGATCCTGAGTTACCTCATGTATTATACTCCAGAGCTGCACTCACTATTCTGCTGGTGCAGTCACTGTGTACGTACATTACATTACTGATCCTGGGTTACATCCTGTATTATACTCCAGAGCAGCACTCACTATTCTGCTGGTGCAGTCACTGTGTACGTACATTACATTACTGATCCTGAGTTACATCCTGTATTATACTCCAGAGCAGCACTCACTATTCTGCTGGTGCAGTCACTGTGTACATACATTACATTACTGATCCTGAGTTACATCCTGTATTATACTCCAGAGCTGCACTCACTATTCTGCTGGTGCAGTCACTGTGTACATACATTACATAACTGATCCTGAGTTACATCCTGTATTATACCCCAGAGCTGCGCTCACTATGCTGCTGGTGCAGTCACTGTGTACATATATTACATTACTGATCCGGAGTTACATCCTGTATTATACTCCAGAGCTGCACTCACTATTCTTCTGGTGCAGTCACTGTGTACATACATTACATTACTGATCCTGAGTTACATCCTGTATTATACTCCAGAGCTGCACTCACTATTCTGCTGGTGCAGTCACTGTGTACATACATTACATTACTGATCCTGAGTTACATCCTGTATTATACTCCAGAGCTGCACTCACTGTTCTGCTGGTGCAGTCACTGTGTACATACATTACATTACTGATCCTGAGTTACATCCAGTATTATACTCCAGAGCTGCACTCACTGTTCTGCTGGTGCAGTCACTGTGTACATACATTACATTACTGATCCTGAGCTATATCCTGCATATTATACTTCAGAGCTGCACTCACTGTTCTGCTTTGCTTTTACCTACGTCTTCTCTTGTCTGATGTACCTGGTTCTGTGCATAGGCTGTTACGTGGAGCAGTGAGCGCCTCCATATTACCACCCCCTGCTACCTGCGGGTCTGTTATTACGGCAGCAGTCCGGTAAGTGAAGGCCCCATCTGTTCCTTACGTCGTACGCACCACGGTCTATTTAAACCTAGAAGAATTACGGGTCTGGTGCTTTTAGCTTCTTCCAGTGCGCGGCCTGCAGATAATAAATAGCACATGGCGAGCAGAGCCTCCACTTATTAACTGATGGCGGCTTTGTTCTGACGCTCGCTCCGCGCAGTCCCAGGTAAGCAGAGAACATTGTTACCACTGTCATTTATATTAATGGAGCCTCTGAAGCTATAAAAGCAAAACCGGATAAAGTAAATGGGCTCTCCGCTCCGAGGCTGGAGATGGTGATTACTCTTCTTGGTGTCACATGTACAGATCCCACTCACATCTGAAATAATACCGCTACTCAGACACCATAGTGGTGTGTGCCCGGCGCTGTAGTGGTAGGTGGTAATGTCTAGCTGTGGTTGTGGTTACTTGTGGGTTTAACGGTGGTTGGGTACTGTTTGGTTGTTTCGGTTGTGGTCTGGTTAGATTAGTGGTTGGTTTTGGTTGTGGTTGAGCGCTAGTTGTGGTTGCTTTGGTTATCTTAGATTCTAGGTTGTAGGTACTGATTGTGACTTGTTGCTGTGGTGGTGCCGGTTATGGCTGCTTATTGTAGATTTACATCATTGGTTGTAGCTTTTTGCTGTGATTTGCTTCTGACTGTGATTATTGTGGTATATTTATGCGGTTTTAGATATGATTGGTTACTAGTTGTGTTATATTTGATACGTTTGGTTCTGGTGTATATATTATATTGTGCTTACTAGCTGTTTGTGTCTGGCTATAGGTTGTGGTTTGTTGCTTGTTTTTGTGCGTTGTTTTGCGGTGTTTTGTTACTGGTTGCAGTTTTTGACCCTGGCTGGTTTTACATCAGTTTGTTGTTGATTATAGCTGAGGTTTTGTTATGGTTGGTTGTGGTTTGTTGTGTTTATTGCTTGTGGCTTGTTGGGTTACTGGTTGGTTTGCCGTTGTTTGCTTACTGGTTGTGGTTGGCTGTTGTAGTTATTTTGGTTACAAGTTTTTGTTTAGTTTCTGTATTTGGTTGGTTAGTGTTTTGTGTTTGGCTGCTGTAGGTTGCTTTTGTGGTTGTTGCAGTTATTTTTGTTGCTGGCTCTGGTTTTTTGTTGGTTATAGGTATGTCGTTTGTTCAGTTTAATGGTTATGGTTTGTGGTTGGTTGTTGTACAGTTGGTTCTTGGTGTAATTTGTAGTTAGTTGTAGTTATTTTGGTAGCTGGTTGTGGTTTTTGGTTGTTGTAGATTGTTGACTTTCTAGGTTGTATGTTTGATTACTGGTTTGTGGTAGGCTAAAGCAGTTTTTTTTGTAGTTATGATTGGTTGTTGTATTTTCGATCACTTGTGCTTGGCTGTTGTACATTTGGTTTCAGGTCAGGTTTTGGTTGGTGGATTGTGGTTGGCTATTTTAGTGTTTTAGGTTACTAGTTGTGGTTGGCTGCTGTAGGTTGTTTGGTTTGTAGTTGTGGTTGGCTGCTGTAGGTTGTTTGGTTTGTAGTTGTGGTTGGCTGCTGTAGGTTGTTTGGTTTGTAGTTGTGGTTGGCTTCTGTAGGTTGTTTGGTTTGTAGTTGTGGTTGGCTGTTGCAGGTGGTTGGTTGTTGTAGCTTACTGTTTGGTTTCTGGTTGCTGTTGGTTGTGGTTTGACTATTGTATGAATGTTTTGAGTACTAGTTTGTTTGTGGTTGTTTGCTTGTTATTTTGATTTCTGGTTTGTGGTTCGTTGTTATAGGTGCTGTTTTGTTTCTGGGTGTGGTTGATTGGTGCAATTATTTTTGTTTCTAGTGTGAGGCAGTGACCGGGATCGTATCCGAGGGACATTATACATCCCCCAGAATGTGTACAGAGACCTATTAAATCCATTGGAGTGCATTGCCGTCACAGACACAGCTGCGGCTGCAATGCAGGAATGAAGGTGAGCAATCACCTGGTCAGTCTATCTGGCTAAAGCAGATTAAGTAAAACCAGGCAGGGCCTTCATTTCTGGGGGGAGGCTACAGGAAGGCAGTGGGACGGCCTCCTCCCTCCAACCCGGGTTATCCACTGGCTCTTGCCACAGGGCCTTTAAAAACCCTGCACTACGGATTAGTGTTGGGACCTGCTGGGAGCAGAGCAGGAAAGCTCAGCAAGATTTAGTGTGGCTGAACCCCCGCCTGGGAAGCCTCTGCACCCGTCAGGCTCTGAGCGGCCCAGCGCAGCCGTTGTCCACGGCAACCTTTGTTATGGACTTGTGTTAACCCGGCTGCGAACCGGAGGACTTTCTGTTTACCTGTAAGTTTTGCTGAATAAAAGCTCCTTATGTTGGACTTGCTTGAGTCACTGCCTCAGTTACTGCACGGTGTGAACACCGCCGCCTTACATTAGCTTTTGTAGGTTGTATTGTATTTGGTGGTTTGTGGTTGGCCTTTGTAATTTTTTTTCTTACTAGTTGTGGTTGGCTGTTTGGTTTCTGGTTGTGGTTTGTGGTTGGCTGTTGACTGTTTTGTTGTGTTTGGTTTGAGGTTATTTTTTTTCGCAATCTGTTTGGTTTTGGTTGTGCTTGGTGGTTTGAGGTTATTTGTTGCAGGCTGTTTTG
Organism: Phyllobates terribilis; assembly: GCF_046119375.1. Classification (NCBI taxonomy): domain Eukaryota; kingdom Metazoa; phylum Chordata; class Amphibia; order Anura; family Dendrobatidae; genus Phyllobates; species Phyllobates terribilis. The sequence continues at coordinate 12,169,894 of NW_027362774.1, forward strand.
CTTTGGTTGTTTTTGTCTATGGTGGTTTGGGGTTGTTTCTAGTTGTGGTTTATGGTTGGCTGTTGTGGTTGTTTTGTTGTCGATTGGGGGTTTTGGGTTGGTTGTTGCAAGCTGTTTTGTTTCTGGTTGGCTCTTGTAGGTTTTGTTGTGTTTGGTGGTTTGGGCTTGTTTTGTTGCAGGCTGTTTAGTTTCTGGTTGTGGTTTTATGGTTGGCCGTTGTGGTTGTTTTGTTGTCTATGGTGGTTTGGGGTTGTTTGTTGCCGGCTGTAGTTTCTGGTTGTGGTTTCTTGTTGGCTCTGGTAGGTTGTTTGGTGGTTTGGCCTTGTTTTGTTGCAGGCTGTTTAGTTTCTGGTTGTGCTTTTTGGTTGGCTGTTACTGTTTGATTTCTGGTTGCAGTTGGTTATGGTTTGTGGTTGGTTGTTTGATTACTGATTGTGGTTTGTAGTTGCTTGCTGTAGTTATTTTAGTTTGTGGTTGGTTGTTGTAGGTGCTGTTTTGTTTCTGGGTGTGGTTGATTTGTGTAATTATTTTGGTTACTAGCTGTTGTGGTTGGCTGTTGTAGGTTGTTTTGTCTTTGGTTTGGGTTTGTTACAGGCTATTTAGTGTCTGGTTGGCTGTTGTAGGTTGTTTTGTTGTGTTTGGGATTGTTTGGTTTTTGGTTGTGGTTGGCTGTTGTAGATTGTTTTGTCTTTTGGTTTGGGTTTGTTACAGGCTGTTTAGTGTCTGGTTGGCTGTTGTAGGTTGTTTTGTTGTGTTTGGAGTTGTTTGTTACTGGCTGTTTAGTGTCTGGTTGTGGTTGGCTGTTGTAGGTTGTTTTGTTGTGTTTGGGGTTGTTTGGTTTTTGGTTGTGGTTGGCTGTTGTAGATTTTGTCTTTTGGTTTGGGTTTGTTACAGGCTGTTTAGTGTGTGGTTGGCTGTTGTAGGTTGTTTTGTTGTGTTTGGGATTGTTTGGTTTTTGGTTGTGGTTGGCTGTTGTAGATTGTTTTGTCTTTTAGTTTGTGTTTGTTACAGGCTGTTTAGTGTCTGGTTGGCTGTTGTAGGTTGTTTTGTTGTGTTTGGAGTTGTTTGTTACTGGCTGTTTAGTGTTTGGTTGTGGTTGGCTGTTGTAGATTGTTTTGTCTTTTAGTTTGTGTTTGTTACAGGCTGTTTAGTGTCTGGTTGGCTGTTGTAGGTTGTTTTGTTGTGTTTGGAGTTGTTTGTTACTGGCTGTTTAGTGTTTGGTTGTGGTTGGCTGTTGTAGATTGTTTTGTCTTTTAGTTTGTGTTTGTTACAGGCTGTTTAGTGTCTGGTTGGCTGTTGTAGGTTGTTTTGTTGTGTTTGGGGTTGTTTGTTACAGGCTGTTTAGTGTTTGGTTGTGGTTGGCTGTTGTATGTTGTTTTGTTGTGTTTGGGGATATTTGGTTTTTGATTATGGTTGGTTGGTTGATATCTTGTGGTGTTTGCTGGCTGTTACTTATTTTTTCCTGCTGATTATTCCTTTTCTTCCCCGGCATTGACAGGTAGATGAGATGTTTTATTAGCTGCTTCTGTGCCCTCTCATCGCTTAGAGCAGGTTGTATCTAGCAGACGTTCTGCACAACGCACAAAAGCTTCCGAGCAGAATATTAATCCGCCCCAATCCGTCCAGCGCCCACATATCACGCTCTCCCCGCATCACAATTCTCTTGCCGCCGCCCGGGGATTATTTATTAAAATTAAACCCCGGTGTTGACACATTAATGATTTATAGCCTTATAACCGGCCGCCGCCGCCGTGCTCGGTGCAGGATGAATCCCTCGTTAGTGTCTCCCATACACCAGCCGTCCTGCCGCATCCTGATTGGCTGCGGATGTGGGAAGAATTTTTAAGCCGCTATTTCAGGCTGTCGCTCGTCCGAGTATTGATGCGTTTAATCACTACATACGGGAAATGATGGCAGCGTTTGTGGATGAAATACTGCGGCCGTGTTCTTACATAGAGAGATACCGGAGAGGGATTGTATTATCACAGCCCGAGATGCGGCTTATAAATTGATCAGTGGGGCAACCTGTCAGATTTATTGAAATATATATGTCCCCTACCCCGCCCCTGAGATGTCAGAGAGAAGATAAGAAAAGCCAGATGAGGAAAGTTCTGCTCGCTCTGTGGCGTTATTGGTACTGCGATGTGTTCTCTGGCACTATTATGTGGGCATTGTATGGCACTACTGTAGGGCAGGGGTCGGGGGGCTGCTCCCTGTAGCGCTGGGGGTCGGGGGGCTGCTCCCTGTAGCGCTGGGGGTCGGGGGGCGGCTCCCTGTAGTGCTGGGGGTCGGGGGCGGCTCCCTGTAGCGCTGGGGGTCGGGGGGCGGCTCCCTGTAGCGCTGGGGGTCGGGGGGCGGCTCCCTGTAGCGCTGGGGGTCGGGGGGCGGCTCCCTGTAGCGCTGGGGGTCGGGGGGCGGCTCCCTGTAGCGCTGGGGGTCGGGGGGCGGCTCCCTGTAGCGCTGGGGGTCGGGGGGCGGCTCCCTGTAGCGCTGGGGGTCGGGGGGCGGCTCCCTGTAGCGCTGGGGGTCGGGGGGCGGCTCCCTGTAGCGCTGGGGGTCGGGGGCGGCTCCCTGTAGCGCTGGGGGTCGGGGGGCGGCTCCCTGTAGCGCTGGGGGTCGGGGGGCGGCTCCCTGTAACGCTGGGGGTCGGGGGGCGGCTCCCTGTAGCGCTGGGGGTCGGGGGGCGGCTCCCTGTAGCGCTGGGGGTCGGGGGGCGGCTCCCTGTAGCGCCGGGGGGCGGCTCCCTGTAGCGCTGGGGGTCGGGGGGCGGCTCCCTGTAGCGCTGGGGGTCGGGGGGAGGCTCCCTGTAGCGCTGGGGGTCGGGGGGAGGCTCCCTGTAGCGCTGGGGGTCGGGGGGAGGCTCCCTGTAGCGCTGGGGGTCGGGGGGAGGCTCCCTGTAGCGCTGGGGGTCGGGGGGAGGCTCCCTGTAGCGCTGGGGGTCGGGGGGAGGCTCCCTGTAGCGCTGGGGGTCGGGGGGAGGCTCCCTGTAGCGCTGGGGGTCGGGGGGCGGCTCCCTGTAGCGCTGGGGGTCGGGGGCGGCTCCCTGTAGCGCTGGGGGTCGGGGGCGGCTCCCTGTAGCGCTGGGGGTCGGGGGCGGCGCCCTGTTGCCTCATTGGTGGATGTCGCACTTTAACTGCGGGGGGGATGGCGCCTTGTAGCCACGTGGGCAAACGGCCTCATCTTCAAGAAGGAGAATCTGTCACATTGTATCGTCTCCACCATCCTGCGATGACACAATTGCTGCCAGTCTCCTCTCCGGTGCTGCCATGCAGGATGGCACCCCACAGAATCCATGGTGATGGCGGTACAGCTGTCCTCCGTAAATACCCGCACGCCCCGCGTTATATTTATGGCGTTACAACAGCGCATCATCTGCTCCGCCATCTGCACCTCCAGATCCTACAGCATAGAAAACAGAAATGCCGCCATACCCGATGTGCTGCGGAGCCGCACCAGCTCCAGTCCCACATCTTCTAATAAACTCTGCTTTATGCTTTACCACCTTAAGATCTTTGCTTGCTGTCAAGTTAAGGAGTCGTCTAGTCTTAAAATTTAAAAGTGTTACTTTTTATTAGAAGCTTTGCAATTTACCTTTTGTTAAAAATCCTCTCCCCTCTCCAGAGCGGAGGGATTTTTATTTCTGTAGTTGCCGAGGTTACCAGCCACTTCTGCAGAGTTTTCAGAGGTGACTGGTCTCACAGGCTGACTGCATAGCTCGGGCCAGTGGCGCACATTGACGCTAGTCCATACAGTCAAACGTGGCCCTTTCATTTGAATCAGCAGAAGCCAAAACATTATGTTACAGTGTATCAGCGCAGGTAAAATGTATGGGTCTGGAGGGGACAAACCCTCAGCAGCCGTATACATAGATCTGCTGTAGATTTCAGCCCCTGGATGTAAAGAAGAAGGTTACTATTCACTGACAACAAGCAGAGATCTTGAAAGTGGGAAAGCGCGTCCAGCCATCAGCTGGCAGGCTGCCGAGGGTCTCCTGCTGGTGACCGAGCGTTGTGTACAGAAGCCGTGATGCATCTCGTCGCCCCCCACAGCAGAGGTGTCGCTTTACTGGGCGCGCTGTCAGGAGATGTCGGCGCGCCTGTCAGACCGCGGCATCATAGGCTTCATATAACTTACACCGGCACGAACAGGAGCGCCTCATCCTCCGCCGCCATCATCTCCCGAGACGCCGCACCAAAGAATCAGATGGGCAGAATGTCACCGAGACACCAGCCAACGCCTGTCACCTCCGCACAACCCGAGCGTCTCCGCCGCACCGAGGATGTCACCCAAAGCATATCCGGAGGAGACGCCGCAACGCCCGCAAAGGGTCCACCGTATACAGCGCCTGCTGCTATAACCTGGGCATCTCCTCTATGTAATGTTATATGTAAAGCTGGTGTAACCTGGGTATCTCCTGTGTATAATTATATATGTACAGCTGGTATAACCTGGGCATCTCCTGTATATAATTATATATGTACAGCTGCTATAACCTGGGCATCTCCTCTATGTAATGTTATATGTAAAGCTGGTGTAACCTGGGTATCTCCTGTGTATAATTATATATGTACAGCCGGTATAACCTGGGCATCTCCTGTATGTAATTATACATGTACAGCTGGTACAACCTGGGTATCTCATGTGTATAATTATATATGTACAGCTGGTACAACCTGGGCATCTCCTGTGTATAATTATACATGTACAGCTGGTACAACCTGGGTATCTCATGTGTATAATTATATATGTACAGCTGCTATAACCTGGGCATCTCCTGTGTATAATTATACATGTACAGCTGGTACAACCTGGGTATCTCATGTGTATAATTATATATGTACAGCTGCTATAACCTGGGCATCTCCTCTATGTACTGTTATATGTACAGCTGGTATAACCTGGGCATCTCTTGTGTATAACTATGTATGTACAGCTGGTATAACCTGTGCATCTCTTGTGTATAACTATGTATGTACAGCTGGTATAACCTGGTTATCTCCTGTGTATAACTATGTATGTACAGCTGGTATAACCTGGGCAGCTCCTGTGTATAAGTGTGCATGTACAGCTGGTATAACCTGGGCAGCTCCTGTATATAATTATATATGTACAGCTGGTATAACCTGGGCATCTCCTGTATATAATTATATATGTACAGCTGGTATAACCTGGGCAGCTCCTGTATATAATTATATATGTACAGCTGGTATAACCTGGGCATCTCCTGTATATAATTATATATGTACAGCTGGTATAACCTGGGCATCTCCTGTATATAATTATATATGTACAGCTGGTATAACCTGGGCATCTCCTGTATATAATTATATATGTACAGCTGGTATAACCTGGGCATCTCCTGTATATAATTATATATGTACAGCTGGTATAACCTGGGCATCTCCTGTATATAATTATATATGTACAGCTGGTATAACCTGGGCATCTCCTGTATATAATTATATATGTACAGCTGGTATAACCTGGGCATCTCCTGTATATAATTATATATGTACAGCTGGTATAACCTGGGCATCTCCTGTATATAATTATATATGTACAGCTGGTATAACCTGGGCATCTCCTGTATATAATTATATATGTACAGCTGGTATAACCTGGGCATCTCCTGTATATAACGATGCATGTGCGTCCGGTTTAGTCCCCGGTGTTTTGCAGGGTGAGGGCTCCTGTCCGTTCGGCTTGTACCCGGCATCTTATTAACCCCTCGCTCTCTCTGTTCCTTGCAGCTCGGTCGGTTTGGCTAAAGCCGCTCTAGAAGCCATCGATGGATTCAACCTCTTTGGAAACCAGGTAACGCTCTGTCCTAATGATCCTTCCCTGGTAAACCTCACAGCGCGGATGACCGTGCCGATGTCTCACCTGTAGTCGGCAGCCGCAGCTTTACTTTTAGCCAGAGAACATTCCCTGTGTTCACTGGTCTGTTCATCCTGAGCCTGCTGGTTCATGACTGCATTATATACCTATAGAGCGTTATATCGCCACAGCTGCGTCAGGAATCGCGTTCACACGTGGTGATTGCACAGCCGCCGCTCGGTGCCCTTTGTAGCCCGGCGTCTGCGCTTTTATTCAGCCCGGGAATTGAAATTTTGGCTTTGAAACCTTCCCAGCGCATTACATTCAATGCACCGCGCTCTCACGGGGGGACGTTTAGGAGAAGCGCCGATTCTATGATGATTGATGTATTCGAATCTGTAAAGAAGAAAAAAAATCTTTCATTATTTTTTTTTTTTTTTTTGTGCGGCACAGCACAACTCCCGGTAGAAAGTCGCTCTTTATCTCTACGTTAATACAGAAGCTGAATACCGCCGACCGTCCTTGAGCCGCCGCCGCTGTGCCTCATCCCGGGTCATCAGGAACAAAGAATATATGTATGATCTCCGATAATAAGGACCTCAGAGAACTGCGGCAGAAACCGCCAATACTTCCGGGCGGTAACGTGATCCCCTGATGTGCGGCGAGGTCGCACGGTCGCCCCCTCTACAAGCTGCTTAGTGCAGATCTACCATAATCATGCTGTAGTGGTGGGGGGATGAAGGCATTAGGTGTATACGGTGTAATCTATGGATGACTTGTATACCTGACACAAAAATCTGCCGGTTAACCCTTTGCCAACACTGTGGAGTTAAAGCTGTCACTTTAGAAAGTCTATATCATCTGGGAGCGTCTGGCAAGCGGCCACCAGGTCCACAAGAGGCGCGCCACCATCTCCCTGGGTCCTGAACAGGCGTGCCGCGGTCTCCCTGAGTCGTGAACGGGCGCTCCGCGGTCTCCCTGGGTCGTGAACGGGCGCTCCGCGGTCTCCCTGGGTCGTGAACGGGCGCTCCGCGGTCTCCCTGGGTCGTGAACGGGCGCCCCGCCGTCTCCCTGGGTCGTGAACGGGCGCTCCGCCGTCTCCCTGGGTCGTGAACGGGCGCTCCGCCGTCTCCCTGGGTCGTGAACGGGCGCGCCGCCGTCTCCCTGGGTCGTGAACGGGCGCGCCGCCGTCTCCCTGGGTCGTGAACGGGCGCGCCGCCGTCTCCCTGGGTCGTGAACAGGCGCGCCGCCGTCTCCCTGGGTCGTGAACGGGCGCGCCGCCGTCTCCCTGGGTCGTGAACGGGCGCGCCGCCGTCTCCCTGGGTCGTGAACGGGCGCGCCGCCGTCTCCCTGGGTCGAGAACGGGCGCGCCGCCGTCTCCCTGGGTCGTGAACGGGCGCGCCGCCGTCTCCCTGGGTCGTGAACGGGCGCGCCGCCGTCTCCCTGGGTCGTGAACGGGCGCTCCGCCGTCTCCCTGGGTCGTGAACGGGCGCGCCGCCGTCTCCCTGGGTCGTGAACGGGCGCGCCGCCGTCTCCCTGGGTCGTGAACGGGCGCTCCGCGGTCTCCCTGGGTCGTGAACGGGCGCTCCGCCGTTTCCCTGGGTCGTGAACGGGCGCTCCGCCGTCTCCCTGGGTCGTGAACGGGCGCCCCGCCGTCTCCCTGGGTCGTGAACGGGCGCTCCGCCGTCTCCCTGGGTCGTGAACGGGCGCGCCGCCGTCTCCCTGGGTCGTGAACGGGCGCGCCGCCGTCTCCCTGGGTCGTGAACGGGCGCGCCGCCGTCTCCCTGGGTCGTGAACGGGCGCGCCGCCGTCTCCCTGGGTCGTGAACGGGCGCGCCGCCGTCTCCCTGGGTCGTGAACGGGCGCGCCGCCGTCTCCCTGGGTCGTGAACGGGCGCGCCGCCGTCTCCCTGGGTCGTGAACGGGCGCGCCGCCGTCTCCCTGGGTCGTGAACGGGCGCGCCGCCGTCTCCCTGGGTCGTGAACGGGCGCGCCGCCGTCTCCCTGGGTCGTGAATGGGCGCGCCGCCGTCTCACATGGCATTGCTTCTAGTCTAGAGAGGGCGCCACATCTGCTCTGCTGCGTACAGCCTGCGCCCTCATCATTGACAGTCGTGATGTTACACCTATCTAGCGACTCTGCAGCCGTACGTCCTCGGCACGATCCTCATTAACATCTCACTTGTTATCTTGTCGGCAGAAATGTATCGAATCTTCTGCATCGATCCCGGCGATGGCCGCAGGCGATCACTGATTGATGTCTGCTAATTGACTTCTGCGCCGACCTCGCGTCTCATGGAGTCTCCCTTCCTCCCGTCTGCAGGGCTGCTCCTGGTCCGTCATATTCGTGGATCTGGACGCACATAACCGGAATAGACAGACGCTGTGCTCCCTGCTGCCCAGAGAGTCGCGCTCCCATGTAAGTGCACGCGACGAGGGTTAATTACAGGACGTGACGGGGAATTAATCACATCACCCCGTGCTTCGTCATGTTGCTGAGGCCTCCGCGCTCCACAGGTCCTCGGCAAAGAAATCACCGTATGAGGAAAACTCCGGCAACTGTCTAATAGTGGAGTAGCCCCTTCTCCATCATGTAACCTTCCTGTCCCCCCCCCCCCCCCCTAGAACACGGACGCCGCACTCCTCACCTGCATCAGTTACCCGGCGTTCGCGGTGGACGACGACGCCTTGTTTCATCAGGCCATGGACAAGATCGTGCGCAAGCTGAAAGGAAAATACGGCTTCAAGCGGTTTCTTCGGGACGGGTTCAGGACGGCTCTGGAGGATGAGAACCGGCGCTACTACAAACCTGCCGAAATCAAGGTATCGGTGCTACTGACTGTGCCCGGCGCCACAGGTAGGGGGAGACGTAGAGCAGAAAAGGGCTACAATCTGGTATGGGGTGCAGATGTTTTGGGACACATGGGCGCCCCAGTGATCCGCCTGCCTATGATTGGGGTCAGAGAGTAAAAATGCTTATTTTTCATTTCTTCTCCATTCACATCCAAAGCTGCATTCAAAATACTAATTTTCTGTGGATTTGCAAATTATAGAACCCAGACATGACTGAAACAGCGCCCCCTCGTCTATAGACCGTAGCCGGGATTGACGCGTCCCAGCACCATCCTCTCCTCTCGTTCTTACACTTTCTTCTTTATTTCCAGCTGTTTGATGGCATCGAGTGCGAATTTCCGGTGTTCTTCGTCTACATGATCATCGACGGTAAGTCGCTCATCAGGGATCATATCTGGGGGTGGGTTAGTTTTTTTTTATGGCAGGATAAAGAGGACGGAGGATGCTGGAGAAGGTAGTTATTAATAAGGAGGATCTGGATCTGGTTGCTCAAGATTAGTCGCGTCTGTGGTTGCAAAAAAAAAGGAGTTTTACCAAAACATTTCCAAGCTTGGTAATTAAGAAGGGGGTCCAGTTTAATAACATGCCCCCCATCCTGGGCCAGGCTTCTTGGGGCAGCGGTGGAGTCTTTTCTACAATGTGTTGTCCCACATCAATACTCAAAGGGGGCTGCTGCAACCTCCAGAAAACCCATCAATAAGCAATTAGTTCTTCTGCAACGCCCCCACAGGAGGAAATAGGTATTGCGCAGTTCCTATTGAAATCAATGGCCCCGTCCGTGTAATGTATGGTGCTCCAAAGGGAGAGACGCTCTATTTAAAAAACGGGACCGTTATGGGTACGGACGAGAACCCACATTTTTACGGTCCCCACCTGAGAGGCTCTGACGTCTGGACCCCATAACCCCTGATGTCTCCTGTGTTTCGGAGAGCGATTAACCAGCAGTAGTCGGCTGTCCCTGCGGGGGTTGAACACGTTCTTCCGCACACGAGCAGTAAATCCCGGCTGGTAACGAGCTCGTTTACGGGTCCTTATTTAGTTACGACAGAAAGTGATTGATTAGAAGACGATAATATCTCGCTCCATCTGTTTCCTCCACACTGAAACGAACGTGTAAACAGCGCTGCACCCCCCCAACAACGAGAGAGAGCGCCCACGTCCTGCGCCGGGTGTCACAAGAGATGTAGCAGAGCCGCACCTGTTCCTGTCTAATAAAAAGTTGTGACACATTGCAAAAGTTACGGGTTTTTTTTAAGACCTCTGCTTGCTGTTGTTAAATGACACCGAGGAGGCTGAAAATCTGTGGATACAGTCGGATCGTTAATAATTTTCATTGTGTTTTTCTTGAGCTCAAAACCGGGAATTAAAAATAAATCCATAAAAAAAAATGCGTCTGACTTCTCCATATGCTCGGCACACGCTTCTCACAGAACGTCGCACGTGTGCTCCGTACATCTGCTCTCCACGTAAAACCCAGAAGATGAGACGAATCGGATTTTTTTGATACTTTTTTTTTTTTCCCCTGGAATCTGATCAAAACTTGCTACGAAAACTTGCCGCAAAGTCTGCCAATAAACTCCGGAGCAGCAGACGTGGTGGGGGCAGAAATCTGCAAACTGAAATCTCCTAATATCTTTCTACTTAAATTTCTGTATTTTGGGTTAAAAAATTTGTTTTTGCAAAAGGTTTCCGCTAAAATCATTGGGTTTCTCCCACCTCTACGCATCTCCGTGCAGAATGAGGTGATGTACGGTGATACATGGAGGATGTAGAAGGCGAGCAATTGAAACATTTCCAACAAACACAAATGCATAAACTTATTTTTTTTTATCGAAAGTACTTGCAGGACTTATTACCTCCATTTTATGTCTCTTTTCTGTAACAAGCCATTGGGTGTAGACGTGAACACTCTCATTTAGTCGGTGTCACCGGTAAGTCTCCACGTGCCCGTGGTTAGCAGGAAGTAGCTACCTGAAAGCCATCACTGTCCTCCGTGTTGGGTCCCATGGGGTCATCGGGTCACTGGAGCTGACTCTTTTTTTTTTTTTGTCCTTATTTTAGGGGTCTTCAGAGGAAAACCTGACCAAGTGAAGGAGTTTGAGGCCCTCTTGGATCCAGTGCTTTTCCTTGCATTCGATGGTAGGTGATTTGCAGCTGATGAAGCTCCTGTGACCATTTGTGGACTGTCTAAAGTGTAAATCTTGACCTTGAGGAAACCACCAAGGGGGCGTAGGGGGGCTTATAGGTCATGCAATCCTCCCTGGGAAATAAAACATGCAAAAGCCTATTCACAAGGGAAAAAGAACAGGGTCCATAATGCCAGCAACCCTACAACTCCATATCGACCCTTTAAAGATGATTTGGGGTCTTCACCCCCCATGGTCGTTATAGGCTGTATATATTTGATGAATATATATCTTGTGTATATTGGGGGGGATTCTCACAACTTTCCTGTAATGGCAGATGTTGAGAAGAATGGGGCTGATGAATTTCGGCATGCTCAATCATTTTGCCCACATAAGAGATAAGTGGCCTCCAATGGTGTCTGGCAGCGGCTTCCTACATTCTGTCACTGTTGAGAACACATGCGTGATCCATTACATCAAGCGTGCATGTGTATGGGGGAGTAGGAGCAATATCTGTCAGCTGAAGGTGTACGGCCGGTTTTGGGGGCATCTTTTTACTACTATAGGGTTTGATTAATAAGTGTGACCCATTCGTCTTCTGCAGCCTCTGTGGGTCACAGTACATAGCCAGCTGCGGAGAGAGTTAATGCACTGTGATGCATAGCGGCTGTAGAAGCCGAACGGTTCAAAAATTTACTTTTAACCCCAAAATAATGCAATTAATAAAAAAAAATACCCTGATGACATTTTATGAATCCGTATCGACCAACCGTTCCCAAAGGGGTTCGGCTGCTCATCGACCCTCTTTGTAATCTCCCGCAGGGTGCCCCGTCATCCCGGAGTATTACCACGTCCCCGCCGACTTCGTTGACGCCGAGAAGCTGAACCCCAACAGTCAGAAGAGGTTCCCCAGTAACTGCGGCCGGGACGGCAAGCTCTTCCTATGGGGACAAGCGCTGTACATAATCTCCAAGCTCCTGGGTAAGCGCCAAATATCGAGACGCCCACTTCTTCTTAAAGGGATATCGCTCCCCATGACGTAACCACGGTGCTGTGCACTTTTGAGGGGGGTGGGGTTACATATTGTATATGTGCTCTGCCTTTTTGCTAAAGGTTCTTTTTTCCCTTTAATGTTTAAAGGGATGCTCCAGTTTGGAGCTTAGTTAGTGGTATCCTAATACAATGCGTAATTTATATTTTAACGGGGAATACAAATATATTCTAGAACAGATAGAGATAGGTCCTCAGCTCATCCTGCGCCGCCTGTTTCATGAATGGAATGTCAGAGCCACAGTGATGACTGACATCCTGCGTAGTACACAGGTGTGATCTGTTCTCCGATATGTCGCACCGCGGTGTCGTGGCAGGACTGATCCCTGGCCGGAGCACTCAGTAATGTCCCGCTCAGTCATCCATCAGCGGGGGGCGGTAGCGTCTCCGGTCTCCTTCACCGGGGGAGTTGTTTAGCAAAACAGTTCATCGCTTCGTGCAGAACTCAAGTGTCATCGCGACTTCTCCGGAAAACTGCAGAGATTTATGTCCCGGCCTTAAATTACCCTTCTCTTCTGCAGAACATGAGACATGGCCGCCAGGAGGGAGAACGGAGCGCCGTCCTTCATCATTTCTATACACTGGAACATTTGGGGCCACATCATCCAGACGCTGCCGTCAGCGAGGGGCGCATCGTTTTCAGGGGGCATTAAAGGGATAGTCCAGGCGCCGCACTCGGCTATGGACTCGGGCGCACGCTTTTGGATCTTGCGATCAGTGGGGGTCTCGGGTATAGGATGCTGGTTCGGATGTGGCGGTATATAACAAGACAGATTGACTTCTCCGTTCTCTTTTTTCTTATTAGTGGAGGAGTTAATAAGCCCCAAGGACATCGATCCCTTGCACCGTTACGTCCATCGGAGCGACCAGAGGAACATCAGCATGAGATATTCCAACCAGGTGAGTGCCCCGACCATATAACGTCCCCCTCTGATAAGCGGCGGCCATTGTACACAGTCCGGGCAGGCGGTAATCCCTTCATAATACATATTTATCTGCTTTTTTTTTTTATAGATTTTGCACATTTTAGATACACGGCGACAGATTGGATTAATATTGGGGTTAGAGCTAATGCCAAATCTGCCTTCTGTCCCATTGCAAATCTATCTCCATGCTTTACACTGCAGCTCTGCTTGCTCAGTTTTGCTGCTGTCTGTACGCACAAGCTCAAGAAGAAGTGGGGATATACATAGCAGGAAGGAGTCTTCATAACTGAATCACTAGAAAAAAGTAGCTGGGTAGTAGTTGGGGGTAGCTGTGAGGATTAAACATGGGTATATACGTTGCTGTATATATTATTTTCTCTCCCTGGATCCTTTTTTCTAATGTGCGTTTCTGAAGAGTATCTGACTCAGAAGCTGCACTGACGCCGCAGTCTGCCGGCCACAAAGGCTGAGGATAAGTGGACTGGAAAACGATAGCGCGGCGTCTGATAAAACACTTCATCAGGTGCAGCCGCCCGTGAAATTTCACTGCAGATTCAGCGGCTCCGGCCAGAGCTGAAAATTTCATTTCTTTATCATTTTTCAAGTCTATAACAAAGCCTCATCCTGGAGTCCGAATCCGAGCGTTATCTGGCTGGAAAAGGTACTCCGTGCTGGTAATGTAATAAGAGACGATAAGAAACCCGGAGCCGGGACGTAATGAGAGAGGAGCTGCGCCCCGGGGCCGGGACGTAATAAGAGAGGAGCAGCACCCCGGGGCCGGGACGTAATAAGAGAGGAGCAGCGACCCGGGTCCGGGACGTAATAAGAGAGGAGCAGCGCCCAGGAGCCGGGACGTAATAAGAGAGGAGCAGCGCCCCAGAGCTGGGACGTAATAAGAGAGGAGCAGCACCCCGGAGCCGGGACGTAATAAGAGAGGAGCAGTGCCCCAGAGCTGGGACGTAATAAGAGAGGAGCAGGACCCCGGATCTGGGATGAAATAAGAGGAGCCGGACCATAAAAAATATGGTATTTAAAGAAGGATCCAAGACGTAATAAGAGAGGAGCAGGACCAAGAACGTAATATCATAAGAGAAGCAGGACCCCGGAGTCAGGACATATTATCATGAGAAAAACAGGACCCCGGAGCCAGGAAGTAATATCATAACAGAGAAGTATGACCCCGGAGCCAGGACGTAATATCATGAGAGAAGCAAGACCCCGGAGCCAGGACGTAATATGATGAGAGAAGCAGGACCTGGAGCCAGGACGTAATATCATGAGAGAAGCAAAACCCTGGAGCCGGGACATTATATCATAAGGGAGTAGCAGGACCCGGAGCCGGGATGTAATATGATGAGAGAAGTTGGACCCCGGAGCCGGGACGTAATATCATGAGAGAAACAGGACCCCGGAGCCGGGACTTAATATCATGAGACAAGCAGGACCCCAGAGCTGGGACTTAATATCATGAGAGAAACAGGACCCCGGAGCCGGGATGTAATATCATGAGAGAAGCAGGACCTGGAGCCAGGACGTAATATCATGAGAGAAGCAGGACCTGGAGCCGGGACTTAATATCATGAGAGAAGCAGGACCCCGGAGCCGGGACGTAATATCATGAGAGAAGCAGGACCCCGGAGCCGGGACGTAATATCATGAGACAAGCAGGACCCTGGAGCCGTGACTTAATATCATGAGAGAAACAGGACCCCGGAGCCGGGACGTAATATCATGAGAGAAGCAGGACCTGGAGCCAGGACGTAATCTCATGAGAGAAGCAGGACCTGGAGCCAGAATGTAATATCATGAGAGAAACAAGACCCCGGAGCCAGGACGTAATATGATGAGAGAAGCATGACCTGGAGCCAGGACGTAATATGATGAGAGAAACAAGACCCCAGAGCCGGGAAGTAATATCATGAGACAAGCAAGACCCCGGAGCCGGGACGTAATATCATGAGACAAGCAGGGTCTGGAGCCGGGACGTAATATCATGAGAGAAACAGGACCCCGGAGCCGGGACGTAATATCATGAGAGAAACAGGACCCCGGAGCCGGGACGTAATATCATGAGAGGAACAGGACCCCGGAACCGGGACGTAATATCATGAGAGAAACAGGACCCCGGAACCGGGACGTAATATCATGAGAGAAACAGGACCCCGGAGCCGGGACGTAATATCATGAGAGAAACAGGACCCCGGAGCCGGGACGTAATATCATGAGAGGAACAGGACCCCAGAGCCGGGACGTAATATGTGAGAAGCAAGACTTCGGAGCCGGGACGTAATATCATGAAAGGAGCAGGACCCCAGACCCACAACTGGAAAATATAATGGAATAAGAGGTGCAGGACCCCAGGCCTGATAACAGAGAGCTGTAGCTTGCAGGGTACAGGGAGAGCTTACCGCCTGCAGTGTTAGTACCCCATTAATCACACCCTCGGGCTCTTGCCTTTGCTCTCACCTCTTTGTTCTCCTTCCTCGTCGCCGATTATTAACATAAATACATTTTCTGTCGCTTTTGTTCTCGCTGCAGAAACTAAACTGATAGAACGACTCGTCCCCCCGCGAGGCGGCTGCTCGGCCCCCGGGACCCCCGCCGCTGTCTGGGAGATTAATGGCTCTTGGTTGTGGTGTAAAGAAACACATTAGCAGAGAAGCAGTCTGAGCCGGCGTGCCGCTTTATTTAATTAGAGACGTTGTGGCTGCCGCCGACTGGAACGCTGCTCGCCATCCGGCCATTTTACCGCTGCTGCAAATCCCTCCGTGATGAAGATGTTACTCGCTCGGCGCCAACATTATTAATAGAAGTCATCACTCTTCATTGTTAGGACGGAAGCTAATGTGAGCAGAAAGACGCCGGAAAATGGCGCATAAATCGCCGCCATAATGGTAGTGGTAAAAGCCTCAATCACATGGCCTGGATGATGCCACTTTTTTGCATAAGGATGGCGACTACAAGTCCCAGCCTCACTGCAGAGCTGCTAACATTATCATGGAGACCTAATGGCGGTATACCGTATGACTAGACTAGGTAATGACTGTCCGGAGTATCCAGTTAATATTTTTTTTTTATCTTTAGGGGCCCCTGGACAACGACACAGTGATCCACGTGGCCCTAGTAGCCGAGAGCCAGCGGTAAGAAAACCCGCAATGGATTTGTAATATATCGCTATAAGGCTTCCATATATCTGTATCCGACCATGTGCAGCTCACACCTCAGTGAATCAAGAACTTGTCTAAGAAAATTGTCTGCAAGGATTTTATCTTCTCTTTGCTAAGAAACCCGATAAAAAATCTCTTCTCAAAGTCTCCGCCATGAAAAGGAATTCAGTAACAGGTGTTTATAACGGCTACCGTCCAAAACACTAATTATACGTCCACGAGGGTCCCGTCCCCCTACAAAATGTTCTCATTGTAGAGAAATATAACTGCTCTAATACTGCCCCCTATGTACAAGAATATAACTACTATAATACTGCTCCTATGTACAAGAATATAGCTGCTATAATACTGCTCCCTATGTACAAGAATATAACTACTATAATACTGCCTCTATGTACAAGAATATAACTACTATAATACTGCTCCTATGTACAAGAATATAACTACTATAATACTGCTCCCTATGTACAAGAATATAACTACTATAATACTGCTCCCTATGTACAAGAATATAACTACTATAATACTGCCCCTATGTAGAAGAATATAACTACTATAATACTGCTCCTATGTACAAGAATATAACTACTATAATACTGCTCCCTATGTACAAGAATATAACTACTATAATACTGCCCCTATGTAGAAGAATATAACTACTATAATACTGCTCCTATGTACAAGAATATAACTACTATAATACTGCTCCCTATGTACAAGAATATAACTACTATAATACTGCCCCTATGTACAAGAATATAACTACTATAATACTGCTCCTATGTAAAAGAATATAACTACTATAATACTGCCCCCTATGTACAAGAATATATCTACTATAATACTGCTCCTATGTACAAGAATATAGCTGCTATAATACTGCTCCCTATGTACAAGAATATAACTACTATAATACTGCCCCTATGTAGAAGAATATAACTACTATAATACTGCTCCTATGTACAAGAATATAACTACTATAATACTGCTCCCTATGTACAAGAATATAACTACTATAATACTGCCCCTATGTACAAGAATATAACTACTATAATACTGCTCCTATGTACAAGAATATAACTGCTATAATACTGCTCCTATGTACAAGAATATAACTGCTATAATACTGCTCCTACGTACAAGAATATAACTACTATAATACTGCTCCTATGTACAGGAATATAACTACTATAATACTGCTCCTATGTACAGGAATATAACTACTATAATACTGCCCCCTATGTACAAGAATATAACTACTATAATACTGCTCCTATGTACAAGAATATAACTACTATAATACTGCTCCTATGTACAAGAATATAACTACTATAATACTGCCCCTATGTACAAGAATATAACTACTATAATACTGGTCCTATGTACAAGAATATAACTACTATAATACTGCTCCTATGTACAAGAATATAACTGCTATAATACTGCTCCTATGTACAAGAATATAACTACTATAATACTGCTCCTATGTACAAGAATATAACTACTATAATACTGCTCCTATGTACAAGAATATAACTACTATAATACTGCCCCTATATACAAGAATATAACTACTATAATACTGCCCCCTATGTACAAGAATATAACTACTATAATACTGCCCTCTATGTACAAGAATATAACTACTATAATACTGCTCCTATGTACAAGAATATAACTACTATAATACTGCCCCCTATGTACAAGAATATAACTACTATAATACTGCTCCTATGTACAAGAATATAACTACTATAACACTGCCCCCTATGTACAAGAATATAACTACTATAATACTGCCCTCTATGTACAAGAATATAACTACTATAATACTGCTCCTATGTACAAGAATATAACTACTATAATACTGCTCCCTATGTACAAGAATATAACTACTATAATACTGCTCCTATGTACAAGAATATAACTACTATAATACTGCCCCCTATGTACAAGAGTATAACTACTATAATACTGCCCCTATGTACAAGAATATAACTACTATAATACTGCTCCTATGTACAAGAATATAACTACTATAATACTGCCCCTATGTACAAGAATATAACTACTATAATACAGCCCCTATGTACAAGAATATAACTACTATAATACTGCCCCTATGTACAAGAATATAACTACTATAATACTGCTCCGATGTACAAGAATATAACTACTATAATACTGCCCCTATGTACAAGAATATAACTACTATAATACTGCCCCTATGTACAAGAATATAACTACTATAATACTGCTCCTATGTACAAGAATATAACTACTATAATACTGCCCCCTATGTACAAGAATATAACTACTATAATACTGCCCCCTATGTACAAGAATATAACTACTATAATACTGCTCCTATGTACAAGAATATAACTGCTATAATACTGCTCCTATCTACAAGAATATAACTACTATAATACTTCCCCCTATGTACAAGAATATAACTACTATAATACTGCCCCCTATGTACAAGAATATAACTACTATAATACTGCTCCCTATGTACAAGAATATAACTACTATAATACTGCCCCCTATGTACAAGAGTATAACTACTATAATACTGCCCCTATGTACAAGAATATAACTACTATAATACTGCCCCTATGTACAAGTATATAACTACTATAATACTGCCCCTATGTACAAGAATATAACTACTATAATACTGCCCCTATGTACAAGAATATAACTACTATAATACTTCCCCCTATGTACAAGAATATAGCTACTATAATACTGCCCCTATGTACAAGAATATAACTACTATAATACTTCCCCCCTATGTACAAGAATATAACTACTATAATACTGCCCCCTGTTGTTTACAGTGAGACTTTCTTTTGCGCCCAGGTTGCAGGTGTTCCTGAACACTTACGGTATACAGACTCAGACCCCGCAGCAGGTGGAGCCCATCCAGATTTGGCCGCAGCAGGAGTTGGTTAAGGTGAGTTCCTCGGCAGCTGCCATATTGTCTCGCTGACCCCGCTCTCCGCCTCTCTCCAGGGGTCTGCACTGATTTGCGCTCGTTATCTTGACATCTCTAAGTGTAATTAGCGCTTGAGACATAATTTGGCTCTTTGTCGCGGGCGGTCAATGAATGGAGGAGACAGCGAAACATGCTGAAATTAGTGATTGTGAGTCGGCATTGCGTGAGTCTGAGGAGGGGGCACAGGTATGGTGCGGGCACCGCGCCCGGGGGAGGGCTCCGTGTTTATCCTCTGCGGTCTGTACAGACTTACAGCAGCCGTGCCAGTCACAGCGCAGCCTCGTGCCAACTCCAAGACTCCTTCTCTGCCAAGCTGTGTATCGCCAGTGCCAGCAAAGCAATGGGAATCACGACGATGAGAGCGGGCAGCGGTGCCAAGGTCACCAATACAACTGGACGGGGGCGTTCCTGTGCCAGCCTCCCCCGCTCTGCAAACACCGCATAATCCTGCCATATGTCGAGTGGAAGAAAAGTTTCCCATTTCTCTCCAAAGTTCAAGTATCGGGAGACCGTAAATAAGCGGCCATGTTTATTATCACCGTACACTGACTCTTGCTCTCTGTTATCAGCTGTCTAATGATGAGCGGTCCGTGCCGCCCACGATCACTACTTTATATCACAGATCTAATAACGCGGCTGATTTAGGTTATTGTCCTTTTTGTGCTTTGTTACAGGCTTATCTGCACCTCGGGGTCCATGAGAAGCTGGGACTGTCAGGAAGACCGGACCGACCCATCGGGTGCCTGGGGACATCGAAGGTGGGACCCTGCCCCCCAGTATGGGTACAGATGTCTCTGATCCCTCCCCTGTATTTATCACATTTCTGTCTCGTCTTCAGATTTATCGCATCCTCGGGAAGACGGTCGTGTGTTACCCCATCGTGTTCGACCTGAGCGACTTCTACATGTCCCAGGACGTCATGCTGCTCATTGACGACATTCAGGTAAATCCCGCGAGGACGGAGCCGGCTCCGCTGCGCTG
Organism: Phyllobates terribilis; assembly: GCF_046119375.1. Lineage (NCBI taxonomy): Eukaryota > Metazoa > Chordata > Amphibia > Anura > Dendrobatidae > Phyllobates > Phyllobates terribilis. Next base: position 12,189,811 of record NW_027362774.1, read on the forward strand.
TCACTTCACATAATCTCTTCTGTTACAGCAATCAGTGTAAAAAACAAAACTTCTGGCACTCAGCCTGTGTATTGGGACGAGCAGGGGTTCCGGGATCGGGCAGACGGCCTGAGGGGTGCCGGGATCGGGCAGACGGCCTGAGGGGTGCCGGGATCGGGCAGACGGCCTGAGGGGTGCCGGGATCGGGCAGACGGCCTGAGGGGTGCCGGGATCGGGCAGACGGCCTGAGGGGTGCCGGGATCGGCCTGAGGGGTGCCGGGATCGGGGAGACGGCCTCAGGGGGGTGCCGGGATCGGGCTGACGGCCTGAGGGGTGCCGGGATCGGCCTGAGGGGTGCCGGGATCGGGGAGACGGCCTCAGGGGGGTGCCGGGATCGGGCTGACGGCCTGAGGGGTGCCGGAATCGGGGAGACGGCCTCAGGGGGGTGCCGGGATCGGGCTGACGGCCTGAGGGGTGCCGGGATCGGCCTGAGGGGTGCCGGGATCGGGGAGACGGCCTGAGGGGTGCAGGGATCGGGGAGACGGCCTCAAGGGGGTGCAGGGATCGGGGAGACGGCCTCAGGGGGGTGCAGGGATCGGGTTGACGGCCTCAGGGGGGTGCAGGGATCGGGTTGACGGCCTCAGGGGGGTGCAGGGATCGGGGAGACGGCCTCAGGGGGGTGCAGGGATCGGGTTGACGGCCTCAGGGGGGTGCAGGGATCGGGTTGACGGCCTCAGGGGGGCGCCGGGATCGGGGAGACGGCCTCAGAGGGGCGCCGGGATCGGGGAGACGGCCTCAGAGGGGCGCCGGGATCGGGGAGACGGCCTCAGAGGGGCGCCGGGATCGGGGAGACGGCCTCAGAGGGGCGCCGGGATCAGTGGTGCCGGTCTTTGCCTTCTCACATCAGAGATTATAGTGACTTCACCACATGGGATCTGTCGACCATGTTTGCACATAGGCTCTGCTATAACACTGGTTTGCTGAGCACAGTGCTGCTCCTGCGGCTCTCAGACGTGGGCTCGTTATAACGGCCCCCCGGTTCTCCTTGCCCCTCACCACCAACATTAATTCCGCACTCGTCTCCATTTTTCCTCCTGCAATGTAAAACGACGATTTTGGGGAAATGTCGCTGATAACTATTTCAATTAGCCGAATTAATAAAGTAAATGAGACTGAACTGCAAATCCACCAGGGTGGAAACGCGTGGGAGAAAGTCTGAGATGTTTAACCCCCTCTCTGCCGACTCTTTAAAGGGATGTGGAGAGTGAGCGGCATTGCTGGGACTTGTAGTTCTTGCAGCTTTTTTGCTCTTTTTCTTGCAGAACGCTCTGCAGTTCATCCGTCAGTACTGGAAGATGAAGGGGCGGCCTCTGTTCCTGGTGCTGATCCGCGAGGACAACATCCGGTATAGTATGGGGGGGGGGGGACGTAAGTTTTGGGGTCCTGTACACTGCAGCCTCCGTAACCTCTGCCCTGGTTCCTTCTCTCAGGGGGAGCCGCTTTAACCCCATCCTGGACATGCTCGCCTCCTTTAAGAATGGGAACGTGGCAGGCGTCAAAGTGCACGTGGACAGACTGCAGGTGAGCGGCGGCGGCTCTGGACCCCCCGGCCATTGTCAGCGCTGCGTCCCGCAGATGTAGCAGAGCTTAGTGCACGGATGGTCCTGTATGAATCCACAGGCGACAAGCTCAGCTCTGTGAGTGCTGACTGCAGAGGAGCGCAGCTCCGGAGCACAGCCTGAATAATTGAGGGGTTTGTGTTTCTGCGGCTGCACAATCATTGCGCTTTTAGCTCCGTTTACTTATTCATACGACCTGCGAATTGCTCCATCTTTAATCTCACGTAAGTGACAGGCGGCATTTCCCTCCGCGCCCGAAAAAAAACATGAAAAAAATTGGCTAAATATTTAATTTGTTTTTTTATGTTTATTTTCTGTTGGAAAAAAAAACATGAATTAAAGCGACGACGGGGGAGGGGAGGATGGCGCGCGCTGAGCTCTGCTTCATGCTCGTGATGAAGTCAGATCCAAAAAAAAGGGACAACTTTTATTTTTCTGCTTTCGCTCAGAAAAAGGATTTTTTTTTTTCCTCTGTCCCCTCCCCCGTCCTCCGCACGCCCCACTTAAATTAATGACGGAGCTTTAAGGAACCATTAAAATAATTGAACATTTCTAAAATTCTCGTAGTGGCGGCCAGTCCTGTGATTTACCTCCGCAGTCCCTGAACTTTTGCCAATTAATTCAGATTTCGGCTCCTTACAAGAAAAGATTCCAAGAAAAGCTTTTATTTTTTTTCCAGCGCCGTGAACCGGAGGGGGGTGCAGAGCGGAATAAGTTCCCGAGGCGACACCTTCACCCCTCGTCTTATATACTGCACCCCCAATAGCGTCTCAATTAGTTTTTACTTTACAGCCAGAGCTGTAATCACAATTCTGCCGTTTTCCCTCTTGCACTGTGCCAATTCCAACCGATCCGCAAAGCGGGCAGCACTCGAAAAAAAAAAAACATCACTAACGAATCCTCAGCAGAATCGGGACTGCAGCAAGTTTGCAAATTATTTTTCATGCTGTTTTTTTAGTCATTGTTCCTTGTACTCCAGTCAGATACAAAGCTGCGACTGTCAGGTCGCAGCGCCCGCTCTCTTTGGGCTACCTGTCTCGCTTTGCTCTGCACCATAGTGCGCTAGCGATGCTTCGCTAAGCTGATGGTTTTCAAACGACAGCTAAAGGAACCGAGAATGCAGCTTTGGATGTGACTGGAGTATAAACAGATTAGTAAAGGACACTTAGCCGTATGAATGACACTTTTGAATATTGGAGACAATTATGTTTTGTGCCTTTAACGCTAAAAGGGGTAAAATCTGCCCAGATAGGGTGATGGCGGTGCTAGGACCTGCTGGATTGGGTCTAGTCGCTGCTTGTTGCTGGATTTGGAGGGTCGCTCCTGGATCAGAAGTTCCCCTCCTTGCTTGATCGGTATCGGTCACTGAATGTTGCTGCATTGTGGGGTCCCCTCCTTGCCTGATCGGGCACGGTCGCTGCTCGCTGCCAGATCATGTGGTCCCCTTCTTGCTGGATCTGGGCTAGTCGCTGCTCGCTGCCAGATCGTGTGGCCCCCTCCTCGCTGGATCTGGGCTAGTGGCTGGATCTGGGCTAGTCACTGGTAGTGGCTGGATCTGGGCTGGTTGCTGGTCGTGGCTAGATCTGGGCTGGTCGTGGCTGGATCTGGGCTGGTCGTGGCTGGACCTGGGCTGGTCCTGGCTGGATCTGGGCTGGTCCTGGCTGGATCTGGGCTAGTCACTGGTTGTGGCTGGTCCTGGCTGGATCTGGGCTGGATCTGGCTGGATCTGGGCTAGTCACTGGTCCTGGCTGGATCTGGGCTGGTCCTGGCTGGATCTGGGCTAGTCGCTGGTTGTGGCTGGATGTGGACTGGTTGTGGCTGGATGTGGACTGGTTGTGGCTGGATGTGGACTGGTTGTGGACTGGATGTGGACTGGTTGTGGACTGGATGTGGACTGGTTGTGGCTGGATGTGGACTGGTTGTGGCTGGATGTGGACTGGTTGTGGCTGGATGTGGACTGGTTGTGGCTGGATGCGGACTGGATGTGGCTGGATGCGGACTGGTTGTGGCTGGATGCGGACTGGTTGTGGCTGGATGCGGACTGGTTGTGGCTGGATGCGGACTGGTTGTGGCTGGATGCGGACTGGTTGTGGCTGGATGCGGGCTGGTTGTGGCTGGATGCGGGCTGGTTGTGGCTGGATGCGGGCTGGTTGTGGCTGGATGCGGGCTGGTTGTGGCTGGATGCGGGCTGGTTGTGGCTGGATGCGGGCTGGTTGTGGCTGGATGCGGACTGGATGTGGACTGGTTGTGGCTGGATGTGGCCTGGTTGTGGCTGGATGTGGCCTGGTTGTGGCCTGGTTGTGGCTGGATGTGGCCTGGTTGTGGCTGGATGTGACCTGGTTGTGGCTGGATGTGGCCTGGTTGTGGCTGGATGTGGCCTGGTTGTGGCTGGATGTGGCCTGGTTGTGGCTGGATGTGGCCTGGTTGTGGCTGGATGTGGCCTGGATGTGGCTGGATGCGGACTGGTTGTGGCTGGATGCGGACTGGTTGTGACTGGTTGTGGCTGGATGCGGACTGGTTGTGGCTGGATGCGGACTGGTTGTGGCTGGATGCGGGCTGGTTGTGGCTGGATGCGGGCTGGTTGTGGCTGGATGCGGGCTGGTTGTGGCTGGATGCGGGCTGGTTGTGGCTGGATGCGGGCTGGTTGTGGCTGGATGCGGGCTGGATGCGGACAGGTTGTGGCCTGGTTGTGGCTGGATGTGGCCTGGTTGTGGCTGGATGTGGCCTGGTTGTGGCTGGATGTGGCCTGGTTGTGGCTGGATGTGGCTGGATGTGGCCTGGTTGTGGCTGGATGTGGCCTGGTTGTGGCTGGATGTGGCCTGGTTGTGGCTGGATGTGGCCTGGTTGTGGCTGGATGTGGACTGGTTGTGGCTGGATGTGGACTGGTTGTGGCTGGATGTGGACTGGTTGTGGCTGGTTGTGGCTGGATGTGGACTGGTTGTGGCTGGATGTGGACTGGTTGTGGCTGGATGTGGACTGGTTGTGGCTGGATGTGGACTGGTTGTGGCTGGATGTGGACTGGTTGTGGCTGGATGTGGACTGGTTGTGGCTGGATGTGGACTGGTTGTGGCTGGATGTGGACTGGTTGTGGCTGGATGTGGACTGGTTGTGGCTGGATGTGGACTGGTTGTGGCTGGATGTGGACTGGTTGTGGCTGGATGTGGACTGGTTGTGGCTGGATGTGGACTGGTTGTGGCTGGATGTGGACTGGTTGTGGCTGGATGTGGACTGGTTGTGGCTGGATGTGGACTGGTTGTGGCTGGATCTGGACTGGTCGTTGGTCGTGGCTCTGCACCATAGTGCACTAGCGATGCTTCGCTAAGCTGATGGATTTCAGACGGCAGCTAAAGGAACCGCGAATGCAGCTTTGGATGTGACTGGAGTATAAACAGATTAGTAAAGGTCACTTAGCCGTATGAATGACACTTATGGAGATTGGAGACAATTATGTTTTGTGCCTTTTAGCGCTAAAAGGGGTAAAATCTGCCCAGATAGGGTGATGGCGGTGCTAGGCCCTTCTGGATTGGGTCTAGTCTCTGCTTGTTGCTGGATTTGGAGGGTCGCTCCTGGATCAGAAGTTCCCCTCCTTGCCTCATCGGTATCAGTCACTGAATGTTGCTGCATTGTGGGGTCCCCTCCTTGCCTGATCGGGCACGGTCGCTACTCGCTGCCAGATCATGTGGTCCCCTCCTTGCTGGATCTGGGCTGGTCGCTGGTCGTGGCTGGATCTGGGCTGGTCGCTGGTCGTGGCTGGATCTGGGCTGGTCGTGGCTGGATCTGGGCTGGTCGTGACTGGATCTGGGCTGGTCGCTGGTCGTGGCTGGATCTGGGCTGGTCGCTGGTCGTGGCTGGATCTGGGCTGGTCGCTGGTCGTGGCTGGATCTGGGCTGGTCGCTGGTCGTGGCTGGATCTGGGCTGGTCGCTGGTCGTGGCTGGATCTGGGCTGGTCGCTGGTCGTGGCTGGATCTGGGCTGGTCGCTGGTCGTGGCTGGATCTGGGCTGGTCGCTGGTCGTGGCTGGATCTGGGCTGGTCGTGGCTGGATCTGGGCTGGTCGCTGGTCGTGGCTGGATCTGGTCTGGTCGCTGGTCGTGGCTGGATCTGGGCTGGTCGCTGGTCGTGGCTGGATCTGGGCTGGTCGTGGCTGGATCTGGGCTGGTCGCTGGTCGTGGCTGGATCTGGGCTGGTCGCTGGTCGTGGCTGGATCTGGGCTGGTCGCTGGTCGTGGCTGGATCTGGGCTGGTCGCTGGTCGTGGCTGGATCTGGGCTGGTCGCTGGTCGTGGCTGGATCTGGGCTGGTCGTGGCTGGATCTGGGCTGGTCGCTGGTCGTGGCTGGATCTGGGCTGGTCGCTGGTCGTGGCTGGATCTGGGCTGGTCGCTCGTCGTGGCTGGATCTGGGCTGGTCGCTGGTCGTGGCTGGATCTGGGCTGGTCGTGGCTGGATCTGGGTTGGTCGCTGGTCGTGGCTGGTTCTGGGCTGGTCGCTGGTCATGGCTGGTTCTGGGCTGGTCGCTGGTCGTGGCTGGTTCTGGGCTGGTCGCTGGTCGTGGCTGGATCTGGGCTGGTCGTGGCTGGTTCTGGGCTGGTCGCTGGTCGTGGCTGGTTCTGGGCTGGTCGTGGCTGGATCTGGGTTGGTCGCTGGTCGTGGCTGGATCTGGGCTGGTCGTGGCTGGATCTGGGCTGGTCGTGGCTGGATCTGGGCTGGTCGCTGGTCGTGGCTGGATCTGGGCTGGTCGTGGCTGGATCTGGGCTGGTCGTGGCTGGATCTGGGCTGGTCGTTGGTCGTGGCTGGATCTGGGCTGGTGGCTGGATCTGGGCTGGTCGCTGGTCGTGGCTGGATCTGGGCTGGTCGCTGGTCGTGGCTGGATCTGGGCTGGTCGCTGGTCGTGGCTGGATCTGGGCTGGTCGCTGGTCGTGGCTGGTTCTGGGCTGGTCGCTGGTCGTGGCTGGTTCTGGGCTGGTCGCTGGTCGTGGCTGGATCTGGGCTGGTCGCTGGTCGTGGCTGGATCTGGGGGGTCTACTCCAGACTCTGATTGTGTTTCTTCTTGCAGACTCTCATATCTGGAGCCATGGTCGAGCAGCTGGACTTCCTGAGGATCAATGAGTCGGAAGTGTAAGTCGCCCACCGCCCCGTACAGTCCTACCGCAAACACTGCTCATCTACACCAGGGCTCTTAAAGGGACAGCCCACTTATGAGTGTGAACCATCAATGATCACTGTTTTAAAGAGTCAGAAATGGAAGACGCTCATTCCATATTTGAACTTGAAGTTTTACTGTTACTGTTTTCTGTTATCAGCCAAACTACATTTACACACCGTGCTGTAGGGAACCCGTGTCACCATTGTAATCATAAGAAGAAAAAAACATGAAAATTAGCATAGTGCGGCGGGAGACTAGCGTTGCCTGCACTACTGCGGATACTTCCGCCGGCCGCTCTCACCGCTCCTTCGATCGTTCCTCAGGATCCCGGAGTTCCACAGCTTCGAGGAGCTGGAGGTGCCGAAACACTCCAAGGTCAACCGGCAGTCCAGCATCCCGGTCACCGACCGAGAGAAGCAGCCGGACATCAACATAGCGGACTGGAAACACCGGCCCACCTACGAGATCCTGCAGAAGCTGAACGTGAGTCCCCGAGCCCAAGGCTCCGGTATTGCTCGCAGTTAGCAGCCGTTAACCCCCTCATCGCCTCTTTCCATAGGACTGCACCTGCCTCGCCTCTCAGGCTATCCTGATCAGCATCCTGATGAAGAGAGAAGGGCCGAACTTCATCACAAAGGAAGGTGAGCGGCCGCCCAGGTATAGAATCTGCGTGGGGCGGTCACCCGGCTCTCCCCGATATTAGGGAATTGTTTCTGCCCCCTTATTTCACTGGCGGACCCTCTGGACAGTAAGGGTTAATGCTAATTACATGGATTAGCAGACTTCTTCTCCGCCTGGATATTATTTATTTTATTTAATTTTTGGCTTCAGAGCAATAAAACGGCAAAAACCTGCGAGATCCCCGCGACCGTGATTGTTAGGAAGGAGTCTGAGCCGCTAATTAAGAGGCGGAATCCACGTCCTTAAGACGTCTTCAGGGAAGAAAAGGAGCGGGAAATTAGAAGTTACTACGAGAAATACATCTTCAGAAACATTCAGGGGCTTCGCACCTCTCCTGATCAATAGTCCGGGGGGCTCCACGCTTCTCCTGATCAATAACCCGATGCGTCGCCATCCGTGTGTCACCTCGGGCCGATTAATCAGAAGAGGCAACGGCGAGGCCACTGTCTTGTTCTTCTCCCTTAATTAAGCCGCCACTGTGCTGGGTCGACTTCGCGGTCCCGTGTCATTCGCCTCCTCTGTGCTGGGTCGACGCCGCGGTCCCGTGTCATTCGCCTCCTCTGTGCTGGGTCGATGCCGCGGTCCCGTGTCATTCGCCTCCTCTGTGCTGGGTCGACGCCGCGGTCCCGTGTCATTCGCCTCCTCTGTGCTGGGGCGACGTCGCGGTCCCGTGTCATTCGCCTCCTCTGTGCTGGGGCGATGCCGCGGTCCCGTGTCATTTTCCTCCTCTGTGCTGGGGCGACTCCGCGGTCCCGTGTCATTCGCCTCCTCTGTGCTGGGTCGACGCCGCGGTCCCGTGTCATTCGCCTCCTCTGTGCTGGGGCGACGTCGCGGTCCCGTGTCATTCGCCTCCTCTGTGCTGGGGCGACGTCGCGGTCCCGTGTCATTCGCCTCCTCTGTGCTGGGGCGACGTCGCGGTCCCGTGTCATTCGCCTCCTCTGTGCTGGGTCGACGCCGCGGTCCCGTGTCATTCGCCTCCTCTGTGCTGGGTCGACTTCGCGGTCCCGTGTCATTCGCCTCCTCTGTGCTGGGTCGACGCCGCGGTCCCGTGTCATTCGCCTCCTCTGTGCTGGGTCGACGCCGCGGTCCCGTGTCATTCGCCTCCTCTGTGCTGGGTCGATGCCGCGGTCCCGTGTCATTCGCCTCCTCTGTGCTGGGTCGACGCCGCGGTCCCGTGTCATTCGCCTCCTCTGTGCTGGGGCGACGTCGCGGTCCCGTGTCATTCGCCTCCTCTGTGCTGGGGCGATGCCGCGGTCCCGTGTCATTTTCCTCCTCTGTGCTGGGGCGACTCCGCGGTCCCGTGTCATTCGCCTCCTCTGTGCTGGGGCGACGCCGCGGTCCCGCGTCTTTCGCCTCCTCCATGCTCGTCGCCTCTCACGCCTTTCTTTTTTTCGGCAGGTACAGTGTCTGATTTCATGGAGCGGATCTATAGGAAAGCGGGCAGCAATAAGCTCTGGTGAGTCCGGGGTCTATCGGGAGGGGGGGGGGGGGGATAATAGGCATCAGGTGTGATTGTGGGGGACTCTGCTTATACTCCTGTCACATCCAAAGCAGCAGTTCCATGTCTGTGCTGCTCAGTCAGAGATGTGCTGTATCTGTGTACCCTCCAGATCTATTCTGCTTGCAGCTTTGGTGGTGACTGGAGTATTACATGTGATGTCATTCTGTGTAGTGGAGGTCACTTGTGAGTGTATTACATGGCGGATGATGTCCTCCTTTATCCAGGTCGGCGGTCTCACTAGTAACCCCTCGCTTCACCCCTATCATTCACACTACTGCACTATAATCCGGCTATAATACTTCCTAACCCCGGACCCCCTGCATGGTCACATTGTTCTGTCCCCTAACACCACAGTCACCCCCGCTGATACCGGGTGCGGGGGGCAATGCCCGCCGGGGCTTTATGTTGTCCCTGAATGGTCCCAGCGCTCTCCATTTTGCTAGGTAGTACTTTCATAGTATAGGGGGTCACTCCATGGGAGCCGCATGTTCCTCCTGTACACACAGCGGCTTTTGTCACTCATGGGAGGATTAGGATTTTTGGGCTTCCTAATAAAAATTAAAAAAAAAAACAACTAGCCCATCCCCTGCAGCCTCCTTCCACTTCACCGCGATTGTTATCTGTTGTCACACGCAGGTTTGTGGTCCGTTACACCGCCGCCTTCATGCAGTTGGTGGCCTCGTCTATGGCGCCACATATCACCACGCTTGTGGTACACGGGAAGCAGGTAACAAGCCGCAACCACGCTGTCGTCGGCTTTTCCGGGAGCGGCCACGGATTTGCTTTGCACGGCCAGGAACATAATTCTGCACGCACTTGGATTAACCGGCATGAACTAACCCATCGCCTCCGATAACGAGAAGCTGAGAGTAATAATCAGATGTAGCAGAGCCAACTGTGTGCACCAAGAAGGATTTACTGTCAATCCTATGTAAATCCAGGTGGCAAACTTGGCTCTGGTATACCATCCTAGAGGTTGTGCCACATGACAAACCAGGCTCTGCAGATCAGACAGTGTAATCGCGTTACTAGTCATTTTTCGCTTCCCGAAACTGAACCGTCGCTGTTCCGCGCCGCAGCCGGAAAGGCGTTTTCATGTCAGTCACCCAGCGGCAGCGCGGCCCGGACTGAGCGCTCCATTATGGACTATTAGCAGCGCCCTGACGCGCGCTCGGCATTCATTATCCTCATTACTTGGAGTTCTGCAGCGTAAAACCCAAGGAGCAAAATAATCTCAGCAGCTCAATTAGGTGTCCACCTTGTGGGACACGGACCTGTACAGACTGCGCAGAATTCCTGCCGCTCGTCAGGACGACGGCTCATTAGTCCGGGTGTAGGATGGAGGATAATGAGGCGATAACACAGCCGACCGGACCCTCGGGGTGGAACCCCTCAGTATACAGGATATAAGGTGTCCTAATATAGTGGTTACAGCTCCCGCCAGCAGGGGGCAGAACTGAGACGTGGTAGGAGACCACATTGAGGCTTGGAGAGGACTAGACCCCCCATTACTTCATGTAAATGTGAGTATTTAGCTTTCCTTGTCACAGCCAGAGCTTCATTCATAATTCTGCACAGGCTCGGTGCATTGTGGGACATGTAGTTTTTTGTTGCTCTCCCACAATTCAGGGATTCACAGAAGCTCCTGGTATGGATGTGGTTTTCAGCAGAATTCTGAATGCAGCTCTGGATGTGAGTGGAGGGGAAGACAATGTAATAAAAGAAGGTGATTTAGGATTACACTGTGTCCTGATGTGGGGGCAGCCTGGGACTTGTAGTACCACGGCGCTCTGCACAGGACCCCTCAGTGATTGCAGTCTGTGGGTCGTTACATTTGATCGATTGTATTAATCTTGTTTCCTCGTTAGCGGCCGACGACGGACGGATCATCCGCCGCCTCTCATGTAATACGCAGATAGGGATTTAAAGGGGAAGTGTCGGTGTTAGCGCAGCCCGGTGGCGCATGTCTGGCCGGTGGAGTGGCACTGCTCTGTTTTCTGCTTGCAGGTCTGTTGTGCGTCTCGCTGCCAGTCTTTTAGGTAAAATAGTGGACAGCCTCGCCCCATCCATAACTAACGCATTAGTTCAGGGCAAGCAGGTGAGTACTACAACCACCATCATCTCCTACAGACGTATATATGTGTCCAACCATAGCCGTGTGCGACTGTCAGAGGTCAGGACCCTTATCCTGCAGTGGTAGAGGGGCAGCAGCCCTATAGATTTAGTGGGGGCCAATATGGCTGCTTATTGGGGTCGACTAAACGGAGAGGCGACCCTGGAGTGAGCCGTGTCCAAGGTCACCTCTCCAACCTGCCAAATAGTCTTCAGTGGACCCCATTTTTGTATTATAAGAGGGTCCCGGGGTCCCAGACGTTATCAGATATTTTGTCCCGAGGGTCCCACAAAACATCCCACAAGACCCCTTACACAATTTGCTTCTTGTTAGTGAATGAGGGGAACAATTTTGTATCCCCAAAAAAATGTGAAGACTTAAAGGGGGTTTCCAGCTTCAGGAAAGTTGTGCTTTACTCACCCTTCCTGGGTCTAGCTCTGAGTCTTGCGCTGCTTCTCCTGGTGTCTGTTATATTGTCTGCAGTGCTGATGTCATGTCGACAGCGCTGCAGGCAATCTGATCTCAGGATAGCTGAGCTCAGTGAGTGGCTGCAGGAGATTGAGTGTTTGGACCCAGGGAGTGTGAGAAAATACACGTTTTTTGTTTTTTTAAACCAGAAAAACCCTTTTAATTCTCACAGCTGAGGATTTGTTACAGTTGCGCCCAGACGATCTCGATGGGGTCAGCACCCATCATTCATCTGTCAAGTTCACACTGTAGGAAATAGTCAGCTGTGGGATGTATAGGGTCGGCGGGCATCGGCCCTGCCAGGTCTGTATTCACTGACAGCAAGCAGGATTCTTGGAGAGGGTGAGGAATTGAATCACAACTATGACTTTGCTTCGCTAACGGACTAATCGGCTACTTGGTGACCAGCGGCCGGGGATTTCCTGTCTGCAGTCCCGGGCGGCAGCGTCTCTGTGCATGGCTGCCCGGGGGGCTCTGACGATCAGCGGCCGCTCTGCCCGTTCCGCTCCCGCCGTGACCCCCGATTCTGTGTCCTCTTAGGTGACTCTCGGTGTTTTTGGCCACGAGGAAGCGGTGATCTCCAACCCGCTATCCCCCGGGGTGATAAAGGACATCATCTACAGCGGGTGCGGCCCGTACGACGAGCGCGAGGCCGTGCTGCAGCAGGAGCTCGTCATCCACATCGGGTGGATCATCTCCAACACTCCGCAGCTGTTCAGCGGGATGCTGAAGATCCGCGTGGGGTGAGTGCGGCCCCCCGACCGCTCCAGATTATGTCCCTCTGTGCCGTCTTTATGAGAGGTAACAAGCCGGGTAACGTAGAGCAAAACCTGACTGTGAATGGAGGAAACAAGAAATAAAGCTCAGCGCCTGTTGCTCTTGTTTCCGGTTTCTGTGTATTTTAGGGTCTTCGGCTAAGGAAAGAAATAAAATCCCCTTTCACCTTCCTTTGTTGCGCCTGTGGATGTAATTAGCGGCTGCGGCTCAGTACGGGGGGCAGCGGAGCCGTAATCGTCTTACTGGGGTTCGTTAATGTAAATCCACGAGGGCGACGTTTCTATGTTGACTTGCAGGATTAAAGGAATCCACTATCTAGTACCTCGCCCTCTTCGGAGTGCTCCTTTAATTAGAAATATACAAAGTATATATATATATATATATATATATATATATATATATATATATATATATATATATATATATATAATTTCTTTTCTTTGGAGATAAACGGCAACATAGATGTTTGGTAGCTGCTCATCTCCAGGGAAATGAAATGGTAAAAATTAAACTTTTTCCCCAAACGTGGATGAGCTGTAATGCTGGAAATGTCTGAATCCTCCTATTACAGATGGATAATTCATGCCATGAGATATGAGCTGAAGATCCGCAGCGGGGAGCAGCCAGAGGAGGACATCTACCAGCTGTCGCCCAGCGAGATCAAACAGCTCCTGCTCTGTATTCTGCAGCCGCAGCAGTCCGGGAGGTGAGCGCCGTCCTCGGGGGAGGAGAGCGCCGTCCTCCGGTGGGAGGGGAGATCCATCCTCTGGGAGGTGAGCGCCATCCTTGGGGAAGGAGAGCGCCATCCTCCAGGGAGATCTGTCCTTGGGGAAGGAGAGCGCCGTCCTCCGGTGGGACGGGAGATCCGTCCTCAGGGAAGGAGAGCACCGTCCTCCGGTGGGACGGGAGATCCGTCCTCTGGGAGGTGAGCGCCGTCCTCCGGAGGGAGGGGAGATCCGTCCTCTGGGAGGTGAGCGCCGTCCTCCGGAGGGAGGGGAGATCCGTCCTCTGGGAGGTGAGCGCCGTCCTCCGGAGGGAGGGGAGATCCGTCCTCTGGGAGGTGAGCGCCGTCCTCCGGAGGGAGGGGAGATCCGTCCTCTGGGATCTGGGAGGTGAGCGCCGTCCTCCAGAGGGAGGGGAGATCCGTCCTCTGGGAGGTGAGCGCCGTCCTCCGGAGGGAGGGGAGAGCCGTCCTCTGGGAGGTGAGCGCCGTCCTCCGGAGGGAGGGGAGAGCCGTCCTCTGGGAGGTGAGCGCCATCCTTGGGGGAGGAGAGCGCCATCCTCCAGGGAGATCTGTCCTCGGGGGAGTGCTGCCGCCATCCTCCGGAGGGAGGGGAGCGCCGCCGCCGTCCTCCGGAGTGAGGGGAGCGGCGTCCTCCGGAGGGAGGGGAGCACCGCCGCCGTCCTGTGGGGAGGGGAGCATGATCACATCTGTGTGAATGCACCCTTATATTAGGGGGTGTCAGTAAAGGCTATGGGTCCTAATTGCTGATTGTTTCCATGTAACTCCTGCTGCATTTCAGCAGTCTTCTGCACCGTGTGTCACTGACCGGACCCCTCCGTTCCCCCCCCAGGTGCTGGCTGAACCGCAGGCAGATAGACGGCTCTCTGAACAGAAATCCGTCCGGATTCTACGACCGAGTATGGCAGATCCTGGAGCGGACGCCCAGCGGGATCATAGTGTCCGGAAAGTTCCTCCCTCAGGTATGAAGATGGCAGTGTCTGCCCCGATATCGCCCTGTGATCACCGATAAACCATCCGCACCAAGATTTAACCCTTAATCTGTTTCACACACAGCAACCCACCCTGTCCGACATGACGATGTATGAGATGAACTTCTCCCTGCTGGTGGAGGACATGCTGCAGAACATCTCACAGCCCGAATACCGGCAGATCATTGTGGAGGTACCGAGTCCCATCACGGCACCACGGGGCGCCCCTTGTGGTCACTCAGAATTTTTGAAAAATCTCCGCCACAGATTATATTAATAATTTGCTGCAAAATATCAGGAAGGAAATAATCATCCTAATCCCCGCGTGCGCTGACTTCTCGCCCGTCCCCCTCTTCAGCTCCTGATGATCGTCTCCGTCATCCTGGAGAGAAACCCCGAGTTTGAGTTTCAGGAGAAGGTGGATCTGGACAGACTGGTGAAGGAGGCGTTTAATGATTTTCAAAGCGATCAGAGCCGACTTCAAGGAACGGAGAAGCAGGTAAGGAGGAGCGTCGGCCCGACAAAGGATATTAAAAGAAAAGAAGAATTTCTGCAACTTTGTAATGAACTTTACACTTGAGTTCCTCACTGTTTTCATTATCCGCTTGCTGTCAGTGAATGAGGTGTATTCGGTGCATGAGTAAAAACAGGGCTGTTTTCATTCACTGACAGCTGCAGAGGTATTGAAAATTAGAAGTAATTGATCAGTAGGATCTGTTAGTTGCAGAGCTGTGACCTCTCCTGTGCTCCCACGACGCGCGCCGAACAAACAGGTGGATGATGAGATGTGATCCGGCGGCTCTCTAATTCTGCGCTCTCCCCCCAGGATGACATGTCCGCCTTCTACAACACTCCCCCACTCGGCAAGAGAGGGACCTGCAGCTACCTGACGAAGGCCGTGATGAACATGTTGCTGGAGGCCGAAGTCCGCCCTGGCACCGACGACCCATGCAGCGTCAGCTAAGGTGGCCACCACAGGCCCTCAGACCCCCAGTGGTGGGGGGTCTTATGCAAGGCTTGGCTTCTGTTTTGCATTGCATTAAATAGGCTTTAACGGCCGCTCCGGGACGGCGACCGGTCCCCCTATGTCGTAGCGGCAGGAGTGGGCAGAGTCTCCCGACACGAAGCGTCATCAATTCTTCATCATTTTTACTTCCTCTGCTTGTTGTCAGCGATTGCACATATTCACACCTGAGGGTTTGTTACAGTTGTCCAGTAGCTGAAATCTGCACTGATACATTGTAACAAACCATCAGCACAGGAGACAGATTTGTATCGTCGAGGCTGGATATCATTGTGGAGAAGTGTCAGTCTCCGGTCACTTACAGCAAGCAGAGATCTTCGTCATATAGGAACAGAGGGGGTGGATTTAAAAGGACAGTACACCCCTCTATTTACTATTGCTCGCTGTTATCAGCCACATGACTATGGTTTTCCTCCTTCGGATGATTGTGGGGAGCTGCAGATACTCTATGATCGCTGCTTTATGTCCACGGACCGTTGATCTAAGCCGGTAGTATCACAGATAGCGGGTGGTGATGCATTGCTGTGCAGGCGTCCTGTGTACAGTAACGGGGCCACGCCTGTTATCCCATACTGTCCTATATGCACTCATATATATATAGAGATATATATCTATATATATATATCTATATATATATAATATTATGTTCTCATCATAGATCTGTGCTCTGGACTTGGATTTAGTTCATTTTCTACTCCAGTCACAGCCAAAGCTGCAACGACAATCGTGCATTGTGGGCCATCGAGTCACATAACTAATTGAGAAGTAATCGCAGCTTTGGAGGTGAACGGAGGAGAAATTACCCACGATTCCTCCACATCAGATTTGCATGACTGGTTGTTTTTTTTGCTGTTTTTGCCGTGTGTGTGTGTGTGTGACTTAATAATGAATGGTTTAAACGCTGCCGTCAGTCATTTACCCAGAATTCCCGTCAATTAGCGATTTTTTTACGGCGTGAAAGAATAAATAAACGGTCCTCGGATGAGCGATTTATATTTCTTGCCATCTTTTTATTTCTTGCTTTTATACTAACGGCTGCTCCGGGGTCGAGCTTTGTTATGTATTTATTCACTGGAATTCACGATCTGCGGAAACATTTCCGGCCCTGAGATCTTAAAAAAAAAAAAGAATTCCCCACGGTAAAGTGCAGCCACCTTGCTATTATACAAAGCACCAAACCCTCTGCATAGACGGAAATGATAAACATCTGGATACCTGCAGTCACCGCTAGAGGGAGCTGTAGAGATCCTTAGCTCGTGAGCTCCCTCTGGTGGTGGCACATAGAATTTTATAATGGAACTATAATCTTTCTCCCACTATAAACTAAAAAAAAAAAAATGATATATATACTGGAAAAATCAATTTAATGTCTTAAGTAATGCAGGTGGTGTGGGGGAGGGGAGGTGAAATGTCTTTAATAGAAAATTTTGCAGAAGCACAGGAGAGGGTGGCACGCGTTCAGCTCTGCTACATGTGTGCCGGCGAGAGCTGCAGAGCCGTCAGGGCCGCTGCTGTCACTATTGACAGGTCCTAAGAGCCGGGCGCAGAAAGGGCGCCAGACGTTCTGCATCCTCAACCAATCTGCCGGCGGTGATTGATGCGCGGAGGCTCTGTATCCCGGCCGGGATGATGTCTCGTGACGTCTCGAGACCCTGCAGCCGAGACATTCACATTTCATGCTCACTAATAGAAGACGACAAGAATTCCATGTGAAATTAGAAAGCGCCGTTTCCACCGCACGGTCACGAAGCGAATACTAAGCAGAGAAATCCAAGAACAAGGAGTAAGGAGGCGTCCGTCACTCGCCCTTCACGCGTCCTCCAGATGCTGAGCGGCGCCGCCGGGGGCCGTGGTGCTATCCGGGATCTTCTCCGGAGAAATGGCGGCCAAACGGCTTTACCGGAAGACATTGCAAACTGTGAAAGCCGCAGCCTATGGTTAGGCGGCCATGTTACTCTCCACAGCACAGACATCGGGGGGCCGTGACAATCTCACCACGCAGCGCCGTCATGTGCTGCAAAATTCTGGTTAGAAGAAAAAAAAAAAAAAAGCAGTGAATGCGAGAAGGGAAGCGCAGGAGCACGTCTGTCATCACGGCGCGGTCGCTGCTAGTCGAGCTGTGTCACCACGGTCTATGCAGAGACAATGCAAGAGTCACAACCAAAGCTGCATTCACGGGTCACCAGACACAGCTGCAGCGCTTCGTCTTTTGCTTGGTATAATGCAGCTGTCCTGAAGGGAACGACGTGTCCTCAGACAATCATCTATTGTGTAAATCAGGGTTTTATGTTACATGTAAAGAATGTCACAATTTATTATTTTATATCACAAATTGTAGTAAAATATATCGATTAGACCAATAGAAATTTTCACACGGATGATTGTTGTTGTATCAGGAAAGCACGGGAACATTAGCAGCAACGGACGGACTCTGACCCTATACTGTGTATTGAAGCAGCTAATGAGCGTGTGCAAATGTCATCGTGAGGAGAGCTGTGACATCACCTATTGTGAATGGTGGATCCTGTGTTATCTACTTTATATAGAGGTGTTATCAGTTATTGTACAGGAGGAGGAGGAGGTGAGCTGTCACATCACCTATTGTGAATGGTGGATCCTGTGTTATCTACTGTATATAGAGGTGTTATCAGTCATTGTACAGGAGGAGGAGGTGAGCTGTGACATCACCTATTGTGAATGGTGGATCCTGTGTTATCTACTGTATATAGAGGAGTTATCAGTCATTGTACAGGAGGAGGAGGTGAGCTGTGACATCACCTATTGTGAATGGTGGATCCTGTGTTATCTACTGTATATAGAGGTGTTACCAGTCATTGTACAAGAGGAGGAGGTGAGCTGTGACATCGTCTATTGTGAATGGTGGATCCTGTGTTATCTACTGTATATAGAGGTATCAGTCATTGTACAGCAGGAAGAGGTGAGCTGTGACATCACCTATTGTGAATGGTGAATCCTGTGCTATCTACTGTATATAGAGGTGTTATCAGTCATTATACAGGAGGAGGAGGTGAGCTGTGATATCACCTATTGTGAATGGTGGATCCTGTGTTATCAGCTGTATATAGAGGTGTTATCAGTCATTATACAGGAGGAGGAGGTGAGCTGTGACATCATCTATTGTGAGTGGTGGATCCTGTGGTATCTACTGTATATAGAGGTGTTATCAGTCATTGTACAGCAGGAAGAGGTGAGCTGTGACATCACCTATTGTGAATGGTGGATCCTGTGTTATCTACTGTATATAGAGGTGTTATCAGTCATTGTACAGCAGGAAGAGGTGAGCTGTGACATCACCTATTGTGAATGGTGAATCCTGTGCTATCTACTGTATATAGAGGTGTTATCAGTCATTATACAGGAGGAGGAGGTGAGCTGTGACATCATCTATTGCGAGTGGTGGATCCTGTGGTATCTACTGTATATAGAGGTGTTATCAGTCATTGTACATCAGGAAGAGGTGAGCTGTGACATCACCTATTGTGAATGGTGGATCCTGTGTTATCTACTGTATATAGAGGTGTTATCAGTCATTGTACAGGAGGAGGAGGTGAGCTGTGACATCACCTATTGTGAATGGTGGATCTTGTGTTATCTACTGTATATAGAGGTGTTATCAGTCATTGTACAGCAGGAGGAGGAGGTGAGCTGTGACATCTATTGTGAATGGTGGATCCTGTGTTATCTACTGTATATAGAGGTGTTATCAGTCATTGTACAGGAGGAGGAGGAGGTGAGCTGTGACATCACCTATTGTGAATGGTGGATCCTGTGTTATCTACTTTATATAGAGGTGTTATCAGTCATTGTACAGGAGGAGGAGGTGAGCTGTGACATCACCTATTGTGAATGGTGGATCCTGTGTTATCTACTTTATATAGAGGTGTTATCAGTCATTGTACAGGAGGAGGAGGTGAGCTGTGACATCACCTATTGTGAATGGTGAATCCTGTGCTATCTACTGTATATAGAGGTGTTATCAGTCATGGTACAGGAGGCGGAGGAGGTGAGCTGTGATATCACCTATTGTGAATGGTGGATCCTGTGTTATCTACTGTATATAGAGGTGTTACCAGTCATTGTACAAGAGGAGGAGGTGAGCTGTGACATCGTCTATTGTGAATGGTGGATCCTGTGTTATCTACTGTATATAGAGGTATCAGTCATTGTACAGCAGGAAGAGGTGAGCTGTGACATCACCTATTGTGAATGGTGAATCCTGTGCTATCTACTGTATATAGAGGTGTTATCAGTCATTGTACAGGAGGAGGAGGTGAGCTGTGACATCACCTATTGTGAATGGTGGATCCTGTGTTATCTACTGTATATAGAGGTGTTATCAGTCATTGTACAGGAGGAGGAGGTGAGCTGTGATATCACCTATTGTGAATGGTGGATCCTGTGTTATCTACTGTATATAGAGGTGTTATCAGTCATTATACAGGAGGAGGAGGTGAGCTGTGACATCTATTGTGAGTGGTGGATCCTGTGGTATCTACTGTATATAGAGGTGTTATCAGTCATTGTACAGCAGGAAGAGGTGAGCTGTGACATCACCTATTGTGAATGGTGGATCCTGTGTTATCTACTGTATATAGAGGTGTTACCAGTCATTGTACAAGAGGAGGAGGTGAGCTGTGATATCACCTATTGTGAATGGTGGATCCTGTGTTATCAGCTGTATATAGAGGTGTTATCAGTCATTATACAGGAGGAGGAGGTGAGCTGTGACATCTATTGTGAGTGGTGGATCCTGTGGTATCTACTGTATATAGAGGTGTTATCAGTCATTGTACAGCAGGAAGAGGTGAGCTGTGACATCACCTATTGTGAATGGTGGATCCTGTGTTATCTACTGTATATAGAGGTGTTATCAGTCATTGTACAGCAGGAAGAGGTGAGCTGTGACATCACCTATTGTGAATGGTGGATCCTGTGTTATCTACTGTATATAGAGGTGTTATCAGTTATTGTACAGGAGGAGGAGGAGGTGAGCTGTCACATCACCTATTGTGAATGGTGGATCCTGTGTTATCTACTGTATATAGAGGTGTTATCAGTCATTGTACAGGAGGAGGAGGTGAGCTGTGACATCACCTATTGTGAATGGTGGATCTTGTGTTATCTACTGTATATAGAGGTGTTATCAGTCATTGTACAGGAGGAGGCGGTGAGCTGTGACATCACCTATTGTGAATGGTGGATCTTGTGTTATCTACTGTATATAGAGGTGTTATCAGTCATTGTACAGGAGGAGGAGGTGAGCTGTGACATCACCTATTGTGAATGGTGGATCCTGTGTTATCCACTGTATATAGAGGTGTTATCAGTTATTGTACAGGAGGAGGAGGAGGTGAGCTGTCACATCACCTATTGTGAATGGTGGATCCTGTGTTATCTACTATATATAGAGGTGTTATCAGTAATTGTACAGGAGGAGGAGGAGGAGGTGAGCTGTCACATCACCTATTGTGAATGGTGGATCCTGTGTTATCTACTCTATATAGAGGTGTTATCAGTCATTGTACAGGAGGAGGAGGTGAGCTGTGACATCACCTATTGTGAATGGTGGATCTTGTGTTATCTACTGTATATAGAGGTGTTATCAGTCATTGTACAGCAGGAGGAGGAGGTGAGCTGTGACATCATCTATTGTGAATGGTGGATCCTGTGTTATCAGCTGTATATAGAGGTGTTATCAGTCATTATACAGGAGGAGGAGGTGAGCTGTGACATCTATTGTGAGTGGTGGATCCTGTGGTATGTACTGTATATAGAGGTGTTATCAGTCATTGTACAGCAGGAAGAGGTGAGCTGTGACATCACCTATTGTGAATGGTGAATCCTGTGCTATCTACTGTATATAGAGGTGTTATCAGTCATTGTACAGGAGGAGGAGGTGAGCTGTGATATCACCTATTGTGAATGGTGGATCCTGTGTTATCAGCTGTATATAGAGGTGTTATCAGTCATTATACAGGAGGAGGAGGTGAGCTGTGACATCTATTGTGAGTGGTGGATCCTGTGGTATCTACTGTATATAGAGGTGTTATCAGTCATTGTACAGCAGGAAGAGGTGAGCTGTGACATCACCTATTGTGAATGGTGGATCCTGTGTTATCTACTGTATATAGAGGTGTTATCAGTCATTGTACAGCAGGAAGAGGTGAGCTGTGACATCACCTATTGTGAATGGTGGATCCTGTGTTATCTACTGTATATAGAGGTGTTATCAGTTATTGTACAGGAGGAGGAGGAGGTGAGCTGTCACATCACCTATTGTGAATGGTGGATCCTGTGTTATCTACTGTATATAGAGGTGTTATCAGTCATTGTACAGGAGGAGGAGGTGAGCTGTGACATCACCTATTGTGAATGGTGGATCTTGTGTTATCTACTGTATATAGAGGTGTTATCAGTCATTGTACAGGAGGAGGCGGTGAGCTGTGACATCACCTATTGTGAATGGTGGATCTTGTGTTCTCTACTGTATATAGAGGTGTTATCAGTCATTGTACAGGAGGAGGAGGTGAGCTGTGACATCACCTATTGTGAATGGTGGATCCTGTGTTATCCACTGTATATAGAGGTGTTATCAGTTATTGTACAGGAGGAGGAGGAGGTGAGCTGTCACATCACCTATTGTGAATGGTGGATCCTGTGTTATCTACTGTATATAGAGGTGTTATCAGTAATTGTACAGGAGGAGGAGGAGGTGAGCTGTCACATCACCTATTGTGAATGGTGGATCCTGTGTTATCTACTGTATATAGAGGTGTTATCAGTCATTGTACAGGAGGAGGAGGTGAGCTGTGACATCACCTATTGTGAATGGTGGATCTTGTGTTATCTACTGTATATAGAGGTGTTATCAGTCATTGTACAGCAGGAGGAGGAGGTGAGCTGTGACATCTATTGTGAATGGTGGATCCTGTGTTATCTACTGTATATAGAGGTGTTATCAGTCATTGTACAGGAGGAGGAGGAGGTGAGCTGTGACATCACCTATTGTGAATGGTGGATCCTGTGTTATCTACTTTATATAGAGGTGTTATCAGTCATTGTACAGGAGGAGGAGGTGAGCTGTGACATCACCTATTGTGAATGGTGGATCCTGTGTTATCTACTTTATATAGAGGTGTTATCAGTCATTGTACAGGAGGAGGAGGTGAGCTGTGACATCACCTATTGTGAATGGTGAATCCTGTGCTATCTACTTTATATAGAGGTGTTATCAGTTATTGTACAGGAGGAGGAGGAGGTGAGCTGTCACATCACCTATTGTGAATGGTGGATCCTGTGTTATCTACTGTATATAGAGGTGTTATCTGTAATTGTACAGGAGGAGGAGGAGGTGAGCTGTCACATCACCTATTGTGAATGGTGGATCCTGTGTTATCTACTGTATATAGAGGTGTTATCAGTCATTGTACAGGAGGAGGAGGTGAGCTGTGACATCACCTATTGTGAATGGTGGATCTTGTGTTATCTACTGTATATAGAGGTGTTATCAGTCATTGTACAGGAGGAGGAGGAGGTGAGCTGTGACATCATCTATTGTGAATGGTGGATCCTGTGTTATCTACTGTATATAGAGGTGTTATCAGTCATTGTACAGGAGGAGGAGGAGGTGAGCTGTGACATCACCTATTGTGAATGGTGGATCCTGTGTTATCTACTTTATATAGAGGTGTTATCAGTCATTGTACAGGAGGAGGAGGTGAGCTGTGACATCACCTATTGTGAATGGTGGATCCTGTGTTATCTACTTTATATAGAGGTGTTATCAGTCATTGTACAGGAGGAGGAGGTGAGCTGTGACATCACCTATTGTGAATGGTGAATCCTGTGCTATCTACTTTATATAGAGGTGTTATCAGTCATGGTACAGGAGGCGGAGGAGGTGAGCTGTGATATCACCTCTTGTGAATGGTGGATCCTGTGTTATCTACTGTATATAGAGGTGTTACCAGTCATTGTACAAGAGGAGGAGGTGAGCTTTGACATCGTCTATTGTGAATGGTGGATCCTGTGTTATCTACTGTATATAGAGGTATCAGTCATTGTACAGCAGGAAGAGGTGAGCTGTGACATCACCTATTGTGAATGGTGAATCCTGTGCTATCTACTGTATATAGAGGTGTTATCAGTCATTATACAGGAGGAGGAGGTGAGCTGTGACATCTATTGTGAGTGGTGGATCCTGTGGTATCTACTGTATATAGAGGTGTTATCAGTCATTGTACAGCAGGAAGAGGTGAGCTGTGACATCACCTATTGTGAATGGTGGATCCTGTGTTATCCACTGTATATAGAGGTGTTATCAGTTATTGTACAGGAGGAGGAGGAGGTGAGCTGTGACGTCATCTATTGTGAGTGGTGGATCCTGTGGTATCTACTGTATATAGAGGTGTTATCAGTCATTGTACAGCAGGAAGAGGTGAGCTGTGACATCACCTATTGTGAATGGTGGATCCTGTGTTATCTACTGTATATAGAGGTGTTATCAGTCATTGTACAGGAGGAGGAGGTGAGCTGTGACATCACCTATTGTGAATGGTGGATCCTGTGTTATCCACTGTATATAGAGGTGTTATCAGTTATTGTACAGGAGGAGGAGGAGGTGAGCTGTCACATCACCTATTGTGAATGGTGGATCCTGTGTTATCTACTGTATATAGAGGTGTTATCAGTCATTGTACAGGAGGAGGAGGAGGTGAGCTGTCACATCACCTATTGTGAATGGTGGATCTTGTGTTATCTACTGTATATAGAGGTGTTATCAGTCATTGTACAGGAGGAGGAGGTGAGCTGTGACATCACCTATTGTGAATGGTGGATCTTGTGTTATCTACTGTATATAGAGGTGTTATCAGTCATTGTACAGGAGGAGGAGGTGAGCTGTGACATCACCTATTGTGAATGGTGGATCCTGTGTTATCCACTGTATATAGAGGTGTTATCAGTTATTGTACAGGAGGAGGAGGAGGTGAGCTGTCACATCACCTATTGTGAATGGTGGATCCTGTGTTATCTACTGTATATAGAGGTGTTATCATTCATTGTACAGGAGGAGGAGGTGAGCTGTGACATCACCTATTGTGAATGGTGGATCTTGTGTTATCTACTGTATATAGAGGTGTTATCAGTCATTGTACAGGAGGAGGCGGTGAGCTGTGACATCACCTATTGTGAATGGTGGATCTTGTGTTATCTACTGTATATAGAGGTGTTATCAGTCATTGTACAGGAGGAGGCGGTGAGCTGTGACATCACCTATTGTGAATGGTGGATCCTGTGTTATCTACTTTATATAGAGGTGTTATCAGTCATTGTACAGGAGGAGGCGGTGAGCTGTGACATCACCTATTGTGAATAGTGGATCTTGTGTTATCTACTGTATATAGAGGTGTTATCAGTTATTGTACAGGAGGAGGAGGAGGTGAGCTGTCACATCACCTATTGTGAATGGTGGATCCTGTGTTATCTACTGTATATAGAGGTGTTATCAGTCATTGTACAGGAGGAGGAGGTGAGCTGTGACATCACCTATTGTGAATGGTGGATCTTGTGTTATCTACTGTTTTTAGAGGTGTTATCAGTCATTGTACAGGAGGAGGAGGTGAGCTGTGACATCACCTATTGTGAATGGTGGATCCTGTGTTATCCACTGTATATAGAGGTGTTATCAGTTATTGTACAGGAGGAGGAGGAGGTGAGCTGTCACATCACCTATTGTGAATGGTGGATCCTGTGTTATCTACTGTATATAGAGGTGTTATCAGTAATTGTACAGGAGGAGGTGATCTGTTATCAGTAATTGTCTGTAATGATAATGAGACTGCTGCAAAATCTTCTGTACACAACAGGAAGAGTGAGTCTAAAAAGATTGCTAATTATGTTTAATAAACATTTTGATATGAAGAAAAAAAATAAATAAATAAATACACGTAACAAAGTTCTGATTAAAACATTAGGTCACATTCTGACGATACTTTCCCTTTAAAACTTTGTTAAAGGAAATGGCTTTTCATGGAGTCTCCTATGTTATGAGTAACCTGTGCACTACATGTCCCACAATGCTCCTCAGCAGAGCGCTGCGGACACGAGCGGGGGGCAGTATGAAGCCGGGGAACCTGGAACTTAAAGGGGTTGTGCTTGGCTGCTTTCTTGAAAATAAACAGCGCCACCCCTGTGCACAGGTTGGGTGCGGTATTGCTTAAAAGAAGATGAACACGACCAATTAACAGGTGCTGTTTTTAGAAGAAAGCTGCCATGGTTTTCTAATTCTGGACAACCGCTTTAATAGGAAAGCAGCATCTTATTACTCCAGTCACAGCCAGAGCTGCATTTACGGGATATGATCAGCCGCTTCGTAGATGTCCCTGTTCTTTCGCTGCAGTAAAATCCCGGTTTTCTCCTTCCCTAGCAGGTGAGATTTGCACAGAAGCCCCCCGTGGCGTCTTGCAGCCATTATTTCTGCGCTCGCCCCCCGTGGCGCCTTGCAGCCATTATTTCTGCGCTCGCCCCCCGTGCCGCCTTTCAGCCATTATTTCTGAGCTCGCCCCCCGTGCCGCCTTTCAGCCATTATTTCTGCGCACGCCCCCCGTGGCGCCTTGCAGACATTATTTCTGCGCACGCCCCCCGTGGCGCCTTGCAGCCATTATTTCTGCGCACTCCCCCCGTAGCGCCTTGCAGCCATTATTTCTGCGCTCGCCCCCCGTGGCGCCTTTCAGCCATTATTTCTGCGCACTCCCCCCGTGGCGCCTTGCAGCCATTATTTCTGCGCACGCCCCCCGTGGCGCCTTGCAGCCATTATTTCTGCGCACTCCCCCCGTGGCGCCTTGCAGCCATTATTTCTGCGCACGCCCCCCGTGGCGCCTTGCAGCCATTATTTCTGCGCTTGCCCCCCGTGGCGCCTTGCAGCCATTATTTCTGCGCTTGCCCCCCGTGGCGCCTTGCAGCCATTATTTCTGCGCTTGCCCCCCGTGGCGCCTTGCAGCCATTATTTCTGCGTACGCCCCCCGTGGCGCCTTGCAGCCATTATTTCTGCGCTCGCCCCCCCCCCCCCCCGTGGCGCCTTGCAGCCATTATTTCTGCGCTCGCCCCTCGTGGCGCCTTGCAGCCATTTCTGCGCTCGCCCACTGTGGCGCCTTGCAGCCATTATTTCTGCGCTCGTCCCCCGTGGCACCTTGCAGCCATTATTTCTGCGCTCGCCCCCCGTGGCGCCTTGCAGCCATTATTTCTGCGCTCGCCCCCCGTGGCGCCTTGCAGCCATTATTTCTGCGCTCGCACCCCAGCGTCCGTCTGATAGATGCCAGAACTGCGGTGACTGATCATTTATAGCTCGGGATTTGCCAACCTGTTTTAGAACAAATAATCTTCCCCCTTTTCTGAAAAACCTTGGAAAATATAAATATATGAGGGCGTGAGTTAGCGATGAATCACGCAGCAGATGCGGCCGCGCGGGGACCCACGAGCCATTAAAGGGGCCTTAATTACAGCTCCGAGATGAGGACGCTGACATTTGCGCAGCCGGCGCTCTGGTGTCGCAGCAGCTTTGTGTGCAGCCGAGGGATCGGGCGCATGAAAATGTCACAATGTGTCGTCCAAACCATCGCCAGATGGGGCTGAGTGCTGGTGGGTCACCGATCCCGAGAACAAGGCGGGAAGAGGAGGCATTTTCAGCTCCTGCCAAAGAGTTAAGTCCGTCAGTGAATGAAAACCTGCACAGCTGAGGGTTTGCTACAATTGTATCCAGTGTATACCATCATCTGTGAACAAAACAGCCAAGGCTCCAGACTGATACATTGTAACAAACAGGATAAGAAGATCCAGTCCTGATGATTGTCCTTGTTACAATGTATCAGTCCAAGACCTTATTGTGAGGAATTGTTTTTCATGCAGTTTCCTGGCTGCTGATCTCTCCATGACGGCGCAGGAGATGAGCCACAAGGGCGCCCCGACCTCACCGGTCCCAGCGCAGCGCCCCCCTGAGCTCCGTTATCTGCATATGACAGCAGCAGGGCTGTCACCGCGGTGTGATCGGAGCAGTGAGGATACCTGTCACATCCCTGACACCTCAGCTCTGCAAATCTAAGTGAGCGGGGAGGCAAGCTGTCACCGAGCCCAAGCAGAGACCGCCCGAGACCACGATTACCTGGCACCGGTGTGATAAATATTATTACGGGCAGAATTAATTAAACAAGTTGTAGTCCCCAGGCCGGTAACATGGAAATACAGGAAAATGTATGTACACAGTGACTGCACCAGCAGAATAGTGAGTGCAGCTCTGGAGTATAATACAGGATGTAACTCAGAATCAGTAATGTAATGTAATGTATGTACACAGTGACTGCACCAGCAGAATAGTGAGTGCAGCTCTGGAGTATAATACAGGATGTAACTCAGAATCAGTAATGTAATGTAATGTATGTGCACAGTGACTGCACCAGCAGAATAGTGAGTGCCGCTCTGGAGTATAATACAGGATATAACTCAGGATCAGTAATGTAATGTATGTACACAGTGACTGCACCAGCAGAATAGTGAGCGCAGCTCTGGAGTATAATACAGGAGGTAACTCAGGATCAGTAATGTAATGTATGTACGTAGTGACTGCACCAGCAGAATAGTGAGTGCAGCTCTGGAGTATAATACAGGAGGTAACTCAGGATATGTAATGTATGTACACAGTGACTGCACCAGCAGAATAGTGAGTGCAGCTCTGGAGTATAATACAGGAGGTAACTCAGGATCAGTAATGTAATGTATGTACACAGTGACTGCACCAGCAGAATAGTGAGTGCAGCTCTGGAGTATAATACAGGAGGTAATTCAGGATCAGTAATGTATGTACACAGTGACTGCACCAGCAGAATAGTGAGTGCAGCTCTGGACTATAATACAGGATGTAACTCAGGATCAGTAATGTAATGTATGTACACAGTGACTGCACCAGCAGAATAGTGAGTGCAGCTCTGGACTATAATACAGGATATAATTCAGGATCAGTAATGTATGTACACAGTGACTGCACCAGCAGAATAGTGAGTGCAGCTCTGGAGTATAATACAGGAGGTAATTCAGGATCAGTAATGTATGTACACAGTGACTGCACCAGCAGAATAGTGAGCGCAGCTCTGGAGTATAATACAGGATGTAACTCAGGATCAGTAATGTAATATATGTACACAGTGACTGCACCAGCAGAATAGTGAGTGCAGCTCTGGACTATAATACAGGATGTAACTCAGGATCAGTAATGTAATGTATGTACACAGTGACTGCACCAGCAGAATAGTGAGTGCAGCTCTGGAGTATAATACAGGATGTAACTCAGGATCAGTAATGTAATGTATGTACACAGTGACTGCACCAGCAGAATAGTGAGTGCAGCTCTGGAGTATAATACAGGAGGTAACTCAGGATCAGTAATGTATGTACACAGTGACTGCACCAGCAGAATAGTGAGTGCAGCTCTGGAGTATAATACAGGATGTAACTCAGGATCAGTAATGTAATGTATGTACACAGTGACTGCACCAGCAGAATAGTGAGTGCAGCTCTGGAGTATAATACAGGAGGTAACTCAGGATCAGTAATGTATGTACACAGTGACTCCACCAGCAGAATAGGGAGTGCAGCTCTGGAGTATAATACAGGAGGTAACTCAGGATCAGTAATGTAATGTATGTACAGAGTGTCTGCACCAGCAGAATAGTGAGTGCAGCTCTGGAGTATAATACAGGATGTAACTCAGGATCAGTAATGTAATGTATGTACACAGTGACTGCACCAGCAGAATAGTGAGTGCAGCTCTGGACTATAATACAGGTTGTAACTCAAGATCAGTAATGTAATGTATGTACACAGTGACTGCACCAGCAGAATAGTGAGTGCAGCTCTGGAGTATAATACAGGAGGTAACTCAGGATCAGTAATGTAATGTATGTACACAGTGACTGCACCAGCAGAATAGTGAGTGCAGCTCTGGAGTATAATACAGGATCTAACTCAGGATCAGTACAGTATATATAGGGAAACAGGTAGCCAACATAATGCCTGCCAGAGGATGACGGTGTGACAGCTTACACTGGTATTTGGGGCACAGTGCCCATCTCCTGAGCCCATGGGATAACTTTGTAATTTCCACATGGTTTCCCCTTTAGATAACCACTTCTGAGTATGTGACGGCGTCTCCCCCGTGGCGCGTTCTTCTCCCCCGTGGCGCGTTCTTCTCCCCCGTGGCGCGTTGTTCGCCCCGCACCGGTTACTTTGGCT
This sequence comes from Phyllobates terribilis, assembly GCF_046119375.1. NCBI lineage: Eukaryota > Metazoa > Chordata > Amphibia > Anura > Dendrobatidae > Phyllobates > Phyllobates terribilis. Next base: position 12,219,126 of record NW_027362774.1, read on the forward strand.
TGTGGATGCCGCCCGACACCTGAACACATCAGATTAATGTTGAATCACTTTGTAAACACAATTAGTCGGGAAATGTCACCGATTTTCATGTAAAGAAGCTTTAATTGAGCGAAGGTGAAGATAAAGGAAACGTATCAAAGCGGTGAAGGTTCCCAAGGAGAAAGCGCCAGAATATTCACAGTCCGCGTAGAATATTGTGTCTAACGACAGGCGATGCATCCGATACTTTGTGGTTAAAGTCCGTTGTCGTAGGATCCGTCATCAGAAGTGGTAACTTGTCCGGCCCGGTGCATCCCCTCCGGACAGGTACTTCCCATGGATGCATTACACCAAATCATTCAGTCTTTAGATACAAATTAACGTTACCTTTCAATAGCGGCCATACTGGTGCTCGGGCCAGGGAAGAGGATCCAACTGTGTGCCTGCAAAGAGATCCCATGGAAGCTTGTGGGCCCCAATGCAAAACTCCAACAGGATCCCCAATTATCGCAGGTCTTTAATAGTATTAGTCTTTTCATATGACCCATTTGGGGCCCCCTAGGATCCGGGGCCCGGGTGCGATTGCAACCCTTGCACGTATTCTATTAAAGCCCCTGGGTCCTATATATGCATGGGTTGTCCTCCTGGATACATATGCCCGTTAGTGGGATTGTCCTGGTCATATTTGCTCACCCCTCCATCAATCCTACAGGACCATCTTGGATAATGGGGGTTATCCGCCCACTGAGGTTGCCACACTGGCATCTGCGAGTCTTCATTTATCAGACCCTTCAGCAAAGTTTCCTAATAGTCTCTGTCTCCATAGAGCAGCTCCCCGCAGCGAACGGCATCTCAGTCAATTTCAACTTTTCTCCTCATTAAAATCCTATTTCTTGAGCCGATGAAATGAGCATCACACAAATCCGATCACGTCAAGTTCTGCCGGGTGCAAAGCTCAAGTCGTTATGTGAAGATCAGTCACTTTTAATGGATGTAAATGAGGCTTTATTGCATGAGTCGCTCATCTGAGAAGACGGGGAGCTGAAATCAGGACGTGATCCTAATTCATATCTATCATCCATGATGGAGACAAAAGCCCATAGTGCAGGTCTATTGCAGCGGTCTCCAACTGGCGGTTCTACCGAGGGTGCAAAACTACAACTCCTAGCAGCTCTGACAGCCATTAAGACATATTAGGAGTTGTAGCTTTGCTGGAGACCATTGATCTATGGAAAAATGGGCAAGTTCATTGCATGCTGGGAGTTGTAGTTTTGCAAAAGCTAGAGAAATATGACCAGGTTACACTTGCGCTTGTAAAGGGCATCGATGCGGTTTACCCTATTGAGGGGCCAGTTTCCCTTTAAGAGTACCACCCGTGAGGTTGGCAGCCAGCGTTCGGCACTTTCCAAGACTCCGTCAGGATTCCTTATAACTTTTTCAATTACCTGCTCCATTACACATTAACCAAGTTCGTTCCCTGGAGGAGCTGCTCACCGGTGTCCCAGAAACTTGTAAGCTGAACATGAAATCCGTCCGCCGGAGGAGATAAAGAGAAAAGAGCGTGAAAATGGGAGAATTCAGAACATTCAGCCTAAGGAGCCGACTGTTTCATGGACATTAAGTGAGGATCTTCATCTCGGTCCCGACTGTGCATCGCTCGGTGGGGGTCACTAGCGGAGTCTTTGCCTTTAAAGGGACTGTTCAATGCAAGTGCAGGCGCTCGGTGCATCACCTGCTTGTTCTCCACTTCCCCTCTATGATTGACAGCTCAGGCTTCATAGAAGGGCTGAGATGGAAAACAAGCAGGTGGGAAGGTGCACTTAAATAATTGGCCTCGCCCTGATGCACCGAGCAGATGTGCTTGGTCTGAACAGTCATTCTGTGCTGACAGTCACTGTAATGCTCATTTGCTTCCTCCTGTTTTCTTGCAAAATGAGCAGTAGCCGGATACAACGTCCGCACGGCTTCAACTCTGCAAACAATTGTGCAATCTTTTATAGATCTGACTACTCCACAGGATGGGAGAAGCTGGAGTCTGACCTTCCAATGTCCAGATCCAGGCCTCTTTAGCCATTGCAAAACTACAACTCCTATCATGCTCTCTCCCACCAAATGCAAAACTATCACTACCAGTATGCTCTCCAATCTATGACTCTTCCTCTGTTGCAAAAATACAACTCCCTTCATGCTCCTAGCATGCTTAATCCAACCTGTGACTCTCTGGCTGTTGCAATACTACAGCTCCTAACATGCTTAATCCAACCTGTGACTCTCTGGCTGTTGCAACACTACAGCTCCTAGCATGCTTTATCCAACCTGTGACTCTCCAGCTGTTGCAATACTACAGCTCCTAGCATGCTTTATCCAACCTGTGACTCTCCAGCTGTTGCAATACTACAGCTCCTAACATGCTTTATCCAACCGGTGACACTCCAGCTGTTGCAGTACTACAGCTCCTAACATGCTTTATCCAACCTGTGACTCTCCAGCTGTTGCAATACTACAGCTCCTAACATGCTTTATCCAACCTGTGACTCTCCAGCTGTTGCAATACTACAGCTCCTAGCATGCTTTATCCAACCTGTGACTCTCCAGCTGTTGCAATACTACAGCTCCTAACATGCTTTATCCAACCTGTGACTCTCCAGCTGTTGCAATACTACAGCTCCTAGCATGCTTTATCCAACCTGTGACTCTCCAGCTGTTGCAATACTACAGCTCCTAGCATGCTTTATCCAACCTGTGGCTCTGGCTGCTGCAACACTACATCTCCTAGCATGCTTTATCCAACCTGTGACTCTCCAGCTGTTGCAATACTACAGCTCCTAGCATGCTTTGTCCAACCTGTGACTCTCCAGCTGTTGCAATACTACAGCTCCTAACATGCTTTATCCAACCTGTGACTCTCCAGCTGTTGCAATACTACAGCTCCTAGCATGCTTTATCCAACCTGTGACTCTGGCTGCTGCAACACTACATCTCCTAGCATGCTTTATCCAACCTGTGGCTCTCTGGCTGTTGCAATACTACAGCTCCTAGCATGCTTTATCCAACCTGTGACTCCGGCTGTTGCAAAACTACAACTCCCAGCATGCTCTTTTGCATGTGTAAAACTATTATGGTGGGGTTACCAGACCCCCTCCTCCTCCTCACACTTACAAATATAATTTCCCAGAAAGAGATTTGCACCATTGCCGTAAGGCGTCCAAATAAATAGACGCCTTGGTGAGATCTGGCATGCAAGCCACGAGTTCCCAGGCCAATAATGCCAACGGCACTGCATGCAGGAATGATGGGGGGACGAGATCTGTAAACCCCTGAAGTCAGTCTGCAAAGCCAATTCAATAAAAAGTCACGTTGAGAGATCTATCGAGAATGGAATTGTTCTTTAAATTGGATGGTAACGCAAGTGCAGCGACGACACGAGGGTCATGGAAGGTCACCGTTCACACCATCATCCCAGCACCAGCATAGAAATAAGCCAATATAAACTACACTTTGCAGATAGTAACAGAGGAAATAACGGCTTTGACTTCACGGACGCAGCGGGGCTCGCGCTACTTTCCAGAGTTCACAATCCATGGATACTGTTCATGTAAGACGCCGGCCTCGGGTACTGCCGTGGACACAGAGATCCCCCCCCCCCTCGGCCCATAATTGTCTTGTTTGGATGCTGTTACCCTGCCTCGTATTGTGAGCTCCTCCATTATTCATCTCTCGCAGCTGTCCACATTTTCTATTCCTGGAAAAACAAAATCCCACGGATGAGAGCCCGGGCCGCTCGCTCCTGACAGACAGATGTTCATGTCGGAGCAGTGATAAATTCAGGCTAATTTTTGTTTCCGCAATATGTCATGTTGGGGAAGCCTCAGTACCCAGACGCAGAGGAACATTATCGAGCAGTAATTAAATAAAGGTACGATGGTGCAGAGGTTTATAAATTCACATCATGCTTGGTGGAACATGATGGACGTGGCCTTGGGCTTCCTCCACGTACGGGATAGACAGAACTAACCAACACATTAAACATTCATGTCTTCTTGCTGGCGGTCATGAAGAGAAGCTCTTTTTTCCAGCAAATGCACTGACCACCATTGTGGAGCCACAGATCAGAGCTGCCAAGAACAAATGCAGAGTTCATCTGAGGATCATCCTCAATGAGACTAAAGACAAGCAAAATATTCAGTTTATTCTACGAAGATCCTTCTCCTCACCTTCAAACCCTAAGGGTATCTCTTGTAGGAGTCCACCTCATCATGGTGGTTTTTCTTGAGTACACTCATCGTTCCTCTTCTAAAGGTCTACCTCATTTTGTTTTTTTCATCTTCTCCTAAGTCTTCTAGAACACCATTCATGTTCGCCAAGTCATCATGGAAGTCTTTCTTGGGGACATTCTTGGTTCTAAAGAACCATCTCTTCCTGACTCATTCCTTCTCTCAATATCCCATTATACAAGGTCTTACTGATTATTGCTCAAGTTCTCAAAGTCATGATCATTCAAGCTTCTACAGAAACTTTTTATTTCCTTTTTCCAGATGTCCAATTCACATCATTGCCTCATTCTTCATAGCTCATGTTCTCAGAATCATGATCATCCAAGGAATCATTCTTGAAGACACTCATCTAAAGAAGCACCTCATTCGGGCTCGCTCCTTCTTGAGATGCCCCATTTCACGAAGCTTTATTAATCATCGTTCAAGTTCTCGGAGTCATGATTGCTCAAGAATCTTGTCCTCAAGGTGGAAGTTTTTGAAGACACTCATGGTTCCTCTTCTAAAGAACCACCTCATCCTTTCTATTTTTTTCTTTCAATGTCCTATTCATCACCATCCAAGTTCTGAAAGTCAAAATTATTCCAACTCTAGGCCATCTTGGTTTTACTCTTTAAAGGACTCAGCATCTTCATATGTCCTCATTTCAAGATCCATGTTTTCACGTTTCCCTCTCTAGAGGTGGTCCCAAGTAGGGCGCCTGGCTGTGGTCTCGGATAGGGCGCCTGGCTGTGGTCTCGGATAGGGCGCCTGGCTGTGGTCTCGGGTAGGGCGCCTGGCTGTGGTCTCGGGTAGGGCGCCTGGCTGTGGTCTCGGGTAGGGCGCCTGGCTGTGGTCTCGGGTAGGGCGCCTGGCTGTGGTCTCGGGTAGGGCGCCTGGCTGTGGTCTCGGGTAGGGCGCCTGGCTGTGGTCTCGGGTAGGGCGCCTGGCTGTGGTCTCGGGTAGGGCGCCTGGCTGTGGTCTCGGGTAGGGCGCCTGGCTGTGGTCTCGGGTAGGGCGCCTGGCTGTGGTCCCGGGTAGGGCGCCTGGCTGTGGTCCCAGGTAGGGCGCCTACTATCAGTCACAATTACGACACCTGGTAGGGTACAGTCCCATTGGTGCTTTGCCTCATGCAGCTCAAAGCGACGGCCATCCACCGGATTTAACAAGCAAACGAGTTGGCCAGTAACACCCCACTGCACCGCGCTTTGCATTGTAAAGTTTGTGCGTGGAAGTGATTTACAAAAGTAAAAACCTCACTGAAAACACATTTAGAAACTCCATGAATGGCGTCTCTCTGCGGTCGCCTTTCCAATCTTCGCCATCATGGTCTCATGCTGTTTGCTAAGCGCTCGCTTCTCTCCCGGTGGATCCCAGTTAATGCAGTGCGACTCTGGGTAACGTATGGTTAATGAAGCCGCAAAAAACAATTCACACACATGGTGCTCCCTGGACCATTACCCATGTATTAACCCGACTTGGTACACATTACCCCTGAAACCCCCCCGAGCCGCTCCGTCTGCTCCGTACCAAGAAATGTGCAGAGCAAAGTAACCGGAGAAACATTTCTACTGTGGATTATTCATAAATATGGCGCCAGAAATAACCTGATATTTCCGTATCACTGCCAGAAATATATTGTGTTCTCTCCTTCAGGTCTCATATTATCACAATTATTAGACAGCGCAAAGCGAGCGACAGCCACGGACGCAGAGCAAGCGACGGCCACGGACGCAGAGCAAGCGACGGCCACGGACGCATAGCAAGCTACAGCCACGGACGCAGAGCCAGCGACGGCCACGGACGCAGAGCCAGCGACGGCCACGGACGCAGAGCCAGCGACGGCCACGGACGCAGAGCCAGCGACGGCCACGGACGCAGAGCGAGCGACGGCCACGGACGCAGAGCGAGCGACGGCCACGGACGCAGAGCGAGCGACGGCCACGGGCGCAGATCCAGCGACGGCCACGGGCGCAGATCCAGCGACGGCCACGGACGCAGATCCAGCGACGGCCACGGACGCAGATCCAGCGACGGCCACGGACGCAGATCCAGCGACGGCCACGGACGCAGAGCCAGCTACGGCCACGGACTCAGAGCCAGCTACGGCCACGGACGCAGAGCAAGCTACGGCCACGGACGCAGAGCAAGCTACGGCCACGGACGCAGAGCCAGCGACTGCCACGGACGCAGAGCAAGCTACGGTCACGGACGCAGAGCAAGCTACGGACGCAGAGCAATCTACGGCCACAGACGCAGAGCAAGCGACGGCCACGGACGCAGAGCAAGCGACGGCCACGGACGCAGAGCAAGCGACGGCCACGCACACCGAGCAAACGACGGCCACGGACGCAGAGCAAGCGACAGCCACGGATGCAGAGCGAGCGACAGGCGCAGAGGAGGCGACGGCCATGGACGCAGAGCAAGGGACAGGCACAGAGCAAGCGACAGCCACAAAGGCAGAGCAAGCGAAAGGCGCGGAGCGAGTGACAGCCACGGACGCAGAGCGAGCGACAGCCACGGACGCAGAGCGAGCGACGGCCACGGACGCAGAGCGAGCGACGGCCACGGACACAGAGCAAGCGACGGCCACGGACACAGAGCAAGCGACGGCCACGGACACAGAGCAAGCGACGGCCACGGACACAGAGCAAGCGACAGCCACGGACGCATAGCGAGCGACAGCCACGAATGCAAATAAAGTGACAGGTAAAGGCATAGAGTAACACCAGGGGTACAGGATAACGACATTGTCAGTGTAATATATCCTGTACACCGGATAGCGCCGACACTCGGGGTGACAGGACGATGGCGCAGACACTCGGGGTGACGGGACGTGCTATATATATATATATATATATATATATATATATATATATATAATTATAGCACGTCCCGTCACCCCGACCGTCCCGTCACCCCGAGTTCGGCGCCATCGCCATATCATGATTTGCTTCGGAGCTTTGTATAAGACATTTATGAGGCTCTTATATATTTTTGCCCCAATCTTGAGTTATTTCTCGCAGTTTCCTGAATTCATATAAAAATCTGCATTTCTGATTCTGTCGGTCCAAGACGAGATCGCACGGCTGAGCTCCCACAATGCACTGCTCACTGTGACCAGGAAGCTTTCTGTACTGCAGCTTTGGATGTGACTGGAGTCGGAGACAATGTATCTGAACGTTAGTACAAGAGAAATATTGGCCACAGATTTGCTGCAGGTGGAGTTTCCTTTAGTGTGAGCCCCTCTTCCCGCAGATGACGGCTTTCGATGTCCGGTCGTTTATGAATGTGATTAGTGAGATGTGGGAGCGCAGGACGTAAATCATCTCAATTATATGGGATATTAATCCCATTTGTAGGGAAGGAATCAATAATGGCGTCTCCGGGGAGCAGTTTAGTAATTAATGTTCCTCTCGATGATGAAACATTATTGGGGGGGATTCGTCCTCGGCTCAGATTAACCTTTTCATTACCCCATTACTGGAATATTTGGAGACGTGAATTTTAATTAAAGATGACTTTTATATACAGTTTTGATGCATGAACTTGTCTGGGTTTAATGATGTGTCAAAAGCGTAAACTCCTAATAAATGTGACGGAGACATTACAATGTCGCCTCATTAGGAGAAGCGGTGCCAGAAAAGCCAGAACTGGGGCCTTCAGAACGGCCGGCCGCCACGACTCCGCACCCACTGCGCCAAACTAAAGGAACAATCAGGGCCCCGAGCAACAGCCGCAGATATGAAGGGCAAGTGAGCGACAGAGAGGGAGCATTCAACTCCCATAAGGTGGAAAAATAACCCCAAAATGTGAGCAAAGTACAGGGACACAAGGTACACAGGGGGGAAGAACAGCGGAAAGGGTGGCAATGAGGCCACTATCAGATGACAGCTGCTCCTCTCCACTACAGGCGATGAGGCCTCTATCAGATGACAGCTGCTCCTCTCCACTACAGGCGATGAGACCACTATCAGATGACAGCCGCTCCTCTCCACTACAGGCGATGAGGCCACTATCAGATGACAGCCGCTCCTCTCCACTACAGGCGATGAGGCCACTATCAGATGACAGCCGCTCCTCTCCACTACAGGCGATGAGGCCTCTATCAGATGACAGCTTCTCCTCTCCATCACAGGCGATGAGGCCACTATCAGATGACAGCCGCTCCTCTCCACTACAGGCGATGAGGCCACTATCAGATGACAGCCTCTCCTCTCCACTACAGGCGATGAGGCCACTATCAGATGACAGCCGCTCCTCTCCATCACAGGCAATGAGGCCACTATCAGATGACAGCCGCTCCTCTCCACTACAGGCGATGAGACCACTATCAGATGACAGCCGCTCCTCTCCACTACAGGCGATGAGACCACTATCAGATGACAGCCGCTCCTCTCCACTACAGGCGATGAGGCCACTATCAGATGACAGCCGCTCCTCTCCACTACAGGCGATGAGGCCACTATCAGATGACAGCCGCTCCTCTCCACTACAGGCGATGAGACCACTATCAGATGACAGCCGCTCCTCTCCACTACAGGCGATGAGGCCACTATCAGATGACAGCCACTCCTCTCCACTACAGGCGATGAGACCACTATCAGATGACAGCCGCTCCTCTCCACTACAGGCGATGAGACCACTATCAGATGACAGCCGCTCCTCTCCACTACAGGCGATGAGACCACTATCAGATGACAGCCGCTCCTCTCCACTACAGGCGATGAGGCCACTATCAGATGACAGCCGCTCCTCTCCACTACAGGCGATGAGGCCACTATCAGATGACAGCCGCTCCTCTCCACTACAGGCGATGAGGCCACTATCAGATGACAGCTGCTCCTCTCCACTACAGGCAATGAGGCCACTATCAGATGACAGCCGCTCCTCTCCACTACAGGCAATGAGGCCACTATCAGATGACAGCCGCTCCTCTCCACTACAGGCAATGAGGCCACTATCAGATGACAGCCGCTCCTCTCCACTACAGGCAATGAGGCCACTATCAGATGACAGCCGCTCCTCTCCACTACAGGCGATGAGACCACTATCAGATGACAGCCGCTCCTCTCCACTACAGGCGATGAGGCCACTATCGGATGACAGCTGCTCCTCTCCACTACAGGGGATGAGGCCACTATCGGATGACAGCCGCTCCTCTCCATCACAGGCAATGAGGCCACTATCGGATGACAGCCGCTCCTCTCCATCACAGGCGATGAGGCCACTATCAGATGACAGCCGCTCCTCTCCATCACAGGCGATGAGGCCACTATCAGATGACAGCCGCTCCTCTCCACTACAGGCGATGAGGCCACTATCAGATGACAGCCGCTCCTCTCCACTACAGGCAATGAGGCCACTATCAGATGACAGCCGCTCCTCTCCACTACAGGGGATGAGGCCACTATCAGATGACAGCCGCTCCTCTCCACTACAGGCGATGAGGCCACTATCAGATGACAGCCGCTCCTCTCCACTACAGGCGATGAGGCCACTATCAGATGACAGCCGCTCCTCTCCACTACAGGCGATGAGGCCACTATCAGATGACAGCCGCTCCTCTCCACTACAGGCGATGAGGCCACTATCAGATGACAGCCGCTCCTCTCCACTACAGGCGATGAGGCCACTATCGGATGACAGCCGCTCCTCTCCACTACAGGGGATGAGGCCACTATCGGATGACAGCCGCTCCTCTCCACTACAGGCGATGAGGCCACTATCAGATGACAGCCGCTCCTCTCCACTACAGGGGATGAGGCCACTATCAGATGACAGCCGCTCCTCTCCACTACAGGCGATGAGGCCACTATCAGATGACAGCTGCTCCTCTCCACTACAGGGGATGAGGCCACTATCGGATGACAGCCGCTCCTCTCCATCACAGGCAATGAGGCCACTATCAGATGACAGCCGCTCCTCTCCATCACAGGCGATGAGGCCACTATCAGATGACAGCCGCTCCTCTCCACTACAGGCGATGAGGCCACTATCGGATGACAGCCGCTCCTCTCCACTACAGGGGATGAGGCCACTATCGGATGACAGCCGCTCCTCTCCACTACAGGCGATGAGGCCACTATCGGATGACAGCTGCTCCTCTCCACTACAGGGGATGAGGCCACTATCGGATGACAGCCGCTCCTCTCCATCACAGGCAATGAGGCCACTATCAGATGACAGCCGCTCCTCTCCACTACAGGCGATGAGGCCACTATCAGATGACAGCCGCTCCTCTCCACTACAGGCGATGAGGCCACTATCAGATGACAGCCGCTCCTCTCCATCTCATCTCCCTGCTCCTAATATACAGCAGAGTATATGGGCAGTCCAGAATATGGATAATTACCACCTTTATAAATCTGCCCGTGGATTTTTGGAAATCTCATAAGAAAACTATTATTAGTTGCTGATTCTCCTTTTTTAGCTGTCACCTTGGAGCTTAGTGTCGGATCAGACACGTTTTGGGCTGATCGCGGGTGATGAGACGACTGCAGATTCCTGCGCTGTCTGACGGATTCGCCGGCTCAGCTAAAGTTCCTAAGTTAGGGAAACGTGGCCGTCAGACTTTAATTAGCGGCTGGCGTCCGGGTCTATTGATCCCGGAGTCCATTTCAGGTGCTATATTTGACTCCCGAGCACTCGGCCTCATTGCTGCGGTGCATTTCATCTGAGGCTTGCAGAGACCTCGCCAGACGGCACGAAAGCGGCGATATCTCGCACGTCCTTGAAATAGATCTCAAAGCAATTTACTGAGCCAAAATTGATTTCACAAATTCTGTTTTAAATGCAATCCACATCTCAGAGACACAACCCGGCGGACGCATGCAAACCACGAGCCGCCTCCCCCGCACTTACAATACCTGATGAAGGTTCGGAAAGTATTTATAGGACAAGACCAAAGGAAGGTCAGGAGTACGGCACAGAACAGAGAGGACGGTGCAGCAGCCGGCAGATCCGCGCCAAAACTACACACAATCTGCGCGGCTCCATCACACACAACACACGGGACCCGTCAGATCATAATTTGGAACAAACGGTCTCATGAAAGATCTCAGATAAATGCACCGAAAGTGTATCTAATCCTATTAGGTATGATACAGTCTGATGAGCTGTGTATCTAATCCAATCATCAGGGGCATACATAGAAATCATTGCAACTCCCACCCCAAAAAAATAAATACATTCATATTTGGCGGGGTCAAAGAAGAGCAGATCTCACTACTTTGCAGCCCTTACAAAAGTTATTTTCCCCCTATTGAAGCCCCTAGATTCCCATTTCATTGCCCCCATAAAGTGTGATGCCAACAAATGTGCCCCCTAAACACAGTATGATACCCCCATGGTGAATTCCTCCACTGTACTCTCCACACGCACAATATGATGACCCTTCTGTACCTGGTCCTCTCAATCTATGGCGACTCCAACACTGTATAATACCCCAACTGTGACCCCCACACAGCCCTACATACAGTATAATGGCACCAATACAACCCTCCACACAGTTTATTAACCCCTTTTATAATGGTACCCCACACAATCTTCCACACTGTATAATTACTTGCACACAGTATAATGGCTACACCCAATAGCCCCCCAAACAGTATAATAATACTCGTATAGCCCTGAAAACAGGATAATAGCCCTCACATAGTCCTCACTATAGTATAATGCTCCCCACATAGTCCTCCATACGGTATAATGGCCCCCACAAATCCCTTCAAATATAATGTCCTCTGCATAGCCATCCATATAGTATAATGTCCTCCCATATAGTCTTCCATATAGTATAATGTCCCCTGCATAGCCATCCATATACACTGCTCAAAAAAATAAAGGGAACACTTAAACAGCAGAATCTAACTCCAAGTAAATCAAACTTCTGTGAAATCAAACTGTCCACTTAGGAAGCAACACTGACTATCAATTTCACATGCTGTTGTGCAAATGGAATAGACAATAGATGGAAATTATTGGCAATTATCAAGACACCCTCAATAAAGGAGTGGTTCTGCAGGTGGGGACCACAGACCACATCTCAGTACCAATGCTTTCTGGCTGATCTTTTGGTCACTTTTGAATGTTGGTTGTGCTTTCACACTCGTGGCAGCATGAGACGGACTCTACAACCCACAGAAGTTGCTCAGGTAGTGCAGCTCATCCAGGATGGCACATCAATGCGAGCTGTGGCAAGAAGGTTTGCTGTGTCTGTCAGCATAATGTCCAGAGGCTGGAGATGCTACCAGGAGACAGGCCAGTACACCAGGAGACGTGGAGGGGGCCGTAGGAGGGCAACAACCCAGCAGCAGGACTGCTACCTCCGCCTTTGTGCAAGGAGGAACAGGAGGGTCACTGCCAGAGCCCTGCAAAATGACCTCCAGCAGGCCACAAATGTGCATGTGTCTGCACAAACGGTTAGTAACCGATTCCATGAGGGTGGTATGAGCGCCCGACGTCCACAGATGGGGGTTGTGCTCACAGCCCAACATTGTGCAGGACGCTTGGCATTTGCCACAGAACACCAGGGTTGGCAAAGTCTCCACTGGCACCCTGTGCTCTTCACAGATGAAAGCAGGTTCACACTGAGCACATGTGACAGACGTGACAGAGTCTGGAGTCGCCGTGCAGAGCGATCTGCTGCCTGCAATATCCTTCAGCATGACCGGTTTGGCAGTGGGTCAGTAATGGTGTGGGGTGGCATTTCTTTGGAGGGCCGCACAGCCCTCCATGTGCTCGCCAGAGGTAGCCTGACTGCCATTAGGTACCGAGATGAGATCCTCAGACCCCTTGTGAGACCATATGCTGGTTGGCCCTGGGTTCCTCCTAATGCAGGACAATGCCAGACCTCATGTGGCTGGAGTGTGTCAGCAGTTCCTGCAAGATGAAGGCATTGAAGCTATGGACTGGCCGCCCGTTCCCCAGACCTGAATCCGATTGAGCACATCTGGGACATCATGTCTCGCTCCATCCACCAACGTCACGTTGCACCACAGACTGTCCAGTAGTTGGCGGATGCTTTAGTCCAGGTCTGGGAGGAGATCCCACAGGAGACCATCCGCAACCTCATCAGGAGCATGCCCAGGCATTGTAGGGAGGTCATACAGGCACGTGGAGGCCACACACAATACTCAGCCTCATCAGGAGCATGCCCAGGCGTTGTAGGGAGGTCATACAGGCACGTGGAGGCCACACACAATACTCAGCCTCATCAGGAGCATGCCCAGGCATTGTAGGGAGGTCATACAGGCACGTGGAGGCCACACACAATACTGAGCCTCATCAGGAGCATGCCCAGGCGTTGTAGGGAGGTCATACAGGCACGTGGAGGCCACACACAATACTGAGCCTCATCTGGAGCATGCCCAGGCGTTGTAGGGAGGTCATACAGGCACGTGGAGGCCACACACAATACTCAGCCTCATCAGGAGCATGCCCAGGCGTTGTAGGGAGGTCATACAGGCACGTGGAGGCCACACACAATACTCAGCCTCATCAGGAGCATGCCCAGGCGTTGTAGGGAGGTCATACAGGCACGTGGAGGCCACACACATTACTCAGCCTCATCAGGAGCATGCCCAGGCATTGTAGGGAGGTCATACAGGCACGTGGAGGCCACACACAATACTCAGCCTCATCAGGAGCATGCCCAGGCGTTGTAGGGAGGTCATACAGGCACGTGGAGGCCACACACAATACTGAGACTCATTTTGACTTGTTTTAAGGACATTACATCAAAGTTGGATCAGCCTGTAGTTTGTTTTTCCACTTGAATTTTGGGGGTGACTCTAAATCCAGGCCTCCATTGGTTAATAAATGTGATTTCCATTGATGATTTTTGTGTGATTTTGTTGTCAGCACATTCATCTTTGTACAGAGCAAAGTATTCAATGAGAAGATTTCATTCATTCAGATCTAGGATGGGTTATTTGAGTGTTCCCTTTATTTTTTTGAGCAGTGTAGTATAATGTCCCCCACATAGCTCTTCATATAGAATAATGTCCCCCACATAGACCTCCATATAGTATAATGTCCCCCACATAGACCTCCATATAGTATAATGTCCTCCATATAGTATAATGTCTCCCACATAGTCCTCCATATAGTACAATGTCTCCCACATAGTCCTCCATTATAGTATAATGTCCCCCACATAACCCTTCCAATATTATAATGTCCCCCACATAGCCCTCCATATAGTATAATGGCCCCAACATAGCCATCCATGTAGTATAATGTCCCCCACATAGACCTCCATATAGTATAATGTCCCCCACATAGACCTCCATATAGTATAATGTCCCCCACATAGACCTCCATCCATATAGTATAATGGCCCCCACATAGCCCTCCATATAGTATAATGGCCCCCACAGAGACCTCCATATAGTATAATGGCCCCCACAGAGACCTCCATATAGTATAATGGCCCCCACATAGCCCTTCATATAGAATGTCCCCCACGTAGACCTCCATATAGTATAATGTCCCCCACGTAGACCTCCATATAGTATAATGTCCCCCACGTAGACCTCCATATAGTATAATGTCCCCCACGTAGACCTCCATATAGTATAATGTCCCCCACGTAGACCTCCATATAGTATAATGTCTCCCACATAGTCCTCCATATAGTATAATGTCTCCCACATAGCCATCCATATAGTATAATATCCCCCACATAGCCCTTCATATATAATAATGTCCCCCAAATAACCCTACATATAGAATGTCCCCCACATAGACCTCCATATAGTATAATGTCCCCCACGTAGACCTCCATATAGTATAATGTCCCCCACGTAGACCTCCATATAGTATAATGTCCCCCACGTAGACCTCCATATAGTATAATGTCCCCCACATAGACCTCCATATAGTATAATGTCCTCCATATAGTATAATGTCCTCCATATAGTATAATGTCTCCCACATAGCCCTACATATAGTATAATGTCTCCCACATAGTCCTCCATATAGTATAATGTCTCCCACATAGCCCTTCAAATAGTATAATGTCCCCCACATAGCCCTCCATATAGTATAATGGCCCCCACATAGCCATCCATGTAGTATAATATCCCCCACATAGCCCTTCATATAGAATAATGTCCCCCACATAGACCTCCATATAGTATAATGTCCTCCACATAGACCTCCATATAGTATAATGTCCTTCATATAGTATAATGTCCTCCATATAGTATAATGTCCCCCACATAGACCTCCATATAGTATAATGTCCCCCACATAGCCTTCCATATAGTATAATGTCCTCCATATAGTATAATGTCCCCCACATAGACCTCCATATAGTATAATGTCCCCCATATAGCCTTCCATATAGTATAATGTCCTCCATATAGTATAATGTCCCCCACATAGACCTCCATATAGTATAATGTCCTTCATATAGTATAATGTCCTCTATATAGTATAATGTCCCCCACATAGACCTCCATATAGTATAATGTCCCCCACATAGACCTCCATATTGTATAATGGCCCCCACATAGCCATCCATGTAGTATAATGGCCCCCACATCACACAGGATAGGATTATATACACTGCTCAGCAGACAGTATCACACAGGATGGGATTAGATACATGGCTCAGCAGACAGTATCACACGGGATAGGATTAGATACACTGCTCAGCAGACAGTATCACACTGGATAGGATTAGATACACGGCTCAGCAGACAGTATCACACTGGATAGGATTAGATACACGGCTCAGCAGACAGTATCACAGGATTGGATTAGATACACGGCTCAGCAGAGAGTATCACACTGGATAGAATTAGATACACGGTTCAGCAGACAGTATCACACAGGATAAGATTAGATACACGGCTCAGAGGTACATCTCGTCTATGTCCCATTATGGATGATTCCTGAGGTTTTTCTCCTCTCACTCACCACCAGGTATCTCAGCAGTGTTAGATACACACGATTGTCGCTCTCTTCTTCCACTTGTGGAGCAGAAAATGAAGCGCTGATTTATTAATGATCATTTGTTTATTAAACCTCTTCATCGCTGCGGCCGGACACCGGGATGGCAGACGGCTCTATCACTAGACATTGCAAAAAAAAAAACGAATCCGCACCTCCAAACAGAGGAAAGCAAGTGTGAACAGGCACGAGCAGCTGTGGCTGCATAATGTGCAAAAGAATACAGCAGCGCTCGCATCCTGGCGCACACTGAGTGCTGCTGTGTTATTACGTTTGTCACCAAGCAGTCAAATGTAGGAGTCAGCTGCTGGAATCCCCTTATACAGCACCGTGGCCCCTTTTAGAAAACTTTGGGGGCCCCTTTTGGCTTCCAGATCCTGTGGAGCTCAACGACTAAAGCTAAACCTCTGCAGAGCCGCCATGTTGGCTCCAATGCACTATTCTACTACTGGACTTGTCGTATGGGCCACAGGACCCTGATGCTGAGAGTGGTAGTCATCCGGACGATGCTAGGAAATGACTGCGCCCCGGATTATAAATCATCACTAAGGAGTGAAGTAGACGCTGTCATTTAAGGGGTGAGATAAATGATGCGATCACCGAGCCCCCCCCCCCCCCTAAGGAGAGGATGGACGGGGCAGCACCTCTGGCGGCGGCAGCACCTGTGGCGGACGATGTGCCATCACTCAATCTGTTATCACTGACCCTTTCCAATTAGATTTCCTTGCAAAGCCCTGACTTATGGTTCCTCTCGCCTCCACCCGGGGGCCATTCCTCGTGCGCTGAAGACGAGATGGACATTTGTATTCCTTGGAAGCGATAAGATTTTTCTAGAAATTTGCTGCACAGCGGGCCCCCGAAGCTGCCGGGAAAGGCACCTGTCACTTTTTAATATTAAAAGCTTTGAGTTTCCGCTTAGAAGGAGGTCGTCCAGGATGTAAGACTGAACTGACAGGGAGAAAGCTCAGAAGACATAATTGTAAGATCAGGCGAGCGAGCGCGGCACAGTAATGGGGGCTGCAGTCACCCCCGGGGCCCTGGTGGCTGATGGGGCCCCTCTGTTGTAGGGGTGCAGCACGAGGACAGATTGGGTGCAGATTTTGCACAGTCCGGGGTGCAGGGGCTGTTGGTGATCAGGGTGTCATGGAAAGTGTGGGAAAGACTAAGTGCAACAAGAAGGGAAGAGGGGGAGGAAGTCGAAACACTAGGAAAAAGGGAAGTGGAGACCCCTAGGCAGATCTAATATCACCCTGCCTACCCTACCATCCCTATATAGGTTCCACACCTATCGTCGAGCAGGACCCTAAGCACAGGAGGTCCCTAGAGCTTGGCCCTAGATAGGGAGGGGGAGGGGTGAGCACTGGTCAGGCCCCACTACAAACTAAAGACAACAAGGTAGACAAACAAAGGGGATAAACTTGAGCAGACACCAGAGGAGTAACGCCAACTGTCCTCCAAGGGCACCAGAGAAGAAGATAGCCGACTGCTAGTGCTCCAAGCTTGTACATAGAAGTATCACCGGCGATTCCATCTAGTAAACTGAATGTTTTTAACTCCTAGGCAAGGGTGTGTCAATCAGCAGCAGGAGGGAGGTCGCTGCTGGGTCTTAAAGGAAGAAGGACTAAGAAGAAGGTGTCTGTAATGCCAAGCGCAGTGACTTTCTACAGCCAGATCCAGTGCGACTGTTTATTACACCTGACACACCCATGACACAGGGGTCTGGAAACCAAGGGGGCATCAGGGAGATTGTAAATTGCATAAAATTGGGGGTCTGTAATAGATTTTACATTGGGCGCGGAACCTTTAAGTTATTTCTGTAATCAGGACCTCAAAAACAGAGAAGTCAGAAAGTGCAACAATGTAACCTCTCACAAATTTTGCACCTACAGTGAACCAGCAGGGGGCAGCACAGAGATACGCAGCTCTGCAGCATAAGATGTTGTGCACACAGAGGTTTTGGAGGAGTTGTTGGAGCAGATCCGCTATAAAAAAAGGCTGAAAAATTGCTAAAAAACTCTTGATTTTTCCTATTCATTTCTGTTCTAAAACCACTTTACTGATCATAAATTCAGTGTTTTTTGGGGGGTGCGCAGTCACATCTGTGTTTCAGCTCCTGATGGAAAATGCTCCAAACTAGGGATGGTCCAATCAAGAGACTGCAAAAAAAAAAAAAACCTCCTTCAAAAACTTTCCAAAAAAAGGAGCATTTCTTGAAGCGGTTGCCATTAAAAAAAACTTGTCGTTTTTAAACGTCTCAAAAACATATGTTGCACGTAGTCTAAAGAAACAAGCAGAATTGTGAATGCAGCTCTGGATGTGACTAGAGAATAAGGCATGATGTTGCTCAAGAAAAGTAAAAACTTTGCAAAGTTTCTGAATACTTCATTTGAATCCAACCTGAATTTTCTGGATCAGAATTTCACTTTGAAGCAGTCGCTGCAGATCTGTGACAATCAGCCTTACGTGGTGACCTCAGTGCAGCTCACTGAATGATTCCCTGCTGACTCCCGATGGGGAAAGCTTCACTCTGAATCACAACATCAAGACCTGAGGATCCCAAACACAAGGGCTGACCAATAGAAGAAAAACACAGCTGCTGTCCTCCAGAAACAGCACCACCCCTGGCCATGGGTTGTGTCTAGTATTGCAGCAAAACGCCATTGAAATGAATAGGAATGAGTTGCAATACCACATACAGCCTGTGGACAGGAGTGGCGCTGTTTGAGAAAGAAAGGAGCCATATTTTTCTCTAGAATTTTGACTTTTAAGAATCAAGGACCCTTTATTATAAATTATCGGGGGGTCAGGGAGAATATATGAGCGTGTATAGGACATAAAGAACCATAGGAGAAGCTTCCCTTTAAATGATCAGGTCGGGGTCCAATTATCATCGTCGTCCTTGCAAATTTCAAAGGGGTCAGGAGAGACCAATCCTAATTCCGCAATATATCGTCTCATCATCACGCGGGTTCTCATTGAAGCAGAACCGACACAATCGGACCACCGGCGTCATCGGCCACAGGAACAACAATGGCGGATTCAACGAGAGGAAATTAAAAAAAAAAAAGCTCCCAGAGGAAAGCAGCGCGTGGCGGGCGCACAGAGGGGGGGTCCTGTGCCGAGGAGCCGCCATTATCTCCAATGTTTTAATTAACAGGCGGAGATCGCTAATTAATTTCCTTTTGTTCCTCGGCACAAATACAGAATTACAAGACAAAAAAACATCTTTTCAAGGAAACTTCCTGGAGCCCCGGAGTGCGCGGTGCGAGCAGCGGAGGCATTTACAGCGCGCTTGTACATGAAAGCGTTCTAGATTGTAAAGTAATTACTTTGCAAAAGAGTCTGAACCCTTCTGCGCTTTGCTACAATACAGTAATTAAAATCGAATTTGTAATGTTGCGCCGGGTTCTGCTTTTAATATTTCAAGCGCTCGTCTTGTTGTCCTTGAATATCAGGCGCGGGACTCCTGAACGATTATCTTGATGGCTGCAGGGTAATAAAGGCGCTGCCGGCCCCGTGACCCCCAAAGAGCAAATGGGGTTTACAGCCCGAGGGTAACTAACAATCACTGCTTGCTGTCGGGAAATACAAAGATACACAAGATGGATGAGGATCTGTGGCGAGAATCCACGGCTGACATTCAGATTTCTACCCTGGATCCGCACCAGGTCCCTAAAGGGGTTTTCTGGGATTTAAATATTGAGGGTCCGTTCTAATGCCTGTCCCCAACCGATCAGCAGAATGAGAGGACAGAGCTGCTGTACTAGACACAGCCACAGGGGGCACCAGGGACCCTGTAGTCTGCTGACAGGCAAGAGTCTTGGGGTGTCACAGCACACAGGTAATGCACACAGTAATGTCACAGTACAGGGGTGACGCACACAGTGATGTCACAGTACAGGGATAATACACACAGTGATGTCACAGTACAGAGATAATACACACAGTGATGTCACAGTACAGGAATAATACACACAGTGATGTCATAGTACAGGGATAATACACACAGTGATGTCACAGTACAGAGATAATACACACAGTGATGTCACAGTACAGGGGTGACACACCGTGATGTCACAGTACAGGGGTGACACACAGTGATGTCACAGTACAGGAGTGACGCACACAGTGATGTCACAGTACAGGGATGACTCACACAGTGATGTCACAGTACAGGGGTAATGCACACAGTGATGTCGCACACAGTGATGTCACAGTACAGGGGTAATGCACACAGTGATGTCCCAGTGTAGAGATGACGCACACAGTGATGTCCCAGTACAGGGATGACTCACACAGTGATGTCACAGTACAGGGGTGATGCACACAGTGATGTCACAGTACAGGGGTGACGCACACAGTGATGTCACAGTACAGGGATGACTCACACAGTGATGTCACAGTACAGGGGTAATGCACACAGTGATGTCGCACACAGTGATGTCACAGTGCAGGGATAATGCACACAGTGATGTCACAGTACAGGGATAATACACACAGTTATGTCACAGTACAGGGATAATACAGTGATGTCACAGTACAGGGATAATGCACACAGTGATGTCACAGTACAGGGATAATACACACAGTGATGTCACAGTACAGGGATAATATACACAGTGATGTCACAGTACAGGGATAATGCACACAGTGATGTCACAGTACAGGGATAATGCACACAGTGATGTCACAGTACAGGGATAATACACACAGTGATGTCACAGTACAGGGATAATACACACAGTGATGTCACAGTACAGGGATAATGCACACAGTGATGTCACAGTACAGAGATAATACAGTGATGTCACAGTACAGGGATAATGCACACAGTGATGTCACAATACAGGGATAATGAACACAGTGATGTCACAGTACAGGGATAATACACACAGTGATGTCACAGCACAGGGATAATACACACAGTGATGTCACAGCACAGGGATAATTCACACAGTGATGTCACAGCACAAGGATAATACACACAGTGATGTCACAGTACAGGGGTGACGCACACAGTGATGTTACAGTACAGGGATAAGGCACACAGTGATGTCACAGTACAGGGGTAATGCACACAGTGATGTCACAGTACAGGGGTAATGCACACAGTGATGTCACAGTACAGGGATAATGCACACAGTGATGTCACAGTACAGGGATAATGCACACAGTGATGTCGCACACAGTGATGTCACAGTACAGGGGCAATGCACACAGTGATGTCCCAGTGTAGGGATGACGCACACAGTGATGTCCCAGTACAGGGATGACTCACACAGTGATGTCACAGTACAGGGGTGACGCACACAGTGATGTCACAGTACAGGGATAATACACACAGTGATGTCACAGTACAGGGATAATGCACAGTGATGTCACAATACAGGGATAATGAACACAGTGATGTCACAGTACAGGGATAATACACACAGTGATGTCACAGTACAGGGATAACATACACAGTGATGTCACAGTACAGGGATAATACACACAGTGATGTCACAGCACAGGGATGATACACACAGTGATGTCACAGCACAGGGATAATACACACAGTGATGTCACAGCACAGGGATAATACACACAGTGATGTCACAGCACAGGGATAATACACACAGTGATGTCACAGTACAGAGATAATACACACAGTGATGTCACAGCACAGGGATAATACACACAGTGATGTCACAGTACAGGGATAATACACACAGTGATGTCACAGTACAGGGGTGACGCACACAGTGATGTTACAGTACAGGGGTGACGCACACAGTGATGTCACAGTACAGGGATAATGCACACAGTGATGTCACAGTACAGGGGTAATGCACACAGTGATGTCACAGTACAGGGAAAATACACACAGTGATGTCACAGTACAGGGATAATGCACACAGTGATGTCACAGTACAGGATAATACACACAATGATGTCACAGTACAGGGATAATGCACACAGTGATGTCACAGTACAGGGATAATGCACACAGTGATGCCACAGCACAGGGAAAATACACACAGTGATGTCACAGTACAGGGATAATGCACACAGTGATGTCACAGTACAGGATAATACACACAATGATGTCACAGTACAGGGATAATGCACACAGTGATGTCACAGTACAGGGATAATGCACACAGTGATGTCACAGCACAGGGAAAATACACACAGTGATGTCACAGTACAGGGATAATGCACACAGTGATGTCACAGTACAGGATAATACACACAATGATGTCACAGTACAGGGATAATGCACACAGTGATGTCACAGTACAGGGATAATGCACACAGTGATGTCACAGTACAGGGATAATGCACACAGTGATGTCACAGTAAAGGGATAATGCACACAGTGATGTCACAGTACAGAGATAATACACACAGTGATGCCACAGTACAGGGATAATGCACACAGTGATGTCACAGTACAGGGGTAATGCACACAGTGATGTCACAGTATAGGGAAAATACACACAGTGATGTCACAGTACAGGGATAATGCACACAGTGATGTCACAGTACAGGATAATACACACAATGATGTCACAGTACAGGGATAATGCACACAGTGATGTCACAGTACAGGGATAATGCACACAGTGATGTCACAGTACAGGGATAATGCACACAGTGATGTCACAGTACAGGGATAATGCACACAGTGATGTCACAGTACAGGGATAATGCACACAGTGATGTCACAGTAAAGGGATAATGCACACAGTGATGCCACAGTACAGGGATAACATACACAGTGATAGCACAGTACAGGGATAATACACACAGTGATGCCACAGTACAGGGATAATGCACACAGTGATGTCACAGTACAGGGATAATGCACACAGTGATGTCACAGTACAGGGATAATGCACACAGTGATGCCACAGTAAAGGGATAATGCACACAGTGATGCCACAGTACAGGGATAACATACACAGTGATAGCACAGTACAGGGATAATACACACAGTGATGCCACAGTACAGGGATAATACACACAGTGATGCCACAGTACAGGGATAATGCACACAGTGATGCTTGCTGCCCCCAGTAGTTTTCCTTCAATCAGGAGAGATTCTTCTCGTTCCTTTCTCCGTGTGTCGGCGGCCGGTGACCCCGGACCCCCGGACCCTTCCAGCTTCATTGTTATTATAGGGCATTCAGGTCATCGTGCTCCGAGCACAAACCTCCAGATTACCATAATTATATCCGTGCGGCCCTGATTTCATTGTTACCAAGGTGATGCCTGTTGTGCTCCCGGTCTGCTTTTAGCTCTTCTATGCACCAATCAGATATTGGCGGCCTGTCCTAAGGATAAACAAGCAATCAATATCTGATAGATGGGGGTCCGCAGCCAAGACATAGGAAAGAGAGGGGTCTGCAGCGCTCACTAGTGGCTGCATGGGGCACTGCAGCTCATCCCCTTCACTCTCTGCTGAAGATCTGTCAAATATTGGTGACCGATCCCCTAAAAATAATACTGAACCTGTAATATGTCTATTCACTGATAGCTAGCAGAGACCACCATACAGGTACCCCACACGTGGAAAAGCCTATTAAGAGTTAACGACGTAAGGTACATCGGACCCCACTATCCTGCAGTCATTAAAATAATCCAAAGCTTAAAAGACCAGGGCATGCTGGAAGCTGTAGTCCTGCTGCAGACACACAGGTCAGGAAACACTGAACTAGAGGTTCCTGGGGTTCCTCTTCATATACAACAGTCAATATGAGCAAAGCAGAGCAGCAGTATAAAGCATGGTGTACCAGCTCATCTGCTACCTGAGTTTAAAGATTTAGGGTATGATGGGAATTGTAGTTTTCTAACAGTCACAGACACCCAAAGTCGGGGGACACTTAAAGGGTTGCCTTTATATTTTTAAGGGATAGAAGACCCCCAGCGAATACAAAATTGGACCTTTAAACCCCCCAAAAAGAATGGAGATGGGGTGCACATGCTCGGCCTCACAGTCTATGGAGCTGCCCTTTAAAGAGACATTTGGAATTTGTATGTTTCCTTTTATACACAGCGGGCAAAATGAGCAAAGCAGAGCTGCAGTGTAAAGCATGGAGTAACAGGCTGCGGAACCCCTTAACTAGAGGTCCCAATGCGTTACCGATTATAGGCAGCATTCAAAATGATAAAAGCAGAGCTGCAGTGTAAAGCATGGAGAAACAAGCTGGGGAACCCCTTAACAAAAGGTTCCAATGCGTTGCTGATTACATCCAAAATAATAAAAGCAGAGCTGTAGTGTAAAGCATGGAGTAATAGTAGAACCAAATAGGTCTCATCTATCGATATAAGATATATCCCATCATGGCCCGGATAGATACACTCAGGCTTCACAATCTAATGGGAAGATAATCCGTCATGTATACACAAATGAGTTTTGCTAACGTATCTCACGCTGCTAAATTAATGAGGCAACGTGGCAGGAAATGGCGGCAGCGACTGGTGGCAGATGTCAGGGGTCCTGTGTGGTGCAGGCAGAACATCGCCCGCAGAGACCCCCTCATCCATCCAGCTCTGCACATCACAGCCATTTCTGCTCCTCGCTGCTGATTGATAGGAATTACTGCAGCTGGAGGTTTGATCTTTAACACCATTACATTTATATCAGGAACCTAATGAGGTCTGAGCGGAATTATTTATGCAGATATCAGGCGGCTTTTCTTCATTTTCACGTCAATACAAAAGAAAAAAAAAAAGAATCATCTCAATTTTAAATTTTTTTCTTCCTTTTAAAGTCATTCATAGAATCATAGAATCATAGAATCATAGAATCATAGAATGGTAGAGTTGGAAGGGACCTCCTGGGTCATCTGGTCCAACCCCCTGCTCAAAGCAGGATTCACTAGATCATCTCAGACAGATGTCTGTCCAGCCTCTGTTTGAAGACGTCCATTGAAGGGGAACTCACCACCTCTCGTGGCCGCCTGTTCCACTCATTAATCACCCTAACTGTCAAAAAGTTTTTTCTAATATCTAATCTGTGTCTCCTCCCATTTAGTTTCATCCCATTGCTTCTAGTCTTTCCTTGTGCAAATGAGAATAAAGATGATCCTTCTACAATGTGACAGCCCTTGACATATGTGTAGACAGCTATTAAGTCTCCTCTCAGTCTTCTTTTTTGCAAGCTAAACATTCCCAAATCCTGCAACCGTTCCTCATAGGACATGGTTTGCAGACCAGTCACCATTCTGGTCGCTCTTCTCTGAACTTGCTCCAGTTTGTCTATGTCTTTTTTAAAATGTGGTGCCCAAAACTGGACACAGTATTCCAGATGAGGTCTGACCAAAGAGGAGTAAAGACCGATAATGACTTCACGTGATCTAGACCAGTGGTCCCCAACCTTTTTTGCACCAGGGACCGGCTTGAAGCAAGATCATTTTTCCATGGCCCAGCAAGGAGGGGGTGGGGTGGGCGGGGCTTTGGTCATATGGGGGCGGGGTAATGGAGGGATTTGGAGTTTAGTGCATACTTATCATATAGTGTAGACCAGGTCCCCGCCAGGAGCTATGCCAGGAGCCCCACATAATGTGCTGTGCCAGGAGCCGCATCACTGAGGCCCCATCACGCCCTGCAGCAGGACAGGGCAGCTGTCCTGACAGCTGCTGTTCAGCTGCATTTACTTCATCCCAGGGGCGGACACAGACTGTAGTGGGCCCCTGTGCAAGAAATTTTTGGGGGCCCCCCCCGCCCTTCATAAGGCAACAAAGTTATGTAAACAATAACCCCCCCATGTGCATCTCTCACCCCCCCATGTGCAGCTCACCCCCATGCATCTCTCATCCCCCTCCGTGCATCTCTCATCCACCCCCCGTGCATCTCTCATCCCCTCCGTGCATCTCTCATCCCCTCCGTGCATCTCTCATCCCCCCCGTGCATCTCTCACCCCCCCGTGCATCTCTCACCCCCCCGTGCATCTCTCATCCACCCCCCGTGCATCTCTCATCCACCCCCCGTGCATCTCTCACCCCCCCGTGCATCTCTCATCCACCCCCCGTGCATCTCTCACCCCCCCGTGCATCTCTCATCCACCCCCCGTGCATCTCTCATCCACCCCCCGTGCATCTCTCACCCCCCCGTGCATCTCTCATCCCCCCCGTGCATCTCTCATCCACCCCCCGTGCATCTCTCACCCCCCGTGCATCTCTCATCCCCCCCGTGCATCTCTCACCCCCCCGTGCATCTCTCACCCCCCCGTGCATCTCTCATCTCTCCCCTCCCTCCCATGTGCATCTCTCATCTCTCCCCTCCCCCCATGTGCATCTCTCATCTCTCCCCTCCCCCCATGTGCATCTCTCATCTCTCCCCTCCCCCCATGTGGATCTCTCATCTCTCCCCTCCCCCATGTGCATCTCTCATCTCTCCCCTCCCCCCCATGTGGATCTCTCATCTCTCCCCTCCCCCATGTGCATCTCTCATCTCTCCCCTCCCCCCCATGTGGATCTCTCATCTCTCCCCTCCCCCATGTGCATCTCTCATCTCTCCCCTCCCCCCATGTGCATCTCCCATTCCCCCCACTCCTAGTTAATTGTATTTAAAAAAAAAATAAAACTTGTTATACTTACCCCCATGCAATCCCTGCAGAATCCTGGCGCTCGTCCAAATCGCTGACACCAGGTTCTCCTGACTTCCGGCCATGTGACGGCGCCGTCACATGACCGGAAGTCAGGGGAATAATGAAGGTGCTGCCGCAGCAGCGCAGCGCTAAGATGTCCCGGACCCGGCGCTTAGCATGCGGCCGGGGGCCCCATGAGGAGAGAGACGCACAAGAGGGGGGCTCCGAGGGGGCTCCTACCGGCCGGGCCCCATACTGGAGTCAGGGCAGTCATGCCCTGATGGCGGCCCTGCTGGAGGCTGGAGGGGCCCCCTCTCCCCGCGGACCGGCTGAAAAACCAAAACGGCCCGGTCCTGGTCCGCGGACCGGCGGTTGGGGACCTCTGATCTAGACTGTATGCTTCTGTTAATACACCCCAGAATTGTATTTGCCTTTTTTGCTGCTGCATCACACTGTTGACTCATGTTCAGTCTATGATCTATTAGTATACCTAAGTCTTTTTCACATGTACTGTTGCTTAGCTCTATTCCTCCCATTCTGTATATGCTTTTTTCATTTTTATTGCCCAGATGTAGTACTTTGCATTTTTCCCTGTTAAAAACCATTCTGTTGGTTGCTGCCCACTGCTCCAGTTTATTTAGGTCTTTTTGAATCCTCTCTCTCTCTTCTCTAGTATTAGCTATCCCTCTTAGCTTTGTATCATCAGCAAATTTAATCAGTTTACCCTCAATTCCTTCATCTAAATCATTGATAAAGATGTTGAACAATACAGGTCCCAGGACAGAGCCCTGTGGTACCCCACTTGAGACATTCATCCAGCTGGATGTGAAGCCATTTACAACCACCCTTTGAGTCCGATCACTAAGCCAGTTATGAATCCACCTAACAGTTGCCTGGTCCATTGCATACTTGGTCATTTTTTCAATAAGGATGGTGTGAGATACTTTGTCAAATGCTTTGCTGAAGTCAAGATATACTATATCTACAGCATTTCCCTGATCCACCCAGTCAGTGATTCTGTCATAGAAGGAAATTAAGTTAGTCTGACATGACTTGTTAGTTACAAACCCATGCTGACTCTGGTTAATCACTTCATTCTTATCCATGTACTTACATACATGTTGTTTAATAATTTGTTCAAAGATCTTTCCTGGTATAGAAGTCAGACTCACCGGCCTATAGTTCCCTGGGTCCACCTTCTTCCCCTTTTTGAAGATAGGAACAACATTTGCTCTTCTCCAGTCTTCTGGGACTTCTCCTGTTCTCCAAGAATTTTCAAAGATTATGGAGAGTGGTTCTAAAATTTCTTCTACGATCTCCTTCAGTACTCTGGGGTGTAATTCATCTGGACCTGGAGACTTGAACTCATTTATGTTAGCTAAATATTCCCTCACAATCTTTCTGTTTACAGATAACTTGGATTCCTCTATTCCTTTAAAAGGACAGTGAAGATCAGTTGATGTTACATTTTCTTTCTGAGAGAAAACAGATGCAAAATAGGAATTAAAAAGTTCGGCCTTCTCAATATCCTCTCTTACCATTTCTCCATTTTCATCCTGTAAAAATCCTATAGCATCTTTGACTTTTCTTTTACTTTTGACATACCCCCAAAATCCTTTTTTATTGCTTTTGACATCTCTTGCAAGCCTTAATTCATTGTCAGCTTTAGCTAACCTGATACGTGCCCTGCAGGATCTGCAGACTGCATTATAATCTTCTTTAGATATGCCTCCCTCTTTCCATTTAATAAACATTTCTTTCTTTCTTTTTAGCATGTGTTTAAGTTCTGTGTTCATCCATCCTGGTTTCCTTAAATGCTTCCCATTCTTCCTACTTTTCGGGATTGTTAACGATTGTGCTTTGAGAATCTCATTTTTAAAAATTTCCCATCCTTCCTGGACATTTTTGTCCTTAAGGACATCCAGCCATTGGATCCCTCCTATTCTCTTTCTGAGTCTCTTAAAATCTGCCTTTCTAAAATCTAACCTTGAAGTTTGAGTCTTCACATGTCTTCCTCCTCTAGTTATCCAAAATTCTATAATAGCATGATCGCTGCCTCCTAGGGTCCCAGCCACCTTTACCTCCTCAATGTAAACAAACAAATAAATAAACAAACAAATAAATAAAACTTCTGAGAGTTTGTAACAATTGTTAGGTGAAGATCTGGTCTCCAGACAGATACAATGTATCAGTGCAGGGGACGTCTGTGCTGAGGACTATTGTCCGCACTGGATACATTGGAACAAATAGCCGCAGTATGTTCCTATTCACTGACAACAAGGGGGAGAAACTAAAAGGGAACATTGATGAAGTTTTATCTAATATGAGGTCATCATATATGATGGGGGGGCAGAGTAGTCAGGGGGCCATTACTTCTGGGGTCATGGCCCCCTCCACCCTACAATAGAGCAGCAGTACGCTATGTACCTGAACTGCCATCGATAGGACTGCACAACCAGGTATGCAATTTTCACTTAGGCACTCAATGAGTTAAAAATCGCAATTTTTTTTTTTCTTCCGTGCTCCGTAATTGCTTCTGTATCGTTCAACCGCCAACAAGATAGTTCCCGGAGTCAATTTGATTAATCCATCAACCATATTTCCACTTATTTAAAACATAATCAAAGAGCCATCTGGCGCCAATGAAATTTATTAGGAGCGAGAATGCTGATTTTACCAAGCACCTTAGTTCCCTTCCCCCCTCCTCTCCGGAGACACAAAGCTGCGGAAATTACCATAAACAAGAACGCAGCATATGGGAGGTTTATTCCTCTCCTTATAGCAAAAAGGAAAGCAACACAGGATGGTTAGAGGAAAAAGGGGGGAAAAAAGGAATTCATATCCTGAAGATTCTCATTAGTATCAGCAACAATCTGTCACCGACTGAGGAAGAGAGTCCGATTGTAATATAAATCCCATTAATAGACGAATCACATAAAGGAAAACAACGGGGGTAACGAGGACACATAAAGCCTGCACGACATGCAGCAAAGCATCCGGCCGGGGCAGTATTATAGTAGTTATATTCTTGTACATAGGGGCAGTATTATAGTAGTTATATTCTTGTACATAGGGGCAGTATTATAGTAGTTATATTCTTGTACATAGGGGGCAGTATTATAGTCGTTATATTCTTGTACATAGGAGCTGTATTATAGTAGTTATATTCTTGTACATAGGGAGCAGTATTATAGTAGTGATATTCTTGTACATAGGAGCAGTATTATAGTAGTTATATTCTTGTATATAGGAGCAGTATTATAGTAGTTATATTCTTGTACATAGGAGCAGTATTATAGTAGCTATATTCTTGTACATAGGGGCAGTATTATAGTAGTTATATTCTTGTACATAGGGGCAGTATTATAGTAGTTATATTCTTGTACATAGGGGGCAGTATTATAGTCGTTATATTCTTGTACATAGGAGCTGTATTATAGTAGTTATATTCTTGTACATAGGGGGCAGTATTATAATAGTTATATTCTTGTATATAGGGGGCAGTATTATAGCAGTTATATTATTGGACATAGGGGTCAATATTATAGTAGTTACATTCTTCTTGTAGATTGTGAGCCCTTGCGGGCAAGGTTCTCTCTCTTATACCAGTCAGCAACTTCTATTGTCTAAGATTAATTATTTGGGTGCTGTATGGAGGTATTATTTGGGTGCTGTATGGAGGTATTATTTGGGTGCTGTATGGAGGTATTATTTGGGTGCTGTATGGCACTATATTGGTGCTGTATAGATGTACATTCTAGCACTGTGTGGCACTGTTATTTTGGTGCTGTATGAAGGTATTAACTGAGTGCTGTATAATAGTATTTAGGTGCTGTATAGGGTTTTTTTCAGTACTGTATGGCATTGATATTTGGGTGATGAATGGCACTATATAGGTGCTGTAGAGAGGTATTTTCTTGCACTGTTATTTGGGTGCCGTAAAGCTCTGTGTAATAGCTGAATAGAGGTACTTTCTGGCGCTTTATGGCATTGATATTTAGATGCTGTATGGAGGTATTACATACAGTCATATGAAAAAGTTTGGGCACCCCTATTAATCTTAAGCTTAATGTTTTATAAAAATTGGTGTTATTGCAGCAGCTCTTTCAGTTTGATATATGTAATAACTGTTGGACACAGTAATGTTTCCGCCTTGAAATGAGGTTTATTGTACTAACAGAAAATGTGCAATCTGCATTCAAACAAAATTTGAAAGGTGCATAAGTATGGGCACCCTTATCATTTTCTTGTCTTAAATACTCCTACCTACTTTTTACTGACTTACTAAAGCACTTTTTTTGGTTTTATAACCTCATTGAGCTTTGAACTTCATAGCCAGGTGTATGCAATCATGAGAAAAGCTACTTAAAGTGGCCACTTGCAAGTTGTTCTCCTGTTTGAATCTCCTCTGAAGAGTGGCATCATGTGCTCCTCAAAACAACTGTGAAATGATCTGAAAACAAAGATTATTCAACATAGTTGTTCAGGGGAAGGATACAAAAAGCTGTCTCAGAGATTTAACCTGTCAGTTTCCACTGTGAGGAACATAGTAAGGAAATGGAAGAACACAGGGACAGTTCTTGTTAAGGCCAGAACTGGCAGGCCAAGAAAAACATCAGAAAGGCAGAGAAGAAGAATGGTGAGATCAGTCAAGGACAATCCTCAGACCACCTCCAGAGAGCTGCAGCATCAACTTGCTGCAGATGGTGTCACTGTGCATCGGTCAACTATACAAGGCACTTTGCACAAGGAGAAGCTGTATGGGAGAGTGATGCGAAAGAAGCCCTTTCTGCAAGCACGCCACAAATAGAGTCGGCTGAGGTATGCAAAAGCACATTTGGAGAAGCCAATTTCTTTTTGGAAGAAGGTCCTGTGGACTGATGAAATCAAGATTGAGTTGTTTGGTCATACAAAAAGGCGTTATGCATGGCGGCAAAAAAACACAGCATTCCAAGAAAAACACTTGCTACCCACAGTAAAATTTGGTGGAGGTTCCATCATGCTTTGGGGCTGTGTGGTCAATGCCGGTGTGACACCCCAGGGGTCTGGTTGCCACAGTGATAGAGATATTATGTCTGAGAGCAGGTGGGAGGTCCTTTGGTCAGGGATCCTGTGCATGCCACACCTCCTGCCCAGTCTTGGGAGGGGAAGAACTTCCCCTGTATAAACCCGGGGCTGAGGCAGGGTGAGTCAGACAAGGAGAGTGGAGAAGAGAAGCAGCATAGGAAACAGCAGAGTTACAAGGAGTCAGGGGCTGGCAGCTACAGAGCTCGCCCTGACTAAGAAGATTCTTTACCGGACCCGGAGTCCGAGGCTGTGGGGACTAAATCCTACCCAGCAGCAGAATCCGTCGGGCAGGGGATTTCAGGTCCTCTGGCCCAGAAGCCTGAAGGCACGGTCACACGCGTGGGACCAGCACCGCCATCGTGGAGCGGAAGCCATTAGAAGGCCCCGAGTCACCGGCCATACGGGTGAGCACCACACGGTACACTCAGGGACGTGGGCTACTTACATCAGCTTCTAGCAAGGTAGCCAGAAGAGTACAGTCAGTTTGGGAGGCCTACAACTACGCCTGGCCAGGGGAGATCCCATCTGCTCAAAGACTGACCAGGCCCCGTTTGCTAGCAAGTACTCCGGGAGGGTCTGTCGTTGTTACCAGTAAAGACCCTGAACTACACCGTACCGTCTCTGAGTGGTTCCTGCTACCCCCATCATCCACGTCGGCTGCCCTGAGGCCATACCCCTCCCGTTGGGGGTTATACTATCACGCTGCACAATCCTACCACCGGCCTCAGCGGTCTGCCCTGCAGCAGCAGCTTCCTGGCTGCACTCAACGGGTGGCGTAGTCATCAACTATTTACTACTAATAGACTGCCGTCTAGTTTGACTCCCTGGGCACGGACCGGGTCACCGCCACGAGATTACAACCCTCCACGGATCCGGCTCCGGGTAAGCTCCCGCGTGCGCACCGCAGCGCGACACAGGCCCAGGGGCGCGTCAACTTTGGCGTAGTCGGCAGGATTTCGTGCCCGCAACCACCGGGTACTGCGTGCCTGAAAAGCAAAGACTGTTCAAACTTACCAGTGGTGAAGGTTTCCCGCCATTCGGCGCCATCTTCTACCTTCTTCCCGCCATCCGCGAAGTTTTCCCGCCATCCGGCGCCATCTTCGACCTTCTTCCCGCCATCCGTGGAGTTTTCCCGCCATTGGACGCCATCTTGAGGACGCCGCGCGGGAAGAAGAGGGGCGTGGACTCCGAAAGCGCGCGAGAACTGAAGCCCCGCCTCACGTCCGGACGTTGCGTAAGGTCCTGGAAGGAGCCCAGCAGACGCCGACGTCACAGGAGCGCGACGGAAGGTCCTCAACCCTGACGATCCACTGCGGAGCCGCGGCCTACGGAAGAGGATCATCGCAAGGTAGGCCACGGTCCACTAGGGGGGAGGAAGATGTCGGATACGGAGGAGAGCTTCACTGCCTCAACCCCAGCCAGCGCTACCGCTGCTGCAGTTATGCCCTTCACCATGCCCTATATCCCGGGAGCAGCTTGGCTACCCCAGTACTCAGGGGAGTCACATACCCTGCATGACTTTAGAGAAAAGCTGGATAGCCTCTTCCAGGTGTACCCCCTCACAGAAGAGCAAAAAGTGAGCATCCTGGTGGCCCAACTAACCGGGGCAGCCAAAAGGGAAGTAAAATCCTGGCCACCTGGGAGGAAGACTGTCGCAGGGATACTAACCCGGCTGAAGGACACCTTTGATACCCGCACCTCAGCCGAGATTAAGCTTAGATTCTACGGGTGCAAGCAGCGAGCGCATGAGAGTATAAGGGACTATGCACTAAACCTACAAGAGGCCCTGAGGGCCATAAAGCAGACCGACCCTGATGGGGTGGGAAACGAGGACAGGCTGTTGACTGAACAATTTATAGAGGGTTTATATTGCAATGCCCACCGAACCCAGTTGCGGGCAATGGCCTTACAGGATCCCCATCTGGACTTTGCACAGTTCAAGGACAGAGCCATCCGGGTGCTCCGAGAACCGGCACCAGGTGGCGTTGTGACCCACAGACGCCCCACTACCACTTACTACCAGGAGGCGGCGCCCTTGTCAGCAGGGCCTGTGGGAGCTGATGCGCAGGCTTTGGACAATGACCCGGCTCCAGACCTACACCATCAGGTCCAAGAGCTAGCTAAGAGCGTTGCTGCGCTAACCCGAACTGTGCAGTCTTTACAGGTTTCCACCCCAGGGAAGATCCAGCTGGCATCCGGACCGGAGGACATCCCGTGGCGTCGACCAAGGAGGACCCCACCGGCCAGAGGAAGACCCAGTGACCGATACAGTGAGGACGGACGACCCATCTGCCGCCGCTGCAATCAACCCGGACATATGGCAAGGTACTGTTCTTTAAACGGGCACAACCTGGGGTAGAGGGCCAACCCCCAGGAAAAAGATCACCAGGCCCATCGAACTGGCGCGACAGATATGTGGGAGGACGTCCAGTCTTGCCTGTGGTACTGGATGGCATTCCCATGAGTGCCCTACTGGACACCGGGTCACAGGTCACCACCATCCCGTACGTGCTCTTCAAGCAGTACTGGAATGACTCGGATATTACCCGCTACCCCGACGACGACTTGAGTATCATCGCCAGCAATGGTCAGCCCGTGCCACAGATCGGATTTAAAGAGGTGACCATCAAAATTGGTAGAGTCGAACTGGCCGCACAGGGACTGATCATTGTAGATATCGATAAACATGAGAGTCACCCAAAAATAACTCTAGGAACTAATGTAATTGAAAATTGTCTTGCAGAGGTGATTTTCCTTTTACAGCAGGTTGCCAAGAATGCCAGCTCCGGCGAGCAGCGGGTGCTCCAGAAAGAGATCCGGGCACTGATGCAACGGCAACAAGTGGAACTCTCCGGCGGTGAGATTGGTAGCGTAAGAATGTGTGACCCTTTTCCTATTGCCATGCCCCCAAAAAGTGAAATGATGATTTGGTGCCGGGCAGCTATTGGTCTGAGAGGTAGAGATTACCAGGCAATGGTAGAACCAGTTTACTCAGACAGTAGGCCCACCATTTTGACAGCACGGGGGGTGGTCAATGTACGCCATGGGAGGGTGCCCATTCGCATAATAAATATCGGGGAGAGGGAAGTGTACCTGCCCCGGTATGCCACGCTAGCCAAATTATATACCACTAATCAAAGTTCTATACAATCTGTGGAACCCTTGCCTCCATCTCACCCGGAGGAAGGTAACGGCTCTAAGAAAGACATGGAGGACTGGTGTCAGCAACTACATTTGGGTACTGACTCCACTCCCTCACATCAGAAACAAGGAGTCTATCGGGTGGTTCAAGAGTATGAGAGAGTGTTTAGTAAACACCCGTTAGACTTCGGGCGAGTCAAGGGGGTAGAACATCGCATCCCCACGGGAGATCATCCTCCCATAAAAGAGAGGTATCGACCCGTACCCCCTGCACATTACCAACACGCCAAGGGGATGCTTAGAGATATGAAGGAGGCTGGGGTAATCCGGGATAGTTGTAGCCCCTGGGCAGCCCCATTAGTTTTAGTCAAAAAGAAAGACAACACCATGAGGATGTGTGTAGATTACCGGAAAATCAACCGTATCACACACAAGGATGCGTACCCCTTACCAAGGATAGAGGAGTCATTGGCTGCTTTAAGATCTGCTAACTTCTTCTCTACCTTGGATCTCACTAGCGGGTACTGGCAGGTTCCTGTAGCAGAGGCGGACCGGGAGAAGACCGCATTCACCACCCCGATGGGACTTAGCGAGTTCACCTGCATGCCGTTCGGACTCTGCAACGCACCAGGAACCTTCCAACGCCTAATGGAGTGTTGTCTGGGCCACAGAAACTTCGAGACGGTCCTGTTGTACCTGGACGATGTCATCGTATATTCCAAGACGTATGAGGACCACCTGAAACACCTGGCGGAAGTGTTCGAGGCTCTGGCGAGTTACGGCCTAAAGGTGAAACCCTCCAAGTGTCACCTCCTGAAACCAAAGGTGCAGTACCTGGGACACGTGGTGAGCGCTGACGGAGTGGCTCCCGACCCCGATAAGATCACCGCAGTTAAGGGATGGCCAAGCCCCTCCAGCGTAAAAGAAGTGCGGCAGTTCCTCGGGTTGGTAGGCTACTACCGAAGGTTTATTCCCGGTTTCACCAAAAAGGCAGCACCTATGCAGGACCTCCTGATAGGCCAGTCCCGGAAGGCCAAGAACCAGAAGCCGCCCTTCAAATGGGAAGAGCTGGAAGAAGAGTCCTTCCGCCAGCTGAAGATGGCCCTCACGGGGGACGAAATCCTGGCGTACCCGGATTATAGCCAGCCCTTTATCCTCTACACCGACGCCAGTAACATCGGGCTAGGAGCCGTACTGTCCCAGATCCAGCAGGGGAAGGAACGAGTAATCGCCTACGCCAGCCGAAAACTGCGACCCACCGAAAGGAACCCCGAGAATTACAGCTCATTTAAGTTAGAGTTCCTGGCCGTAGTATGGGCAATCACTGAGCGCTTTAAGCATTACCTCGCTTCTTCCCGGTTCACCGTGTACACGGATAACAACCCGCTGACACACCTGGACACGGCAAGACTCGGTGCCCTGGAGCAGAGGTGGATGGCCCGTCTGTCCAACTACGAGTTCACAATTAAATACCGGGCAGGACGCTCCAATACCAACGCGGACGCCCTGTCCAGGATGCCCAACCTGCCGGACGGAGGAGAAGATCCGGAGGGACTGGAAGAAGTTGAACTCCCTGCGTTCCACCGTCATGGGACTATTCAGTATTCCCACCGGGTAAGGAGTAAGCAGGCTGCTACGTTGAACCCCTTACCCCACTACAACTGGGCGGAAACGCAAGACAGCGACCCTGCCGTCCGACTGGTGAAGGAGATGCTGACTCGGCCGGAGGCTCGCCTTGAACCAGACGCTCCGGAGGAAGCCAAACAACTATGGGCAGAGAAGAGTCGACTGTTCCTTTACAAAGGGAAGTTGTGCCGCAGAATGGTTAACTCCCGGACGCATGAATTACTCTGGCAAGTAGTGGTGCCCCGAAGAGACGCAGCCATGGTGATGGAGGCATACCACGACGGAGCTGGACACTTTGGGTGGAAAAAGCTGGAGTTCCTGCTGCGCGAGCGGTTCCACTGGGTAGGCATGAGGGGAACCATCGAGAAGTGGTGCAGAGATTGTGGCCCGTGCAACCTGAGAAGGAAGGACCGAGCCAGCCAGAAAACTCCCCTGCAGTCCATCGTCACCCGGCAACCGTTGGAACTGGTAGCCTTGGATCATGTAAAACTGACCCCAAGCAGAAGTGGCTACGTCTACGCGTTAACCATCGTGGATCATTACTCCCGGTTCTTGGTTGTCGTCCCCGTCAAGGACTTAACGGCTCAAACAGCAGCTAGAGCCTTCCAGCAGCACTTCTGCCGTCCACACGGGTACCCGGACCAAGTGCTGACGGACCAGGGACCTGCCTTTGAAGCGGAGGTCTTTCAGGAATTCTGCAATCTGTATGGCTGCCGGAAGATAAGGACGACACCCTACCATCCGCAGACTAATGGACTTTGTGAAAAAATGAACCAGGTGGTAATGGATCTTCTAAAAACGTTGCCCCTGGAAGAACGCAGTCTGTGGCCTGAAAAGTTGCCTGATCTGGTGGACCTATACAACCACATCCCGGTAGGTTCCACCAACTGTACCCCGGCTTACCTAATGAGGGCAAGACCTGGTAAGTTACCTGTTGACCTGGAAATGGGAGTCCTGACCCCCGAGGACACTTCACCAGAAACAGACTGGGACACAGAGAGGCAGCAGCAGTACCGGAGAGTACAGGAGAGCGTGGAGCGAAGTCTCTGTCAGGCTAGGGAAAGACAAGAGAAAACTTACAACCAGTATGCTCCCGCTGTTCCCCTGGTACCCGGAGAGCAGGTCTTGAAGAGGAAGAGACGGCTCCACAAGTTGGACGACCAGTGGGAGAAGGACCCGTACACCGTACTGCCCTCAAGCCACGAGAACCCGAAGGTCTGTACCATCAGTAAAGACGGAGGGGAAACCACAGCCATTGTATCCCGGGACCACCTGAAGAAGTGTCCCGAACAACTGAGGAACCCTGAAGAGGAACAAGAAGACCATCGACCCGTGGAAGAAAGGGAAGATATGGTTAGTACCGTGCTCGGGGACTTTCCTCAGTCTTGGACTCAAGTCAATGGTGCAGTTGTGGTACCCGTACTCACCTTCCTCCAACCATCATCCCAAGAACCTACGGAGCAACGGGTAGAGCTGGAAGAACAGCCGGTCCAGGAGGCAGAAGACTCCACACAAGCAGAACAGGAGAATCAACCCTCTGCTTATAGTGAGCCTGCCGTACCCCTAGTGAGACAAGGAGCCGGTAGACAGCTGCCCAGTTTACACTTGACAGCTCCTACACCCTGTAGTTCAGGGCCAGACAGTCAGCTCCGTAGGTCCACTCGGGCCACTAGAGGCCAGTTACCCGCACGCTGGAGAATTTAAAGTGTATAAATTGTTTTATCTATGTTTTTCTGTGTCTTGTTGCTTGTGTATAATTTTGTGTTTCTAGTTATTTTTAGGAAACCTTGGTGGATTTACCGGGAATCCTTGTATATAGTTGGAGCGTAACCCAGGATGGACTAGAGACTGTTAAGGACTCGGGGTAGGACAGACCCCTACCTGGTTACGTCTCCCTGTGTTGGTGAAATGGACACCTTTGCTTTTCTTCAAAGACTGCATCCGGTTGCGGACACGCCGTAACCATCTTATGTGTTTTTCTTATAGTATTGTTATTGTTATACTTTGTTATGTTTTTCTAAATGTGTTTAGTCCCGGAGTACTAAATTTCACTAGGGGGGAATGTGACACCCCAGGGGTCTGGTTGCCACAGTGATAGAGATATTATGTCTGAGAGCAGGTGGGAGGTCCTTTGGTCAGGGATCCTGTGCATGCCACACCTCCTGCCCAGTCTTGGGAGGGGAAGAACTTCCCCTGTATAAACCCGGGGCTGAGGCAGGGTGAGTCAGACAAGGAGAGTGGAGAAGAGAAGCAGCATAGGAAACAGCAGAGTTACAAGGAGTCAGGGGCTGGCAGCTACAGAGCTCGCCCTGACTAAGAAGATTCTTTACCGGACCCGGAGTCCGAGGCTGTGGGGACTAAATCCTACCCAGCAGCAGAATCCGTCGGGCAGGGGATTTCAGGTCCTCTGGCCCAGAAGCCTGAAGGCACGGTCACACGCGTGGGACCAGCACCGCCATCGTGGAGCGGAAGCCATTAGAAGGCCCCGAGTCACCGGCCATACGGGTGAGCACCACACGGTACACTCAGGGACGTGGGCTACTTACATCAGCTTCTAGCAAGGTAGCCAGAAGAGTACAGTCAGTTTGGGAGGCCTACAACTACGCCTGGCCAGGGGAGATCCCATCTGCTCAAAGACTGACCAGGCCCCGTTTGCTAGCAAGTACTCCGGGAGGGTCTGTCGTTGTTACCAGTAAAGACCCTGAACTACACCGTACCGTCTCTGAGTGGTTCCTGCTACCCCCATCATCCACGTCGGCTGCCCTGAGGCCATACCCCTCCCGTTGGGGGTTATACTATCACGCTGCACAATCCTACCACCGGCCTCAGCGGTCTGCCCTGCAGCAGCAGCTTCCTGGCTGCACTCAACGGGTGGCGTAGTCATCAACTATTTACTACTAATAGACTGCCGTCTAGTTTGACTCCCTGGGCACGGACCGGGTCACCGCCACGAGATTACAACCCTCCACGGATCCGGCTCCGGGTAAGCTCCCGCGTGCGCACCGCAGCGCGACACAGGCCCAGGGGCGCGTCACCGGCACTGGGAATCTTGTTAAAGTTGAGGGACGCATGGATTCCACTCAGTATCAGCAGATTCTTGACAATAGTGTTCAAGAATCAGTGATAAATATGAAGTTACAAAGTGGATGGATCTTTCAGCAAGACAATGATCCAAAACACCGCTCCAAATCTACTCAGGCATTCATGCAGAGGAACAATTACAATGTTCTGGAATGGCCATCCCAGTCCCCAGACCTGAATATCATTGAACATCTGTGGGGTCTTTTGAGGAGGGCTGTCCATGCTCGGCGACCATCAAACTTAACTGAACTGGAATTGTTTTGTAAAGAGCAATGGTCAAACATACCTTCATCCAGGATCCAAGAACTCATTAAAAGCTACAGGAAGCGACTAGAGGCTGTTATTTTCGCAAAAGGAGGATCTACTAAATATTAATGTCACTTTTCTGGTGAGGTGCCCATACTTATGCACCTGTCAAATTTTGTTTGAATGCAGATTGCACATTTTCTGTTAGTACAATAAACCTAATTTCAAGGCAGAAACATTACTGTGTCCAACAGTTATTACATATATCAAACTGAAATAGCTGCTGCAAAAACACCAATTTTTATAGAACATTAAGCTTAAGATTAATAGGGGTGCCCAAACTTTTTCATATGACTGTAGGTGCTGTATAGAGGTACTTTCTAGCACTGTGTTGCACTGTTATTTGGGCACTGTATGGAGGGATTATTTGGGCGCTGTATGGAGGGATTATTTGGGCGCTGTATGGAGGGATTATTTGGGCGCTGTATGGAGGGATTATTTGGGCGCTGTATGAGGGGATTATTTGGCTGTTGTATGGAGGGATTATTTGGGTGCTGTATGGAGGGATTATTTGGGCGCTGTATGGAGAGATTATTTGGGCGCTGTATGGAGGGATTATTTGGGCGCTGTATGGAGAGATTATTTGGGCGCTGTATGGAGGGATTATTTGGGCGCTGTATGGAGAGATTATTTGGGCGCTGTATGGAGGGATTATTTGGGCGCTGTATGGAGGGATTATTTGGGCGCTGTATGGAGGGATTATTTGGGCGCTGTATGGAGGGATTATTTGGGCGCTGTATGGAGGGATTATTTGGGTGCTGTATGGAGGGATTATTTGGGCGCTGTATGGCACTATATAGGTGCTGTACAGAGGTATTTTCTAGCACTGTATGGCGCTGTTATCTAGCTGCTGTGTGGAGGGATTATTCGGCACTATGCAGCACTTGGCTCATTTTCCCATGGTATTATGTGTTACTATTATGGGAGCACTATATGGACCTATCATTTGGAGACTCTACATTAGTATTATTTTGGGCACTATTATTGTGCCTGTTTTCTTTTTGTACATTCTCTCTTATCTTTACAGAAAGGCAGGCGACCTCATCAATGTCCATCCTGTGTCCTCGATAGACCTCGACCTGGTAGAGGCCACCCATAAGGAATGGCGCCATATACCGTATGTCTCTTGCTGTTTCTGTAGAATTGACTGATACATTGTATTCACCCAGAGTGAACCCCGTAAAAACATCTAGACTTTCCTCTCCAGGCAGGACAATCATATTAAAGCCCATAGCGTAAACTCTGCGCTTTAAAAATACATGAAAACTAATGTGGCGTGCCATACACGCTCGCCCCGGCTCACTCCATTAGAGGGAATAGCACAGAGAGCACATTAGAGCACGGTGAGCTGGCGAGACCCCCACTGCCGGCACAACAGGCAGCTGCATGGATAAGAGGGGTCATACGGTCTCTCCTGTGTAGCTGCTGGACGTGAAGATGGTTATCGGGAAACATAGCCGCTCTCTTTAGAAAAACAGCGCCACACCTGTCTGCAGGTTGGTTTTGGTATTGCACCTCACTTCTGTGCAGCGGAATTGCAATACCAGGCACAAGCTACATACGCCATGATTCCTCTTGTCCGGATTAGTTGCGCGGAGTGTGAAGGGGTTAATCCCGCGCTGCGTACAGAGGTCCGTACATCAGGCTGCTGACACTAATTACTATTATTAGTATTGGCTCCAGCAGAAATATCGTTTTTCTCCCGTGTCCGGGGGGCTTTCTGCGCCTAATGAAATGGCAGCCGCTCTGTTCCTGACGTGTTAATATAACGGTGCTGCCCCGAGCTCCCGTGTGACGCCGCGTGTCTGCGGATCCGGACGGATATGGGATTAGTCGGGACGGGATTATGTGATGTTACTCTGGGATTTCCTTCCACCTTGTGCTGCCGCTGAGCCCAGATTTGTGCCGGTCACATCCGCGCCGTGGTTCTGCTCCTAATCTCTTCTGATTGCCTTATCCTGCGCACAAAGCAGATGGCTTCGTTACAATGTATCAGTGTTTTCAATTGGATTCCGAAGCAGGAAAGAGATTTGTGTTATTTGGCCCCCCGGATACATTGTAACCGACCAACAACATCAGGACTCTGGACTGATTATTCTAGATGACTGTTCGGCCAATTGTTTGCTCTCTCGGCCGTCTCTCCCATACACAGGAGCGCCCCCTTCTGTGTCCTCCATGACAGCCGCTGTCAGCTATGCCTGATGGCGACTTATCTCCGAGAGACAATGCGATCGGCAGTCTGAAATC
This sequence comes from Phyllobates terribilis, assembly GCF_046119375.1. Classification (NCBI taxonomy): domain Eukaryota; kingdom Metazoa; phylum Chordata; class Amphibia; order Anura; family Dendrobatidae; genus Phyllobates; species Phyllobates terribilis. Next base: position 12,261,357 of record NW_027362774.1, read on the forward strand.
GGACATGTCGGATCTAGGGATGAGCGAACATGCTTGGTTAAGGGGTTAACAGAGCACGCTCGGGTGCTTACCGAGTAGCTTTGGCGTGCTCGTACAATACGTTCTAGTCACCGCGGCTTTATGTCTCAGTCGCGACACATGCAGAGATTGCCCCTCCCCCCCACCCCGACTCACGGGCTCCTGCACTTGCCTGGGTGTGCCAGGTGGTGACGCTGGCCATGGTTGTCGTGGTGGGTCAGGTCTGCATGCGCAAAACCCTGCCTCTTGCGCTTTTAAAGGGCCCATGCCCTTAAAAAAAATGTTTTTCTTTTCCTTCTTCTCTTTCGGGGGCCCACCGGGCATTTCACCGGTACCCCGACAGACCAGTCCGACCCTGCAGACACTATATAAATTTGCTAACTTTGACAGCCATGGACCTCTGTTGAACGGTCATGAGGACTTTTCAGTGTCTACTTGTAAAGCAAAAAAGACTCTTAGGACCCCGGGTCAGCGGCCACGTCGATGTCTATGGGCACCAGAGCAGGACCCGCCACCTTTTCTCATTAGTAAACCCAGTGCAGCGTCATCATTGGGTGAAGCACTAATGGCCTTGTATGGGGTTTAGTAATGAGAAAATGGTGAGCGGTAGGAGGAGGTTCCAGTGGTCACAGACTGACATAGCGGCCGGACCAAGGTCTTGCAAATCTTTTTTCTCCAGTCTAATGATCAGGTCATGAGGATTCTTCAGTGTCTATAAACTGATAGCGAGCAGAAATCTTGAAAAATAAAAATAAAGGTGTTAAGAAAGATGGGTAAACTTTTTTTTCTTGGGTGTGACCTATATCAGGGGAGGCAATATATGGAGCAGTCCAACAGCTCATCATCACTTGTCTTGGAGGTGGATGTGGTCCCTCACCTCTTGGGTTGCACCAATAGTATGTCCGCCCCTGACCGGCCATCACCGTTATCTAGTCAGGACAATTATTTAGGATTAATCCTCTCCGTTATATGTATCAGTTGCAGAACCGTGCAACAGGCACAGCAGAAATGGCTCCACGGGGCCATAAAGCAAGGCTTTCTGAAACGCGCGTTGGGGCGCAGGAGACTATGATTAATTGACTGTTGTTGGTGACAGTCGTGACCCAACTAAATATAAAATTCCAGTTGTGATGTTTTCAGACAGTGATGGATGATTGGGAACTCGGCAATGTGATGACCGGGGCTATTTCACAGAGAAGGCGAGAGGTGGACGTGTCCATATACGAGGCCCCAGATTGACCCACTCAGGAGTGACAAATCTCACGGCGGCGGCTGCAGAGTGAGGACTGCGGTAGAGCTGATCCTTCACAGCCGCTCCATCCCCTGTCATCCCGCCTGTCCGCCAGGCAGCAAAACAAGATCTATCAGCCGCTGACACCGAATATGTGTATTAGAAAGATTCACTTTATCGGCTTCATTCTACCTCTGAGATAATTGAGGTGGACGGGAGCTGCCGGGATTATTCTTAGTGTTTGCGATAGAAAAGTGGTAGCGTCAGAAGTCGGAGCTGCTGATTGATTCCTCTCACATCACCGAGTCCTCACAACCAACTAAAGCCGAGGAACCAAGGGAAATGGATCAGGATGTTTCCAATAAGAGGAAAGGAAACATTGCGACTTAAAGAAGAGCCATATAATAGATGAGGAGGCGGTAAAGATGAGAATATATATATTATATATGTATATATATATATATATATATATATATATATATATATATATATATACACACACACACAGGATTGTGCAAAAGTAATAGGCAGGTGGGGAAAAAATGCTGCAACATAAGAACCTTTCAAAAGAGAAGCGATAATAATAGGTTATTTTATCAATTAACAAAATGCAAAGTGAACGAATAAAAGAGAAATGTAAATCCCATCAGTAGCTGGTGACCGCCCGTTGCCTACATCGTCAGTAGCTGGTGACCGCCCGTCGCCTCCATCGTCAGTAGCTGGTGACCGCCCGTCGCCTCCATCGTCAGTATATGGTGACCGCCCGTCGCCTCCATCCTCAGTATCTGGTGACCGCCCGTCGCCTCCATCGTCAGTAGCTGGTGACCGCCCGTCGCCTCCATCCTCAGTATATGGTGACCGCCCGTTGCCTCCATCATTAGTATCTGGTGACCGCTCGTCACCTCCATCATCAGTATCTGGTGACCGCCCGTCGCCTCCATCCTCAGTAGCTGGTGACTGCCCGTCGCCTCCATCCTCAGTAGCTGGTGACCGCCCGTCGCCTCCATCCTCAGTATATGGTGACCGCCCGTTGCCTCCATCATTAGTATCTGGTGACCGCCCGTCGCCTCCATCCTCAGTAGCTGGTGACCGCCCGTCGCCTCCATCGTCAGTATATGTTGACCGCCCGTCGCCTCCATCCTCAGTATCTGGTGACCGCCCGTCGCCTCCATCGTCAGTAGCTGGTGACCGCCCGTCGCCTCCATCCTCAGTATATGGTGACCGCCCGTTGCCTCCATCATTAGTATCTGGTGACCGCTCGTCACCTCCATCATCAGTATCTGGTGACCGCCCGTCGCCTCCATCCTCAGTAGCTGGTGACTGCCCGTCGCCTCCATCCTCAGTAGCTGGTGACCGCCCGTCGCCTCCATCCTCAGTATATGGTGACCGCCCGTTGCCTCCATCATTAGTATCTGGTGACCGCCCGTCGCCTCCATCCTCAGTATCTGGTCACCGCCCGTTGCCTCCATCATTAGTATCTGGTGACCGCTCGTCACCTCCATCATCAGTATCTGGTGACCGCCCGTCGCCTCCATCCTCAGTAGCTGGTGACCGCCCGTCGCCTCCATCCTCAGTATATGGTGACCGCCCGTTGTCTCCATCATTAGTATCTGGTGACCGCTCGTCACCTCCATCATCAGTATCTGGTGACCGCCCGTCGCCTCCATCATCAGTATCTGGTGACCGCCCGTCGCCTCCATCATCAGTATCTGGTGACCGCCCGTCACCTCCATTGTCAGTATCTGGTGACCGCCTGTCACCTCCATCGTCAGTATCTGGTAACCGCCTTTCACCTTCATCACTTCTTCTCGGTCACTTGTCACTTATTCACAGTTTTTATGGGATCTCGGCAGGAGGTTGTTCTAAACATCTTGGAGAACTGACCCCAGATCTTCTGTGTATGAGGCTTGTGCAGATCCTTCTGTCTGTTCATGTGATCACAGACTGAATCCTGTGAGATCAGGGATCCTATTATTATTATAGCGCTATTTATTCCATGGCGCTTTACATGTGAAAAGGGGGTATACATAATAGAAAGAAGTACAATAATCCTCCACACAGCACCCAAATAATCCCTCCATGGCTGCCATACAGGACCCCATACCAGCACCACACGTTCCACCGTGGCCAGTCCTTATCACCCCTAAATCCGAATGCCCAATTGTATCACATGCAGGTACAAATAAAGTGATGGCGGCTCATAAGTGGCCTCAAACCTGAAGGCCATATTCCTGGATACAGAAGTCTGATCTCCATGTCAAGATGAAATTGTATCAGCTCTACAAGGGACTGCCTCTACAATACCGCACAGACTTGTTTTAGGTTTTCTTACACCGAGCAAGACAACATGAGACATAAACATAAAGGAAGAAAAATATGTTACAGCTTTAAAATCCTTCACGGTCGGCGTCCGCGTTCCCGTGGTGAGATGGCGGCCGCTGTCCCGCGGTTAAATGACAATAAATCACCGGAACGCAGGAGGCGACTGCTCTACTTATGAGAATTGATCGGAGGCTCACACATGGGAATCCGGATATTTCTGTCTGAAACGCGCCGGCTGTGAAGGTGCGACAGATTTGCCTTCGTATATCGGAAGGCCGTGGCGACTCGGGCGGAAAGGTCAACTCGTAAAGTTCCTCATCGGAAATCTGGAATCATCTTTGCCGATCGATATCTTCCCCCTTCATCACAGGAGGCGGTCGGGGGCTTGTAAGGAACACGAGTAGCGGCGGGTTTTATATTCTGCCTTACAAGGAGCCGGCGGTGGAGGGATAACAAACGCAAGATGGAAGATTGCAAACAATGACACTCGAGGGCTGAGATTATACATATATTACCGGAGAGGCGCAGGAAGGTCAGCGCAGGTGGCACAGGAGGGCAGGCTGTCACTGAATTAATGAAGCACATGACAGATGGTCCTTGTGGGACAGCGACGCTGATAAAGCCGCGGGTCCCACTTCCCAGAGATCAGAGGGAGACGTTCCTTATGTGAAGGTGACATTGACACGTGTGATATCCTCCATGGACGCAGTGTAACGTCCACTATGGCGCTGTGCCACGCCCGCCGTCTGGGAACAGATCTCTTCATGCCCCACTGCTCTTAGCGTCTTACATCGTCTTTCTTAAAGGGACGTCTAGTTCATAGCAGGGTGACACCGATCACCGGTTCCAATAGCAATCAGAAGCTTTTGGCAAAAGAAACAACGACTCAATACCCATTTAATCCTGTAGGTGGCGCTACAGAGCGAGTCTTCTTCCTTCTTGAGGAGAGCTAATTTGCATATCTTTTCCCATAAAGCATTGCAATCAGAAGTCCAGAGACCCCCCTACTTTTTCACTCTTTCCTGGGCAACAACCGAAATGACTAAACACAGCATAATGAAGGAAGTTTGTCATCTTGGTTACTGCCTATGCAGAGCAGAGGCTCAGGAGTGGAGATGAGTTTGTCGTAAGCTTCTGCGCTCTGCTTAGGCAGCAACCAAAATGAATAAGCACAGAATAAAGCAGCGTGGTTACTGCCTATGCAGAGCACATCAGTAGATGTCAAACTCCTCTCCATTCCTGTGTTCTGCATAAGCAGCAACCAAGATAAGAAACTCACTTGATTATGCTGAGCTTTGTAATTTCGGTTGCTGCCGATGCGAAGCGCAGGAGCTGATGACAAGCTCATCTCCCCTGCTGCGCTCTGCATAAGCAGCAACCACGATGGCAGAATGTGAGAAGCTAATGAAGGAAGATAGTATTGAATCAGGCTCAGTACATGTGACTCAGTACTACCTTCATTCATTAGCTGCTCATCTTCTGCCATAGGGGTTGTTGCTTATGCAGAGCGCAGCAGTGGAGAGGAGTTTTTCATCAGCTGCTTTGCTCTGCATAGGCAGCGATCATAATAACAAAGCTCATGAAGTGAGAATGTTATCTTGGTAGAAGCTTATGCAGAACACATGAGTGGAGAGGAGTTTGTCATAAGCTTCTGCGCTCTGCATAGGCAGCAACAAAAATGACAAACCACAGCATGATAAAACAAGTATGTCACCTTGGTCACAGCTTATGCAGAACGCAGGAGTGTAGAGGAGTTTGTCATAAGCTTCCGCGCTCTGCATAGGCAGCGACAAAAATGACAAACTACAGCATAAAGAAGCAAGTTTGTCATCTTGTTTGCAGCTTATGCAGAACACAGGATTGGAGTGGAGTTTGATATCTGCTTCTGTGCTCTGTGTAGGCAGAAACCAAGATGACAAACTCACTTCATTATGCTCTGCTTAATAAATTTGGTTGCTGCCTATGCAGAGCAAAGCAGCTGATGACCAACTTTGCATAAGCAGATTTGGACTGGAGCTCACGGCTTTGCTCCAAGAAGACGCCCATGCTTTTAGGCACTGATCACTTGACGGGGAGAGTGGCATGAGGGAGTGAACTTTGGCGCCCCCATAGACTTTAGCGCCTTAGCCAACTGCCCCATAAGTCACTACTGTAGGATTATGTATACAGCAAGGATAAAATAATAAACTCCCGGGGAGCAAGGGGCTTTACGCCACTTACTGACACTAAGCTCTCGACTGCTCCTGCCCCGAATAATAGGGGATTACGGTGACATCCTCCAGACCGGGAATTATCCATTCAGGCATTAATCCTAGAATTGGGGGATCAGAATTGGCCCAGCAGTGATATAAGAGGGGCAGCCGCTGAGCTCACAGCTGGAGCAACATAGAAGCCGCTCATATCAGCCATAAATAAATGGAGGGGTCTCTGGAGGGTCTCAGTACTGGAGACACGGTGATTAGAGTGTAAAATTACCTCTAACCCCAGTCGTTACTGTCCTTTTTGCATTCTATTCATGCACCAGGAGGACTCAGGATGAACAGGACATTGTACTGCAGTGGCAGGGACTCAATTATTGCATTGATATATAAGCATTTAGTCAATGTCTTCTCACCTGACCATCACATCCCCCTGAATTCAGGCAGTGCCAATAGTAAATGGAATATTAAATAGCAAAAAAAAAATAATATAGAATTAAAATGGATGTGTGGAGTCAACAGCGAGCGGCCGGGCTGAGTGCTCCATAAATGGACTTTTAATATTCTTGTTTGGACAGAAGATCACATTTCAGATTTGCCCTCGGCTGTCGGAGGGTTCAGGGTATAATGAGACCTGACAGCTGGGAATTCCCTTAATAATAGTAATATCAGATAAATCAGTCGTTTTCTCCACTTATGAGCCACTTCTGCTTCCTCCTGCCTCCTGAACTCAGCAATACTGAGTTATCCTGCTCAAGAGAGGTCAGACTGCCAACACACTGAGGGACCACATTACAGCTGTCTGTTTAAACAGAGAGAGAGGAGAGAAGTGTGAGAGGCACAGAGCAAAGCAGAGGGTGCTACTGCTTTCTAGTAAGTGTTTATCTCACACCAGTGCTGGATTCACAGCTACACTGCTCAGTATTGCTGTATAATATCCTCCATGCTGCTGCTTTCTACTAAGTGTTTATCTCATCCTAGAGCTGCAGCTACAGCTAGACTGCTCAGTTCTGCTGTATAATGTCCTCCATGCTGCCACTTTCTAGCAAATGTTTATCTCACCCTAGAGTTGGATTTACAGATAGACTGCTCAGTACTGCTGTATAATGTCCTTCATGCCGCTGCTTTCTAGTACGTGTTTATCTCAACCCAGTGCGTGATTCACAGCTACAGTACTCAGTATTGCTGTATATCCTCCATGCTGCTGCTTTCTACTAAGTATTTATCTCACCCTAGAGCTGTATCTACAGCTAGACTGCTCAATTCTGCTGTATAATGATGTCATTCATGCTGTTGCTTTCTAGTAAGTGTTTATTTCACCCCAGTGCTAGATTCACAGCTACACTGCTCAGTACTGCTGTAAAATGTCTACCATGCTGATGATTGTTATTAAGTGTTTATCTCACTGGAACTGGATTTACAACTAGACTGCTTAGTACTGCTGTATATCATCCCCCATGCCGCTGCTTTTTATTAAGTGTTTATCTCACCTTAGAGCTGGATTTACAGCTACACTGCTCAGTACTGGTGTATAATGTCCTCCATACTGCTGCTTTCTACTAAGTGTTTATCTCACCTTAGAGCTGGATTTACAGCTACACTGCTCAGTATTTCTATATAATGCCCTCAATGGTGTTGTTTTCTAGTAATTGTTTATCTCACCACAGAGCTGAATTTACAGCAACACCGTTCAGTATGGCTATATAACATTATCCATATTACTGCTTTTTAGTAAGAGTTTTAACTCACCCCAGAGCTTGTTTTAAATATAGACACGTTTATGATTGCCGGAATAAACGCCTCTTCTGTTTTACTGCAACCCTACTTGAGTGCCAAGTTTTTGTCTATATTAAATTTGGGCTGGAAACCCTACTTGAGCACCGCATCCCAACACACAGAGTGCCGTATATCTACTACCAAGAGCTTGTCTTACAGCCACATTACTCCGTACTGCCGTATTATGTCATCCAAGTTGCTGCTTTCTAGTACGCGTTTTATCCCACCCCAGATCTGAATTCACGGCTACACTGCTCAATATAAATGTCCTCTGTGCTGCTGCTGCTTCTGTACACATGCCACATAGAGTCAGGAGAGCAGGAATCCCTTATCTGTGTGTACTGTGCATAGGAAACATCACAGCAGCTATGTTTCACCCACTAGCTCAGAGACAACTGAAAAATCAGAGATGGAGCCTGGATACAAGCAGAAATAGTGTTATTCCCAGATTCACCCTCAGAAGGGACACCAGTCAGAGGGGCGGAGCTGTGACTACTTCACTTCCTTCATACTGAACAATATTTAATAAAAAAAAAAAGCATCTACCACTTTAAGAAAATAAGTGTTGAAGTCATACAGAGCAAACAGCAACTTCAATCAGCCGGACAGGAGAATTCTGCATTCATGGAGGAGTTACGATTCAATAATCCGACGGCCGCAGCGCAATTTCCATGTATTTGATTGATGGTTAAATGAGATAATCCTCATAACACCTGGGAAACGCAGCGTAGATGTGAGCGCACGTCCTCGTACTTATCATCTCATGAAATGCAGACACAACACAAATCTCCTCGTCAGTCTCAGAAGGACAGAAAATAATCTCTCCGAAAGATTCAGAATAATGAGACGAGCTGAAGATCCGTCCGTCCGGTGCGAGATATCATCAGGATGATGTGGTGCGAATAATGGACTCCGGGGGAGAAGAGGGGAGTGAGCCTGCGGGGTGCTTGCTCCGGACCAGTGATGTCACTGCAGATATATAGTGGGAGAAGAGGGGAGTGAGCCTGCGGGGCGCCTGCTCCGAACCAGTGATGTCACTGCAGATATATAGTGGGAGAAGAGGGGAGTGAGCCTGCGGGGCGCCTGCTCCGGACCAGTGATGTCACTGCAGATATATAGTGGGAGAAGAGGGGAGTGAGCCTGCGGGGCGCCTGCTCCGAACCAGTGATGTCACTGCAGATATATAGTGGGAGAAGAGGGGAGTGAGCCTGCGGGGCGCCTGCTCCGGACCAGTGATGTCACTGCAGATATATAGTGGGAGAAGAGGGGAGTGAGCCTGCGGGGCGCCTGCTCCGGACCAGTGATGTCACTGCAGATATATAGTGGGAGAAGAGGGGAGTGAGCCTGCGGGGCGCCTGCTCCGAACCAGTGATGTCACTGCAGATATATAGTGGGAGAAGAGGGGAGTGAGCCTGCGGGGCGCCTGCTCCGGACCAGTGATGTCACTGCAGATATATAGTGGGAGAAGAGGGGAGTGAGCCTGCGGGGCGCCTGCTCCGGACCAGTGATGTCACTGCAGATATATAGTGGGAGAAGAGGGGAGTGAGCCTGCGGGGCGCCTGCTCCGGACCAGTGATGTCACTGCAGATATATAGTGGGAGAAGAGGGGAGTGAGCCTGCGGGGCGCCTGCTCCGGACCGGTGATGTCACTGCAGATATATAGTGGGAGAAGAGGGGAGTGAGCCTGCGGGGCGCCTGCTCCGGACCGGTGATGTCACTGCAGATATATAGTGGGAGAAGAGGGGAGTGAGCCTGCGGGGCGCCTGCTCCGGACCGGTGATGTCACTGCAGATATATAGTGGGAGAAGAGGGGAGTGAGCCTGCGGGGCGCCTGCTCCGGACCGGTGATGTCACTGCAGAAATATAGTGGGAGAAGAGGGGAGTGAGCCTGCGGGGCGCCTGCTCCGGACCAGTGATGTCACTGCAGATACAGTTATATGAAAAAGTTTGGGCACCCCTATTAATCTTAAGCTTTATGTTTTATAAAAATTGGTGTTTTTGCAACAGCTATTTCAGTTTGATCTATGTAATAACTGTTGGACACAGTAATGTTTCTTCCTTGAAATGAGGTTTATTGTACTAACAGAAAATGTGCAATCTGCATTCAAACAAAATTTGACAGGTGCATAAGTATGGGCACCCTTATCATTTTCTTGTTTTAAATACTCCTACCTACTTTTTACTGACTTACTAAAGCACTTTTTTTGGTTTTGTAACCTCATTGAGCTTTGAACTTCATAGCCAGGTGTATGCAATCATGAGAAAAGCTACTTAAAGTGGCCACTTGCAAGTTGTTCTCCTGTTTGAATCTCCTCTGAAGAGTGGCATCATGGGCTCCTCAAAACAATTGTCAAATGATCTGAAAACAAAGATTATTCAACATAGTTGTTCAGGGGAAGGATACAAAAAGCTGTCTCAGAGATTTAACCTGTCAGTTTCCACTGTGAGGAACATAGCAAGGAAATGGAAGAACACAGGGACAGTTCTTGTTAAGGCCAGAAGTGGCAGGCCAAGAAAAACCTTCAGAAAGGCAGAGAAGAAGAATGGTGAGATCAGTCAAGAACAATCCTCAGACCACCTCCAGAGAGCTGCAGCATCAACTTGCTGCAGATGGTGTCACTGTGCATTGGTCAACTATACAACGCACTTTGCACAAGGAGAAGCTGTATGGGAGAGTGATGCGAAAGAAGCCGTTTCTGCAAGCACGCCACAAACAGAGTCGGCTGAGGTATGCAAAAGCACATTTGGGGAAGCCAATTTCTTTTTGGAAGAAGGTCCTGTGGACTGATGAAACCAAGATTGAGTTGTTTGGTCATACAAAAAGGTGTTATGCATGGCGGCAAAAAAACACAGCATTCCAAGAAAAACACTTGCTACCCACAGTAAAATTTAGTGGAGGTTCCATCATGCTTTGGGGCTGTGTGGCCAATGCCGGCACCGGGAATCTTGTTAAAGTTGAGGGACGCATGGATTCCACTCAGTATCAGCAGATTCTTGACAATAATGTTCAAGAATCAGTGATAAAGTTGAAGTTACGCAGGGGATGGATCTTTCAGCAAGACAATGATCCAAAACACCGCTCCAAACCTACTCAGGCATTCATGCAGAGGAACAATTACAATGTTCTGGAATGGCCATCCCAGTCCCCAGACCTGAATATCATTAAACATCTGTGGGATCATTTGAAGAGGGCTGTCCATGCTCGGCGACCATCAAACTTAACTGAACTGGAATTGTTTTGTAAAGAGGAATGGTCAAAAATACCTTCATCCAGGATCCAGGAACTCATTAAAAGCTACAGGAAGAGACTAGATGCAAAAGGAGGATCTACTAAATATTAATGTCACTTTTCTGGTGAGGTGCCCATACTTATGCACCTATCAAATTTTGTTTGAATGCAGATTGCACATTTTCTGTTAGTACAATAAACCTCATTTCAAGGCAGAAACATTACTGTGTCCAACAGTTATTACATATATCAAACTGAAATAGCTGTTGCAAAAACACCAATTTTTATAAAACATTAAGCTTAAGATTAATAGGGGTGCCCAAATTTTTTCATATAACTGTATATAGTGGGAGAAGAGGGGAGTGAGCCTGCGGGGCGCCTGCTCCGGACCGGTGATGTCACTGCAGATATATAGTGGGAGAAGAGGGGAGTGAGCCTGCGGGCGCCTGCTCTGGACCGGTGATGTCACTGCAGATATATAGTGGGAGAAGAGGGGAGTGAGCCTGCGGGGCGCCTGCTCCGGACCAGTGATGTCACTGCAGATATATAGTGGGAGAAGAGGGGAGTGAGCCTGCGGGGCGCCTGCTCCGAACCAGTGATGTCACTGCAGATATATAGTGGGAGAAGAGAGGAGTGAGCCTGCGGGGCTCCTGCTCTGGACCGGTGATGTCACTGCAGATATATAGTGGGAGAAGAGGGGAGTGAGCCTGCGGGACTCCTGCTCCGGACCGGTGATGTCACTGCAGATATATAGTGGGAGAAGAGGGGAGTGAGCCTGTGGGGCGCCTGCTCCGGACCGGTGATGTCACTGCAGATATATAGTGGGAGAAGAGGGGAGTGAGCCTGCGGGGCGCCTGCTCCGGACCGGTGATGTCACTGCAGATATATAGTGGGAGAAGAGGGGAGTGAGCCTGCGGGGCGCCTGCTCCGGACCGGTGATGTCACTGCAGATATATAGTGGGAGAAGAGGGGAGTGAGCCTGCGGGGAGCCTGCTCCGGACCGGTGATGTCACTGCAGATATATAGTGGGAGAAGAGGGGAGTGAGCCTGCGGGGCGCCTGCTCCGGACCGATGATGTCACTGCAGAAATATAGTGGGAGAAGAGAGGAGTGAGCCTGCGGGGCGCCTGCTCCGGACCGGTGATGTCACTGCAGATATATAGTGGGAGAAGAGGGGAGTGATCCTGCGGGGCGCCTGCTCCGGACCGGTGATGTCACTGCAGATATATAGTGGGAGAAGAGGGGAGTGAGCCTGCGGGGCGCCTGCTCCAGACCGGTGATGTCACTGCAGATATATAGTGGGAGAAGAGGGGAGTGAGCCTGCGGGGCTCCTGCTCCGGACCGGTGATGTCACTGCAGATATATAATGGGAGAAGAGGGGAGTAAGCCTGCGGGGCGCCTGCTCCGGACCGGTGATGTCACTGCAGATATATAGTGGGAGAAGAGGGGAGTGAGCCTGCGGGGTGCCTGCTCCGGACCGGTGATGTCACTGCAGATATATAGTGGGAGAAGAGGGGAGTGAGCCTGCGGGGCGCCTGCTCCGGACCGGTGATGTCACTGCAGATATATAGTGGGAGAAGAGGGGAGTGAGCCTGCGGGGCGCCTGCTCCGGACCGGTGATGTCACTGCAGATATATAGTGGGAGAAGAGGTGAGTGAGCCTGCGGGGCGCCTGCTCCGGACCGATGATGTCACTGCAGAAATATAGTGGGAGAAGAGAGGAGTGAGCCTGCGGGGCGCCTGCTCCGGACCGGTGATGTCACTGCAGATATATAGTGGGAGAAAAGGGGAGTGAGCCTGCGGGGCACTTGCCGGTGATGTCACTGCAGATATATAGTGGGAGAAGAGGGGAGTGAGCCTGCGGGGCACCTGCTCTGGACCGGTGATGTCACTGCAGATATATAGTGGGAGAAGAGGGGAGTGAGCCTGCGGGGCGCCTGCTCCGGACCGGTGATGTCACTGCAGATATATAGTGGGAGAAAAGGGGAGTGAGCCTGCGGGGCGCCTGCTCCGGACCGGTGATGTCACTGCAGATATATAGTGGGAGAAGAGGGGAGTGAGCCTGCGGGGCGCCTGCTCCGGACCGGTGATGTCACTATACATCTGCATCGGATTCAATTAGTTTCAATATTTTGGAGTCCATTCATATACAAATCTAAAATATTCAAGTTCTTATGGGGATCATGGAGCAAAACAATATGTCGACATTTTTAGTTTTCCACATTTCACTTTTTTAACTTTGCTGTGTAGACTTGAGCAGAGTCACCACATTGTCATTAAAGGGTGAAATCATCAAAGACAGAAGTTCAGCAAAGTCATCTCAGTATCTAAGGCCGGTGGGGGGAGCAGGGTAACCTCATTAACAGTATAAGGCGAGGTCAGCAGAGCCCTCCTATTAAAAGGTGGGGTCAGCAGAGTCATTTCATCATTAGTGGGAGGGGTCAGCAAAGTCTAATTAGCATTAGAGGGCATGGTCAGCAGAGCAATCTCTCGGTACATAGGGTGCAGGATCAGCAAAGCAGAATCACATTATTTGGGAATGAAGTCAGCAGAGTCATCTCATTAAAATTACAGAGTGCAATCACCAATATTTGGAGATAGTATCAGCAGAGTCATGTTATCATTAGAGGTTGGTATCAGCAGAGTCATGTTATTAGATGGTGGTATCGGCAGAGTCATTTTATCATTAGAGGGTGGTGCCAGCAGAGTCATGTTATCATTAGAGGGTGGTATCAGCAGAGTCATATTATCATTAGAGGGTGGTATCAGCAGAGTCATGTTATCATTAGAGGGTGGTATCAGCAGAGTCATGTTATCATTAGAGGGTGGTATCAGCAGAGTCATGTTATCATTAGAGGGAGGTATCAGCAGAGTCATATTATCATTAGAGGGTGGTATCAGCAGAGTCTTGTTATCATTAGAGGGTGGTGTCAGCAGAGTCATGTTATCATTAGAGGGTGGTGCCAGCAGAGTCATGTTATCATTAGAGGGTGGTATCAGCAGAGTCATGTTATTAGAGGGTGGTATTAGCAGTCATTTTATCATTAGAGAGTGGTATCAGTAGAGTCATGTTATCATTAGGGGGTAGTATCGGCAGAGTCGAGTCATGTTATCATTAGAGGGTGGTGCCAGCAGAGTCATGTTATCATTAGGGGGTAGTATCGGCAGAGTCGAGTCATGCTATCATTAGAGGGTGGTGCCAGCAGAGTCATGTTATCATTAGGGGGTAGTATCGGCAGAGTCGAGTCATGTTATCATTAGAGAGTGGTATCAGCAGAATCATGTTATCATTAGAGGGTGGTGCCAGCAGAGTCATGTTATTAAAGGGTGGTATCAGCAGAGTCATTTTATCATTAGAGGGTGGTGCCAGCAGAGTCATGTTATTAAAGGGTGGTATCAGCAGAGTCATTTTATCATTAGAGGGTGGTGCCAGCAGAGTCATGTTATCATTAGAGGGTGGTATCAGTACAGTCATGTTATCATTAGAGGGAGGTATCAGTAGAGTCATGTTATCATTAGGGGGTAGTATCGGCAGAGTCGAGTCATGTTATCATTAGAAGGTGGTCAGCAGAATCATGTTATTAAAGGATGGTATCAGCAGAGTCATGTTATCATTAGAGGGAGGTATCAGCAGAGTCATGTTATCAATCATTAGAGGGTGGTATCAGCAGAGTCATGTTATCATTAGAGGGAGGTATCAGCAGAGTCATGTTATCAATCATTAGAGGGTGGTATCAGCAGAATCATGTTATCATTAGAGGGTGGTATCAGCAGAGTCATGTTATCATTAGAGGGAGGTATCAGCAGAGTCATGTTATCATTACAGGGTGGTATCAGCAGAGACAGTTTATCATTAGAGGGTGGTGCCAGCAGAGTCATGTTATCATTAGAGTGTGGTATCAGCAGAGTCATGTTATCATTAGAGGGTGGTATCAGCAGAGTCATGTTATCATTAGAGGGTGGTATCAGCAGAGTCATTTTATCATTAGAGGGTGTTGCCAGCAGAGTCATGTTATCATTAGAGGGTGGTATCAGTAGAGTCATGTTATCATTAGGGTGTAGTATCGGCAGAGTCGAGTCATGTTATCATTAGAGGGTGGTATCAGCAGAGTCATGTTATCATTAGAGGGTGGTATCAGTACAGTCATGTTATCATTAGAGGGAGGTATCAGTAGAGTCATGTTATCATTAGAGGGCGGTATCGGCAGAGTCATGTTATTAGAGGGTGGTATCAGCAGAGTCATGTTATCATTAGAGGGCGGTATCGGCAGAGTCATTTTATCATTAGAGGGTGGTATCAGTAGAGTCATGTTATCATTAGGGTGTAGTATCGGCAGAGTCGAGTCATGTTATCATTAGAGGGTGGTCAGCAGAGTCATGTTATTAAAGGGTGATATCAGCAGAGTCATGTTATCATTAGAGGGTGGTATCAGCAAAGTCATGTTATCATTAGAGGGAGGTATCAGCAGAGTCATGTTATCATTAGAGGGTGGTATCGGCAGAGTCATGTTATCATTAGAGGGAGGTATCAGCAGAGTCATGTTATCATTAGAGGGAGGTATCAGCAGAGTCATGTTATCATTAGAGGGTGGTATCAGCAGAGTCATGTTATCATTAGAGGGCGGTATCGGCAGAGTCATGTTATCATTAGAGGGAGGTATCAGCAGAGTCATGTTATCATTAGAGGGTGGTATCAGCAGAGTCATGTTATCATTAGAGGGAGGTATCAGCAAAGTCATGTTATCATTAGAGGGAGGTATCAGCAGAGTCATGTTATCATTAGAGGGTGGTATCGGCAGAGTCATGTTATCATTAGAGGGTGGTATCAGCAAAGTCATGTTATCATTAGAGGGAGGTATCAGCAGAGTCATGTTATCATTAGAGGGTGGTATCGGCAGAGTCATGTTATCATTAGAGGGTGGTATCGACAGAGTCATGTTATCATTAGAGGGAGGTATCAGCAGAGTCATGTTATCATTAGAGGGTGGTATCAGCAGAGTCATGTTATCATTAGAGGGCGGTATCGGCAGAGTCATGTTATCATTAGAGGGAGGTATCAGCAGAGTCATGTTATCATTAGAGGGTGGTATCGGCAGAGTCATGTTATCATTAGAGGGAGGTATCAGCAAAGTCATGTTATCATTAGAGGGTGGTATCAGCAGAGTCATGTTATCATTAGAGGGTGGTATCCACAGAGTCATGTTATCATTAGAGGGAGGTATCAGCAGAGTCATGTTATCATTAGAGGGTGGTATCGGCAGAGTTATATTATCATTAGAGGGAGGTGTCATCAGAGGATTTACCGATCCCATCTCTGTTACACTTAGTCCTGCATACGGTAGGATTATTGCACCATCCCTACATTTAACGCTTGGTGTGCCGATATTCTGCCCCTCACTGGTCTCTGGAGATGAACATGTTTAACGCCAGAAGCATCAAAGTCTGAATCCAGCAGAAGTCAATGAGGATCAAAGACTCTTAAAAGTAACTTTTCACTTTTTAGTCCACAACAGGGACTGCGGAGCCGGCGCTCTACTACCTGCGGCCGGTGCTTTACTACCTGCGGCCGGCGCTTTACTACCTGCGGCCGGTGCTTTACTACCTGCGGCCGGCGCTCTACTACCTGCGGCCGGCGCTCTACTACCTGCGACCAACGCTTTACTACCTGCGGCTGGCGCTTTACTACCTGCGGCCGGTGCTTTACTACCTGCGGCCGGCGCTCTACTACCTGCGGCCGGCGCTCTACTACCTGCGGCCAACGCTTTACTACCTGCGGCTGGCGCTTTACTACCTGCGGCCGGCGCTTTACTACCTGCGGCCGGTGCTCTACTGCCTGTGGCCGGCGCTCTACTACCTGCGGCCGGCGCTTTACTACCTGCGGCCGGTGCTCTACTACCTGCGGCCGGTGCTCTACTACCTGCGGCCGGCGCTCTATTACCTGTGGCCGGCGCTTTACTACCTGCGGCCGGCGCTTTACTACCTGCGGCCGGTGCTCTACTACCTGCGGCCGGCGCTCTATTACCTGTGGCCGGCGCTCTACTACCTGCGGCCGGCGCTTTACTACCTGCGGCCGGTGCTCTACTACCTGCGGCCGGTGCTCTACTGCCTGTGGCCGGCGCTCTACTACCTGTGGCCGGCGCTTTACTACCTGTGGCCGGTGCTCTACTACCTGCGGCCGGTGCTCTACTACCTGTGGCCGGCACTTTACTACCTGCGGCCGGCGCTTTACTACCTGCGGCCGGCGCTCTACTACCTGCGGCCGGCGCTTTACTACCTGCGGCCGGTGCTCTACTACCTGCAGCTGGCGCTTTACTACCTGCGGCCGGTGCTCTACTACCTGCAGCTGGCGCTTTACTACCTGCGGCCGGTGCTCTACTACCTGCGGCCGGTGCTCTACTACCTGCGGCCGGTGCTCTACTACCTGCGGCCGGCGCTCTACTACCTGCGGCCGGCGCTTTACTACCTGTGGCCGGTGCTGGGCACTGAGCGGACTCCTCGTCTCTCGGATTTCATTGCTCCCTGTCCTCTCATGATACAATATTACAGTTTGATCTCCGCTATGAAATTACCTTTCTCTATAGATCTGCATGAGCCGCGTTCACATTTTTCTGTTATTTTTTTTTTTGCGTGATCTGATTAAATAGACGGCATCTTTGTAAGTGAAGGTCAGAGGAGCAGGAAGGAAGAGCGTTTATTGCAAGAAAATGTCAGCGTTATTAAAGTCTTTTCCTCTCGCTCAGATCCTGAACCTGAATGATTTTTTTTTTTTTTTGCTGATGTAAATGTCCTAAAAGCCGTTCGGTAAATGTTCTGTGAATAATAAAAAGTCACAATCTATCAGCGATCGGCGGCATTACTGCTACGAAAACACAGGAAAAAAAAGTCGATATTGAGGGGCTTTGAAAAAGATATTTAAAGGGACGTTCTCACCTTAACTTTTTTTTATGTTGTATTATAAAGGGAGTGGGGGTCCTGGATTGGGGCGCTCCCCCACGAGCCAGTGCAGCTCTCATTCTTGCAGATGCCATTCTGTATTACACAAAGAGCAATTCATTTCAATGACCACGTGTAATACTACATTTTTTCCTGTAGTGGCCGCTGCAGGGTAAAAGCCGTTGATGGCTGCTTATCTTTGGGAGCTGAACCAGTAGCGATCAGTTAAAGGGATTGTCCATAATGAGACAAAATTGCATCATAATCTTAACAATCACTAAAGTCTACTATTTGAGGACTTTGAAGGGCAATAATGGCTGCCAGAACCTGAACTGAATAAGAAGAGGCTTCTGCTATACTTTCCAGGCGGAGGTGCCCTTTATTGTTTCTACTCCTCGGTTAGAGTTTCCCAACATTCTAGAAGAATGATACCGCCGCTTTCGTCAGGGCGGTGTGACGGGGGGTTGGTAGCCGGGGGGCTCTGTTCGCTGTACCTGCCTAGTAAACCCTGGATGTAGGAACATTTGTAACAATTCCAAGTGTCTTTATGTTCGCAGAATTCATCTTTTAGAAAATGACTTTTCATCGCCTCTCTGAGCATTCGGGAGCTCGGCGCAGCACTAAACAATTATAGCGCGTCTCCGTCTGTGTCAGCTAAAGCAAAGTGTTTCCAGAAAAAGCTGAGGTGATAAAACCGGAGACCGCCGAAAAAGGAGAACACAGGATAATAACCCAGCGCCAAGGAGAACTTAAAGGGGTTGTCCACCTTTGGAGACAATTCCCTTTTCTTACATAATTACATGTATTTAGGGCTAAAAATATTTTTTTGTCATTGGGTTTCATTAAAAATGTTGCACCGTTTGCTTTCTATAGCCTGTTACACTGTCTATTGATGGCTGAAGAATGAGTTAACTGAGAATTGGACAGTGAGCTCCTTCTGATGGTCTGGCAGGAAGGATGGCAACTCTTCCATCTGTTTCTTTATGACCTGTTCTCTGCTGATTTATGAGCACAGATCACATCAAAGGGAACCAAGAGCCTGGAAAAGCCAAACGGTGCAACATTTTAAATAAAACAAAATTTCAAAAAAATAAAAAAAATAAATTATATTATAATTATATCATAAAAATAAATATATATATTATTTATTTTATTTTATTTTATTTTTTTTCTTTTTTAGGCTGAACTACATACATTTAAGCAAAAAAAATATATATATATATTTTTTTATTTTTTTATTTATTTATTTATTTTTTAGGCTGAACTACATACATTTAAGTAATAAAAATAAATAAATAAATAAATATATATATATATATATATATATATATTTTTTTTTTATTATTATTTATATAATTTATTTATTTTTATTTATTTTTATTTTTTTATTTTTTAGGCTGAACTACATACATTTAAGTAAAAAAATATATATATATTTTTTTTTTACTTAAATGTATGTAATTCAGCCTAAATATATATATATATATTAATTATAATCATAAATAATAATACTACCCCTTTAAAGGCACCTCTAGTTTCACCTATGAGTGGAGTAACTTTACTATACGAGATGATCGGCTTTTTCTCTTCTTTTTTTAGGGTTTTTTTCTTGGGGGGGTGGATTTTTTAGTTAGTCAGATTGTCAAAAAAAATAGGTAAATTTGGTATTGTCATAAGAGCACAAAGGTGGAGAATCTAGTCGCCAGGTCATTTTTACCGCACAATTAAAGACATAAATAAGAAACCCCCCCCAAAAAAAACGATGATGGAATTGTGGGATTTTTCCTCATTTCTTCCCGCTTGGATTTTTTTTCCCACTTTTCAGTACATGACATGGTAAAATGAATGGTGCCATCCAAAACTACAACTCGTCCTGCATAACGTTATGTGGATGGGAAAAAAAAAAAGAAGTTCTGCCTCTTGGAAGGTTGGAAATGTCTTAAGGCTGCGTGCCCACTATGCATTTTTCAAGCGTTTTTGTCATGGAATTTACGCAGTGAAAACGCGTAAAAAGCGCTTGGTAATCCGTGCCCCATGGTCCCCAATGATAATCCGCATCTGCTGTGCACATGCTGCGGAAATTTCCGCTGCAGATTATCATTGCGGAAAAATCTGCAGCATGTCCATTAATTTTGCGGACAATGTATCCATTCTGCACATCTGGGAGCTCAATCTCTCTCTTGTCCTGAGTTTGTTACAATGTATCAGTCGGCTGTGGTTTCTCTAGACCGGATACATTTTGGAATAGAAATACTCCATCTGTTTCATGTAATAATGACAATGTTTCTATTTACTGACAGCAAGTAAAAAACTACCGAAATAGTTTAAAATTGGGGGGAAAAAAAAAAAGTTGAGAAAAGTTGCAGAAGTTTTGGTCGCAGCGTGATGAAGCTTCGCGTATCAGGACGGAGCGGCGTTTTTTTTTCTGGATGACCCGGTATCTCTGTACACCAATCCTTCACGCATTAAATCCGACCGCGGGAACGTCGGCATAAATCAGATTACAGTAATTACCTTCGAGGACAGTGTAGGAACAAATTGGTTAATCTAAAGCGCCACAAATAGTTTGTTGCTACAGCAGGCGGTTTAATTATGATGCTTTAATTAGGCACAAAATTAATTCAGTCTCCGTACAGCTGTCATATCCAGCCCCGAAACACAGGGGGAAGAGAAGCCATCATCTCGCACAGCAGAGCCAGGGGGACAAAAATCACCTGCAGCCCAAACTCACAATGTGCACACTGCAGCACAGAGGATTTCAGGAGAAGAGTGTGTTGATCTTGTGGGTGGTCACAGACTGAGAGTGACATAGTGAAAGTAGCAGCGTTCCTAGCAGCACAGAGTATTTCAGGAGAAGAGCGTGTTGATCTTGTGGGGGGTCACAGACTGAGAGTGACATAGTGAAAGGAGCAGCGTTCCTAGCAGCACAGAGTATTTCAGGAGAAGAGTGTGTTGATCTTGTGGGGGGTCACAGACTGAGAGTGACATAGTGAAAGGAGCAGCGTTCCTAGCAGCACAGAGTATTTCAGGAGAAGAGCGTGTTGATCTTGTGGGGGGTCACAGACTGAGAGTGACATAGTGAAAGGAGCAGCGTTCCTAGCAGCACAGAGTATTTCAGGAGAAGAGCGTGTTGATCTTGTGGGGGGTCACAGACTGAGAGTGACATAGTGAAAGTAGCAGCGTTCCTAGCAGCACAGAGTATTTCAGGAGAAGAGCGTGTTGATCTTGTGGGGGGTCACAGACTGAGAGTGACATAGTGAAAGGAGCAGCGTTCCTAGCAGCACAGAGTATTTCAGGAGAAGAGCGTGTTGATCTTGTGGGGGGTCACAGACTGAGAGTGACATAGTGAAAGTAGCAGCGTTCCTAGCAGCACAGAGTATTTCAGGAGAAGAGCGTGTTGATCTTGTGGGGGGTCACAGACTGAGAGTGACATAGTGAAAGGAGCAGCGTTCCTAGCAGCACAGAGTATTTCAGGAGAAGAGTGTGTTGATCTTGTGGGGGGTCACAGACAGAGTGACGTAGTAAAAGGAGCAGCGTTCCAAGCAGCACAGAGTATTTCAGGAGAAGAGTGTGTTGATCTTGTGGGGGGTCACAGACAGAGTGACGTAGTAAAAGGAGCAGCGTTCCAAGCAGCACAGAGTATTTCAGGAGAAGAGTGTGTTGATCTTGTGGGGGGTCACAGACAGAGTGACGTAATAAAAGGAGCAGCGTTCCAAGCAGCACAGAGTATTTCAGGAGAAGAGTGTGTTGATCTTGTGGGGGGTCACAGACAGAGTGACGTAGTAAAAGGAGCAGCGTTCCAAGCAGCACAGAGTATTTCAGGAGAAGAGCGTGTTGATCTTGTGGGGGGTCACAGACAGAGAGTGACATAGTGAAAGGAGCAGCGTTCCTAGCAGCACAGAGTATTTCAGGAGAAGAGCGTGTTGATCTTGTGGGTGGTCACAGACAGAGTGACGTTGTAAAAGGAGCAGCGTTCCTAGCAGCACAGAGTATTTCAGGAGAAGAGCGTGTTGATCTTGTGGGTGGTCACAGACAGAGTGACGTAGTAAAAGGAGCAGCGTTCCTAGCAGCACAGAGTATTTCAGGAGAAGAGCGTGTTGATCTTGTGGGTGGTCACAGACAGAGTGACGTAGTAAAAGGAGCAGCGTTCCTAGCAGCACAGAGTATTTCAGGAGAAGAGCGTGTTGATCTTGTGGGGGGTCACAGACAGAGTGACGTAGTAAAAGGAGCAGCGTTCCAAGCAGCACAGAGTATTTCAGGAGAAGAGCGTGTTGATCTTCTCGGGGGTCACAGACAGAGTGACGTAGTAAAAGGAGCAGCGTTCCTAGCAGCACAGAGGATTTCAGGAGAAGAGCGTGTTGATCTTGTGGGTGGTCACAGACAGAGAGTGACATAGTAAAAGGAGCAGCGTTCCTAGCAGCACAGAGTATTTCAGGAGAAGAGCGTGTTGATCTTGTGGGGGGTCACAGACAGAGTGACGTAGTAAAAGGAGCAGCGTTCCTAGCAGCACAGAGTATTTCAGGAGAAGAGTGTGTTGATCTTCTCGGGGGTCACAGACAGAGTGACGTAGTAAAAGGAGCAGCGTTCCTAGCAGCACAGAGTATTTCAGGAGAAGAGTGTGTTGATCTTGTGGGGGGTCACAGACAGAGAGTGACATAGTAAAAGGAGCAGCGTTCCAAGCAGCACAGAGTATTTCAGGAGAAGAGTGTGTTGATCTTGTGGGGGGTCACAGACAGAGTGACGTAGTAAAAGGAGCAGCGTTCCAAGCAGCACAGAGTATTTCAGGAGAAGAGCGTGTTGATCTTCTCGGGGGTCACAGACTGAGAGTGACGTAGTGAAAGGAGCAGCGTTCCTAGCAGCACAGAGTATTTCAGGAGAAGAGTGTGTTGATCTTGTGGGGGGTCACAGACAGAGTGACGTAGTAAAAGGAGCAGCGTTCCTAGCAGCACAGAGTATTTCAGGAGAAGAGCGTGTTGATCTTCTCGGGGGTCACAGACAGAGTGACGTAGTAAAAGGAGCAGCGTTCCTAGCAGCACAGAGTATTTCAGGAGAAGAGTGTGTTGATCTTGTGGGGGGTCACAGACTGAGAGTGACATAGTAAAAGGAGCAGCGTTCCAAGCAGCACAGAGTATTTCAGGAGAAGAGTGTGTTGATCTTGTGGGGGGTCACAGACAGAGTGACGTAGTAAAAGGAGCAGCGTTCCAAGCAGCACAGAGTATTTCAGGAGAAGAGTGTGTTGATCTTCTCGGGGGTCACAGACTGAGAGTGACGTAGTGAAAGGAGCAGCGTTCCTAGCAGCACAGAGTATTTCAGGAGAAGAGTGTGTTGATCTTGTGGGTGGTCACAGACAGAGTGACGTAGTGAAAGGAGCAGCGTTCCTAGCAGCACAGAGTATTTCAGGAGAAGAGTGTGTTGATCTTGTGGGTGGTCACAGAGTGACATAGTAAAAGGAGCAGCGTTCCAAGCAGCACAGAGTATTTCAGGGAGGCGAGCGCTGATCTTTGCATTTGGTCAGAAAGTCTTAAAAGTTCTATAGTGGAAATAGTAGGGTCCCCAGCAGCACAGAGTATTTCAGGAACTGGCCGTGATGATGCTAGTGAGATCCGGAGCAGGTTTGCAATGTTAAAATGGGAAGTGATGCAATTGGAGGCCACAGACTGGCACCTACAGAGCGCAGAGTCCTCAGCAGCACAGAGCATTTCAGGTGAAGAGTGTACTGACCTTGTAAATGGGTGGTGGGGTGAGAGGAGGGCAGGAACATGATTTCAGTACAAATAGGTTATTTCCTATTAATAGGATAAGGGATAACTTATTGATCGCTGGGGGTCTGAACACTGAGAGACCCTGAGAACGGGGCTCTGTAGAGGACGGACCACGATTTTTGGCCTTCTGACCTGATATACGCCCGTGAAGCTGCTGTGTTTGGGTCGGGAGAACTGCGGCCGGTCCTGTGAAATTGGCCTCATCACAGATTCCTTGGCTTGGAAACAAGTCTGTGCAGCCTGGAGAGGCAGTCTACTGTATAGTATTCTGAACTTCCTGTGACCACTTCAATGCTTATAATGTTAGAACCTTGCTGTTAGGTTTTTTTTCCTTTGCTGGTCACATGACCTTGTTGGCCTATTTAATCCTGCTCCGCCCTTCTGGCTTTGCTGGACTTCATTGTATATCTACTTTCTAGCTAGCCTGTGCTCTGTATCTAACTCTGTTAGTTTGCTTGGTCTACGGACCTCTAGGTTCTATCTATTTTGTTTGTTCGTCTGTCTGCTACTATTTCTGTTAGGAGGTGTCCCATATTCCTCCCAGTCCTTAGTACTTGTAGGGATTCCCTCCCCAAATCTATAGGTCTCCGTACAGACTAGATTAGGACTTTAGCAGGTCTGATCGCAGGATCAGGTTCCCTGTTACATCGTAGGGATTCAGCTGAGTCTTATAGTAGGGACAGATCTCCTCTCTTTCCTTAGCTCTGGTAGCAGAACATAACAGTAAGTTCAGCCAGCAAATTCTCTAAGGAAAGATTTTTCTGTTCCATCATGGTGTCGGTTCAGGATTTGGCTAAACACCTGCAGGGACTCTCTCTGGAGGTGGCCGAGCTCCGTCAGCACGTGAGTAACTGTCCTGGAGCACATTTCTTGGAGCCTAAGGTATGTTTGCCGGATTTATTTTTTGGTGAACATCGAGAATTTTTTTCATTTAAAAATGCTTGCTTATTGTATTTTCGTTTGAGACCTAAGTCCTCTGGGGATGAATCCCAGCGCGTAGGGTTCATAATGTCACTTTTGCGCAAAGAGCCTCAGGAGTGGGCCTTTTCTTTGCAACCTAGTGATACATGCTTCAGATCAGTGGATAGTTTTTTTTCTGCTTTGGGACTATTATATGATGATCCTGACCGTGTCGCATCAGCTGAGACTGAGTTGAGACGTTTGAAACAGGGATCAGGTAATGTCGAAAAATATTGTACACATTTTCGTCGTTGGTCCACTCAAACAGGGTGGAACGATTCTGCTCTGAAAAGTCTATTTCTTGCTGGGCTCAGTGAAAGGGTTAAAGACCTGCTAATTGCTTATCCTACACCTGAGGATTTGCAACAGGCTATGCAATTAGCTATACGGGTGGATAGAAGACTGCGTGCTAGGGTTAATGAGAGCAAATCCTCTGCTATGTCAGTTTCTGGTTATGAGAATGTGTGTACTAACAGTGGTGAACCGATGGAGATTGGATCGGTGGCACCTCGCTCTCAAGAAAAAGACCGTCGTTTTTCGCAAGGCTTGTGCTTCTATTGCGGGAAATCTGGTCATTTGATTAAAGGCTGTGAGCTTCGTATGAAGAAAGAAAAAAAAATGGTCAGTCATGCCCGTATTGCCTGTTTAAATTCCAAGGGTGTATTTTTAGCTGCTTCCACGATTGCTCAGGAAAAATTAATGGAATTTCGGGTGTTTGTTGATTGCGGGTCTACACTGAATGTAATTGATGGGGGATTCGTGGAAAAACTCAATTTAAAACCTGAACCTTTATCTTCCCCCATTGCTGTGGTTTCTGTGGATGGTTCCCCTTTGAAGAATATTACTCTCAAGGTCTGTGAATTTCCTCTCACTATTAATGGTGTTCACCATGAGAAATTGGATTTGGTAGTGTTGAATAACTTGCCTTCTCCAGTAATATTGGGATTGCCCTGGTTAAAATTTCACAATCCTGTACTGGATTGGTCTACCAATGAAATTAAATCCTGGAGCCATAAATGTTATGACAAGTGTTGTAACGGGCGTATTGCAGCTTTGGATAGGGGAGAATTGCCTGTTCCTATTCAGGATTTTTGGAGAGTTTTTTCTGAGAAGGAATCGCAGGTTTTGCCTCCCCATAGAGACTATGATTGTTCTATTGAATTTGTCCCTGGAGCGACTCTTCCTAAAAGTCGTTTATTTAACCTTACTATTCCTGAGAGGAAGGCTTTGGAGGAATACATACAGACAAGTTTGGCCGCCGGTCACATTAGGCCCTCTGAGTCTCCTGTGGCGGTTGGATTTTTTTTTGTAAAAAAAAAAGGACGGCGGTTTACGTCCTTGTCTGGATTTTCGTGAGATTAACAAAATTACTGTACGCAATCCTTACCCACTGCCATTGATTCCTGATCTGTTTAACCAGTTATTGGGGGCCAAGTGGTTCTCTAAAATTGACCTTAAGGGGGCATACAATCTGTTGCGCATGAAGGAGGGTGATGAATGGAAGACTGCTTTTAACACTCCTGTGGGTCATTTTGAGAATCTGGTTATGCCTTTTGGTCTTACTAATGCTCCTGCATTTTTTCAGAATCTGATTAATGACATCCTTAGACCTTTGATCGGCAAAAATGTGGTTGTGTATTTGGATGACATTTTGATTTATTCGCCAGATCTGGAGTCTCATTGGCGGAGCGTGCGTGAGGTATTACAGTTATTAATGGACAATTCGCTTTTTGCTAAGCTGGAGAAATGTGAGTTCGCTGTACAGAGAATTAGTTTTTTGGGTTACATTATCTCCAGCAAAGGTTTTGAGATGGATCCGGTTAAGGTTCAGGCTGTGCAGGAATGGCCTAGGCCTATTGGTTTGAAATCGATACAGAGGTTTTTGGGTTTCGCCAATTACTATAGAAAATTCATAAAAAATTTTTCTAGTATTGTCAAACCTCTGACTGATCTCACCAGGAAAGGTGCTGATGCGGTTCAGTGGTCTTCTGAGGCCATTGAAGCTTTTGTGTATCTCAAGGAGAGGTTCACCTCTGCTCCCATCCTTATGCAGCCTGATGTTACTAGGCCGTTTTTGGTTGAGGTTGATGCTTCCTCTGTGGGGGTTGGCGCAGTATTGTCTCAGGATAACGGGGATGGATTACATCCCTGTGCCTTTTTTTCAAAAAAATTTTCGGAGACTGAACTGAATTACGATATTGGTAATCGGGAATTATTGGCTATTAAACTCACATTTGAACACTGGCGCCACTTCTTGGAAGGTGCGGAATTTCCCGTTCAGGTTCTTACGGATCATAAAAATCTGATATATCTTGATGCTGCCAAGCGCCTGAATGCCCGTCAGGCTAGGTGGGCACTGTTTTTCTCGCGGTTTAATTTCTCCGTTACTTACATCCCTGGTACTAAGAATGTTAAGGCGGATGCCTTGTCTCGCAGTTTTTCTCCCATAGTCGGTGCTGAGAAAGAGGAGAACATTTTACAAGAAGGTGTTGTGATAGCTGCTTTAGACTCCGTTTTGGAAGATGAGATTCTTAAAGCACAGGAGAATGCCCCATCTAACACTCCCCATGGGAGGTTGTTTGTGCCTGGGACCTTTAGGAGAGATTTGTTTGTTGAGTGTCACGAATCTCGGTTGGCAGGTCATCCCGGAATCTCTGAGACCAAGAGACTGGTGGGTCGCAGTTTTTGGTGGCCTGGATGGCAGAAGGAAGTCATTAAGTGGGTGCGTCAATGTGCTAGATCTAAGTCCTCACATACTCCTGCTGCAGGGTTGCTTTGTCCTTTGGAGGTCCCCAGTGCTCCTTGGACACATTTGGCTATGGACTTTATAACTGACCTTCCCTCCTCTGAGGGTTTTACTGTCATCTGGGTGGTCGTGGACCGTTTTAGTAAGATGTGTCACTTGGTTCCCTTCGTCAAACTGCCCTGCGCTAAAACTCTCGCTAAGGCCTTTGTCAAGGAAATTGTCAGACTTCATGGCGTTCCTACTGACATTGTTTCTGATAGGGGTCCTCAGTTCGTGGCTCGTTTTTGGCGTGCCTTTTGTGACAGGTTGGGAATTCATTTGTCGTTTTCGTCCGGATATCATCCTGAATCTAATGGCCAGACAGAAAGGAAAAACCAGGATGTTGAGCAGTTCTTGCGTTGTTTTGTGGCAGACAATCAAGAGGGGTGGTCTGAGTTTCTGCCACTTGCCGAATTTGCTCTGAACAATCATACATCTTCTTCTGCTGGTTGTTCGCCTTTTTTTTTGTTGTTCTGGGAGACATCCGTCGTTTGGGTCGTTCTCCAAGTTGGGATCTGCCGTGCCTGAGGAGGAGAATTTTTCCGGTGATTTGGAAAGAGTTTGGACGGATGTGCGTGGTAATCTTCAGGAGGCCAACAGAAAATCTAAAGACTACTTTGATAGGAAACGACAGGAGGTTTTGTTCGCTGTTGGTGACATGGTTTGGTTGTCCTCTAGGAATCTGCGGTTGAGGATTCCTTCTAAGAAATTGGGTCCCAAGTTTGTTGGGCCCTTTAAGGTGCTTCAGGTTGTCAACCAATCTGCTGTTAGGTTGGAGGTTCCTACCTCCTGGAGAATTAATCCGGTATTTCATGTCTCTCTGTTAAAAAAAGCTGTTGTGTCGGATGGTGACGCCTCTGCCTCTGTTCCTCCGGTGGTGGAGGACGGGGAATATGAAATTTCTCGCATCCTTGACTCTAGACGGTATAGAGGTAGTTTGCAGTATCTTGTGGCCTGGAAAGGTTTCGGACCCGAGGATAACTCTTGGGTGAGGTCAGATGATGTTTCCGCGTCCAGACTTATCAGAGCGTTTCACAGGAGATTTCCTGATAAGCCTGGTCCTAGGGGATCCGGAGGATCCTCTTAGAAGGGGGGGTACTGTTAGAACCTTGCTCTTAGGTTTTTTCCTTTGCTGGTCACATGACCTTGTTGGCCTATTTAATCCTGCTCCGCCCTTCTGGCTTTGCTGGACTTCATTGTATATCTACTTTCTAGCTAGCCTGTGCGCTGTATCTAACTCTGTTAGTTTGCTTGGTCTACGGACCTCTATGTTCTATCTATTTTGTTTGTTCGTCTGTCTGCTACTATTTCTGTTAGGAGGTGTCCCATATTCCTCCCAGTCCTTAGTACTTGTAGGGATTCCCTCCTCACATCTATAGGTCTCCGTACAGACTAGATTAGGACTTTAGCAGGTCTGATCGCAGGATCAGGTTCCCTGTTACATCGTAGGGATTCAGCTGAGTCTTATAGTAGGGACAGATCTCCTCTCTTTCCTTAGCTTTGGTAGCAGAACATAACATATAATGACTCGTACTATCATGGTGGTCACCCGGACTGGAAAGCAAATGATCCAAAAAACTGATAAACTTGGCAAGAAAAACTTTTATTTAATAAATCCTTAATTAAATATATGTGAAAAATTGTCACATCAGGGATAATGGAAAGATAGAGGAAGCATCTACCGCAGCGGAGGACCCATTATCCAGGCAGTCCACCGATTTCAATCAGAACTATGTAATACTCAATTTCCCCTCTGGGGGCGCTGTAGGGAATTTAAAAAAAAAAAAGTGATGGCCGGAAGTCACAGAAATCTGTAAAATGTGCAGCCCCTTTAAATGTGCAGAGCTCTGAGCTGATTGACGACAGGACATTGGCGCGGCCGGTCTCCCTGAACGTTCCCGTGTAGGACGTTGCCTCCTTTCTCGGAGCTCCCTGAGTATCGTGTGGTCAGCAAAGTTCTGCCCATAAAACCCTATGAAGGATTCCTATTAGAAATCTGCCGAGGACGACGTCTAATCCATTTCACGCTCAGTTTCCTCGCAGGTTCTAATAAAGAGGCGAGACGATTTCATACGCGCCGGGGATGGTGGAAACATCGAAAATATATACAAATGCGCGGACTGTTAACACTCGCTGCCGCGGCTAATGAAAAACGACAGAAGCGACGAAAAATTAAGTCCCGGGTGTCTCTTTCTTCTTTAAAAAAAAAAAAAAAAAAAAAAATGAATTTTTGCTTCCAGCTGAGTTTCTCGGAGGCTCGGCGCCATTTATCACGACGACAGCGGGGGGAAAAAAAATTATGTATTGTAGACCGAAATAGCTGATGGTAGAACAAACGAGCAGAAAAATAAAAATTACAACAGATGTATCAGGGGGGTGTATACTTTTGCAAATTTTAAAGCTACGGTCCCACAATGAGGTTTTTTTTATGCTGCGTACTTACAAAAAAATGCAAGTAAGCTATTCGGTACAGGAGCTGTGAACACAAAACGGTAAGATTTTTGCTTTGTTTTTTAAAGAATTGCCTTTAAGGCTATGTTCACACTAGGCTTTTTTTTTTTTTTTTTACGCAAATTTTCAGCTACAGTACCAGCAAAGTCTATGAGATTTCAGAAATCTCATGCACACATAATATAAGAATAATCTTTATTTTTATATAGCGATAACATATTCCGCAGCGCTTTACACACATAATCATCGCTGTCCCCATTGGGGCTCACAATCTAAAATTGCCTATCAGTATGTCTTTGGTTTTTGTCTCGTCAGTATTTTGTGCTTTGCATGGTTTTTTTGCACAATAGAGCATGTCACTTTTTTCAGCGTTTTTTGCCCACTGAAAGTAATGGATGGTGGAAAAAAAACGCAGAAAAAAAATGCCTAGTGTGAATATAGCTATCAGGTTTTGCTGCGTTTTAGTGAAGAAAAAAAAAAGTAAAACAGTACTTGAAACTCATTTATTTTTGTAATTTTACCATCTTGTCTTGGTCACCTGAGATGGCAGTTTGGATTAGGACAGTTTAATTAAATTAATTAAAACATTGGCTGAGCTAAGTGTGAGATTGAACAATACCTGTGGCTGAACAAGGTGTGAGATTAAACAATACCTGTGGCCCACGGAGGTGTGAAATTGAACAATCCCTGAGCAACTCAATGGCAGATCATAGTGTGAAAATAAATAGTGTCCTACAAACATAGCCTAAGACTGTGCATGCATATTTGCTGATAAATCTCTCTCCTGTCCTAGAATCCTCCCTTTGCTGCTACATTGTAACAAGGAGGTCTAGGACAGGAAGTGTTGTCATGGGGAAATCAGCCGAGCACTTGTCTCATCCGTACATCGCACCAATGGCTCTTCCGCAGCAACGGTATTTACAAAAGGCAGAACGTTCACGGTCATGATAACCGCGGAGCATAAACGCCGCCTCCTCCGAAAATTATTCAGACAGGACGAGCTTATCTTCGCCATTCAGACTCGTTACACAGAAAACTCTTCATTTTCAAGGATATGACACACTGGAGGACCGGGCGATTAGAACCACAATCAGCTCTTATTAAAAGGCCGAACGGGGGGGAACAAATCCGGACGCACTTCAATAACTTCTCCTGTAATACGGGAAAGTTTTTCGAGTGTTAACCCCGTCAGTCGGATGCAAAAACTCATAAAAAAGCAAAAAAAAAAAAAGCTAATCCCTTTAAAACAAAAAAAGTAAATGCAGACTAAATCACTTGTACCAATTCTATATTATATACTATACTCCAGTCACCACCAAAGCTGCATCTACACAGCACTTGTCCCCACTGCTCGTTGCCTAGGAGACCGAGCACCTCTGCTGTCTAGCTTGTAAGCATTGGGGGTTAACAGTGCGCTCCAGCGATCCTGTCTAGCTTCAATGGAAAAGAGCTTGTAAGCACTGCACATGATCTGCTGTATAGCAGAGGTGGTCGGCAGAATATTGAAAGCTTTGGATGTGACTGGAGTATAAATACAAGTGAAGGCCAAGAAAATGCGGGAGGAGCTGAGCCCTGCGCGTCTTGTGGTTCGGTTGAGCAGCAGATACGGAGCCGGATGCCGTTTTGCCTTCATCTGTCAGAGAAGGAGACTGATAAATATTAAAAGATATTCCGGCTTCAAAGGGAATGTGACGGCGCGGTGAAGAGACTCTCCGCAGAATCTGCTCTATCTGCTGTGAAATTACACGTAGAGCCGCAAAGATGATTGAATGTCAGAGGAAGCCGCGCACCGTCCTCGCCCATAACATGGCCGACACCGAATATAGAGCAACAGCAAAAGTTACTGAACATAGGGCCATCCTGTATTATACTCCAGAGCTGCACTCACTATTCTGCTGCTGCAGTCACTGTGTACATACATTACATTACTGATCCTGAGTTACCTCCTGTATTATACTCCAGAGCTGCACTCACTATTCTGCTGGTGCAGTCACTGTGTACATACATTACATTACTGATCCTGAGTTACCTCCTGTATTATACTCCAGAGCTGCATTCACTATTCTGCTGGTGCAGTCACTGTATACATACATTACATTACTGATCCGGAGTTACTTCCTGTATTATACCCCAGAGCTGCACTCACTATTCTGCTGGTGGAGTCACTGTGTACATACATTACATTTCTGATCCTGAGTTACCTCCTGTATTATACCCCAGAGCTGCACTCACTATTCTGCTGGTGGAGTCACTGTGTACATACATTACATTTCTGATCCTGAGTTACCTCCGGTATTATACTCCAGAGCTGCACTCACTATTCTGCTGGTGCAGTCACTGTGTACATACATTACATTACTGATCCTGAGTTACATGCTGTATTATACTCCAGAGCTGCACTCACTATTCTGCTGGTGCAGTCAATGTGTACATACATTACATTACTGATCCTGAGTTACATCCTGTATTATACTCCAGAGCTGCACTCACTATTCTGCTGGTGCAGACACTGTGTACATACATTACATTACTGATCCTGAGTTACATCCTGTATTATACTCCAGAGCTGCACTCACTATTCTGCTGGTCCAGTCACTGTGTACATACATTACTGATCCTGAGTTACCTCCTGTATTATACTCCAGAGCTGCACTCACTATTCTGCTGGTGCAGTCACTGTGTACATCCATTACATTACTGATCCTGAGTTACCTCCTGTATTATACTCCAGAGCTGCACTCACTATTCTGCTGGTGCAGTCACTGTGTACATACATTACATTACTGATCCTAAGTTACATCCTGTATTATACTCCAGAGCTGCACTCACTATTCTGCTGGTACAGTCACTGTGTACATACATTACATTACTGATCCTGAGTTACATCCTGTATTATCCTCCAGAGCTGCACTCACTATTCTGCTGGTGCAGTTACTGTGTACATACATTACATTACTGATCCTGAGTTACATCCTGTATTATACTCCAGAGCTGCACTCACTATTCTGCTGGTCCAGTCACTGTGTACATACATTACTGATCCTGAGTTACCTCCTGTATTATACTCCAGAGCTGCACTCACTATTCTGCTGGTGCAGTCACTGTGTACATCCATTACATTACTGATCCTGAGTTACCTCCTGTATTATACTCCAGAGCTGCACTCACTATTCTGCTGGTGCAGTCACTGTGTACATACATTACATTACTGATCCTGAGGGACATCCTGTATTATACTCCAGAGCTGCACTCACTATTCTGCTGGTGCAGTCACTGTGTACATACATTACATTACTGATCCTGAGTTACATCCTGTATTATACTCCAAAGCTGCACTCACTATTCTGCTGGTGCAGTCACTGTGTACATACATTACATTATTGATCCTGAGTTACATCCTGTATTATACTCCAGAGCTGCACTCACTATTCTGCTGGTGCAGTCACTGTGTACATACATTACATTACTGATCTTAAGTTACATCCTGTATTATACTCCAGAGCTGCACTCACTATTCTGCTGGTGCAGTCACTGTGTACATGCATTACATTACTGATCCGGAGTTACATCCTGTATTATACTCCAGAGCTGCACTCACTATTCTGCTGGTGCAGTCACTGTGTACATACATTACATTACTGATCCGGAGTTACCTCCTGTATTATACTCCAGAGCTGCACTCACTATTCTGCTGGTGCAGTCACTGTGTACATACATTACATTACTGATCCTGAGTTACATCCTGTATTATACTCCAGAGCTGCACTCACTATTCTGCTGGTGCAGTCACTGTGTACATACATTACATTACTGATCCTGAGTAACATCCTGTATTATACTCCAGAGCTGCACTCACTATTCTGCTGGTGCAGTCACTGTGTTCATACATTACATTACTGATCCGGAGTTACCTCCTGTATTATACCCTAGAGCTGCACTCACTATTCTGCTGGTGCAGTCACTGTGTACATCCATTACATTGCTGATCCTGAGTTACCTCCTGTATTATACTCCAGAGCTGCACTCACTATTCTGCTGGTGGAGTCACTGTGTACATACATTACATTACTGATCCTGAGTTACATGCTGTATTATACTCCAGAGCTGCACTCACTATTCTGCTGCTGCAGTCAATGTGTACATACATTACATTACTGATCCTGAGTTACATCCTGTATTATACTCCAGAGCTGCACTCACTATTCTGCTGGTGCAGTCACTGTGTACATACATTACATTACTGATCCTGAGTTACATCCTGTATTATCCTCCAGAGCTGCACTCACTATTCTGCTGGTGCAGTCACTGTGTACATACATTACATTACTGATCCTGAGTTATATCCTGTATTATACTCCAGAGCTGCACTCACCATTCTGCTGGTGCAGTCACTGTGTACATACATTACATTACTGATCCTGAGTTACATCCTGTATTATACTCCAGAGCTGCACTCACTATTCTGCTGGTACAGTCACTGTGTACATACATTACATTACTGATCCTGAGTTACATCCTGTATTATCCTCCAGAGCTGCACTCACTATTCTGCTGGTGCAGTCACTGTGTACATACATTACATTACTGATCCTGAGTTACATCCTGTATTATACTCCAGAGCTGTACTCACTATTCTGCTGGTGCAGTCACTGTGTACATACATTACTGATCCTGAGTTACCTCCTGTATTATACTCCAGAGCTGCACTCACTATTCTGCTGGTGCAGTCACTGTGTACATCCATTACATTGCTGATCCTGAGTTACCTCCTGTATTATACTCCAGAGCTGCACTCACTATTCCGCTGGTGCAGTCACTGTGTACATACATATAATACAGGAGGTAACTCAGGATCAGTAATATAATGGATGTACACAGTGACTGCACCAGCAGAATAGTGAGTGCAGCTCTGGAGTATAATACAGGATGTAACTCAGGATCAGTAATATAATGTATGTACACAGTGACTGCACCAGCAGAATAGTGAGTGCAGCTCTGGGGTATAATACAGGATGTAACTCAGGATCAGTAATGTAATGTAATGTATGTACACAGTGAGTGTACCAGCAGAATAGTGAGTGCAGCTCTGGGGTATAATACAGGAGGTAACTCAGGATCAGTAATGTAATGTATGTACACAGTGACTGTACCAGCAGAATAGTGAGTGCAGCTCTGGAGGATAATACAGGAGGTAACTCAGGATCAGTAATGTAATGTATGTACACAGTGACTGCACCAGCAGAATAGTGAGTGCAGCTCTGGAGTATAATACAAGATGTAATGATAGGGGACAAACATTCTCTTGGTAGTTTAGTCTCTGGTTATACGCAGGGATTATTGAGTTTATTAAGGAAACTATTGTTAGTAAATTTCCATTCTGGAAGCCTCCATGCCCCCCTTGGATCTCCGGCGGACCCCTGACTATACTCGGCACATTGTACAGCTGTATTGTGTTTGTCAGTAACACAAGGATCTTCCAGAACCTTTAATGCTGAGAGACATCACAATGTGTATAAGAAGCAGCAGATAAGATGAGCTGCGCATCCGACCGGCCCCGGCTCCTCCCGGAGAGCAGATACCGGGGCACTAAACATAAATAACCATCACTGTCCCTTTAATCGAGTTCGGTTTATGACAATATTACAGCACAGAATATTCACACCGTAATTCATGGACCCAACGCGCCAATAAATCTCAAGGAGAGGAAATGTATTTTTCCTGAATTGCCGCCAGAAAAAGCAAAAGCATAAATAAGAGGAATGTACGCGGCTCTAATTGAGAGTGTATCTCTATCTGTAATCCTGCAGAGGACGCCACCACAGATGAGAACACAGCCACCTGCAGAGGACGCTCACGGAGCCGAACAAAGGTCATCGAAAGGGAATGGATCAGCAGAAAATCACCTTTTGTTAAATTAGTCTTTTGTGTTGCATTCTTTTTTTTTTTTTAATTTTAGCAATTGTTTTCCCCTCTTATCATAATCCAATAAAATTAGTAATCTTGTAGTTTTCACATTGGACATTGGAATTTTCAGAAGGCTCATTACCAGCAGAGGCAGGGTGACAATGACAGGTAACTCCTCTATACACAGCTGATGACACAGAATCACCAAACACAGGAGGTAATGTCACAGCACCCTCTAAGACCAAGACTGGGCCCGTGCGGGAAGCGGGCCCGCTGACACCAGCACCTACTTCAGCCTGATGTGCGTCCAATGACATATATTCTGCTGAAGTGTATTGCAGCGCAGGGACCTGCCGGCTCCCTGCACTGCAATACACGCCGCCGGCCAATCAGAGGCCTGCCGGTCACAAGAGGCGCATGGCAGTAATGTCATGCTCTACCTGTGATGTTGCACTGACATCAGCTGCCAGGTACAGAAGAGGACGCCGCACACCGTGGGAGCAGAGGAAGGTAAGAAAAATTGTTTACTTGTTCTTTTAATGTTTTGGAAAACAGAACGAACATTATACCAGGAAGGGGCCAGGATGGGGGACATTATTAGAGTAAGGGGCTCAGGACATAGGACATTATACCAGGAAGGGGTCCATAAGGACGGACATTATACCAGGATGGGGGGCATTATACAAGGAAGGTGCCCAGGATGGGGGACATTATTACTAGCGGGAGCTCAGGATGAGGGACATTATACCAGGAAGTGGTCCATGAGTGGGGGACATTACACCAGGAAGAGGGACATTATACCAGGAAGAAGATAAGGAAGGAGGGCATTATACCTGGATGGGGCCAGGATGGGGGGCATTATTACTAGAGGAAGCTGAGGATGAGGAACATTATACCTGGAAGGGGACCATGAGGGGAGACATTATACCAGAAAGGTGGACAATATACCAGGAAGGGGCTCAGGATGGGGGACAATATTCAAGGAAGGGGCCCAAGATGGGGGACATTATACAAGGAAGGGGCCCAGCATGGGAACATTATACCATGATGGGATTCATTATACCAATAAGGGGCCAGGATGGGGGACATTGTTACAGTAAAGGGCTCAGAACATGGGACATTATACCAGGAAGGTATTGTGTCATTATACCAGGATGGAGGAAGTTCAGGATCAGGAATATAATATCATGAAGGAGTCCATGAGGAGGGACATTATACCAGGCAGGAGGGACATTATACCTGGAAGGGGCTCAGGATAGAGGACATTTTACCTGGAAGAGGTCCAGGACAGTGGATATTATTACAGAAAGGGGTCCAGG
The DNA here is from genome assembly GCF_046119375.1 of Phyllobates terribilis. Lineage (NCBI taxonomy): Eukaryota > Metazoa > Chordata > Amphibia > Anura > Dendrobatidae > Phyllobates > Phyllobates terribilis. The sequence continues at coordinate 12,298,243 of NW_027362774.1, forward strand.
ATGGTGAATCTTATTACAGCAAGGGGCCAGGATGGGGGACATTATTACAGGAAGGAGCCGGGATGGGGGACATTATTACAGAAAGGGGCCCAGGATGGGGGACATTGTTACAGAAAGGGGCCCGGGATGGGGGACATTATTACAGAAAGGGGCCCAGGATGGGGGACAATATTACAGAAAGGGGCCCAGGATGGGGGACATTATTACAGAAAGGGGCTCAGGATGGGGGACATAATTACAGAAAGGGGCCCAGGATGGGGAACATTATTACAGAAAAGGACCCAGGGTGGGGGACATTATTACAGAAAAGGACCCAGGGTGGGGGACATTATTACAGAAAAGGACCCAGGGTGGGGGACATTATTACAGAAAAGGGCCCAGGATGGGGGACATTATTACAGAAAGGAACCAAGACAAGGGGACATTATTACACATATGTCTTTATAGGATCTAGAACACTACAAAGGCTCTTACATCTGACCAACATGGAGGTGGGGGCCCAGGTCCAAATTTTGCACCAGGGCCCATGGTACTCTAGTTACGCCACTGAGAAGGGGTGTTACAAAGTAGGATTCCCCTTTTAAGAAAAGTATTTTTTCACCAAAGAGTCTTTAATGTAGCAGGGCACAAAAATACAGAACTGGGAAAAGTGAAAATTCAAGGCTTGCCACGACTTCAAGTCCTTCTTTGAATGCTACAATTAATCCTGGGAGATTGAATGTACTATCGGAGATGAAGAAGACGAGGAGGTGACACATTCAGCCGGGAGGGAAACAATCTGGAGAATGACATTAATAGAATGAACCTGAGGTTAGGATGGTGGATATGCAGAGTTCCAAGGAGCGAGCAGAGGCGGCAGCAATCACCGCCGAGAACGGCACGACGGAAGCAAAAAGTGATTTCATAGGATTCTTATTTCTTCTTTTCTTCCATTTAGGTCAAACTAATTTTTAGAAAAAGAGAAAAGGAAATATTGCAAGAAATGGATCGGCCTCATCAACTGGGAAACAGCGCCACACGGGTCCACAGGTTGGATCTGGGATTACAGTTTAGCTCATAGGAAATCAATAGGGCTGAGCTGCAATAACACACACTACCTCAGGATATGGGTGGCGCTGTTTTCAAAGAAAGAAGTCACATGTTTTTTAATTGTGTGCAACCCCTTTTAAAAGCTATTCCCAAAGCTCACTGCCGCAGGGTTTAAATGGCCACCAGAGGATCCTGCACTGCACCTTTAAGAGTGGAATAAATCCCCATCAGAGCGGAATGGACCCAGATATTACAGCAGTGCGGAAACCTGAACTACTAGAGCCTGAAACACTACAAGCGCGAAAACGATTCAAAACAGCTAGGTCCACCATTGTGCAATCTACCTAAAATATCTGCAGACCTCAGAGCTGAAATCCTTCAGCAACTCCTCCTTGTTCATTGTTTGCATAGACCTTCCTTTACCAGAAGTCATACAAGGTGCTTATAATGTAATGTATGTACACAGTGACTGCATCAGCAGAATAGTGAGTGCAGCTCTGGAGTATAATACAGGATGTAACTCAGGATCAGTAATGTAATGTATGTACACAGTGACTGCACCAGCAGAATAGTGAGTGCAGCTCTGGAGTATAATACAGGAGGTAACTCAGGATCAGTAATGTAATGTATGTACACAGTGACTGCACCAGCAGAATAGAGAGTGCAGCTCTGGAGTATAATACAGGATGTAACTCAGGATCAGTAATGTAATGTATTGTGACTGCACCAGCAGAATAGTGAGTGCAGCTCTGGAGTATAATACAGGATGTAACTCAGGATCAGTAATGTAATGTATGTACACAGTGACTGCACCAGCAGAATAGTGAGTGCAGCTCTGGAGTATAATACAGGATGTAACTCAGGATCAGTAATGTAATGTATTGTGACTGCACCAGCAGAATAGTGAGTGCAGCTCTGGAGTATAATACAGGATGTAACTCAGGATCAGTAATGTAATGTATGTACACAGTGACTGCACCAGCAGAATAGTGAGTGCAGCTCTGGAGTATAATACAGGATGTAACTCAGGATCAGTAATGTAATGTATGTACACAGTGACTGCACCAGCAGAATAGTGAGTGCAGCTCTGGAGGATAATACAAGAGGTAACTCAGGATCAGTAATGTAATGTATGTACACAGTGACTGCACCAGCAGAATAGTGAGTGCAGCTCTGGAGTATAATACAGGAGGTAACTCGTGATCAGTAATGTAATGTATGTACACAGTGACTGCACCAGCAGAATAGTGAGTGCAGCTCTGGAATATAATACAGGATGTAACTCAGGATCAGTAATGTAATGTATGTACACAGTGACTGCACCAGCAGAATAGTGAGTGCAGCTCTGGAGTATTATACAGGAGGTAGCTCAGGATCAGTAATGTAATGTATGTACACAGTGACTGCACCAGCAGAATAGTGAGTGCAGCTCTGGAGTATAATACAGGATGTAACTCAGGATCAGTAATGTAATGTATTGTGACTGCACCAGCAGAATAGTGAGTGCAGCTCTGGAGTATAATACAGGATGTAACTCAGGATCAGTAATGTAATGTATGTACACAGTGACTGCACCAGCAGAATAGTGAGTGCAGCTCTGGAGTATAATACAGGATGTAACTCAGGATCAGTAATGTAATGTATGTACACAGTGACTGCACCAGCAGAATAGTGAGTGCAGCTCTGGAGGATAATACAAGAGGTAACTCAGGATCAGTAATGTAATGTATGTACACAGTGACTGCACCAGCAGAATAGTGAGTGCAGCTCTGGAGTATAATACAGGAGGTAACTCGTGATCAGTAATGTAATGTATGTACACAGTGACTGCACCAGCAGAATAGTGAGTGCAGCTCTGGAATATAATACAGGATGTAACTCAGGATCAGTAATGTAATGTATGTACACAGTGACTGCACCAGCAGAATAGTGAGTGCAGCTCTGGAGTATTATACAGGAGGTAGCTCAGGATCAGTAATGTAATGTATGTACACAGTGACTGCACCAGCAGAATAGTGAGTGCAGCTCTGGAGGATAATACAGGATGTAACTCAGGATCAGTAATGTAATGTATGTACACAGTGACTGCACCAGCAGAATAGTGAGTGCAGCTCTGGAGTATAATACAGGATGTAACTCAGGAACAGTAATGTAATGTATGTACATGACGCGCCCCTGGGCCTGTGTCGCGCTGCGTTGCGCACGCGGGAGCTTACCCGGAGCCGGATCTCTTGAGGGTTGTAGTCTCGTGGCGGTGACCCGGTCCGTGCCCAGGGAGTCAAACTGAGCGGCGATGTAACAGCGGTAGATGCAGGACGACTACGCCACCCGTTGAATGCAGCTATGGAGCTGCCGCTGCAGGACAGTCCGCTGAGGCCGGTGGATGGATGGTGCAGCGTAGATGGTATAACCCCCAACGGGAGGGGTATGGCCTCAGGGCAGCAGATGTGGATGATGGGGGTAGCAGGAACCACTCAGACGGTGCGGTGTAATTCAGGGTCTTTACTGGTAACAACGATAGACCCTCCCGGAGTACTTGCTAGTGAACGGGGCCTGGTCAGTCCTTGAGCAGATGGGATCTCCCCTGGCCAGGCGGAGTTGTAGGCCTCCCAAACTGACTGTACTCTTCTGGCTACCTTGCTAGAAGCGGATATAAGTAGCCCACGTCCCTGAATGTACCGTGTGGTGCTCACCCGTATGGCCGGTGACTCGGGGCCTTCTAATGGCTTCCGCTCCACGATGGCGGTGCTGGTCCCACGCGTGTGACCGTGCCTTCGGGTTTCTGGGCCTGAGGACCTGAAATCCCCTGCCGGTCGGCTTCTGCTGCTGGGTAAGAGTTAGTCCCCACAGCCTCGGACGCCGGGTCCGGTAAGAAAGCTTCTCAGTCAGGGCGAGCTCTGCAGCTGCCAGCCCCTGACTCGTAGTAATATTGCTCCCAATGAGCTTCTGCTGTTTCTTCCTATGCTGCTTCTCTGTCTCTACTCTCCTTGACTCCAGGCTCAGGCCCCAGGACAGGGCCTGCCTGTGGAGCAGAGCCCATAGAGCAGCTCTGCTCCCTGTCTTCTCCTCTCAGAACTCCCTACCCTGCCTCAGCCCCAGGTTTATATAGGGGAAGTCCTTCCCCTCCCAAGACTGGGCAGGAGGTGTGGCATGCACAGGATCCCTGACCAAAGGACCTCCCACCTGCTCTCAAACGTAATATCTCTATCACTGTGGCAACCAGACCCCTGGGGTGTCACATTCCCCCCTAGTGAAATTTAGTACTCCGGGACTAAACATATTTTTTTAGAAAAACATAACAAGGTATAACAATAACAATACAATAAGAAAAACACATAAGATGGTTACGGCGTGTCCGCAACCGGGTGCAGTTTTGAAAAGCAAGGTGTCCATTTCACCAAAACAGGGAGACGTAACCAGGTAGGGGTCTGTCCTACCCCGAGTCCTTAACAGTCTTTTAGTCCATCCTGGGTTACGCTCCACTAACTGTACAAAGGATTCCCAGTAAATCCACCAAGGACTCCTATAAATAACTGGAAACACATAATATTTACAAGATATGGCCGCTCTCAGTCCTCGGCCAGTGGGGATAAGGATTGGCTGCTCACAGTCCTCAGCCTGTGGGGAGATGGGATGGCTGCTCACAGTCCTCAGCCTGGTTAAGGATAGGGGACACACGGGAACAGTTCACACTTGTCCCAACGGGGACCATATTTTAATTAGCAACACAAGTACCCCTACGGGTAACTATGTACAGTTCCACTTTACCGTACTTCAGTAACGGCATCCTCCTGCTCCTTCTTGTGTGTAGGCTTCAGACCCGTCCGGGTCCTCTTGGCCTTCCTCGTACTGGTAGTACTGCAGCTCCTCCTCAGTCAGACGGTGTACATGGAGGGCGTACAGTCCTTTGGCACCCTTATGCCGGGTGAAAGTAACCACATCACCCGGATAGAGATCACGTCTGCGGTGCCCGTCTGGGCTGGCATGTTGTGCGAAAAGATCTGCGCCCAGGGGTGGCACTGTGGAGGTTGAGGGCGCCGTAGGGGCGGCAGCGCCCGGGGGTACTCGGCCTTGCGACCAGGCCGGGGGTGCTTTGGAAGTAGAGGGCACTGTTGGAACAGCGGCGCCCTGGTTCACTAGGCCTTGCGACCGGGCCTGGAGAGGGTCGCCGTTGATGACGCCCGGGGTCAGAGAGTGCGACTTTGGGCCTGGGCGCGGGCTGGTGGTGGTAGTGCCCAGGGCTGGAGGGCTTGGCCGCAGGGCTTGTTGCGGGGGCTGGAGCAGGTCGGTGTCTGCAGCGCCCGGAATCGGCGGCTCCACCAGGGGGCCCGGGAGCAGGCTGACGCTGGCAGCGTCCGGGACAGGGAGACTCCTCTTACCTGCTCCCGCGACCGCTCCTGCGTCACGCGTCTTCTCCCGGCACTGGTCGGGGCCGGCGACGACTGGGGCACTGCCGATGCTGGGCAGCTTAGTCTGCTGCCGGTCCGCCATCTTGCTGTCCGTTCCTGGTGTCCTACCCCCCCTAGTGGACCGTGGCCTACCTTCCGGAGATCCTCTTCCGTAGGCCGCGGCTCCGCAGTCAATCGTCGGGGTAGAGGACCTGGCGTCGCGCTCCTGTGACGTCGGCGTCTGCTGGGCTCCTTCCAGGACCTTACGCAACGTCCGGACGTGAGGCGGGGCTTCAGTTCTCGCACGCTTTGGGAGTCCACGCCCCTCTTCTTCCCGCGTGGCGTCTCCAAGATGGCGCCGGATGGCGGGAAAACTCCTCGGATGGCGGGAAGAAGGCAGAAGATGGCGCCGGATGGCGGGAAAACTCCTCGGATGGCGGGAAGAAGGCAGAAGATGGCGCCGGATGGCGGGAAAACTCCACGGATGGCGGGAATCTTCACAGATGGCGGGAATCTTCACCACTGGTAAGTTTGAAAAGTCTCTTTTTCAGGCACGCAGTACCCGGTGGTTGCGGGCACGAAATCCTGCCGACTGCGCCAAAGTTGACGCGCCCCTGGGCCTGTGTCGCGCTGCGTTGCGCACGCGGGAGCTTACCCGGAGCCGGATCTCTTGAGGGTTGTAGTCTCGTGGCGGTGACCCGGTCCGTGCCCAGGGAGTCAAACTGAGCGGCGATGTAACAGCGGTAGATGCAGGACGACTACGCCACCCGTTGAATGCAGCTATGGAGCTGCCGCTGCAGGACAGTCCGCTGAGGCCGGTGGATTGATGGTGCAGCGTAGATGGTATAACCCCCAACGGGAGGGGTATGGCCTCAGGGCAGCAGATGTGGATGATGGGGGTAGCAGGAACCACTCAGAGACGGTGCGGTGTAATTCAGGGTCTTTACTGGTAACAACGATAGACCCTCCCGGAGTACTTGCTAGTGAACGGGGCCTGGTCAGTCCTTGAGCAGATGGGATCTCCCCTGGCCAGGCGGAGTTGTAGGCCTCCCAAACTGACTGTACTCTTCTGGCTACCTTGCTAGAAGCGGATATAAGTAGCCCACGTCCCTGAGTGTACCGTGTGGTGCTCACCCGTATGGCCGGTGACTCGGGGCCTTCTAATGGCTTCCGCTCCACGATGGCGGTGCTGGTCCCACGCGTGTGACCGTGCCTTCGGGTTTCTGGGCCTGAGGACCTGAAATCCCCTGCCGGTCGGCTTCTGCTGCTGGGTAAGAGTTAGTCCCCACAGCCTCGGACTCCGGGTCCGGTAAGAAAGCTTCTCAGTCAGGGCGAGCTCTGCAGCTGCCAGCCCCTGACTCGTAGTAATATTGCTCCCAATGAGCTTCTGCTGTTTCTTCCTATGCTGCTTCTCTGTCTCTACTCTCCTTGACTCCAGGCTCAGGCCCCAGGACAGGGCCTGCCTGTGGAGCAGAGCCCATAGAGCAGCTCTGCTCCCTGTCTTCTCCTCTCAGAACTCCCTACCCTGCCTCAGCCCCAGGTTTATATAGGGGAAGTCCTTCCCCTCCCAAGACTGGGCAGGAGGTGTGGCATGCACAGGATCCCTGACCAAAGGACCTCCCACCTGCTCACAGACGTAATATCTCTATCACTGTGGCAACCAGACCCCTGGGGTGTCACATACACAGTGACTGCACCAGCAGAATAGTGAGTGCAGCTCCGGAGTATAACACAGGATGTAACTCAGGATCAGTACAGGATCAGTAGCAGTGCATATACATTATATACAGTGCCTCCACGTTTTATGTATATTAATTCAGTATGTGGACAGATTACATATGGTTTATGAGAAGGATTTAATAGCAGCATATTCCATGCTAGCGTGATTTCAGCACTAGGAGAAGTGGAGCCATTAGCACTAATCATGGATATGATTGCCGTCCTCATACTCCGCTCTGCTGTTTCTCTTGCATTAGTAAGAATATAACATATCGGAGCTTGAGCCGCTATATACATCTACATCTAACATCAGACACTGGAGCAGCGTCCTCCTTTCGTCCTCCTCTCGTCCTCCTCTCGTCCTCCTCTCGTCCTCCTCTCGTCCTCCTCTCGTCCTCCTCTCGTCCTCCTCTCGTCCTCCTCTCGTCCTCCTCCCGTCCGTCTGTCCGTCCGCTCTCTTGTTACTTTGCTTTATGGATTTCTGTACCTGCTGCTCTGAAATCTGATTATCTTTCTATTCCCCATCTGTTGGTCTCAATGACAGTCGCTGAGGTGCAATTACTTTCTTGTTTTTGTGTCTTCTTTTATTTCATTCTTGGCTTATCGCTCTCCGTGTGGCGATACTTTGTGAAGGGTTTACTGGCCGTCCCCTTTATGTGGTTTATTAGGGAATGATCCCAGCAGGTTTGTGTTCATTGTAAGATCCTTCAATAGGCTGCTATGATGGATGACAATCAGAGGAATCCTATGGCTGCCAGTAAAACAGCGCCCCCATCTAATTGTGACCATGGAAAGTAATTGCATCCACACTCCTTAGGCCACTAATTAACCTGAAATTGAGCTGTTGCATTTACTACAACTCCAATAATGCATGGGGTTGGAGAAAGGTCAGCAACCTCAAACTCTCCAGCTGTTAATAAACTACAAGTCCCAAAAGTCCTTGACAATCACAAGATGCCTGGACATCCTGGGAGTTGTAGTTTCAAATCGTTGGAGTGCCATTGATTTCTGTCAATATGGTTCCAAAAACCAAAACAGAGGAGCCCGGAGGAGGAGGAGGAAGGCAGACGAGCCCGGAGAAGGAGGAGGAGGAGGAAGGCAGACGAGCCCGGAGGAGGAGAAGGAGGAGGAGGAAGGCAGACGAGCCCGGAGGAGGAGGAAGGCAGACGAGCCCGGAGGAGGAGGAGGAGGAGGAGGAGGAAGGCAGACGAGCCCGGAGGAGGACGAGGAAGGCAGACGAGCCCGGAGGAGAAGGAGGAGGAGGAGGAAGGCAGACGAGCCCGGAGGAGGACGAGGAAGGCAGACGAGCCCGGAGGAGAAGGAGGAGGAGGAGGAAGGCAGACGAGCCCGGAGGAGGAGGAGGAGGAAGGCAGACGAGCCCGGAGGAGGAGGAGGAGGAAGGCAGACGAGCCCGGAGGAGGAGGAGGAGGAAGGCAGACGAGCCCGGAGAAGGAGGAGGAGGAAGGCAGACGAGCCCGGAGGAGGAGGAGGAAGGCAGACGAGCCCGGAGGAGGAGGAAGGCAGACGAGCCCGGAGGAGGAGGAGGAGGAAGGCAGACGAGCCCGGAGGAGGAGGAGGAGGAGGAAGGCAGACGAGCCCGGAGGAGGAGGAGGAGGAGGAAGGCAGACGAGCCCGGAGGAGGAGGAGGAAGGCAGACGAGCCCGGAGGAGGAGGTGGAGGAAGGCAGGCGAGCCCGGAGGAGGAGGAGGAGGAAGACAGGCGAGCCCAGAGGAGGAGGAAGGCAGACGAGCCCGCAGGAGGAGGAGGAAGGCAGACGAGCCCGCAGGAGGAGGAGGAAGGCAGACGAGCCCGCAGGAGGAGGAGGAAGGCAGACGAGCTCAGAGGAGGAGGAGGAGGAAGGCAGACAAGCCCGGAGGAGGAGGAAGGCAGATGAGTCCAGAGGAGGAGGAGGAGGAGGAAGGCAGGCGAACCCGGAGGAGGAGGAGGAGGAAGGCAGGCGAGCCCGGAGGAGGAAGAGGAGGAAGGCAGACGAGCCCGCAGGAGGAGGAGGAAGGCAGGTGAGCCCGGAGGAGGAGGAGGAAGACAGTGGAGCCCGGAAGTGGAAGACAGATAGATCTGGAGGGGGGAGGACAGGCAGAGGTGTATCTAGGTTTTCCGGAACCCAGTGCAAGAATTCAGCTTGGCGCCCCCCCCCCCCTCCAACCAGTTTGAGTAGTCGCCGTGTCACCGCTCATTCATATGTGATTTGCACACTTAGCCACGTGTCGTCGAGTTGCCCTTCCTAATTCTCTCAGTGTTCACTGAAAGTAAGAGAGATGCAGGAAGAAAAGCTCATTGTCACGTGACCGAAAGTATGAAAATGGCATGGGAGTAAAGTGACCATGTGATGACTGATAGAACCAGCAAGCAGAGCTGAATCCTGACAGTGAGTAGATTATACGCTGTCAGGATTGGCTACAGTTCTTCATTTTATAATGAATGGGCTCGTCCAGGTTTGAGATGAAAGTCTGCAGTCACTGTGTGTGTCTTCAGGCTTCTGAATTCTCACAGCGCATGCACTGCACACTTTTAAGATTCTCCCTTGCCGGTGGCAAGAGTGGACCGTCATGTCACCACAAGCATGAGATTTGTATTAGTTTCTTCAGGCCACATTCCGACTAGACATGTCCGGCCTCGCTCAATTTGTTTTCATTGAGCGAGCCCACGCATGTCTAGTTGGTTTGTGACCGCATGTATGCAAATCGCATACTTATGGTTTTGTTACCTCCCACTCTCACCACCGGCACCAGAGAATCCTGACAGCGTGCTGTGCGAATTCAGAAGTCTGCAGTCAGAGAGAGTGACTGCTGACTTTGATGACAACTCCTTTAATGCTCCTAACATGAATAAAAACATAGTAACCCTTAACTTGTTAGACGGCACAACACTTTATTAACATAGACATGTATCACGTAATCTTACAAGCTATGGCTTGTTACATGTGTACAGAAGCCAACAACAGCTTAAGAATACATCCCTACAAACACCATAAGTACAGAAATACATCAGTAGGACCCCTATAAGTACAGAAACACAGCATCACAACCCTCATCAGTGCAGAAATAAATCACCAGAACCACATCATCAGAATCACCATCAGTACAGAAATTCATCATCAAAACCACCAGCAGTACAAAAATACACTTTATAACCCCCATCAGTTTAGAAACACAGCATCAAAACCCTCATCAGTACAGGAATATATCACAAGAACCACCATCAGTCCATGAATATATCACCAGGACCACCATAGGTATATGAATATATCACCAAGACCACCATCAGTACAGAAATACATCACCAAAACCACCATCAGTACATGAATACATCAGTAGAACAACCATTAGTACATGAATTCAGCACCAAAACCACCATCAATACATGGCACAAGAAATGTAATGTCAGGTCAGATCCATATACATTTGTATCGCATTAAACTAAAACTTCCAGTATATCCTTAAGAATGGTAAGGAGATACTGGAAACTGTTGCGATCAGTCATCATCAGACTCAGGACCATACAGGAACCACAGTACTGATGAGAATTAGCCAGCATCACAAATAAACATTTATATCTAGATACCTTATAGATGATGTCTCTGATTGGAGTCGTTCTCTTTCTTTTCTTTATCTTTTCTAGATGCCATGATGACTTTTCACAGCCACAGCTCGCCTCTGCAGACTTCCATCTTCTCCGGTCTTCTGCAGCACATCCCCACACGATGCCCTTATAGATAGCAGAGTCATTATAATGCTCCTGAATAAAAATATCTGCCCTATGCTGAGCCCCTGAATAAATAATTGCCCCTCACTATGCCCATCTTATGGTACATGCTCTCCACACTGTCCTATCCTTTCCATACTGGGCCCCCTCTTCACACTGACCTCTCGCACTGTGTCCCCCCTATAGGGCCCAGTCTCTGTACTGTGCTCTCTCATCACACTCCCCCCTCCTCGGCATACTGTCCCTTCCTTGCTGTGGCCTCACACTGTCCCTTCTCCATACCACCTCCCACCCTACCCAGTTTCTATACTGTGCCCCCTCACATTTTTTTCATCCCATACCGTCTCCTCTCACAATTTCCCTCAACAGTCTCCCGACATCCTCCCTGCTCCTCATACTGCATACTTTTTCCGCACTCATCCCCCCCCTCACTTCCTATACGGTGTCCACACCCATCCTCCCTATACTGTGTCTGCACTCATCCCCCCATTGCTCCCCATACTGTGTGCACACCCATTCCCCCCCTCGCTCCCCATACTGTGTCTGCACCCACCCCCCCCTCACTTCCCATACGGTGTCCACACCCATCCTCCCCATACTGTGTCTGCACTGCCGACATCGCCCTGTCCCATAAGTGCTGGCGGTCAGGGCTTCAATCGTACTCGCACCTGAAAGACATCAATTCGGCTGACATCTATGGTCTATGGGGGGCTTTAATCCCTGATAAAAAAAGATGGATTTCAGATTACCGCCGACTCCAATAAACAATGTATCCGTATCCAAGCATCTATAATAAAAGCGGTGGTCTCTATTAGTGCAAAAGGCTGTCACCCACTGAGGACTCCCTGTATAAGTCAGGGTGGTCTTGTCTCTTGTTCTAGACTCGAGTCCTAGCCTTTACATCACTGTCCCCTCTGCAGGTCGGTTTGGCATTGGCTTCTCTACCAATATAAACCATTGGCCAGAAGTGTCAGGACCTGGATCATGGTGATCAGCGGATCGCTGCCATGGCTCCCATATCAAGATCAGACAATCCCTTTAATCCTGGCACTATATATTGGCTTTAAGTGAGATGTTAACCCCTCGGTTACCAGTGCCCACAGCCCAGTCCTGCAGTGTGGCAAGACTGCCATGTCCTGCGCCCATCACACACAGAGGATGCGGCACCTGGAGACGGCTCCGCTCCATTCCAGCAGTCTGACATAACACGGATCACATCTGCTCCCGGCTTTTGAAGTAACGTGAACACAATGGCGCTCTCAGAACCAGCTCATTTCATGCAATCTGCCCACTTCTTGCATGAGAGGTGCGGCACGGAGGAAACGGCAGATTTCTTATTCTTGTCATGCAAACAGCAGCTTCCCATCCGAGCTCCGCGCCGCCGTCCTGTCTGCCAGCGTTTAATCAAAAGGACTGTGATCGTGGCAAGATGTGAGCGCAAAACGCAGAGATATGTTCTAATTAGAGTGACCCCTTGTCGGGAGACGTCCGTGTGAATACAAATCTGTCGCTGCTGGAATCGGCGGCAATTATATCATTAGCAAAACTCGTCTGGGCCCGGTACAAATGGGCAGGTTCTCACCCAGACCGCGAGCGCTGATTGAGGCTGTTCTGCTGGGGGCGCTGCGGGCATGGTTAAAGGGGAACACCTCCAAGCTGTCACTGTCCAGCTGTTGTGAGACTACAACTCCCAACATAGCCTCAGGCTCTGTCACCATAGCAAGCCTCACTCTCTCCACTTTACCTTGTGCAACAGTGTTTCTTTCTCAATGTTTATTTTTGTTACATTCTTGTTCCCAAGTTTTCCTTTTGCTTTCTTTCTCCTAATATTTACAATGATATCAGATCTGTCCATGTGCAGTAAGCAGGATGGAAAGCGGGGTGGGGAACAGACGACGACGGGTGGTCGACAACAGGCGATCCCTGCAGCCGCTGCACAGACGCAGCGCAGCCAGATGAATCGGACTGGAGCGGCTACAACGTCGCTGGCAAAGCGCATCTGACTCGTGCTGAAGCCGCGACTCTGTGTTTCAGATAATGGTTGCAGCTTTGATGACCTAAGGGCTTGTTCATACACTGCATTTTTTCATGGGTACAAAATGCTGCACTTTACGGTACCAGCAAAGTGAATGAGATTTTTAAAATCTCATGAACACGCTGCTTATTTTTTCATTTTTTCCTTGTGGATTTGAGCCATCAAAGTGTTTTTTTCAGATCTGCACCGCGTCAATTCTTTCAGTGTTTTTGCAATTTTCACCAATTGAAATGAATAAAGAGTAAAATAAAAACGCATCAAAAATGCTCTTATTTTCTGCAGCGTTTTTCTTGCTAACACTCTTTTTATTTTTGGTGCACAAAAATCTGCTGTAGGTGCTCGACCCTAAGTCTATGTCCACACACGTTGGGTTTTTCAGCGTATTTTGCTGCAGATTTTTATGCAAATTTTCAGCTGAGTTTTTCAGTACCAGCAAAGTCTACAGGAAACCAGAATTCTCTGTTCACACATCATGTTTTTTGTTGTTGTGTACTTTGTGTCTTAGTTGGGTTTTTGGAAAATAGAGCGAATGTCACTTCTTTCAGCATTTTTTTCACCCATAGGAAGTAATGGGTGGTGAAAAAAACGCACCAAAAAATGTAGGTGCAATTTTTCAGCGTTTTTTATGGCAAAATAGAACGGGGTTTTTTTGGGTTTTTTTTTCACAGAACTTTATGTACATGCATAAATAGAGACAGAAGGACAGTGAAAAAAAAACGCAGCAAAATCTGCGTTTTTGACGCAGCTGATTTCAAGACAGAGATTAGGTTTTGCTGCAGATTTGTGACGCTAAAAAACTCAAACACGTGTGAACATTGCCTAAGGAAGTATGCACTGCGGACCTCAAGCGCTCTGCAGGCAAATCCGCACGCAGGGGCATCCGCAGACATATGACTGGTGCAGCCTGTGCAGCTGCAGAGGGGTCCAACAGGTCAGGGGACCACATCCACCTCCAAAGCAGGAGGAATTGTGCACTATGAGGAGTTATTGGGCGGCACAGGACCCATATACTGTTCTAGAACAGGGACCGCCGGGTTCCTATCGTTGCAGATAGATAAGGAAGGAGGTGCAGGGAAGTCTCACATATACAATTTACAGAGGATCTGAAACCCGCAGCTCATGTACATTTACATTGCAGATATTTTTTGCAGCATTTGCATGTGATATATTAAAATAAATCAAATTTGCAGTGGAAAATCTAATAGGAACGGAGCCTTAGCGGCAAGCTAATTTTACAGGAGGGCTCATCTGCTTTTCCCATAGAGGGGTACTCTAGTGGCAGGATGTAATCACCTATCTACAGGGGACCCCATAACGCGCGCTTTTCTACACACTCAGTCGGACAGACGCAGACGGATTAGTAATGTTCGGCTTTCTCCGCCAGACACAGAGAATGAATGAAACGTTGCGCCGTTCATATGGGGGACAAAGGTGCCTCATTCTGCAATAAGCGGGCGTTTCAGAAGGCGGACCCCCCACCACTGTAGACATTATTGCCACATCTGTGACATTTGTTATACTAGAACACCCCATGAAATCTTTGCCCCGGGTGCAGAAAAGACTCGTTATACCGATGCACAATGTCGTCGTCGTCCAGAAAACCGATTGTTTGTATCATCTACTGAAGACGATCGACATCAAAAACGTTATCTCACATAAGTACTTAAAGGAACAAGTGGTAACGTCCTCATTGTTGTCTGATCTGTTGTGCGGATTATGCAGATTATGAAAATATTTAAAGGGCGTCATTATCTTATGAGCAGCAGATCTGAAAGAAGTAAAGGAAACATGGCTTTACTCTTTCAGACGCCGCAGATCGCTCTACCCGGGAGTGCTGCCAAGTCTGGCGAGGGAATGAGGAGCGGAGCCGGGGAGCCGAGGTCAATCCCTCCAAACACTTACAGGAGCTTTTAGGGTGATTTAAAGGGGTTTTGCACCATAACAAGCAATAACAAATCCGAAGAGCATCAATTCCTCAAGAGTACCACAACCTAGACCCCCAGAGCTGCTCCTTTTACCCTACTCAGCAACATTCCCGTGGAGTTGGACCCCCGCTGTGCAGGGAGCTGCCGCACCCCCTCACTGACTTGTTGCAGTCCCCTGCACAGCTAAGAGCAGAAATGCAATAACCACCCTGATCCCTTTCTTCTTCACATCCTGAAAAATGTTACAATTTATTGACTTGTAAACAGACATTTTGACATTTTTGTTTCCATCAGGGACAGACCTCATATATCTAACAGCTGAGGGTTTGGTACACCTGTATAATCTGCGCTGATACACTGTAACAAATAGGACCAGGGAGTAATCTATAAATTCCATTTTAACAAATATCTCTTTGTTTATCCCTTATTGCAAAATTGTATTCAAACGTGTTGTAAATCAATAAACATAAATAGGACCAGGGGATGAGACCGCTGCAGACGCTCAGGGGATGAGACCGCTGCAGACGCTCAGGGGATGAGACCGCTGCAGACGCTCAGGGGATGAGACCGCTGCAGAAGCTCAGGGGATGACACCGCTGCAGACGCTCAGGGGATGAGACCGCTGCAGACGCTCAGGGGATGAGACCGCTGCAGACGCTCAGGGGATGAGACCGCTGCAGACGCTCAGGGGATGAGACCGCTGCAGACGCTCAGGGGATGACACCGCTGCAGACGCTCAGGGGATGAGACCGCTGCAGACGCTCAGGGGATGAGACCGCTGCAGACGCTCAGGGGATGAGACCGCTGCAGACGCTCATGGGGATGACACCGCTGCAGACGCTCAGGGGTCCACATCCACCTCCACGGCTGCAAGCAGCTTCTGCCACAGACCCATAGAGGGGGCACCATGATGGGCTACTGGCCCTTGTACTGGCCTTACACGGGGCCCCCCTCTGTTTGCATCGGCCCCCGATTAAATGGATATAACTAATAGAGGAGTTTCACCATGATTCATGTGAATCCATCATTTCTACTCCAATATGGATTTATGAAATTGTCACCTAAGCAATTCTCCTAATGGGCAGATTCACAGTAAGCAAATAACACGAAAATAATAGCGCTGCCTCATCAACATGTATAACAGCCGGGACCAGAGCGACCATAAATCCAGCCGCGACCACACGTCAGCCACAGATTGCCAGTGTATAACCGTTCTCTCCTGGTCGGTCACCTCACTGCTGACTAAGGGGAACGTGCAGAGAGAAAGCACCAAAGTGAGGGAACATTAACTCCGAGACCGAAAACCATCAGCACAATATTATAAATGTCACATTACATTACCCAGAATCCATCACTGCCAAATATCTGCTTAGTGTTCATTATATACTGCCATCTATCCAATGAGATACTTACATCAGGAGTATCCTCATATATAGCGGGCAGTATTATAGTAGTTATATTCTTGTACATAGGGGCAGTATTATAGTAGTTATATTCTTGTACATAGGGAGCAGTATTATAGTAGTTATATTCTTGTACATAGGAGCAGTATTATAGTAGTTATATTCTTGTACATAGGGAGCAGTATTATAGTAGTTATATTCTTGTACATAGGAGCAGTATTATAGTAGTTATATTCTTGTACATAGGGGGCAGTATTATAGTAGTTATATTCTTGTACATAGGGGGCAGTATTATAGTAGTTATATTCTTGTACATAGGAGGCAGTATTATAGTAGTTATATTCTGTACATAGGGAGCAGTATTATAGTAGTTATATTCTTGTACATAGGAGCAGTATTATAGTAGTTATATTCTTGTACATAGGGGCAGTATTATAGTAGTTATATTCTTGTACATAGGAGCAGTATTATAGTAGTTATATTCTTGTACATAGGGAGCAGTATTATAGTAGTTATATTCTTGTACATAGGAGCAGTATTATAGTAGTTATATTCTTGTACATAGGGGGCAGTATTATAGTAGTTATATTCTTGTACATAGGGGGCAGTATTATAGTAGTTATATTCTTGTACATAGGAGGCAGTATTATAGTAGTTATATTCTGTACATAGGGAGCAGTATTATAGTAGTTATATTCTTGTACATAGGAGCAGTATTATAGTAGTTATATTCTTGTACATAGGGGCAGTATTATAGTAGTTATATTCTTGTACATAGGAGCAGTATTATAGTAGTTATATTCTTGTACATAGGGAGCAGTATTATAGTAGTTATATTCTTGTACATAGGAGCAGTATTATAGTAGTTATATTCTTGCACAGAGGGAGCAGTATTATAGTAGTTATATTCTTGTACATAGGGGGCAGTATTATAGTAGTTATATTCTTGTACATAGGAGCAGTATTATAGTAGTTATATTCTTGTACATAGGGGCAGTATTATAGTAGTTATATTCTTGTACATAGGAGCAGTATTATAGTAGTTATATTCTTGTACATAGGGGGCAGTATTATAGTAGTTATATTCTTGTACATAGGGGCAGTATTATAGTAGTTATATTCTTGTACATAGGGGGCAATATTATAGTAGTTATATTCTTGTACATAGGGGCAGTATTATAGTAGTTATATTCTTGTACATAAGAGCAGTATTATAGTAGTTATATTCTTGTACATAGTAGTATTATAGTAGTTATATTCTTGTACATAGGGGGCAGTATTATAGTAGTTATATTCTTGTACATAGGGGGCAGTATTATAGTAGTTATATTCTTGTACATAGGAGGCAGTATTATAGTAGTTATATTCTGTACATAGGGAGCAGTATTATAGTAGTTATATTCTTGTACATAGGAGCAGTATTATAGTAGTTATATTCTTGTACATAGGGGCAGTATTATAGTAGTTATATTCTTGTACATAGGAGCAGTATTATAGTAGTTATATTCTTGTACATAGGGAGCAGTATTATAGTAGTTATATTCTTGTACATAGGAGCAGTATTATAGTAGTTATATTCTTGTACATAGGGGGCAGTATTATAGTAGTTATATTCTTGTACATAGGGGGCAGTATTATAGTAGTTATATTCTTGTACATAGGAGGCAGTATTATAGTAGTTATATTCTGTACATAGGGAGCAGTATTATAGTAGTTATATTCTTGTACATAGGAGCAGTATTATAGTAGTTATATTCTTGTACATAGGGGCAGTATTATAGTAGTTATATTCTTGTACATAGGAGCAGTATTATAGTAGTTATATTCTTGTACATAGGGAGCAGTATTATAGTAGTTATATTCTTGTACATAGGAGCAGTATTATAGTAGTTATATTCTTGCACAGAGGGAGCAGTATTATAGTAGTTATATTCTTGTACATAGGGGGCAGTATTATAGTAGTTATATTCTTGTACATAGGAGCAGTATTATAGTAGTTATATTCTTGTACATAGGGGCAGTATTATAGTAGTTATATTCTTGTACATAGGAGCAGTATTATAGTAGTTATATTCTTGTACATAGGGGGCAGTATTATAGTAGTTATATTCTTGTACATAGGGGCAGTATTATAGTAGTTATATTCTTGTACATAGGGGGCAATATTATAGTAGTTATATTCTTGTACATAGGGGCAGTATTATAGTAGTTATATTCTTGTACATAAGAGCAGTATTATAGTAGTTATATTCTTGTACATAGGGAGCAGTATTATAGTAGTTATATTCTTGTACATAGGAGCAGTATTATAGTAGTTATATTCTTGTACATAGGAGCAGTATTATAGTAGTTATATTCTTGTACATAGGGGCAGTATTATAGTAGTTATATTCTTGTACATAGGGGGCAGTATTATAGTAGTTATATTCTTGTACATAGGGGCAGTATTATAGTAGTTATATTCTTGTACATAGGGAGCAGTATTAGAGTAGTTATATTCTTGTACATAGGGAGCAGTATTATAGTAGTTATATTCTTGTACATAGGGACAGTATTATAGTAGTTATATTCTTGTACATAGGGGGCAGTATTATAGTAGTTATATTCTTGTACATAGGGGCAGTATTATAGTAGTTATATTCTTGTACATAGGGGGCAGTATTATAGTAGTTATATTCTTGTACATAGGAGTAGTATTATAGTAGTTATATTCTTGTACATAGGAGCAGTATTATAGTAGTTATATTCTTGTACATAGGAGTAGTATTATAGTAGTTATATTCTTGTACATAGGAGCAGTATTATAGTAGTTATATTCTTGTACATAGGAGCAGTATTATAGTAGTTATATTCTTGTACATAGGGGACAGTATTATAGTAGTTATATTCTTGTACATAGGGGGCAGTATTACAGTAGTTATATTCTTATACATAGGAGCAGTATTATAGTAGTTATATTCTTGTACATAGGAGCAGTATTATAGTAGTTATATTCTTGTACATAGGGGGCAGTATTATAGTAGTTATATTCTTGTACATAGGGGCAGTATTATAGTAGTTATATTCTTGTACATAGGGGGCAGTATTATAGCAGTTATATTCTTGTACATAGGGGCAGTATTATAGTAGTTATATTCTTGTACATAGGGGCAGTATTATAGTAGTTATATTCTTGTACATAGGGGGCAGTATTATAGCAGTTATATTCTTGTACATAGGGGCAGTATTATAGTAGTTATATTCTTGTACATAGGGGGCAGTATTATAGTAGTTATATTCTTGTACATAGGGGCAGTATTATAGTAGTTATATTCTTGTACATAGGGGGCAGTATTATAGTAGTTATATTCTTGTACATAGGAGTAGTATTATAGTAGTTATATTCTTGTACATAGGAGCAGTATTATAGTAGTTATATTCTTGTACATAGGAGCAGTATTATAGTAGTTATATTCTTGTACATAGGAGCAGTATTATAGTAGTTATATTCTTGTACATAGGGGACAGTATTATAGTAGTTATATTCTTGTACATAGGGGGCAGTATTATAGTAGTTATATTCTTGTACATAGGGGGCAGTATTATAGTAGTTATATTCTTGTACATAGGGGCAGTATTATAGTAGTTATATTCTTGTACATAGGGGGCAGTATTATAGTAGTTATATTCTTGTACATAGGGGCAGTATTATAGTAGTTATATTCTTGTACATAGGGAGCAGTATTATAGTAGTTATATTCTTGTACATAGGGAGCAGTATTATAGTAGTTATATTCTTGTACATAGGGAGCAGTATTATAGTAGTTATATTCTTGTACATAGGGGCAGTATTATAGTAGTTATATTCTTGTACATAGGGGGCAGTATTATAGTAGTTATATTCTTGTACATAGTAGTATTATAGTAGTTATATTCTTGTACATAGGAGCAGTATTATAGTAGTTATATTCTTGTACATAGGAGCAGTATTATAGTAGTTATATTCTTGTACATAGGGGACAGTATTATAGTAGTTATATTCTTGTACATAGGGGGCAGTATTATAGTAGTTATATTCTTGTACATAGGAGTAGTATTATAGTAGTTATATTCTTGTACATAGGAGCAGTATTATAGTAGTTATATTCTTGTACATAGGAGCAGTATTATAGTGGTTATATTCTTGTACATAGGAGCAGTATTATAGTAGTTATATTCTTGTACATAGGGGACAGTATTATAGTAGTTATATTCTTGTACATAGGGGGCAGTATTATAGCAGTTATATTCTTGTACATAGGGGCAGTATTATAGTAGTTATATTCTTGTACATAGGGGGCAGTATTATAGTAGTTATATTCTTGTACATAGGGGCAGTATTATAGTAGTTATATTCTTGTACATAGGGGGCAGTATTATAGTAGTTATATTCTTGTACATAGGAGTAGTATTATAGTAGTTATATTCTTGTACATAGGAGCAGTATTATAGTAGTTATATTCTTGTACATAGGAGCAGTATTATAGTAGATATATTCTTGTACATAGGGGACAGTATTATAGTAGTTATATTCTTGTACATAGGGGGCAGTATTATAGTAGTTATATTCTTGTACATAGGGGGCAGTATTATAGTAGTTATATTCTTGTACATAGGGGCAGTATTATAGTAGTTATATTCTTGTACATAGGGGGCAGTATTATAGTAGTTATATTCTTGTACATAGGAGCAGTATTATAGTAGTTATATTCTTGTACATAGGAGCAGTATTATAGTAGTTATATTCTTGTACATAGGAGCAGTATTATAGTAGTTATATTCTTGTACATAGGGGACAGTATTATAGTAGTTATATTCTTGTACATAGGGGGCAGTATTATAGTAGTTATATTCTTGTACATAGGGGGCAGTATTATAGTAGTTATATTCTTGTACATAGGGGGCAGTATTATAGTAGTTATATTCTTGTACATAGGGGGCAGTATTATAGTAGTTATATTCTTGTACATAGGAGCAGTATTATAGTAGTTATATTCTTGTACATAGGGGGCAGTATTATAGAAGTTATATTATTGTACATAGGAGCAGTATTATAGTAGTTATATTCTTGTACATAGGGGACAGTATTATAGTAGTTATATTCTTGTACATAGGGGGCAGTATTATAGTAGTTATATTCTTGTACATAGGGGGCAGTATTATAGTAGTTATATTCTTGTACATAGGGGCAGTATTATAGTAGTTATATTCTTGTACATAGGGAGCAGTATTATAGTAGTTATATTCTTGTACATAGGGAGCAGTATTATAGTAGTTATATTCTTGTACATAGGGGGCAGTATTATAGTAGTTATATTCTTGTACATGGAGCAGTATTATAGTAGTTATATTCTTGTACATAGGGGGCAGTATTATAGTAGTTACATTCTTGTACATAGGGAACAGTATTATAGTAGTCATATTCTTGTACATAGGGGGCAGTATTATAGTAGTTACATTCTTGTACATAGGGGGCAGTATTATAGTAGTTACATTCTTGTATATAGGAGGCAGTATTATAGTAGCTATATTCTTGTACATAGGGGCAGTATTATAGTAGTTATATTCTTGTACATAGGGGGCAGTATTATAGTAGTTATATTCTTGTACATGGAGCAGTATTATAGTAGTTATATTCTTGTACATAGGGGCAGTATTATAGTAGTTATATTCTTGTACATAGGGGGCAGTATTATAGTAGTTATATTCTTGTACATGGAGCAGTATTATAGTAGTTATATTCTTGTACATAGGGAGCAGTATTATAGTAGTTATATTCTTGTACATAGGGGGCAGTATTATAGTAGTTATATTCTTGTACATGGAGCAGTATTATAGTAGTTATATTCTTGTACATAGGGGGCAGTATTATAGTAGTTACATTCTTGTACATAGGGGGCAGTATTATAGTAGTTACATTCTTGTACATAGGGAACAGTATTATAGTAGTTATATTCTTGTACATAGGGGGCAGTATTATAGTAGTTACATTCTTGTACATAGGGGGCAGTATTATAGTAGTTACATTCTTGTACATAGGGGGCAGTATTATAGTAGTTATATTCTTGTACATAGGGGCAGTATTATAGTAGTTATATTCTTGTACATAGGGGCAGTATTATAGTAGTTATATTCTTGTACATAGGGGGCAGTATTATAGTAGTTACATTCTTGTACATAGGGGCAGTATTATAGTAGTTATATTCTTGTACATAGGGGGCAGTATTATAGTAGTTACATTCTTGTACATAGGGAACAGTATTATAGTAGTTATATTCTTGTACATAGGGGGCAGTATTATAGTAGTTACATTCTTGTACATAGGGGGCAGTATTATAGTAGTTACATTCTTGTACATAGGGGGCAGTATTATAGTAGTTACATTCTTGTACATAGGGGCAGTATTATAGTAGTTATATTCTTGTACATAGGGGCAGTATTATAGTAGTTATATTCTTGTACATAGGGGGCAGTATTATAGTAGTTACATTCTTGTACATAGGGGCAGTATTATAGTAGTTATATTCTTGTACATAGGGGCAGTATTATAGTAGTTATATTCTTGTACATAGGGGCAGTATTATAGTAGTTATATTCTTGTACATAGGGGCAGTATTATAGTAGTTATATTCTTGTACATAGGGGGCAGTATTATAGTAGTTATATTCTTGTACATAGGGGGCAGTATTATAGTAGTTACATTCTTGTACATAGGGGGCAGTATTATAGTAGCTATATTCTTGTACATAGGGGCAGTATTATATAAGTTATATTCTTGTACATAGGGGGCAGTATTATAGTTACATTCTTGTACATAGGGGCAGTATTATAGTAGTTATATTCTTGTACATAGGGGCAGTATTATAGTAGTTATATTCTTGTACATAGGGGGCAGTATTATAGTAGTTACATTCTTGTACATAGGGGGCAGTATTATAGTAGCTATATTCTTGTACATAGGGGCAGTATTATATAAGTTATATTCTTGTACATAGGGGGCAGTATTATAGCAGTTATATTCTTGTACATAGGGGCAGTATTATAGTAGTTATATTCTTGTACATAGGGGGCAGTATTATAGTAGTTATATTCTTGTACATAGGGGCAGTATTATAGTAGTTATATTCTTGTACATAGGGAGCAGTATTATAGTAGTTATATTCTTGTACATAGGGACAGTATTATAGTAGTTATATTCTTGTACATAGGGACAGTATTATAGTAGTTATATTCTTGTACATAGGGGGCAGTATTATAGTAGTTATATTCTTGTACATAGGGGCAGTATTATAGTAGTTATATTCTTGTACATAGGGGGCAGTATTATAGTAGTTATATTCTTGTACATAGGAGTAGTATTATAGTAGTTATATTCTTGTACATAGGAGCAGTATTATAGTAGTTATATTCTTGTACATAGGAGCAGTATTATAGTAGTTATATTCTTGTACATAGGGGACAGTATTATAGTAGTTATATTCTTGTACATAGGGGGCAGTATTACAGTAGTTATATTCTTATACATAGGAGGCAGTATTATAGTAGTTATATTCTTGTACATAGGGGCAGTATTACATTAGTTATATTCTTGTACATAGGAGGCAGTATTATAGTAGTTATATTCTTGTACATAGGAGCAGTATTATAGTAGTTATATTCTTGTACATAGGGGGCAGTATTATAGTAGTTATATTCTTGTACATAGGGGCAGTATTATAGTAGTTATATTCTTGTACATAGGGGGCAGTATTATAGCAGTTATATTCTTGTACATAGGGGCAGTATTATAGTAGTTATATTCTTGTACATAGGGGGCAGTATTATAGTAGTTATATTCTTGTACATAGGGGGCAGTATTATAGCAGTTATATTCTTGTACATAGGGGCAGTATTATAGTAGTTATATTCTTGTACATAGGGGGCAGTATTATAGTAGTTATATTCTTGTACATAGGGGCAGTATTATAGTAGTTACATTCTTGTACATAGGGGGCAGTATTATAGTAGTTATAATCTTGTACATAGGAGTAGTATTATAGTAGTTATATTCTTGTACATAGGAGCAGTATTATAGTAGTTATATTCTTGTACATAGGAGCAGTATTATAGTAGTTATATTCTTGTACATAGGAGCAGTATTATAGTAGTTATATTCTTGTACATAGGGGACAGTATTATAGTAGTTATATTCTTGTACATAGGGGGCATTATTATAGTAGTTATATTCTTGTACATAGGGGGCAGTATTATAGTAGTTATATTCTTGTACATAGGGGCAGTATTATAGTAGTTATATTCTTGTACATAGGGGGCAGTATTATAGTAGTTATATTCTTGTACATAGGGGCAGTATTATAGTAGTTATATTCTTGTACATAGGGAGCAGTATTATAGTAGTTATATTCTTGTACATAGGGAGCAGTATTATAGTAGTTATATTCTTGTACATAGGGGCAGTATTATAGTAGTTATATTCTTGTACATAGGGGGCAGTATTATAGTAGTTATATTCTTGTACATAGGGGCAGTATTATAGTAGTTATATTCTTGTACATAGGGGGCAGTATTATAGTAGTTATATTCTTGTACATAGGAGTAGTATTATAGTAGTTATATTCTTGTACATAGGAGCAGTATTATAGTAGTTATATTCTTGTACATAGGAGCAGTATTATAGTAGTTATATTCTTGTACATAGGGGACAGTATTATAGTAGTTATATTCTTGTACATAGGGGGCAATATTATAGTAGTTATATTCTTGTACATAGGAGTAGTATTATAGTAGTTATATTCTTGTACATAGGAGCAGTATTATAGTGGTTATATTCTTGTACATAGGAGCAGTATTATAGTAGTTATATTCTTGTACATAGGGGACAGTATTATAGTAGTTATATTCTTGTACATAGGGGGCAGTATTATAGCAGTTATATTCTTGTACATAGGGGCAGTATTATAGTAGTTATATTCTTGTACATAGGGGGCAGTATTATAGTAGTTATATTCTTGTACATAGGGGCAGTATTATAGTAGTTATATTCTTGTACATAGGGGGCAGTATTATAGTAGTTATATTCTTGTACATAGGAGTAGTATTATAGTAGTTATATTCTTGTACATAGGAGCAGTATTATAGTAGTTATATTCTTGTACATAGGAGCAGTATTATAGTAGTTATATTCTTGTACATAGGGGACAGTATTATAGTAGTTATATTCTTGTACATAGGGGGCAGTATTATAGTAGTTATATTCTTGTACATAGGGGGCAGTATTATAGTAGTTATATTCTTGTACATAGGGGCAGTATTATAGTAGTTATATTCTTGTACATAGGGGGCAGTATTATAGTAGTTATATTCTTGTACATAGGAGCAGTATTATAGTAGTTATATTCTTGTACATAGGAGCAGTATTATAGTAGTTATATTCTTGTACATAGGAGCAGTATTATAGTAGTTATATTCTTGTACATAGGGGACAGTATTATAGTAGTTATATTCTTGTACATAGGGGGCAGTATTATAGTAGTTATATTCTTGTACATAGGGGGCAGTATTATAGTAGTTATATTCTTGTACATAGGGGCAGTATTATAGTAGTTATATTCTTGTACATAGGGGGCAGTATTATAGTAGTTATATTCTTGTACATAGGAGCAGTATTATAGTAGTTATATTCTTGTACATAGGGGGCAGTATTATAGAAGTTATATTATTGTACATAGGAGCAGTATTATAGTAGTTATATTCTTGTACATAGGGGACAGTATTATAGTAGTTATATTCTTGTACATAGGGGGCAGTATTATAGTAGTTATATTCTTGTACATAGGGGGCAGTATTATAGTAGTTATATTCTTGTACATAGGGGCAGTATTATAGTAGTTATATTCTTGTACATAGGGAGCAGTATTATAGTAGTTATATTCTTGTACATAGGGAGCAGTATTATAGTAGTTATATTCTTGTACATAGGGGGCAGTATTATAGTAGTTATATTCTTGTACATGGAGCAGTATTATAGTAGTTATATTCTTGTACATAGGGGGCAGTATTATAGTAGTTACATTCTTGTACATAGGGAACAGTATTATAGTAGTCATATTCTTGTACATAGGGGGCAGTATTATAGTAGTTACATTCTTGTACATAGGGGGCAGTATTATAGTAGTTACATTCTTGTATATAGGGGGCAGTATTATAGTAGCTATATTCTTGTACATAGGGGCAGTATTATAGTAGTTATATTCTTGTACATAGGGGGCAGTATTATAGTAGTTATATTCTTGTACATGGAGCAGTATTATAGTAGTTATATTCTTGTACATAGGGGCAGTATTATAGTAGTTATATTCTTGTACATAGGGGCAGTATTATAGTAGTTATATTCTTGTACATGGAGCAGTATTATAGTAGTTATATTCTTGTACATAGGGAGCAGTATTATAGTAGTTATATTCTTGTACATAGGGGGCAGTATTATAGTAGTTATATTCTTGTACATGGAGCAGTATTATAGTAGTTATATTCTTGTACATAGGGGGCAGTATTATAGTAGTTACATTCTTGTACATAGGGGGCAGTATTATAGTAGTTACATTCTTGTACATAGGGAACAGTATTATAGTAGTTATATTCTTGTACATAGGGGGCAGTATTATAGTAGTTACATTCTTGTACATAGGGGGCAGTATTATAGTAGTTACATTCTTGTACATAGGGGGCAGTATTATAGTAGTTACATTCTTGTACATAGGGGCAGTATTATAGTAGTTATATTCTTGTACATAGGGGCAGTATTATAGTAGTTATATTCTTGTACATAGGGGGCAGTATTATAGTAGTTACATTCTTGTACATAGGGACAGTATTATAGTAGTTATATTCTTGTACATAGGGGCAGTATTATAGTAGTTATATTCTTGTACATAGGGGCAGTATTATAGTAGTTATATTCTTGTACATAGGGGCAGTATTATAGTAGTTATATTCTTGTACATAGGGGGCAGTATTATAGTAGTTACATTCTTGTACATAGGGGGCAGTATTATAGTAGCTATATTCTTGTACATAGGGGCAGTATTATATAAGTTATATTCTTGTACATAGGGGGCAGTATTATAGTAGTTACATTCTTGTACATAGGGGCAGTATTATAGTAGTTATATTCTTGTACATAGGGGCAGTATTATAGTAGTTATATTCTTGCACATAGGGGGCAGTATTATAGTAGTTACATTCTTGTACATAGGGGGCAGTATTATAGTAGCTATATTCTTGTACATAGGGGCAGTATTATATAAGTTATATTCTTGTACATAGGGGGCAGTATTATAGCAGTTATATTCTTGTACATAGGGGCAGTATTATAGTAGTTATATTCTTGTACATAGGGGGCAGTATTATAGTAGTTATATTCTTGTACATAGGGGCAGTATTATAGTAGTTATATTCTTGTACATAGGGGGCAGTATTATAGTAGTTATATTCTTGTACATAGGAGTAGTATTATAGTAGTTATATTCTTGTACATAGAAGCAGTATTATAGTAGTTATATTCTTGTACATAGGAGCAGTATTATAGTAGTTATATTCTTGTACATAGGAGCAGTATTATAGTAGTTATATTCTTGTACATAGGAGCAGTATTATAGTAGTTATATTCTTGTACATAGGGGACAGTATTATAGTAGTTATATTCTTGTACATAGGGGGCAGTATTATAGTAGTTATATTCTTGTACATAGGGGGCAGTATTATAGTAGTTATATTCTTGTACATAGGGGCAGTATTATAGTAGTTATATTCTTGTACATAGGGGGCAGTATTATAGTAGTTATATTCTTGTACATAGGGGCAGTATTATAGTAGTTATATTCTTGTACATAGGGAGCAGTATTATAGTAGTTATATTCTTGTACATAGGGAGCAGTATTATAGTAGTTATATTCTTGTACATAGGGGCAGTATTATAGTAGTTATATTCTTGTACATAGGGGGCAGTATTATAGTAGTTATATTCTTGTACATAGGGGCAGTATTATAGTAGTTATATTCTTGTACATAGGGGGCAGTATTATAGTAGTTATATTCTTGTACATAGGAGTAGTATTATAGTAGTTATATTCTTGTACATAGGAGCAGTATTATAGTAGTTATATTCTTGTACATAGGAGCAGTATTATAGTAGTTATATTCTTGTACATAGGGGACAGTATTATAGTAGTTATATTCTTGTACATAGGGGACAGTATTATAGTAGTTATATTCTTGTACATAGGAGTAGTATTATAGTAGTTATACTCTTGTACATAGGAGCAGTATTATAGTGGTTATATTCTTGTACATAGGAGCAGTATTATAGTAGTTATATTCTTGTACATAGGGGACAGTATTATAGTAGTTATATTCTTGTACATAGGGGGCAGTATTATAGCAGTTATTTTCTTGTACATAGGGGCAGTATTATAGTAGTTATATTCTTGTACATAGGGGGCAGTATTATAGTAGTTATATTCTTGTACATAGGGGCAGTATTATAGTAGTTATATTCTTGTACATAGGGGGCAGTATTATAGTAGTTATATTCTTGTACATAGGAGCAGTATTATAGTAGTTATATTCTTGTACATAGGAGCAGTATTATAGTAGTTATATTCTTGTACATAGGGGACAGTATTACAGTAGTTATATTCTTGTACATAGGGGGCAGTATTATAGTAGTTATATTCTTGTACATAGGGGGCAGTATTATAGTAGTTATATTCTTGTACATAGGGGCAGTATTATAGTAGTTATATTCTTGTACATAGGGGGCAGTATTATAGTAGTTATATTCTTGTACATAGGAGCAGTATTATAGTAGTTATATTCTTGTACATAGGAGCAGTATTATAGTAGTTATATTCTTGTACATAGGAGCAGTATTATAATAGTTATATTCTTGTACATAGGGGACAGTATTATAGTAGTTATATTCTTGTACATAGGGGGCAGTATTATAGTAGTTATATTCTTGTACATAGAGGGCAGTATTATAGTAGTTATATTCTTGTACATAGGGGCAGTATTATAGTAGTTATATTCTTGTACATAGGGGGCAGTATTATAGTAGTTACATTCTTGTACATAGGGGGCAGTATTATAGTAGCTATATTCTTGTACATAGGGGCAGTATTATATAAGTTATATTCTTGTACATAGGGGGCAGTATTATAGTAGTTACATTCTTGTACATAGGGGCAGTATTATAGTAGTTATATTCTTGTACATAGGGGCAGTATTATAGTAGTTATATTCTTGCACATAGGGGGCAGTATTATAGTAGTTACATTCTTGTACATAGGGGGCAGTATTATAGTAGCTATATTCTTGTACATAGGGGCAGTATTATATAAGTTATATTCTTGTACATAGGGGGCAGTATTATAGCAGTTATATTCTTGTACATAGGGGCAGTATTATAGTAGTTATATTCTTGTACATAGGGGGCAGTATTATAGTAGTTATATTCTTGTACATAGGGGCAGTATTATAGTAGTTATATTCTTGTACATAGGGGGCAGTATTATAGTAGTTATATTCTTGTACATAGGAGTAGTATTATAGTAGTTATATTCTTGTACATAGAAGCAGTATTATAGTAGTTATATTCTTGTACATAGGAGCAGTATTATAGTAGTTATATTCTTGTACATAGGAGCAGTATTATAGTAGTTATATTCTTGTACATAGGGGACAGTATTATAGTAGTTATATTCTTGTACATAGGGGGCAGTATTATAGTAGTTATATTCTTGTACATAGGAGCAGTATTATAGTAGTTATATTCTTGTACATAGGAGCAGTATTATAGTAGTTATATTCTTGTACATAGGAGCAGTATTATAGTAGTTATATTCTTGTACATAGGAGCAGTATTATAGTAGTTATATTCTTGTACATAGGGGACAGTATTATAGTAGTTATATTCTTGTACATAGGGGGCAGTATTATAGTAGTTATATTCTTGTACATAGGGGGCAGTATTATAGTAGTTATATTCTTGTACATAGGGGCAGTATTATAGTAGTTATATTCTTGTACATAGGGGGCAGTATTATAGTAGTTATATTCTTGTACATAGGGGCAGTATTATAGTAGTTATATTCTTGTACATAGGGAGCAGTATTATAGTAGTTATATTCTTGTACATAGGGAGCAGTATTATAGTAGTTATATTCTTGTACATAGGGGCAGTATTATAGTAGTTATATTCTTGTACATAGGGTCCAGTATTATAGTAGTTATATTCTTGTACATAGGGGCAGTATTATAGTAGTTATATTCTTGTACATAGGGGGCAGTATTATAGTAGTTATATTCTCGTACATAGGAGTAGTATTATAGTAGTTATATTCTTGTACATAGGAGCAGTATTATAGTAGTTATATTCTTGTACATAGGAGCAGTATTATAGTAGTTATATTCTTGTACATAGGGGACAGTATTATAGTAGTTATATTCTTGTACATAGGGGGCAGTATTATAGTAGTTATATTCTTGTACATAGGAGTAGTATTATAGTAGTTATATTCTTGTACATAGGAGCAGTATTATAGTGGTTATATTCTTGTACATAGGAGCAGTATTATAGTAGTTATATTCTTGTACATAGGGGACAGTATTATAGTAGTTATATTCTTGTACATAGGGGGCAGTATTATAGCAGTTATTTTCTTGTACATAGGGGCAGTATTATAGTAGTTATATTCTTGTACATAGGGGGCAGTATTATAGTAGTTATATTCTTGTACATAGGGGCAGTATTATAGTAGTTATATTCTTGTACATAGGGGGCAGTATTATAGTAGTTATATTCTTGTACATAGGAGTAGTATTATAGTAGTTATATTCTTGTACATAGGAGCAGTATTATAGTAGTTATATTCTTGTACATATTTGCAGTATTATAGTAGTTATATTCTTGTACATAGGGGACAGTATTATAGTAGTTATATTCTTGTACATAGGGGGCAGTATTATAGTAGTTATATTCTTGTACATAGGGGGCAGTATTATAGTAGTTATATTCTTGTACATAGGGGCAGTATTATAGTAGTTATATTCTTGTACATAGGGGCAGTATTATAGTAGTTATATTCTTGTACATAGGGGGCAGTATTATAGTAGTTATATTCTTGTACATAGGAGCAGTATTATAGTAGTTATATTCTTGTACATAGGAGCAGTATTATAGTAGTTATATTCTTGTACATAGGAGCAGTATTATAGTAGTTATATTCTTGTACATAGGGGACAGTATTATAGTAGTTATATTCTTGTACATAGGGGGCAGTATTATAGTAGTTATATTCTTGTACATAGGGGGCAGTATTATAGTAGTTATATTCTTGTACATAGGGGCAGTATTATAGTAGTTATATTCTTGTACATAGGGGGCAGTATTATAGTAGTTATATTCTTGTACATAGGAGCAGTATTATAGTAGTTATATTCTTGTACATAGGGGGCAGTATTATAGAAGTTATATTATTGTACATAGGAGCAGTAATATAGTAGTTATATTCTTGTACATAGGGGACAGTATTATAGTAGTTATATTCTTGTACATAGGGGGCAGTATTATAGTAGTTATATTCTTGTACATAGGGGGCAGTATTATAGTAGTTATATTCTTGTACATAGGGGCAGTATTATAGTAGTTATATTCTTGTACATAGGGAGCAGTATTATAGTAGTTATATTCTTGTACATAGGGAGCAGTATTATAGTAGTTATATTCTTGTACATAGGGGGCAGTATTATAGTAGTTATATTCTTGTACATGGAGCAGTATTATAGTAGTTATATTCTTGTACATAGGGGGCAGTATTATAGTAGTTACATTCTTGTACATAGGGAACAGTATTATAGTAGTCATATTCTTGTACATAGGGGGCAGTATTATAGTAGTTACATTCTTGTACATAGGGGGCAGTATTATAGTAGTTACATTCTTGTACATAGGGGGCAGTATTATAGTAGCTATATTCTTGTACATAGGGGCAGTATTATAGTAGTTATATTCTTCTACATAGGGGGCAGTATTATAGTAGTTATATTCTTGTACATGGAGCAGTATTATAGTAGTTATATTCTTGTACATAGGGGCAGTATTATAGTAGTTATATTCTTGTACATAGGGGGCAGTATTATAGTAGTTATATTCTTGTACATAGGGAGCAGTATTATAGTAGTTATATTCTTGTACATAGGGGGCAGTATTATAGTAGTTATATTCTTGTACATGGAGCAGTATTATAGTATTTATATTCTTGTACATAGGGGGCAGTATTATAGTAGTTACATTCTTGTACATAGGGGGCAGTATTATAGTAGTTACATTCTTGTACATAGGGGGCAGTATTATAGTAGTTACATTCTTGTACATAGGGGGCAGTATTATAGTAGTTACATTCTTGTACATAGGGGCAGTATTATAGTAGTTATATTCTTGTACATAGGGGCAGTATTATAGTAGTTATATTCTTGTACATAGGGGGCAGTATTATAGTAGTTACATTCTTGTACATAGGGGCAGTATTATAGTAGTTATATTCTTGTACATAGGGGGCAGTATTATAGTAGTTACATTCTTGTACATAGGGGGCAGTATTATAGTAGCTATATTCTTGTACATAGGGGCAGTATTATATAAGTTATATTCTTGTACATAGGGGCAGTATTATAGTAGTTATATTCTTGTACATAGGGGGCAGTATTATAGTAGTTATATTCTTGTACATAGGGGGCAGTATTATAGTAGTTACATTCTTGTACATAGGGGCAGTATTATAGTAGTTATATTCTTGTACATAGGGGGCAGTATTATAGTAGTTACATTCTTGTACATAGGGGGCAGTATTATAGTAGCTATATTCTTGTACATAGGGGCAGTATTATATAAGTTATATTCTTGTACATAGGGGCAGTATTATAGTAGTTATATTCTTGTACATAGGGGGCAGTATTATAGTAGATATATTCTTGTACATAGGGGCAGTATTATAGTAGTTATATTCTTGTACATAGGGGGCAGTATTATAGTAGTTATATTCTTGTACATAGGGGCAGTATTATAGTAGTTATATTCTTGTACATAGGGGGCAGCATTATAGTAGATATATTCTTGTACACAGGGGGCAGTATTATAGTAGTTATATTCTTGTGCATAGGAGCAGTATTATAGTAGTTATATTCTTGTACATAGGGAGCAGTATTATAGCTGTTATATTCTTGTACATAGGGAGCAGTATTATAGTAGTTATATTCTTGTACATAGGGGGCAGTATTATAGGAGTTATATTCTTGTACATAGGAGCAGTATTATAGTAGTTATATTCTTGTACATAGGAACAGTATTATAGTAGTTATATTCTTGTACATAGGAGGCAGTATTATAGTGGTTATATTCTTGTACATAGGAGCAGTATTATAGTAGTTATATTCTTGTACATAGGGGCAGTATTATAGTAGTTATATTCTTGTACATAGGGGCAGTATTATATAAGTTATATTCTTGTACATAGGGGCAGTATTTTTATATTCTTCGGCAGTATTATAGATACAATAACAAACAATTGACAATATACAGTATAAGTTTATTCGAGCACGTACCTTTATCTGATGCAGAGGAAACATCATGACAGGAGAAGAAATCATTTCTCGAGCAGGAAAATGCTCTTAAGTGCGGGTTGTTCTTTAGACTCGTAAACTCTTCACTGAACCGTCGCAGTTCCTGGAAAAAACGTAAATACATTGGGGAAAGTTAATCTCTCCAAGATAGACATGTAATATTCATTACTCCTGAAAGGACGCACTGACCCCAGTAACATGGAAATATGTTGCATACTTATATATATTGTATATACACTCCTCAACATTGAAATTACAACACCAAGAAGGAAAGGTCGTGGAGTAATGGAAATCACAGGATGGAGACATAGTAATGATAAGCAAATAATGGAAAGATGGAAACTAATTTTTGCATAAATATTGGCACCTCCAGCCTTGGCTGCGGTAACTGAGGTTATTAATGGTCGTCTGAGGAAGGTTCTACTGCTGAATGCACTTGGGCAAATCATCAAGATCCGCTGCTGGCAGCTCCTGTGTAATCACCGATCAATGACTTCTTTGATGCGCTCGATGGAGACGCTGCAGCTATGGGAGCAGGTTTAGGCCACGCAGGCTGCTCTGTGCCATTAAAGCGAATCTGTCACCAGGTTTTTTGCTAGAATTGTTAGATGGGCATTGGTCCCATTACTGATCACCAGTAGACATGTAATAATTTATAAAGACCGGGTGCATATACTGTATATATGTGGTCCGAACTTGAGAAATTCGGAGTGAAATATTAGCAGCCGCCCGTCCTGCTCCGACTCTTCCTGGCCGCACCGGATATTAGACTTTTATTAGAAGTAGCATTTCACAAAGTTCACGTCGCTCTCTGGCGATTGAGTAGAGCAGCGACATATGGTGCAGCGATCTCTAAATCCCGCAGATATCATTCAGCTTTCAGCGTTACGTGTCATTGTAGCGGCGCAGCCGTCTGCCGAGATCCCCAGCGGCTTCATTGTTGCTGCAGAATCTCACATTGTTTCCAGGTATTTGTCACATTGAAACAATGTAATTGCTGGGGCAGAAACCCAAACGGGAGAGAAAGAAAACAGATCCAGACTCTTATACAGCAGGCAGAAATCTGGATCTCATGAGCGCCGGATGGTCTACTGGGGGCAACAACATGGAGTTCTCCTGAAGACCACCGCTCATATATACTGTAGATGAGATCTCACTGTGATAGGGCTGTACACCATCATCCCCACTGTGATCAGAGGAAGTAGTACTACAGATCCCAGCAAATCAAGATGTTGTCAAATGAGCCACAGGCTGGAGCCGCTGCAGCCACAGACACAAATGCCAGAGTCAGGGGTCGCCGCAGCCACAGACGCCAGGGGCATGGGCCACCGCAGCAATGAACAGCATGGGTCACCCCAGCCTCAGATGTCAGTGGCAGGAATGCCGCAGCCAAAAATGCCAGGGGCATGGGCAGCAGACGACGCCAGGGGCATGGGCAGCAGACGACGCCAGGGGCATGGGCAGCAGCAACAGATGCCAGGGGCATGGGCGGCAACAGACGCCAGGGGCATGGGCGGCAACAGACGCCAGGGGCATGGGCAGCAACAGATGCCAGCGGCAGGGGCAGCAACAGACACCAGGGGCATGGGCAGCAGCAACAGATGCCAGGGGCATGGGCGGCAACAGACGCCAGGGGCATGGGCGGCAACAGACGCCAGGGGCATGGGCAGCAACAGATGCCAGCGGCAGGGGCATGGGCAGCAACAGACGTCCCCACAGAGGAAGTTGCCCCCAACAGTGACGGCACCTGTGCAAAATGTTGGGCAGTGGAAATAGGAGTGACCGGTCTCCAATAGACTGGAGGCCGTGGGGAAAAGGGAGAGAGGCCGGGGAGCTGGAAGTACAGCCTCCACTTCAACGCTGGATTTCTCAAAGATGTCACAATAAAAATCTGCAAGTGAAGTGCGGATTTAATCAAGATGAAAGGCTCTTTACTCCCGTCATTAATTGGGTTGTGATATTGTAGTGAGCTGGCCGGCTCTGGCTGTTCTGTGATTATTGATATAGAGCCTGTTACAGAAGTGATTACACAGGATGATGTTGCCACCTTGTGGCCAGAGGTTGCACCTGCGCAGGGTGTGATGACAGAGAAAAAGACTGAGCCTCCTGTGTCCCGCCCTAGAGAGTCACGTGACCAAAGTGGGAAGCAGGAAAAAGCGCGCGAGGAGTTTGCTGTGGTCTGTGAAAAGAGCCAGGACGGTGTGCAGGCCCTCGTGTGTGGCGCAGGAGAGACTCTCAACGGGATTTCTTTTACCTGACACCATATCCTCGGGGCCTTCCCCAGCTTCTTCACTGCTGAGGGATACAGCTATTACACTCCCTGCTACTGGAGTGTGGACTACATAAGGGGACCCACCAGAGCTTCTATCCGGATCAGAGAGACTGTAAGCGGGTCCTCTGGCGAGAGGCCGAAGTATCCCCTCCTTTCAGCGTAATTTGTTGTTCCTGTTTTTTTTTCCGGCTGGGACGCCCTCCTGCAAAGACAGACAGGCCTGCAACGGGGGACACATCCTTCTGGAGTAAAGGACTGGTAACGTGTGAGTAGGGACAGTGAGGGTCAGCTTATCAGTACACGTTATTACTGTGCATATTTACGGTTGTCATTTATTGTTTTTTTTCTTTGCTGTGTTAAAAATGTATACGAGTAAAGATACGGTTATCAAGATGGAGTCTGTGTGTGGGGATCTTGCTGGGCCAGATCATAGATCGCCTTGCCCGCGGTCACTTCATCTGGCGTAGTCGGCAGGATCTGTGACCAACAAGATTCCCACCCAGGCCACGTGTACAGTCAGAAAGCCCCGCCGGTGTCTATTGTGAATCAGGTCAGGAAATTTGGCGGACGAAACTACCCTGTACCAGAGTGGGCAGAACAAGTCCGGATACTGGGGGAAATGTATAATATTGACCCTAAGACCTTGGCAGAAATGGCGGTACTGACGCTAGAGGGGGAGGCATGGACGACAGTCAGACTGGAGACGGTCAGGGGCCAGCGTACAGTAGATGATTTGGTGCGGGTGCTGGAGAACACCTATGGGCCGACCACATACCAGGGAACACTGCGACACATGTTCTTTAGACGGACGCAGCTTGAATGGGAGGATATTCCCCAATATGCGAACGCCCTTCAGGTACTCCTTGAACAAACCTGTGGAAAAGGGGAGCAACTAGCTGGTATGGCTTCTCGTGACCTGGTACTGAGAGACCAATTTGTAATAGGACTGAGAGACCAGTATCTTAACCGCACGTTACAGGACTTGATCCGGATGATGCCGGCTCTTACTTTTGCTGAAGTCAAACAGGAAGCCATAGAACGTTCAAGGGGACCCGTCATGGATGTGGGGATTCAAGGTGCTGCGTGCAGATCCATATCTGACATTAAAAATCCGAACAGTGAATCGGAAGACCTGAAACAGATGGTAGCAGACTTACAGAGACAGATATTACAGTTAACATTAGACCGACAGGGAGACCAGCGAAGACAGCCTAGTCGTCCCGTGGGACAGTGTTGGTCATGCGGTGATCCTCGCCATAGGGCAAATCGTTGTCCTCAACACTTCCCTCCGCAACAACCTCCGTCGCACCAACGAACAAGCCCTCAGTCACCCCAGCGAAGGGAATTTCGATCAGACCAGCGAATGGAACCCCAGCCATATCCACAAGCAGAGCTACCACGCCGAGCCTCACCACAATGGCCGCTGTTAAACTAGACACCCCTGCAGCTGAGGCTCGCGCAGCAGCGGAGGCCAAGGAGAGGGGTGTGGAAAAACAGAGCCGATGGCAGAGTGCTCTTGCCTCGAATAGCCCGACACTTGAAGTTGTCCTGGAAGGAATTGCCGTACAGGGACTGATGGACACCGGGTCACAAGTGACCACGATCTCTGAACAGTTTTACGAAAATTACCTCAAACCAAGAACTGCTCGTGACCCAGACACCGCCATTAAGATTATTGCGGCTAATAATCTACCCATTCCAGTGACCGGAGGTGCTTGGATGGACACAAAGGCCTGCGGACTGGACTTAGGGAAACGAGGGATCGTCATCGTCAAGGAAGGTTTCGGCTCCGAGACCCTAGTGATAGTAGGAATGAACATCTTGAAAGACCTGGATCTTATGCTGTTGACAAGAAAAGGACCCAAATACTGGCAGAAGGTCACCAAACATAAGCCGACTCGTCTGGCGTTCCAGCGCGTAATCCGGACCGTTGGACTTCAACAGATGGCAGAGGAACAACTACCCCTAGCCGCCATTACGGTGCCACGCCGTACTCGGATTACTTTGCCCGCTGAAAAAGAGACAGTCATTTCCTTACCCCTTAACACCCACCGACAACTTGAGGGGGTTGAAGTGTTGATCGAGCCGAAGACCCCAAGTGGGGGTAAGCTAAACCCACTAGTTGCTCGCACTCTAGCCGTCGTGAGGAACGGGAGAGTCCCTGTCAGGCTAAACAACACTGCGGACGTAGGCCTAGCCCTTGAAGCCGGAACTCAACTTGCCCGGGTATATGCTCTACCCACGGAAGTGAATCCCATTGGACCCCTAGAATTCACCCCGTCTACAGAAGGCGACTGGACGGTAACCGTCTCAGCCATAAACGCTCAAGTAGACGATGAAGACATTGGGCGAAAACTACGGGAAAAAGTGCAGCTAGAGACGTCTCAATACACCAAACAAGAAGTGTCTCAAGTGGAGGAACTCCTGCGGGAACACCAAGACTCCTTTGCAAGGCATGACACAGACTTTGGGTGTACCACCAGTATCCAGCACGAGATACCCACGGGCGATACCCCCCCTATCCGCGAGAGGTACCGGCAGATACCACCTCAGCAATACCAGGAGGTGAAAAGCCTGTTAGAATCTATGCTACACGCCGGAGTGGTACGTGAAAGCCAGAGCCCGTGGGCTGCACCCGTGGTGATAGTCAAAAAGAAAGATGGTTCCCTAAGGTTTTGCGTGGACTACTGTAGGCTGAACGCTTGCACTATCCGGGACTCATATCCACTTCCTCGGATCGAAGAGTCACTGACCGCCCTGAAGAAGGCCAAATATTTTTCGTCCCTAGACCTGGCCAGTGGATATTGGCAGGTTCCAATGAGTGAGAAGGACAGGGAAAAGACCGCCTTCATCCTTCCCATGGGCCTGTATGAGTTCGACCGGATGCCGTTCGGCTTGAATAACGCACCGGGGACCTTTCAGAGACTAATGGAACGCTGTCTGGGAGACTTCAACTTTGAGTTTACGCTGATATACCTTGACGACATCGTGGTATACTCCGCCACCTTTGAAGATCATCTTCACAAGCTTGGCCAAGTGTTCCAGCGCTTGAGGAGACACGGCTTGAAGTTGAAGCCCAGCAAGTGCCGTCTGTTCCGGCAGGAAATCGACTACTTGGGCCACCGGATCTCGGCCGAAGGTGTCCAGCCCTCTCCGGAGAAGATAGCAGCCGTTCAAGAGTGGCCGCAGCCAACTACCGTCAAAGAAGTCCGGGCTTTTCTGGGGCTGGCAGGCTACTACCGTCGGTTTGTCAAGGACTTTGCTCGGCTTGCTGAACCACTGCATGAGGTTCTCCGAGGGACCGCGAACAGCCCCAGAGAACGACGCATCAGTTGGGGGCCTGACCGAGAAAAATCCTTTCAGGCACTTAAGGCTGCTCTAACATCACCCCCTGTTCTGGCATATGCAGACTACACATTACCGTTTCAGTTGCACACCGACGCCAGCCTTCAAGGTCTAGGGGCGGTCCTCTCTCAAGTTCAAGATAATAAAGAACGCGTGATAGCCTATGCCAGTAGGTCTCTCCGTGACACCGAAAAGAATCCCGTCAACTACAGCTCCTTCCGCTTGGAACTCTTGGCTCTGACTTGGGCTATGACGGAGAAATTTGCCGGCTATCTGACAGGAGCGGAGGTGCTGGTCATGACGGACAACAATCCTCTTGCCCACCTAGAGAATGCCAAACTAGGGGCAATGGAACAGCGCTGGATGGCCAGGCTCTCTAGATTCCAGTACAAAATTAAATACAGAGCGGGGAACGAGAATCAGAATGCTGACAGCCTGTCTAGAGTGACATCATCCCCGCCAGTGGGGGACCGGGATGAAGAGTTGGAGGAAGATGAGATGCCTGACTTTGCCCGGCTCGCAAAGCAAATAGAAGATAGCCGCCAGTATGCGGTAGGAGGGATTGAAGCCGTAGTGGGATCTCCCCTGTCCCAGCAAGAATGGGCCAAGCTTCAAGATCGAGATCCCGAGCACGTCTTACTGAAACGGTATGTGAATAAACAAGAGAAACCGCCCTCCGAAGTGAGAGCCCGACTATCGACCGGAGCCTTGGCTCTGCTTGCCCAGTGGGATCGGCTGATCGTGAAAGATGGAGTCCTGTGTCGCAGGGCCCTTTTATCCCATATGCTGGAGGAGTGTTTGCAGATTGTCGTCCCGGTGCAGTTGGCCCATGAGATGGTGGGCGAAGCTCACAGGAGGAACGGCCACTTCGGCATAGACAAGACCCTCCGGTGGACCCAGCAGTTCATTTTTTGTCCGGGGCTCCGTAAGTTGGTTGAAAACGTCTGTCAAGCATGCCGTACCTGTGAATTCCACAAGTCCGCGGAGCAGCGTGCCCCCGTCCAGACTATTAAGACGTCGAGGCCCCTCGAGCTGTTTATGGTGGACTATCTGTTGATCGGAACGGCTAATAGTGGCTACTAGTACTGTCTGGTGATGGTGGACCACTTCACGAAATTCGCTGTCGCTGTTGCTACGAAGGATCAGACTGCTGAATCAGCTGCACAGGCTATCTGTCAGCAATTCATTCGGGTCTACGGGTGTCCGGAGTGGCTACACTCTGATCAGGGGGCTTGTTTCGAAGGGCGAGTCATTGAAGAACTCCAACGGATGTATGGAATCAAGAAGTCCAGGACCACCCCTTACCATCCACAAGGGAATGGCGCGTGTGAACGCTTTAACCGGACCCTCTTACAACTGATCCGGACTTTGGCTGAAGACAAAAAGCCCGACTGGCCTCGATTCCTCCCGGAACTGCTGTGGGCCTATAATAATCAGGTCCATTCCGTCACCGGATACACCCCATACACCCTTCTCTTTGGCCGTCCAGGCAAAGACATCCATGAGTTGCAACTGTCTAGCTCCGAAGAAGATACCTGTGGTACCTATCCTTCCTGGCTACAAACACACCGCCAGAGAATGGAGACTGTCTACCGGCTAGTAGGCCGACAAATTCAGGATCAAGTGCACGCTGACCCACTTCCGGTACAAGAAGACCCACTGAATGCAGGTCAACTGGTCCTAGTCCGAATAAAGAAGCCGCAAGGGAAACTCCGGCCCAAGTGGGAGACCGAAGTCTATCGAGTAATTGGACAGCCGTACCCCGGTGGCCCCGTCTATCGAGTGCAGGGCGAAGACAGCGGCAGCATCCGAACTTTACACCGTAATATGTTGCGCCCCTGCCGTTCCCAGCCTGACTCCCCTACTGTGATACCTAGAGAGATGGATATCACTAATACTGTCGGAGACACTGACCCCGGGGATGTAGAGACTGAATGCATGCCTACCCCTGTCCGTCCGACTGACGCACTTGAACCGATTACCTCCTCTACTGACATGTCGACTGGGAAAGAGAGTGAGGTGACTGATCGGAGAGAGGGGATCCAACCCGTTAGGCGGACAACGAGGACCACTGCAGGGGTACCTCCAGGACAGTCCTACAGAGACCAATATGTGTGGCCCTCTTCCCAGCCGCCCCCTGTCACATCCACAGCCATCGCCGCCCTGGAGCCGGTCGTTGGCAGGGACTGCCAACCTTTGAGTGGGGGGGCGTGTAGTGAGCTGGCCGGCTCTGGCTGTTCTGTGATTATTGATATAGAGTCTGTTACAGAAGTGATTACACAGGATGATGTTGCCACCTTGTGGCCAGAGGTTGCACCTGCGCAGGGTGTGATGACAGAGAAAAAGACTGAGCCTCCTGTGTCCCGCCCTAGAGAGTCACGTGACCAAAGTGGGAAGCAGGAAAAAGCGCGCGAAGAGTCTGCGGTGGTCTGTGAAAAGAGCCAGGACGGTGTGCAGGCCCTCGTGTGTGGCGCAGGAGAGACTCTCAACGTGATTTCTTCTATCTAACACCATATCCTCGGAGCCTTCCCCAGCTCCTGCACTGCTGAAGGATTCAGCTATTACACTCCCTGCTACTGGAGTGTGGACTACATAAGGGGACCCACCAGAGCTTCTATCCGGATCAGAGAGACTGTAAGCGGGACCTCTGGCGAGAGGCCGAAGTATCCCTTCCTTTCTTTCCGCGAATTCTGCTGTTCCTGTTTTTTTTTTTTTCCGGCTGGGACGCCCTCCTGCAAAGACAGACAGGCCTGCGACGAGGGACACATCCTTCTGGAGTAAAGGACTGGTAACGTGTGAGTAGGGACAGTGAGGGTCAGCTTATCACTACACGTTATTACTGTGCATATTTACGGTTGTCATTTATTGTTTTTTTTCTTTGCTGTGTTAAAAATGTATACGAGTAAAGATACGGTTATCAAGATGGAGTCTGTGTGTGGGGATCTTGCTGGGCCAGATCATAGATACCAATGCGCGGCCTTGCCCGCGGTCACTTCATCATCCTGATGACAGGTTCCCTTTAACTAAGAGGCTGTAGAGCAATCAAGGTGTGACCTGTAGAGAGGGGTCTATGGGGGGTCTGCAGAATCCAGGAGGATATGATCAGAGCAGCCGCCCCACATCACTCACCTCCTCTAGATGTGACCCCCCCCCAGTGTTACAGCAGATACCTGCAGCCTCAGCTCTGCGGCAGCCAGGCCTCCCCCCACATGTGGGCCACATCACAGATGATGAGCTACTGCTCTGCCATCCTACAGACACCCAGGAATTCCCAGCATTCACATATTGTGCTTATGCATCAGTCAGATCTGGATGACACAGTGAAGAAATGTTTTGCATCGGTGACAGAAGATGCACAATTTATGAGCTTACAAATATCCAAACTGCAGCACGTTCTATAATCGATGCGCGATGCAAAGAAGCCAAACTTTTTTTGGCTTTCTTGGTTGCACATTTTGCTAAAATGCAGTAATTTCAGACATACTTAAAATCCCTTCAGTGGGGACAGGGGAACACTTGCACAAAAAAATAGCAATTGATAAATTTGCCAAAAACCTCAAACTCTGGCCACAACGGCAAAACCTACATGTAAAAAAAAAAGTGAACACGATAAAAAAGAATAGACAAAAAAAAGACGCAAATGCAATAATGAATCGGGCCCTAATGTACGCTACATTTGTGATCTTAGGCCAAGGCCCCACTATCAGTATTCGGTCAGTGTTTTTTCTCAGGAGTGGGTGATAAATGCAGAATTGGTGACTTGTTTCTATTCTACCTTCCCTCTGATTGTTCCTCAACTTGTTTTGGCTCCTGAGAAAAAATACTGAGATCTGTGAACCTCCTGCATCCATGCCGCCTCTTCTGATTACATTGCAGCCCGAAACACAAGTGACGTCAGGGTGTCTCCTAATCAGAGGAGGCGCGGGTCACGTCACAGGCAGTAGGGGGTCCGGGGACCATGAAGTGCCGGCGCGGTTCTGGACCAGGATCCTACAAATCTTTTTAGTTATTTCTATCTATTTACGCAATGACGTCACTCGGGTTCTTTACACTTCTCCCTAATATGACAATCAGTAAGTGAATAAAACTAAATGGGAAAACCTTCTCTGAATGACTGCCAGGAGGAATTGAGGGAGGAAAATATTCCTAATGACTCAGCCAGGTAGGACATGGAGAGGAAGGTGGAGGGTTTCTGAACTACGAGAACAAAAGGGTGGATTTTATAAATGGCTTGAAGAAGAAGAAGGTGGAATATTTTTTAATGACTGCCAGGCGGAACTTCCAGGAGGAAGGATGATGAGTCTATGGATGACTGTGAGGGAGGAAGGAATAGAGAGAGAGAGAGAGAGAGAGAGGAAGGAAGGAAGAAAGGGAGAGGAAGGAAAGAAGGGGAAGGATGGAAGGGATAAAGAGAGAGAGAGGAAGGAAGGGAGATAGAGGGTAGAAGAAAGGGATAAAGAGAGGAAGGAAGGAAGAGAGAGAAAGGAAAGAAGAGAAAGAGAGGAAGAAAGGGAGAGAGAGAGGAAGGGAAGGGATAAAGAGAGAGGAAGGAAAGAATGGAAAGGAAGGGATAGAGAGAGAGGAAGGAAGGAAGAGAGAGAGAAAGGAAAGAAGAGAAAGAGGAAGGGAGAGAGAGGAAGGAATGGAGAGAGAGGAAGGAAGGGATAAAGAGAGAAGAAGGAAAGAAGGGAAAGAAAGGGATAGAGAGAGAGGAAGGAAGGAAGAGAGAGAAAGGAAAGAAGGGAAAGAGAGGAAGGAAGAGAGAGAGGAAGGAAGGGATAAAGAGAGAGGAAGGAAAGAAGGGAAAGGAAGGGATAGAGAGAGAGGAAGG
Organism: Phyllobates terribilis; assembly: GCF_046119375.1. NCBI lineage: Eukaryota > Metazoa > Chordata > Amphibia > Anura > Dendrobatidae > Phyllobates > Phyllobates terribilis. Next base: position 12,342,610 of record NW_027362774.1, read on the forward strand.
AAGAAAGAGAGAGAGAGAAACGAAAGAAGAGAAAGAGAGGAAGGAAGGAAGAGAGAGAAGGGAAAGAGAGGAAGGAAGAGAGAGGAAGGAAGGGATAAAGAGAGAGAAAGGAAAGAAGGGAAAGGAAGGGATAGAGAGAGAGGAAGGAAGGAAGAGAGAGAGAAATGAAAGAAGAGAAAGAGAGGAAGGAAGGGAGAGAGAGGAAGGAAGGGATAAAGAGAGAGGAAGGAAAGAAGGGAAAGGAAGGGATAGAGAGAGATGAAGGAAGGGAGAGAAAGGGTGGAAGAAAGGGATAGAGAGAGGAAGGGAGGAAGGAAGAGAGAGAAAGGAAAGAAGGGAAAGAGAGGAAGGAAGGGAGAAAGAGAAAGGAAGGAAGATAGATGAAAGAAGAATGGATGGAAGGGAGAGAGGAAGGAAGGAAATTCTCTGACTGACTAACAGAGAGAGCTATGAAAGGAAGAGGGGAGTATTCTATCAATGACTACCAGGAAGAACTGAAGGAGTTAGAGGTAAAATTTTAGGAAATGACTGTGAGGAAGAACTAAGAGAAGAAGATGGAAGAATTTCTCAGCACCTGCCTGGATAAGCTGAGGATGTGGATTCTCTGATTGACTGCCAGGTAGAGCATGGAGGAGAATGAGGAGGATTCTCTGAGCAGCTGCCAGGAAAAAGTAACAAAGGAAAGAGGGATGATTTACTGGATGGCAGCCAGCAAGAATTGAGAGAGGTAGATGGAGTATTTTAGGAAAAGACTGCCAGGAAGAACTTAGAGCAGAAATTGGAAGATTTTCTAAATACAATTGAGGATAAACTGAGAAAGAAATCAGGAGGATTCTCTGAAAGACTGCCAGGGAGAGCTAACAGAGGAATGGGGAGGATTCTTTGAATAGCAGCCAGAAATACATGAGAGAGGAAGAAGGAAAGGACAGAAAGAAGGGAAGGAAGGGAAGAAAGCAAGGAAGGAAGGAAGGGAAGGAAGGAAAGATGGGAAGGAAGGGAAGGAAGGAACTGCCAAGTAGCACATACAAAGGCAGAGGGAAGATTGCCCGATCAGGAAGAACTAAAAGAGGACAAATTCTCTGTCTGACTGCCAGGAAGAACATAGGGAGTAATTTGTGAATCTTAGAAAGCTGAGAGCCCCGATAATGGTGGATATATTGGTTTTAGCTTTACTGATAAAATAAGAAACCACTGGATACAATTTGTAACAGGAGGAGACCAGCCGATAATTGGACTTATTTGGGGGCTTTTATCTATTACTTGGGGTCTTTTAACCTTCAGGGGTGTGAATGTCACAGTGACGGCATTTCCAGTAATACTCTTGATTCTCAGTGGTTTTCGGCTGTCAGTAGCCGTCTTATTGGTCGGGCCGGCGCGGTCCCAGGAGCGAGCGGACTCTTATCAGTCTTTCTGTTTCATCCTTAGCTTCTCTTTCTTCTTCCCACAACAGAAGGGTAAAAGCGCTGGGAGCCGGCGCTTCACTGGGGCCGGTCACCATGGCAACTACGGCTAGAAGATACTTTGATGCTTCTACATAATTATACAATATTAAGTTATAAGGAAGAGGTGCAGCAATTTCCTTCCGATGATACCTGAAATTACTGCGCTCTCGGCATCCGGAGCCTCGCCTGAGTAATTGCCCACCATTACCTATGATATCAAATTGCTGATATTTGCCTTCTCCCATGACACCGCCATCGCCTCATTTTGGGTAAATTATAGCAGATGAACCGTGAAACACAGGGATCAAATATCAGATCGTTTGACCAATGAGTGACAGCTCCGCGGGATTCAGGAGGTTTCTCTCTCTCTTCTTTTTCTTCTGCGTTTAAACGTTTGTTTTTAGAAAATGTTTCAATTCTACAAACAAAATTAAAGGACATGTCCCGATATCAGAAGAAGAACTGAAGAACGGTACATGTCTATACGATGACTGCCAGGAAGAACTGAGGGAGGAGAGAGGATCCTGTGTATGACTGCCAGGAAGAACTGAGGGAGGAGGGAGGAACCTGTGTATGACTGCCAGGAAGAACTGAGACAGGAGGGAGGAACCTGTGTATGACTGCCAGGAAGAACTGAGGGAGGAGGGAGGAACCTGTGTATGACTGCCAGGAAGAACAAAGAGAGGAGGGAGGAGGATCCTCTGTATGACTGCCAGGAAGAACTGAGGGAGGAGGGAGGAACCTGTGTATGACTGCCAGGAAGAACTGAGAGAGGAGGGAGGAGGATCCTGTGTATGACTGCCAGGAAGAACAAAGAGAGGAGGGAGGAGGATCCTCTGTATGACTGCCAGGAAGAAATGAGGGAGGAGGAGCCTCTGTATGAATGCCAGGAAGAACTGACACAGTATAATGACTATTCTCACCATAACTGGCCAAAAAAAATGAGAGAAAGAACAGAACGCGGAGGAGGTAAAGATCCTCAGAATCAGAAATCTCCAAACCCTGCGCTTAAAGGGGAAGGACGGAGGCAGCTGTAACTAGTATAACGCCCCCTCCAGGGAGGAAGCAACAACTTCAGCTGCTGCCAAAAAAATGATGATTTCCCCACTTAGCCCAGATTTCATCTCAATAAACTGCAGGATGCGGCCGAGCCGAGTACAAGGTGGAGGCAGAAAAAGCCTGCAGTCACACTCCTATCATCCGTGAGGGTCGGTGACACCCATAGTAGATCAGGCGGCGGCCCAGCACTAAGTAAGTGCACCCCACAAGGGCAGACACCCCAATTTCCCCACATAGTAGCTGTAAATGTCATTAGTGTTTGTTCCGTGCGTGGCGGCGGCGGCTTAGCTCCTTCTCTCCCGCTGGGCACTTGTCTTCTGCTCTCAGATCCAGGTTATCATCTAGCTGTCAGTCTCTTTAGTTCAGGGACAAGCGGCGCTGTACACCAAGGTCTCACACTGCTGTAGATACAATGTAACATGAATGTTCTGTCTGCAGCAGCAGGTATTACACAGAGGTAACACTTCAGAATACCAAGGAGCCGTCTTTGTTCGGAGACAACTTGATAGCCAAACGCCTGCGGGCAGAAGAGAACAAACATCGCTGCATCACAATATTTTCTCCAGGACTGGGGTGGATATTTGCAAACCACACCAATATATACTGTGGTAGAGCGGCTTGCTCGGCTGTATACGGAGGTAGACACGTAACACTGTCTCTTTAAGTTTCGGGTTGGTTTATTAAAAACAGCATAAACCAATCTAGACATCATAAAGTAAACACAGGCCATCCAGCATAACAGCAAAGCAAAATAAAAAGATACAACACAGTCCGTATATCGTCCGGGGTCCGGCCACTCGGGGTCCGGCCACTCACGGTTCAGGTTTAGCACAACAAATGCAAAATCCTCTCTCTCTCTCTGGAGCTAGCCTCTCGAGATACTGAACACCCCATGGCTCAACAGGCTGGCTATTTAAACCACAGAACACACCCTGGGTGGAGATATGGTGAACGACCTCCCACCCCCTCTATAGTCGTTCACAAAAAAACTGGCCCATTTAAATATGGCTGATTAAACCCTCTCTGCACCTACCATGCAGGAGAAGACTTCCAGGTTTCACATCACTGAGGCTATTAGCCTCAGTGAAACATATCTTCCCCTCCAGCACTCTGCCAGTGACTTTGTCTCAATACGGATACCCAGACTGTAACACGGGGCAAATATGGAGTAAAAAGTCCTAAAAGGGACCGAAATTATGCAAGAACGTAGATTATTGTTACATGCAGAACTCGTATCTTTGATCGGTGCTCGTTTTTACTAATTTATCTTCACGTGTAAAAGGACATAGAGGTGGATAAAGATGGTGGCTCACTGTTTCCGTAGTTTTACACCGTAAGACATATAAAATGACTCGCCATGCTCCTTCCACTGTCTTTCCTAAACAAAGCAATGAGTGGTAGGATTCTTAACAGTCACAGCGTACGCCACCATACACTTACCTTTTGAGGCTTCAACGTCTACAAGCCTGGCATGTCAGAGTGAGGAGACTTATAACCCATGCATGCTCCTCTGGAATCGCTGCTTCCAATAGGTGGCACTAGAGTTCTAGTCTTCATCCTCTCTGAAAAGACAATTTGCATATTTAATTTCCCAGTGGAGCATTCATGGCTTTTAAGTCTCCTCACTCTGACATGCCAGGTTTGGCTGGTCACCTTCCACAAGAAGAAATGTTACCCTTTAGACCCCATCCCAGAGCTTCTCACCTAGCCAAATCAGATCTCATACTTTGCACTGATGAGGAGCAGAACCCCGAAACACTGTGTCTGCAAATTGAGATTCTGGTTTGGCTTTTAACCTAAGTCATATTGCAAGGCTCGTTAAAGAGTCAATATAGACTTTTAGGATCGCTGCTTCCAATAGGTGACACTAGAGTTCTAGTCCTATTCTTCTCCAAAGAGACAATATGCATATTTAATTCCTTGAGGAGCATGCATGGCTTATAAGTCTCCTCTCTCTGACATGCCAGGCTTGTCACTCTCCACAGGGAGAAACGTTACCGCTTATACTTCTTGTATGCAAAAAACTGAATGATTTTCATCAGTGCATCATCAGCCTCCAGATATAATATACACTAGAATAAAAACAATGCATAGAAACAAAGCATCAGGAAAATAAATAGTAACACGTGTACAAAAACAAAAGGGAGTTAGATTATATTTTTTGATCGGAAAAGCGTAAAATCCATCCCACCGCGACAAGGTGTCCCCAATCAGGATACGAAGCGAGTCACTAGAGATAGGGACACCTTGTCGTTGTGGGATGGATTTTATGCTTTTTTAGTTAAAAAAAATATCATCTAAGCCTCTTTGCTTTGTTACTATTTCCTTACTGTAGGGTTTCTGTGCATTGTTTTTATTCTAGGGTATATCTGACCACAGTGTGAATGGGCACCTGCATATTACACCTATACCAACAGGTCCTTGTCTTTGGATTGGCTCCAGGAATAAGAAGAAACCTCTGAAAAAGTCAACAGTTCTCCCAAACTCATCGGAATCCTTCCAGAAATCGTCTGTTTCAAGAGGGCACGGAAACGGCCGGGGGGCACGGAGAATGGGTGGGATTCACAAAAGGCTGATTCTCCATTCTGGACCCATTATGGGGGGACCCCATTACCCGGAGAGTCCTCTGGTTGGCTGAACCTGTCAGACCCGTATTCCAGAGATCTCCCTACATCCGTTCAAGTAACAATAAAAAAACTTTTATAACTTTCCTCAATTTACCAATATTGTCACTGCAGTAGATAACTCCTACGGGCAAACATCCCACAATGCACTGCACGAGATAGAGGAGTCAGATCGATGGACCCCTGAGTCTCCCGGGGCCCCTGCGGCAGCTGCTGCTTTCTGTTATCTCCCACTTTATCTTATATCAGAAATAATCTTCACATACAGATAAGACGGATGGAAATAATCACCGGGGACATCAAGTTCATTTACCCGGAGATGTGGACTCCATGACAACTCTTTATTGGTGACCCCGGGGTGAGAGCGAGAAATGACAGACACCGGCACAGCCCGGCCCTGGGCGACGATACTGAAGAGGGGTCACTGTCTGCAAAGGATTACTGATAACATAGAATGCCATTTACAATGTGACCGAGATTAGACTGCAAGCTCCAAAGACCAGAAAATCCCCTCGCCCAAGAATCAGCAATGTAATGTATGTGCACAGTGACTGCACCAGCAGAATAGTGAGTGCAGCTCTGGGGTATAATACAGGATGTAACTCAGGATCAGTAATGTAATGTATGTACACAGTGACTGCACCAGCAGAATAGTGAGTGCAGCTCTGGAGTATAATACAGGAGGTAACTCAGGATCAGTAATGTAATGTATGTACACAGTGACTGCACCAGCAGAATAGTGAGTGCAGCTCTGGGGTATAATACAGGATGTAACTCAGGATCAGTAATGTAATGTATGTACACAGTGACTGTACCAGCAGAATAGTGAGTGCAGCTCTGGAGTATAATACAGGGTGTAACTCAGGATCAGTAATGTAATGTATGTACACAGTGACTGCACCAGCGGAATAGTGAGTGCAGCTCTGGGGTATAATACAGGATGTAACTCAGCATCAATAATGTATGTACCCTGTGACTGCACCAGCAGAATAGTGAGTGCAGCTCTGGAGTATAATACAGAAGGTAACTCAGGATCAGTAATGTAATGTATGTACACAGTGACTGCACCAGCAGAATAGTGAGTGCAGCTCTGGAGTATAATACAGGATGTAACTCAGGATCAGTAATGTAATGTATGTACACAGTGATTGCACCAGCAGAATAGTGAGTGCAGCTCTGGAGTATAATACAGGATGTAACTCAGGATCAGTAATGTAATGTATGTACACAGTGACTCCACCAGCAGAATAGTGAGTACAGCTCTGGAGTATAATACAGGATGTAACTCAGGATCAGTAATGTAATGTATGTACACAGTGACTGCACCAGCAGAATAGTGAGTGCAGCTCTGGAGTATAATACTGGATGTAACTCAGCATCAATGTATGTACACTGTGACTGCACCAGCAGAATAGTGAGTGCAGCTCTGGAGTATAATACAGGAGGTAACTCAGGATCAGTAATGTAATGTATGTACACAGTGACTGCACCAGCAGAATAGTGAGTGCAGCTCTGGAGTATAATACTGGATGTAACTCAGGATCAGTAATGTAATGTATGTACACAGTGACTGCACCAGCAGAATAGTGAGTGTAGCTCTGGAGTATAACACAGGATGTAACTCAGGATCAGTAATGTAATGTATGTACACAGTGACTGCACCAGCAGAATAGTGAGTGCAGCTCTGGGGTATAATACAGGATGTAACTCAGGATCAGTAATGTAATGTATGTACACAGTGACTGCACCAGCAGAATAGAGCGTGCAGCTCTGGGGTATAATACAGGAGGTAACTCAGGATCAGTAATGTAATGTATGTATGTAGCGCCCAGCTGCGCTTGGTACCACAGATCCTAGAAGTGTGCATTAATGGAATCCTCCACAAGAGGCCCCCATAAACGTTCACACATCTCCACCTTCCACCTCAGACCAGCAGAGGAAGCCCGTTAGGGATATAAATAGGGAAGGTGGAGCTTGGCAGTTAGTGTTAGTCTGGAGTGCACAGAGAAGCACGTGGGTTGCTGTGTAGGCAAGCTAGGCCTCCAGCGGTCCTGAAGCCCAGTCTAGACTCAGGAGCTCAAGTAAGTGAGCCCAAGATGTGCCGACGCCTGTAAGAGTGGTGAAGAGCGGCAACCTGCCGTTAGTGTGAGTAGCCTAGTGAGGGCCCGAGCGTGGCCAAAGGCGAGTGGAAAGTGAGTAGCAGTGGGGGCAGAGGAGCTCAACCAGCTCACCCCGAAGAATATACCGGACACCGGGTCCGAGCTTACCGGGATCTCTATGACCCAGTAAGGCATAACCGGAATCCCTGGAGAACTAGAGGTTCACCAGAGAGCTGATACGTAACAGAGCCAGGAGACACATAGGCCTCGTAAGCTGGGAGCGTGCACTCCAAGAGAAGGCCCTACCACAACGTCAGCTGGTGCAGGACAGAGATAAAGTTAGGCCTAGCTTTAGGCAGGTCAGAAACTTACTAAGCAGAGGCAAGAAACAGGAGGCCCTACATTGGGGAGGATCCTGATATGCACCCTTCACCCTACAGTGCTCCGGGATGTGCCTGAATTACCACCAGTAAAAGGTACTGAAGTGACTACTGTGTCCGTCCCCGTTCTTGCTCTGGCCCGGCTGGGTCCCGCCTGTCCTGCATCCCCCTCTCCGTACGCTGCCCTGAGGCCTAGCTCCACCTGTGGGGAGCTATACCATCGAGCTGCCTTATCACCGGCCTCAGTGGACTGCCGCAGCGCTGGTGATTCTCACCAGAAACCACAGGTGGCGTCACGAACTTTCATAGAGTTAACAAATAATCCCCTTTTAAAAGCTGACCCCAGGGTATGGGCCCGGGAGCCGACCACCGCGACATCCTCAAGGCCAGGCAAAGGCCCAGGTACCGAGTCGTCCCCATCCCCCTGGGCGAGTCATCTTTCTTGGCGTTACGAACAGGATCGCGTGCCCGCTGCAACGACGGAGTGTTACGCCCGTTGCCACCGGGTACTGTGCGCCTTTAATTAAAAACTGTGTACGTTAAACAGTGGTGAAGATTGCCGCCATTGTTGGGCCGCCAAGCGAGAAGAAGGGCGTAACCACGGGAAACTGAGGGGCGTACCTGCAAAAACGCGCGAAGCCCCGGACACGCCCCACGCCTCGACGTCAAACCAGGAAGCGCCAGGTCCTGGAAGGTGTTATGCACACGACCGGACTGACTGGCGTGTGCGTGTTTAGTGATCCCACTGGACTATGAACCGGAGAGTGCCTGGAGGGGCGTAACTAAGTATCTGCCCGATCCGACCAAGGTCGCACGACGGCATACGACGCCAGTGCACCAGGGAGGAACCGAGCAGAGGGACCAGGTGCTACTCCAGGTCAGACCCCGGACACGGCTGTTGACCCACACCAGGGAATACAGGAACAGGCAGGTTCGGCTGGCACACTGACTGGTGGGTATAGGCATTGACTGGTATGCAGGCAGAGGGTACAGGCAAGCACGGCTAGAGTGCAGACAGGGAGGCACTAGCAGGTTGGAGCACAGTCGGGATAAGGTCCAATACAGACTGGGACTCAGGAACAGAACCGCAGATGCGGTAGACAAACAGAGCAGAGCGAGACCGCCGGAGCGGTGAACAAGAGCAAAGCAGGGCGAGACCGCCGGAGCGGTGAGCAAGAGCAGAGCAAGACCGCCTGGAGCGGTGAGCAAAGGCAGAGCAGAGCGAGGCCACCTGGAGCAGTGAGCAAAGGCAGAGCTAGACCGCCTGGAGCGGTGAGCAAAGGCAGAGCAGAGCGAGACCGCCTGGAGCGGTGAGCAAAGGCAGAACAGAGCGAGACCGCCTGGAGCGGTGAGCAAAGGCAGAGCAGAGCGAGACCGCCTGGAGCGGTGAGCAAAGGCAGAGCAGGCAGAAATCGCCAGAGCGGTGAGCAAGGAAGAGCAGGCAAGAACTGCCGGAGCGGGGAGCAAAGGCAGAGCAGGCAAGAACCGCCGGAGCGGTGAGCAAGGCAGAGCAGGCAAGAACCGCCGGAGCGGTGAGCAAGGCAGAGCAGGCAAGAACCGCCGGAGCGGTGAGCAAGGCAGAGCAGGCAAGAACCGCCGGAGCGGTGAGCAAGGCAGAGCAGGCAAGAACCGCTGGAGCGGTGAGCAAGGCAGAGCAGGCAAGAACCGCCGGAGCGGCGAGCAAGGCAGAGTGGGCAGAAACCGCCGGAGCGGTGAACAAGGCAGAGCGGGCAGAAACCGCCGGAGCGGCGAACAAGGCAGAGTGGTCAGAAACTGCCGGAGTGGCGAACAAGGCAGAGCGGGCAGAAACCGCCGGAGCGGCGAGCAAGGCAGAGCACAGGAGACAGGGCTCTGTTCACACGGAACAGACTGGAAGGGAAAGGCAGAACCAGATACACACAAGATACTTGCAATGAAGTAGCGAGTGGACTCTAAACTCACAAACGGAAGTACAGCGACAACGAGTAGGAGTTAGGAGCAGGTTCAGACTCTGCAGAAAAAGGGAAGGTACGGACATAGAGAAAAACAGGAAACAGGTTAGGAGACAGTTCAGACAGGAACTGTTACTGCAACAAAATACAGGAACGAGCCAAGGTAAAGCCAAGTGCTGGTTCAGACAATGCAGGAGAAAGGGAAGGTACGGACATAGAGAAAAACAGGAAGCAGGTTAGGAGACAGTTCAGACAGGAACTGTTAATGCAACAAATACAGGAACGAGCCAAGGTAAAGCCAAGTGCTGGTTCAGACAATGCAGGAGAAAGGGAAGGTACGGACATAGAGAAAAACAGGAAGCAGGTTAGGAGACAGTTCAGACAGGAACTGTTACTGCAGCGAGATACAGAAGCGAGTCTGGGTATGCGGCCCCCAGAAGGCGGGATGAACAGGCTAGGAGCGTGTTCAGACAGGCCTGGAAATACAGCCTCCAGAAAGGCAGGCAGGCAGGCAAGAAAACACAGAATAGAACCTGGCACATTCAGAGTGAAAGAGCACAATGAATGAACACGATGCTCAGGCACCAGCTTCCAGGTGAAGCTGGTTTAAATATCCAGTGACGTACAGCAATAGGCTGAGGACGCATTAGGGGTGTGCCCACAGCAGCTACAAGAAGCAGGAAGAGATCGGGCGCCGCCCTTAAGCAGCCAGAACAGAGGCAAGCAGACAGCATGTAAAGAAGCCAGGCTAGCAGACTGGACTGGTGATCAAGTTTGCGATCTTGCATAGTGGGGGATGGAGCACTATGCAAGAACGCCACCAGGTATGTTACAGAAGGAGCGTCGCTGAACGCTCTGACGTAGGACGCAAGCGACGCAAGGTCCTGAAGACGACCATCACCTGCGGAGCTGCGGCCTACCGGAAGAAAAGAAAGGAAGGTAGGCCACGGTTCGCTAGGGGGGCGTCAGAATGTCCGAAGAACAGCACAACGCCGGAATACCGGTTAACAGCCCTGATGTTCAACCCGCGCCCGACGCCGGGCAGGCCGAGGCGGCCGCTCCACCAGCAGCGCCTGTAACTTCTTTCATCCCCATAACTCTACCGTACATTCCTGGAGCAAAGTGGCTCCCCCAGTACAACGGCAAACCAGATACCCTGTCTGAATTCAAACGGAAGATATGCGGTATCTTGGATATGTACTCTATGACAGGCAAGCAAAGAGCTGCTGTTGTATTAGGACAACTGACTGGTGCTGCGGAACAGGAAGTGGAAATATGGTCGGCCGCAGACCAGGAGTCAGTGTTCGCAATCTTTAAAAAGCTACAGACTGTTTTTGAGGATCATACTGAGGCGGACCTCCGGATGAAGTTCTCCAACTGTTCTCAACAGCCGGAGGACAATGTTCGGGACTATGCCTGGCGTCTACAAGGGGCCCTGCGGGCTCTGAAACAGGTTAGTCCGACCAGCATCGAAAATGAAAACAAAATGCTGAAGGAACAGTTTGTCCGGGGACTGAGGTCTCCAGAGGAGAGCAGGACTGTGCGTTCGTGGTCCATAGATCATCCAGATGCCACCTTTGACAATCTTAAGGACATGGCTATAAAAGGACTGCAGCCCCTGGAAACAAATGCCATCCAATGTTACCAGGGTGGAGCCACCCCAGTGCCTGAAACGCCCACCTTTTCCCCAGTGGCTGCTGAAGCCAAGGTTCCAGCAACGTCCCCTAGTGAGCTGGACAGCCTGCGCTCTGAAGTGCGTCAGTTGAGCAAAACCCTGACCACTGTGCTGAGTGCTCTGCAGCTGCGGACGGAGCCCGAGGAAGGAGGGAAAATCCTGTTAGCCGATAGCCCTGAGGATGTCCCCTGGATGCGAAGGAGGAGGAGGACAACACCACCCTCTACAAGGATCAGTGACCAGCGCTGTCCACAGAAGGACCCTACCTGCTACCGCTGCCGCAAGACCGGGCACACCGCCCAGAATTGTCCTTTAAACGAGAAAACCCTGGGGCCGAGGGCCGACACCCAGGAGTAAACTCCCCAGGCCCCTCAGACTGGTACAACAGGTTCGTCGGAGGAAGACCTTTCCTGTCCATTGTGCTGGACGGCATCCCGACGCACGCTCTGCTGGACACAGGATCTCAGGTAACCATCATGCCTGACGTCCTCTACAGAAGGTTCTGGTCCATGGACGACCTACGTCCGCCAGCTCCAAATCTTTCTGTTTATGCCTCAAATGGACTCCCCCTTAACCTAATCGAGGTTAAGAATGTGACAGTAAAAGTGGGGAGAGTGGAGCTGAAGGACCAGGGGCTAATTGTAGTAGAGACTAATCCTGATGATACCAATCCGTATATGGTACTAGGCACTAACATTGTTGGTAACTGTTTGGGAGAAGTTGTGTTCTTGCTCCAACAGATAGCTGACACAGCCAGACCAGGACAGAGAAGGGCGCTGCAGAAGGAGATCTGAGTCCTGATGTATCAACAGCAAGTAAGGTTAACAGATGGTGAAATCGGTAATGTGCGGGTGACAGAACCCATACCCATTGTGATCCCCCCTATGAGTGAAATGCTTATCTGGTGTAGAGCTGCTATAGGTCTTACAGGACAGAGCTACCAGGCGGTAGTAGAACCCCTTTGCTCCGAGCACAGACCCATGCTCTTAACCACCGGAGGAGTGGTGGACGTACGCAATGGGAGGGTGCCCGTCGAGCTTCTCAACTGTGGGGAAGATGAGGTCAGACTGCCACGTTATGCCACTGTTGCCAAATTACATGCTGTAAATAACAACTGCATTCACAAGGCGGAGTCCTTAACCTCACCAGACCAAGTGGAGGATAATGACCCTGCAACCCAGGTGGAGGATTGGTGTCAACAGCTCCATGTTGGGACAGACACCACTCCTGCCCCTCAGAAACAGGGTGTACACTGGGTGGTTCAAGAATACGCGCAGGTGTTCAGTAAACATCCACTTGACTTTGGGAGGATTAACGGGGTTCAACATCATATCCCCACAGGTGACCATCCACCCATCAAAGAACGTTACAGGCCCATACCACCAGCTCACTACCAGAAGGCAAAGGAGATGTTGCACAACATGAGAAAGGCGGGGGTAGTAAGGGATAGTTGTAGTCCCTGGGCAGCTCCCCTAGTGCTAGTTATGAAAAAGGACGGGAGCATGAGAATGTGTGTAGATTACAGACAAGTAAATCGCATTACACATAAAGATGCATACCCTTTACCACGCATAGAGGAGTCCCTAAGCTGCCTTAAAGTCTGCAAATTACTTTTCACCCTTGACCTCACTAGTGGGTACTGGCAAGTAGCTGTGGCTGAGGAGGATCGGGAGAAGACGGCCTTCACTACCCCGATGGGACTCTGCGAGTTCAACAGTATGCCGATTGGAATCTACAATGCCCCTGGAACGTTCCAGAGATTGATGGAGTGCTGCCTGGGACACCTCAACTTCAAGACTGTGTTACTATACCTGGATGACGTGATAGTGTACTCCAAAACGTATGAGGACCACTTGAAGCACCTGGCCAGAGGTATCTGAGTCACTGTCCAGATACGGGATGGAGCTGAAGCCCTCAAAGTGCCACCTGCTCAAGAGAAAGGTACAGTACCTGGGGCACATTGTCAGTCCAGAAGGGGTAGCACCAGACCCGGAGAAGGTCACTGCCATCCAGAAGTGGCCGGAGCCGAAGAACCTCAAGGAGGTGCGTCAGTCCTTGGGACTAGTAGGATACTACCGGAGGTTTGTAAAAGACTACACTAAGAAAGCAGCCCCTCTGCAAGACCTCCTGGTAGGGCAGTCCCCCAAAGGCAGAAATCCCCCATTCCACTGGGGTAAGGAGCAAGCCGAGTCGTTTCAGGAGATGAAGGAGATCCTGACAGGCGATGAGATCCTAGCCTACCCTGACTACATTCAACCATTCCTGCTGTATACTGATGCCAGCAACGAAGGACTGGGAGCTGTCCTAAGTCAGAAGCAAAATGGCCAAGAGAAAGTGATTGCATATGCAAGCAGGAAGCTCCGCCCGACCGAGAGGAACCCAGAGAACTATAGCAGCTTTAAGTTGGAGTTCCTGGCCCTGGTCTGGGCCATCACTGAAAGGTTCAAGCACTATCTAGCCTCCAGTAAGTTCACTGCCTTCACTGATAACAACCCCTTGACCCATCTTGAAACAGCTAAGCTAGGAGCACTGGAACAACGATGGATGGCTCGGCTGTCAAATTATCAATTCACAATTAAATACCGGGCGGGCCGCAAGAACGCCAACGCCGATGCCCTGTCTAAGATGCCTCACCAGTCAGACAATCTGTTCGCAATCTTTAAAAAGCTACAGACTGTTTTTGAGGATCATACTGAGGCGGACCTCCGGATGAAGTTCTCCAACTGTTCTCAACAGCCGGAGGACAATGTTCGGGACTATGCCTGGCGTCTACAAGGGGCCCTGCGGGCTCTGAAACAGGTTAGTCCGACCAGCATCGAAAATGAAAACAAAATGCTGAAGGAACAGTTTGTCCGGGGACTGAGGTCTCCAGAGGAGAGCAGGACTGTGCGTTCGTGGTCCATAGATCATCCAGATGCCACCTTTGACAATCTTAAGGACATGGCTATAAAAGGACTGCAGCCCCTGGAAACAAATGCCATCCAATGTTACCAGGGTGGAGCCACCCCAGTGCCTGAAACGCCCACCTTTTCCCCAGTGGCTGCTGAAGCCAAGGTTCCAGCAACGTCCCCTAGTGAGCTGGACAGCCTGCGCTCTGAAGTGCGTCAGTTGAGCAAAACCCTGACCACTGTGCTGAGTGCTCTGCAGCTGCGGACGGAGCCCGAGGAAGGAGGGAAAATCCTGTTAGCCGATAGCCCTGAGGATGTCCCCTGGATGCGAAGGAGGAGGAGGACAACACCACCCTCTACAAGGATCAGTGACCAGCGCTGTCCACAGAAGGACCCTACCTGCTACCGCTGCCGCAAGACCGGGCACACCGCCCAGAATTGTCCTTTAAACGAGAAAACCCTGGGGCCGAGGGCCGACACCCAGGAGTAAACTCCCCAGGCCCCTCAGACTGGTACAACAGGTTCGTCGGAGGAAGACCTTTCCTGTCCATTGTGCTGGACGGCATCCCGACGCACGCTCTGCTGGACACAGGATCTCAGGTAACCATCATGCCTGACGTCCTCTACAGAAGGTTCTGGTCCATGGACGACCTACGTCCGCCAGCTCCAAATCTTTCTGTTTATGCCTCAAATGGACTCCCCCTTAACCTAATCGAGGTTAAGAATGTGACAGTAAAAGTGGGGAGAGTGGAGCTGAAGGACCAGGGGCTAATTGTAGTAGAGACTAATCCTGATGATACCAATCCGTATATGGTACTAGGCACTAACATTGTTGGTAACTGTTTGGGAGAAGTTGTGTTCTTGCTCCAACAGATAGCTGACACAGCCAGACCAGGACAGAGAAGGGCGCTGCAGAAGGAGATCTGAGTCCTGATGTATCAACAGCAAGTAAGGTTAACAGATGGTGAAATCGGTAATGTGCGGGTGACAGAACCCATACCCATTGTGATCCCCCCTATGAGTGAAATGCTTATCTGGTGTAGAGCTGCTATAGGTCTTACAGGACAGAGCTACCAGGCGGTAGTAGAACCCCTTTGCTCCGAGCACAGACCCATGCTCTTAACCACCGGAGGAGTGGTGGACGTACGCAATGGGAGGGTGCCCGTCGAGCTTCTCAACTGTGGGGAAGATGAGGTCAGACTGCCACGTTATGCCACTGTTGCCAAATTACATGCTGTAAATAACAACTGCATTCACAAGGCGGAGTCCTTAACCTCACCAGACCAAGTGGAGGATAATGACCCTGCAACCCAGGTGGAGGATTGGTGTCAACAGCTCCATGTTGGGACAGACACCACTCCTGCCCCTCAGAAACAGGGTGTACACTGGGTGGTTCAAGAATACGCGCAGGTGTTCAGTAAACATCCACTTGACTTTGGGAGGATTAACGGGGTTCAACATCATATCCCCACAGGTGACCATCCACCCATCAAAGAACGTTACAGGCCCATACCACCAGCTCACTACCAGAAGGCAAAGGAGATGTTGCACAACATGAGAAAGGCGGGGGTAGTAAGGGATAGTTGTAGTCCCTGGGCAGCTCCCCTAGTGCTAGTTATGAAAAAGGACGGGAGCATGAGAATGTGTGTAGATTACAGACAAGTAAATCGCATTACACATAAAGATGCATACCCTTTACCACGCATAGAGGAGTCCCTAAGCTGCCTTAAAGTCTGCAAATTACTTTTCACCCTTGACCTCACTAGTGGGTACTGGCAAGTAGCTGTGGCTGAGGAGGATCGGGAGAAGACGGCCTTCACTACCCCGATGGGACTCTGCGAGTTCAACAGTATGCCGATTGGAATCTACAATGCCCCTGGAACGTTCCAGAGATTGATGGAGTGCTGCCTGGGACACCTCAACTTCAAGACTGTGTTACTATACCTGGATGACGTGATAGTGTACTCCAAAACGTATGAGGACCACTTGAAGCACCTGGCCAGAGGTATCTGAGTCACTGTCCAGATACGGGATGGAGCTGAAGCCCTCAAAGTGCCACCTGCTCAAGAGAAAGGTACAGTACCTGGGGCACATTGTCAGTCCAGAAGGGGTAGCACCAGACCCGGAGAAGGTCACTGCCATCCAGAAGTGGCCGGAGCCGAAGAACCTCAAGGAGGTGCGTCAGTCCTTGGGACTAGTAGGATACTACCGGAGGTTTGTAAAAGACTACACTAAGAAAGCAGCCCCTCTGCAAGACCTCCTGGTAGGGCAGTCCCCCAAAGGCAGAAATCCCCCATTCCACTGGGGTAAGGAGCAAGCCGAGTCGTTTCAGGAGATGAAGGAGATCCTGACAGGCGATGAGATCCTAGCCTACCCTGACTACATTCAACCATTCCTGCTGTATACTGATGCCAGCAACGAAGGACTGGGAGCTGTCCTAAGTCAGAAGCAAAATGGCCAAGAGAAAGTGATTGCATATGCAAGCAGGAAGCTCCGCCCGACCGAGAGGAACCCAGAGAACTATAGCAGCTTTAAGTTGGAGTTCCTGGCCCTGGTCTGGGCCATCACTGAAAGGTTCAAGCACTATCTAGCCTCCAGTAAGTTCACTGCCTTCACTGATAACAACCCCTTGACCCATCTTGAAACAGCTAAGCTAGGAGCACTGGAACAACGATGGATGGCTCGGCTGTCAAATTATCAATTCACAATTAAATACCGGGCGGGCCGCAAGAACGCCAACGCCGATGCCCTGTCTAAGATGCCTCACCAGTCAGACACAGAAGAAGAAGTGGATGACCTGGAGGAGATTGAGCTACCTGCCTTTCACCGGAATGGGATGATCCACGAGCAACGAGCCTCCAGGAGGCCGCGTGGAAAGACGTTAAACCCCCTGCCTCACCACAGTTGGAAAGAGACCCAGGACAGTGACCCGGTTGTCAGCCGCATCAAGGAGATGATAACCCAAGAAGGTTCCTCCCTGGAAAAAGAAGCGTCTCTGCAAGCAAAGCAGCTGTGGAACGAGAGAAGCCGGCTGTTTATCTACCGTGAGAAGCTGTGCCGGAGGTACGTCAATCCAAAAACCAATGAGATGGTATGACAGATAGTGGTCCCCAAGACAGACATCCAAATGGTGTTGGAGGCCTACCACGATCAGGCGGGGCACTTCGGCTGGAAAAAGCTAGAGACCCTGCTGAAGTGTCGATTCTACTGGGTAGGAATGCGCAGCTCCATTGAGTGGTGGTGCCGGGACTGTGGACCCTGTGGCCTCAGAAGAAAAGACTACAGCAGCCAGAAGGCACCCCTGCAACCCATCAAGATGACTCGACCCCTGGAGATCGTGGCCCTGGACCATGTCAAGCTGTCCCCCAGCAGGTCAGGGTACTCTTATGCTCTAACCATGGTGGATCGTTACTCATGTTTCCTGGTGGTCGCCCCAGTCAAAGACCTGACGGCAGAGACAGCAGCAAAGACATTCCAAGCGTATTTCTGTAGACCCCATGGTTATCCTGAGCAGGTGCTGACGGACCAAGGCCCGGCCTTTGAGGCTGAGTTGTTCAAGGAGTTCTGCCATCTATACGGGTGTAAGAAGATAAGAACTACACCGTACCACCCACAAACCAATGGTCTCTGTGAGAAGATGAATAACATCATCATCGACCTGCTGAAGACCTTACTACTTGAGGAGAGAAATCAGTGGCCAGACCTACTACCTGATCTAATACATCTGTACAATCACATACCAGTAAGTTCCACCAACTGTACTCCAGCATATCTCATGCGAGCAAGGCCAGGAAAGCTGCCCATGGACCTGGAGCTTGGTGTTGTAGAACCAGAAGCAGATGTGACCACTGAGGACTGGGACACGGCCAGACAGGAGCAGTACAGAAGAGTACAAGCCTGTATTGAAGACAGTCTCACTCGGGTGAGGGACAAGCAGGAAGCTCAATACAACAGAGGTGCCCAAGCAGAACCCTTCACACCTGGTGAAGTAGTACTGAAAAGGAAAAGAACGAACCACAAACTTGATGACCAGTGGGAGAGGGAACCCTACACTGTGTTGAAATCAAGATTTCATAATAAGAAGACCTGTATAATTAGTAGAGACGGAGGAAGGACGACTGCAACAGTATCCAGGGATCACCTAAAGTTGTGTCCAGATCTGCTAAAGCCCCAAGGAGAAGTGCCTCTCATTATCCCGGAGGAGCCTAAAGAAGCAGTAATACACACTGACTTAGGACATTTCCCGGCAGATTGGCCCCAACTAGGAGGAGCAGTAATCATCCCTGTAATCACCTTCTACCCAAAGAAAGAAGAGCCTGTAAGCGCTGAAGAGGAGCCAGCTCAAGAAGAATCCCCGGACGAAGGATCCCCGGTAGGAGAAGAGCAAGAAGGCCCAGCCAATGGTGAAATTGTCAGTCCTGTAGAGAGGTCAATGCAGCCTTGTAGCCCCTCCACACCTAGTACTGACACATTGGGAGGTAGAGCACCTGTTAGTGCCTCACGCATTCCAGTACCACGTAGGTCCACGCGTAGTACTAAAGGTCAACCCTCTGTCAGGTATAATCAGTAAGATAGCTAAACTCTGAAAAAGTGTAGATAGTTACCCCTGGGGTATTATATGGCATTGAATTAAATTGAATTATATTGTGTGATTTCATGCATATGTATATTATTTTGTGCTTTGCTTTATTACTGAACAGTTCAAGTTATATGGACACTTCCTTTGTTACATACAGAACTTTGTGGCTGAGGACTGTGTGCAGCCCAAAAACTATTTATTGTATATAATTGCGCTCCCTGGAGTGCCCCTTTTAGGTGACCTCAGAAGTAAAACCTGTCTGGAGTGGCTCTAATGGAGGTCCAACTCGGGATCTTCATGCCCTGCAGCCACCCCAGGGCCTACGTTGAGGGTTTGGGACAGGTCCCTCAAACCACCAAGTACTCTACCCTGTGAGATGGACATCCTGTCTGGGAACCTCACCATAAGAGACTTGAATTCTGAGGACACTTTGTACCTGTTTATGTTATTATGCAACATTTAAGGAATGTGCCTCCCATAAAGGGAAGAGTTATTGCATTGTTAATGTTTACTATTGTTGTTTTAAAATGTACTTCAGCCCGGGAGTGCTGAGCTTTGCTAGGGGGGAATGTGGCGCCCAGCTGCGCTTGGTACCACAGATCCTAGAAGTGTGCATTAATGGAATCCTCCACAAGAGGCCCCCATAAACATTCACACATCTCCACCTTCCACCTCAGACCAGCAGAGGGAGCCCGTTAGGGATATAAATAGGGAAGGTGGAGCTAGGCAGTTAGTGTTAGTCTGGAGTGCACAGAGAAGCACGTGGGTTGCTGTATAGGCAAGCTAGGCCTCCAGCGGTCCTGAAGCCCAGTCTAGACTCAGGAGCTCAAGTAAGTGAGCCCAAGGTGTGCCGACGCCTGTAAGAGTGGTGAAGAGCGGCAACCTGCCGTTAGTGTGAGTAGCCTAGTGAGGGCCCGAGCGTGGCCGAAGGCGAGTGGAAAGTGAGTAGCAGTGGGGGCAGAGGAGCTCAACCAGCTCACCCCGAACAATATACCGGACACCGGGTCCGAGCTTACCGGGATCTCTATGACCCAGTAAGGCATAACCGGAATCCTTGGAGAACTACAGGTCCCAGGTCCACCAGAGAGCTGATACGTAACAGAACCAGGAGACACATAGGCCCTGTAGCCTGGGAGCGTGCACTCCAAGAGAAGGCCCTACCACAACGTCAGCCGATGCAGGACAGAGACAAAGTTAGGCCTAGCTTCAGGCAGGTCAGAAACTTACTACGCAGAGGCAAGAAACAGGAGGCCCTACACCCGCTCATTGGGGAGGATCCTGATATGCACCCTTCACCCTACAGTGCTCCAGGATGTACCTGAATTTCCATCAGTAAAAGGTACTGAAGTGACTACTGTGTCCGTCCCCGTTATTGCTCTGACCCGGCTGGGTCTCGCCTGTCCTGCATCCCCCTCTCCGTACGCTGCCCTGAGGCCTAGCTCCACCTGTGGGGAGCTATACCATCGAGCTGCCTTATCACCGGCCTCAGTGGACTGCCGCAGCGCTGGTGATCCTCACCAGATTCCACAGGTGGCGTCACGAACTTTCATAGAGTTAACAAATAATCCCCTTTTAAAAGCTGACCCCAGGGTACGGGCCCGGGAGCCGACCACCGCGACATCCTCAAGGCTAGGCAAAGGCCCGGGTACCGAGTCGTCCCCATCCCCCTGGGCGTGTCATGTACACAGTGACTGCACCAGCAGAATAGTGAGTGCAGCTCTGGAGTATAATACAGGATGTAACTCAGGATCAGTAATGTAATGTACGTACACAGTGACTGCACCAGCAGAATAGTGAGTGCAGCTCTGGAGTATAATACAGGATGTAACTCAGGATCAGTAATGTAATGTATGTACACAGTGACTGCACCAGCAGAATAGTGAGTGCAGCTCTGGAGTATCATACAGGAGGTAACTCAGGATCAGTAATGTAATGTATGTACACAGTGACTGCACCAGCAGAATAGTGAGTGCAGCTCTGGAGTATAATACAGGATGTAACTCAGGATCAGTAATGTAATGTATGTACACAGTGACTGCACCAGCAGAATAGTGAGCGCAGCTCTGGAGTATAATACACGATGTAACTCAGGATCAGTAATGTAATGTATGTACACAGTGACTGCACCAGCAGAATAGTGAGTGCAGCTCTGGAGTATAATGCAGGATGTAACTCAGGATCAGTAATGTAATGTATGTACACAGTGACTGCACCAGCAGAATAGTGAGTGCAGCTCTGGAGTATAATACAGGATGTAACTCTGGATCAGTAATGTATGTACACAGTGACTCCACCAGCAGAATAGTGAGTGCAGCTCTGGGGTATAATACAGGAGGTAACTCAGGATCAGTACAGGATGTATTACATTTATAGAATGCTTAATGTCTCTTTGTAGATTATATATGATGTTTGTTTTTTTTTAATAAAAAATCAATAAACATAACACTGTTTTTGCAGAGATGTAAGCATTTCTCAGGTTGTAGCCATGGCAACAAGAGTGAAAACTTCCATTCTTTACACTGCAGGCTGAATTCACAGAACTACAAGAAGATGTAAACTTGAAACACAATTGATTACACATATGATCAGATAATATTCCTCCTTATCTACAGGAAACATGCTTGACAGAATTCTGTGTCAGAGGCGATTCAAGTGTGAAAATGACCCTACTAGGGGGTCCATCCCTCCCCGCGCTCCACCATGGAAATTGTAAAGACAACTCGAAGTTATCAATAGGATTCCTGGTTCTTTTTGTTGTACATTGAATAATGAAGGATGTCTTCTCGGCGGCTTTTGTTCTGCCTGTCGAGATATGCGGCTCCTTTTGTTCCAAGACTATGTGATTTATAATGAAAATGACTAGATAATTATGTTACTTGTCATAGGTATCTCTCTGCTCACATAAACCACTGTTTGCTTTTCTTAGAACCCTATGAAGTTTAGATATAATTGCATCCAATTGCCCAACGCCATTACATCGACAATGTAATCAAATGATATCTTAGTAATTGCTCACATGGGTGCTAAGTATCCGGGCGGCTCCGCACGTGAGAGCGAATGTGCTGGAAGCCGCTATTTGGTACTCGCAACTAACATTCAGCCTATGAAGCGGAAAGTGCAGCTGCATCCCCCCATAACACCCCCCAAACCCACATCAAAGGGCAACGTTAATTATAGGGAATGTTCACCTCCGATCATTATTCTACCGAAGGAAGAAATCATCTGCATAACAAGTTGAGTCATTTTATGAAAACACGACTTTACTTATATTATACTGAGTTATAGAACGTGGCACTTGTCCTGTGTACAGGAGGCTTCTGTCCTCTGTGAATGCCCATTGTTTGTCACTTATAGAGCTGCACTCACTATTCTGCTGGTGCAGTCACAGTGTACATACATTACTGATCCTGAGTTATATCCTGTATTATACTCCGGAGCTGCACTCACTATTCTGCTGGTGCAGTCACTGTGTACATACATTACATTACTGATCCTGAGTTACATCCAGTATTATACTCCAGAGCTGCACTCACTATTCTGCTGGTACAGTCACTGTGTACATACATTACATTACTGATCCTGAGTTATATCCTGTATTATACTCCAGAGCTGCACTCACTATTCTGCTGGTGCAGTCACTGTGTACATACATTACATTACTGATCCTGAGTTACCTCCTGTATTATACCCCAGAGCTGCACTCACTATTCTGCTGGTGCAGTCACTGTGCACATACATTACATTACCGATTCTGAGTTACATCCTGTATTATACTCCAGAGCGGCACTCACTGTTCTGCTGGTGCAGTCACTGTGTACACACATTACATTACTGATCCTGTACTGATCCTGAGTTACCTCCTGTATTATACTCCAGAGCTGCACTCACTATTCTGCTGGTGCAGTCACTGTGTACATACATTACATTACTGATCCTGAGTTATATCCTGTATTATACTCCAGAGCTGCGCTCACTATTCTGCTGGTGCAGTCACTGTGTACATACATTACACTACTGATCCTGAGTTACATCCTGTATTATACTCCAGAGCTGTACTCACTATTCTGCTGGTGCAGTCACTGTGTACATACATTACATTACTGATCCTGAGTTACATCCTGTATGATACTCCAGAGCTGTACTCACTATTCTGCTGGTGCAGTCACTGTGTTCATACATTACATTACTGATCCTGAGTTACATCCTGTATGATACTCCAGAGCTGCACTCACTATTCTGCTGGTGCAGTCACTGTGTACATACATTACATTACTGATCCTGAGTAACATCCTGTATTATACTCCAGAGCTGCACTCACTATTCTGCTGGTGCAGTCACTGTGTACATACATTACATTACTGATCCTGAGTTACCTCCTGTATTATACCCCAGAGCTGCACTCATTATTTTGCTGGTGCAGTCACGGTGTACATACATTACATTACTGATCCTGAGTTATATCCTGCATTATACTCCAGAGCTGCACTCACTATTCTGCTGGTGCAGTCACTGAGTACATACATTACATTACTGATCCTGAGTTATATCCTGTATTATACTCCAGAGCTGCACTCACTATTCTGTTGGTGCAGTCACAGTGTACATACATTACTGATCCTGAGTTATATCCTGTATTATACTCCAGAGCTGCACTCACTATTCTGTTGGTGCAGTCACAGTGTACATACATTACTGATCCTGAATTATACTCCAGAGCAGCGCTCACTATTCTGCTGGTGCAGTCACTGTGTACATACATTACATTAATGATCCTGAGTTACATCCTGTATTATACCCCAGAGGTGCACTCACTATTCTGCTGGTGCAGTCACTGTGTACTTACATTACATTACTGATCCTGAGTTATATCCTGTATTATACTCCAGAGCAGCACTCACTATTCTGCTGGTGCAGTCACGGTGTACATACATTACATTACTGATCCTGAGTTACATCCTGTATTATACTCCAGAGCTGCCCTCACTATTCTGTTGGTACAGTCACGGTGTACATACATTACTGATCCTGTATTATACTCCAGAGCTGCGCTCACTATTCTGTTGGTGCAGTCACGGTGAACATACATTACTGATAATGTATTATACTCCAGAGCTGCGCTCACTATTCTGCTCGTGCAGTCACGGTGTACATACATTACTGATCCTGTATTATACTCCAGAGCTGCGCTCACTATTCTGCTGGTGCAGTCACGGTGTACATACATTACTGATCCTGTATTATACTCAAGAGCAGTGCTCACTATTCTGCTGGTGCAGTCACTGTGTACATATATTACATTACTGATCCTGTACTGATCCTGAGTTACATCCTGTATTATACCCCAGAGCTGCACTCACTATTCTGCTGGTGCAGTTACTGTGTAAAAACTTACATTACTGATCCTGTATTATACTCCAGAGCTGCACTCACTATTCTGCTGGTGCAGTCACTGTGTATGTGGCACCCCAGGGGTCTGGTTACCACAGTAATAGAAATATTATGTCTGAGAGCAAGTGGGAGGTTTCTCTGGTCAGGAGCCCTAAGCATGCAACACGGCCCACCCAGACCTGGGAGGGGAGGAATCTGCCCTTATAAACTGGGTCTGGGGCGGGATTAGTGAGTGAAGTCCCAGACAGAGACGCAGTCAGGTCTGGAGGACAGCAGACACAGGGAAAGTGACAACAGGAGCTCTGTAGGAGCAGGAGCGAGTGTCAGAGGCAGGAAGCTAGATAGCTCGCCTTGGCTGAAGACACTAAACCCGGACACGGAGTCCGAGGCTGTGGGGACATCCAGGTCCAGCAGCAGAATCCAACCGACAAGGGATTCCATGTCCTCTGGCCTTAGAAACCCGAAGGCACGGTCACAAGCAAGGGACCAGCACCACCATCGTGAAGCGGAGGCTAACGGAAGGCCCCAAGTCACCGGCCATACGGGTGAGCACCACACGGTATACTCAGGGACGTGGGCTACTTCTACCCGCATAGAGCAAGGTAGCCAGGAAAGAGTGCAGATAGTCGGGGAGGCCTTCAACTCCACCTGGCCAGGGGAGATCCTACTTGCTCACAGACTGACCAAGCCCTTACTGCTAACCAGTACTCCCGGGAGGGTCTGCTTTATACCATCAGTAAAGACCCTGAACTGCACCACACGTCTCTGTGTTTCATCGCCGCACCAGCACCATTACTATCGGGACGCTCACACCATCACTCCCATCATCTCACATTAGCTGCCCTGAGGCCCATATGGGGAGTTATCCCATACTCGGCTACGCAAATTACATCAGCCTCAGCGGTCTGCAGCGCAGCGGCGGTCCCCACTGACCGCAATCCACGGGTGGCGTAGTCGGATATTGTTTTTACCTAAGACTGCCACTGGTTTGACCGCCCTGGGCACGGACCGGGTCACCGCCACGGAGGACTACAACCCCCAGCGATCCGGCTCCGGGTATCCCCCTGCACAGCACAGGCCCAGGGGGCGCGTCAACTTTGGCGTAGTCGGCAGGATTTCGTGCCCGCAACCACCGGGTACTGCGTGCCTGAAAAAGAGACTTTTATACTTACCTGTGGTGAAGTTTCCCGCCGTCCGGAGCCGTTTCCCGCCATCGGACGCCATCTTGGACCGTTTCCCGCCGTCTTCTGCCTTCTTCCCGCCATCCGCAGCTGCTTCCCGCCTTCAGACGCCATCTTCGGGACGCCGCGCGGGAAGAAGAGGGGCGTGGACGCCGAAAGAGCGCGAGATCCGAAGCTCCGCCCCACGCTCCGCCCCACGCTCCGACGCTGCGTAAGGTCCTGGAAGGAAGGAAGAGCGACGCAGACGTCATCAGAGCGTGACGCCAGGTCCTCAACCCCGACGATCGACTGCGGAGCCGCGGCCTACGGAAGAAGAGCATCGCAAGGTAGGCCACGGTCCACTAGTGGGGAAGAAGGATGTCGGACACCGAGGGGAGCTCCACCGCCACACCGGCCGCCAGCGCAACCGCTGCTGCAGTCATGCCCTTCACCATGCCCTATATCCCGGGGGCAACCTGGCTACCGCTGTACTCAGGGGAGTCACATACCCTGAGTGACTTTAGGGAAAGACTTGATAGCCTCTTCCAGGTATACCCCCTCACGGAAGAGCAAAAAGTGAGCATCCTGGTGGCCCAGCTAATCGGGGCAGCCGAAAGGGAGGTAAAGTCCTGGTCACCTGGGAAGAAGAGGACTGTCAGAGAGATACTAGCCCGGCTGAAAGACACATTTGATACCCGAACCTCAGCCGAGATAAAACTAAGATTTTACGGGTGCAAACAACGGGCACATGAAAGTATAAGGGACTATGCCCTAAACCTACAAGAGGCCCTGAGAGCCATTAAGCAGGCAGACCCTGACAGCGTGGGGAATGAAGACAAGCTGTTGACCGAAGAATTTATTGAGGGTCTACTGTGCAATGCCCACCGAACCCAGTTGCGGGCAATGGCCTTACAGGACCCTGACCTGGACTTTGCACAGTTCAAGGACAGAGCCATCCGGGTGCTCCGAGAACCGGCACCAGGTGGCGCTGTGACCCACAGGCGCCCTGCTATCACTTATCACCAGGACGCGGCGCCCTTGTCTGCAGGGCCTGTGGGAGCTGATGCGCAGGCTTTGAACAATGACCCGGCAACAGACCTGCACCATCAGGTCCAAGAGCTGACAAAGAGCGTTTCCGCGCTAACGAGAACTGTGCAGTCTTTACAGGTCTCTTCTCCACAAAAGATCCAGCTGGCATCCGGACCGGAGGACATCCCGTGGCGCCGACTGAGGAGGACCCCACCGGCCAGAGGAAGACCCAGCGACAGATACGAGGACGGACGACCCATCTGCCGCCGCTGCAATCAACCCGGACATATGGCAAGGTACTGTCATTTAAATGGGCACAACCTGGGGTAGAGGGCCAACCCCCAGGCTTAAGATCATCAGGCCCATCGAACTGGCGTGACAAATACGTAGGGGGACGTCCGGTCTTGCCTGTGGTACTGGATGGCATTCCTATGAGTGCCCTACTAGACACCGGGTCACAGGTCACCACCATCCCGTACGTGCTCTTCAAGCGGTACTGGAATGACTCGGACATAACCCGCTACCCAGATGACGACCTGAGCATTATAGCCAGCAATGGTCAGCCCGTGCCACAGATAGGATTTAAAGAGGTGACCATCAAGGTCGGTAAAGTCGAGCTGCCGACACAAGGACTGATCATTGTGGACATTGACCATCGCGAGAGTCACCCAAAAATAACCCTAGGTACTAATGTAATTGAAAACTGTCTTGCAGAGGTGATTCTTATTTTGCAACAGGTTGCCAAGAACGCCAGTTCCAGCCAGCAACGTGTGCTCCAAAAAGAGATCCGGGCACTGATGAAACGGCAACAGATGGAACTATCTGGTGGTGAGATAGGTAGCGTGAGAATGTGTGACCCGTTCCCTATTGCCATGCCCCCGAAAAGTGAGATGATGATTTGGTGCCGGGCAGCTATTGGTCTAAGAGGTAGAGACTACCAAGCAATGGTAGAACCCGTCTACTCAGACAGTAGGCCCACCATTTTGACAGCACGGGGGGTGGTCGATGTACGCCATGGGAGGGTGCCCGTCCGCATCATCAATATCGGGGAGAGAGAAGTATACCTGCCCCGGTATGCCACGCTAGCCAAATTGTTCACCATCAACCAGAACTCTGTACAGGCCATGGAACCCTTGCCTCCATCTCAACCAGAGGAAGGTAACGGCTCTAAGAAACCAATGGAGGACTGGTGTCAGCAACTGCATTTGGGTACTGACTCCACTCCCTCACACCAAAAACAGGGAGTCTATCGGGTGGTTCAAGAGTACGAGAGAGTGTTTAGCAAACACCCGTTAGACTTTGGGCGAGTAAAGGGGGTAGAACATCACATCCCAACGGGAGACCATCCTCCCATAAAGGAGAGATATTGACCCGTACCCCCTGCACACTACCAACACGCCAAGGGGATGCTAAAAGACATGAAGGAGGCTGGAGTAATTAGGGACAGCTGTAGCCCCTGGGCAGCTCCACTAGTCTTAGTGAAAAAGAAAGACAACACCATGAGAATGTGTGTAGACTACAGGAAGGTCAACCGTATCACACACAAAGATGCGTACCCGTTACCAAGGATAGAAGAGTCCTTAGCTGCATTAAAATCTGCTAACTTCTTCTCTACTTTGGATCTCACTAGCGGGTACTGGCAGGTTCCTGTAGCAGAGGCGGACCGGGAGAAGACCGCATTCACCACCCCGATGGGACTCAGCGAATTTAACTGTATGCCGTTCGGGCTCTGCAACGCACCAGGAAACTTCCAACGGTTGATGGAATGCTGTCTGGGACACCGGAACTTCGAGATGGTCCTATTATACCTGGACGACGTCATCATCTATTCCAAGACCTATGAGGACCATCTGGAACACCTGGCAGAAGTGTTTGAAGCCCTGGCAAACTATGGCCTAAAGGTAAAACCCTCGAAGTGTCATCTACTGAAGCCAAAGGTACAGTACCTGGGACACGCGGTGAGTGCTGACGGAGTAGCCCCCGACCCTGACAAGATCACCGTGATTAAGGACTGGCCAAGACCATCCAGCATAAAGGAAGTGCGGCAGTTCCTCGGGTTGGTAGGCTACTACCGAAGATTCATTCCCGGTTTTACCAAGAAGGCAGCTCCTATGCAGGACCTCCTGATAGGCCTGTCCAGGAAGGCCAAAAACCAGAAGCCACCCTTCAAATGGGAAAAGCTGGAAGATGAGTCCTTTCGCCAGCTGAAGATGGCCCTCACGGGGGATGAAATCCTGGCGTACCCTGATTACAGCCAGCCCTTTATCCTCCACACGGACGCAAGCAACATTGGGCTAGGGGCCGTACTGTCCCAGATCCAGCAGGGGAGAGAACGGGTAATTGCTTACGCCAGCCGAAAACTGCGACCCACGGAAAGAAACCCTGAGAATTACAGCTCGTTCAAGCTAGAGTTCCTGGCAGTGGTGTGGGCAGTAACCGAACGTTTCAAGCATTACCTTGCCTCTTCCAGGTTCACCGTGTACACGGACAACAACCCGTTGACACACCTGGACACTGCAAGACTGGGTGCCCTGGAGCAGAGATGGATGGCCCGCCTGTCCAATTATGAGTTCACAATCAAATACCGGGCAGGGCGCTCCAATACCAACGCGGACGCCCTGTCCAGGATGCCAAACCTACCGAACGAAGGGGAGGATCCAGAAGAATTGGAAGAGATCGAACTCCCTGCGTTTCACCGTCATGGGATTACCCAGTATTCCCACCGTGTGAGGGGCCAGCGATCCGCTCCGTTCAACCCCTTACCCCACTACAACTGGGCGGAGACGCAAGACAGTGACCCCGCAGTCCGTCTGGTGAAGGAGATGCTGACCCAGGCTGACGCCCGCCTGGACCCAGACGCTCCGGAAGAGACCAAGCAACTGTGGACGGAGAAGAGCAGACTGTTTCTCTACAAGGAGAAGTTGTGCCGCAGAATGGTCAATTGCCGGACACATGAACTGATCTGGCAGGTTGTGGTACCGAGACGGGACGCAGCTATGGTGCTGGAGGCCTACCACAATGGGGCAGGGCACTTCGGATGGAAGAAGCTGGAGTTCCTGCTGCGTGAACGGTTCTACTGGATAGGCATGAGAGGAGCCATTGAGAGGTGGTGTAGAGACTGTGGCCCATGCAATCTAAGAAGAAGGAACCGTGCCAGCCAGAGGACTCCCCTGCAGCCCATCATCACCAGGCAGCCACTGGAACTGGTCGCTCTGGACCATGTTAAACTGGCTCCAAGCAGAAGCGGGTATGTCTACGCCCTAACCATCGTGGATCACTACTCCCGGTTCCTGGTGGTGGTCCCTGTCAAAGACCTGACGGCTCAGACAGCAGCCAGAGCCTTCCAGCTGCACTTCTGCCGCCCACACGGGTACCCGGACCAAGTACTGACGGACCAAGGACCAGCCTTCGAAGCGGAGGTCTTCCAGGAGTTCTGCAACCTGTATGGCTGCAAGAAGATAAGAACAACGCCCTATCACCCCCAAACCAATGGACTCTGCGAGAAGATGAACCAGGTGGTGATAGATCTGCTAAAAACATTGCCCCTGGAAGAACGCAGTCTGTGGCCTGAGAAACTGCCCGATCTGGTGGACCTGTATAACCACATCCCGGTAGGTTCCACCAACTGTACCGCGGCTTACCTAATGCGAGCAAGACCTGGTAAGCTGCCTGTCGACCTGGATATGGGAGTCCTGACACCCGAGGATACCTCACCAGAGGCAGACTGGGATACAGAACGGCAGCAGCAGTACCGGAAAGTACAGGAGAGCGTCGAGCGAAGTCTCTGTCAATCAAGAGAAAGGCAGGAGAGGACTTATAACCAACATGCTCCCGCTGTTCCCCTGGTACCTGGAGAGCAGGTCTTAAAAAGAAAAGTTGGACGACCAGTGGGAAAAGGACCCGTACACCGTACTGCCCTCAAGCCACAATAATCCAAAGGTGTACGTCATCAGCAAGGATGGAGGAGAGACCACAGCCACTGTCTCCAGAGACCACCTGAAAAAGTGCCCCGAGAAGTTGCAAAGCACGGATGAAGATTAGGAAGACCCTCAACCCGTAGAGGAAAAGGAGGAAATGATCAGCACCGTACTCGGAGACTTTCCCCGGTCCTGGACACAAGTAAACAATGCTATCGTGGTGCCCGTCCTCACCTTTCTCCAGCCAGCCCCTCAAGCACCTACAGAAGACCAGGTAGAGCTGGAAGAGCAGCCGGCCCAGGAGGCAGAAGAGTCCACACTAGCAGCGCAGGAGAATCAACCCTCTGCTAGTAGTGAGCCTGCCGTGCCCCTAGTGAGCCAAAGAGTACGCAGACAGCTGCCCAGCTTACCCATAACACCTTCTACACCCTGTAGTGCAGGACCAGTTAGTGAGCTCAGTAGGTCCACTAGAGTCACTAGAGGTCAGATGCCCGCTCGCTGGAAAATATAAACTAATGCACTGTGAATTTATCTGTTTAACTGTTTATGGTTTATGTTTGTTGCCTGTTATTAATTATGTTTCTCAGTTACCCTGCAGATTTATTTTGACTAACAGGTTATGGACACTGGATAACCGGAACAGTCTTGTAGATAGTTGCACATTGTGCCTCTTGCGAAGACGGCCGCGGAAGAGAAAACCTGTCTGGCGTGGCCTACTTGCGGCCCAAAGTAGCTAGCTTCAGCCTTGCAGCCACGCCCAGGGCCAACGCAAGGGGTTTGCTTTGGACAGGTCCCCTACTTCGCTTAAAGCTTCACCTTGGGTGACATGGACGCCCTCTTGTTTCACAAACTTCACCTTGGGTGATATGGACACCCGGTTGCGGACATACCGTGACCTTTAAAGAACTAAAGCTTCTTGTAAATATGTTATTGTATTATTGTTATACCCTGTATTTATGTTTCTTTAAAAAATGTGTTTAGTCCCGGAGTACTAAAATTTACTAGGGGGGAATGTGGCACCCCAGGGGACTGGTTGCCACAGTAATAGAGATATTATGTCGGAGAGCAAGTGGGAGGTTTCTCTGGTCAGGAACCCTAAGCATGCAACACGGCCCACCCAGACCTGGGAGGGGAGGAATCAGCCCTTATAAACTGGGTCTGGGGCGGGATTAGTAGAGTGAAGTCCCAGGCAGAGACGCAGTCAGGTCTGGAGGACAGCAGACACAGGGAAAGTGACAACAGGAGCTCTGTAGGAGCAGGAGCGAGTGCCAGAGGCAGGAAGCTAGATAGCTCGCCTTGGCTGAAGACACTAAACCCGGACACGGAGTCCGAGGCTGTGGGGACATCCAGGTCCAGCAGCAGAATCCAACCGACAAGGGATTCCATGTCCTCTGGCCTTAGAAGCCCGGAGGCACGGTCACAAGCAAGGGACCAGCACCGCCATCGTGAAGCGGAGGCTAACGGAAGGCCCCAAGTCACCGGCCATACGGGTGAGCACCACACGGTATACTCAGGGACGTGGGCTACTTCTACCCGCATAGAGCAAGGTAGCCAGGAAAGAGTGCAGATAGTCGGGGAGGCCTACAACTCCACCTGGCCAGGGGAGATCCTGCTTGCTCACAGACTGACCAGGCTTCTACTGCTAACCAGTACTCCCGGGAGGGTCTGCTTTATACCATCAGTAAAGACCCTGAACTGCACCACACGTCTCTGTGTTTCATCGCCGCACCAGCACCATTACTATCGGGACGCTCACACCATCACTCCCATCATCTCACATTAGCTGCCCTGAGGCCATACTTCTCCCGTGGGGAGTTATTCCATACTCGGCTGCGCAAATTACATCAGCCTCAGCGGTCTGCAGCGCAGCGGCGGTCCCCACTGTCCGCAATCCATGGGTGGCGTAGTCGGACATTGTTTTTACCTAAGACTGCCACTGGTTTGACCGCCCTGGGCATGGACCGGGTCACCGCCACGGAGGACTACAACCCCCAGCGATCCGGCTCCGGGTATCCCCCTGCACAGCACAGGGCCAGGGGGCGCGTCACATACATTACATTACTGATCCTGAGTTACATCCTGTATTATACTCCAGAGCTGCACGCACTATTCTGCTGGTGCAGTCACTGTGTACATACATTACATTACTGATCCTGAGTTACATCCTGTATTATACTCCAGAGCTGCACTCACTATTCTGCTGGTGCAGTCACTGTGTACATACATTACATTACTGATCCTGAGTTACATCCTGCATTATACTCCAGAGCTGCACTCACTATTCTGCTGGTGCAGTCACTGTGTACATACATTACATTACTGATCCTGAGTTACATCCTGTATTATACTCCAGAGCTGCACTCACTATTCTGCTGGTGCAGTCACTGTGTACATACATTACATTACTGATCCTGAGTTACCTCCTGTATTATACTCCAGAGCTGCACTCACTATTCTGCTGGTGCAGTCACTGTGTACATACGTTACATTACTGATCCTGAGTTACATCCTGTATTATACCCCAGAGCTGCACTCGCTATTCTGCTGGTGCAGTCACTGTGTACATACATTACATTACTGATTCTGAGTTACCTCCTGTATTATACTCCAGAGCTGCACTCACTATTCTGCTGGTGCAGTCACTGTGAACATACATTACATTACTGATCCTGAGTTACATCCTGTATTATACTCCAGAGCTGCGCTCACTATTCTGCTGGTGCAGTCACTGTGTACATACATTACATTATTGATCCTGAGTTACATCCTGTATTATACTCCAGAGCTGCACTCACTATTCTGCTGGTGCAGTCACGGTGTACATACATTACATTACTGATCCTAGAAAAAACAAAAACAAGCAAAATACCCAAATAGCTGGAAGTAAGTGGATAAATCGCACAGTGCAAAAATAATGATAAATAATAAAGGGTATTTAGTTAGCATAATTTTGATCAAAATAATGTCAAAGCCATCCTACCACATCACGGTAACCCTTATGGGACAGTCCTAACGCTAATATTAAAACCTTACCATTTGTCAAGTGGCATACATTTGGATAAGGGCAGAGAGACTGAATCCGTAGTAGAAGCATAGACCTAAGAGGCAGAATGAACCTTTCAGCTCAGACAAAGGGCATGCACATCAATTTACGTTTCAGTTCAGACTCCCAGGTTTTTTCTTTGCAGTTTAGTGTGCTTTAGTGCATTTAAGGGTGTGGCCGCCCTTTGTCTGAGCTGAAAGGTTCATTCTGCCTCTTAGGTCTATGCTTCTACTACGGGTTCAGTCTCTCTGCCCTTATCCATATGTATGTCACTTGACAAATGGTAAAGTTTTAAGGCTAAGACGTGGGGGAGAGATATCGGATCCAGATCACTGTTGGTATTGCAGAAGAGTCTCTTGGGCTAGAGATTAGAGTCACAGAGATACTTCACTTAAAGAGGGAACCAGGGCTGAAGATGTTGCCAGCGCCTGTGAGAGAGATAATAACCTGTTGGGCCTTATCCATTATATCTGCCTGTAAATATTGTACATATTCCTCTTCCCCAAGTAAAGTCCAAGTTCTGGTTAAGAACCTCGTGTCCTCTGAATTTATTGCTGCCCTGGTCCCAGAAGAGAAATGTCTGGAGACAGCCGCGATCAGATGGTTTGAAGTAAGTGGAGAGCACTACATACACAGCCACACTTCAGAGGGAGGACACAAATTGTCTGTAGGGTGCCAAAGCGAGAGGGGGCTACAGCTCGCCCACGACTACCTCGCTGGGGCACCTTACATTTGGCATAGTCAGCAGGATGCGAGCTACTCGCATGAAAAAAGCGGGGAAGAGCCGACGCAGAACACTGAGGAGAAAGTGTTGGAAGGCATGCGGCCCAAGATGGCGGCCTGAAGCATGGATTCCAAGATGGTGACAGTGGCAGTAAAGTCTAGAAGGAGAACCGCCTATCGTGGGAGTGGATGGCGCCGGAGAGCGCGAAAAGATGTCCAGCCCCTACGAGTTCCGGCCCAAAGGAGGATGGGCCCAGCAGTGAAGATGCGTCCCAGGATGGGACGTCCAGTGAGGAAGAGGGCGCGGCGCAAAGTGAAATCCGGCCCAGTGAGTATCAGCGCGCACAGAGAAGGGGCGCGGCTGAAGGCGGAGCTGCCGAGAGTAACGAGTGACACGGCGGTCGCGTCAGAAGGCCGGCCCAGGAAGAGGCGGAGTTGGACGCGCAGGACGCGCGTCACTGGTAAGCGACCAGCGCCATTTTCTGTCCAGCACACGAGAGGAAGGAGGTGCTGCGGTGGACGCTCTGAGAAAATGGCAACCGGAGGATCGGATGACCTGTCCGGATGAGCGCAGAGGAAGAGATCCTAGAGCTGAGTACCCCAGGGGCTGTAACTGAGAGTTGCTCGCTCACGGATGCCGCCCGTGAGTCTTTGCCCCCAGTGGCTGTCCAGTGGTCCACTAGGCCCAATCCGGAGCTGGGCCTGCTCGTCCACGAGTTCCGTATGTGGTGCTGGAGCCGGATGCCGGAAGACCCGTCCCCCTCGGCCGAGGGTGGAGAACATTCCGGTGGGGCCGGAGCAACAGCTGCAGAGGGGCTTGATGGAGGTGAGCAGCCTATACCCCAGCGGCCGGTTTCGCCTGCGGCGCCTGCCACGACAGCTTCCACGGCGACAGGGGCCCCTAGGCCTGAGAGAAGTGGTGCGGAGGCGAGGCCTCCCAGAGAGAGGGCCCCGCAAGAGAGTTTTTGGCAGCTGGCATTGGAGGCCATCAACGCCCCTTCGGCGAAGCGTTACGCCGAGCTCGGGAGTCTGAAGTGGACTACCTGCAACCTCCCGATGACGCCAAGAGAGCAGCGGCGATGGACCGACACCTTCCTCAGAGGCTGTCTGGAAGGGTCCAACGCGGCGCGAAGAGAGTCGGTGGAGGACTCGCAGACTCGGGGACGAGTCCTTGAGTTCCACATCCATGAGGGGTACGGATTCCTGGAGGAAGAGTGGACCGGGCACGAGGTGTTCGTTACCCGTGAGGTTATCAAACGCGACTACCTGCCCGACCATCTTCACAACCTACGTGTGGGGGACATAGTCCACTTCGTCAAGTGTGAATGTTCCAGGAGGTGGTACGCAGCTGCGCTCACCCGTCCATACGAGTGGAAAGATGTCCTGGAAAAGGATGAAGAGGTCTTCAGGAGGAGGGCCAAGAGGGAGGCTAAGCAGCGCTGGGCTAGGGAAGCCCCTAAAGGCTTTCTGCCCCCACCTAAGGCCAGTGCTCCGCCAGCAGAGGAGCCTAGGAGGCGGCAGTGGGGGGAAATTGTGAGCGATGAAGAGGAAGATCTCGCAAGTGGCAAGGAAGCTGATTCCCCTAGTGAGGTGCCAGAGGAGGAGTCAGCGCCACAATACCCAGGAGGGGCTGAGAGAGCTGTCGGGGACATCCAAGCTGATGCCAGTAACGTCGTCCACAGCTTTACAGTGACCAGCTACGGCCCTACCCAGGTTGGCTGTGGCAGTGCTACGTCCTCGGACGAGGACCCCCGGGCCTACTAAGTACCCCGATCAGCCTTGGAGGTGGAAGAAGCCACCTTCCTCTGCAGCATGGGCCGCCTTCATGAAGGAACGGGGGGAGGCCCGGAAGAAGTGAGCTGGCTAAAAGGTCCGTTGTCCTTTCACCGTTTCTTCTACTAGGACCCACCAGTCCAGCGGTCCTGATTCTGGGACTGTTTCCCAATGGGGGCAGAGTGCCCCATGTTGAATTAAGTTGGAGAGAAAAAAAAAATGGAGGACTGTTCCCCTACCTCCCAGGCCAGGAAGGCCTTAAGCAGCACTAAAGTTGTGTGCCCAGGAGAGCTGCTCTCTTTGTTTTTTACTTTTTATTTTTCTTTTTGTTGCGCTTGTTGCGCCTTTTTCTGCTGGAATTTAAAACGCTGAGGAACACCTTGAGGATGGATATCCTCCAAATCTAAGAGACTTGCGGCCTAGCGGGAAGAACCGGTGACCCCCGCTAGGGCCAAGAAGAAAGAGACTCACGGGGTGTTACCTGTGACTGTGTGCCTCAGAATGCAGCCCTTGAAGGAGATTGGGGGCTATTGAGGTGTTGGCCTGTCTTAAAAATATGGACATGGACACTGTGTTTCCAGGGTCCTTACCAAGAAGGACCGGTACTCCTGAGAAAGTTTTGGAAAGTTGATAATGGACTGTCCTGAGCTGCTGTTCCAGGGCCCTTAACCGAGAAGGGCCGGTCTTCTATTCAAGAAGACGTTTTTCAGGACCAGTCGTATACTAAAATGTTTTAGTAAATTTAGCAATGTGATATAATGTCATAGCGGCTGATCTGTGCTGATTGTTTAGTGTGGTCGGGGAAGACCAACATTAAAGTGTCAGGGAATGTAATAGTGGGGAAGGGCGTAGCCTTCCCTTGGCACTGAGATAGTTAAAGGAAGTGTTCCTGAAGTCAGACCTCTCTGAACTGTTGGTAGGCCAAGCTAAGGGGTTAGCTTCAGTGGTCCAGTCAGCAGAGTAAGGGGGGAAATTAATGCCCTGATCAAGCCTTGAGTGATATAGAGCTTGTTCCTGGCATAATTCCTTGTGGGTTGCAGTACTTTAAGCAGCCACAAGATGCCACTGTCCTGGGTGCAGATGTCAGGTTGAGTCTGCTAGCAGTGTTACAACAGTGATGGGTTAATGCTGTGTGATGACAGCTCACCGAGGGTGGGCACATTAGGAAAATCTCTGTTTAGTTTCCAGGATCAGGAAGTGATTCGTTAGTAAGGGATAGGACAGTGAACTGTGCGGGCAGCTTGACTATATAGTGGCTGCTAGGGTAGACGGGAGCTCCATACCCTCAGACAGTGGGATCACCAGTGTGAAAGTCTCCCTACGCAAGAGCAGGAGTCCTGTTAGCCGGCCGGAGAAACTCATCAGAGGTAGTGAGGACCCGGGGCACTTCTAGTCTGCAGGAAGCAGAGGAAGATAAATAGGACTCCAGGCTAAGACGTGGGGGAGAGATATCGGATCCAGATCACTGTTGGTATTGCAGAAGAGTCTCTTGGGCTAGAGATTAGAGTCACAGAGATGCTTCACTTAAAGAGGGAACCAGGGCTGAAGATGTTGCCAGCGCCTGTGAGAGAGATAATAACCTGTGTAGCGTCGGCGTCCCTGCCTCCTGCTTGGCAGGGACGCTGTTCCCCTCACCTCTCTGCTCCGTGCCCGGCGGCTTCCTCCCGCTCTGCTTGCAGCGCCCGCTCTCCCCCGGTCACTGTGCTTAGGGCGCGCGCGCTCCCCCTCTCTTAAAGGGGCCACGCGCGTCGCCCTAAGGAGTCCCCGGCCAATGGCCGGAGGATCCCTCCATATATAAGGCACCTCCTCCAAAATGGAGGTGCCCGAGCAATGTTGTTGCACTGTTCACTACTCTGCTTCAGCCCTCAGGTCCCGTTTCCAGTTACCTGCCAGTTACCTGCCAGTTTCCTGCCAGTTTGCTGTCTGATTCCTGCCTGTTATCCGCTTACCCATTTGCTAGCCTGAGGTCCGACGGTCTGCCTTCCGACTCCTGTCAGTCTGTCTATGGACCAGCTAACCCGCTCACCTGGGAGCGCTCATCTGCTACCTGCCTGTTAGCCTACCTGGAGGCTCCGCCGTCATGTGCTGTGACCACCTGCCAGTCCAGAGACTCTTGCCCGCTCACCAGGGAGCGCTCATCTGCTACCTGCCTGTTAGCCTACCTGGAGGCTCCGCCGTCACGTGCTGTGACCACCTGCCAGTCCAGAGACTCTTGCCCGCTCACCTGGGAGCGCTCATCTGCTACCTGCCTGTTAGCCTACCTGGAGGCTCCGCCGTCACGTGCTGTGACCACCTGCCAGTCCAGAGACTCTTGCCCGCTCACCTGGGAGCGCTCATCTACTACCTGCCTGTTAGCCTACCTGGAGGCTCCGCCGTCACGTGCCGTGACCACCTGCCAGTCCAGAGACTCTTGCCCGCTCACCTGGGAGCGCTTATCTGCTACCTGCCTGTTAGCCTACCTGGAGGCTCCGCCGTCACATGCTGTGACCACCTGCTTATCCAGAGACTCTCGCCTGCTCACCTGGGAGCACTCATCTGCCATCTGCCTGCTAGCCTACCTGGAGGCTCAGCTGTCACAGGTCGTACCTGCCCGTTTACCCAGAGACTGTCCCGGTCACTTGCTGTGACCTCCTGCCCGTTTACCCAGAGACTGTCCCGGTCCCTTGCCGTGACCTCCTGCCCGTTTACCCAGAGACTGTCCCGGTCACTTGCTGTGACTTCCTGCCCGTTTACCCAGAGACTGTCCCGGTCACTTGCCGTGACCTCCTGCCCGTTTACCCAGAGACTGTCCCGGTCACCTGCTGTGACTGCCTGCCTGTCTTCCCTGGTCGCTACCCGCTTCCTTACAAGGACCGCCCCCTTGTATAAGTTGCTCAGAGGTTCCGCCTCCCAGACCCGTTACAGTTTGCTCGGGCCATGGAACCCGGTGGCACCCAAGCTCCCTCGCTCTCGGACCTTTGTCATGAACTGTCCCGACAGAGGTCCCAACAGGAGTCCATCCTGGGTCACCTGCGGAATGTCAATACTCGCCTGGACACTTTGACTGCCCCACCAGCAACCACCGATAGTGTCATGACTCGCAGCCCGGCTGCTCCGCTGCCCACCAATACCATAGTATCCTGCTCAGGAATCCGGCTTTCTGCACCTCCTCGCTTCGGAGGCGACTCCGCTCAAGCTCGGGGCTTCATTAACCAGTGCACCCTGCACTTTGAACACCAGTCCCACCAGTTTAATTCCGACCGGGCCAAAGTAGCCTTCATCATGTCCCATCTCACGGGAGAGGCACTGGCTTGGCTAAATCCTCTATGGGAGAGAGGAGACCCTCTGGTGTCCGACCTGCCAGCCTTTCTCACGGCTTTCCGGAAGGTCTTCGACGAACCCGGACGGAAGACCTCATCCGCCTCATTTCTGCTACGCCTCCGTCAAGGGAGTCTCACCGTGGGCCAATATGCCATACGGTTCCGTACCCTTGCTTCGGAGCTGGCCTGGGATAACGACGCCCTGGTGTCCGTCTTCTGGGAGGGTCTGTCCGGCTGTATTAAAGATGAACTCGCCGGTCGGGACATTCCTACCACTCTCGACGACTTGATTACACTTGCCACCCGGATTGACATCTGGTTCCAGGAGCGCGCTAGGGAGGTCACCCGTGAGAGGAGGATTCCACGTCTATTCCCTACCTTCCAGAGACCCGTCACTCCCTCAGTTACTCCCCAGGCACACTCACCTGAGCCTATGCAGGTCGACCAGACCAAGATGGTCAAGACCCGTCAAGACTTACGTCGTGCCGAAGGGAGCTGTTTCTACTGTGGCAGTAAGGAGCACCGGATCCGTTCCTGCCCTGAGAGGTCGGGAAACGCCTGTGTCTAGGATCGCTCAGAGAGGTCGCCCTAGACAAAAGTAAACCCTCTCCATCCCTGATGCTGTCTGTTTCTATCTTCTGCGGAGAGAACCGCTATTTTGAACTGGCTCAACTTGACTCTGGAGCTGCTGGAAATCTCATCTCTCAATCCCTGGTAGAAAAATAACACATTCCCACCAAACCTCTGGCCGTACCTTTATCTGTCGCCGCCGTGGATGGGGGTCTCTTACCACATCCCATCCAACTCATCACCGAATCTCTGACTCTACAGGTGGGAATGCTGCATTCTGAGAGCATCTCCTTTCATGTTCTGCCTGGTCTCTCTCACGCACTATTGCTTGGCCTGCCTTGGCTCCAGAGACATGCACCCGTGCTTGACTGGCAGACCGGAGAGGTCCTTCGCTGGGGACAGGACTGCCATAAGACTTGTCTAGTTCCCGTTCGTCCTGCCCGTCCTTCTCCTACCCCAGCCAATCTGCCCGGTCTTCCGGTTCCCTATTGGTCTTATGCGGATGTCTTCAATAAAAAAAGAGGCAGAGACTTTACCTCCTCATAGACCATACGACTGCCCAATCGACCTGATGCCCGGCTCTACTCCTCCCCGTGGGCGAATCTACCCTTTGTCCGCTGCTGAAACCCGGTCCATGTCTGAATATATTGAGGAGAACCTGGCCCGGGGATTTATCCGGAAATCTACCTCCCCGGCGGAAGCAGGCTTCTTCTTTGTCAAAAAGAAGGACGGCTCACTCCGTCCATGTATAGACTATAGAGGCCTAAACCAGATTACTGTGAAGAATAAATACCCCCTTCCGCTTATTCCTGAATTATTTGACCGTCTGAGGGGGGCTAGAATCTTCACCAAACTGGATCTCCGTGGGGCGTATAACCTGGTCCGTATCCGTCAGGGGGATGAGTGGAAGACGGCATTCAATACCCGGGACGGCCACTATGAGTACCTTGTGATGCCCTTCGGTCTCTGTAATGCTCCTGCCGTCTTTCAAGAGTTGGTCAATGACATCTTCCGTGATCTTCTCTACTCCTGCGTGGTGGTGTACCTGGACGATATCTTGGTCTTCTCTCCGGATCTTCCTACTCACCGGAGGGACGTTCGTCAGGTCCTGCTCAGGCTCAGGCAGAACCACCTCTACGCTAAATATGAGAAGTGCATCTTTGAGCAGACCTCTCTTCCATTTCTGGGCTACATAATCTCTCAGACAGGTCTACAAATGGATCCTGAGAAACTGTCTGCCATCCAGAAGTGGCCCCGACCAGAGGGGTTGAAGGCTATTCAGCGGTTCCTGGGCTTCGCCAACTATTACCGCCTGTTCATACCGCACTTCTCTTCCCGGACCGCCCCTATCTCTGCTCTCACCCGTAAAGGTACGAACCCCAGAGAATGGCCGCCCGAAGCAGAGGAGGCATTTCTTTCCTTAAAACAGGCCTTCCTCTCCGCCTCGGTGCTGCATCGTCCGGACGGCAACAAACAATTCTTCCTAGAAGTTGACGCCTCCTCCTCCGGAGCTGGGGCGGTACTTACCTAAAAATCTTCTTCCGGAAGAAAGGTAACCTGCGGCTTTTTCTCCAAACTTTTCTCCTCTTCTGAGCGCAATTATTCTATAGGAGACCGAGAATTGTTGGCCATTAAGATGGCACTGGAGGAGTGGCGTTACCTGCTCGAGGGGGCTCTCCACCCGGTAATAATTTACACTGACCACAAGAACTTGGCATATCTCCAGAGCGCCCAGAGACTTAACCCGCGCCAAGCCCGGTGGTCTTTTTTTTTTGCCCGCTTTGATTTCATTCTTCATTTTCGTCCGGCTGACAAAAACATCAAAGCTGACGCCTTGTCCCGATCCTTTCTGGTGTCTGATCTTGAGGAGGAGCCTAAACACATCATCGATCCCGCCAGAGTAATGCAGGTAGCCCCCGTGGGCCTAAATCGTCTCCCTCCCGGTAAGACGTTCGTAACGGAGTCCGATCGGAAGAAGATTCTACACTGGGGTCACTCGTCTAAGCTAGCTGGGCACGCCGGTCAGAAAAAGACCCTCCAGCTTATTACCCGGCACTACTGGTGGCCTACCCTGCACAAGGATGTAATTGACTTTGTTTCTACCTGTGTGTCCTGCGCCCGCAACAAAGTTCCGAGACACCTGCCTGCCGGCCGCCTTCTTCCTCTGCCTGTGCCTGCTGCCCCGTGGCAACATATAGCTATGGACTTCATAACAGATCTCCCCGTCTCTGCCGGTTGTACGGTCATTTGGGTGGTCGCTGACCGCTTTTCCAAAATGGCTCATTTTATTCCCCTGCCAGGCCTCCCGTCTGCTCCCGAGCTAGCTAAAGACTTTATCCGCCACATCTTCCGTCTCCATGGTCTGCCTCTCCACATCGTGTCGGATCGTGGGGTTCAGTTCACCTCACGCTTCTGGAGATCCACATGTAAACTGCTCGACGTCACCCTGGACTTCTCCTCCGCTTACCACCCACAGTCCAATGGTCAAGTGGAGCGGATCAATCAGAATTTGACCAGTTACCTCCGGCACTTCGTTAATGCCCACCATTCAGACTGGGTGGATCTCCTACCATGGGCCGAGTTCTCTTACAACAATTACGAGAGCGAATCTTCTTCTAAATCCCCGTTTTTTGTAGTCTTCGGTCAGCATCCTCGGATCCCTTTTCCTGTCTCCACCTCTGTGGACAACCCGGCCGCGGAATCTCTCGTTAGCAAATTTTCCTCCATTTGGGAGAGTACCCGATCCGCACTCCTTCAGTCGTCCGAGCGGATGAAGAGACACGCCGACAAAAAACGCCTGGATTCCCCACAATTTCGTCCCGGAGATAAAGTCTGGCTCTCATCCAAATATGTCCGGCTCAAGATTCCTTCCTATAAGTTAGGGCCTCAGTTCATCGGCCCACTGGAGGTTATCAAACAGATCAACCCGGTGGCCTATAAATTGAAACTCCCGGCCAACTTACGGATCCATAACTCCTTCCATGTATCTCTTCTCAAACCCGTGGTACTTAACTCCTTTTCCAAGTCTACAGGTACGCCTCCTGCTCCGGTTTCTGCTGAAGACGAGTTTGAGGTAGAGAACATTCTGGCCACCAAAAGGGTAAGAGGAAAGACCTTTTTTCTAGTGGATTGGAAGGGGTTTGGTCCTGAGGAGAGAACATGGGAGCCCCGGGAGAACATCCATGCCCCTCTCATCCTTGCTAAATTTCTGTCTGGCCTAAAAAAGGGGGTGCCTAAAGGGGGGGTACTGTAGCGTCGGCGTCCCTGCCTCCTGCTAGGCAGGGATGCTGTTCCCCTCACCTCTCTGCTCCGTGCCCGGCGGCTTCCTCCCGCTCTGCTTGCAGCGCCCGCTCTCCCCCGGTCACTGTGCTTAGGGCGCGCGCGCTCCCCCTCTCTTAAAGGGGCCGCGCGCGTCGCCCTAAGGAGTCCCCGGCCAATGGCCGGAGGATCCCTCCATATATAAGGCACCTCCTCCAAAATGGAGGTGCCCGAGCAATGTTGTTGCACTGTTCACTACTCTGCTTCAGCCCTCAGGTCCAGTTTCCAGTTACCTGCCAGTTACCTGCCAGTTTCCTGCCAGTTTGCTGTCTGATTCCTGCCTGTTATCCGCTTACCCATTTGCTAGCCTGAGGTCCGACGGTCTGCCTTCCGACTCCTGTCAGTCTGTCTATGGACCAGCTAACCCGCTCACCTGGGAGCGCTCATCTGCTACCTGCCTGTTAGCCTACCTGGAGGCTCCGCCGTCACGTGCTGTGACCACCTGCCAGTCCAGAGACTCTTGCCCGCTCACCAGGGAGCGCTCATCTGCTACCTGCCTGTTAGCCTACCTGGAGGCTCCGCCGTCACGTGCTGTGACCACCTGCCAGTCCAGAGACTCTTGCCCGCTCACCTGGGAGCGCTCATCTGCTACCTGCCTGTTAGTCTACCTGGAGGCTCCGCCGTCACGTGCTGTGACCACCTGCCAGTCCAGAGACTCTTGCCCGCTCACCTGGGAGCGCTCATCTGCTACCTGCCTGTTAGCCTACCTGGAGGCTCTGCCGTCACGTGCCGTGACCACCTGCCAGTCCAGAGACTCTTGCCCGCTCACCTGGGAGCGCTTATCTGCTACCTGCCTGTTAGCCTACCTGGAGGCTCCGCCGTCACATGCTGTGACCACCTGCTTATCCAGAGACTCTCGCCTGCTCACCTGGGAGCACTCATCTGCCTGCTAGCCTACCTGGAGGCTCAGCCGTCAC
Organism: Phyllobates terribilis; assembly: GCF_046119375.1. NCBI lineage: Eukaryota > Metazoa > Chordata > Amphibia > Anura > Dendrobatidae > Phyllobates > Phyllobates terribilis. The sequence continues at coordinate 12,386,424 of NW_027362774.1, forward strand.
AGGTCGTACCTGCCCGTTTACCCAGAGACTGTCCCGGTCACTTGCTGTGACCTCCTGCCCGTTTACCCAGAGACTGTCCCGGTCCCTTGCCGTGACCTCCTGCCCGTTTACTCAGAGACTGTCCCTGTCACTTGCTGTGACTTCCTGCCCGTTTACCCAGAGACTGTCCCGGTCACTTGCCGTGACCTCCTGCCCGTTTACGCAGAGACTGTCCCGGTCACCTGCTGTGACTGCCTGCCTGTCTTCCCTGGTCGCCACCCGCTTCCTTACAAGGTCCGCCCCCTTGTATAAGTTGCTCAGAGGTTCCGCCTCCCTGTAAATATTGTACATATTCCTCTTCCCCAAGTAAAGTCCAAGTTCTGGTTAAGAACCTCGTGTCCTCTGAATTTATTGCTGCCCTGGTCCCAGAAGAGAAATGCCTGGAGACAGCCGCGATCAGATGGTTTGAAGTAAGTGGAGAGCACCACATACACAGCCACACTTCAGAAGGAGGACACGAATTGTCTGTAGGGTGCCAAAGAGAGAGGGGACTACAGCTCGCCCACGACTACCTCGCTGGGGCACCTTACAGCAGCGTCAAGTCAAGTCCCAAAACTTTGAGGGGATCCTGATAGAATTCGAAAGATGCAGACTTGGGCAATCCCTGAGCGCCAGAGGCCTCTGAAAATGGGTCAACAGAACCCTTTTGTCAAGGAGCTTCCTTGGCAGAGTCCTGACCTCCCACATTCCCAGACCCCACCGGCGAATTACCTTCAGAACCACGGTAGCGTAAGCCGGGAGATGTCCATGCGGTGTGCGTAGATCCTTCACTTGCCCTCCTGTCTCCCATTCCTGGAAGAAAGGCTGAAACCATCCCTTACAGGAGAATACCCACGGAGGAGCCCTCTCTTTCCAGAGGTTGGCGATATTGATCTTAATGAAGGTATTCACAAGGAATACCACAGGGTTGACCATACCCAACCCTCCTAGTCTCCTCATACGGTAAGTAACCTCCCTCTTGACCAGGTTCAGTCTATTCCCCCATAACAGTTGGAAGAACAAACTGTAGACCCGAGTCCAGAGAGGCTCTGGCAAGATGCACACACTGCCCAGATAGATCAGCAAAGGGAGCAGGTAAGTTTTGATCAGGTTTACCCTTTCCCTTAGGGTCAAAGACCAACCCTTCCATTGGTTCACCTTCTGAGCAGCGATCTCTAGCCTGCTGTCCCAATTTTGTTTGGGGTAATCCCCCTGCCCAAATTCGATGCCAAGAACTTTTGCAGAGACTTTGGGTTCTGGAAGGGTGTCCGGGAGATCAAAACCAGGATCTCCTCCTCCCAGCCAAAGACTCTCACACTTATCCTGGTTGATCTTAGACCCGGATGCCTCCGAGTAGCGATTTACCTCTGACATCAGCCATTCTGCCTCCCCATCAGAGGAAACAAAAACGGTAACGTCATTGGCATACGCCACCACTCTCAGAGTGGCTTCCGGTGCTGCCCGGTCCATCCCGATCCCAGCCAACGGTCCACGCTCCAGCCTCCTAAGAAGTGGGTCAATCGCAAACACGTACAGCAGCGGGCTCAAGGGACAACCCTGGCGAACACCACATCCAACCTCAAAAGGCTGCCAATCCAACCGTTCGCAAGCGGGAAACTCTCTGCCCCAGCGTACAAGGTCTTAAGCCAATCAACAAATCCCCCCGGCAGGCCACACCTCAGAAGGACATGTGGCGCCCAGCTGCGCTTGGAGCCACAGATCCTAGAGGGGTGCATTAACGGATTCCTCCATAAGAGGCCCCCACAGCACACACACAACTCCACCTTCCACCTCAGACCACCAGAGGGAGCCCGATAGGGATATAAATAGGGAAGGTGGAGCTAGGCAGAGGAGTTCCTCTGAAGAGTTCCTGCAGAATGAGACACAGAAACAGGTCAGTCTGCAGTGGAGCTCAGTCTAGTTTCAATTTGCTAGTCTAGACTCAAGCAGCTCAGGTTAGTGAGCCAGGAGCATTGCCGACGCTCAGAGAGCGACAAGAAGAAGCAGCCAGCTAGCTGCCAGTGTGCAGAGCCTAGTGAGGGCCCGAGCATGGCCGAAGGCAAGTGGAAAGTGAGTAGCACTGGGGGCAGAGGAGCTTAACCAGCTCACCCCGAAGTATATACCGGACACCGGGTCCGAGCTTACCGGGATCTCTATGACCCAGTAGGACATAACTGGAGACCCCTGGAAGACTTCAAGTCCCAGGATCACCTAAAAGCTGATATGTAACAGAGCCAGGAGTCACGGAGGCCCCGCAAGCAGGGAGCGCGTACTCCAAGAGAAGGCCCTACCACAAAGTCAGCCGGTGCAGTACAGAAACCAAGTTAGGCCTAGCTCAAGGCAGGTCAGAAACTTACTACACAAAGGCAAGAAACAGGAGGCCCTACACCTGCTCACTGGGGAGGATCCTGATATGCACCCTTCACCCTACAGTGCTCCGGGATGTGCCTGAAATTCCATCAGTAAAAGGTACTGAAGTGACTATCTTGTCTGTCCCTGTTCTTGCTCCGACCCGGCTGGGTCATATCTGTCCTGCATCCTTACATCCCCGCTGCCCTGAGGCCTAGCTCCACCTGTGGAGAGCTATACCATCTAAGCTGCCACAACACCGGCCTCAGAGGACTGCTGCAGCGCTGGTGATCCTCACTAGACACCACAGGTGGCGTCACGAACTTTCATATAATTATCCGTCAACCCCCTTTTAAAGAGAGGCCCAGGGTACAGGCCCGGGAGCCGACCACCGCGACATCCCCCAAGGTCAGGCCACAACAAGGCCCGGGCGCCGAGTCCTCCCCATCCCCTGGGCTCAACATCTCTTTCCTGGCGTCACGAACAGGATTCCGTGCCCGCTGCAACGACGGAGTGTTGTGCCCGTTGCCACCGGGTATTGTGCGCCTTTAATCAAAAACTGTTTATTAAACTGTGGTGAAGATGGCCGCCATTATCGCGCAGTAGTGCGGGAAGAAGAAGAGCGTAACCGCGGGAAACTGAGTGGCGTACCTGCAAAAGCGCGCAAGCCCCGGACACGCCTCACGCCTCGACGTAAAACCAGGAAGCGCCAGGTCCTGGAAGGAGCGTCGCTGAACTCTCTGACGTAGGACGCAAGCGACGCAAGGTCCTGAAGAAGACCGTCACCTGCGGAGCTGCGGCCTACTGAAAGAAAAGAAAAGAAGGTAGGCCACGGTTCGCTAAGGGGGCGCCAGAATGTCCGAGGGACAGCACGACGCCGGAATACCGGTTAACGGCCCTGATGTTCAACCAGCGCCCGACGCCGAGCAGGCCGAGGCGGCCGCTCTACCAGCGGGCCCTGTTACTCCTGTCATCCCCATAACTCTACCGTACATTCCTGGAGCAAAGTGGCTCCCCCAGTACAGCGGCAAACTAGATACCCTGTCTGGATTCAAACGGAAGATATGCGATATCCTGGACATGTACTCTATGACCGGCAAGCAGAGGGCCTCTATTGTATTAGGACAACTGACTGGTTCTGCGGAGCGGGAAGTGGAAACATGGTTGGCCGCAGACCAAGAGTCAGTGTCCGCAATCTTTAAAAAGCTACAGACTGTTTTTGAGGATCATACTGAGGCGGACCTCCGGATAAGGTTCTACAACTGTTCTCAACAGCCGGAGGACAATGTTCGGAACTATGCCTGGCGTCTACAAGGGGCCCTGCGGGCTCTGAAACAGGTTAGTCCAACCAGCATCAAAAATGAAAACAAAATGCTGAAGGAACAGTTTGTCCGGGGACTGAGGTCTCCAGAGGAGAACAGGACTGTACGTTGGTGGTCCTTGGATCATCCAGATGCCACTTTTGACAATCTTAAGGACATGGCTATAAAAAGACTGCAGCCCCTGGAAACAACAGCTATCCAATGTTACCAGGGTGGGGCCACCCCAGTGCCTGCAGCGTCCACTTTTTCCCCAGTGGCTGCAGAAGCCAAGGTTCCAGCATCATCCCCTAGAGAGCTGGACAGCCTGCGCTCTGAAGTGCGTCAGTTGAGCAAAACCCTGACCACTGTGCTGAGTGTCCTGCAGCTGCGGACGGAACCTGAGGAAGAAGGGAAAATCCTGCTAGCCGAAAGCCCTGAGGATGTCCCCTGGATGCGGAGGAGGAGGAGGACAACACCATCCTCTACGAGGATCAGTGACCAGCGCCGTCCACAGAAGGACCCTGCCTGCTACCGCTGCCGCAAGACAGGTCACACCGCCCAGAATTGTCCTTTAAACGAGAAAACCCTGGGGCCAAGGGCCGACACCCAGGAGTAAATCAGCCAGGCCCATCAGACTGGTACAACAGGTTCGTCGGAGGAAAACCTTTCCTGTTCATTGTGCTGGATGGCATCCAGACGCACGCTCTGCTGGACACAGGAGCTCAGGTAACCATAATGCCTGACGTCCTCTACAAAAGGTTCTGGTCCATGGACGATCTAAGTCCGCCAGCTCCAAATCTTTCTGTTTATGCTTCAAATGGACTCCCCCTCAACCTAATTGGGGTTAAGAATGTGACAGTAAAGGTGGGGAGAGTGGAGCTGAAGGACCAGGGGCTAATTGTAGTAGAGACTAATCCTGATGATACCAATCCGTATATGGTACTAGGCACTAACATTGTTGGTAACTGTTTGGGAGAAGTTGTGTTCTTGCTCCAACAGATAGCTGACACTGCCAGACAATGACAGAGGAGGGCGCTGCAGAAGGAGATCCGAGTCCTGATGTACCAACAGCAAGTAAGGTTAACAGATGGTGAAATTGGTAATGTGCGGGTGACAGACCCCATACCCATTGTGATTCCCCCCAATGAGTGAAATGCTTATCTGGTGCAGAGCCGCCATAGGTCTTAGAGGACAGAGCTACCAGGCGGTAGTAGAACCCCTTTGCTCCAAGCACAGACCCATGCTCTTAACCACCGGAGGAGTGGTGGATGTATGCAATGGGAGGGTGCCCGTCCGTCTTCTTAATTATGGGGACGATGAGGTTCGATTACCACGTTATGCCACTGTTGCCAAATTACATGCTGTAAATAACAACTGCATTCACACGGCGGAGTCCTTAACCTCACCAGACGAAGTGGAGGATAATGACCCTGCTACCCAGGTGGAGGATTGGTGTCAACAGCTCCATGTTGGGACAGACACCACTCCTGCCCATCAGAAACAGGGTGTACACCGGGTGGTTCAAGAATACGCGCAGGTGTTCAGTAAACACCCACTTGACTTTGGGAGGATTAAGGGGGTTCAACACCATATCCCCATAGGTGACCATCCACCCATCAAAGAACGTTATAGGCCTATACCACCAGCACACTACCAGAAGTCGAAGGAGATGCTGCACGACATGAGAAAGGTGGTGGTGGTAAGGGATAGTTGTAGTCCCTGGGCAGCTCCCCTAATGCTAGTCAGGAAAAAGGATGGAAGCATGAGAATGTGTGTAGATTACAGACAAGTAAATCGCATTACACATAAAGATGCATACCCTTTACCACGCATAGAGGAGTCCCTAGCTGCCTTAAAGTCTGCAAATTACTTTTCCACCCTTGACCTCACTAGTGGGTACTGGCAAGTAGCTGTGGCTGAGGAGGATCGGGAGAAGACGGCCTTTACTACCCCGATGGGACTCTGCGAGTTCAACAGTATGCCGTTTGGACTCTGCAATGCCCCCGGGACGTTCCAGAGATTGATGGAGTGCTGCCTGGGACACCGCAACTTCGAGACTGTACTACTATACCTGGACAACGTGATAGTGTACTCCAAAACGTACGAGGACCACTTGTAACACCTGGCGGAGGTATTTGGGTCACTGTCTCGGTACGGGATGAAGCTGAAGCCTTCAAAGTGCCACCTCTGCTCAAGAGAAAGGTACAGTACCTGGGGCACATTGTCAGTCCAGAAGGGGTAGCACCAGACCCGGAGAAGGTTACTGTCATCCAGAAGTGGCCGGAGCCGAAGAACCTCAAGGAGGTGTGTCAGTTCCTGGGACTAGTAGGATACTAAAAGACTACACTAAGAAAGCAGCCCCTCTGCAAGACCTCCTGGTAGGACAGTCCCCTAAAGGCAGAAATCCCCCATTCCACTGGGGTAAGGAGCAAGCCGAGTCATTTCAGGAGATGAAGGAGATCCTGACAGGCGATGAGATCCTAGCCTACCCTGACTACAGCCAACCGTTCCTGCTGTATACAGATGCCAGCAATGAAGGACTGGGAGCTGTCCTAAGTCAGAAGCAGAATGGCCAAGAAAAAGTGATCGCGTACGCAAGCAGGAAGCTCCGCCCGACCGAGAGGAACCCAGAGACCTATAGCAGCTTCAAGCTGGAGTTCCTGGACCTGGGCCATCACTGAAAGGTTCAAGCACTATCTAGCCTCCAGTAAGTTCACTGCCTTCACTGATAACAACCCCTTGACCCATCTTGAAACAGCCAAGTTGGGAGCTTTGGAGCAACGATGGATGGATCGGCTGTCAAACTACCAATTCACTATTAAGTACCGGGCGGGCCGCAAGAACGCCAACACCAATGCCCTGTCCAGGATGCCTCACCAGTCAGACACAGAAGAGGAAGTGGATGACCTGGAGGAGACAGAGCTACCTGCCTTTCACCGGAATGGGATGATCCACGAGCAATGAGCCTCAAGGAGGCAGCGTGGGAAGATGTTAAACCCCCTGCCTCACCACAGCTGGAAGGAGACCCAGGACAGTGACCCGGTTGTCAGCCGTATTAAAGAACTGATAACCCAAGAAGGTTCCTCCCTGGAGAAGGAAGCGTCTCTGCAAGCAAAGCAGCTGTGGAAAGAGAGAAGCCAGCTGCTTATCTACCGTGAGAAGCTGTGCCGGAAGTACGTCAATCCAAAAACCCATGAGATGGTATGGCAGATAGTGGTCCCCAAGACAGACATCCAAATGGTGTTGGAGGCCTACCATGATCAGGCGTGGGCACTTTGGCTGGAAGAAGCTAGAGACCCTGCTGAAGTGTCGATTCTACTGGGTAGGAATGCGCAGCTCCATTGAGCGGTGGTGCCGAAACTGTAGACCCTGTAGCCTCAGAAGAAAAGACTACAGCAGCCAGAAGGCACCCCTGCAACCCATCAAGACGACTCAACCCCTGGAGATCATGGCCCTGGACCATGTCAAGCTGTCCCCCAGCAGGTCAGGGTACTCCTATGCCCTGACCATGGTGGATCACTACTCACGTTTCCTGGTGGTCGCCCCCGTCAATGACCTGACGGCAGAGACATCAGCAAAGACGTTCCAAGCGTATTTCTGTAGATCCCATGGATACCCTGAGCAGGTGCTGACGGACCAAGGCCCGGCCTTCGAGGCTGAGTTGTTCATGGAGTTCTGCCATCTCTACGGGTGTAAGAAGATAAGAACTACACCGTACCACCCACAAACCAACGGTCTCTGTGAAAAGATGAATAACATCATCATCGACGTGCTGAAGACCATACCGCTTGAGGAGAGAAACCAGTGGCCAGACCTACTACCTGACCTAGTAGATCTGTACAATCACATACCAGTAAGTTCCACCAACTGCACTCCGGCATATCTCATGCGGGCAAGGCCAGCAAAGCTGCCCATGGACCTGAAGCTTGGTGTTGTAGAACCAGAAGCGGATGTGACCACTGAGGACTGGGACACGGCCAGACAGGAGCAGTACAGAAGAGTACAGGCCTGTGTCGAAGACAGTCTCACTCGGGTGAGAGACAAGCAGGAGGCCCACTACAACAAAAGTGCGCCAGCAGAACCCTTCACACCTGGTGAAATAGTATTGAAAAGGAAGAGAAGAAACCACAAACTTGATGACCAGTGGGAGGAGGAACCCTACACTGTGCTGAAGTCAAGATTTGATAATAAAAAGACCTGCTTAATCAGTAGAGATGGAGGAAGAACGTCCGCGACAGTATCCAGGGACCATCTAAAGTTGTGTCCAGGTCTGCTAAAGCCCCAAGAAGTGCCTCTCACAGTACCGGAGGAGCCTAAAGAAGCAGTAATACACACTGACTTAGGATATTTCCCGGCAGATTGGCCCCAACTAGGAGGAGCAGTAATCATCCCTGTACTCACCTTCTACCCACAGCAAGAAGAACCTGTAAGCGCTTCTGAAAAGCCTGCTTAAGAAGAATCCCCGGAAGAAGGATCCCCGGTGGGAGCAGAGCAGGAAAGCCCAGCCCATGGTATGCTTGCTAGTCCAGTAGGGAGGTCAATGCAGTCTTGTAGCCCCTCCACACCTGGTCCTGACAAATTGGGAGGTAGTGCACCTACTAGTGCTTCATGCATCCCAGTCCTACGCAGATCAACACGTACCACGCGAGGTCAACCCCCTGTCAGATATACTGAGTAAGATAGCTAAACTCTGACAAGTGTAGATAGTTACCCCTGGGGTATTGAACTGTATTTCTGTGTGTTTTCATGCATATGTATATTACTTTGTGTTTTTGCCTTATTGATGAACAGTTTAGGTGATATGGACACTTTGCCTAATGACTTCCTTTGCTATTTATCTAAGAACTCCGAGGCTGAGGACTATGTGCAGCCCAAAAACTATTTCTTGTAAATATTTGCACTTCCTGGAGTGCCCCTTTAGGTGACCTCAGAAGCAAAACCTGTCTGGAGTGGCTCTAATGGAGGTCCAACTCGGTATCTTCATGCCCTGCAGCCACCCCAGGGCCTACGTTGAGGGTTTGGGACAGGTCCCTCAAGCTACCAAGTACTCTGCCCTGTGAGATGGACATGCTGGCTGGGAACCTCACCACAAGAGACTTGAATTCTGGGGTTGCTTACTAAATTGAATGTGTATATACTGTTTTCTAATGTCTTTTATGCAACATTTAAGAAAAGTGCCTCCCATAAAGGGAAGAGTTGTGATACTCTTGTTATACTGTTTTGCTAAATGTACTTCAGCCCGGGAGTGCTGAGCTTTGCTAGGGGGGAATGTGGCGCCCAGCTGCGCTTGGAGCCACAGATCCTAGAGGGGTGCATTAACGGATTCCTCCACAAGAGGCCCCCACAGCACACGCACACCTCCACCTTCCACCTCAGACCACAAGAGGGAGCCCGATAGGGATATAAATAGGGAAGGTGGAGCTAGGCAGAGGAGTTCCTCTGAAGAGTTCCTGCAGAGTGAGACACAGAAACAGGTCAGTCTGCAGTGGAGCTCAGTCTAGTTTCAGTTTGCTAGTCTAGACTCAAGCAGCTCAGGTTAGTGAGCCAGGAGCGTTGCTGACGCTCAGAGAGCGGCAAGAAGAAGCAGCCAGCTAGCTGCCAGTGTGTAGAGCCTAGTGAGGGCCCGAGCATGGCCAAAGGCGAGTGGAAAGTGAGTAGCAGTGGGGGCCAAGAAGCTTAACCAGCTCACCCCGAAGTATATACCGGACACCGGGTCCGAGCTTACCGGGATCTCTATGACCCAGTAGGACATAACCGGAGACCCCTGGAAGACTTCAAGTCCCAGGATCACCTAAAAGCTGATACGTAACAGAGCCAGGAGTCACGGAGGCCCCGCAAGCAGGGAGCGCGTACTCCAAGAGAAGGCCCTACCACAAAGTCAGCCGGTGCAGTACAGAAACCAAGTTAGGCCTAGCTCCAGGCAGGTCAGAAACTTACTACACAAAGGCAAGAAACAGGAGGCCCTACACCTGCTCACTGGGGAGGATCCTGATATGCACCCTTCACCCTACAGTGCTCCGGGATGTGCCTGAAATTCCATCAGTAAAAGGTACTGAAGTGACTATCGTGTCTGTCCCTGTTCTTGCTCCGACCCGGCTGGGTCATATCTGTCCTGCATCTTTACATCCCCGCTGCCCTGAGGCCTAGCTCCACCTGTGGGGAGCGATACCATCTAAGCTGCCACAACAGCGGCCTCAGTGGACTGCTGCAGCGCTGGTGATCCTCACCAGACACCACAGGTGGCGTCACGAACGTTCATATAATTATCCATCAACCCCCTTTTAAAGAGAGGCCCAGGGTACGGGCCCGGAAGCCGACCACCGCGACATCCCCCAAGGTCAGGCAACAACAAGGCCCGGGCGCCGTACATCCCTGGCTAGCAGTTCCTCCACTGCCTCACGACCTCCTCAGCTACAGCTGAACTGTCCCTCCTTCTCTGGGACTAGTCTCACTCCTGAGCTAGGTCGTCCAGTTCTCTCTAACCCTGCCCCCAGTTCCAGCTTTTTATAGGGGCAGCCAGCTCCCCCTACTGGCCTGGGACAGGAGGTGCTGTATGCTAATTGTCCCTAAACAGGGAACCTCCCTCCTGCTCTCAGACACAGCCTTTATTATTTGTGGCATCCAGGCCTGGGTTGACACATTCCCCCCTAGTAAAAGTTTAGTACTCCGGGACTAAGCCTTTTTGGCCAAAAACAAACAGGGTATTTATGCATGACCATGAAAACACTACACGGAAGGAAATAGCAAACAGCATCACATATTGAGTTCTTACGGTCACAGTGTGGTCTGTGACCAGGTGTCCATATCACCAACACAAGGGGAGCCTTAACCAGGTGGGGGTCTGTCCTTGCCCCAAGTCCTTGACAGTCTTTATTCATTCCTTTTGGTTAAGCTCCGAGCATATTTTACAAGAAAGTCCCGGTTACTCAAAGTTCATAACCTGTTAGTCCATATAGTCAACTGAAAGAAACTGAAAAGACATAATTACTGGTCATGCAATTATCAATTTAAACATTTGACAATTATTTACAAGGGTTATTTACAGTTCTTAATACACCCTATATTTTCCAGCGAGCGGGTATGTGCGCCCTAGTGCTCTGGGTTGACCTGCGTAACCCACTCTCTGGTGGTGGTTTAACCTGGCTTTCCCCACTAGCATTTAGGGTACAGCTACTAGCTGGGTTTACAGGCAGTTCAGGCAGCTGTCTGCGGGTCCTTTGGCTTACCGCAGGCATGGCAGGCTCACTGTCAGCAGAGGGTTGACTCTCCTGGGCTGCTGGCATGGGTTCTTCTGCCTCTGGGGCTGCTTGTTCTTCTGATTCTTCCTGCTCTCCTGTAGGTTCCTGCTGGGTTGGCTGAAGGAAGTGTAGGACGGGTACCACTATTGCCTCGTTTATCCGAGTCCAGGACCGGGGGAACTCTCCAAGAACTGTGCTGATCATTTCCTCCTTGTCCTCTGCGGGTTCAAGGTCATCTTGATCTTCTCCTGCACTCTGTAGTTGCTCGGGGCACCTTTTTAGGTGGTCTCTGGAGACGGTGCTAGTGGTTTCTCCTCCATCCTTGTCCAGCAGTGCACTCAGGGGGATACCGTCCAGCACTACGGGTAAAACCGGGCGCCCCCCCACGTACTTATCGCGCCAATTAGACGGGCCTGGTGACCTTATGCCTGGGGGTTGGCCCTCTGCCCCAGGTCGGACCCGTTTAAAGTACAGTACCTGGCTATGTGTCCCGGCTGGCTGCAACGGCGGCAAATCGGCTGTCCATCCTCAGTGTAACGGTCCGTGGGCCTCCCTCTGAACGACGGGATCCTCCTCTGTCGACCCCACGGGACATCCTCCGGACTGGAAGCCAGCTTGATTGGTCCTGACGGGTCCATCTGTAACGACTGTACGGTCCTGGTCAATGCAGCAACACTCTTTGTTAGTTCTTGGACCTGATGGTGCAGGTTTGCAGGCGGGGATGGGTTTAGGGCCTGCGCATCAGCCCCCACAAGGTCTGCGGGGTAGGGCGCCGCCCCCTGGTGGTAAGTGATGGCAGGGCGCCTGGAAGCTACAGCGCCACCTGGTGCGGGTTCTCAGAGCACCCGGATGGCCCTATCTTTGAACTGTGCAAAAGTCAAATCGGGGTTCTGTAGGGCCATGAGGCGCAGCTGGGTTCTGTGGGCGCTGGACAGCAGACCTTCTATGAACTGATCAGTCAATAGTTTATCTGTATCCTGCACGCTGCCAGGGTCAGCTTGCTTAATTGCCCCCAAGGCTTCCTGTAAATTTAGGGCATAATCTCTGATGCTGTCCTGTGTCCGCTGCTTACATCCGTAGAACCGCATTTTAATTTCGGCGGAGGTGCGGGTGTCAAAGGTACCCCGCAGCCGGGCCAAAATGTCCTTTACAGTCCTTCTCTCCTCAGCTGGCCATGATTTTACCTCCCGCTGGGCCGCACCGGTTAGCTGCCCTGTCAGTATGCTTACTTTCTGTTCTTCTGTCAGGGGATAAACTTTGAACAAGCTATACAGCCTTTCCTTAAAGTCACTCAAGGTATGCGACTTGCCGGCATACTGTGGCAGCCAGGCCTCCCCGGGGATATAGGGCATGGAAAACGGCATCACAGCTGCAGCGGCTACGCTGGTGGTAGAGGGTCCCTCCGCGTCCGACATCTTCCTCCCCCCCAGTTAACCGTGGCCTACCTTCCGTTGGTCCTCTTCCGTAGGCCGTGGTTCCGCTAGCGCTGCTCTGGGCGAGGACCTTGCGTCGTGTCCTGGTGACGTCAGCGTCGCTCTCTCTCCTTCCAGGACCTTGCGCAGCGCCCGGACGTAGGGCAGGGCTTCAGGTCTCGCGCTGTTTTGGTGTCCACGCCCCTCTTCTTCCCGCGCCTTTTGGCAGGAAACGGCCCGAATGGCGGGAAACTCCACTCAGGTAAGTATAAAGTCTTTTCAGGCACGCAATACCCGTTTGTGGCGGGTTGGTCACAATCCTGCCGACTACGCCAAAGCTGACTCGCCCCCTTGACCGTGGGGTACCCGGAACCGGGCTTCTGTACGATGCTGGGGGTAGTAGTGGCAACCCGATCCCGTGGCTCAGGGTGGTCAGACCAAATTGTGGCAGTCTATTTATCAGTGTTTTAAATGTCCGACTACGCCACCCGTGGATTGCGGTCAGGGATAACCGCCGCTGCAGGGCAGGCCACTGGGGCTGGTGTTGGTGTGCAGCACAGAGGTAGAATAACTCCCCACGGGAGGAGTGTAGCCCCAGGGTAGTGTAGGTGGATGTTGGGAGTGATAGTTCCGTCCGCGACGGTCAGAATGCAGAGACCGCTTAAACAGTTCAGGGTCTTTATTATAACAGATGGTAATGACCCAACAACAGTACCTGCTAGAAGGGGGCCTGGATGTCTGAGAACACTCGGGAAGCACCTCTGGTCAGGGTGAGGGTGTAGGCCTACCGTGCTCTCTAAGCTCTTTCTGACTATTTCCCCCTTTAGTGGTAAAATAGCCCAAGTCCCTGAGCGTGCCGTGTATTCTCACCCGTATGGCTTGCAACTTGGGATACTTTTACCGCTGGACTCTCTTGGCTTTGCTGGTCCCTTCTGCGGTGGCGGAGCCTCCGGGCTTTTTAGGCCAAATGACATGAAATCCCTCGCGGATTGGTTCTCTGCTGCTGGGCTTAGAGTCTTTACTGCCTCGGACCCCAATGTCCTGTAGATTATTCTCCCTTTCTGCCAGGACAGGCTCTCGGCGCCGTACATCCCTGGCTTGCAGTTCCTCCACTGCCTCACGACCTCCTCAGCTACAGCTGAACTGTCCCTCCTTCTCTGGGACTAGTCTCACTCCTGAGCTAGGTCGTCCAGTTCTCTCTAACCCTGCCCCCAGTTCCAGCTTTTTATAGGGGCAGCCAGCTCCCCCTACTGGCCTGGAACAGGAGGTGCTGTATGCTAATCGTCCCTAACTAGGGAACCTCCCTCCTGCTCTCAGACACAGCCTTTAATATTTGTGGCATCCAGGCATGGGGTGACACAACACCCCCACACAACGCACATTTCTGCACGGTGCAGTTTGCACTGAAGTGCGTGGGGTCGCCGCACCTGTGACAGAGCTTCGGTTGCCCCTGGTAGAAGACCAGGATACAATCCCTACCCGGTAAGGCAGATGATGGAATGTGGGCAACCATACCATAAATGTCCAGGCCCCTGACCAGATACTAAACTCGTCGCGGTTTTTCTTTGGCATCTCCACCACCTCTCCATACCGACCAAGCCACGTCATGATGTCATAACAAGAAAGCGACTTGTTACGAGTCATCACGGTCACTTTCTTGATTTGGTTTTGGCGAGACACTGCCTGAACGGCAAAGTCTCGCCAGCCAGGCTCATTTTTTGCCAACTCACAATTCGTCCAGAAGAGCTCAAGCCCCTCCAGCCGAACAAAGCTGACATCAAACTCAGGCGTGGAATAGGGATGTATCAAGGCGTAGATGTCAATCGCCTGGAAGCCCATCCTCAGCAGGAGCTCCACAACTTTAGACCTTGGAGGACATGCATCACTGCCCCTCCACCGAAGATGGACCACATTCCTACGCACATTGCCTGGCCCGGCTGTTTGGAGGGACCACACTGTATCCCCCCCTTTTTGCTCTCGGAAGGCCCCGAGGCCATGCCTCTCTATCCAGAAAGCTAGATCAACCTCTTGACCCTCTACCATTAGTGATCTCTCCCCCTTCTTTAGAGCCTCCAGAAGGCGCCGTTGCAACATGCCGTCCCCAAAGCCCGGAGACGAGGATGATGCCCTATTTGCCCCGGAGGTGACACTGGCATAACTCTGGACAGACATGGCCACCACCGGAGAGGCAACCGAACCAGTGACTACATCAGCTCCAACAGCATCACCATTACCCACCTTCATCTCACCCTCCACCAAACCAGCAACCAAACCACTGGACAATAAATTGGACTCATTCACACCCACCACCACATTCATTCCTGTTGGACCAGTAACAATTGCGGATGACATTTTGACCTCAGCATCATCAGGAACAAGGAGCTCAGTCACCTCCATAGAAATGGAGACGACCTCACCCCTGGTCTTATGTGTGCCCTCCACATCATCAGTCGGCAATTTCTGTTTGACATTAGGATTAATGCACCACTGATCTTTAGCTCCTGTGAGGCGCCGCTGATCTCTAGCATCAGGATCTTCCTCACAAGCGGCGCCAACACAAAATAACACTTTGGTGGGAGGACTGAAAGCTCAGCCCCGACAGCCCACTCACACTGCCGCCGCTCCTCAACTAGGTGATCAGCACCATCATGCACGCTGTCAGGCTTTTCCTCCATGCTGGAAGCCTTGCGGCTTCTAGGAGTCTCCACAGTCCCGGGAGGAGTAGGAGCCACAGTGCTGCGACTCCTGGTGGAGCGTCTCACCCCCGAGTACTCCGATGTGCAGGCCGGTTGCTGGTTCCTCCTGCCCCCCGCTGGCCTGGTTCGGGAAGCAGAAGCCTGGGACTTGGCTACATCACTCATCCCAGGAAACCCACTCCCTCCCTGAGTAGGAGAGAGAGCAGATCCCCAGGTGGAAAGGTGTTGGTTCTCAGGAGAGCTGGAGCACACAGCAGGATCTGCAGCCACCACACCCGCAATCACCACAGTGAGCAACAGCTGATCAGAGCTGCACGCACTATTCTGCTGGTGCAGTCACTGTGTACATACATTACATTACTGATCCTGAGTTACATCCTGTATTATACCCCAGAGATGCACTCACTATTCTGCTGGTGCAATCACTGTGTACATAAATTACATTACTGACCCTGAGTTACCTCCTGTATTATACCCCAGAGCTGCACTCACTATTCTGCTGGTGCAGTCACTGTGTACATACATTACATTACTGATCCTGAGTTACATCCTGTATTATACTCCAGAGCTGCACTCACTATTCTGCTGGTGCAGTCACTGTGTACATACATTACATTACTGATCCTGAGTTACATCCTGTATTATACTCCAGAGCTGCACTCACTATTCTGCTGGTGTAGTCACTGTGTACATACATTACATTGCTGATCCTGTACTGATCCTAAGTTACATCCTGTATTATACCCCAGAGCTGCACTCACTATTCTGCTGGTGCAGTCACTGTGTCCATACATTAAATTACTGATCCTGAGTTACATCCTGTATTATAACCCAGAGCTGCACTCACTATTCTGCTGGTGCAGTCACTGTGTACATACATTACATTACTGATCCTGAGTTACATCCTGTATTATACTCCAGAGCTGCACTCACTATTCTGCTGGTGCAGTAACTGTATACATACATTACATTACTGATCCTGAGTTACATCCTGTATTATACCCCAGAGCTGCACTCACTATTCTGCTGGTGCAGTCACTGTGTACATACATTACATTACTGATCCTGAGTTACATCCTGTAATATACCCCAGAGCTGCACTCACTATTCTGCTGGTGCAGTCACTGTGTACATACATTACATTACTGATCCTGAGTTACATCCTGTATTATACTCCAGAGCTGCACTCACTATTCTGCTGGTGCAGTCACTGTGTACATACATTACATTACTGATCCTGAGTTACATCCTGTATTATACTCCAGAGCTGCACTCACTATTCTGCTGGTGTAGTCACTGTGTACATACGTTGCATTACTGATCCTTTACTGATCCTAAGTTACATCCTGTATTATACTCCAGAGCTGCACTCACTATTCTGCTGGTGCAGTCACTGTGTACATACATTACATTACTGATACTGAGTTACATCCTGTATTATACTCCAGAGCTGCACTCACTATTCTGCTGGTGCAGTCACTGTGTACATACATTACATTACTGATCCTGAGTTACATCCTGTATTATACCCCAGAGCTGCACTCACTATTCTGCTGGTGCAGACACTGTGTACATACATACATTACATTACTGATCCTGAGTTACATCCTGTATTATACTCCAGAGCTGCACTCACTATTCTGCTGGTGCAGTCACTGTGTACATACATTACATTACTGATCCTGAGTTACATCCTGTATTATACTCTAGAGCTGCACTCACTATTCTGCTGGTGCAGTCACTGTGTACATACATTACATTACTGATCCTGAGTTACATCCTGTGTTATACTCCAGAGCTGCACTCACTATTCTGCTGGTGGAGTCACTGTGTACATACATTACATTGCTGATCCTGAGTTACATCCTGTGTTATACTCCAGAGCTGCACTCACTATTCTGCTGGTGTAGTCACTGTGTACATACGTTGCATTACTGATCCTGTACTGATCCTAAGTTACATCCTGTATTATACTCCAGAGCTGCACTCACTATTCTGCTGGTTCAGTCACTGTGTACATACATTACATTACTGATCCTGAGTTACATCCTGTGTTATACTCCAGAGCTGCACTCACTATTCTGCTGGTGTAGTCACTGTGTACATACGTTGCATTACTGATCCTGTACTGATCCTAAGTTACATCCTTTATTATACTCCAGAGCTGCACTCACTATTCTGCTGGTTCAGTCACTGTGTACATACATTACATAACTGATCCTGAGTTACATCCTGTATTATACTCCAGAGCTGCACTCACTATTCTGCTGGTGCAGACACTGTGTACATACATTACATTACTGATCCTGAGTTACATCCTGTATTATACTCTAGAGCTGCACTCACTATTCTGCTGGTGCAGTCAATGTGTACATACATTACATTACTGATCCTGAGTTACATCCTGTATTATACCCCAGAGCTGCACTCACTATTCTGCTGGTGCATTCACTGTGTACATACATTACATTACTGATCCTGAGTTACATCCTGTATTATACTCCAGAGCTGCACTCACTATTCTGCTGGTGCAGTCACTGTGTACATACATTACATTACTGATCCTGAGTTACATCCTGTATTATACTCTAGAGCTGCACTCACTATTCTGCTGGTGCAGTCACTGTGTACATACATTACATTACTGATCCTGAGTTACATCCTGTGTTATACTCCAGAGCTGCACTCACTATTCTGCTGGTGGAGTCACTGTGTACATACATTACATTGCTGATCCTGAGTTACATCCTGTATTATACTCCAGAGCTGCACTCACTATTCTGCTGGTGCAGTCACTGTGTACATACATTACATTACTGATCCTGAGTTACATCCTGTATTATACCCCAGAGCTGCACTCACTATTCTGCTGGTTAAGTCACTGTGTACATACATTACATTACTGATCCTGAGTTACATCCTGTATTATACTCCAGAGCTGCACTCACTATTCTGCTGGTGCAGACACTGTGTACATACATTACATTACTGATCCTGAGTTACATCCTGTATTATACTCTAGAGCTGCACTCACTATTCTGCTGGTGCAGTCACTGTGTACATACATTACATTACTGATCCTGAGTTACATCCTGTGTTATACTCCAGAGCTGCACTCACTATTCTGCTGGTGGAGTCACTGTGTACATACATTACATTGCTGATCCTGAGTTACATCCTGTATTATACTCCAGAGCTGCACTCACTATTCTGCTGGTGCAGTCACTGTGTACATACATTACATTACTGATCCTGAGTTACATCCTGTATTATACCCCAGAGCTGCACTCACTATTCTGCTGGTTAAGTCACTGTGTACATACATTACATTACTGATCCTGAGTTACATCCTGTATTATACTCCAGAGCTGCACTCACTATTCTGCTGGTGCAGACACTGTGTACATACATTACATTACTGATCCTGAGTTACATCCTGTATTATACTCTAGAGCTGCACTCACTATTCTGCTGGTGCAGTCACTGTGTACATACATTAAATTACTGATCCTGAGTTACATCCTGTATTATACCCCAGAGCTGCACTCACTATTCTGCTGGTGCAGTCACTGTGTACATACATTACATTACTGATCCTGAGTTACATCCTGTATTATACTCCAGAGCTGCACTCACTATTCTGCTGGTGCATTCACTGTGTACATACATTACATTACTGATCCTGAGTTACATCCTGTATTATACTCCAGAGCTGCACTCACTATTCTGCTGGTGCAGTCACTGTGTACATACATTACATTACTGATCCTGAGTTACATCCTGTATTATACTCTAGAGCTGCACTCACTATTCTGCTGGTGCAGTCACTGTGTACATACATTACATTACTGATCCTGAGTTACCTCCTGTATTATACTCCAGAGCTGCACTCACTATTCTGCTAGTGCAGTCACTGTGTACATACATTACATTACTGATCCTGAGTTACCTCCTGTATTATACTCCAGAGCTGCACTCACTATTCTGCTGGTGCAGTCACTGTGTACATACATTACATTACTGATCCTGAGTTACATCCTGTATTATACTCCAGAGCTGCACTCACTATTCTGCTGGTGCAGTCACTGTGTACATACATTACATTACTGATCCTGAGTTACATCCTGTGTTATACTCCAGAGCTGCACTCACTATTCTGCTGGTGGAGTCACTGTGTACATACATTACATTGCTGATCCTGAGTTACATCCTGTATTATACTCCAGAGCTGCACTCACTATTCTGCTGGTGCAGTCACTGTGTACATACATTACATTACTGATCCTGAGTTACATCCTGTATTATACCCCAGAGCTGCACTCACTATTCTGCTGGTTAAGTCACTGTGTACATACATTACATTACTGATCCTGAGTTACATCCTGTATTATACTCCAGAGCTGCACTCACTATTCTGCTGGTGCAGACACTGTGTACATATATTACATTACTGATCCTGAGTTACATCCTGTATTATACTCTAGAGCTGCACTCACTATTCTGCTGGTGCAGTCACTGTGTACATACATTACATTACTGATCCTGAGTTACATCCTGTATTATACCCCAGAGCTGCACTCACTATTCTGCTGGTGCAGTCACTGTGTACATACATTACATTACTGATCCTGAGTTACATCCTGTATTATACTCCAGAGCTGCACTCACTATTCTGCTGGTGCAGTCACTGTGTACATACATTACATTACTGATCCTGAGTTACATCCTGTATTATACCCCAGAGCTGCACTCACTATTCTGCTGGTGCAGTCACTGTGTACATACATTACATTACTGATCCTGAGTTACATCCTGTATTATACTCCAGAGCTGCACTCACTATTCTACTGGTGCAGTCACTGTGTACATACATTACATTACTGATCCTGAGTCACCTCCTGTATTATACTCCAGAGCTGCACTCACTATTCTGCTGATGCAGTCACTGTGTACATACATTACATTACTGATCCTGAGTTACATCCTGTATTATACTCCAGAGCTGCACTCACTATTCTGCTGGTGCAGTCACTGTGTACATACATTACATTACTGATCCTGTACTGATCCTAAGTTACATCCTGTATTATACCCCGGAGCTGCACTCACTATTCTGCTGGTGCAGTCACTGTGTCCATACATTAAATTACTGATCCTGAGTTACATCCTGTATTATACCCCAGAGCTGCACTCACTATTCTGCTGGTGCAGTCACTGTGTACATACATTACATTACTGATCCTGAGTTACATCCTGTATTATACTCCAGAGCTGCACTCACTATTCTGCTGGTGCAGTCACTGTGTACGTACATTACATTACTGATCCTGAGTTACATCCTGTATTATACTCCAGAGCTGCACTCACTATTCTGCTGGTGCAGTAACTGTGTACATACATTACATTACTGATCCTGAGTTACATCCTGTATTATACTCCAGAGCTGCACTCACTATTCTGCTGGTGCAGTCACTGTGTACGTACATTAAATTACTGATCCTGTACTGATCCTAAGTTACATCCTGTATTATACCCCGGAGCTGCACTCACTATTCTGCTGGTGCAGTCACTGTGTCCATACATTAAATTACTGATCCTGAGTTACATCCTGTATTATACCCCAGAGCTGCACTCACTATTCTGCTGGTGCAGTCACTGTGTACATACATTACATTACTGATCCTGAGTTACATCCTGTATTAAACTCCAGAGCTGCACTCACTATTCTGCTGGTGCAGTCACTGTGTACATACATTACATTACTGATCCTGAGTTACATCCTGTATTATACTCCAGAGCTGCACTCACTATTCTGCTGGTGCAGTCACTGTGTACATACATTACATTACTGATCCTGAGTTACATCCTGTATTATACTCCAGAGCTGCACTCACTATTCTGCTGGTGCAGTCACTGTGTACATACATTAAATTACTGATCCTGAGTTACATCCTGTATTATACCCCAGAGCTGCACTCACTATTCTGCTGGTGCAGTCACTTTGTACATACATTACATTACTGATCCTGAGTTACATCCTGTATTATACTCCAGAGCTGCACTCACTATTCTGCTGGTGCAGTCACTGTGTACATACATTACATTACTGATCCTGAGTTACATCCTGTATTATACCCCAGAGCTGCACTCACTATTCTGCTGGTGCAGTCACTGTGTACATACATTACATTACTGATCCTGAGTTACATCCTGTATTATACTCCAGAGCTGTACTCACTATTCTGCTGGTGCAGTCACTGTGTACATAAATTACATTACTGATCCTGAGTTACATCCTGTATTATACTCCAGAGCTGCACTCACTATTCTGCTGGTGCAGTCACTGTGTACATACATTACTGATCCTGAGTTACATCCTGTATTATCCTCCAGAGCTGCACTCACTATTCTGCTGGTGCAGTCACTGTGTACATACATTACATTACTGATCCTGAGTTACATCCTGTATTATACCCCAGAGCTGCACTCACTATTCTGCTGGTTAAGTCACTGTGTACATACATTACATTACTGATCCTGAGTTACATCCTGTGTTATACTCCAGAGCTGCACTCACTATTCTGCTGGTGGAGTCACTGTGTACATACATTACATTGCTGATCCTGAGTTACATCCTGTATTATACTCCAGAGCTGCACTCACTATTCTGCTGGTGCAGTCACTGTGTACATACATTACATTACTGATCCTGAGTTACATCCTGTATTATACTCCAGAGCTGCACTCACTATTCTGCTGGTGCAGTCACTGTGTACATACATTACATTACTGATCCTGTACTGATCCTAAGTTACATCCTGTATTATACCCCGGAGCTGCACTCACTATTCTGCTGGTGCAGTCACTGTGTCCATACATTAAATTACTGATCCTGAGTTACATCCTGTATTATACCCCAGAGCTGCACTCACTATTCTGCTGGTGCAGTCACTGTGTACATACATTACATTACTGATCCTGAGTTACATCCTGTATTATACTCCAGAGCTGCACTCACTATTCTGCTGGTGCAGTCACTGTGTACGTACATTACATTACTGATCCTGAGTTACATCCTGTATTATACTCCAGAGCTGCACTCACTATTCTGCTGGTGCAGTAACTGTGTACATACATTACATTACTGATCCTGAGTTACATCCTGTATTATACTCCAGAGCTGCACTCACTATTCTGCTGGTGCAGTCACTGTGTACGTACATTAAATTACTGATCCTGTACTGATCCTAAGTTACATCCTGTATTATACCCCGGAGCTGCACTCACTATTCTGCTGGTGCAGTCACTGTGTCCATACATTAAATTACTGATCCTGAGTTACATCCTGTATTATACCCCAGAGCTGCACTCACTATTCTGCTGGTGCAGTCACTGTGTACATACATTACATTACTGATCCTGAGTTACATCCTGTATTAAACTCCAGAGCTGCACTCACTATTCTGCTGGTGCAGTCACTGTGTACATACATTACATTACTGATCCTGAGTTACATCCTGTATTATACTCCAGAGCTGCACTCACTATTCTGCTGGTGCAGTCACTGTGTACATACATTACATTACTGATCCTGAGTTACATCCTGTATTATACTCCAGAGCTGCACTCACTATTCTGCTGGTGCAGTCACTGTGTACATACATTAAATTACTGATCCTGAGTTACATCCTGTATTATACCCCAGAGCTGCACTCACTATTCTGCTGGTGCAGTCACTTTGTACATACATTACATTACTGATCCTGAGTTACATCCTGTATTATACTCCAGAGCTGCACTCACTATTCTGCTGGTGCAGTCACTGTGTACATACATTACATTACTGATCCTGAGTTACATCCTGTATTATACCCCAGAGCTGCACTCACTATTCTGCTGGTGCAGTCACTGTGTACATACATTACATTACTGATCCTGAGTTACATCCTGTATTATACTCCAGAGCTGTACTCACTATTCTGCTGGTGCAGTCACTGTGTACATAAATTACATTACTGATCCTGAGTTACATCCTGTATTATACTCCAGAGCTGCACTCACTATTCTGCTGGTGCAGTCACTGTGTACATACATTACTGATCCTGAGTTACATCCTGTATTATCCTCCAGAGCTGCACTCACTATTCTGCTGGTGCAGTCACTGTGTACATACATTACATTACTGATCCTGAGTTACATCCTGTATTATACCCCAGAGCTGCACTCACTATTCTGCTGGTTAAGTCACTGTGTACATACATTACATTACTGATCCTGAGTTACATCCTGTGTTATACTCCAGAGCTGCACTCACTATTCTGCTGGTGGAGTCACTGTGTACATACATTACATTGCTGATCCTGAGTTACATCCTGTATTATACTCCAGAGCTGCACTCACTATTCTGCTGGTGCAGTCACTGTGTACATACATTACATTACTGATCCTGAGTTACATCCTGTATTATACCCCAGAGCTGCACTCACTATTCTGCTGGTTAAGTCACTGTGTACATACATTACATTACTGATCCTGAGTTACATCCTGTATTATACTCCAGAGCTGCACTCACTATTCTGCTGGTGCAGACACTGTGTACATACATTACATTACTGATCCTGAGTTACATCCTGTATTATACTCTAGAGCTGCACTCACTATTCTGCTGGTGCAGTCACTGTGTACATACATTAAATTACTGATCCTGAGTTACATCCTGTATTATACCCCAGAGCTGCACTCACTATTCTGCTGGTGCAGTCACTGTGTACATACATTACATTACTGATCCTGAGTTACATCCTGTATTATACTCCAGAGCTGCACTCACTATTCTGCTGGTGCATTCACTGTGTACATACATTACATTACTGATCCTGAGTTACATCCTGTATTATACTCCAGAGCTGCACTCACGATTCTGCTGGTGCAGTCACTGTGTACATACATTACATTACTGATCCTGAGTTACATCCTGTATTATACTCTAGAGCTGCACTCACTATTCTGCTGGTGCAGTCACTGTGTACATACATTACATTACTGATCCTGAGTTACCTCCTGTATTATACTCCAGAGCTGCACTCACTATTCTGCTAGTGCAGTCACTGTGTACATACATTACATTACTGATCCTGAGTTACCTCCTGTATTATACTCCAGAGCTGCACTCACTATTCTGCTGGTGCAGTCACTGTGTACATACATTACATTACTGATCCTGAGTTACATCCTGTATTATACTCCAGAGCTGCACTCACTATTCTGCTGGTGCAGTCACTGTGTACATACATTACATTACTGATCCTGAGTTACATCCTGTGTTATACTCCAGAGCTGCACTCACTATTCTGCTGGTGGAGTCACTGTGTACATACATTACATTGCTGATCCTGAGTTACATCCTGTATTATACTCCAGAGCTGCACTCACTATTCTGCTGGTGCAGTCACTGTGTACATACATTACATTACTGATCCTGAGTTACATCCTGTATTATACCCCAGAGCTGCACTCACTATTCTGCTGGTTAAGTCACTGTGTACATACATTACATTACTGATCCTGAGTTACATCCTGTATTATACTCCAGAGCTGCACTCACTATTCTGCTGGTGCAGACACTGTGTACATACATTACATTACTGATCCTGAGTTACATCCTGTATTATACTCCAGAGCTGCACTCACTATTCTGCTGGTGCAGTCACTGTGTACGTACATTAAATTACTGATCCTGTACTGATCCTAAGTTACATCCTGTATTATACCCCGGAGCTGCACTCACTATTCTGCTGGTGCAGTCACTGTGTCCATACATTAAATTACTGATCCTGAGTTACATCCTGTATTATACCCCAGAGCTGCACTCACTATTCTGCTGGTGCAGTCACTGTGTACATACATTACATTACTGATCCTGAGTTACATCCTGTATTAAACTCCAGAGCTGCACTCACTATTCTGCTGGTGCAGTCACTGTGTACATACATTACATTACTGATCCTGAGTTACATCCTGTATTATACTCCAGAGCTGCACTCACTATTCTGCTGGTGCAGTCACTGTGTACATACATTACATTACTGATCCTGAGTTACATCCTGTATTATACTCCAGAGCTGCACTCACTATTCTGCTGGTGCAGTCACTGTGTACATACATTAAATTACTGATCCTGAGTTACATCCTGTATTATACCCCAGAGCTGCACTCACTATTCTGCTGGTGCAGTCACTTTGTACATACATTACATTACTGATCCTGAGTTACATCCTGTATTATACTCCAGAGCTGCACTCACTATTCTGCTGGTGCAGTCACTGTGTACATACATTACATTACTGATCCTGAGTTACATCCTGTATTATACCCCAGAGCTGCACTCACTATTCTGCTGGTGCAGTCACTGTGTACATACATTACATTACTGATCCTGAGTTACATCCTGTATTATACTCCAGAGCTGTACTCACTATTCTGCTGGTGCAGTCACTGTGTACATAAATTACATTACTGATCCTGAGTTACATCCTGTATTATACTCCAGAGCTGCACTCACTATTCTGCTGGTGCAGTCACTGTGTACATACATTACTGATCCTGAGTTACATCCTGTATTATCCTCCAGAGCTGCACTCACTATTCTGCTGGTGCAGTCACTGTGTACATACATTACATTACTGATCCTGAGTTACATCCTGTATTATACCCCAGAGCTGCACTCACTATTCTGCTGGTTAAGTCACTGTGTACATACATTACATTACTGATCCTGAGTTACATCCTGTGTTATACTCCAGAGCTGCACTCACTATTCTGCTGGTGGAGTCACTGTGTACATACATTACATTGCTGATCCTGAGTTACATCCTGTATTATACTCCAGAGCTGCACTCACTATTCTGCTGGTGCAGTCACTGTGTACATACATTACATTACTGATCCTGAGTTACATCCTGTATTATACCCCAGAGCTGCACTCACTATTCTGCTGGTTAAGTCACTGTGTACATACATTACATTACTGATCCTGAGTTACATCCTGTATTATACTCCAGAGCTGCACTCACTATTCTGCTGGTGCAGACACTGTGTACATACATTACATTACTGATCCTGAGTTACATCCTGTATTATACTCTAGAGCTGCACTCACTATTCTGCTGGTGCAGTCACTGTGTACATACATTAAATTACTGATCCTGAGTTACATCCTGTATTATACCCCAGAGCTGCACTCACTATTCTGCTGGTGCAGTCACTGTGTACATACATTACATTACTGATCCTGAGTTACATCCTGTATTATACTCCAGAGCTGCACTCACTATTCTGCTGGTGCATTCACTGTGTACATACATTACATTACTGATCCTGAGTTACATCCTGTATTATACTCCAGAGCTGCACTCACTATTCTGCTGGTGCAGTCACTGTGTACATACATTACATTACTGATCCTGAGTTACATCCTGTATTATACTCTAGAGCTGCACTCACTATTCTGCTGGTGCAGTCACTGTGTACATACATTACATTACTGATCCTGAGTTACCTCCTGTATTATACTCCAGAGCTGCACTCACTATTCTGCTAGTGCAGTCACTGTGTACATACATTACGTTACTGATCCTGAGTTACCTCCTGTATTATACTCCAGAGCTGCACTCACTATTCTGCTGGTGCAGTCACTGTGTACATACATTACATTACTGATCCTGAGTTACATCCTGTATTATACTCCAGAGCTGCACTCACTATTCTGCTGGTGCAGTCACTGTGTACATACATTACATTACTGATCCTGAGTTACATCCTGTGTTATACTCCAGAGCTGCACTCACTATTCTGCTGGTGGAGTCACTGTGTACATACATTACATTGCTGATCCTGAGTTACATCCTGTATTATACTCCAGAGCTGCACTCACTATTCTGCTGGTGCAGTCACTGTGTACATACATTACATTACTGATCCTGAGTTACATCCTGTATTATACCCCAGAGCTGCACTCACTATTCTGCTGGTTAAGTCACTGTGTACATACATTACATTACTGATCCTGAGTTACATCCTGTATTATACTCCAGAGCTGCACTCACTATTCTGCTGGTGCAGACACTGTGTACATATATTACATTACTGATCCTGAGTTACATCCTGTATTATACTCTAGAGCTGCACTCACTATTCTGCTGGTGCAGTCACTGTGTACATACATTACATTACTGATCCTGAGTTACATCCTGTATTATACCCCAGAGCTGCACTCACTATTCTGCTGGTGCAGTCACTGTGTACATACATTACATTACTGATCCTGAGTTACATCCTGTATTATACTCCAGAGCTGCACTCACTATTCTGCTGGTGCAGTCACTGTGTACATACATTACATTACTGATCCTGAGTTACATCCTGTATTATACCCCAGAGCTGCACTCACTATTCTGCTGGTGCAGTCACTGTGTACATACATTACATTACTGATCCTGAGTTACATCCTGTATTATACTCCAGAGCTGCACTCACTATTCTAGTGGTGCAGTCACTGTGTACATACATTACATTACTGATCCTGAGTCACCTCCTGTATTATACTCCAGAGCTGCACTCACTATTCTGCTGATGCAGTCACTGTGTACATACATTACATTACTGATCCTGAGTTACATCCTGTATTATACTCCAGAGCTGCACTCACTATTCTGCTGGTGCAGTCACTGTGTACATACATTACATTACTGATCCTGTACTGATCCTAAGTTACATCCTGTATTATACCCCGGAGCTGCACTCACTATTCTGCTGGTGCAGTCACTGTGTCCATACATTAAATTACTGATCCTGAGTTACATCCTGTATTATACCCCAGAGCTGCACTCACTATTCTGCTGGTGCAGTCACTGTGTACATACATTACATTACTGATCCTGAGTTACATCCTGTATTATACTCCAGAGCTGCACTCACTATTCTGCTGGTGCAGTAACTGTGTACATACATTACATTACTGATCCTGAGTTACATCCTGTATTATACTCCAGAGCTGCACTCACTATTCTGCTGGTGCAGTCACTGTGTACGTACATTACATTACTGATCCTGAGTTACATCCTGTATTATACTCCAGAGCTGCACTCACTATTCTGCTGGTGCAGTAACTGTGTACATACATTACATTACTGATCCTGAGTTACATCCTGTATTATACTCCAGAGCTGCACTCACTATTCTGCTGGTGCAGTCACTGTGTACGTACATTAAATTACTGATCCTGTACTGATCCTAAGTTACATCCTGTATTATACCCCGGAGCTGCACTCACTATTCTGCTGGTGCAGTCACTGTGTCCATACATTAAATTACTGATCCTGAGTTACATCCTGTATTATACCCCAGAGCTGCACTCACTATTCTGCTGGTGCAGTCACTGTGTACATACATTACATTACTGATCCTGAGTTACATCCTGTATTAAACTCCAGAGCTGCACTCACTATTCTGCTGGTGCAGTCACTGTGTACATACATTACATTACTGATCCTGAGTTACATCCTGTATTATACTCCAGAGCTGCACTCACTATTCTGCTGGTGCAGTCACTGTGTACATACATTACATTACTGATCCTGAGTTACATCCTGTATTATACTCCAGAGCTGCACTCACTATTCTGCTGGTGCAGTCACTGTGTACATACATTAAATTACTGATCCTGAGTTACATCCTGTATTATACCCCAGAGCTGCACTCACTATTCTGCTGGTGCAGTCACTGTGTACATACATTACATTACTGATCCTGAGTTACATCCTGTATTATACTCCAGAGCTGCACTCACTATTCTGCTGGTGCAGTCACTGTGTACATACATTACATTACTGATCCTGAGTTACATCCTGTATTATACCCCAGAGCTGCACTCACTATTCTGCTGGTGCAGTCACTGTGTACATACATTACATTACTGATCCTGAGTTACATCCTGTATTATACTCCAGAGCTGTACTCACTATTCTGCTGGTGCAGTCACTGTGTACATAAATTACATTACTGATCCTGAGTTACATCCTGTATTATACTCCAGAGCTGCACTCACTATTCTGCTGGTGCAGTCACTGTGTACATACATTACTGATCCTGAGTTACATCCTGTATTATCCTCCAGAGCTGCACTCACTATTCTGCTGGTGCAGTCACTGTGTACATACATTACATTACTGATCCTGAGTTACCTCCTGTATTATACTCCAGAGCTGCACTCACTATTCTGCTGGTGCAGTCACTGTGTACATACATTACATTACTGATCCTGAGTTGCATCCTGTATTATACCCCAGAGCTGCACTCACTATTCTGCTGGTGCAGTCACTGTGTACATACATTACATTGCTGATCCTGAGTTGCATCCTGTATTATACCCCAGAGCTGCACTCACTATTCTGTTGGTGCAGTCACTGGGTACATACATTACATTACTGATCCTGAGTTACACCCTGTATTATACTCCAGAGCTGCACTCACTATTCTGCTGGTTCAGTCACTGTGTACATACATTACATTACTGATCCTGAGTTACATCCTGTATTATACTCCAGAGCTGCACTCACTATTCTGCTGGTTCAGTCACTGTGTACATACATTACATTACTGATCCTGAGTTACATCCTGTATTATACTCCAGAGCTGCACTCACTATTCTGCTGGTGCAGACACTGTGTACATACATTACATTACTGATCCTGAGTTACATCCTGTATTATACTCTAGAGCTGCACTCACTATTCTGCTGGTGCAGTCACTGTGTACATACATTACATTACTGATTCTGAGTTACATCCTGTATTATACTCCAGAGCTGCACTCACTATTCTGCTGGTGCAGTCACTGTGTACATACATTACATTACTGATCCTGAGTTACATCCTGTATTATACTCTAGAGCTGCACTCACTATTCTGCTGGTGCAGTCACTGTGTACATACATTACATTACTGATCCTGAGTTACATCCTGTATTATACTCCAGAGCTGCACTCACTATTCTGCTGGTGCAGTCACTGTGTACATACATTACATTACTGATCCTGAGTTACATCCTGTATTATACTCCAGAGCTGCACTCACTATTCTGCTGGTGCAGTCACTGTGTACATACATTACATTACTGATCCTGAGTTACATCCTGTATTATACCCCAGAGCTGCACTCACTATTCTGCTGGTTCAGTCACTGTGTACATACATTACATTACTGATCCTGAGTTACATCCTGTATTATACTCCAGAGCTGCACTCACTATTCTGCTGGTGCAGACACTGTGTACATACATTACATTACTGATCCTGAGTTACATCCTGTATTATACTCTAGAGCTGCACTCACTATTCTGCTGGTGCAGTCACTGTGTACATACATTACATTACTGATCCTGAGTTACATCCTGTATTATACTCCAGAGCTGCACTCACTATTCTGCTGGTGCAGTCACTGTGTACATACATTACATTACTGATCCTGAGTTACATCCTGTATTATACTCCAGAGCTGCACTCACTATTCTGCTGGTGCAGACACTGTGTACATACATTACATTACTGATCCTGAGTTACATCCTGTATTATACTCCAGAGCTGCACTCACTATTCTGCTGGTGGAGTCACTGTGTACATACATTACATTACTGATCCTGAGTTACATCCTGTATTATACTCCATAGCTGCACTCACTATTCTGCTGGTCCAGCCGCTCCCTCTCTCCTCACACACATATTATACATATACACACAATAATAACTACCTACACCATGACATCTGGTCCGGTTACCGAACAAATAATAACAATATAATAAACAATAACCGACAAATTATATACAAACTAATATATACATTCTTTTTTTTTTTTTAAATAAATAAAATAAAATAAATACTAACTATACAAATATATACAAGACAAAACAAAACACCCCACACTCGAGCCCACCAGTCCCTCCCCGGCACTGACCTGAGAGCTGGTCCTGCGCCTCATGCCTCAGTCCAACGTCCATAGGCCAGATCAGGCAGTGCCAGTTTTTCACCCAAATAACCAGTGTCCCTCAAGATGAACCCACCTCCCCCCTTTTCCCTCCACCCAAACCCATATATACAATATATACAGAAACAAACAATACAATAACCACAACTGACAAAGCCCAAGTTCGGCGCCTGCAGCCCTACATCACTGTCTACTGATCAATAAAACAAAAATCTATGGTGTCAGCAGCAGCCCACCACCAGGAGAGGAGATGACCAGACTAGGGCACACTAAAAGAAAAGCCCCTCCAGAGGAGAGCGGCCCTCCGTGTACCCAGTCTCTCATACTCCAGAGAACGCACCTTCACCAGGTCACCGAGTATGGTCCTAAGCACATCGTCCACTGGGAGGATTTTCCGTTGCATCGATACTAAGCACCGTGCGTTCCACGTGTGATACCTAACCACTGCGCTAACTAGAAATAAGGTGCAGCGGTCCCGACCACCCAGGTCCCCGAATGCTCCATAGGCCCATTCCGCATAAGAGAGACCGGCCAGCCGGGGCCAGCCAATGGAGGCGCCCACCCTGTTGTACACCTCTGTGTTAAAGGGACAACGAAGCAGGAAGTGGTCCATGCTTTCAAGCATGGTACCACAATGCACCCGAGGACAGTTCCTGTCCTCAGAGCTCCTACACTTCAGATTGTCCCTCACACACAGTTTCCCATGGAAGCAGCGCCAAGCCAAGTCCCAAACCTTCGAGGGGATCCTGATAGAATTCAAAAGATGCAGACCCACCCCAAGATCCCGACTTGGGCAATCCCTGAGCGCCAGAGGCCTCTGAAAATGGGTCAACAGAACCCTTTTGTCAAGGAGCTTGCTTGGCAGAGTCCTGACCTCCCACATTCCCAGACCCCACCGGCAAATTACCTTCAGAACCACGGTAGCGTAAGCCGGGAGATGTCCATGCGGTGTGCGGAGATCCTTCACTTGCCCTCCTGTCTCCCATTCCTGGAAGAAAGGCTGAAACCATCCCTTACAGGAGAATACCCACGGAGGAGCCCTCTCTTTCCAGAGGTTTGCAATATTGATCTTAATGAAGGTATTCACAAGGAATACCACAGGGTTGACCATACCCAACCCTCCTAGTCTCCTCGTACAGTAAGTAACCTCCCTCTTGACCAGGTTCAGTCTATTCCCCCATAACAGTTGGAAGAACAAACTGTAGACCCGAGTCCAGAGAGGCTCTGGCAAGATGCACACACTGTCCAGATAGATCAGCAAAGGGAGCAGGTAAGTTTTGATCAGGTTTACCCTTTCCCTTAGGGTCAAAGACCAACCCTTCCATTGGTTCACCTTCTGAGTGGCGATCTCTAGCCTGCTGTCCCAATTTTGTTTGGGGTAATCCCCCTGGCCAAATTCGATGCCAAGAACTTTTGCAGAGACTTTGGGTTCTGGAAGGGTGTCCAGGAGATCAAAACCAGGATCTCCTCCTCCCAGCCAGAGACTCTCACACTTATCCCGGTTGATCTTAGACCCGGATGCCTCCGAGTAGCGATTTACCTCTGACATCAGCCATTCTGCCTCCCCATCAGAGGAAACAAAAACGGTGACGTCATCGGCATACGCCACCACTCTCAGAGTGGCTTCCGGTGCTGCCCGGTCCATCCCGATCCCAGCCAATGGTCCACGCTCCACCCTCCTAAGAAGTGGGTCAATCGCAAACACGTACAGTAGCGGGCTCAAGGGACAACCCTGGCGAACACCACACCCAACCTCAAAAGAGCTGCCAATCCAACCATTCACAAGCGGGAAACTCTCTGCCCCAGCGTACAAGGTCTTAAGCCAATCAACAAAGCCCCCCGGCAGGCCATATCTCAGTAGGACAGACCAGAGGTACTCATGATTAACCCGATCAAACGCTTTTGCCTGGTCCAATGACAGCATGTACCCCTTCCAGTCACCAGCCCTACCCTGCTCCACCGCCTCTCGGACACAGAGTACAGCACTAATTGTACTGCGGCCCAGAACAGAGCAATGCTGGGCCCCCGAAAGGAGCTGGGGTGCAAATTTCACCAGCCGATTAAACAGCACCTTTGCCAAAACCTTCCTGTCTGCATTGAGAAGCGCTATGGGACGCCAATTCTCAATGCAAGATGGGTCCTTACCCTTTGACAAGATGATCAGGGCAGACCTCCTCATTGACTTTGGCAGAGTGCCCGAGGAAAGACACTCATTGAATACCTCAGTCAAGAGGGGAACCAAGGCGTCCTTAAAGGTCTTATAGAATTCAGATGTTAAGCCATCTGGCCCGGGAGATTTCTTTAGGGCAAGCCCTTCAATCGCCAACTTAACTTCCTCTTCCCTGATCATCTCTGTCAAAACACCAAGAGAGGGGTCTACCCCTGGTTCGGGGACGGCTTCAGCCAGAGAAGCCGACATCTCATCCCAATCCAGATCCCTCTTCCCCAAGAGGTGCGAGTAGAAGGATCTGACGACCTCCAGGATCCCTGATCTGGATCTTTTCAGGGACCCCGCAGTGTCAACCAGTCCTGTAACAACTTTACTATTCACTGACATCTTGCAGTTTCTGTAAGGGTCAGGCGAGCGGTACTTCCCGTAATCCCTCTCAAAAACCAAAGATGCATGTCTATCATACTGACACCTCATTAGCAAAGATTTCACTCTGGAGATCTCCTCGCGGCTACCTCCAGTTGAGACAAGATGCTCGAGTTTCCTCCTCAGGCCCTGACACAGGCGATACCTGTCCAGGCTCCTGAGGTTCGAGAGCTGGCGGAAGAATCTCTCCACCCTTTTCTTAAACATCTCCCACCACTCTGACTTACTACTACAAAGATCCAGTAAGGGTACCTGGCTCTGAAGAAAATCCTCAAAGGACTGTCTTATCTCCACTTCTTCCAAGAGAGACGAATTGAGCCTCCAAAAGCCTCTTCCCATCCGGGGGGTCTCCGTAACATTCAGGGAAAACAAAATCAAACAGTGATCGGAGAACTCCACCTCAACAACAGATACTGCTGAAGAGACGGCTTCCTCCTTTAAATAAAACCTGTCTATCCTGGACCTACAGTTACCTCTATAATAGGTGAACCCCTCGTGGCCTGGGGTGTGCCGGATGTGGACATCCACCAGGCGAGCCTCACTAGCTATACTATTAAGGGCGACGCTATCATAAGTCAGCTTGTCTCTGGAACCTCCTCTATCCCGGGGCCTCGTGACAGTGTTGAAGTCACCTCCAAAGACGACCTGCCGACTCGTAAAAAGGTAGGGCTTGATCCTCGTAAAGAGACACTTCCGGTCCCACTTAGATTGGGGGCCATAAATGTTAATGAGCCAAAGCTCCTGTCCCTTCATGAGGACATCTAATATCAGGCACCTCCCCATTTCTAGCTCAATAACCCGTCGGCATTCTACCGGTGCGGTAAAAAGGACCGCCACTCCGCTATACGGCTCGGCCGCAAGAGACCAATAGGAGGGCCCGAGTCTCCACTCCCTCTTAGCTATAAACACCTCTACCATATTTGGCAGCCTGGTCTCTTGCAAAAAGAAAATGTCAGCTTCAACCCGGCTGAGAAAATCAAAGGCCACAAATCTAGCCATATTTGACTTAATGCTGGCGACATTAATGGACGCCAGCGTCAACGGAGTGGGTACCGCCATCATTGGTGATTGAGTTAGATGGCTTTCTTCTTCCCACTCCCCTTATCCTCTGCCTCAGAGGAGGAATCCTTCCCCCTCTTTAATGACACAGAGGTGTCCATTCCCACATTTTTCCTTCTTTTTTCGTCCTCGTCTCCGGACTCTGGGCCAGTCCCTCCCCCCAAGGACCTTGCATCCCCAGGAGAAGGAGACTCGGCGCCCCCTGTAAGCTCCGCTAAAGCCGGAACCTCACCCTCGGCCTCCTCCTCAGAGGAAGAGATGTTATCAAGGGCTTGGAACCAGTTAGAAAGACCAACCAGAGGGGAGTCGGTTTTACCTTCCTTAGGTACCTTGGTCAGAGCGGGAGAAGATGTTTTATCTCCCTTCTTTTTCTTCTTTTTGGTCCCGAGCTTACGCTTGTGCTCTAGCCACCGCTTATTATCCTCATCCATACTTTCATAATGGGAGGATTCTGAGGCAAAGGCAGTTTCCTCCCTGTAGATCCTCCTGACCTCCTCATCCAACTCATCATCCCTCGGGGCCTCAGCAGCAAGACTGGCATCCAGGACAGGGGCTGCCCCGGTAGTCTGGGGCTCGCCCCGCTCCCTCTCCTGTCTGCGCTTGTCTAGACGCCTCAGCTGGGCAGGCGTCTTTTTATTGCTTTTCTTCCCTGGCCCCTCAGCTCCCCCACCCCTGCTAGTCCCCTCCCCAGCAGAATTGGCCTCACGGCTTACTCCCACCGGGGTCTCGACTGCATTAGCAAAGGAGCGAGGACAAAGGCTGAATGGGTGACCTAACTCACCACACAGGTGGCACCTAATCTCCACACAAGAGGCGGCAAGATGGCCAACACCCCCACACAACGCGCATTTCTGCACGGTGCAGTTTGCACTGAAGTGTGTGGGGTTGCCGCACCTGTGACAGAGCTTCGGTTGCCCCTGGTAGAAGACCAGGATACGATCCCTACCCAGGAAGACAGACGATGGAATGTGGGCAACCGTACCACCTGAACGCTTAAGTTTTACCATAAACGTCCAGGCCCCTGACCAGATACCAAACTCGTCGCGGTTTTTCTTTGGCATCTCCACCACCTCTCCATACCGACCAAGCCACGTCATGATGTCATAGCAAGAAAGCGACTCGTTACGAGTCATCACGGTCACTTTCTTGATCTGGTTTTAGCGAGACACTGCCTGAACGGCAAAGTCTCGCCAGCCGGGCTCATTTTTTGCCAACTCATAATTCGCCCAGAAGAGCTCAAGCCCCTCCGGCCGAACAAAGCTGACATCAAACTCAGGCGTGGAATAGGGATGTATCAAGGCGTAGATGTCAATCGCCTTGAAGCCCATCCTCAGCAGGAGCTCCACAACTTTAGACCTTGGCGGACATGCATCACTGCCCCTCCACCGAAGACGAACCACATTCCTACGCACACTGCCTGGCCCGGCTGTTGGGAGCGACCACACTGTATCTCCCCCTTTTTGCTCTCGGAAGGCCCCGAGGCCATGCCTCTCTATCCAGAAGGATAGATCAACCTCTCGACCCTCTACCATTAGTGATCTCTCCCCCTTCTTTAGAGCCTCCAGAAGGCGCCGTTGCAACATGCCGTCCCCAAAGCCCGGAGACGAGGAGGATGTCCTATTTGCCCCGGAGGTGACACTGGCATAACTCTGGACAGGTGTTGCCACCCCCGGGGGGGCAACCGGACGAGTTACCACATCAGCCCCAACAGTATCACCATTACCCAGCTCCATCTCACCCTCCACCAAACCAGCAACCACACCACTAGACAATGAATTATCCTCATTCACCTCCACCACCACATTCATTCCTGCTGGACCAGTAACAATGGTGGATGACCTTTTGACCTCCGCATCAGGCACAAGGGGCTCAGTCACCTCCATAGAACTGGAGGCGACCTCACCCCCGGTCTTATGTGTGCCCTCCACATCATCGGTCGGTAATTTCCGCTGTTTGGCATTTGGTATAATGTGCCGCTGATCTTTAGCTGTTGTGAGGCGCCGCTGATCTTTAGCATCAGGATCTTCCGGACCAGCGACGCCAACACAAAATAGCACTTTGATGGGAGGACCGGAACGCTCAGCCCCAACTGCCCCCTCACACTGCCGCCGCTTCTCAACTAAGTGATCAGCGGCAACAGCATTCAGAGGCGCCGAGGCTACCGGAGCTGCCCCCGACACCGGGCCGCTCCCCCCTCCCGCTGAGGAGCGCACCACAGCATCGTGGCCTGACGGAAAGCCCGCCGCCGGGCCGCCCTCACTGTCCAGCCTCTCAGCTGATGCACCTCCTGCTGCGTCCCCGCTACTACAAGCAGAGACGGAGCTCTGCGCCTCACTACCGCGCTCTGTAATCTCCCCGCGCCTTTGCACCGGATCCACAGCAGAACCCGGGCTGGGCTGGGCAATGGCGCTTATACAGCGAGCTGAGCCTGCCGCCGACTCAGGGGGTACAGGGAGGGGGGCATATACGTATCTTACCGCCTCCTGCAGCTTTGGCTTGGTCTTCTTTGCCTTTTTGTGGCCCCCAGGTGCCTCTTCTTGTAGATAGTCACCAAGATGGAAGTTTTGGAGGCACACTGGGGACTCCAGGAGCTTAATCTCTGCCATTAGCGCCCCTCCCTGGCCCCTGCTGTCACTGTCCTCCCCAGAGCCGGCAGAACTGCGACCGGATGTCACTGTCGCCTGTTCTGCAGGGAGCTCGCTGCACGTGGCCTGCGGGTGACTTTGCAGGCTGCCAGGTGGGGCTTCCTGCTGGTCATCATCACTCTCATCATCCACCTGGCTCTCAGGCTGCAGCCCTATCTGCCTTTGCTCTCTGGTATCAGCCATTTCTCTAAAGCGGTCTTCATTTATAAGTTTTTCTTTGAAAGGACCACTCTGCTCCCTGATGGTGGTTTTCCTAAGTTCCAGGAGTTGAATTTCACTGGTCAGTCGCTTTACCTCGGCTTGGAGCTTGGACTTTCTTGGTTTGGAGGCCCCTGCAGCTTTTGCGCTTGCGCAGCGCAGCTCCTCCCGGAGCCTCCTGATGAGCTTACTGGCATCTTCATACTCACGGAGGTGGATCATGACCCGGGAGGCATAGGTGGACACAGACTCCCGGGGTCCCTGCAACGCCCAACCTTCCTCAGGGAGGTCGGCCTCACCTTCGTGAGCACTCAGCTTTCTTCCGGAAGGAGCGCCATCTTGCACGCCGCTGTCAGGCTTTTCCTCCATGCTGGAAGCCTTGCGGCTTCTGGGGGTCTCCACAATCCCGGGGGGAGTAGGAGCCACATTGCTGCGACTCCTGGTGCAGCGTCTCACCCCCGAGTCCTCTGATGTGCAGGCCGGTTGCTGGTTTCTTCAGCCCCCCGCCGGCCTGGTTCGGGAAGCAGAAGCCTGGGACTTGGCTCCATCACTCATCCCAGAAACCCACTCCCTCCCTGGGAAAGAGAGAGAGCAGGTCCCCAGGTGGAGAGGTGTTGGTTTCTCAGAGATCAGGAGCTCACAGCAGGATCTGCAGCCACCACACCCGCAATCACCACACTGACTAGCAGCTGATCAGAGCTGCACCCAGTATGCTGCTGGTGCAGTCACTGTGTACATACATTACATTACTGATCCTGAGTTACATCCTGTATTATACTCCAGAGCTGCACTCACTATTCTGCTGGTGCAGTCACTGTGTACATACATTACATTACTGATCCTGAGTTACATCCTGTATTATACTCCAGAGCTGCACTCACTATTCTGCTGGTGCAGTCACTGTGTACATACATTACATTACTGA
This sequence comes from Phyllobates terribilis, assembly GCF_046119375.1. Lineage (NCBI taxonomy): Eukaryota > Metazoa > Chordata > Amphibia > Anura > Dendrobatidae > Phyllobates > Phyllobates terribilis. Next base: position 12,424,898 of record NW_027362774.1, read on the forward strand.
TCCTGAGTTACCTCCTGTATTATACTCCAGAGCTGCACTCACTATTCTGCTGGTGCAGTCACTGTGTACATATATTACATTACTGATCCTGAGTTACATCCTGTATTATACTCCAGAGCTGCACTCACTATTCTGCTGGTGCAGTCACTGTGTACATACATTACATTACTGATCCTGAGTTACATCCTGTATTATACCCCAGAGCTGCACTCACTATTCTGCTGGTGCAGTCACTGTGTACATACATTACATTATTGATCCTGAGTTACATCCTGTATTATACTCCAGAGCTGCACTCACTATTCTGCTAGTGCAGTCACTGTGTACATACATTACTGATCCTGAGTTACATCCTGTGTTATCCTCCAGAGCTGCACTCACTATTCTGATGGTGCAGTCACTGTGTACATACATTACATTACTGATCCTGAGTTACCTCCTGTATTATACTCCAGAGCTGTACTCACTATTCTGCTGGTGCAGTCACTGTGTACATACATTACATTACTGATCCTGAGTTACATCCTGTATTATACCCCAGAGCCGCACTCACTATTCTGCTGGTGCAGTCACTGGGTACATACATTACATTACTGATCCTGAGTTGCATCCTGTATTATACCCCAGAGCTGCACTCACTATTCTGCTGGTGCAGTCACTGTGTACATACATTACTGATCCTGAGTTACATCCTGTATTATCCTCCAGAGCTGCACTCACTATTCTGCTGGTGCAGTCACTGTGTACATACATTACATTACTGATCCTGAGTTACATCCTGTATTATACTCCAGAGCTGTGCTCACTATTCTGCTGGTGCAGTCACTGTGTACATACATTACATTGCTGATCCTGAGTTACATCCTGTATTATACCCCAGAGCTGCACTCACTATTCTGCTGGTGCAGTCACTGAGTACATTCATTACTTTACTGATCGTGAGTTACCTCCTGTATTATACTCCAGAGCTGCACTCACTATTCTGCTGGTGCAGTCTCTGTGTACATAAATTACATTACTGATAATGAGTTACATCCTGTATTATACTCCAGAGCTGCACTCACTATTCTGCTGGTGCAGTCACTGTGTACATACATTACATTACTGATCCTGAGTTACATCCTGTATTATACCCCAGAGCTGCACTCACTATTCTGCTGGTGCAGTCACTGTGTACATACATTACATTACTGATCCTGAGTTACATCCTGTATTATACTCCAGAGCTGCACTCACTATTCTGCTGGTGCAGTCACTGTGTACATACATTACATTACTGATCCTGAGTTACATCCTGTATTATACTCCAGAGCTGCACTCACTATTCTGCTGGTGCAGACACTGTGTACATACATTACATTACTGATCCTGAGTTACATCTTGTATTATACTCCAGAGCTGCACTCACTATTCTGCTGGTGCAGACACTGTGTACATACATTACATTACTCATCCTGAGTTACATCCTGTATTATACTCCAGAGCTGCACTCACTATTCTGCTGGTGCAGACACTGTGTACATACATTACATTACTGACCCTGAGTTACATCTTGTATTATACTCCAGAGCTGCACTCACTATTCTGCTGGTGCAGTCACTGTGCACATACATTACATTACTGATCCTGAGTTACATCCTGTATTATACTTCAGAGCTGCACTCACTATTCTGCTGGTGCAGTCACTGTGTACATACATTACATTACTGATCCTGAGTTACATCCTGTATTATACTCCAGAGCTGCACTCACTATTCTGCTGGTGCAGTCACTGTGTACATATATTAAATTACTGATCCTGAGTTACCTCCTTTATTATACTCCAGAGCTGCACTCACTATTCTGCTGGTGCAATCACTGTGTACATACATTACATTACTGATCCTGAGTTACATCCTGTATTATACTCCAGAGCTGCACTCGCTATTCTGCTGGTGCAGTCACTGTGTATATACATTACATTACTGATCCTGAGTTACATCCTGTATTATACTCCAGAGCTGCACTCACTATTCTGCTGGTGCAGTCACTGTGTACATACATTACATTACTGATCCTGAGTTACCTCCTTTATTATACTCCAGAGCTGCACTCACTATTCTGCTGGTGCAGTCACTGTGTACATACATTACATTACTGATTCTGAGTTACCTCCTGTATTATACTCCAGAGCTGCACTCACTATTCTGCTGGTGCAGTCACTGTGTACATACATTACATTACTGATCCTGAGTTACCTCCTGTATTATTCTCCAGAGCTGCACTCACTATTCTGCTGGTGCAGTCACTGTGTACATACATTACATTACTGATCCTGAGTTACATCCTGTATTATACTCCAGAGCTGCACTCACTATTCTGCTGGTGCAGTCACTGTGTACATACATTACATTACTGATCCTGAGTAACATCCTGTATTATACTCCAGAGCTGCACTCACTATTCTGCTGGTGCAGTCACTGTGTACATACATTACATTACTGATCCTGAGTTACCTCCTGTATTATACTCCAGAGCTGCACTCACTATTCTGCTGGTGCAGTCACTGTGTACATACATTACATTACTGATCCTGAGTTACCTCCTGTATTATACTCCAGAGCTGCACTCACTATTCTGCTGGTGCAGTCACTGTGTACATACATTACATTACTGATCCTGAGTTACCTCCTGTATTATACTCCAGAGCTGCACTCACTATTCTGCTGGTGCAGTCACTGTGTACATACATTACATTACTGATCCTGAGTTACATTCTGTATTATACTCCAGAGCTGCACTCACTATTCTGCTGGTGCAGTCACTGTGTACATACATTACATTACTGATCCTGAGTTACATCCTGTATTATACTCCAGAGCTGCACTCGCTATTCTGCTGGTGCAGTCACTGTGTACATACATTACATTACTGATCCTGAGTTACCTCCTGTATTATACTCCAGAGCTGCACTCACTATTCTGCTGGTGCAGTCACTGTGTACATACATTACATTACTGATCCTGAGTTACATCCTGTATTATACTCCAGAGCTGCACTCACTATTCTGCTGGTGCAGTCACTGTGTACATACATTAAATTACTGATCCTGAGTTACCTCCTGTATTATACTCCAGAGCTGCACTCACTATTCTGCTGGTGCAGTCACTGTGTACATACATTACATTACTGATCCTGAGTTACATCCTGTATTATACTCCAGAGCTGCACTCGCTATTCTGCTGGTGCAGTCACTGTGTATATACATTACATTACTGATCCTGAGTTACATCCTGTATTATACTCCAGAGCTGCACTCACTATTCTGCTGGTGCAGTCACTGTGTACATACATTACATTACTGATCCTGAGTTACCTCCTTTATTATACTCCAGAGCTGCACTCACTATTCTGCTGGTGCAGTCACTGTGTACATACATTACATTACTGATTCTGAGTTACCTCCTGTATTATACTCCAGAGCTGCACTCACTATTCTGCTGGTGCAGTCACTGTGTACATACATTACATTACTGATCCTGAGTTACCTCCTTTATTATACTCCAGAGCTGCACTCACTATTCTGCTGGTGCAGTCACTGTGTACATACATTACATTACTGATTCTGAGTTACCTCCTGTATTATACTCCAGAGCTGCGCTCACTATTCTGCTGGTGCAGTCACTGTGTACATACATTACATTACTGATTCTGAGTTACCTCCTGTATTATACTCCAGAGCTGCACTCACTATTCTGCTGGTGCAGTCACTGTGTACATACATTACATTACTGATCCTGAGTTACCTCCTGTATTATTCTCCAGAGCTGCACTCACTATTCTGCTGGTGCAGTCACTGTGTACATACATTACATTACTGATCCTGAGTTACATCCTGTATTATACTCCAGAGCTGCACTCACTATTCTGCTGGTGCAGTCACTGTGTACATACATTACATTACTGATCCTGAGTAACATCCTGTATTATACTCCAGAGCTGCACTCACTATTCTGCTGGTGCAGTCACTGTGTACATACATTACATTACTGATCCTGAGTTACCTCCTGTATTATACTCCAGAGCTGCACTCACTATTCTGCTGGTGCAGTCACTGTGTACATACATTACATTACTGATCCTGAGTAACATCCTGTATTATACTCCAGAGCTGCACTCACTATTCTGCTGGTGCAGTCACTGTGTACATACATTACATTACTGATCCTGAGTTACCTCCTGTGTTATACTCCAGAGCTGCACTCACTATTCTGCTGGTGCAGTCACTGTGTACATACATTACATTACTGATTCTGAGTTACCTCCTGTATTATACTCCAGAGCTGCACTCACTATTCTGCTGGTGCAGTCACTGTGTACATACATTACATTACTGATCCTGAGTTACATCCTGTATTATACTCCAGAGCTGCACTCACTATTCTGCTGGTGCAGTCACTGTGTACATATATTACATTACTGATCCTGAGTAACATCCTGTATTATACTCCAAAGCTGCACTCACTATTCTGCTTGTGCAGTCACTGTGTACATACATTACATTACTGATCCTGAGTTACATCCTGTATTATACCCCAGAGCTGCACTCACTATTCTGCTGGTGCAGTCACTGTGTACATACATTACATTATTGATCCTGAGTTACATCCTGTATTATACTCCAGAGCTGCACTCACTATTCTGCTAGTGCAGTCACTGTGTACATACATTACTGATCCTGAGTTACATCCTGTGTTATCCTCCAGAGCTGCACTCACTATTCTGATGGTGCAGTCACTGTGTACATACATTACATTACTGATCCTGAGTTACCTCCTGTATTATACTCCAGAGCTGTACTCACTATTCTGCTGGTGCAGTCACTGTGTACATACATTACATTACTGATCCTGAGTTACATCCTGTATTATACCCCAGAGCCGCACTCACTATTCTGCTGGTGCAGTCACTGGGTACATACATTACATTACTGATCCTGAGTTGCATCCTATATTATACCCCAGAGCTGCACTCACTATTCTGCTGGTGCAGTCACTGTGTACATACATTACTGATCCTGAGTTACATCCTGTATTATCCTCCAGAGCTGCACTCACTATTCTGCTGGTGCAGTCACTGTGTACATACATTACATTACTGATCCTGAGTTACATCCTGTATTATACTCCAGAGCTGTGCTCACTATTCTGCTGGTGCAGTCACTGTGTACATACATTACATTGCTGATCCTGAGTTACATCCTGTATTATACCCCAGAGCTGCACTCACTATTCTGCTGGTGCAGTCACTGTGTACATTCATTACTTTACTGATCGTGAGTTACCTCCTGTATTATACTCCAGAGCTGCACTCACTATTCTGCTGGTGCAGTCTCTGTGTACATACATTACATTACTGATCCTGAGTTACATCCTGTATTATACTCCAGAGCTGCACTCACTATTCTGCTGGTGCAGTCACTGTGTACATACATTACATTACTGATCCTGAGTTACATCCTGTATTATACTCCAGAGCTGCACTCACTATTCTGCTGGTGCAGACACTGTGTACATACATTACATTACTGACCCTGCGTTACATCTTGTATTATACTCCAGAGCTGCACTCACTATTCTGCTGGTGCAGTCACTGTGCACATACATTACATTACTGATCCTGAGTTACATCCTGTATTATACTTCAGAGCTGCACTCACAATTCTGCTGGTGCAGTCACTGTGTACATACATTACATTACTGATCCTGAGTTACATCCTGTATTATACTCCAGAGCTGCACTCACTATTCTGCTGGTGCAGTCACTGTGTACATATATTAAATTACTGATCCTGAGTTACCTACTTTATTATACTCCAGAGCTGCACTCACTATTCTGCTGGTGCAATCACTGTGTACATACATTACATTACTGATCCTGAGTTACATCCTGTATTATACTCCAGAGCTGCACTCGCTATTCTGCTGGTGCAGTCACTGTGTATATACATTACATTACTGATCCTGAGTTACATCCTGTATTATACTCCAGAGCTGCACTCACTATTCTGCTGGTGCAGTCACTGTGTACATACATTACATTACTGATCCTGAGTTACCTCCTTTATTATACTCCAGAGCTGCACTCACTATTCTGCTGGTGCAGTCACTGTGTACATACATTACATTACTGATTCTGAGTTACCTCCTGTATTATACTCCAGAGCTGCACTCACTATTCTGCTGGTGCAGTCACTGTGTACATACATTACATTACTGATCCGGAGTTACCTCCTGTATTATTCTCCAGAGCTGCACTCACTATTCTGCTGGTGCAGTCACTGTGTACATACATTACATTACTGATCCTGAGTTACATCCTGTATTATACTCCAGAGCTGCACTCACTATTCTGCTGGTGCAGTCACTGTGTACATACATTACATTACTGATCCTGAGTAACATCCTGTATTATACTCCAGAGCTGCACTCACTATTCTGCTGGTGCAGTCACTGTGTACATACATTACATTACTGATCCTGAGTTACCTCCTGTATTATACTCCAGAGCTGCACTCACTATTCTGCTGGTGCAGTCACTGTGTACATACATTACATTACTGATCCTGAGTTACCTCCTGTATTATACTCCAGAGCTGCACTCACTATTCTGCTGGTGCAGTCACTGTGTACATACATTACATTACTGATCCTGAGTTACCTCCTGTATTATACTCCAGAGCTGCACTCACTATTCTGCTGGTGCAGTCACTGTGTACATACATTACATTACTGATCCTGAGTTACATCCTGTATTATACTCCAGAGCTGCACTCACTATTCTGCTGGTGCAGTCACTGTGTACATACATTACATTACTGATCCTGAGTTACATCCTGTATTATACTCCAGAGCTGCACTCGCTATTCTGCTGGTGCAGTCACTGTGTACATACATTACATTACTGATCCTGAGTTACCTCCTGTATTATACTCCAGAGCTGCACTCACTATTCTGCTGGTGCAGTCACTGTGTACATACATTACATTACTGATCCTGAGTTACATCCTGTATTATACTCCAGAGCTGCACTCACTATTCTGCTGGTGCAGTCACTGTGTACATACATTAAATTACTGATCCTGAGTTACCTCCTGTATTATACTCCAGAGCTGCACTCACTATTCTGCTGGTGCAGTCACTGTGTACATACATTACATTACTGATCCTGAGTTACATCCTGTATTATACTCCAGAGCTGCACTCGCTATTCTGCTGGTGCAGTCACTGTGTATATACATTACATTACTGATCCTGAGTTACATCCTGTATTATACTCCAGAGCTGCACTCACTATTCTGCTGGTGCAGTCACTGTGTACATACATTACATTACTGATCCTGAGTTACCTCCTTTATTATACTCCAGAGCTGCACTCACTATTCTGCTGGTGCAGTCACTGTGTACATACATTACATTACTGATTCTGAGTTACCTCCTGTATTATACTCCAGAGCTGCACTCACTATTCTGCTGGTGCAGTCACTGTGTACATACATTACATTACTGATCCTGAGTTACCTCCTTTATTATACTCCAGAGCTGCACTCACTATTCTGCTGGTGCAGTCACTGTGTACATACATTACATTACTGATTCTGAGTTACCTCCTGTATTATACTCCAGAGCTGCGCTCACTATTCTGCTGGTGCAGTCACTGTGTACATACATTACATTACTGATTCTGAGTTACCTCCTGTATTATACTCCAGAGCTGCACTCACTATTCTGCTGGTGCAGTCACTGTGTACATACATTACATTACTGATCCTGAGTTACCTCCTGTATTATTCTCCAGAGCTGCACTCACTATTCTGCTGGTGCAGTCACTGTGTACATACATTACATTACTGATCCTGAGTTACCTCCTTTATTATACTCCAGAGCTGCACTCACTATTCTGCTGGTGCAGTCACTGTGTACATACATTACATTACTGATTCTGAGTTACCTCCTGTATTATACTCCAGAGCTGCACTCACTATTCTGCTGGTGCAGTCACTGTGTACATACATTACATTACTGATCCTGAGTTACCTCCTGTATTATTCTCCAGAGCTGCACTCACTATTCTGCTGGTGCAGTCACTGTGTACATACATTACATTACTGATCCTGAGTTACATCCTGTATTATACTCCAGAGCTGCACTCACTATTCTGCTGGTGCAGTCACTGTGTACATACATTACATTACTGATCCTGAGTAACATCCTGTATTATACTCCAGAGCTGCACTCACTATTCTGCTGGTGCAGTCACTGTGTACATACATTACATTACTGATCCTGAGTTACCTCCTGTATTATACTCCAGAGCTGCACTCACTATTCTGCTGGTGCAGTCACTGTGTACATACATTACATTACTGATCCTGAGTAACATCCTGTATTATACTCCAGAGCTGCACTCACTATTCTGCTGGTGCAGTCACTGTGTACATACATTACATTACTGATCCTGAGTTACCTCCTGTGTTATACTCCAGAGCTGCACTCACTATTCTGCTGGTGCAGTCACTGTGTACATACATTACATTACTGATTCTGAGTTACCTCCTGTATTATACTCCAGAGCTGCACTCACTATTCTGCTGGTGCAGTCACTGTGTACATACATTACATTACTGATCCTGAGTTACATCCTGTATTATACTCCAGAGCTGCACTCACTATTCTGCTGGTGCAGTCACTGTGTACATACATTACATTACTGATCCTGAGTAACATCCTGTATTATACTCCAGAGCTGCACTCACTATTCTGCTTGTGCAGTCACTGTGTACATACATTACATTACTGATCCTGAGTTACATCCTGTATTATACCCCAGAGCTGCACTCACTATTCTGCTGGTGCAGTCACTGTGTACATACATTACATTATTGATCCTGAGTTACATCCTGTATTATACTCCAGAGCTGCACTCACTATTCTGCTAGTGCAGTCACTGTGTACATACATTACTGATCCTGAGTTACATCCTGTGTTATCCTCCAGAGCTGCACTCACTATTCTGATGGTGCAGTCACTGTGTACATACATTACATTACTGATCCTGAGTTACCTCCTGTATTATACTCCAGAGCTGTACTCACTATTCTGCTGGTGCAGTCACTGTGTACATACATTACATTACTGATCCTGAGTTACATCCTGTATTATACCCCAGAGCCGCACTCACTATTCTGCTGGTGCAGTCACTGGGTACATACATTACATTACTGATCCTGAGTTGCATCCTATATTATACCCCAGAGCTGCACTCACTATTCTGCTGGTGCAGTCACTGTGTACATACATTACTGATCCTGAGTTACATCCTGTATTATCCTCCAGAGCTGCACTCACTATTCTGCTGGTGCAGTCACTGTGTACATACATTACATTACTGATCCTGAGTTACATCCTGTATTATACTCCAGAGCTGTGCTCACTATTCTGCTGGTGCAGTCACTGTGTACATACATTACATTGCTGATCCTGAGTTACATCCTGTATTATACCCCAGAGCTGCACTCACTATTCTGCTGGTGCAGTCACTGTGTACATTCATTACTTTACTGATCGTGAGTTACCTCCTGTATTTTACTCCAGAGCTGCACTCACTATTCTGCTGGTGCAGTCTCTGTGTACATACATTACATTACTGATCCTGAGTTACATCCTGTATTATACTCCAGAGCTGCACTCACTATTCTGCTGGTGCAGTCACTGTGTACATACATTACATTACTGATCCTGAGTTACATCCTGTATTATACCCCAGAGCTGCACTCACTATTCTGCTGGTGCAGTCACTGTGTACATACATTACATTACTGATCCTGAGTTACATCCTGTATTATACTCCAGAGCTGCACTCACTATTCTGCTGGTGCAGTCACTGTGTACATACATTACATTACTGATCGTGAGTTACATCCTGTATTATACTCCAGAGCTGCACTCACTATTCTGCTGGTGCAGACACTGTGTACATACATTACATTACTGATCCTGAGTTACATCTTGTATTATACTCCAGAGCTGCACTCACTATTCTGCTGGTGCAGACACTGTGTACATACATTACATTACTCATCCTGAGTTACATCCTGTATTATACTCCAGAGCTGCACTCACTATTCTGCTGGTGCAGACACTGTGTACATACATTACATTACTGACCCTGAGTTACATCTTGTATTATACTCCAGAGCTGCACTCACTATTCTGCTGGTGCAGTCACTGTGCACATACATTACATTACTGATCCTGAGTTACATCCTGTATTATACTTCAGAGCTGCACTCACTATTCTGCTGGTGCAGTCACTGTGTACATACATTACATTACTGATCCTGAGTTACATCCTGTATTATACTCCAGAGCTGCACTCACTATTCTGCTGGTGCAGTCACTGTGTACATATATTAAATTACTGATCCTGAGTTACCTCCTTTATTATACTCCAGAGCTGCACTCACTATTCTGCTGGTGCAATCACTGTGTACATACATTACATTACTGATCCTGAGTTACATCCTGTATTATACTCCAGAGCTGCACTCGCTATTCTGCTGGTGCAGTCACTGTGTATATACATTACATTACTGATCCTGAGTTACATCCTGTATTATACTCCAGAGCTGCACTCACTATTCTGCTGGTGCAGTCACTGTGTACATACATTACATTACTGATTCTGAGTTACCTCCTGTATTATACTCCAGAGCTGCACTCACTATTCTGCTGGTGCAGTCACTGTGTACATACATTACATTACTGATCCTGAGTTACATCCTGTATTATACTCCAGAGCTGCACTCACTATTCTGCTGGTGCAGTCACTGTGTACATACATTACATTACTGATCCTGAGTAACATCCTGTATTATACTCCAGAGCTGCACTCACTATTCTGCTTGTGCAGTCACTGTGTACATACATTACATTACTGATCCTGAGTTACATCCTGTATTATACCCCAGAGCTGCACTCACTATTCTGCTGGTGCAGTCACTGTGTACATACATTACATTATTGATCCTGAGTTACATGCTGTATTATACTCCAGAGCTGCACTCACTATTCTGCTAGTGCAGTCACTGTGTACATACATTACTGATCCTGAGTTACATCCTGTGTTATCCTCCAGAGCTGCACTCACTATTCTGATGGTGCAGTCACTGTGTACATACATTACATTACTGATCCTGAGTTACATCCTGTATTATACCCCAGAGCCGCACTCACTATTCTGCTGGTGCAGTCACTGGGTACATACATTACATTACTGATCCTGAGTTGCATCCTATATTATACCCCAGAGCTGCACTCACTATTCTGCTGGTGCAGTCACTGTGTACATACATTACTGATCCTGAGTTACATCCTGTATTATCCTCCAGAGCTGCACTCACTATTCTGCTGGTGCAGTCACTGTGTACATACATTACATTACTGATCCTGAGTTACATCCTGTATTATACTCCAGAGCTGTGCTCACTATTCTGCTGGTGCAGTCACTGTGTACATACATTACATTGCTGATCCTGAGTTACATCCTGTATTATACCCCAGAGCTGCACTCACTATTCTGCTGGTGCAGTCACTGTGTACATTCATTACTTTACTGATCGTGAGTTACCTCCTGTATTATACTCCAGAGCTGCACTCACTATTCTGCTGGTGCAGTCTCTGTGTACATACATTACATTACTGATCCTGAGTTACATCCTGTATTATACTCCAGAGCTGCACTCACTATTCTGCTGGTGCAGTCACTGTGTACATACATTACATTACTGATCCTGAGTTACATCCTGTATTATACCCCAGAGCTGCACTCACTATTCTGCTGGTGCAGTCACTGTGTACATACATTACATTACTGATCCTGAGTTACATCCTGTATTATACTCCAGAGCTGCACTCACTATTCTGCTGGTGCAGTCACTGTGTACATACATTACATTACTGATCCTGAGTTACATCCTGTATTATACTCCAGAGCTGCACTCACTATTCTGCTGGTGCAGACACTGTGTACATACATTACATTACTGATCCTGAGTTACATCTTGTATTATACTCCAGAGCTGCACTCACTATTCTGCTGGTGCAGACACTGTGTACATACATTACATTACTCATCCTGAGTTACATCCTGTATTATACTCCAGAGCTGCACTCACTATTCTGCTGGTGCAGACACTGTGTACATACATTACATTACTGACCCTGAGTTACATCTTGTATTATACTCCAGAGCTGCACTCACTATTCTGCTGGTGCAGTCACTGTGCACATACATTACATTACTGATCCTGAGTTACATCCTGTATTATACTTCAGAGCTGCACTCACTATTCTGCTGGTGCAGTCACTGTGTACATACATTACATTACTGATCCTGAGTTACATCCTGTATTATACTCCAGAGCTGCACTCACTATTCTGCTGGTGCAGTCACTGTGTACATATATTAAATTACTGATCCTGAGTTACCTCCTTTATTATACTCCAGAGCTGCACTCACTATTCTGCTGGTGCAATCACTGTGTACATACATTACATTACTGATCCTGAGTTACATCCTGTATTATACTCCAGAGCTGCACTCGCTATTCTGCTGGTGCAGTCACTGTGTATATACATTACATTACTGATCCTGAGTTACATCCTGTATTATACTCCAGAGCTGCACTCACTATTCTGCTGGTGCAGTCACTGTGTACATACATTACATTACTGATCCTGAGTTACCTCCTTTATTATACTCCAGAGCTGCACTCACTATTCTGCTGGTGCAGTCACTGTGTACATACATTACATTACTGATTCTGAGTTACCTCCTGTATTATACTCCAGAGCTGCACTCACTATTCTGCTGGTGCAGTCACTGTGTACATACATTACATTACTGATCCTGAGTTACCTCCTGTATTATTCTCCAGAGCTGCACTCACTATTCTGCTGGTGCAGTCACTGTGTACATACATTACATTACTGATCCTGAGTTACATATTGTATTATACTCCAGAGCTGCACTCACTATTCTGCTGGTGCAGTCACTGTGTACATACATTACATTACTGATCCTGAGTAACATCCTGTATTATACTCCAGAGCTGCACTCACTATTCTGCTGGTGCAGTCACTGTGTACATACATTACATTACTGATCCTGAGTTACCTCCTGTATTATACTCCAGAGCTGCACTCACTATTCTGCTGGTGCAGTCACTGTGTACATACATTACATTACTGATCCTGAATTACCTCCTGTATTATACTCCAGAGCTGCACTCACTATTCTGCTGGTGCAGTCACTGTGTACATACATTACATTACTGATCCTGAATTACCTCCTGTATTATACTCCAGAGCTGCACTCACTATTCTGCTGGTGCAGTCACTGTGTACATACATTACATTACTGATCCTGAATTACCTCCTGTATTATACTCCAGAGCTGCACTCACTATTCTGCTGGTGCAGTCACTGTGTACATACATTACATTACTGATCCTGAATTACCTCCTGTATTATACTCCAGAGCTGCACTCACTATTCTGCTGGTGCAGTCACTGTGTACATACATTACATTACTGATCCTGAATTACCTCCTGTATTATACTCCAGAGCTGCACTCACTATTCTGCTGGTGCAGTCACTGTGTACATACATTACATTACTGATCCTGAGTTACCTCCTGTATTATACTCCAGAGCTGCACTCACTATTCTGCTGGTGCAGTCACTGTGTACATACATTACATTACTGATCCTGAATTACCTCCTGTATTATACTCCAGAGCTGCACTCACTATTCTGCTGGTGCAGTCACTGTGTACATACATTACATTACTGATCCTGAGTTACATCCTGTATTATACTCCAGAGCTGCACTCGCTATTCTGCTGGTGCAGTCACTGTGTACATACATTACATTACTGATCCTGAGTTACATCCTGTATTATACTCCAGAGCTGCACTCACTATTCTGCTGGTGCAGTCACTGTGTACATACATTAAATTACTGATCCTGAGTTACCTCCTGTATTATACTCCAGAGCTGCACTCACTATTCTGCTGGTGCAGTCACTGTGTACATACATTACATTACTGATCCTGAGTTACATCCTGTATTATACTCCAGAGCTGCACTCGCTATTCTGCTGGTGCAGTCACTGTGTATATACATTACATTACTGATCCTGAGTTACATCCTGTATTATACTCCAGAGCTGCACTCACTATTCTGCTGGTGCAGTCACTGTGTACATACATTACATTACTGATCCTGAGTTACCTCCTTTATTATACTCCAGAGCTGCACTCACTATTCTGCTGGTGCAGTCACTGTGTACATACATTACATTACTGATCCTGAGTTACCTCCTTTATTATACTCCAGAGCTGCACTCACTATTCTGCTGGTGCAGTCACTGTGTACATACATTACATTACTGATCCTGAGTTACCTCCTTTATTATACTCCAGAGCTGCACTCACTATTCTGCTGGTGCAGTCACTGTGTACATACATTACATTACTGATTCTGAGTTACCTCCTGTATTATACTCCAGAGCTGCACTCACTATTCTGCTGGTGCAGTCACTGTGTACATATATTACATTACTGATCCTGAGTTTACCTCCTGTATTATACTCCATAGCTGCACTCACTATTCTGCTGGTGCAGTCACTGTGTACATACATTACATTACTGATCCTGAGTTACCTCCTGTATTATTCTCCAGAGCTGCACTCACTATTCTGCTGGTGCAGTCACTGTGTACATACATTACATTACTGATCCTGAGTTACCTCCTTTATTATACTCCAGAGCTGCACTCACTATTCTGCTGGTGCAGTCACTGTGTACATACATTACATTACTGATTCTGAGTTACCTCCTGTATTATACTCCAGAGCTGCACTCACTATTCTGCTGGTGCAGTCACTGTGTACATACATTACATTACTGATCCTGAGTTACCTCCTGTATTATTCTCCAGAGCTGCACTCACTATTCTGCTGGTGCAGTCACTGTGTACATACATTACATTACTGATCCTGAGTTACATCCTGTATTATACTCCAGAGCTGCACTCACTATTCTGCTGGTGCAGTCACTGTGTACATACATTACATTACTGATCCTGAGTTACATCCTGTATTATACTCCAGAGCTGCACTCACTATTCTGCTGGTGCAGTCACTGTGTACATACATTACATTACTGATCCTGAGTAACATCCTGTATTATACTCCAGAGCTGCACTCACTATTCTGCTTGTGCAGTCACTGTGTACATACATTACATTACTGATCCTGAGTTACATCCTGTATTATACTCCAGAGCTGAACTCACTATTGTGCTGATAAACATAAGGAATGTAATTTACATTAATCAGATGGTTATATCTGTGTTGTGAGCAGAGCAGGGAAATGTTTTATATTAAAAGATGAATCATTTATAAAGAAGCTTCTTATTTGTAAATCTTATTAGTTACATTTTTATTTGCTAAAAATATTATTTTATTGAGAGAAGAGGTAAATTTTGTCTCCTATGAGCCCCGAGCCCAGAGAGCGGCATCGGGGGACGTTCTGCAGATTGAAGCCTGTCATTTCAGAAATGCCGCGTTCTTGATGTAATAGGAGTTATTTTCCTTTATTTTCTTCTGTTTCTTTTATGTTTCTAGAAGAAAAGGAGGCGAATATCACAATAATGTATCCTCCTCATCAACATCACACGGGCGGCCTCGCCTGTGTCACACAAGGGGGCATCTCAAATCTAGATCATACAATGTAACCAAATGTCTCAATCACATCCCGGAGTGCTCCTTTAATCTACGGTATATACTCCTGCTGTGTGAATACGGCTCTTGCAGGCAGCGCTGCTGATGGCTTTATTTGACAGTTCTTCCTCTTTAAGGAGGCAGAAATAAGATGAGTTAGATACAAGTTGGCTGATGCTCGTGTAGTGTCATCTCTTTCCACAGAAACCCAATTACTCAGTATAAATCCCGTCAGTTCTCCGCATCTCTGGTCCCGTTATTAAATTACATGTAGATCCTCTCTGCAAGAAACGCTTTTAATCCATAGACGCTCGTGCTCTTTTTATTAGATGCTTTGGCACAGGACGCTCCAGGGGAGAAGCGCGGAGAATATATTACTGTGCAAGTGATCGCTGAGGGTCACTTAAAGGGAATGTCACTTGTGGGACATCTCAATAAGACATATTAATAGTTGTCTGGGTCTTGATCCTAAATGTAGCCAGCAGCACGCAGAATGTGACAGCTGGAGCGGCTATTACTGGAAATGGAAGATGCTGCCTCATACCTGTGTTTTCTATTGCGTTCGTGCATTTACTTATGCAAAGGTGGTCTTTTTTTGCGTGGATTTTGGAGCAGATTCTGCTCTAAAATCCAGATGAAAAACCGCTTGAAAAAAGCTTCGTATTCATTTCATTGGTAAAACGTGTGTATAGCGCACAAGGGTGCAACATGTCAATTCTGCAGCTTGGAAGAACATTAAAAAAAAAATTGAAAATGCCTTATTACCAAATTTTTTTTTTAAGGATGATTTTACAGGCAGAAAAATCCACATAAAAAAACAATATGTGAACACCGCTTTTGGGGCTTTATTTGGGAATATATGGCCGCGGTAATTAAACGTACTTTGTAGAGATATAAGGCACTCCTGGGTTCGGAGACGAGGTCCGACCCATAGATAAAGCAACTAAAAGACTTGGCACTCAAAATGCAGTGGAACGAAATAAACAACTGTTTGCATTGCCATTAAAGAATTTATTTCATTCCACTGCATTTTGAGTGCCAAGTTTCTTACTTACTCGCAGTAATTAAATGGTCACTGTCAGTAAACGTTACATAAATCAATAGTATAAGTGAATATAAGAAACTTTGTAATGCATGTTAACAGAGAAAACTGCTTCTCTTTCCAATTATGAGCTACTTATTATCTGACCCTAGTGCTGGATTCACAGCCACACTGTTCAGCACTGCTGTGTAATGCTTTCCATGCGTCTGCTTTCTAGTACGTGTATATGTGAAGTCAGAGCTGGATTCACAGCCGTATTGCTCAGTAGAGCTATGTAGTGTTCTTCTGTTTTTAATAATTTCTTTCATCCCGGAGCTTGATTCACAGCTACAATACTCAGTACTGCTGTATAATGTCCTCTATGCTGCCGCCTTCTAGTAAGTGTTGATCTCACTCCAGTTATGGATTCACAGCTACAATGCTCAGTAGGGCTGTATAATTTCCTCTATATTGTTGCTTTTTAGTAAGTGTTGATCTCACCCCAGTGATGGATTCTCAGCTACAATGCTCGGTAATGATGTATAATGTCCTCTATGCTGTTGCTTTCTAGTAAGTGTTGATCTCACTCAAGTGATGGATTCACTGTATGCTCAGTACTGCTGTATAATGTCCTCTTTTCTTCTGCTTTCTAGTAAGTGTTGATCTCACCTCAGTGATGGATTCACAGCTACAATGAACATTAATGCTGAGCAAGTATTGATCTCAAAAGGTGGTGGATTCACAGCTACAATGAACAGTAATGCTGAGTAAGTATTGATCTCAAAAGGTGGTGGATTCACAGCTACAATGAACAACAATGCTATATAATGTACTCTATGATGCTGTTCTTTCTAAAAAAAAATGTGTGATTATAGAGACAGGAGAGTCTGTGTGTGATGTGTATAAAAACCATCAAAGGAGCTAGTCATAACCCACTAGCTTAGAGACAACTGGAAAATGAATGATAGAGCCTACAGAGGGAAAAACTGGTGACAAACTATACTGTATGATCATTGAGTTATGATGTCTATTTTATGTGTTTTAATTAATTGGTAGGAACCCTTCCTGTTCTACTGACCTCCTATAGCAAAAGGGTCTTACAGACTCATCATTCACTAAGGCGTAAGTGCAACTCCCGATCCATCTGATGTAGCTGCATCACTGACCATAAACTATTCGCAAAAAGTACATTTCTTAAATGTATGAATGGAAGCAGAAAGAAGAAGAGAATGAATGAGTGAAGCACAAGGAGCTCGGAGCTTCTTTCTTGTTACATTTCCATTAATGTAAACTTTTCTGTATCGTCCTCGTCGTCATCGCACTAAATGCCATCGGGGCCAACACTACAAATTTCCTTTTGGAAATCAAAGCCTTCTTTGCAGAAGTAATTGAATTAAAACTTGAAGGTTGCCATACTGCAGAGCTCAGGGAGGGGACGTTCCTCAGCAATCCCCCCCCAGTTCACACTCCACACAGAATTATTACATAATAAATGAATACACAACGTGAGTCAAAATCAAAAGCTTTATTTCCCATCATAATCCTGCCGAGATGAAATAAGACCGAGGGGCACACAACCTCTTGCCAAATGAAATGGAGCTCGGCTCGGCGGGGGGTTATGTGCCGAGGAGGGGGCAGAACACAGATCTTCTGGCTGCATGAGAATCCTAGAGCACAAGAGCCGTGATCGGATTATTACTTGAGAAAAGGGCGAGCATGGAGGTCGGAAAAAGTGCTGTCATGGATGCAATATTATCGATAATTACAGGTTGCAATAAATAAACGTATTCAGCACTGTTCATCCCGCGCCTCCTGGTTCATCCATTCCTTTAGAAAGAGAGTTTTCAATGCAGAATTTCTATGTCATTCGGCCTCTGGAGATCCAGATGTGACTATTAGTTCTGTATTTGTTATCTTTTCTTGTTGCCAGTGAATGGAAACATTTTTGTCCCATCTAAAGATTGTAACATGATTTAGGTCTTGGTACAATGTATCAGTGTAGACGCTCCTCTGCAAAATGGGACTCTAGAAGGATAGCCCATGCCAACCTTGATATGCTGTAGGAAAACCCTAAGGTTTCACAGCTACACTTCTCAGTATTGCTATATAATGTCTCCCATTCTGCTGCTTTCTAGTGTGTATTCATCTCACCCCAGAGCTGGATTCACAGCCACAATGCTCAGTAGTTCTATACAATATCCTCGTCTGTTTTTAATAAGTGTTTACCTCACCCCAAACCTTGATTCACAGCTACACTGCTCAGTAGTTCTATATAATATCCTCATCTGTTTTAATAAGTGTTTATCTCACCCCAGACCTTGATTCACAGCTACATTGCTCAGTAGTTCTATATAATATCCTCGTCTGTTTTTAATAAGTGTTTACCTCACCCCAAACCTTGATTCACAGCTACACTGCTCAGTAGTTCTATATAATATCCTCATCTGTTTTAATAAGTGTTTATCTCACCCCAGACCTTGATTCACAGCTACATTGCTCAGTAGTTCTATATAATATCCTCGTCTGTTTTTAATAAGTGTTTACCTCACCCCAAACCTTGATTCACAGCTACACTGCTCAGTAGTTCTATATAATATCCTCATCTGTTTTAATAAGTGTTTATCTCACCCCAGACCTTGATTCACAGCTACATTGCTCAGTAGTTCTATATAATATCCTCATCTGTTTTAATAAGTGTTTATCTCACCCCAGATCTTGATTCACAGCTAGACTGCTCAGTAGTTCTATATAATATCCTCGTCTGTTTTTAATAAGTGTTTACCTCACCCCAAACCTTGATTCACAGCTACACTGCTCAGTAGTTCTATATAATATCCTCGTCTGTTTTTAATAAGTGTTTACCTCACCCCAATCCTTGATTCACAGCTACATTGCTCAGAGTTCTATATAATATCCTCGTCTGTTTTTAATAAGTGTTTATCTCAACCCAGACCTTGATTCACAGCTACATTGCTCAGTAGTTCTATATAATATCCTCGTCTGTTTTTAATAAGTGTTTACTTCACCCCAAACCTTGATTCACAGCTACATTGCTCAGTAGTTCTATATAATATCCTCATCTGTTTTAATAAGTGTTTATCTCACCCCAGACCTTGATTCACAGCTAGACTGCTCAGTAGTTCTATATAATATCCTCGTCTGTTTTTAATAAGTGTTTACTTCACCCCACACCTTGATTCACAGCTACACTGCTCAGTAGTTCTATATAATATCCTCATCTGTTTTTAATAAGTGTTTATCTCACCCCAGACCTTGATTTACAGCTACACTGCTCAGTAGTTCTATATAATATCCTCGTCTGTTTTTAATAAGTGTTTACCTCACCCCAAACCTTGATTCACAGCTACATTGCTCAGTAGTTCTATATAATATCCTCATCTGTTTTTAATACGTGTTTACCTCACCCCAAACCTTGATTCACAGCTACATTGCTCAGTAGTTCTATATAATATCCTCGTCTGTTTTTAATAAGTGTTTACCTCACCCCAAACCTTGATTCACAGCTACATTGCTCAGTAGTTCTATATAATATCCTCATCTGTTTTTAATAAGTGTTTACCTCACCCCAAACCTTGATTCACAGCTACATTGCTCAGTAGTTCTATATAATATTGTCATCTGTTTTTAATAAGTGTTTACCTCACCCCAAACCTTGATTCACAGCTACACTGCTCAGTAGTTCTATATAATATCCTCGTCTGTTTTTAATAAGTGTTTACCTCACCCCAAACCTTGATTCACAGCTACACTGCTCAGTAGTTCTATATAATATCCTCATCTGTTTTTAATAAGTGTTTACCTCACCCCAAACCTTGATTCACAGCTACACTGCTCAGTAGTTCTATATAATATCCTCGTCTGTTTTTAATAAGTGTTTACCTCACCCCAAACCTTGATTCACAGCTACATTGCTCAGTAGTTCTATATAATATCCTCATCTGTTTTTAATAAGTGTTTACCTCACCCCAAACCTTGATTCACAGCTACATTGCTCAGTAGTTCTATATAATATCCTCATCTGTTTTTAATACGTGTTTACCTCACCCCAAACCTTGATTCACAGCTACATTGCTCAGTAGTTTGATATAATATCCTCGTCTGTTTTTAATAAGTTTTTATCTCACCCCAAACCTTGATTCACAGCTACATTGCTCAGTAGTTCTATATAATATCCTCATCTGTTTTTAATAAGTGTTTACCTCACCCCAAACCTTGATTCACAGCTACATTGCTCAGTAGTTCTATATAATATCCTCATCTGTTTTTAATAAGTGTTTACCTCACCCCAAGCCTTGATTCACAGCTACATTGCTCAGTAGTTCTATATAATATCCTCATCTGTTTTTAATAAGTGTTTACCTCACCCCAAACCTTGATGCACAGCTACATTGCTCAGTAGTTCTATATAATATCCTCATCTGTTTTTAATAAGTGTTTACCTCACCCCAGACCTTGATGCACAGCTACATTGCTCAGTAGTTCTATATAATATCCTCATCTGTTTTTAATAAGTGTTTATCTCACCCCAGACCTTGATTCACAGTTACATTGCTCAGTAGTGCTCTAAAATGTTTTTGCCTGTTTTTTTTTATTAATAAGTGCTTACCTCACCCCAGTACTTGATTCACAGCTACATTGCTTAGTAGTGCTATATAATATCATTGCCTTTTTTTAATAAGTGTTTACCTCACCCCAGAGCTTGATTCACAGCTATATTGCTCAGTAGTGCTATGTAATGTCCTTGTCTCTTTTTTAAAAAGTATTTACCTCCCCCCTCAGCTAGACTCACAGCTGCGATGCTCAGTACTGCTGTACAATGTCCTCTATGCCGCTGCTTTCAAGTAAGTGTTGATCTCAGCCCCGGTGGTGGATTCACAGCTATGTGAACATGTCTTTTTCGATAGGTACGCTCCATAATCTGGTTGAAAAAGCACTCAGTAAACATTAAAAAGAATGAACATGTGCATTGCAACGTAAAAATTACCTGCTGAGCATTTGTTTAGTCTTTTGATTATCATTTTACCAATTGTAAAAATGTGAAAAGAAGTAACCTATCCATTTTTCACTAGTCCATACTTACAACTAAAAACTGGAGAAAAGACACCAAAGAAGGCGTCGCAGGAAAAACACTGAAAGTCTCTTACTCGGCAGATACACAGGCATCTAAAAGACGTTGTGTGCACAGACCCTTAGCTGCGTAAGCAGGTCTAGGATAGGATGGTTTTTCAGCCTCTAGATCAAACATGCAAAACTCTGGTCGTGAGCCAAATCTGGCCCGCAGGGTGATTATACTTGGCGCGTGACACCGGCACCGCCCACCCATTATTCTGTATGGAGGACTATGTGGGGCCCATTATTCTGTATGGAGGAATATAAGGGGCCATTATAATGTATAGAGAACTATGTGGGGCCATTATACTGTATGGAGGACTATGTGGGGTCCATTATACCGTATGGAGGACTATGTGGGGTCCATTATACTGTATGGAGGACTATGTGGGGTCCATTATACTGTATGGAGGACTATGTGGGGCCATTATTCTGTATGGAGGACTATGTGGGGCCATTAAACTGTATGGAGGACTATGTGGTGACCGTTATACTGTATGGAGGACTATGTGGGGCCCATTATACTGTATGGAGGACTATGTGGGGCCCATTATACTGTGTGGAGGACTATGTGGAGACCATTATACTGTATGGAGGACTATGTGGAGCCTATTATACTGTATGGAGGACTATGTGGGGTCCATTATACTGTATGGAGGACTATGTGGAGCCTATTATACTGTATGGAGGACTATGTGGGGCCCATTATACTGTATGGAGGACTATGTGGAGACCATTATACTGTATGGAGGACTATGTGGAGACCATTATACTGTATGGAGGACTATGTGGAGACCATTATACTGTATGGAGGACTATGTTGGGCCATTATTCTGTATGGAGGACTATGTGGGCCCATTATACTGTATGGAGGACTATGTGGGGCCCAT
The DNA here is from genome assembly GCF_046119375.1 of Phyllobates terribilis. Classification (NCBI taxonomy): domain Eukaryota; kingdom Metazoa; phylum Chordata; class Amphibia; order Anura; family Dendrobatidae; genus Phyllobates; species Phyllobates terribilis. Next base: position 12,447,763 of record NW_027362774.1, read on the forward strand.
TATACTGTACGGAGTGTAATGCACACGCCCGGGCTGAGTGGCGTGTGCGTGTATATGTAGTGATTCCACTGGACCGTGCCGGAGAGTGAATGCCTGGAGGGGCGTAACTAAGTATCCACCCGATCCGACCAGGGTCGCACGACGGCATACGACGCCAGTGCACCAAGGAGGAACCGAGCAGAGGGACCAGGTGCTACTCCAGGACAGACCCCAGACACGGCTGTTGACCCACACAGGGGAATACAGGAACAGGCAGGTTAGGCTGGCACACAGACTGCTGGGTATAGGCAGACACGGCTGGTATGCAGACTGGCGGATGCTGGTAAGCATGACTGGTATGCAGGCAGGGAGGTACTGGCAGGTACGACAGGTTGGAGCATCGAGTGGATAGGACCCAGTACAGACTGGGACTCAGGAACAGAACCGCAGATGCGGTGGACAAACACAGCAGAGTGAGGCCGCCCAGAGCGGCGAGCAAGAGCAGAACAAGACGAGACCGCCTGGAGCGGTGAGCGAGAGAAGAGCAGGACGAGACTGCCGAAGCAGCGAGCAAAGGGTCAGAGCAGAGCGAGACTGCCGGAGCAGCGAGCAAAGGGTCAGAGCAGAGCGAGACTGCCGGAGCAGCGAGCAAAGGGTCAGAGCAGAGCGAGACTGCCGGAGCAGTGAGCAGGGCAGAGCAGGCAAGAACCACCGGAGCGGTGAGCAAGGCAGAGCAGAGGGGACAGGGTTCTGTACACACGGAACAGAATGGAAGGGAAAGGCAGAACCAGGTACACACAAGATACTTGCAATGAAGTAGCGAGTGGACTCTAAACTCACAAACGGGAGTACAGGGACAACGAGTAGGAGCTAGGTACGGGATCAGATTCTGCAGGAAAAGGGAAGGTACGTACATAGAGAAAAACAGGTAACAGGCTAGGAGAGTATTCAGACAAGAACAGACACAGCAGCAAGATACAGGAGCGGGTCTAGGTATGCGGCCCCTAGAAGGCGGAATGAACAGGCTAGGAGCGTGTTCAGACAGGAACAGGCAAGATACAGGAACGGGTCTAGGTATGCGGCCCCTAGAAGGCGGAAAGAACAGGCTAGGAGCGTGTTCACACTGGCCTGGAAATACAGCCTCCAGGATAGGCAGAAGACAACAGGCTAGAAGATAGTTCAGACAGGACACAGTTCAGACACGGCAACTGATACCGCAAGGCAGGAACCATAGACAGGACCTGGCACATCAGTGACTAGAGGCCAACTGACAGAACACAATGCTCAGGCAAGGATTCCAGGGAGGAGCTGGGTTAAATACCAGGTGACAGACAGCAATAGGCTGAGGACGCACAAGAAGCAGAAAGTGATCGGGCGCCGCCCTTAAGCAGCAGAGGCAAACAGACAGCATGGAGGGAAGCCAGGCTAGCAAACTGGACTGGAGATCAAGTGCGCGCTCTTGCACAGTGGGAGATGGACCACTATGCAAGGACGCCGCCAGGTATGTTACAGTACCCCCCCTTACGCCCCCTCTTCTTCAAGCCTGCCAGAATGTTCCGCAGTGAATTCGAGGGCCAATCCTTTACTTCAAGGAGATCACTTCCACTGTCCACTGGAAAAACTGGTCTCCTCTGGGTAGCTAGGATGCTACCTCCTATCCAGCCATCCTCAGCAACAGACGAAACGGGTGGAGTACCAGGAATAGCACACAAGGAAGTCTCTCTCCACTTATTATCAGGTAGCACCCCAGAGGGTTCAGGAGACAACTGGAAGCCCTCCGACGGGTTGGAGGGGTGCAGAGACTCGGGGGTAACCTCTGCTTCGGGGTACATCTTGTCAAGCTCACAGGATGAAATGGGCGAGGTATCAGGTACCAGGTGTAGAAAAGTCACTGTCTCTTTGTTATCAGGTGGTACCCCGGAGGATTCAGGAAACAACTGGGGGTCCTCCGCCAGGTCGGAAGAGTGCAGAGACTCGGGGTTAACCTCTGCTTCGGAGTACACTAGGTCGGACTCACTGGAAGAAGCGGGCGAGGTATCAGGTACCGAGTATAGGAGAGTCTCTGTCCATTCGCTATCAGGTAGCACCCCGAAGGGTTTAGGAGACAACTGGAGGTCCTCTGCCTGGTCAGAGGGGTGTAGAGACTCATGGGTAACCTCTGCTTCAGAGTACACTAGGTCGGACTCACTGGACGAAGCAGGCGAGGTATCGGGTGCCGAGTATAGGAAAGTCTCTGTCCATTCACCACCAGATGGCACCCCGAAGGGTTCTGGAGACAACTGGAGGTCCTCCGCCTGGTCAGAGGGGTGTAGAGACTCATGGGTAACCTCTGCTTCAGAGTACACTAGGTCGGACTCACTGGACGAAGCGAGCGAGGTATCAGGTACAGAGTATAGGAGAGTCTCTGTCCTTTCGCTACCAGGTAGCACCCCGAAGGGTTCTGGAGACAACTGGAGGTCCTCCGCCTGGTCGGAGGGGTGTAGAGACTCGGGGGTAACTACCACTTTGGGGTACCCATTGTCAGGCTCACAGGACGGAGCGGACAAAGTATCGAGTACCGGGTGTAGAGAAGTCTCTCTCCATTTGTCATCGAGTGGTATCCCGGAGGATTCAGGAGGCAACAGGGGGTCCTCCGCCAGGTAGTAGAGGTGCACAGACTCGGAGGTAATCACAGCTTCGGAGCATCCTTGGACATGCACACTGGTTAAAGTGGGTGAAGTATCTGATGCCGGGTGCAGGAAGTTCTCCTGTGTGGAGTCTGGATGGGCAGTAGTCTCTTCGGGCAGGAGAACTGGTGCACTACCCACGCACATTACCCGTTGGGGCTTCTCCGGGATACAGGGAGATGAAGCTTCAGTAGGGACTTCAAGGTTGGGGTCAGGACGTCTCAGGGAGGACAGACCCTGGCGTGACGGCTTGCCTCTACGTCTAACACGTCTGGACTGCCTCTTGAGGTTGGGAGAAGTATTCCGGAGAGCGTAGTCACCCTGTGAGGATTCTGGGTGGGCAGTAGTCTCATTGGGCTGGAGAACTATTGCGCTACCCACACACATTACCCATCGGGGCTGCTCCGGGATATTGGGAAGTGAAGCTTCAGCAGGAGCCTCCGGGTTAAGATCATCGAAGACCATTAGAAAGGCCACCAGGAAGGCCATTATGTCCAGGACGATAGGATCCTGTGTTTCCCATAGGGGGTTGATCCATTCCAAGGCATCACCTGCTAGGTTAGTGTGTCACCCTACCTGGATGCCACAAGTGTAATAAAGCTGTGTCTGAGAGCAAGGGGGAGGTTCTCTGGTTAGGGGAACATTAGCATGCAATGCCTCCTGTCTCAGGCCAGTAGGGGGAGCAGGCTGCCCCTATAAAAGCTGGTACTGGGGACAGGGTTAGGGAGAACTGGATTGCCTGTCTCAGCTCTGAGACGTGTCCCAGAGTGGAGCAGGAACAGAAAGTTGCATTGTAACCTAAGAGGAAGTGTGGCAGGAGAAGAGCCACAAGCCAGAGACAAGAGGCGAAGAGAGCCTGTCTTGGCAGAGAAAAGACTTAATTTTACCAGACTTTGGTGTCTGAGGCTGGAAAGATTCCACATCCCCCAGCAGAGAACCAGTCCGCAAGGGACTGTACATTCCTTGGCCTAAGAAGCCTGGAGGCCCTGCCACAACCGAAGGGACCAGTAAAGCCGTACAAGGCTGGGAGCAGAAAGGAACCCACGTCGCAGGCCATACAGGCGAGAAAGCACGGAAGCTCGGAAACGTGGGCTGTTACCCTATCAGGAGGAGATAGCCAGAAGGAGCGTAGAAAGCACGGTAGGCCTACACCCTCACCCTGACCAGGGCCAATTTCCCCGTTGCTCTCAGACATCCAGGTCCCCTCCTAGCTGGGACTGTTTATGGGTCAGTTTGTCTGTTTCAGTAAAGACCCTGGACTGCAACTTGTTGTCTGTGTGCTCCTTGCTCCTCCAGCACTTTCAGCACCGGGACTCTCACTACCATCACTCCCAACATCCATTATACTGCCCTGGGGCCGCACTCTTCCCGTGGGGAGTCACACTACCATAGCTGCACACCTCATCAGCCCCAGCGGTCTGCATGCAGCGGCGGTTCCTAATAACCGCAAATCCACGGGTGGCGTAGTCGGACATAATCAACAACACATAACGGACTACCACTGGCCTGACCACCCTGAGCCACGGAACCGGGTTGCCACTACTACTCCCATCATTCCCCCTATTGCCCGGATCCGAGTGCCCCACGGCCCAGGGTGCGAGTCAGCTTTGGCGTAGTCGGCAGGATTTCGTGCCCGCAACCACCGGGTACTGCGTGCCTAAAAAAGACTGTTGTAAACTTACCTGTGGAGAAGTTTCCCGCCATAAGACGCCATCTCGGACCGTTTCACGCCGTCCGGAGTCGTTTCCCGCCATCCGGAGCCGATTCCCGCCATCAAACGCCATCTTGGACCGTTTCCCGCCGTCTTCTGCCGTCTTCCCGCCATCGGACGCCATCTTCAGGATGCCGCGCGGGAAGAAGAGGGGCGTGGACGTCAAAACCGCGCGAGATCCGAAGCTCCGCCCCACGCACCGACGCTGCGCAAGGTCCTGGAAGGGAGAGAGAGCAACGCTGACGTCATCGGAGTGCGACGCCAGGTCCTCGTCCAGAGCAGCAGCGGAGCCGCGGCCTACAGAAGAGGATCGTCGGAAGGTAGGCCACACTTCACTAGGGGGGGAGAAAGATGTCGGACACAGAGGCGCCCACTACCACCAACGCAGCTGCTGCAGCGGTGATGCCCTTTTCCTTACCCTACATCCCGGGAGCGGCCTGGCTGCCCAAGTACTCAGGGGAGCCCCATGCCCTAACTGATTTCAAGGAAAGACTGTATAGTTTGTTCCAAGTTTACCCCCTGACAGAGGAACAGAAGGTCAGCATATTGACAGGGCAGTTAACTGGCGCAGCCCAAAGGGAGGTAAAATCATGGCCCATTGAGGAGAAAGGGACTGTGAAGGGTATTCTGGCCCGGCTGCGGGGTACCTTTGATACACGTACCTCCGCTGAGATTAAAATGAGGTTCTATGGATGTAGGCAGCGGGCACAGGACAGCATCAGAGACTATGCCCTAAATCTGCAGGAAGCCTTGAGGGATATTCAACAAACTGACCCTGGCAGTGTGCAGGAAACCGATAAGCTGCTAACAGAACAATTCATAGAGGGTCTGCTGTCCAGCGCCCACAGGGCCCAGCTGCGCCTCATGTTCTTTCAGAACCCCAACCTGACCTTTGCCCAATTTAAGGACAGGGCCATAAGGGTGCTCCGTGAATCTGCACCCAGTGGCGCTATAAACCCCCGGCGCCCTGCTATCACCTACCACCAGGAGGCGGTGCCCTCCTCTATGGACTCCGTGGAGGCTGATGCACAGGCCCTGAACAAAGCCCCGTCGAAAGGCCTGCACCACCAAGTCCAGGAGCTGACCAGGAGCGTCGCGGCGTTGACCAGGACCGTCCAGGCATTGCAAGTGGACCCGTCAAGACCCATCGAGCTGGCTTCAAGTCCGGAGCATGTCCCGTGGCGTCGACAGAGGAGGATCCCGTCGTACCGAGGGAGGCCCACAGACCGCTACGCAGAGGATGGACAGCCCATTTGCCGTCGATGCAACCAGCCCGGACACATTTCCAGGTACTGTAATTTAAACGGGTCCAACCTGGGGCAGAGGGCCGACCCCCAGGCATAAGATCACCAGGCCCTTATAATTGGCGTGATAAGTACGTTGGGGGGCGCCCGGTTTTACCCGTGGTGCTGGACGGTATCCCCATGAGCGCCTTGCTGGATACTGGGTCGCAAGTAACCACTATCCCTTATGTACTTTTTAAGCAGTATTGGACTGATGCTGATATCACACGGTATCCAGACAGTAACTTGAGCATCATCGCCAGTAATGGCTTACCCGTGCCGCAGATGGGGTTCAAGGAGATGACCATTAAAATTGGTAAAGTTGAACTGCCGGCACAGGGAGTGATTATTGTGGACATTGACCGTCATGAAAGTCACCCTAAAATAACTGTGGGTACTAACATAACTGAAAATTGTCTTTCAGAGGTAATTGTAATTCTACAACAGGTGGCGGTGAATGCTAGTTCCAGCCAAAAGAGAGTCCTCAACAAGGAGATAAAAGCCCTGATGAGACGGCAGCAGGTAGAACTGTCTGGTGGTGAGATCGGTAGCGTAAGACTCAGTGATCCATTCCCCATTTCCATGCCTCCCAAAAGTGAAATGATGATCTGGTGTCGGACTGCAATCGGGTTGAGAGGTAGAGACTACCAAGCCATGGTAGAACCCGTGTACTCAGACAGCAGGCCCACCATTTTGACAGCCCGGGGGGTGGTTGATGTCCGTCATGGGAGGGTGCCCGTCCGCATCCTCAACATTGGGAAGAGGGAAGTACACTTACCCAGGTACGCTACACTCGCCAAACTGTTTGTCGTCGAACACAAAGCTATTAGGGCCGTGGAACCCTTGCCTCCATCTCCTCAGGCGGAGGGTAATGGCTCCCAGAAACAAAAGGAGGACTGGTGCCAGAAACTCCACGTGGGTGCTGACTCCACTCCCCTGCACCAAAAACAAGGAGTCTACCGGGTGGTACGGGAGTACGAGAGAGTCTTTAGTAAGCACCCGCTAGACTTCGGCAGAGTAAAAGGGATAGAACACCACATCCCCACAGGGAGCCACCCACCAATAAAAGAGAGGCACAGACCTGTACCCCCTGCACATTATCAGAACGCCAAGGGTATGCTGCGGGAAATGAAAGAAGCTGGGGTCATTAGAGATAGCTGTAGCCCCTGGGCAGCCCCCTTGGTTCTGGTGAAAAAGAAAGACGGCACCATGAGAATGTGCGTGGACTATAGACAAATCAACCGTATCACCCACAAAGACGCATATCCGCTGCCTAGAATAGAAGAGTCTTTAGCTGCACTAAAATCTGCTAACTTCTTTTCTACTTTGGACCTTACTAGCGGGTACTGGCAGGTTCCTGTGGCAGAGGCTGACAAGGAGAAGACCGCCTTCACCACCCCGATGGGACTGAGCGAATTCAACTGTATGCCTTTCGTGCTCTGCAACGCACCAGGGACCTTCCAGCGGCTGATGGAATGCTGTCTAGGGCACCGAAACTTCGAGACGGTCCTCCTCTACCTGGACGACGTGATCGTCTATTCGAAGACCTACGAGGACCACCTAAAGCACCTGGCCGAGGTGTTCGAAGCCCTGGCAGGCTATGGCCTGAAGGTAAAACCATCGAAGTGTCACCTGCTGAAACCAAAGGTCCAGTACCTCGGGCATGTGGTAAGTGCAGAAGGAGTGGCCCCCGACCCTGACAAGGTCACGGCAATCAAGAGCTGGCCAAGCCCCTCGAACATCAAAGAGGTGAGACAGTTTCTCGGGTTGGTAGGCTACTACCGAAGGTTCATCCCCGGGTTCACTAAGATGGCAGCTCCTATGCAGGACCTCCTGATCGGACAGTCCAAGTCCAGAAGTCAAAAGCCACCCTTCAAGTGGGATAAACCGGAAGAGGAGTCCTTCCGCCAGCTAAAGTTAGCCCTCACGGGGGATGAGATCCTGGCCTACCCTGATTATGGCCAGCCTTTCATTCTCCACACAGATGCCAGTAATGTGGGACTGGGAGCCGTACTGTCCCAAAACCAACAGGGCAGAGAACGGGTGATCGCATACGCCAGTCAGAAGCTGAGGCCCACCGAGAGGAATCCGGAGAATTACAGCTCCTTCAAGCTAGAATTCTTGGCGGTGGTGTGGGCCGTGACGGAACGCTTCAAGCATTATCTGGCCTCTGCAAAGTTCACCGTGTACACGGACAACAACCCGTTGACACACTTGGACAATGCAAGACTGGGTGCCCTGGAACAGCGGTGGATGGCCCGTCTCTCCAACTATGACTTCGTGATCAAGTACCGGGCAGGCAAAACCAACGCCAACGCGGACGCCCTATCAAGAATGCCTCACTTAACTGAAGGTGACGAAGACCCAGAAGAGCTGGAAGAGGTAGAACTCCCCGCGTTTCACCGGTATGGAGCCGCTCAACACTCTCACCGCGTGAAGGAGGAGGATCTAACAACTGTGATGATGAATCCCCTACCTCACCACAGCTGGGCCGAAACCCAAGATAGTGACCCTGCAGTCCGCCTGGTGAAAGATCTGCTGACCCGGGAAGACGCCCGCCTAGATCCAGATGCCCCAGAGGAAGCTAAGCAGCTATGGAAGGAGAAGAGCAAGCTGTTCCTCTACGAAGGCAAGTTGTGCAGAAGGATTGTCAACCACCGGACGCACGAGCTGACCTGGCAAGTCGTGGTCCCAAGGCGGGATGCAGCCATGGTCCTGGGAGCTTACCATGACAGAGCGGGACACTTCGGTTGGAAGAAACTGGAGTTCCTACTAAGAGGAAGGTTCTTTTGGGTCGGCATAAGAGGAGCTGTGGAAAAATGGTGCAGAGACTGTGGCCCTTGTCACCTGAGGAGGAAGGACCGCACCAGCCAGAAGACACCCTTGAGGCCCATCGTCACCACGCAGCCTCTTGAGCTGGTAGCTCTGGACCATGTCAAATTGGCTCCCAGCCGGTCAGGATACATCTATGCCCTGACAATCGTGGACCACTATTCCCGTTTTCTAGTGGTGGTCCCGGTAAAGGACTTGACAGCCCAAACAGCGGCCAGAGCCTTCCAGCAATACTTCTGCCGTCCACACGGGTATCCGGAACAGGTCCTGACAGACCAGGGTCCAGCGTTCGAGGCTGAAATCTTCCAGGAGTTCTGCAACCTCTATGGCTGTAAGAAGATTCGGACAACGCCTTACCACCCCCAAACCAACGGGATGTGTGAGAAGATGAACAATATAGTCATTGATCTCCTGAAGACATTGCCCCTGGAGGAACGCAGCCTGTGGCCAGAAAAATTGCCGGACCTGGTAGACATGTACAACAACATCCCGGTGAACTCTACAAACTGCACCCCGGCTTACCTGATGCGAGCTAGACCAGGTAAGCTGCCCGTAGACCTGGAGATGGGAGTCCTAATACCTGAGGACACCTCCCCGGATGCGGACTGGGATGCGGAAAGGCAACTGCAGTACAAGAAGGTACAGGAGAGTGTGGAGAAGAGCCTGGCCCAGGTGAGAGAGAAGCAAGAAAGACTCTTCAATCAACACGCCCCTGCTGGTCCCCTAGAACCTGGTGAGCAAGTCCTAAAGCGAAAAAGAAGGCTACATAAGTTGGACGACCAGTGGGAAAGGGAACCCTACACCGTACTGCAGTCTGACCACGACAACCCAAAGGTGTGCGTAATCACCAAGGACGGAGGAGAAACCACTAGTGTCGTCTCCAGAGACCACCTCAAAAGGTGCCCCGAGCAACTCCGTAGTGCAGAAGAGGATCACAGTGACCTTGAACCCGCAGAGGACAAGGAAGAAATGATCAGCACCGTTCTCGGAGAGTTCCCTCAGTACTGGACTCGCATAAATGATGCCATAGTGGTACCTGTCCTGCATTTCCTGCAACCGGCACAGCAACAACCAACACCAGAGCCAGAAGGTGAAGAGGAGCAAGCAGTTCCAGAGGCAGAAGAGCCTGTACCAGCAGCCCAGGAGAGTCAACCCTCTGCTGACAGTGAGCCTGCCATGCCTGCGGTAAGCCAAAGGACCCGCAGACAGCTGCCTGCCCTACCTGTACACCCAGCTGGTAGCTGTACCCCTAACGCTAGTGGGGAAAGCCAGGTTGGTCCACCACCAGACAGTGGGTTAAGGAGGTCAACCAGGAGCACAAAGGGACAGATACCCGCTCGCTGGAGAATATAGAGTGTACTAAAATTGTAAATAACCCTGTTGCAAAATGTTGAAATGTTTGCCAAAGTTACCTGCATGTTTATTAATAGTGTGTTTCAGTTTCTTGCAGCTACCGTAAGGACTCACAGGTTATGGACTTTTTATAACCAGGACCTTGTATGGACTGCATTCTGAGCCTAACCCAGGAATGAACTAAGACTGTGAAGGACTTGGGGTAGGACAGACCCCCACCTGGTTAAGGCTCCCGTTGTTCTGGTGATATGGACACCCGGTCACAGACCACACTGTGACCTTAAGAACTCAATTTGTGCGTCGTCTGTCTATTAATGTTTTATTGTTATGCATATTGTCTTTGTTTATTGTTTAGTCCCGGAGTACTAAATTTCACTAGGGGGGAATGTGTCACCCTACCTGGATGCCACAAGTGTAATAAAGCTGTGTCTGAGAGCAAGGGGGAGGTTCTCTGGTTAGGGGAACATTAGCATGCAATGCCTCCTGTCTCAGGCCAGTAGGGGGAGCAGGCTGCCCCTATAAAAGCTGGTACTGGGGACAGGGTTAGGGAGAACTGGATTGCCTGTCTCAGCTCTGAGACGTGTCCCAGAGTGGAGCAGGGACAGAAAGTTGCATTGTAACCTAAGAGGAAGTGTGGCAGGAGAAGAGCCACAAGCCAGAGACAAGAGGCGAAGAGAGCCTGTCTTGGCAGAGAAAAGACTTAATTTTACCAGACTTTGGTGTCTGAGGCTGGAAGGATTCCACATCCCCCAGCAGAGAACCAGTCCGCAAGGGACTGTACATTCCTTGGCCTAAGAAGCCTGGAGGCCCTGCCACAACCGAAGGGACCAGTAAAGCCGTACAAGGCTGGGAGCAGAAAGGAACCCACGTCGCAGGCCATACAGGCGAGAAAGCACGGAAGCTCGGAAACGTGGGCTGTTACCCTATCAGGAGGAGATAGCCAGAAGGAGCGTAGAAAGCACGGTAGGCCTACACCCTCACCCTGACCAGGGCCAATTTCCCCGTTGCTCTCAGACATCCAGGTCCCCTCCTAGCTGGGACTGTTTATGGGTCAGTTTGCCTGTTTCAGTAAAGACCCTGGACTGCAACTTGTTGTCTGTGTGCTCCTTGCTCCTCCAGCACTATCAGCACCGGGACTCTCACTATCATCACTCCCAACATCCATTATACTGCCCTGGGGCCGCACTCTTCCCGTGGGGAGTCACACTACCATAGCTGCACACCTCATCAGCCCCAGCGGTCTGCATGCAGCGGCGGTTCCTAATAACCGCAAATCCACGGGTGGCGTAGTCGGACATAATCAACAACACATAACGGACTACCACTGGCCTGACCACCCTGAGCCACGGAACCGGGTTGCCACTACTACTCCCATCGTTGCCCCTATTGCCCGGATCCGAGTGCCCCACGGCCCAGGGGGCGAGTCATTAGACATAATGAATCCCACCTTAACCCGATTGGTGGGAAAACAAAGAGGGTAGAACTTGAAGTGTAGCATGCATTGCTCCACAAATGCACGACTCTGTCTTGGATCCCCATAGTACCGTGGCGGATCCGCAGGAACGAGAGCTGTTAGATCCATCTGGACGGGTGCGTAATTCGCCTGGAACTCAGCTAGAGAAAAAAAAAATGATTTATTTTTAATGCACATATTCGCTGGAAAACGTCTCAGAGAGCGAAGGCCGTGGGGCTCAACGGGAACCATGGCCTGAGCATGCTGTAATGCACACGCCCGGACTGACTGGCGTGTGCGTGTTTATGTAGTGATTCCACTGTGCCATGAACCGGAGAGTGCCTGGAGGGGCGTAACTAAGTATCTGCCCGATCCGACCAAGGCCGCACGACGGCATACGACGCCAGTGTACCAGGGAGGAACCGAGCAGAGGAACCAGGGTCTACTCCAGGTCAGACACCGGACACGGCTGTTGACCCACACCGGGGAATACAGGAACAGGCAGACTAGAGCGCAGGCTGGGTAGGGTCCAGTACAGACTGGGAGACAATTTCGAAACCGCAGACGCGATGGACATGGCAGAGCAAAGCGAAAACCGCAGATGCGGTGGACAGAGCTGAGCAAAGCGAAAACCGCAGACGCGGTGGACAGAGCTGAGCAAAGCGAAAACCGCAGACGCGGTGGACAGAGCTGAGCAAAGCGAAAACCGCAGACGCGGTGGACAGAGCTGAGCAAAGCGAAAATCGCAGACGCGGTGGACAGAGCTGAGCAAAGCGAAAACCGCAGACGCGGTGGACAGAGCTGAGCAAAGCGAAAACCGCAGACGCGGTGGACAGAGCTGAGCAAAGCGAAAACCGCAGACGCGGTGGACAGAGCTGAGCAAAGCGAAAATCGCAGACGCGGTGGACAGAGCTGAGCAAAGCGAAAACCGCAGACGCGGTGGACAGAGCTGAGCAAAGCGAAAACCGCAGACGCGGTGGACAGAGCTGAGCAAAACGAAAACCGCAGACGCGGTGGACAGAGCTGAGCAAAGCGAAAACCGCAGACGCGGTGGACAGAGCTGAGCAAAGCGAAAACCGCAGACGCGGTGGACAGAGCTGAGCAAAGCGAAAACCGCAGACGCGGTGGACAGAGCTGAGCAAAGCGAAAACCGCAGACGCGGTGGGGACAGGGCTCTGTACACACGGAACAGACTAGAAGGGAAAGGCAGAACCAGATACCCACAGGGTACTTGCAGAGAAGTAGCGAGTGGACCACAAACTCACAAACGGAAGTACAGTGACAACGAGCAGGAGTTAGGTAAGAGTTAAGACTGCAGAAAAAGGGAAAGTACGGACATAGAGAAAAACAAAACAGCCTAGGAGAGTATTCAGACAAGAACAGACACAGCAGCAAGATACAGGAGCGGGTCTAGGTATACGGTCCCTAGAAGGCAGAACGAACAGGCAGGAGCGAGTTCACACAGGCCTGGAAATACAGCCTCCAGGATAGGCAGAAGACAACAGGCTAGAAGAATATACAGACAGGACACAGTTCAGACACGGTAACTGATACCGAAGGCAGGAAACATAAACGGGACCTGGCATATCAGTGACCAAAGGCCAACTGACAGAACACAATGCTCAGGCAGGGATTCATTGGAGCAGCTGAGTTAAATACCAGATGGCAGACAGCAATAGGCTGAGGACGCACAAGGGGTGTGTCTGCAGCAGGTACAAAAAGCAGGAAGTGATCGGGCGCCGCCCTTAAGCAGCAGACACAGAGGCAAACAGACAGCATGGAGGGAAGCCAGGCTAGCAAACTGGATTGGAGATCAAGTGCGCGCTCTTGCACAGTGGGAGATGGACCACTATGCAAGGATGCCGCCAGGTATGTTACAGGGCCATTATACTGTATGGAAGACTATGTGGGTCCATTATACTGTATGGAGGACTATGTGGGGCCCAATATACTGTATGGAGGACTATGTGAGGCCCATTATACTGTATGGAGGATTATGTGGGGCCCATTATACTATATGGAGGAGTATGTTGGGCCCATTATACTGTCTGGAGGACTATGTGAGGCCCATTATTCTGTATGGAGGACTATGTGGGGCCCATTATACTGTATGGAGGACTATGTGGGGTTATTATACTGTATGGAGGACTATTTGGGGCCATTATACTATATGGAGGACTATGTGGGGACATTATACTGTATGGAGGACTATGTGGGGCCATTATACTGTATGGAGGACTATGTGAGGCCCATTATACTGTATGGAGGATTATGTGGGGCCCATTATAGTGTATGGAGGAGTATGTTGGGCCCATTATACTGTCTGGAGGACTATGTGAGGCCCATTATTCTGTATGGAGGACTATGTGGGGCCCATTATACTGTATGGAGGACTATGTGGGGTTATTATACTGTATGGAGGACTATGTGGGGTCTATTATTCTGTATGACGGACTATGTGGGGCCCATTATACTACATGGAGGACTATGTGGGGCCCATTATACTGGATAGAGGACTATTTGGGGCCATTATACTGTATGGAGGACTATGTGGGGCCCATTATTCTGTGTGGAGGACTATGTGGGGCCCATTATTCTGTATGGAGGACTATGTGGGGCCCATTATACTGTATGGAGGACTATGTGGGGCCAGTTATACTGTATGGAGGACTATGTGGGGCAATTATACTATATGGAGGACTATGTGGAGCCATTATAATGTATAGAGGGCTATGTGGGACCCATTATACTATATGGAGGACTATGTGAGGCCCATTCTTCTGTATGGAGGACTATGTAAGGCCCATTATACTGTATGGAGGACTATGTGGAGCCCATTATACTGTATGGATGACTATGTGGAGACCATTATACTGTATGGAGGACTATGTGGGGCCATTATTCTGTATGGAGGACTATGTGGAGACCATTATACTGTATGGAGGACTAGGTGGGGCCATTATTCTGTATGGAGGACTATGTGGGGCCGATTATACTGTATGGAGGAGTATGTGGGGCCCATTATACTGTATGGAGGAGTATGTGGGGCCCATTATACTGTATGGAGGACTATGTGGGGCCCATTATACTGTATGGAGGACTATGTGGGGCCCCTTATACTGCATGGAGAACTATGTGAGGCCATTATACTGTATGGAGGACTGTGTGGGGCCCATTATACTGTATGGAGGACTATGTGGGGCCCATTATACTGTATGGAGGAGAATGTGGGGCTCACTATACTGCATGGAGGACTATGTGAGGCCCATTATACTGTATGGAGGACTATGTGGGTCCATTATACTGTATGGAGGACTATATGGGCCCATTATACTGTATGGAGGACTATGTGGAGTCCATTATTCTGTAAGGAGGACTATGTGGGGCCATTATACTGTATGGAGGACTATGTTGGCCCATTATACTGTATGGAAGACTATGTGAGGCCCATTATACTGTATGGAGGATTATGTGGGGCCCATTATACTGTATGGAGGAGTATGTTGGGCCCATTATACTGTCTGGAAGACTATGTGAGGCCCATTATTCTGTATGGAGGACTGTGTGGGGCCCATTATACTGTATGGAGGACTATGTGGGGTTATTATACTGTATGGAGGACTATGCGGGGCCATTATACTGTATGAAGGACTATGTGGGGCCCATTATACTGTATGGAGGACTATGTGGGGCCCATTATACTGTATGGAGGACTATGTGGGGCCCATTATACTGTATGGAGGACCATGTGGGTCCATGATACTGTATGGAGGACTACGTGGGGCCCATTATACTGTATTGGGGACTATATGGGGTCCATTATTCTGTATGGAGGACTATGTGGGGCCCATTATACTGTATGGAGAACTATGTGGGGCCATTATACTGTATGGAAGACTATGTGGGGCCCATTATACTGTATGGAGGACTATGTGGGGCCCATTATACTGCATGGAGGACTATGTGAGGCCCATCATACTGTATGGAGGACTATGTGGGTCCATTATACTGTATGGAGGACTATGTGGGTCCCATTATAATGTATGGAGGAGTATGTGGGGCCCATTATACTGCATGGAGGACTATGTGAGGCCCATTATACTGTATGGAGGACTATGTGGGTCCAATATACTGTATGGAGGACTATGTAGGGCCCATTATAATGTATGGAGGAGTATGTGAGGCCCATTATACTGTATGGAGGACTATGTGGAGACCATTATACTGTATGGAGGACTATGTGGGGCCATTATTCTGTATGGAGGACTATGTGGGGCCCATTATACTGTATGGAAGAGTATGTGGTGCCCATTATACTGTATGGAGGAGTATGTGGGGCCCATTATACTGTATGGAGGAGTATGTGGGGCCCATTATACTGTATGGAGGACTATGTGGGGCCCATTATACTGTATGGAGGACTATGTGGGTCCAATATACTGTATGGAGGACTATGTAGGGCCCATTATAATGTATGGAGGAGTATGTGAGGCCCATTATACTGTATGGAGGACTATGTGGAGACCATTATACTGTATGGAGGACTATGTGGGGCCATTATTCTGTATGGAGGACTATGTGGGGCCCATTATACTGTATGGAAGAGTATGTGGTGCCCATTATACTGTATGGAGGAGTATGTGGGGCCCATTATACTGTATGGAGGACTATTTGGGGCCCATTATACTGTATAGATGGCTATGTGGAGCCCATTATAATGTATAGAGGGCTATATGGGACCCATTATACTATATGGAGGACTATGTGAGGCCCATTCTTCTGTATGAGGACTATGTGAGGCCCATTATTCTATATGGAGAACTATGTGTGGGCCACTATACTGTATGGAGGAGTATGTGGGGCCCATTATACTGTATGGAGGACTATTTGGGGCCCATTATTCTGTGTGGAGGACTATGTGGAGACCATTATACTGTATGGAGGACTATGTGGAGCCTATTATACTGTATGGAGGACTATGTGGGGCCCATTATACTGTATAGAGGACTATGTGGGGCCCATTATACTGTACAGAGGACTATGTAGGGCCATTATACTGTATGGAGGACTATTGTCTTGCCAGGTGTGGGAAAGACTTAGTGCAACACAGAGGGAAAAGGGAAAAGGAGCCCAGACACTAGGGAAAGGGGGAAGTGGGGACCTCCTAGTCTGGTCTAGTGTCACCCTGTCTCAACTACCGTCCCCATATTGCCTCTTCACCAATCGCCGCACGCGTGCCTCGCCCTGTCTTTCCCTGGCATATGGCTAAGGCTAGGGATGGGAGGAGATGAGCACTAGTCAAATTCCACTAAACTCTATAGACAACAAGGGTAGACAAACGGGGGGAAATTGCTTAGCTTTAGACTACTCCAAATGTGCACATGGCCTCAAGCTCCAGAGAGGACAAAGTACTGCTCTTGCTAAAGCCTTCACAAGTAGTAATGAATATAGCTGTCACCTTCCTCTCAGACACACAAGGTATTTATACACCCAGGGCAGGGAGCTAATTAGCCAGAGGGAGGTAGCCGCTAGGTCCTAGAGACAGCCTCTCATCTAAGATGATGTAATGCCAAACGTAGAGATATCTTGCAACCAACTGCAGGGCGACTGTCTGTCACCTCTGACACACCCATGACAGTACCTTCCCCCCTCTACGAGTGGCCTCCGGACACTCAGGACGGGGTTTCTCAGTATAAGAGGTGTGGAATGAGCGAACCAATCTGGAGCGTTCACCTCTGACGCTGAAACCCACATCCTCTCCTCTGGACCATAGTCTTTCCAGTGCATCAAGTATTGTAGAGAACGACGTTGGAGACGAGAATCTACAATCCTCGAAATCTGAAATTCCAGATTACCATCAACCATTACTGGGGGTGGTGGTAGAGGTGAGGGCTAAAGAGGTTCCACATACTTTTTTGAGTAAGGACCTATGGAACACATTATGGACTTTAAGGGCCTGAAGAAGTTCAAGACGAAACGCTGCTGGGTTAATGATGGCGGTTATTTTATAGGGACCAATAAACCTAGGTCCCAGCTTCCAAGAAGGAACTTTCAATCTTATATTCCTGGTAGACAACCACACAAAGTCATTCACATTCAGATCCAGACCTGGCAAGCGTTTCTGTCAGACATACGTTTATACCTGTCTCCCATGATCTTTAAATTACTCAGCACACCCTGCCATACCGAGGAGAGCGATGAAGCAAACTGTTCCTCCTCAGGAACTCCTGAAGCTCCTCCCCCACTGAAGGTACCAAACTGTGGGTGATAACCGTATGCACCGAAGAACGGTGACCTGCCAGTGGATTCTTGACGATGATTATTAATGGCAAATTCTGCCAGCGGTAAGTAGGATGCCCAATCCTCCTGATTTTCGGAGACGAAACACCTGAGGTAGGTCTACAAATTCTGATTGGCACGCTCGGTCTGTCCATTCGATTGAGGGTGGAAGGCAGAGGAAAAGGACCTCTGCACCCCCAGTCGAGAACAGAATGCCTTCCAGAACTTGGAAACAAACTGGGTCCCCTGATCTGACACCACATCAGAGGGAACCCCGTGAAGCTTCACAATCTCATTTATGAACGCCTGAGCAAGTGACTTGGCATTTGGAAACGCAGGTAATGCGACGAAGTGAACCATTTACTGAACCTATCTACTACCACCAATACCACTGTTCCGCCTGCAGAAACTGGTAGGTCAGTAATAAAATCCATGGACAAGTGTGTCCATGGCCTCCTAGGGATAGGTAGCAGAAGAAGAGGACCAGACGGCCGGGTATGCGAAACCTTAGAAAGTGCGCAAATATTACAAGCAGCTAAGTCTTCAATCACATCCCGATGCAACCCCGGCCACCAAAAATGACGAGAGAGGAGGTCCGCGGTTGCCTTACCACCTGGATGCCCAGCAAGCACAGAGTTATGATGTTCCTTAATTACTTTATGGCGCAGATCAGATGGTACAAATAACTTTCCTGAAGGGCAGAAGGCAGGGGCGGCCCCCTGTGCCCCCAACACCTCACCCTCCAGTTCAGGATAAAGTGACAAAATGACTACCCCCTTTCTATAATATCGGGGCAGGGTTCTCATAGTCACCGCCACGAGGGAAGCTCTGGGACAAAGCATCAGCCTTGACATTTTTGACCCTGGGACGAAAAATGACAACAAAATTGAACCTAGTAAAAAACATGGGCCACCTGGCTTGCCTACGGTTGAGACGTTTAGCTGACTGGAGATATGACAGGTTCTTATGGTCAGTAATAACAGTAATAGGATGAACAGCCCCCTCCAACTAATGTTGACATTCCTCGAAAGCCAAATTGATTGCCAAAAGTTCCCTATTACCCACGTCATAATTTCTCTCAGCCAAAGACAATTTTTTAGAAAAGAAGGCGCATGGACACCTTCTTTTTCCTGTCTTTACCCTGAGACAACACAGCCCCAACCCTGACATCCGACGCAGCAGCCTCCACAATAAAGGGTTGGGAAACATCGGATTGAATGAGTATAGGGATGGGAGATGATGAGCACTAGTCGATCTCCACTAACCTCTATAGACAAACAGGGGGAGAATGCTTAGCTTTTGGCGACTCCAGACAAATGCAAACTCGGTCTCAAGCTCCAGAGAGGACGAAGTACTGCTCTTGCAAAGCCTTCACAAGTAAAAATGAATATAGTCGGCACCTCCCTCTCAGACACACCAGGTATATATACACCCAGACCAGGGAGCTAATTACCAGAGGGAGGTAGCTGCTAGGTCCTAGAGACAACCTCTCATCTAAGAAAATGTCTGTAATGCCAAACGTAGAGATCTCCTGCAACCCACTGCAGGGTGACTGTCTGTCACCTCTGATACACCCGTGACAACTATGTGGAGACCATTATACTGTACGGAGGACTATGTGGGGCCCATTATTCTGTATGGAGGACTATGTGGGCCCGTTATACTGTATGGAGGACTATGTGGGGCCCATTATTCTGTATGGAGGACTATGTGGGGCCTATTATATTGTATGGAGGACTATGTGGGGCCCATTATACTGTATGGAGGACTATGTGGGGCCACTATACTGTATGGAGGACTATGTGGGGTCCATTATTCTGTATGAAGGACTATGTGGGGCCCATTATACTGTATGGAGGACTATGTGGGGCCCATTATACTGTATAGAGGACTATGTGGAGACCATTATTCTGTATGGAGGACTATGTGGGGTCCATTATACTGTATGGAGCACTATGTGGGTGTAGCATACCTGGCGGCGTTCTTGCATGGTGTTCCATCTCTCATCATGCAAGATCGCAAACTTCATTTCCCGCCCAGCTTCCTGGTCTGGCTTCTTTCCTTGTGCTCTGCTCCACTTTGGCTGCATAGGGCGACGCCCGCTGAACTTCCTGTTTCTTGTACCTGCTGCGGACACGCCCCTGTTGCACCTTCAGCCTATTGCTGTCCATCTTTGGGTATTTATACCACCTTCTTCCTCAAGATGGCGCCTGAGCATTATTTCTTGTCAGTTGGCTTTTTGTCTCTGACATGCCAGGTCCTATCCTGTTTTCCTGCCTGTTTTCCAGTTCTGTGTCTGAACTGTGGTCTGTTCTTGTGAACACGCCTCTTGCCTGTTCTTTCGCCTTCTAGGGGCCGTATTCCTAGATCTGCCTGTCTCTGCCTTGCGGTATCTGTTCCCGTCTGAACAGAGTCCTGTTTGTGTCTCTGCCTTGCGGTATCTGTTCCCGTCTGAACAGAGTCCTGTTTGTGTCCCTGCCTTGCGGTATCTGTTCCCGTCTGAACAGAGTCCTGTTTGTGTTCCTGCCTTGCGGTATCTGTTCCCGTCTGAACAGAGTCCTGTTTGTGTTCCTGCCTTGCTGTCTCTGTTCCCGTTCCTCTGTTCCCTGTTGTCTGTGCCTCGTTTCTACTTTAACCTTGTCTCCCTTTTCCCTCTGTCTGTTTTCTGCGTCTTTCTGCAGAGTCTGAACCCGCTCCTAAATTCCTTCTCGTCGTCTCTGTACCTCTGTTGTGAATTTAGTGTACGCTCGCTACTTCTATGTAAGTACTGTGCGTGCTTCTGCCTTTCCTTCTCCGTCTGTTCTTTGTGAACAGAGTCCTATCCCCTTGCCTTGTTTACCGCTCTGCGGTGTCCGCTCTGCTCCTGCTTAGCTTGCCGCTCTTGCGGTTTCTGCTCTGCTCCTGCCTTGTTTACCGCTCTGCGGTGTCCGCTCTGCTCCTGCTTAGCTTGCCGCTCTTGCGGTTTCTGCTCTGCTCCTGCCTTGTTTACCGCTCTGCGGTGTCCGCTCTGCTCCTGCTTAGCTTGCCGCTCTTGCGGTTTCTGCTCTGCTCCTGCCTTGTTTACCGCTCTGCGGTGTCCGCTCTGCTCCTGCTTAGCTTGCCGCTCTTGCGGTTTCTGCTCTGCTCCTGCCTTGTTTACCGCTCTGCGGTGTCCGCTCTGCTCCTGCTTAGCTTGCCGCTCTTGCGGTTTCTACTCTGCTCCTGCCTTGTTTACCGCTCTGCGGTGTCCGCTCTGCTCCTGCTTAGCTTGCCGCTCTTGCGGTTTCTGCTCTGCTCCTGCCTTGTTTACCGCTCTGCGGTGTCCGCTCTGCTCCTGCTTAGCTTGCCGCTCTTGCGGTTTTCACTCTGCTCTTGCCTTGCTTGCCGCTCCTGCGGTTTTCACTCTGCTCTTGCCTTGCTTGCCGCTCCTGCGGTTTCTGCTCTGCTCTTATCTTGCTTACTGCTTCTGTGGTTTCCGCCCTGCCCTGCTTCTGCCCGCTGCTCCGGCAGTCCTGTCCTGCCCTGCTTGTGCTCGCTGCTCCTGCAGCCCCGTCCTGCTCTGTTCTTGCCCACCGCTTCGGGCGTTCCCTCTCTGCTGTGGTTGTCTACCGCATCTGCGGTTCTGTGACCCAGTCTGTACTGGGTCTTAACCTCTCTGTGCTCCAGCCCGTCCTTTCGGCCAGTACCTCCCTGCCTGCATACTCGCCTGTATCCACCCATCTGCATACCTGCCATGTTTGCTTACATCCACCAGTCTGTGCCAGCCTAACCTGCCTGTTCCAGTAATCCTAGTGTGGGTCAACCCCCGTGTCCGGAGTTTGACCTGGAGTAGCACCTGGTCCCTCTGCCCGGTTTCTCCCTGGTGCACTGGCGTCGTATGCCGTCGTGCCACCTTGGTCGGATCGGCCAGATACTTAGTCACGCCCCTCCAGGCACTCTCCGGTCCATGGTCCAGTGGAACCACAACACCCGCACACGCCAGTCAGTCCGGGCGTGTGCATAACAGTGGGCCTATTATTCTGTATGGAGGACTATGTGGGGACCATTATTCTGTATGGAGGACTATGTGGGGTCCATTATACTGTATGGAGGACTATGTGGGGTCCATTATATGGTATGGAGGACTATGTGGGGCCCATTATACTGTATGGAGGACTATGTGGGGCCCATTATACTGTATGGAGGACTATGTGGGGCCCATTATACTGTATGGAGGACTATGTGGGGACCATTATTCTGTATGGAGGACTATGTGGGGACCATTATTCTGTATGGAGGACTATGTGGGGACCATTATTCTGTATGGAGGACTATGTGGGGCCCATTATACTGTATGGAGGACTATGTGGGGACCATTATTCTGTATGGAGGACTATGTGGGCCCATTATTCTGTATGGAGGACTATTTGGGGCCCATTATACTGTATGGAGGACTATTTGGGGCCCATTATACTGTATGGAGGACTATGTGGGGCCCATTATTCTGTATGGAGGATTATGTAGGGCCCATTATACTGTATGGAGGACTATGTGGGGCCCATTACAGTTTTTTATTTTGGCCCTCTCTGTATTGGGAGTTTGACACCTCAGCTCTAGATATTAGCATGAATGTTTTCATTCACTCACATCAAGCTGAGATACTGAAATTGATTAGGTATTAAATATTAACGGAGGAATTTTATAATTCCAAGTAATTTTGTGGTCTCAAAATGACAGTTTTCTGAAAAGTGAGTGAGATGTAGCAAAGACGTGCACAACATTCATAATAATGTATATTTACTGAAAAACTGACGTACATTGTAGCTGAAATTATGCTAGGTGATAGCTGATAGATTTTAGTTTCTCGACAGTTTTGAAAAATTCTTCCCAAAAATCTATAAGAAAGTTGCAGAACTTTCCCTGGTGTAGACGAGTGCAGCACCCGGTGTTTTTGCAGGCAGCACAGGGCGGTATTGATGTACGATATGTCAGGACTCCGCATGAGAACAGACGACGATTCTACCAGAAATTTCCAGACAAGATGTTTTGAAGAAAAGAGGAAAAAAAAAAAAAACGATTTATTGAACAAAACATGAGATATGAAAAGAGTAAAAAAAAAAAAAATGAAGTGTAGAATAGAGCGGAAACAAAAGCAAAACAAATGGCAGTGAGAGAGTGGCGCTTGGATCGTTCTCGCCGGTTGGCAGGAATAGAAGCCGGTCGTGTCATTGTTACAGGCTGAATAGAGGCACTTAGGACGGATCTATGGTGCGGGTCAATTATTACACAGGAAATTAGATCTCCCCATTCATTCCCGGTGAAGCCGGACGGTCACCGGCGGCGTCATGTTAACCGCGCTGGAATCTTAGATTGCTGAAAACAGCAAAATCTGGAGGCTGGAGTGTCATGGGGGCCATTTATATACCAGATACAGTGCAAGCAAAGAGGAGCCTGTCACCGAGGAACTCAAATATTATAAGGGTTCAGTGGCATCAGTATAGGGGGTACAGACCGGGAGCAATGGGGCAACCAGGGACTAAAGCGCCAAACCACTGGGCACCAGGGACTGAGTCACCAAACTACAGGGGAGCAATGGAGCAACCAATGACTAAAAGATGAAACTACTGGCCACCAGGGACTGAGTCTCCAAACTACAGGGGAACAATGGAGTAACCAGGGACTAAAGAAACAAACCACTGGACAACAGGGACTGAGTCTCCAAACTAAAGGGGATCAATGGAGCAACCAGGGACTAAAGAAACAAACCACTGGGCACCAGGGACTGAGTCTCCAAACTACAGGGGAACAATGAAGCAACCAGGGACTAAAGAAACAAACCACTGGGCACCAGGGACTGAGTCACCAAACTACAGGGGAGCAATGGAGCAACCAATGACTAAAAGATGAAACTACTGGCCACCAGGGACTGAGTCTCCAAACTACAGGGGAGCAATGGAGCAACCAATGACTAAAAGACGAAACCACTGGGCACCAGGGACTGAGTCACCAAACTACAGGGGAACAATGGAGCAACCAATGACTAAAAGACGAAACCACTGGGCACCAGGAACTGAGTCATCAAACTACAGGGGAACAATGGAGCAACGAGGGACTAAAGAAACAAACAACTGGGCACCAGGGACTGAGTCTCCAAACTACAGGGGCGCAATGGAGAAACCAGGGACTAAAGAAACAAACCACGGGGCACCAGGGACTGAGTCTCCAAACTACAGGGGAACAATGGAGAAACCAGGGACTAAAGAAACAAACCACGGGGCACCAGGGACTGAGTCTCCAAACTACAGGGGAACAATGGAGAAACCAGGGCCTAAAGAAACAAACCACGGGGCACCAGGGACTGAGTCTCCAAACTACAGGGGAGCAATGGAGCAACCAGGGACTAAAGAAACAAACCACTGGGCACCAGGGACTGATCTCCAAACTACAGGGGAACAATGGAGCAACCAGGGACTAAAGAAACAAACCACTGGGCACCAGGGACTGAGTCTCCAAACTACAGGGGAACAATGGAGCAATCAGGGACTAAAGAAACAAACCACTGAACAACAGGGACTGAGTCTCCAAACTACAGGGGAACAATGAAGCAACCTGGGACTAAAGAAACAAACCACTGGGCACCAGGGACTGAGACACCAAACTACAGGGGAGCAATGGAGCAACCAGGGACTAAAGAAACAAACCACTGGACAACAGGGACTGAGTCTCCAAACTACAGGGAAACAATGGAGCAACCAGGGACTAAAGAAACAAACCACTGAACAACAGGGACTGAGTCTCCAAACTACAGGGGAACAATGGAGAAACCAGGGACTAAAGAAACAAACCACTGGACAACAGGGACTGAGTCTCCAAACTACAGGGGAACAATGGAGCAACCAGGGACTAAAGAAACAAACCACTGGGCACCAGGGACTGAGTCTCCAAACTACAGGGGAGCAATGGAGCAACCAGCAACTAAAGCACCAAACCACTGGACAACCTCGACTGAGTCACCAAACTACAGAGGTAAAAAAAGCACTAGTCATCAGGGACTAAAGAACCAAACCACTGGACACAGGGGACTGAGTCACCAAACTACAGGGGAGCAATGGAGCAACAAGTGACTTAATAACCAAACTACTGGAAACTAGGGAAAGAGTCACCAAACTACAAGGAACGAGTGAGAAAGGCAACAAACCACTAGCCATTGGGGACTAAAGCACCAAACCAAAAGATACCATGAACCAAACATGTGTGAAGCTCCAAAGCACTAGAAAGGATGTACTGAAGTGCCAAACCACTGGACACCGGGAACTGTGATACCAAACTACTAGACACTAGTGATGAGCGAGCATGTTTGCTACTGCTCGGTTCTTGCCTGAGCATCTCGCTGCTCGAGATGCTCGGCGAGTATTTCCGGGTTGCTCGGTGGGAGCTCGGGTCTCCTCCCTGCATGTTTGGCACTCTTTACAGAGCCAATGAACATGCAGGGATTGCCTGTCACTCACTGTAATACCGCAGCTATGTTGGTTGTGGCATTACAGTGATTGGCTGGCCGCACAGCGTCATCAGGTCTATATCAGACCTGGCACCGCCATGCTCGTCACAGTCACTCCGGATCAGACAGTGTAGGGAGAGGTGCTGAGCTAGGGAGAGATTTGCTTGTTTATTGGGTAGTGTAGGTAGAACAGAAGTATGTTACACATATCCATCTCAACAAACAGTCCTTCTGAGGACTAATCCATCTGCAGAGCTATCAGGCAGGCAGTGTATATAGGCAGGCAGGCAGTGTATATAGCAGACTGCAGTGCATATAGCACAAGAGGCTCCATTCCAGTTCTGCCTTCTGCTGCTGTTAGATATTTCTACACAAATGCCCAGGTCTCAAGGGCCAGGAATACTTTTCTTTGGATCTTAATCCTCATTATTTGCTTAAAGAGCAATACAGAGAACACAGTCTTTCTGCGCCATTTGCTTGTTGGAACTGCAGAATACAGCCAGGTCCTTTCCATATTACAGCGCTAAAAATCCAGCTATTTAAAACTGTGGTTTGTCCGTCACACGGATCACATATAATTGTGCTGAAAATACTGCCATTTCTGGCCTTCACTTAAATTTTGTTTCAGTGTATCAGTGAAGCTATTGACACCAGTTTGCTGTTAAAAATAGTTACCTACAGGCCAGCTATTTAAAACCCTGTTTTCTCCGTCACATGGATCACATATACGTTTTCAGGAAATGCTGCCATTTCTGGCCTTTATTAAAAATTTGTTTCAGTGTGTCAGCGAAGTTTTTGACACCGGTTTGCTGTTCAAAATAGTTACCTACAGGCCAGGTATTTAAAACTGTGGTTTGTCCGTCACACAGATCACATATAAGTTCGCTCCAAATTCAGCCATTTGTAGTGAGCGTGCAAGATATTGTTCTCCATTTAAAATGGGCAAGGCATGTGGCAAGGGACGGGGAACTGGACGTGATGGTGATGGTGATGGTGCATGCAGAGGCCGAGGCAGTGGGCAAGCTGAAATTGTGCCACAACAAACACCCACATCTTCTGGCTCGACCTTCCTGTCCCAATTAATAGGGGACCGCAGAACACCACTATTGAACACAGAGCAGTGTGAAAAGGTTGTTGGTTGGATAGCGGATAATGCTTCCAGTCACTAAGCCACCGCCACCCTGTCTTCCACACGGTCAAGTCTCAGTAGCTGTGAGTCAGGACCGCATATTCCTCACCCTGAACCTCCTTCCTCCCACCATGCCGAGTGCCCAGAGACAACTGATCCCACACTTGGACACTCTGAAGAGCTATTCACTTTTCCATTTATAGATTCGGGCCTCTCGCTCGGTCCACGTGAAGCGGGGTAAGAGGAGATCGCATGTAGCGATGCCCAAATATTTGAGCAGCCACAATCACACGAAGGCGACAGTGGGAAAGTGTCACAAGAGGTGGACGATGATGAGACACAATTGCAAGAAAGTCAGGAGGAGGACCAGGGTGCGGAAGTGGAAGACAAGGTGGTGGATGATATAGTAACTGACCCAACCTGGCAGGAGGACATGCAGAGCGAAGACAGCAGCACACAGGGTAAGGGAGGCAGAGCACCCCAACAGGCAGGAAGAAGCAGTGTGGTGGCTGCAGACAGAAGGCGGGCAACCGTTCCCCGTAACACCAACACAAAGGAAGTTGCCAGTACAACTGTTAGGTCTTTCCGAGTCTGGTTGTTTTTTAAAGACTCTGCCAATAACCCCAAAAAGGCCATTTGCACCACTTGCCAGGCCAGCATCAGCAGGGGTGGCAAAACAAGCAGCCTGACCACCACCAGCATGATCAGGCACATGGCAGCAAAGCACCCGACTTTGTGGGCCGAACCCCAGGGTCCAGGAACAGTGCCTGTGGGTGGCACCACTGCTTCTTCCGCTGTTGTGCATGCAAGCCAATCCCCTGTCCATGGTGCATGCGAAGATGCCTCCTGCCCTGCACCTGTCGTTGCACACTCTCAATTAGCAGCATCAGGAAGCACGTCCACATCCATGTCCCAGTGCAGCGTTCAGTTGTCCATACCCCAGTCCTTGGAACGCAAGCGCAAATACGCAGTCAACGTCCCGCAGGCCACAGTACTAAATTCCCACATTTCGCGACTGCTTGCGCTCGAAATGTTGCCTTTCAGGCTCGTGGAGACGGAAGCTTTGCTGATGGCGGCAGCCGTCCCTCGGTACTCGGTCCCCAGCCGCCACTATTTCTCCCAGTGTGCCGTCCCCACATTACACAAGCACATGTCCCAAAACATTAGCCATGTCCTCAACAACGCAGTTACCGGCAAAGTCCACCTAACCACGGATATGTGGACAAGTGCTTGTGGGCAGGGATGGTAAATCTTGCTGACGGCACACTGGGTTAACATAGTGGAAGCCAGGACCCAGTCGGACTTTGGGACGGAACACATTCTCCCGACGCCGAGGATTGTGGGCCCTAGGTCAATCAGGGTTACTGCCATAGTCTATAGCTCCTGCACCTCATCCTCCTCAGCCTCCTCCTCCTCTTCAGCCTCCTCCTCCTCTTCAGCCTCCATCTCCGAAATGACCACATCAGTCACAATCTGGAAGAACTGTAGCACTGCCTTGGCCAAGCGGCAACAGGCTGTGCTCAAGCTAATATGCTTAGGTGACAAACCGCACAATGCTGAAGAGTTGTGGACAGCTCTGAAAGAGCAGGCAGATCTGTGGCTGACACCGCTGAACCTACAGCCAGGCATGGTCGTGTGTGACAATGGCCGGAACCTGGTGGAGGCTCTGAGGCGAGGCAAGCTCACACACGTACCATGCCTGGCCCATGTGCTTAACCTCGTGGTTCAGAGGTTTCTCAAATCCTACCCGGAGCTGCCGGGTCTGTTTGTTAAAGTACGCCGCCTGTGTGCCCATTTTAGAAAGTCAGCTACAGCTTCCGCCGCCCTTGCAGTGTTTGCAGCTTCCGGCTCACAGACTGGTGTGTGATGTCCCCACACGTTGGAACTCTACACTGCAGATGTTGTGAATGATTTGTGAGCAGAAGAGGGCAGTTGTTGAGTACCAGCATCAGCAAGGCTGTCGGTATTCAGTTCAGACTCCACACATAAGACCTCAGGAGTGGACATGGATGTCAGACATATGTACCACCCTCCAAAACTTTGAGAACTCCACCAAGATGGTGAGTGGCGATGACGCCATAATTAGCGTCACCATCCCGCTTCTCTGTCTTCTGAAACGCTCTCTGCTCACAATCAAAGAGGATGCATTGCAGGCGGAGCACGATGAGATGGAGCAAGGAACCATACAGGGTGATTACACACAGCCAAGCCTCATCTCATCCCAATGTGGATTGGGTGACAATGAGGAAGAGGAGGAGGAAGAACTGGAGCTAGTTTCATGCGATATAGAGGGTACTACCTGCACAACTGTCATACCGTCTGTTCAGCGTGGATGGCCTGAGGACAGAGAGGAGGAGGATGAGGAGGATAGCATGGTCAGTCGTCCTCTTGGTAAGGACACAAAAGTCTTGCCTGTTAGCAGTCTGGCACGCATGGCTGAGTTTATGTTACGCTGCCTTTCCCATGACCCTCGTGTTCTCAAAATTTTGGGTGACAGTCATTACTGGTTGGTGACACTTCTAGACCCACGCTACAAGGAGAACTTTCTGTCTCTTATTCCCGTGCCGGACAGGTCTACAAAAATGGGACAGTACCAGAAGGCCCTTGTTGTGGATTATTATTATTATAACTATTAAAAAAAATTCCCATATGAAAACGCTGGCGGCAGAGGTCACAGTTCGTTGGACAACCAAGGACTACAGGCGAGAGAGACACAACGCCAATCCAGCAGAGGCAGGGGAACACTGTCAAAGTTCTGGGAGAATTTTCTCAGCCCCTCCCATCGCACAGGCCCTGAGGCACGGGGTATGCTCACAAGGAGTGCAAAGTTTGGGAAGATGCTGAGGGAGTACCTTGCCGACCGTACCAACGTCTTCCGTGATTCCTCTGTGCCTTATAATTATTGGGTATCTAAGCTGGACACGTGGAATGAACTGGCTCTCTACGCCTTGGAGGTCCTGGCCTGCCCTGCCGCTAGCGTTTTATCAGAGCGGGTTTTTAGTGCCGCTGTTGGAATTATAACCGATAGGCGCATCCGCCTGTCAACTGAAAATGCTGACAGGCTGACTCTTATAAAAATGAACAAGGGCTGGATTGGGCCAGACTTCTCAACACAACTGAATGACAGCAGCGTAACATAAACTCAAATCCAGTGTCTTTTATTGGGAGGTGTATTCCCATGCACCTTTTCACACCCACACATGGGTATACGCTTCCTGATTTTGTCTATTTGCTCTTGTCCTCCTCCTTCTCCTCATCCTCATCCTCCACCACCATATCACCAGGGTGACCTTGGTCCATGATGCAACTCACACATCATTTTTTTAAAGGGTGTTTATGATGCCCATAAAAAAAAAAAAATATACAGTATGTTCATATATACCCCCCCAGGGGTAAATGTTTGTCAGCCCATACACTTAGTGCATGGGCATTATAAGTATAGAAGACCCGCTCCTTTCTAATGGGAACATTTTTTTATGAGGCCCTCTTCCACGTCTCTTCCAAGGGACATTGGAGTGCCTCCCAATTTTTGGCAGCCCTTGCATTCACTGCATAGGCCAACACTATGGGAGACCCACTTCCTAATAATGAGAACATTGTTTTCAGGAGGCCCTCCTCTAAGTCTCTTCAAAGGGGTATTGAGGTGCGTCCAAATTTTGGGCAGCCCTGTCACTCACTGCATACGCAGTAACAGTATTGGAGACCCACTCTTTAGTAATGGGAACAACAAAGCCTAGCCGGCTGATGGCTCTCTAAGAATAGTGAGGGCCAACTGCTGGGCCTTTAAGAATAGTAAAGGCCGCCTGATGGCCCTTGTAATGCAGCGGCTTGCTGCATTGCTAGAATGTCCAGGGGGTGTGCTCTAGCTGACCATTTACCTCCCCCTCAAGTGACTGATCACGTGACTGTGACATCATCACAGGTCCTGTGTGCACAAAAGGATATATAAACCCTGGTAGCTTTGAAACAGAGAAAGAGTGGCCTGGTGAGGCCTAGAGAGAGAGTGGCCTGGTGAGGCCTAGAGAGAGAGTGGCCTGATGAGGCCTAGAGAGAGAGTGGCCTGGTGAGGCCTAGAGGGAGAGTGGCCTGGTGAGGCCTAGAGAGAGAGTGGCCTGGTGAGGCCTAGAGAGAGAGTGGCCTGGTGAGGCCTAGAGAAAGAGTGGCCTGGTGAGGCCTAGAGAAAAAGTGGCCTGGTGAGGCCTAGAAAGAGAGGCCCGGTGAAGCCTGGAAGGCAGAGGCTGGATCCCCAGTGTTTGAGATACCAGTAGCCTTGGATGGCACGAGGCTTGGAGACTACGTCTGGGAAGCCTTAAAGCCACAGCTGTGGCAGAACCGAGCTGACTGAAGCAGCTATGACCCGGCAAAGGTAAAAACGCTGCTTGACATGGACATTGATATTGTTACCTTGCTGAAGGCTGTATGTGGAGCCAAGTGGGCATGTCTGTCACTAGAAAGGCTCTGGGATATTATGTGTAACATGTCGGCGAGCCACGGAGATGGACTATGTCATGAGCGGTTTATGAGACGTAATAAACTGCTGGACTGTGAATTACCGGAAAAACGTTGCATGTGTGCTTTAATTGACCCGGTGAAGCGAGTGCCCCCCAGTGTGATGAATAGTGCTACCTCACATGTGGTTAGAGAATGCAGGCAACGGCAGCCTGGTTGCTAGGGGTAACGGCACAGGACGGCGATTGTGGATGCAAGCATCTTGCTGTGGCTCGGCGGGGTCACGAAGATTAAAGCATCTGGCTGTAACTCGGCGGGGTTGCGAAAATTGTCGTCGCACTCAAACCTGGTTTGCTGTGGCTTGGTGGGGCCACGAAAATTTTCCGGGGAGAGCGGTGTGAAGTGTCTAGTGTGAACAGTGTACCGCGATGGCTATGAATGGAGCAGTATCCCCAGTTGGAATGGAGAAGTGGTTAGATGACCGGCTGCAAACGGTCTGCAGTGAAATGGAGTGTCCTGAAGAAATGCAGGAGCAGATAAAGATGGCTGTGAAGGGAGCAGCAGATGAGACTGAAGCTGCTGAGCGGTTAAGGTACCTGTTAAAATTACAGCAACAGGACATGGTGCAGGAACGGCAGAAGCTGTTGGAACCATATAGAATGGCGGCAGCGGACCATTCTGTGAGTCCTCCTGGGGCGCCGGTATTGTCCCAGAGTGCCTGGGGAGGTGGTAAGAGATGTTGTGAACTGGGTCCTAAGACTATCGCGTTTTTATTTTAAAAAAAAATCCCCCTACAGGTGTGGGTGTCCAAAAGGGGCTGGAATCTAGAAAGGGGGCGGAGTTTCAAAAGAGCGTAGAGTATAGAAAACCAAAATTGGTTACTGGTTGTGGGTTGGTACCGCCTAAAAATGACAATTGGACCGTTGATAACGGGGTAGCTCCAGTAAAAGGGGTTGACGTCAAAGTGGGAGGTGACCTTTTGGCTCACAACACCATGGGGAGTGACACAGACCCCATAGCTGACGGTGACACTGCGACAGTGGAAAGAGAGTTCAGTCAGGAGGAGCTAGACGAGGTGAGAAAGTCCCCATCTCGTCGTCGACGGCGCACGGGCCTCAAAAAAGTTGCTCCTGTGGCCTTTGCTGAAAGGGCAAATAAAGAAAATGCAATGTTGTGTGCCTTTATTCCGAGTGTGGATCCTCCTTTAGAAGCAGAAGATAAGGAGGAAGAGTTGGATGCAGTTCTGCAGATTAGTTACAAGCAGGATGATCTACTGAGACAGAAGGATCAGGAACCGACAGCCCTGAAGGAGGAGGTCTCTAATCCTGACCAAGAGCTGGAGCCTATCAGGCAGCAGTATCAGAGTGACGTGCAGCAACTAAGGAAAAACATCGAGAACGTGCCCTCGGACCAGCTGAGCCTGGAGTCTGAACGGGAGAAAATATACCAGGTTGTGAGGAACTTGCAGCAAAAACTGGAGGAAAGCAGAGAGGAAATCAACAAATGGAAGATGTTCCAGAAAGTTAAAGAGGACCTCCGCAGAACCCAAGAGGAGGTTTTCCGGTTGAAGTTCGACAAAGCAGTGTTTGAAGATGAGCTGTACGAGATGAACGATTGTTTCTCCCTGGTACAGTTAGAGCTGCACCAAGTGAAGAAAGGCTCTGTGGATGCAGATGAAGCAGAGGTCTCAAAGGAAGTTCAGAGATTTCAGGACCAGGTGAAGCAGCTGATGCAGGAGAACCAAAGGCTGGATGAGGATCTACACCAGAGGGATAGGGAGCTATCTGCCTTAAAAAGGGCGCAGCAGGATGAAATTTCTGGACGTGATCAAGACCTAGAATGACTGCGCAAACAGTTCAACAGGGAGCTGTGTGAATCCAAGAAGGAGCATGGTGAACTCATGAGGGAGCTGCAGCAATTCCAGGACCAAGTAAAGCCTCTAATGCAGGAGAAGGAGCGGTTAGAGGACTCTCTGTACCAGCGAGACCGGGAGCTATCCGCCCTGAAAGAGGCAATAAAAGATGAAGTGTCTGGTCACGACCGTGAGGCAGAAAAGAGGCATGAAAAGTTCAATAGGGAACTGCAACAAATCTAGAGAGACTATGAGGATCTCCTCAAGGTTAAGGAAAAACTAGAGGATGATAAAACGGATGCAGAGCACATGTGACGCGCCCCCTGGGCCATATTCTTTAGGGGGAATACCCGGAGCCGGATCAGATGGGAGTTGTAGTCGCCGAGTGGCTGTGACCCGGTCCGTGCTCAGGGTGTCAAGCTCAGTGTGTGTGGCAGTCCTACAGATGTTATAAAGTTCTTTATTGTCGACTACGCCACCCGTTGTATTGCGGTCACTATGGCCGCCGCTGCAGCAGGGTCCGCTGAGGCTGATGGTGTTGGTGCAGCTTTTGGTAGTATAACCCCCAACGGGTGGGGTATAGCCTCAGGGGGTCAGGTGCAGAGGATGGGGGTTGTGGTGGTGCAGCGTAGATGTTAAGTGAAGACAGAGTCGGGTTGTGCAGTTTAGGGTATTTACTCACTGCTGATGTTCCGGTCACTCCAGCCTTGAGTGACCACCCGAGCCGCGCTGCGTCCACCAGGTCCTGGATTCAGCCAACCCCCAAGCAAGTCCGGAGCGTGACCCTGAGCTCTCCTTCTGTCCTTTCCTCTGGCCGTCCCCACTAGTGATCCACCTAGGTCCAGCTCCCTCGGGCCTTCTGTTGGGAGACCCTTGGCCTTGGGTTCCCTGACCCTCCACGTGGTTTGCCTTCGGGGTGGATGTGGTGGGTGGCCGTGGCAGACGCTGCCCACGGCCTCCGGTCTCTGGCTAGGGTGTGCTTTTGCCCCCACCAGTTTGGGATCCGGTACCCTATTGCCGACTCTTCACCCGGGGATTGAATTTGGGTTCTCAGAGTCCTTTCTTTTTCCCTCTCTGGGTCTTTCCTTCTCTGCTCCACTCTCTCTGCAGGCTCATCTGGACCTCTGCTTCTTACTGACTCTGACAGACTGACCCTGATCTTAGATGGTGCCCACCTTATATACTCCCTCTATGTGTGAGCTCAGGTGACCAGCACCCAATGAGCTCCTAACTTTACCCAGGCTGCTCCCCCTATCTGCCCCTACACTACTGGGATGTACCACCCCCCTCCCACTCCAGCCAGGAACAGACTCGGTCGTACCTGCACATTTCTAAGTGGGAGTACCGTCGGCCTGCCCCTCGGAAATGGGATGTGTGTAGTGCATGCAGCCTACCGAGCTCAGGTCCACACTCCATCCTTACCCGGGAGTGGAATATCACACCTCTGGGTTGAGGTGCAATACCCCTGTAGCAGCCGAATCCTCAGGGTGCTACATTCCCCCCTGGTAAATCACAGCACGTCCTCGGGCTGTAAGAACAAAACACCACAAAACATATAAATTTTTTTTCATATAAACAACATAATAAAAACATATAAAATATCATATATATATCAGAAAACTTTTCATATAAATAACATTCTCGTCGCCTCTGGCTCCTCCTCCGGTCACTGTGCAACGTGTGACTGGGTAAAGTGCGACAGTCTTTTCTTGAAAAACTCGTGGCTTTCCTGTAAAACCAGTAGGGAGCGCTTTAGGACGCGCAACTATATACAGGGGATATGGCCGCTCTCAGTCCTCGGCCAGGTATAAGGGAGGAATGACCGCTCTCAGTCCTCGGTCAGTGGGATTAAGGGAAATACGGGTAACAGTTCACACATGCTGGTCCCAACGGGGACCATATTAGCAGCAACGGTTCACTGTGCCCCGACGGGCAACTATATACAGTCTCTACTCTGCCGTACTCAACGACGACGTCCTCCTGCTCTTTCTTTGTGGTTACCTTTAGCTTCAGATTCAGACCCGTCCGGGCACGTATGCTGGGCAAACAGATCTTCTCCCAGATGCGGCACTCTTGGTCTTATGGGCGCGGTGGTGGTGGCGCCCGGGTTGCCCAGGCCTTGCGGCCAGGCCTGGGGCACCTGGAAAGTGAAGGGCACCGTAAGGACGGCGGCACCCTGGGCTACTTGGCCCTGCGACCAGGCCGGTGGCTCCGCGTAGGTAGGGGGCGCTGTTGGTGTTGCGGCGCCCGGGGGTACTAGGCCTTGCGACCAGGCTGGTGGTACTTCCTGCTTGGTCACGCTCGGGGTCGAGGCGTGTGACGTCACAGGGGTCGCGGCTGCGGCTTCCGGTTGAGGCCTAGTCTGTGGCGGTGACGTTGCGGTTACGGGCACGGCAGGGGGTACTTCGGGCTCTGCGACGGGGAGCTGGGGCAGGTGCGCGGTTTCCCGGTTTGGGGTATAGACGTCCCCTTTACCTGCCTCCACTCGTTCGGCTCCCTTCTCGGCGCCGTCTCCGGCCTTCAGTCCTCCCGCGCCATCCTCAGAGGCGGTCTGTCTCCTCGTCTTGGGTGGCGTGCTCCGCTGACAGGTCTCGGTCTGCTGGGCCATCTCACGGCTCCACTCCGCCAACGTCTCTCGCTGCACCCGGGCCATCCTCCTTGCGAGGCCCTCCAGAGCGGTCTGTGCACACTCCCGGTCTCGGGGGAGCTGTGCTAGGACCTCCACTAGGCCTAGTGGGGTCGTTGCTTCCAGCAGGCTCCTGACCAACGGGTCGGTGCTGCTCTGCTCTCCTTCCACTGTTTCCAGCAGGCTCCTGGCCAGCGGGCCGGTGCTGCTCTGCTCTCCCTCCTCTGTTTCTAGCAGGCTCCTGGCCAACGGGCCGGTGCTGCTCTGCTTTCTCGCCATCTCCGGGTAAGCTCCTCCGATACTCTTCTCCAGGCTTCTTGCCTCCGGGTGCGCTCGCTCCAGACTGCTCCAGGCGGCACCCATCTTTGTTCTCTTGTTCTCAGTCCTCCCACTTCGAGGGCGGTCCCGGGGCCACTTGGTGATTGTCAGCTCCAGGGGCAGTTCTTTCACGCTGACAGACACCTCTAGCATCACAGTCTCTGTTGGTGGGGGCGGTTTCCACTTTTGGCGCCATTTTCGGTCCTGGCCCACGATGGGAGGTGGCCTCTTGCCACCCTCTGGCACGCCCATAATGGCGTCCGCTCTTCCAAGGCGGGAAATCTTCGGAAATGGCGGGAATCGTCTCCCAGTGGCGGGAAACTCCGCAGATGGCGGGAAAAAGCTGTTAATGGCGGACAACCGGCGGGAATTTGATCTGTGATGGAGTCCGATGGCGGGGACCCTCCGGAACCGGCAGGAGACTTCTTTTTGAGGTAAACTTGTTCTTTTCTTCAGGCACGCAGTACCCGGGTGTTGCGGGCACGTAATCCTGCCGACTACGCCAAAGTTGACGCGCCCCCTGGGCCATATTCTTTAGGGGGAATACCCGGAGCCGGATCAGATGGGAGTTGTAGTCGCCGAGTGGCTGTGACCCGGTCCGTGCCCAGGGTGTCAAGCTCAGTGTGTGTGGCAGTCCTACAGATGTTATAAAGTTCTTTATTGTCGACTACGCCACCCGTTGTATTGCGGTCACTATGGCCGCCGCTGCAGCAGGGTCCGCTGAGGCTGATGGTGTTGGTGCAGCTTTTGGTAGTATAACCCCCAACGGGTGGGGTATAGCCTCAGGGGGTCAGGTGCAGAGGATGGGGGTTGTGGTGGTGCAGCGTAGATGTTAAGTGAAGACAGAGTCGGGTTGTGCAGTTTAGGGTATTTACTCACTGCTGATGTTCCGGTCACTCCAGCCTTGAGTGACCACCCGAGCCGCGCTGCGTCCACCAGGTCCTGGATTCAGCCAACCCCCAAGCAAGTCCGGAGCGTGACCCTGAGCTCTCCTTCTGTCCTTTCCTCTGGCCGTCCCCACTAGTGATCCACCTAGGTCCAGCTCCCTCGGGCCTTCTGTTGGGAGACCCTTGGCCTTGGGTTCCCTGACCCTCCACGTGGTTTGCCTTCGGGGTGGATGTGGTGGGTGGCCGTGGCAGACGCTGCCCACGGCCTCCGGTCTCTGGCTAGGGTGTGCTTTTGCCCCCACCAGTTTGGGATCCGGTACCCTATTGCCGACTCTTCATCCGGGGATTGAATTTGGGTTCTCAGAGTCCTTTCTTTTTCCCTCTCTGGGTCTTTCCTTCTCTGCTCCACTCTCTCTCTGCAGGCTCATCTGGACCTCTGCTTCTTACTGACTCTGACAGACTGACCCTGATCTTAGAAGGTGCCCACCTTATATACTCCCTCTATGTGTGAGCTCAGGTGACCAGCACCCAATGAGCTCCTAACTTTACCCAGGCTGCTCCCCCTATCTGCCCCTACACTACTGGGATGTACCACCCCCCTCCCACTCCAGCCAGGAACAGACTCGGTCGTACCTGCACATTTCTAAGTGGGAGTACCGTCGGCCTGCCCCTCGGAAATGGGATGTGTGTAGTGCATGCAGCCTACCGAGCTCAGGTCCACACTCCATCCTTACCCGGGAGTGGAATATCACACCTCTGGGTTGAGGTGCAATACCCCTGTAGCAGCCGAATCCTCAGGGTGCTACACATGCGCCAAGTGATTGAGACCACTCTACAGGACACCCGTGCTGAGAATGATGATCTCCGCAGAAAGACCCTAGGTCTGGAAGCTCAGGTGAAGGAGCTGCAGACGTTCTGTGGTGATCTCCAGTGGGCAGAGACGTGCCTTAAGGATAGAATCTGCAGGATGGAGGCGTCCATCGGAGAAGGGAGGTATGAAGCAAATGCCTCTTCGAATAATGCGAGCTTGGACGATTCGGTGGATGTAAGAGCCGAGATCAAGGAGCTCAAGGAGACGTTACAAGCCCATTTGAAGCAAGAGAAGCTTGAGAGACTGGCTGTCGAGAGCCGAGTGGGCGCATTGGAGACAAGAGAGGTCAGAGAGAATTCTGCTGATAAAGGAGCAGTTGAAGCAGGAAGAGCTTCAGAGATGGGCTGCTGAGAGGCGAATAGCTGAGCTAGAGGAAGAAGTTGTAGAGCTCAAAGGTCACCTGGCAAAGTACCAATCAGTGAACGAGGCCTCCTTGGAGAAGGAGAAGGGCAAACAAGTTGCACTCAGTCCTTTAGGCCATGAGAGGGTGGACCTGAGGAGAGCTGAGAGAGTGTTGAAAAAAAATAAGTATGAAATGGGGGTGGTCAAGATGAGAATTCTTGAGTTCATAGCTGTGAGTCAGCTCAGGGGAAGCATACAGGGTGAAGAAGCTGAAAGTCAGTTGTCCCTGAAACCTGAGCCAGATGATCATTTGGAGACCACTGGTGAGACAAAACGTCTCAGTACAAGTGCCTCATAGATGTACCCGAAAATTTGAGAGAAGAATGCACCAGAGAGTCAGTGCATGAAGAGTTCAAGAAAGCCGTGGGAGCCTGTAAGGTGTACTCGACCTCAGAAGCTAAACAGCTGGTGGTCCTGTCCACAACCGAAGTAACAGTGAAGAGGGTGGCGATCCTAAGAGACATGCACTGGCGATGTATTTGTGGCACCCCAGGGGTCTGGTTTCCACAGTAATAGCCATATTACGTCTGTGAGCAGGTGGGAGGTACCCTGGTCAGGAATCCTAAGCATACCACACCTCCTGCCCAGTCCTGGGAGGGGAAGAACTTCCCCTATATAAAGCTGGGGCTGAGGCAGGGTTAGTGAGTAGAGTAGAGTGAGAGAACACAGACAGAGACACAGTCTGGTCTGTAGTGGAGCAGCTTTAGGGAAAGAAAGATCAGGAGCTCTGTGGGAGCTGTGCTAAAAGAGATCAGGGGCTGGAAGCTGTAGAGCTCGCCCTGATTGAAGAGTTCTGACCAGACCCGGAGTCCGAGGCTGTGGGGACGAATCCTTACCCAGCAGCAGAAACCGACCGGCAGGGGATTTCAGGTCCTCTGGCCAAGAAACCCGAAGGCACGGTCACACGCAAGGGACCAGCACCGCCGTCGTAGAGCGGAAGCTACCAGAAGGCCCCGAGTCACCGGCCATACGGGTGAGCACCACACGGTACACTCAGGGACGTGGGCTACTTTTACCCGCCTCTAGCAAGGTAGCCAGAAGAGTACGATTAGTTTGGGAGGCCTACAACTCCGCCTGGCCAGGGGAGATTCCATCTGCTCACGGACTGACCAGGCCCCGATCGCTAGCCAGTACTCCGGGAGGGTCTACCTTTGCCACCAGTAAAGACCCTGAACTACACCGCACCGTCTCTGAGTGTTTCATCATCCACGTCCGCTGCCCTGAGGCCATACCCCTCCCGTTGGGGGTTATACCATCCACGCTGCACAAACGTACCACCGGCCTCAGCGGTCTGCCCTGCAGCGGCGGTCTCATAACCGCATTCAACGGGTGGCGTAGTCGAGCAATATAACATCTTCTGACAAGCACTGCCACTTAGTTTGACTCCCTGGACACGGACCGGGTCACCGCCACGAAACTACTACCCCTATCAGATCCGGCTCCGGGTAGGCCCCCGCGTGCGCAACTCTACTCGGCACAGGTCCAGGGGCGCGTCAACTTTTGGCGTAGTCGGCAGGATTACGTGCCCGCAACCACCGGGCACTGCGTGCCTGAAAAAGAGACTTTTAAACTTACCTGTGGTGAAGATTCCCGCCATCCGACGCCATCTTCTACCTTCTTCCCGCCATCCGTGGAGTTTTCCCGCCGTTGGACGCCATCTTCTGCCTTCTTCCCGCCATCCGTGGAGTTTTCCCGCCGTTGGACGCCATCTTGAAGACGCCGCGCGGGAAGAAGAGGGGCGTGGACTCCGAAAGCGCGCGAGAACTGAAGCCCCGCCTCACGTCCGGACGTTGCGTAAG
This sequence comes from Phyllobates terribilis, assembly GCF_046119375.1. Classification (NCBI taxonomy): domain Eukaryota; kingdom Metazoa; phylum Chordata; class Amphibia; order Anura; family Dendrobatidae; genus Phyllobates; species Phyllobates terribilis. The sequence continues at coordinate 12,487,108 of NW_027362774.1, forward strand.
GTCCTGGAAGGAGCCCAGCAGACGCCGACGTCACAGGAGCGCGACGGAAGGTCCTCAACCCTGACGATCCAGTGCGGAGCCGCGGCCTACGGAAGAGGATCATCGCAAGGTAGGCCACGGTCCACTAGGGGGGAGGAGGATGTCGGATACGGAGGAGAGCTTCACTGCCACAGCCACCGCCAGCGCCACCGCTGCAGCGGTCATGCCTTTCACGATGCCCTATATCCCGGGGGCAGCCTGGCTACCCCAGTACTCAGGGGAGTCACATACCCTGAATGACTTTAGAGAAAAGCTGGATAGCCTCTTCCAGGTGTACCCCCTCACAGAAGAGCAAAAAGTGAGCATCCTGGTGGCCCAACTAACCGGGGCAGCCCAAAGGGAGGTAAAGTCCTGGCCACCTGGGGGGAGGACTGTAGCAGGGATATTAACCCGGCTGAAGGACACCTTTGATACCCGCACCTCAGCTGAGATTAAGCTTAGATTCTACGGGTGCAAACAGCGAGCACATGAGAATATAAGGGACTATGCACTAAACCTACAAGAGGCCCTGAGGGCCATTAAGCAGGCCGACCCTGACGGCGTGGGAAACGAGGACAGGCTGTTGACCGAACAATTTATAGAGGGACTATATTGCAATGCCCACCGAACCCAGTTGCGGGCAATGGCCTTACAGGATCCTCATCTGGACTTTGCACAGTTCAAGGACAGAGCCATTCGGGTGCTCCGAGAACTGGCACCGGGTGGCGTTGTGGCCCACAGGCGCCCTACTACCGCTTACCACCAGGAGGCGGCGCCCTTGTCGGCAGGGCCTGTGGGAGCTGATGCGCAGGCTTTGAACAATGACCCGGCTCCAGACCTGCACCATCAGGTCCAAGAGCTAGCTAAAAGCGTAGCTGCGCTAACCCGAACTGTGCAGTCTTTACAGGTTGCTGCTCCAGGGAAGATCCAGCTGGCATCCGGACCGGAGGACATCCCGTGGCGTCGACCAAGGAGGACCCCACCGGCCAGAGGAAGACCCAGCGACCGATACAATGAGGACGGACAACCCATCTGCCGCCGCTGCAATCAACCTGGACATATGGCAAGGTACTGTCCTTTAAACTGGCACAACCTGGGGTAGAGGGCCAACCCCTAGGAATAAGATCACCAGGCCCATCGAACTGGCGTGACAAATACGTGGGAGGACGTCCAGTCTTGCCTGTAGTACTGGATGGCATTCCTATGAGTGCCCTACTTGACACCGGGTCACAGGTCACCACCATCCCGTACGTGCTCTTTAAGCAGTACTGGAATGACTCGGATATAACCCGCTACCCTGACGACGACTTGAGTATCATCGCCAGCAATGGTCAACCCGTGCCACAGATCGGATTCAAAGAGATGACCATTAAAGTCGGTAGAGTCGAACTGGCAGCACAGGGACTGATCATTGTAGACATTGACAAGCGCGAGAGTCACCCAAAGATAACTCTAGGAACTAATGTGATTGAAAATTGTCTTGCAGAGGTGATTTTCATTTTACAGCAGGTTGCCAAGAACGCCAGCTCTGGCCAACAGCGAGTGCTCCAAAAAGAGATCCGGGCACTGATGCGGCGGCAACAGGTGGAACTCTCCGGTGGTGAGATTGGAAGCGTGAGAATGTGTGACCCTTTCCCTATTGCCATGCCCCCAAAGAGTGAAATGATGATTTGGTGCCGGGCAGCTATTGGTCTAAGAGGTAGAGACTACCAAGCAATGGTAGAACCCGTCTACTCAGACAGTAGGCCCACCATTTTGACAGCACGGGGGGTGGTTGATGTACGCCATGGGAGGGTGCCCGTTCGCATAATAAACATCGGGAAAAGGGAAGTGTACCTGCCCCGGTATGCTACGCTAGCCAAATTGTATACCATCAATCAAAATTCTGTACAGTCCGTGGAACCCTTGCCTCCATCTCATCCAGAGGAAGGTAACGGCTCTAAGAAAACAATAGAGGACTGGTGTCAGCAACTACATTTGGGTACTGACTCCACTCCCTCACACCAGAAACAGGGAGTCTATCGGGTGGTTCAAGAGTACGAGAGAGTGTTTAGTAAACACCCGTTAGACTTCGGGCGAGTAAAGGGGGTAGAACATCATATCCCCACGGGAGACCATCCTCCCATAAAGGAGAGATACCGACCCGTACCCCCTGCACACTACCAACACGCCAAGGGAATGCTTAGAGACATGAAGGAGGCTGGGGTAATCAGGGATAGCTGTAGCCCCTGGGCAGCTCCACTGGTCTTGGTTAAAAAAAAAGACAACACCATGAGAATGTGTGTAGATTACCGGAAAATCAACCGTATCACACACAAAGATGCGTACCCCTTACCAAGGATAGAGGAATCTTTGGCCGCTTTAAAATCTGCTAACTTCTTCTCTACTTTGGATCTCACTAGCGGGTACTGGCAGGTTCCTGTAGCAGAGGCGGACCGGGAGAAGACCGCATTCACCACCCCGATGGGACTTAGCGAGTTTACCTGCATGCCGTTCGGACTCTGCAACGCACCAGGAACCTTCCAACGGTTGATGGAATGCTGTCTGGGACACCGAAACTTCGAGACGGTCCTGTTATACCTGGACGATGTCATCGTCTACTCCAAGACCTACGAGGACCACCTGAAACACCTGGCAGAAGTGTTCGAAGCCCTGGCAAACTACGGCCTAAAGGTGAAACCCTCCAAGTGTCACCTCCTGAAACCAAGGGTGCAGTACCTGGGACACGTGGTGAGTGCTGACGGAGTGGCTCCCGACCCTGATAAGATCACCGCGATTAAGGAATGGCCAAGACCCTCCAGCGTAAAGGAAGTGCAGCAGTTCCTCGGGTTGGTAGGCTACTACCGAAGGTTCATTCCCGGTTTCACCAAAAAGGCAGCTCCTATGCAGGACCTCCTGATAGGCCAGTCCAGGAAGGCCAAGAACCAGAAGCCGCTCTTCAGATGGGAGAAGTTGGAAGAAGAGTCCTTCCGCCAGTTGAAGATGGCCCTCACGGGGGATGAAATCCTGGCGTACCCTGATTACAGCCAGCCCTTTATCCTCTACACCGACGCAAGTAACATCGGGCTAGGAGCCGTACTGTCCCAGATCCAGCAGGGGAAGGAACGGGTAATTGCTTACGCCAGCCGAAAACTGCGACTCACCGAAAGAAACCCTGAGAATTACAGCTCATTCAAGCTAGAATTCCTGGCAGTGGTGTGGGCAGTCACCGAACGCTTTAAGCACTACCTCGCCTCTTCCCGGTTCACCGTGTACACGGATAACAACCCGTTGACACACCTGGATACGGCAAGACTCGGTGCCCTGGAGCAGAGATGGATGGCCCGCCTGTCCAACTATGAGTTCACGATCAAATACCGGGCAGGACGCTCCAATACCAACGCGGATGCCCTGTCCAGAATGCCAAACCTACCGGACGTAGGGGAAGATCCAGGGGAACTGGAAGAAGTTGAACTCCCCGAGTTTCACCGTCATGGGACTACCCAGTATTCCCACCGTGTAAGGGGTAAGCAATCCGCTACGTTCAACCCCTTACCTCATTACAACTGGGCAGAAACGCAAGACAGTGACCCCGCCGTCCGAATGGTGAAGGAGATGCTGACTCAGCCAGATGCCCGCCTTGACCCAGACGCTCCGGAGGAGACCAAGCAACTGTGGGCTGAGAAGAGTCAACTGTTCCTTTACAAGGGGAAGTTGTGCCGCAGAATGGTTAACTCCCGGACGCATGAACTGATCTGGCAAGTAGTGGTGCCAAGAAGAGACGCGGCTATGGTACTGGAGGCATACCACGACGGAGCTGGGCACTTCGGATGGAAGAAGCTGGAGTTCCTGCTGCGCGGGCGGTTCCACTGGGTAGGCATGAGAGGAACCATCGAGAGGTGGTGCAGAGACTGTGGACCGTGCCACCTAAGAAGGAAGGACCGTGCCAGCCAGAAGACTCCCTTGCAGCCCATCATCACCCGACAGCCACTGGAACTGGTAGCCCTGGACCATGTGAAACTGGCTCCAAGCAGATCTGGGTATGTCTATGCCCTCACAATCGTAGATCATTACTCCCGGTTCCTGGTGGTGGTCCCGGTCAAGGACCTAACGGCTCAAACAGCAGCTAGAGCCTTCCAGCAGCACTTCTGCCGTCCACACGGATACCCAGAGCAGGTGCTGACGGACCAAGGACCTGCCTTTGAAGCGGAAGTCTTCCAGGAGTTCTGCACTCTGTATGGCTGCCGGAAGATAAGAACAACACCCTATCATCCGCAAACCAATGGACTCTGTGAGAAAATGAACCAGGTGGTGATAGACCTTCTGAAAACATTGCCCCTGGAAGAACGCAGTCTGTGGCCTGAGAAACTGCCTGATCTGGTGGACCTATACAACCACATCCCGGTAGGTTCTACCAACTGTACCCCGGCTTACCTAATGAGAGCAAGACCTGGTAAGCTGCCTGTTGATCTGGATATGGGAGTCCTGACACCCGAGGACACTTCACCAGAAGCAGACTGGGACACAGAGAGGCAGCAGCAGTACCGGAAAGTACAGGAGAGCGTTGAGCGAAGTCTCTGTCAAGCTAGAGAAAGACAGGAGAAGACTTACAACAAGTATGCTCCCGCTGTTCCCCTGGTACCTGGAGAGCAGGTCTTGAAGAGGAAGAGACGGCTCCACAAGTTGGACGACCAGTGGGAGAAGGACCCGTACACCGTACTGCCCTCAAGCCATGAGAACCCAAAAGTCTGCACAATCAGTAAGGACGGAGGAGAAACCACAGCCGTTGTCTCCCGAGATCACCTGAAGAAGTGTCCCGAGCAGCTACGAAACCCTGAAGAAGATCAAGAAAACCGTCAACCCGTAGAGGAAAGGGAGGAGATGGTTAGTACTGTACTCGGAGACTTCCCTCGGTCTTGGACTCAAGTAAATGGCGCTGTTGTGGTACCCGTCCTCACCTTCTTCCAGCCAGCATCCCAAGTGCCTACGGAAAAACAGGTAGAGCTGGAAGAGCAGCCGGTCCAGGAGGCAGAAGACCCCACAAAAGCAGACCAGGAGAATCGATCCTCTGCTTATAGTGAGCCTGCCGTACCCCTAGTGAGCCAAAGAGCCCGTAGACAGCTGCCCAGTTTACCTTTGACAGCTCCTACATCTTGTAGCGCAGGACCAGTCAGTAAGCTCCGTAGGTCCACTAGAGCCACTAGAGGCCAGTTGCCCGTACGTTGGAGGATCTAAAGTGTTTAGACTGTTTTATTTGTATTTACCTGTTTATTGTTGCTTGTAAATAATTATGTATCTCTAGTTATTTCATAGGTGTCTTTAATGGATTATCCGGAATCCTTTGTATATATGTTTGGAGCGTAACCCAGGAAAGGACTAAGACTGTTAAAGACTCGGGGTAGGACAGACCCCTACCCGGTTACGGCTCCCTGTTCCTTGGTGAAATGGACACCCTTGTTTTCTTCAAAAACTGCACCCGGTTGCGGACACGCCGTGACCATCATAATGTGTTTTTCTTTGTTATGCTGTTTCTGTTTATAACTTGTTTTGTTTACAAAAATATGTTTAGTCCCGGAGTACTAAATTTCACTAGGGGGGAATGTGGCACCCCAGGGGTCTGGTTTCCACAGTAATAGCCATATTACGTCTGTGAGCAGGTGGGAGGTCTCCTGGTCAGGAATCCTAAGCATACCACACCTCCTGCCCAGTCCTGGGAGGGGAAGAACTTCCCCTATATAAAGCTGGGGCTGAGGCAGGGTTAGTGAGTAGAGTAGAGTGAGAGAACACAGACAGAGACACAGTCTGGTCTGTAGTGGAGCAGCTTTAGGGAAAGAAAGATCAGGAGCTCTGTGGGAGCTGTGCTAAAAGAGATCAGGGGCTGGAAGCTGTAGAGCTCGCCCTGATTGAAGAGTTCTGACCGGACCCGGAGTCCGAGGCTGTGGGGACGAATCCTTACCCAGCAGCAGAAACCGACCGGCAGGGGATTTCAGGTCCTCTGGCCAAGAAACCCGAAGGCACGGTCACACGCAAGGGACCAGCACCGCCGTCGTGGAGCGGAAGCTACCAGAAGGCCCCGAGTCACCGGCCATACGGGTGAGCACCACACGGTACACTCAGGGACGTGGGCTACTTTTACCCGCCTCTAGCAAGGTAGCCAGAAGAGTACGATTAGTTGGGGAGGCCTACAACTCCGCCTGGCCAGGGGAGATTCCATCTGCTCACGGACTGACCAGGCCCCGATCGCTAGCCAGTACTCCGGGAGGGTCTACCTTTGCCACCAGTAAAGACCCTGAACTACACCGCACCGTCTCTGAGTGTTTCATCATCCACGTCCGCTGCCCTGAGGCCATACCCCTCCCGTTGGGGGTTATACCATCCACGCTGCACAACCGTACCACCGGCCTCAGCGGTCTGCCCTGCAGCGGCGGTCTCATAACCGCATTCAACGGGTGGCGTAGTCGAGCAATATAACATCTTCTGACAAGCACTGCCACTTAGTTTGACTCCCTGGGCACGGACCGGGTCACCGCCACGAAACTACTACCCCTATCAGATCCGGCTCCGGGTAGGCCCCCGCGTGCGCAACGCTACTCGGCACAGGTCCAGGGGCGCGTCATATTCGCACAAAGCGGTTTGTCCGATTGAAGACGGAACAAGCCATTAGACAACTGGAGCTTATGAGAGAAGCTCAAAGTCTGCGGGAAGAGGTCATCCGGGTGCCTCATGCTCTGGTGAGAAAGCTCATTGGGAGAAATGGCCAAGCCATGCAAATGATGGTAAAGAAGTCTGGTGTGATGAAAGTAAGCAGTCCACGTGATCATCAGGGCTGGATACCAGATGAAGACGGCATGGTGTCATTCTCCGCTGTAGGAAAGGAAGAAAATCTTGCATATATACGCATGCTGATGGAGTACCGAGTGACCTACCTGCGAGAGGTAGAACAGTTGAATCTTGCCAGACTGCGAATGGAAAGACAGCATCGTCTGAGCAGCAGAAGATGGCAGCCGTCTATAAATTAGGAGACCAGACAGAGAAAGGGCCCTTCAAATAATAGGACGGCTACAGTAGAAGTTAGAGACCTTTCAAGATGTCCTGAGGGTAGTGGGCGTGGGATTAGAGGTAGTGAGACCTCCAGTAACTCAGGTCTGAGAGGCCCATACAAACGACCCAATAGAGTACGGGACAGCACGAAGTCAGACCTGACCATAGATACAAGGGCAAGTAAGTCACACTGCTGTATTGACCGCTGGGAGCAGGGGAGGTCTGACAAGGTTACTACTCGGAAATGTGACTTGACGAAGGTAGTGACAATGACAGACGGTAGGTCCCTAAGGAATGGGATAATGTTGATGACTAATGTTCCAGGGGCTGAGCAGCGTAATTGTCAAGTACATGGACTCTGTGTGAATCGTGGGTTATAATGTGATTGTGTATGCTATGTGTTCAACCCCACAAGTTTGAACAGAGGGGGGGGATATGTAATGCAGCGGCTTGCTGCATTGCTAGAATGTCCAGGGGGTGTGCTCTAGCTGACCATTTACCTCCCCCTCAGGTGACTGATCACGTGACTGTGACATCATCACAGGTCCTGTGTGCACAAAAGGATATATAAACCCTGGTAGTTTTGAAACAGAGAAAGAGTGGCCTGGTGAGGCCTAGAGAGAAAGTGGCCTGGTGAGGCCTAGAGAGAGAGTGGCCTGGTGAGGCCTAGAGAAAGAGTGGCCTGGTGAGGCCTAGAGAAAGAGTGGCCTGGTGAGGCCTAGAGAAAGAATGGCCTGGTGAGGCCTAGAGAAAGAGTGGCCTGGTGAGGCCTAGAGAGAGAGTGGCCTGGTGAAGCCTAGAAAGAGAGGCCTGGTGAAGCCTGGAAGGCAGAGGCTGGATCCTCGGTGTTTGAGATACCAGTAGCCTTGGAGGGCACATGGCTTGGAGACTACGTCTGGGAAGCCTTAAAGCCACAGCTGTGGCAGAACCGAGCTGACTGAAGCAGCTATGACCCGGCAAAGGTAAAAACACTGCTTGATGTGGACATTGATATTGTTACCTTGCTGAAGGCTGTATCTGGAGCCAAGTGGGCATGTCTGTCACTAGAAAGGCTCTAGGATTTTATGTGTAACATGTCGGCGAGCCACGGAGATGGACTATGTTATGAGCGGTTTATGAGATGTAATAAACTGCTGGACTGTGAATTACCGGAAAACGTTGCGTGTGTGCTTTAATTGACCCGGTGAAGCGAGTGCCCCCCAGCGTGATGAATAGCGCTACCTCACACCCTATAAAAATAGGCTTTGTGACTTTCAGGTCCCTCCATCATAATTGAAACAGGATGTGTCTGATGATGTGTCACACACCACATGGCCAGATAAGGTTGTAAAATGTTAAAATGACATTTCCCGGTGAATGCATTTGTCACGGTTGAAAGCAATACAAAAGTGCAAAAACGCATCAAAAATGCTACTTGTGAACATAGCCCAAGGTGTGGAGGAGTATTTTTGGTTTTGGTTATTTATTTTGCCTTATATACAAGTCATTACCCTGGAAAGGATGTTCCCTAACATATTTCCCAGGAAAATCCATTTTGGTTTCGTTTTTGTATGTTTTATTGTGAGTCCGTAAAAGTGGCTTAATACCTCTGACAACATTGTTGACAGCAGTGACCTGGGGGTCAGAAATGCTTCCAGGGGTCTTCCCCATGCTGTCCCCATGTCATTCGAGCACTGTTCCCATCGATTTGGGCAATTTTTAGGCCCTCTACAGACCGCCGGGGGGAGCCACCTGAAAATTGCTCGAGTTTCCCATAGCCTTACATTGGGCTCGTTGCTCGGGTCGAGCACCTGAGTATTCCAATGTGCTCGACCCGAGCATCGAGCACCCGAGCGTTTTAGTGATCGCCCATCACTACTAAACACCAGAAATGAAGCATCAAACCATTAACCACCAGAGACTGAGGCAACAAACCACTAGCACTAGTCACCAGGAACTAGAAAACTGAACCACTAGACACCAGGGACAGAAACTGGAGACCAGAAACTAAAACATCAAACCACTACACAACGGGGAATGAGACAACAAACCACTGTGGACACCATAAATTGAAGCCCAAAACTACAGGACACCAAACCAACAAAGCTCTAAACTACTGCACAGCACAAAACACCAGGAAGTAAAACACTAAACCACCAGGCACCAGGGACTGAGGCACCAAACCACAAAAACTGAAACACTAAATGCCAGGACCTGAGGAACCAAGCCACTGGACACCAGGGACAGAAGCAGCAAACTATTAGACACCAGCTCCAGAAGCACCAAAACACTGGACAATATGGCTGGAAGTACTATGCCACTAGACACCAGGAATATAAGCACTAAACTACTGGCAACCAGGGACTTAAGCATCAAAACACTGTACACATCAGAGACTAAAGCACTAAACTACTGGACACCAGGGACTTAAGCATCAAACCACTGTACACCAGGGACTAAAGCACCAAACCACTAGTCATCAGGGACTAAAGCACCAAACCACTAGACACCATGGACTAAAGCACCAAACCACTAGACATGAGGGACCAAAGCACCAAAACACTAGACACAAGGGACCAAAGCATCAAACCACTAGACACCAGGGACTAAAGCATCAAACCACTATTCACCAGGGACTAAAGCATCAAACCACTAGACACCAGTGACCAAAGCACCAATCCACTAGTCACCAGGGATTAAAGCACCAAACCACTAGACACCAGTGACCAAAGCACCAATCCACTAGACACCATGGACTAAAGCCCAAAACCACTAGACACCACAGACTAAAGCACCAAACCACTAGACACCAGGGAATAAAACACCAAATCATGAGACACCAGGGACTAAAGCATCAAACCACTAGACACAAGGGACTAAAGCATCAAACCACTAGACACGAGGGACTAAAGCACCAAACCATTAGTCATCAGGGACCAAAGCACCAAACCACTAGACACCAGGGACTAAAGCACCAAAACATTACACACAAGAGACAAAAGCATCAAAACACTAGACACCAGGGACTAAAGCACCAAACCACTAGACACCAGGGACCAAAGCACCAATACACTAGAAACCATGGACTAAAGCCTCAAAACACTAGAAATCAGGAACCAAAACACCAAACCACTAGACACCATGGACTAAAGCACCAAACCACTAGACACGATGGACTAAAGCACCAAACCACTAGACACGACAGACTAAATCACCAAACCACTAGACACGAGGGACCAAACCACTAGACACCAGGGACTAAAGTACCAAACCACTAGTCACCAGGGACTAAAGTACCAAACCACTAGTCACCAGGGACTAAAGCACCAAACCACTAGACACCAGGGACTAAACAACCAAAACAATAGGACGTCTGAAACTGAAGTAGCAAACTCCTGGACACTAGATATGGAAACACTAAAGCACAAAACACCGGGAACTAAAGCACCAAACCACTAGTCACCAGGAGCTAAAGCACCAAACTACTAGACACCAGGGACTAAAGCATCAAGCCACTAGACACCAGGAACTAAAGCACCAAACCACTAGACACCATGGACTAAAGCACCAAAACACTAGACACCAAGGACTAAAGCACCAAACCAGTAGTCATCAGGGACTAAAGCACCAAACCACTAGACACCAGGGACCAAAGCACCAATACACTAGACACCACGGACTAAAGCCCCAAAACACTAGAAACCAGGAACCAAAACACCAAACCACTAGACACCACGGACTAAAGCACCAAACTACTAGACACCATGGACTAAAGCACCAAACCACTAGACACCACGGACTAAAACACCAAACCACTAGACACGAGGGACCAAAGCACCAAACCACTAGACACTAGGGACTAAAGTACCAAACCACTAGACACCTGGTACTAAAGCACCAAACTACTAGACACCAGGTACTAAAGCACCAAACCACTAGACACCACGGACTAAAGCCCAAAACCACTAGACACCACGGACTAAAGCACCAAACCACTAGACACCACGGACTAAAGCCCAAAACCACTAGACACCACAGACTAAAACACCAAACCACTAGACACGAGGGACTAAAGCACCAAACCACTAGACACCACGGACTAAAGCACCAAACCACTAGACACCACGGACTAAAGCACCAAACCACTAAGCACCAGGTACTAAAGCACCAAACCACTAGACACGAGGGGCCAAAGCATCAAACCAGGTACTAAAGCACCAAAGCACTAGACACCATGGACTAAAGCACCAAACCACTAGACACGAGGGACCAAAGCATCAAACCGCTAGACACTACGGCCTAATGCACCAAACCACTAGACACCAGGGACTAAAGCCCCAAACCACTAGACACCAAGGACTAAAGCACAAAACCACTAGACACCGGGAACTAAAGCACCAAACCACTAGAAACTGGGAACAAAAGCACCAAACCACTGGTCACCAGGTAGTAAAGCACCAAACCACTAGACACCAGGGACTAAAGCACAAAACCACTAGACACGAGGGACCAAAGCATCAAACCACTAAACACCATGGACTATAGCACCAAACCACTAGACACCAGGAGCCAAAGCACCAAACCACTAGACACCACGGACTAAATCACCAAACCACTAGACACCAGGAACCAAAGCACCAAACCACTAGACACCAGGGACTACAGCACAAAACCACTAGACACCACAGACTAAAGCACCAAACCACCAGACACCAGGAACCAAAGCACCAAACCACTAGACACCATGGACTAAAACGCCAAACCACTAGACACCAGGGACTAAAGCACCAAACCACCAGACACCAGGAACCAAAGCACCAAACCACTAGACACCAGGAACCAAAGCACCAAACCACTAGACACCAGGAACCAAAGCATCAAACCACTAGACACCAGGGACTAAAGCACCAAACCACTAGACACCATGGACTAAAGCACCAAAACACTAGACACAAGGGACCAAAGCATAAAAACACTAGACACCAGGGACTAAAGCACCAAACCACTAGTCACCAGGAACTAAAGCACCAAACCACTAGACATCAGGGACCAAAGCACCAATACACTAGACACCAGGGACTAAAGCCCCAAAACACTAGAAACCAGAAACCAAAACATCAAACCACTAGACACCACAGACTAAAGCACCAAACCACTAGACACGATAAACTAAAGCACCAAACCACTAGACACCACGGACTAAAGCACCAAACCACTAGATACTAGGGACTAAAGTACCAAACCACTAGACACCAGTTACTAAAGCACCAAACTACTAGACACCAGGTACTAAAGCACTAAACCACTAGACACCAGGGACTAAAGCACCAAACCACTAGACATCACGGACTAAAGCACCAAACCACTAGACACCTGGTACTAAAACACCAAACTACTAGACACCAGGTACTAAAGCACTAAACCACTAGACACCAGGGACTAAAGCACCAAACCACTAGACATCACGGACTAAAGCACCAAACCACTAGACACCTGGTACTAAAACACCAAACTACTAGACACCAGGTACTAAAGCACTAAACCACTAGACACCAGGGACTAAAGCACCAAACCACTAGACATCACGGACTAAAGCACCAAACCACTAGACACCACGGACTAAAGCACCAAACCACTAAACACCAAGGACTAAAGCACAAAACCACTAGACATCACGGACTAAAGCACCAAACCACCAGACACCAGGCATTAAAGTATTAAACCACTAGACACCAGGGACTAAAGCACCAAACTACTAGACACCAGGTACTTATGCACTAAACCACTAGACACCAGGGACTAAAGCACCAAACTACTAGACACCAGGTACTTATGCACTAAACCACTAGTCACCAGGAACTAAAGCACCAAACCACTAGACATCAGGGACCAAAGCACCAATACACTAGACACCAGGGACTAAAGCCCCAAAACACTAGAAACCAGAAACCAAAACATCAAACCACTAGACACCACAGACTAAAGCACCAAACCACTAGACACGATAAACTAAAGCACCAAACCACTAGACACCACGGACTAAAGCACCAAACCACTAGATACTAGGGACTAAAGTACCAAACCACTAGACACCAGTTACTAAAGCACCAAACTACTAGACACCAGGTACTAAAGCACTAAACCACTAGACACCAGGGACTAAAGCACCAAACCACTAGACATCACGGACTAAAGCACCAAACCACTAGACACCTGGTACTAAAACACCAAACTACTAGACACCAGGTACTAAAGCACTAAACCACTAGACACCAGGGACTAAAGCACCAAACCACTAGACATCACGGACTAAAGCACCAAACCACTAGACACCTGGTACTAAAACACCAAACTACTAGACACCAGGTACTAAAGCACTAAACCACTAGACACCAGGGACTAAAGCACCAAACCACTAGACATCACGGACTAAAGCACCAAACCACTAGACACCACGGACTAAAGCACCAAACCACTAAACACCAAGGACTAAAGCACAAAACCACTAGACATCACGGACTAAAGCACCAAACCACCAGACACCAGGCATTAAAGTATTAAACCACTAGACACCAGGGACTAAAGCACCAAACCACTAGACACCACGGACTAAAGCACCAAACCACTAGATACTAGGGACTAAAGTACCAAACCACTAGACACCAGTTACTAAAGCACCAAACTACTAGACACCAGGTACTAAAGCACTAAACCACTAGACACCAGGGACTAAAGCACCAAACCACTAGACATCACGGACTAAAGCACCAAACCACTAGACACCTGGTACTAAAACACCAAACTACTAGACACCAGGTACTAAAGCACTAAACCACTAGACACCAGGGACTAAAGCACTAAACCACTAGACACCAGGGACTAAAGCACCAAACCACTAGACATCACGGACTAAAGCACCAAACCACTAGACACCTGGTACTAAAACACCAAACTACTAGACACCAGGTACTAAAGCACTAAACCACTAGACACCAGGGACTAAAGCACTAAACCACTAGACACCAGGGACTAAAGCACCAAACCACTAGACACCAGGAACCAAAGCATCAAACCACTAGACACCAGGGACTAAAGCACCAAACCACTAGACACCATGGACTAAAGCACCAAAACACTAGACACAAGGGACCAAAGCATAAAAACACTAGACACCAGGGACTAAAGCACCAAACCACTAGTCACCAGGAACTAAAGCACCAAACCACTAGACATCAGGGACCAAAGCACCAATACACTAGACACCAGGGACTAAAGCCCCAAAACACTAGAAACCAGAAACCAAAACATCAAACCACTAGACACCACAGACTAAAGCACCAAACCACTAGACACGATAAACTAAAGCACCAAACCACTAGACACCACGGACTAAAGCACCAAACCACTAGATACTAGGGACTAAAGTACCAAACCACTAGACACCAGTTACTAAAGCACCAAACTACTAGACACCAGGTACTAAAGCACTAAACCACTAGACACCAGGGACTAAAGCACCAAACCACTAGACATCACGGACTAAAGCACCAAACCACTAGACACCTGGTACTAAAACACCAAACTACTAGACACCAGGTACTAAAGCACTAAACCACTAGACACCAGGGACTAAAGCACCAAACCACTAGACATCACGGACTAAAGCACCAAACCACTAGACACCTGGTACTAAAACACCAAACTACTAGACACCAGGTACTAAAGCACTAAACCACTAGACACCAGGGACTAAAGCACCAAACCACTAGACATCACGGACTAAAGCACCAAACCACTAGACACCACGGACTAAAGCACCAAACCACTAAACACCAAGGACTAAAGCACAAAACCACTAGACATCACGGACTAAAGCACCAAACCACCAGACACCAGGCATTAAAGTATTAAACCACTAGACACCAGGGACTAAAGCACCAAACTACTAGACACCAGGTACTTATGCACTAAACCACTAGACACCAGGGACTAAAGCACCAAACTACTAGACACCAGGTACTTATGCACTAAACCACTAGTCACCAGGAACTAAAGCACCAAACCACTAGACATCAGGGACCAAAGCACCAATACACTAGACACCAGGGACTAAAGCCCCAAAACACTAGAAACCAGAAACCAAAACATCAAACCACTAGACACCACAGACTAAAGCACCAAACCACTAGACACGATAAACTAAAGCACCAAACCACTAGACACCACGGACTAAAGCACCAAACCACTAGATACTAGGGACTAAAGTACCAAACCACTAGACACCAGTTACTAAATTACCAAACTACTAGACACCAGGTACTAAAGCACTAAACCACTAGACACCAGGGACTAAAGCACCAAACCACTAGACATCACGGACTAAAGCACCAAACCACTAGACACCTGGTACTAAAACACCAAACTACTAGACACCAGGTACTAAAGCACTAAACCACTAGACACCAGGGACTAAAGCACCAAACCACTAGACATCACGGACTAAAGCACCAAACCACTAGACACCTGGTACTAAAACACCAAACTACTAGACACCAGGTACTAAAGCACTAAACCACTAGACACCAGGGACTAAAGCACCAAACCACTAGACATCACGGACTAAAGCACCAAACCACTAGACACCACGGACTAAAGCACCAAACCACTAAACACCAAGGACTAAAGCACAAAACCACTAGACATCACGGACTAAAGCACCAAACCACCAGACACCAGGCATTAAAGTATTAAACCACTAGACACCAGGGACTAAAGCACCAAATCACTAGACACCACGGACTAAAGCACCAAACCACTAGATACTAGGGACTAAAGTACCAAACCACTAGACACCAGTTACTAAAGCACCAAACTACTAGACACCAGGTACTAAAGCACTAAACCACTAGACACCAGGGACTAAAGCACCAAACCACTAGACATCACGGACTAAAGCACCAAACCACTAGACACCTGGTACTAAAACACCAAACTACTAGACACCAGGTACTAAAGCACTAAACCACTAGACACCAGGGACTAAAGCACTAAACCACTAGACACCAGGGACTAAAGCACCAAACCACTAGACATCACGGACTAAAGCACCAAACCACTAGACACCTGGTACTAAAACACCAAACTACTAGACACCAGGTACTAAAGCACTAAACCACTAGACATCACGGACTAAAGCACCAAACCACTAGACACCACGGACTAAAGCACCAAGCCACTAAACACCAAGGACTAAAGCACAAAACCACTAGACATCACGGACTAAAGCACCAAACCACCAGACACCAGGCATTAAAGTATTAAACCACTAGACACCAGGGACTAAAGCACCAAACCACCAGACACCAGGCATTAAAGTATTAAACCACTAGACACCAGGGACTAAAGCACCAAACCACCAGACACCAGGGAATAAAGCAACAAATGACTAAACACTAGAAACTACATGACCAAATCACGGACACCAGGGCCTGAAGCACCAATCTATACAGGTGCAGAGGGAACAATCATATATTGCACCTGGGTCTAGTAAGTAAAATTTCCAACCAGAAAATAAAAGTAGATTTTTTTTTTAGAAAAAATGTTCCTTCATAGTAAAATTTACAGTTGTTACTGAGATCTGTCACTATAACAGGGAACAGCTCCTCTAAGAAGCTTTATATTCTCACGACTGTTTTGTTGCCTTCCTGTAAATCAACGGCGACTCTGCGGAAGGATTTACATCTTTCATTCACGGGGGCAACAAAGTATTCCAATAAAAGCAAATACCGAGCAAAAGGCTGGAAGCAGTGGCGGTATATCAATTCTCAGAGATTGTATTCATACCCTTCGCGTTGTTGAGAGAACGGTGTCATGGCATCATTAAGACGATGGAGAGAGGTGGTGTTCTCCGTGCAGCCGCACAGGTCTTTACTTCTGAGCCTCGTTCTTGTAAATCAAGTCTTTATTGGCAAGAATGTATTTTTGTTTGTTGTTGTGAGTTTCTTTGAGTTTCGGTCCTCGCTCCCTTCCATTATATACAGTCTATTACGTCGCCTGCTGTTTCAATCTGCTCCGGCCACTAAACCCACTATCTGTGATGAAATGCCAGCAGCTCTGTTATTGTATCCTATCGCTTATCCTGTCCTCACGGCCATGGGACAAAACTTACATTCTAGCCAAAATAACAAAGGAGCGCTAGGAATATTGTGCAGCCTTACTGGGGGCTACGGAGCCCAATACTTAGAGGCCCATCGCCCAAGGAACTTGATGGCGTGTGTATGAGATTACAAAGCGATGGTGCCACTCTTGCCATGCTTACGTTGGGCGACAATGCACATTTGACCTGGTCACACTCTGAGTGGCATATTCATGGACGACACCATGGCTGGCAGTTTTCATGGCTTTTTGACTGGCACTGTTATGGGGGCACTAAAGCACTTTTATAGGGTATTAGAAGCAACCTCACTATACTAATGAAGAAGCAACATCACATTATTACATACTTGGCCATGAAAATAATCAAGATCCACTGATGGCAGCTCAATGGGCACTTGCCAAACAATAAAGTCCCTGATGTGTCTGGAGACACTGCAGCCATGGTGGAAAGTTTAGACCACAGTAACACGAGTGACACACGGTCTGGCGATGTCATGTTGAAAAATGGCTCCTGGGACACTTTGCCACTGGTTCCACCACCAAATCAATGTAATGCCGAGTTGTTAGTGATCAGGGATGAAGGCTAGAGGGTCCGGCTACCGTACATTATGCCCTCCACACCATAATTGTCATGCAAGGTGTGGGAAAGACTTAGTGCAACACACAGGGAAAAGAGAAAGGGAGCCCAGACTCTAGGGAAAGGGGAGAGTGGAGACCTCCTAGGTTGATCTAGCGTCACCCTTTGTCCCCTAACGTCCCTGTATTGGCTTTTCACCAATCACTGCACGCGTGCCACGCCCTGACTTTCCCTGGCGTACAACTAAGTATAGGGAAGGATGGAGATGAGCACTAGTCGATCTCCACTAAACACTATAGACAACAGGGGTGGAGAAACAGGGGGAAATTGCTTAGCTTTAGATGAACTCCAGACAAATCCGCACACGTCCTCAAGCTCCAGAGAGGATGAAGTACTGCTCTTGCTAAAGCTTTCACAAGTAGTAATGAATATCGCCAGTACCTCCCTCTGAAACACAGTAGGTATTTATACACCCAGGCAGGGTGTTAATTAGCCAGAGGGAGGTAGCCGCTGGGTCCTAGAGACAGCCTCTAAGAAGATGTCTGTAATGCCAAA
The DNA here is from genome assembly GCF_046119375.1 of Phyllobates terribilis. Taxonomy (NCBI): domain Eukaryota; kingdom Metazoa; phylum Chordata; class Amphibia; order Anura; family Dendrobatidae; genus Phyllobates; species Phyllobates terribilis. The sequence goes on from NW_027362774.1 coordinate 12,505,412, forward strand.
TGTAGAGATCTCCTGCAACCAACTGCAGTGCGACTGTCTTTCACCTCTGACACACTTGTGGCAGTACGCCCCCATCTACGAGTGGCCTCCGGACACTCAGGACCGGGTTTCCCAGGATAAGAGGTGTGGAATGAGCGAACCAACCTGGGAGTGTTCACCTCTGATGCTGAAACCCACATCGTCTCCTCTGGACCATAGCCTTTCCAGTGCACCAAGTACTGTAGGGTAGGGAACGATGTTGGAGACAAGAATCTACAATCCTTGAAATCTGGAACTCCAGATTACCATCAACCATTACTGGGGGCAGTGGTAGAGGCGGGGGCTCAAGAGGTTCCACATACTTTTTTGAGTAAGGACCTGTGGAACACATTGTGGACATTAAGGGCCTGAGGAAGTTCAAGATGAAACGCTGCTGGGTTAATGACGGCGGTTATTTTATAGGGACCAATAAACCTAGGTCCCAGCTTCCAAGAAGGAACTTTCAATCTTATATTCCTGGTAGACAACCACACAAAGTCATTCACATTCAGGTCCGGACCTGGCAAGCGTTTTCTGTCAGCCATACGTTTATACCTGTCTCCCATGATCTTTAAATTACTCAGAACACCCTGCCATACCGAGGAGAGCGACAAAGCAAACCATTCCTCCCCAGGAACTCCTGAAGCTCCACCTCCACTGAAGGTACCAAACTGTGGATGATAACCGTATGCACCGAAGAACGGTGACCTGCCAGTGGATTCTTGACGATCATTATTAATGGCAAATTCTGCCAGCGGTAAGTAGGATGCCCAATCCTCCTGATTTTTGGAGATGAAACACCTGAGGTAGGTCTCCAAATTCTGATTGACACGCTCGGTCTGTCCATTCGATTGAGGGTGGAAGGCAGAGGAAAAGGACCGCTGCACCCCCAGTCGAGAACAGAATGCCTTCCAGAACTTGGAAACAAACTGGGTCCCCCGTTCTGACACCACATCGGAGGGAACCGCGTGAAGCTTCACAATCTCATTTATGAACACCTGAGCAAGTGTCTTGGCATTGGGAAGTGCAGGTAATGCGACGAAGTGAACCATTTTACTGAACCTATCAACTACCACCAAAACCACCGTTTTGCCTGCAGATACTGGTAGGTCAGTAATAAAATCCATGGACAAGTGTGCCCATGACCTGCTAGGGATAGGTAGCGGAAGAAGAGTACCAGACGGACGGGTATGCGAAACCTTAGAACGCGCGCAAATACTACAAGCAGCTACGTGTTCAATCACATCCTGATGCAACCACGGCCACCAAAAACGACGAGAGAGGAGGTCCGCGGTTGCCTTACCACCTTGGATGCCCAGCAAGCACAGAGTTATGATGTTCCTTGATTACTTTGCGGCGCAGATTAGATGGTACAAATAACTTTCTTGAAGGGCAGGAGGCAGGGGCACCCCCCTGAGCCTCCAACACCTCACCCTCCAGTTCAGGATGCAGTGCCAAAATGACTACCCTTTTCTGTAATATCGGGGCAGGGTTCTCATGGTCACCACCACCAGGGAAGCTCCGGGACAAAGCATCAGCCTTGACATTTTTGACCCCTGGACGTAAAGTGACAACAAAATTGAACCTAATAAAAAACATGGACCATCTGGCTTGCCTAGGGTTGAGATGTTTAGCTGACTGGAGAGAAGACAGGTTCTTATGGTCAGTAATAACAGTAATAGGATGGACAGCCCCCTCCAACCAATGTCGCCATTCCTCAAACGCCAATTTGATCACCAAAAGTTCCCTATTACCCACGTCATAATTTCTCTCAGCTGAAGACAATTTTTTAGAAAAGAAGGCGCATGGATGCCATTTACCAGGGGACGGACCCTGAGACAACGCATCAACCTCCACAATAAAGGGTTGGGAAACATCGGGTTGACTGAGTATAGGTGCAGTGGCAAAATGATTCTTTAAGGAAGAAAAAGCCTGGAGGGAAGCATCCAACCATTTTGAAAAATCAGACCCCTTCTTAGTCATGTCAAGGGGTTTCACAATAACAGAGTAATTTTGGATGAATTTCCGGTAAAAATTAGTAAAGCCCAGAAAACATTGTAGAGCCTTCAGGTTCTCGGGACGGTTACAATCAAGGACTGCACCAATCTTTTCCGGATCCATCCGAAAACCCGAAGATGACAGAAAGTACCCCAAAAACTGCACCTCCTGAACAGCGAAAACACATTTTTCCAGTTTGGTATAAAATTTGTTATCCCTTAATATCTGAAACACCTGCTTAACATGCCCCCGATGAGTCTCAAAATCATGTGAATAAACCAAAATAACGTTCAGATAGACCACCACAAACCACCCCACCAAATGATGGAAAATATCATTTATGAAATGCTGGAATACCGCAGGTGCATTGGTCAAACCAAAAGGCATAACCAGACTCTCGAAATTCCCTTCCGGGGTTTTGAACGCTGTTTTCCATTCGTCCCCTTCTCTGATTTTAACCAGGTTGTAGGCTCCCCTTAAATCCAACTTGGAGAATACCTTAGCTCCCACAACCTGGCTGAATAAATCTGGAATCAGAGGGTATATGGATCACGGATGGTAATTTGATTTAATTCCCGGAAATCTAAGCAGGGATGTAGACCGCCATCTTTTTTCTTCACAAAGAAGAACCCTGCCGCCACGGGCGCAGATGAGGGTGTGAAATGTCCCTTCTCCAGACTCTCCGCAATGAAATCCTTCATGGCTTGTCTCTCAGGGCCAGAAAGATTATACAGTCTGGACTTCGGTAGTTTAGCTCCGGGGGTCAGGTTAAGAGGACAGTCATATGCACGATGAGGAGGCAAATCCTGACACCCCCTCTCAGAGAAAAAGTCCTCAAAACCAGACAGAAAAACAGGCAGTATCTCCATAGAGACAGTATCAAGGGAAATATCTAAACAGTTCTCATGGCAGTAATCTCCCCATTCAATAATCTCCCCGGCTTGCCAATCCACCAATGGATTATGTTTAACAAGCCAAGGAATACCCAAAACAATCGGTGTGGGAAGATTGTCCAGGACATAGCAAGGGATTATTTCACAATGAACAGACCCCATCCTCAGTTTTACATTATGTACAATCTGAGTAAATGCTTTCTGTGCAAGTGGCGCCGAGTCAATGGCAAAGATGGAAATAGGTTCAGCTAAAGCACAGCAAGCGAGACCATGAGTTTTCACAAACTCGGCATCAACCATGCTGACTCCGGCTCCACTGACAAACACAGAAATTTTCTCGGTTTTGCTCTCTAGCACCACCTCTGCTAAAAGGAAAAAGTGGGAACTGCAGGTTGATAACAAATGCACCCCTTATTTATCCAACTCCAGACTACCAAAAGTTAATTGAGACTCCTTTTGTTTAGGAATTGCAGGACAGGTCCCAACAAAATGTCCCTTTTTCCCGCAAAAAAAACATACGCCTTTTTTCCTGCGAATCTTCGGGGAGATGTATGATGTAGAGACACCCCCTAACTGTATGGGTTCCTGCACCTCCCCCAGTACCGGCTCAACCCCAGACCGCTCCCCTGGCAGAGGTATACAACCCTGACAAGAAGGCCCCGGAAAAGGTGGTCTCACCCGTCTATCCTGAAGGCATCTATCAAGACGTATGGCCGATGACATGGCAGCCTCCAAGGACTGAGGAGTTTCATATACTGCTAAGGCATCTTTCAATCTTTCAGTAAGCCCCCCACAAAATTGACTTCTAAGGGCTGAGTTATTCCATTTGGAATACGTCGCCCATCTACGGAATTCAGAACTGTACGTCTCCACTGACCAATTCCCCTGCTGAAGGTGACGTAGCCTAGACTTAGCCAAGGCGACTCGGTCAGGGTCATCATAGATGAGGGCCAGAGCCCCGAAAAACCCGTCCACAGACTGGAGACAAACCGAGTCCTGCGGTAATGAAAACGCCCATGACTGAGGATCTCCCTGCAGTAGAGATATCACAATACCAACCCTTTGCTCCTCATTTCAGGAGGAATAAGGACAAAGTTTAAAATGCAGTTTGCAGGCCTCCTTGAAAACAAAAAACTTGTCTCTACCTCCTGAAAACCGGTTCGGGAGGGTAACCTTAGGTTCAGGCTGGGCAGGCCTACCTGCAGAGACCCTCACATTAGCGATCAGTAGCTGCTGATGTTGCTGCTGAACCTCACAGTGGAGGTCATTCACCTCCAGGGACAGACAGCAGAACTGCTCTGCGAGCTCGGCAACAGTACCCATACCAAGGAAGAAAGGAAAAAATAAAAGTTTGCGCCCAAAAACACACAGAGGGAAAAAAAACAGTGTCAGTCTTTTTTTTTTCCTTTTCAAAATGTGCTCGGCTGGCGATAATGTCACACAAGGTGTGGGAAAAACTTAGTGCAACACAGAGGGAAGAGGGAAAGGAAGCCCAGACTCTAGGGAAAGGGGGGAAGTGGAGACCTCTTAGGTTGATGTAGCATCACCCTGTCTCCCCTAACGTCCCTGTATTGGCTCTTCACCAATCGCCGCATGTGAACCTCACCCTGTCTTTCCCTGGCGTTTGGCTCAGGCTAGGGAAGGGAGGAGATGAGCACTAGTCAATCTCCACTAAACTCTATAGACTAAGGGTAGTGACTAAGGGGGGGATTGCTTAGCTTTAGACGAACTCCAGACCAATGTGCATACGTCCTCAAGCTCCAGAGAGGACGAAGTACTGCTCTTGTTAAAGCTTTCACAGATAGTAATGAATATTGCCGGCACCTCCCTCTGAAACACACCAGGTATTTATTCTACCAGGCAGGGTGTTAATTAGCCAGAGGGAGGTAGCCGCTAGGTCCTAGAGACAGCCTCTAAGAAGATGTCTGTAATGCCAAACGTAGAGATCTCCTGCAACCTACTGCAGAGTGACTGTCTGTCACCTCTGACACACCCTTGACAATAATCCTGGGAGTAGGACTGTTGAGACTTTCCCTCGTGAAGACCTCTTCATGGCGTTGCCCACATGGTCACCACAAGGTGTTTCGAAAATTTTGTTCCAGATCAGTAACATCTCCATCCTTTTATTTCCACAATTCTGCGACTTTTCCTTCTTGGTGTTACAATTTCACTGTTGAGGAATGTAAACAAAAACATTCTGTACATTATAACTAGATACACACTGTACATTATAACTGGATACACTCTGTACATTATAACTGGATACACTCTATACATTATAACTGGATACACTCTGTACATTATAACTATATACACTCTGTACATTATAACTGGATACACTCTGTACATTATAACTGGATACACTCTGTAGATAACTATATACACTCTGTACATTATAACTAGATACACACTGTACATTATAACTGGATACACACTGTACATTATAACTATATACACACTGTACATTATAACTGGATACACACTGTACATTATAACTGGATACACTCTGTACATTATAATTATATACACTCTGTACAGTATAACTGGATACACTCTGTACATTATAACTATATACACTCTGTACATTATAACTATGTACACTCTGTACAGTATAACTGGATACACTCTGTACATTATAAATATATACACTCTCTACATTATAACTATATACACTCTGTACAGTATAACTGGATACACTCTGTACAATATAGCTGGATACACGTTGTACAGTATAACTAGATACACTCTGTACTGTAGCATCGTTGTCTCTGCCCCCTGCCAGGCAGAGACGCCGTCCCTCTCATCGCCGCGCTCCCTGCCCGGCGTCCTCCAGCGCTCCTCTTCCTGCTTCTGCTGCCGGCGCGCGCAGCTTCCCGGGCACTGTGCTTAGGGAGCGCGTGCGCTCTCTCCCTCCCTCTTAAGGGGGCCGCGCGCGCTGCCCTAAGGAGTCCCCGGCCAATTGCCGGAGGTCCTCCCATATATAAGGCACCTCCTCCAAAATGGAGGTGCCCGAGCAATAGTTGATGCACGTTGTACTTACCTCTGCTTCAGCCCTCAGGTCCCGCTGCTAGCCTGACTACTAGTCCTGCCCGCCAGCCTGACTATCAGTCCAGTCCGCCAGCCTGACTACTCCCCAGCGAGACAGTCTGTCTTCCATTCAGTCCGCCAGTCTGTCTATGGGCTTTGCCCACCTGCTTACCTGGAAGCACCTGCCTGTTACCTGTCAGCCTACCTGGAGGCTCCTGCCCGTCACTTGCCGTGACCACCTGTCTGCCTACTTGGAGGCTCCTGCCTGTCACTTGCCCTGACCACCTGACAGCCTACCTAGCCAGTTCATCTACCCGGATCTCTCGTCAGCCAGCCTGCTGTGCCCATCTGCAGTATCGGTCAGTCTTAGCCATCTGACCCGTGGGAGTCACCTGCTCTCTTACAAGGTCGTCCCCAGAGTAGCACCTGGTCCCTCTGCTCGGTCCTTCCCTGGTCACGGAGTCGTTAGCCGCCGTACGACCTAGGTCGGTCCGAGTTGATACTTAGTTACGCCCCTCTGGGTCCCTCCTTGCACTGCAGCACAGAGGTTCCACCACCCGGATCCGTAACAGTTTGCTCGGGCCATGGAACCCGGTGGCCCCCAAGCTCCCTCGCTCTCTGACCTGTACCAAGAGGTTTCTCGTCAGAGATCCCAACAGGAAAACATCCTGAACTTCCTGCGGAGTGTCAACTCCCACCTGGACACACTGACTGTTCCACCTGTGTCCACCTCGAGACGTGCGACTCCCGCTCCGGCAGCGCCGCTGCCCACCAATACCACGGTATCCAACCCAGGTCCCCGGCTTTCTGCACCTCCTCGTTTTGGAGGCGACCCCGCTCTAGCTCGGGGTTTCATAAACCAGTGCACCCTGCGCTTTGAACTTTTGGCACATCAGTTTCCCTCTGACCGGGCCAAGGTGGCGTTCATCATGTCTCACCTCACTGGGGAAGCACTGGCATGGCTAAATCCCCTCTGGGAGAGAGGGGATCCCCTGGTGTCCGATCTATCGTCTTTCCTCGACTGCTTTCCGGAAAGTCTTAGACGAACCAGGACGAAAATCCTCTACTGCCTCCTCTCTGCTTCGTATCCGCCAAGGGAGTCTCACCGTGGGCCAATATGCCATACGGTTCCATACCCTCGCTTCTGAGCTTGCCTGGGATAATGAGGCCCTGGTGTCCATCTTCTGGGAGGGCCTTTCCGGCCGGATTAAGGATGAGTTAGCCGGCCGGGACATTCCTACCACCCTGGATGACCTGGTGTCGCTAGCTACCCGGATCGACATCCGTTTCCTGGAACGTGCTTAAGAGACCATGCGGGAGCGAAGATTTCCTCGTCTTGTTCCTACTTTCCAGAGACCTGTCTCTCAATTAGCAACTCCCCGGGTACGCTCGCCCGAACCTATGCAGGTCGACCAGACCAAGATGGTCAAATCTCGCCAAGAGTCACGCCGAGCCGAGGGGAGCTGTTTCTATTGTGGCAGTAAGGAACACTTCATCCGTTCCTGCCCGGAGAAGCAGGGAAACGCCAGTATCTAGGACCGCTCGGAGAGGTCGTCCTAGGCAAAAGTAAACCCTCTCCTTCCCTGACTTTGTCTGTCTCCATCTCCTGGGGAGAGAACCGCTACTTTGAAATTGCACACCTAGATTCCGGAGCTGCTGGGAACTTCATTTCCCTGTCCCTGGTAGAGAAATATCACATTCCCACCAAACCTCTGGCTGAACCATTGGCTGTCGCCTCCGTGGATGGAAGACTCCTTCCGGTGACCATCCTGCTCGTCACAGAACCTATAACCCTGCAGGTGGGAATGCTGCACTCTGAAAGGATCTCCTTCCATGTGCTTTCCGGTCTCTCTCACTCCCTATTGCTAGGTCTACCCTGGCTTCAGAGACATGAACCCGTGCTGAACTGGCAATCCGGTGAAGTTCTCCGTTGGGGGCAGGATTGCCATAAGACCTGCCTGGTCCCGGTCTGCCCGGTTCATCCGCCTCTCACCCTGGCTAATCTACCCGGTTTACCGACACCCTACTGGTCCTATGCAGATGTCTTCGACAAAAAGGAAGCAGAGACACTGCCACCTCATAGGCCATATGATTGCCCGATCGACCTGGTACCCGATGCCACTCCACCCCATGGGCGTATTTACCTGTTGTCGTCGGCCGAAACCCGGGCCATGTCGGAATACATTAAGGAGAATCTGGCTAGGGGATTAATCCGGAAATCTACCTCCCCGGCTGGAGCCGGATTCTTCTTTGTCAAGAAGAAGGATGGTTCACTACGCCCCTGTATAGACTATCGAGGACTCAACCAAATCACGTTCAAAAACAAATACCCCCTGCCACTCATCTCTGAGTTGTTTGACCGCCTTAAGGGCGCTAGGATCTTTTCCAAGCTGGATCTACGTGGGGCGTATAACCTGGTCCGGATCCGTCAAGGAGACAAGTGGAAGACGGCATTCAATACCCGGGACATTCACTATGAATACCGTGTAATGCCCTTCGGTCTCTGCAATGCTCCCGCCGTCTTCCAAGAATTAGTCAATGACATCTTCCGTGATCTTCTATATTCCTGCGTGGTGGTGTACCTGGACGACATCTTGGTCTTCTCTCCGGACCTTCCCACACACCGGAGGGATGTTCGCCAGGTCCTGCTTAGGCTCAGGCAGAATCACCTCTATGCCAAATTTGAGAAGTGCCTCTTCGAACAGACCTCCCTTCCGTTCCTGGGCTATACTATCTCCCAGACAGGTCTACGAATGGACCCCGAGAAGCTCTCTGCCATGTTAAAATGGCCCCGTCCGGAGGGGTTGAAGGCGATTCAGCGATTCCTGGGCTTCGCCAACTACTACCGTCTCTTCATTCCGCACTTCTCTTCCCGGACTGCTCCCATCTCTGCGCTCACCTGTAAGGGAGCAAATCCCAAGGCATGGCCGCCCGAAGCTGAGGAGGCCTTCCTTTCCTTAAAGCAAGCCTTCTCCTCTGCCCCAGTGCTGCACCGTCCAGACTGCAACAAACAGTTCTTCCTGGAGGTTGATGCTTCCTCCTCCGGAGCCGGAGCACTGCTCACCCAAAAATCTTCATCCGGGAGAATGGTAACCTGCGGCTTCTTCTCCAAACTCTTCTCCTCGTCGGAGCGCAACTACTCCATAGGAGACCGAGAACTGCTAGCCATCAAATTGGCGTTGGAGGAGTGGCGTTACCTGCTTGAAGGGGCTCTATACCCAGTGATCATCTATACTGATCACAAAAACCTTGCATATCTCCAGAATGCCCAAAGACTCAATCCGCGTTAGGCCCAGTGGTCTTTGTTCTTCGCTCGCTTCGACTTTATCCTACATTTCCGTCCGGCGGACAAGAATGTTAAAGCTGACGCCTTGTCCCGATCCTTCCTGTCCTCCGATCTAGAGGAGGAGCCTATGCACATCATCGACCCCTCCAAAGTGATGAGCATGGCCCCCTTAGATCTGACTCGTCTCCCAGCCGGTAAGACGTTTGTAGCAGTTCCAGATCGGGAGAAGATTCTTCACTGGGGTCGTTCATCTAAACTAGCCGGCCATGCCGGTCAGAAGAAGACTTTCCTGCTCATTACCCGGCATTACTGGTGGCCCACCCTGCGCAAGGATGTGGTAGACTTCGTCTCGGCCTGTTCGTCTTGTGCCTGCAACAAAGTTCCCAGACATCTTCCAGCCGGTCACCTCCTGCCTCTTCCCGTACCTGCTCCCCCTTGGCAACACATTGCTATGGACTTTATTACAGATCTCCCTGTTTCTGCAGGCTGTACAGTCATTTGGGTGGTCGCCGACCGCTTTTCTAAAATGGCCCACTTCATCCCTCTGCCTGGTCTCTCGTCTGCATCAGAGCTGGCAAAAGACTTCTTCCTTCACATTTTCCGTCTCCATGGCCTACCCCTCCACATTGTGTCGGATCGAGGGGTTCAGTTCACCTCACGCTTCTGGAGAGCTACGTGTAAGCTGCTGGATGTCACCCTGGATTCCTCCTCCGCTTACCATCCACAGTCCAATGGCCAAGTGGAGCGTATCAACCAGATCCTTACCAGCTACCTCCGGCACTTTGTTAATGCTCACCATACCGATTGGGTGGACCTCCTACCATGGGCCGAATTCTCCTACAACAACCATGAGAGCGAATCGACTTCCAAGTCCCCGTTCTTTGTAGTCTATGGTCAACATCCCCGGATTCCGTTTCCCGTCTCCGCTTCTGTGGACAACCCTGCCGCGGAGTCTCTGGTCAGTGATTTTTCCACCATTTGGGAGAATACTAGGTGTTAAGGGTCCGAGTGGTGGAACCTCTGTGCCGCGGTGCAAGGAGGGACCCAGAGGGGCGTAACTAAGTTTCAACCCGGACCGACCCTGGTCGGACGGCAGCTAACGACACCGTAACCAGGGAGGGACCGAGCAGAGGGACCAGGTGCTACTCTGGGGAAGACCTTGTAAGAGAGCCAGTGGCTCCCACGGGTCAGACAGCTGGGACTGACCGGTATAGTGGAAGGACACAACAGGCAGGCAGGAGTCTCTGGGTTAGCTGATGGGAGATCACGGTACGCGACGGAAGAAGTCTCTTGGCAAGCAGGCAGGAGGTCACGACAAGTGACAGCGGGAGCCTCCAGGTAGGCTATCAGATGGTCACGGCAAGTGACAGCGGGAGCCTCCAGGTAGGCTATCAGATGGTCACGGCAAGTGACGGCAAGCAGGCTGTAGTCTCTAGGCTGGCAGGCAGGTGGTCATGGCATGTGACGGCAGAGCCTCCAGGTAGGCTAGCAGGTAACAGGCGGGTAGCAGACGTGCGCTCCCAGGTGAGCGGGTTTAGCAGACATGACAGGTAGCAGGCAGGTAACTGGCAGGTGCTTCCTGGTACGCAGGTGGACTTGCCCATAGACAGACTGGCGGATGACCGGAGGCAGACTGTCGGGCTGGAGAGTAGACAAGCTGGCAGACAGGACTGGTAGTCAGGCGGGCAACGGGACCTGAGGGCTGAAGCAGAGGTAAGTATTCTGTGCAACAACTTTGCTCGGGCACCTCCATTTTGGAGGAGGTGCCTTATATATGGGAGGTCCTCCGACTATTGGCCGGGGACTCCTTAGGACGGCGCGCGTGGTCCCTTTAAGAGAGGGGCAGCGCGCGCGCCCTAAGCACAGTGCCGGGGAAGGAGCGCGCGCCGGCAGCAGCGGGGAGAGGAGCGCTGGAGGACGCCGCACCAGGAGCGGGAAGGTGAGAAGGACGGCGTCTCTGCCTGGCAGAGGGCAGAGACGCCGATGCTACACTCAGTCCTCTGAGCGGATGAAGAGATATGCTGACAAGAGACGTCGGGATCCGCCTCAATTCCGTCCGGGAGACAAGGTTTGGCTCTCCTCCAAACATGTTCAGCTCAAAATACCCTCCTATAAGTTGGGTCCTCGGTTCATCGGTCCATTTGAAGTCCTCAAACAAATCAATCCAGTGGCCTACAAGTTAAAACTCCCGGCCACCTTACGGATTCCCAACTCCTTCCACGTATCTCTCCTCAAACCCGTTGTGTTTAATTATTTTTCCGACAATCCAGGTACTCCCCCTGCTCCGGTTTCCGCTGAGGACATTTTTGAGGTAGAGAACATTCTGGCCACCAAGAGGGTAAGATGAAAAACCTTTTTTCTGGTGGATTGGAAGGGGTTTGGCCCAGGGGAGAGAACTTGGGAACCCAGGGAGAACATTCATGCCCCGCTTCTTCTTGAAAAATTTCTTTCTGGCCTAAAAAAGAGGGGGCGTAAAGGGGGGGGGGTACTGTAGCATCGTTGTCTCTGCCCCCTGCCAGGCAGAGCCGCCGTCCCTCTCACCTCCGCGCTCCCTGCCCGGCGTCCTCCAGTGCTCCTCTCCCTGCTTCTGCTGCCGGCGCGCGCAGCTTCCCGGGCACTGTGCTTAGGGCGCGCGCGCTCCCTCCCTCTTAAGGGGGCCGCGCGTGCCGCCCTAAGGAGTCCCCGGCCAATTGCCGGAGGTCCTCCCATATATAAGGCACCTCCTCCAAAATGGAGGTGCCCGAGCAATAGTTGATGCACGTTGTACTTACCTCTGCTTCAGCCCTCAGGTCCTGCTGCTAGCCTGACTACTAGTCCTGCCGCCAGCCTGACTATCAGACCAGTCCGCCAGCCTGACTACTCCCCAGCCCGACAGTCTGTCTTCCGTTCAGTCCGCCAGTCTGTCTATGGGCTTTGCCCACCTGCTTACCTGGAAGCACCTGCCTGTTACTTGTCAGCCTACCTGGAGGCTCCTGCCCGTCACTTGTCGTGACCACCTGACTGCCTACCTAGAGGCTCCCGCCTGTCACTTGCCGTGACCACCTGACAGCCTACCTAGAGGCTCCCGCCTGTCACTTGTCGTGACCACCTGACAGCCTGCCTAGAGGCTCCCGCCTGTCTCCTGCTGTCTCTGCCAGTTCATCTACCCGGATTTCTCGTCAGCCAGCCTGCTGTGCCCATCTGCAGTATCGGTCAGTCTCAGCCATCTGACCCGAGGGAGTCACCTGCTCTCTTACAAGGTCGTCCCAAGAGTAGCACCTGGTCCCTCTGCTCGGTACCTCCCTGGTCACGGAGTCGTTAGCCGCCGTACGACCTAGGTCGGTCCGAGTTGATACTTAGTTACGCCCCTCTGGGTCCCTCCTTGCACAGCAGCACAGAGGTTCCACCACCCGGATCCGTAACATGTACATTATAACTATATACACTCTGTACAGTATAACTAGATACACTCTGTACATTATAACTGGATACACTCTGTACATTATAACTATATACACTCTGTACAGTATAACTAGATACACTCTGTACATTATAACTGGATACACTCTGTACATTATAACTATATACACTCTGTACAGTATAACTGGATACACTCTGTACATTATAACTGGATACACTCTGTACATTATAACTATATACACTCTGTACAGTATAACTATATACACTCTGTACAGTATAACTAGATACACTCTGTACATTATAACTGGATACACTCTGTACATTATAACTATATACACTCTGTACAGTATAACTAGATACACTCTGTACATTATAACTAGATACACTCTGTACAGTATAACTAGATACACTCTGTACATTATAACTGGATACACTCTGTACATTATAACTATATACACTCTGTACAGTATAACTAGATACACTCTGTACATTATAACTGGATACACTCTGTACATTATAACTATATACACTCTGTACAGTATAACTGGATACACTCTGTACATTATAACTGGATACACTCTGTACATTATAACTATATACACTCTGTACAGTATAACTATATACACTCTGTACATTATAACTGGATACACTCTGTACAGTATAACTATATACACTCTGTACAGTATAACTGGATACACTCTGTACATTATAACTGGATACACTCTGTACATTATAACTATATACACTCTGTACAGTATAACTAGATACACTCTGTACATTATAACTGGATACACTCTGTACAGTATAACTATATACACTCTGTACAGTATAACTATATACACTCTGTACATTATAACTGGATACACACTGTACATTATAACTGGATACACTCTGTACATTATAATTATATACACTCTGTACAGTATAACTAGATACACTCTGTACATTATAACTGGATACACTCTGTACATTATAACTATATACACTCTGTACAGTATAACTAGATACACTCTGTACATTATAACTATATACACTCTGTACAGTATAACTGGATACACTCTGTACATTATAACTGGATACACTCTGTACATTATAACTATATACACTCTGTACAGTATAACTAGATACACTCTGTACATTATAACTAGATACACTCTGTACAGTATAACTAGATACACTCTGTACATTATAACTATATACACTCTGTACAGTATAACTGGATGCACTCTGTACAGTATAACTGGATACACTCTGTACATTATAACTATATATACTCTGTACATTATAACTGGATACACTCTGTACATTATAACTGGATACACTGTACATTATAACTATATACACTCTGTACAGTATAACTAGATACACTCTGTACATTATAACTGGATACACTCTGTACATTATAACTATATACACTCTGTACAGTATAACTGGATGCACTCTGTACAGTATAACTGGATACACTCTGTACATTATAACTATATATACTCTGTACATTATAACTGGATACACTCTGTACATTATAACTGGATACACTGTACATTATAACTATATACACTCTGTACAGTATAACTAGATACACTCTGTACATTATAACTATATACACTCTGTACAGTATAACTGGATACACTCTGTACATTATAACTATATACACTCTGTACAGTATAACTGGATACACTCTGTACATTATAACTGGATACACACTGTACAGTATAACTGGATACACACTGTACATTATTATTGGAGCGTTCCCATCACTACCTGTTATCAGGTTGTTGGGGCCGCACAGTTTAACAATCATCATATTAAATCTACATTGGGCTCTTCTGTCTCTGACCTTTCGATGTCGTGGTTAAGAGGGTCCCGGATGTGTTTTAATTTGCCTCTTCTATCAGCATTCTTTATTTGTGCTGGGGATTGGACAATTCAATTAACGCTTCTACTTCTACCAGAATAATGGCCATTTTATGTGCAGCTTCATAAAGTGCCTATTAGAGCGGGGCTGGGATCATAAAGGCACAATCCGATTGTGTACACCACAGAAATAAAATGTTTCCACCATCCTAATAATGTCACAGCATCATTCACAAGAAGAGCCGCTCTCTGTACACTCAGCACCAGGTTAGGTATCTCTCTGTACACTCGGCACCAGGTTAGGTATCTCTCTGTACACTCGGCACCAGGTTGGGTATCTCTCTGTACACTCGGCACCAGGTTGGGTATCTCTCTGTACACTCGGCACCAGGTTGGATATCTCTCTGTACAGTCAGCACCAGGTTAGGTATCTCTCTATACACTCGGCACCAGGTTGGATATCTTTCTATATACTCAGCACCAGGTTAGGTATCTCTCTGTACACTCGGCACCAGGTTGGATATCTCTCTGTACACTCAGCACCAGGTTAGGTATCTCTCTGTACAATCGGCACCAGGTTAGGTATCTCTCTGTACACTCGGCACCAGGTTGGATATCTTTCTGTATACTCAGCACCAGGAAAGGTATCTCTCTGTAAACTCGGCACCAGGAAAGGTATCTCTCTGTACACTCGGCACCAGGTTAGTTATCTCTCTGTACACTCTGCACCAGGTTGCATATCTTTCTATGTACTCAGCACCAGGTTAGGTATCTCTCTGTACACTCGGCACCAGGTTGGATATCTCTCTGTACACTCAGCACCAGGTTAGGTATCTCTCTATACACTCGGCACCAGGATGGATATCTCTCTGTACACTCGGCACCAGGTTAGGTATCTCTCTGTACACTCGGCACCAGGTTAGGTATCTCTCTGTACACTCTGCACCAGGTTGGGTATCTCTCTGTACACTCGGCACCAGGTTAGGTATCTCTCTGTACACTCGGCACCAGGTTGCGTATCTCTCTGTACACTCGGCACCAGGTTAGGTATCTCTCTATACACTCGGCACCAGGTTGGATATCTCTCTGTACACTCAGCACCAGGTTAGGTATCTCTCTGTACAATCGGCACCAGGTTAGGTATCTCTCTGTACACTCGGCACCAGGTTGGATATCTTTCTGTATACTCAGCACCAGGAAAGGTATCTCTCTGTACACTCGGCACCAGGTTGGATATCTCTCTGTACACTCAGCACCAGGTTAGGTATCTCTCTATACACTCAGCACCAGGTTGGATATCTCTCTGTACACTCGGCACCAGGTTAGGTATCTCTCTGTACACTCGGCACCAGGAAAGGTATCTCTCTGTACACTCGGCACCAGGTTAGTTATCTCTCTGTACACTCTGCACCAGGTTGGGTATCTCTCTGTACACTCTGCACCAGGTTGGGTATCTCTCTGTACACTCGGCACCAGGTTGGATATCTTTCTGTATACTCAGCACCAGGAAAGGTATCTCTCTGTACACTCGGCACCAGGAAAGGTATCTCTCTGTACACTTGGCACCAGGTTAGTTATCTCTCTGTACACTCTGCACCAGGTTGCATATCTTTCTATATACTCAGCACCAGGTTAGGTATCTCTCTGTACACTCGGCACCAGGTTGGATATCTCTCTGTACACTCAGCACCAGGTTAGGTATCTCTCTATACACTCGGCACCAGGTTGGATATCTCTCTGTACACTCGGCACCAGGTTAGGTATCTCTCTGTACACTCGGCACCAGGTTAGGTATCTCTCTGTACACTCTGCACCAGGTTGGGTATCTCTCTGTACACTCGGCACCAGGTTAGGTATCTCTCTGTACACTCGGCACCAGGTTAGGTATCTTTCTGTACACTCGGCACCAGGTTGGGTATCTTTCTGTACACTCGGCACCAGGTTGGGTATCTCTCTGTACACTCGGCACCAGGTTGGATATCTCTCTGTACACTCGGCACCAGGTTAGGTATCTCTCAATACACTCGGCACCAGGTTGGATATCTTTCTATATACTCAGCACCAGGTTAGGTATCTCTCTGTACACTCGGCACCAGGTTGGATATCTCTCTGTACACTCAGCACCAGGTTAGGTATCTCTCTATACACTCGGCACCAGGTTGGATATCTCTCTGTACACTCAGCACCAGGTTAGGTATCTCCCTGTACAATCGGCACCAGGTTAGGTATCTCTCTGTACAATCGGCACCAGGTTGGATATCTTTCTGTATACTCAGCACCAGGAAAGGTATCTCTCTGTACACTCGGCACCAGGAAAGGTATCTCTCTGTACACTCGGCACCAGGTTAGTTATCTCTCTGTACACTCGGCACCAGGTTGGATATCTCTCTGTACACTCAGCACCAGGTTAGGTATCTCTCTGTACAATCGGCACCAGGTTAGGTATCTCTCTGTACACTCGGCACCAGGTTGGATATCTTTCTGTATACTCAGCACCAGGAATGGTATCTCTCTGTACACTCGGCACCAGTAAAGGTATCTCTCTGTACACTCGGCACCAGGTTGGGTATCTCTCTGTACACTCAGCACCAGGTTGGGTATCTCTCTGTACACTCGGCACCAGGTTGGATATCTTTCTGTACACTAGGCACCAGGTTGGATATCTCTCTGTACACTCGGCACCAGGTTGGGTATCTCTCTGTACATTCGGCACCAGGTTGGATATCTCTCTGTACACTCAGCACCAGGTTGGGTATCTCTCTATACACTCGGCACCAGGTTGGATATCTCTCTGTACACTCACCACCAGGTTAGGTATCTCTCTGTACAATCGGCACCAGGTTAGGTATCTCTCTGTACAATTGGCACCAGGTTGGATATCTTTCTGTATACTCAGCACCAGGAAAGGTATCTCTCTGTACACTCGGCACCAGGAAAGGTATCTCTCTGTACACTCGGCACCAGGTTAGTTATCCCGCTGTACACTCGGCACCAGGTTGGATATCTTTCTATATACTCAGCACCAGGTTAGATATCTCTCTGTACACTCGGCACCAGGTTGGATATCTCTCTGAACACTCAGCACCAGGTTAGGTATCTCTCTATACACTCGGCACCAGGTTGGATATCTCTCTGTACACTTAGCACCAGGTTAGGTATCTCTCTGTACAATCGGCACCAGGTTAGGTATCTCTCTGTACACTCGGCACCAGGTTGGATATCTTTCTGTATACTCAGCACCAGGAATGGTATCTCTCTGTACACTCGGCACCAGGAAAGGTATCTCTCTGTACACTCGGCACCAGGTTGGGTATCTCTCTGTACACTCGGCACCAGGTTGGATATCTCTCTGTACACTAGGCACCAGGTTGGATATCTCTCTGTACACTCGGCACCAGGTTGGGTATCTCTCTGTACACTCGGCACCAGGTTGGATATCTCTCTGTGGACTCGCACCAGGTTGGGTATCTCTCTGTACACTCGGCACCAGGTTGGATATCTCTCTGTACACTCGGCACCAGGTTAGGTATCTCTCTGTACACTCGGCACCAGGTTGGATATCTCTCTACACACTCAGCACCAGGTTAGGTATCTTTCTGTATACTCAGCACCAGGGAAGGTATCTCTCTGTACACTCGGCACCAGGTTAGGTATCTCTCTGTACACTCAGCACAGGTTGGATATCTTTCTGTATACTCAGCACCAGGAAAGGTATCTCTCTGTACACTCGGCACCAGGTTAGGTATCTCTCTGTACACTCGGCACCAGGTTGGGTATCTCTCTGTACACTCGGCACCAGGGTGGGTATCTCTCTGTACACTCGGCACCAGGTTGGATATCTCTCTGTACACTCGGCACCAGGTTGGCTATCTCTCTGTACACTTGGCACCAGGTTGGGTATCTCTCTGTACACTCGGCACCAGGTTGGATATCTCTCTGTAGACTCTGCACCAGGTTGGGTATCTCTCTGTACACTCGGCACCAGGTTGTATATCTCTCTGTACACTCGGCACTAGGTTAGGTATCTCTCTGTACACTCGGCACCAGGTTGGATATCTCTCTGTAGACTCTGCACCAGGTTGGGTATCTCTCTGTACACTCGGCACCAGGTTAGATATCTCTCTGTACACTCGGCACCAGGTTAGGTATCTCTCTATACACTCGGCACCAGGTTGGATATCTTTCTATATACTCTGCACCAGGTTAGGTATCTCTCTGTACACTCAGCACCAGGTTGGATATCTCTCTGTACACTCAGCTCCAGGTTAGGTATCTCTCTGTACACTCGGCACAGGTTGGATATCTCTCGGTACACTCAGCACCAGGTTAGGTATCTCTTTATACACTCCGCACCAGGTTGGATATCTTTCTATATACTCAGCACCAGGTTAGGTATCTCTCTATACACTCGGCATCAGGATGGGTATCTCTCTGTACACTCGGCACCAGGTTGGATATCTCTTTGTACACTCGGCCCCAGGTTGGATATCTCTCTGTACACTCTGCACCAGGTTGGATATCTCTTTGTACACTCAGCACCAGGTTAAGTATCTCTCTGTACTCTCTGCACCAGGTTGGATATCTCTTTGTACACTCGGCACCAGGTTGGGTATCTCTCTGTACACTCAGCACCAGGTTAGGTATCTCTCTGTACACTCGGCACCAGGATAGGTATCTGATAACGGTATATTGTGACTGGCACTATTACATTGGCACTATGGTAGTAATATGGCTTCTTCTACAGGCAGTGATTTGACTGGTAATAATATATGGCAATAGTTCTGCCATACTGGCTTGTATAGGATGGCATGCTGCTACTTGTGGTCCACACTAACAGCTGTTGGCCCCTGCTGCAGATTGCTAGTAATCTGTCAGTCTGATAGAAGTTCGGTAATGTAAATGTAATAAGTCGTGAGCCCCCCATGCAGCCTCCTGGGACCCCCGCTCACTCTGCTGCTGTTCTCCCAGCAGATCGCATCTCTTTACATCCTGTACACACGATCGTCATTCCTTACTGATTTGATAAATAGTACAAGTCGCTCTTAACATGCAGTAATTATAATTAGCAGAACTCTCCGGTGAGTGCTTGTCCTGATTACAGATTCACACTCCCCTCCTCCAACAACTGTCGCTCCGCCGAATCGTTTTAACTCCTCATTCTCCACTGTGCACAAGATCGAAACATTGCTCTCCTCAAATACTCTGTGCTGCATGCTTCTTCTACTAACCCATTCCAAGCCAATAGCATTGCATGTAGTGGGAAAGGTCACTAAAATACTCTGTGCTGCTGTGACCATTCCCATGATGTGAGTCAGTATTTTACCTGCACTGTAAGGAAATTGAGGGCAAAAGGCAGAACATGCAGCCGCAGTCGTCAGGGAACAGCTGTAGTCTTACAGAGAGGATAAGAGTTTAGAGTCCTCTGTAGTTACTATAACTCTGCCCACCGCAGTCGCACTGCAGTTACTCCTGGCAGCCGCTCGCCATCAGCCGGGGCTGTAAACGCCCGGTGCCAGGAACGTGAAGAACATAAGAAGAAATAATGGCGCCTGCGGTCAGTAAAATAAAATCACAGGATGTTATTAAAAAGCACTCACAACACCAAATCCGGCACAGACGGGAGCGCTGCAGTATAAACGAATGCACCGATAAGTGAAAATCCCAAGCTCTTATATAGGTACATTAGTAAAAATCAGCATCTTTACCATTGCTTGGTATGTAAAAATCCTCTCTGTTCTCAAGAATGCTGACTTTATTTTACTACTTTGGCTCATTGCCTAGATTACCGACCACCTCTGTAGTCTAGCAGCGGTGGCCGATCATGTGCAACGCTTAACCACTTCGCGCCAGAGCCTGTTTTTGCCTTCGTGACCGGGCCAATTTTTTCAATTCTGACCACTGCCAGTTTATGAAGTAATTACTCTGGAACGCTTCAACGTATTCCCCTGATTCTGAGATTGTTTTTTCGTGACATATTGTACTTCATGATTGTGGTAAAATTTCTTCGATATAACTTGTGTCTATTTGTGAAAAAATCGGAAATTTGGCGAAAATTTTGAAAATTTTGCAATTTTCAAACTTTGAATTTTCATGCCCTTAAATCAGAGAGATATGTCACACAAAATAGTTAATAAATAACATTTCCCACATGTCTACTTTACATCAGCACAATTTTGGAACCAAAATTTTTTTTTGTTAGGGAGCTATAAGGGTTAAAAGTTGACCAGCGATTTCTCATTTTTCCAACAAAATTTACAAAAACATTTTTTTAGGGACCACATCATATTTGAAGTCACTTTGAGGGGTCTTTATGACAGAAAATACCCAAAAGTGACACCATTCTAAAAACTGCACCCCTCAAGGTGCTCAAAACCACATTCAAGAACTTTATTAACCCTTCAGGTGCTTCACAGGAATTTTTGGAATGTGGAAGAAAAAAATTAACATTTAACTTTTTTCACAAAAATGTTACTTTAGACCCAATTTTTTTTATTTTCACAGGGGTAACATGAAAAAATGGACCCCAAATTTTTTTGTGCAATTTCTCTTGAGCGTGCTGATACCCCATATGTGAGGGAAAACCACTGTTTGGGCGCACGGCAGGGTTCGGAAGGGAAGGAGTGCCATTAGACTTTTTGAATGTAAAATTTGTCTGAATAATTAGCGGACACCATGTTGCGTTTGGAGAGCTCCTGATGTGCCTAAACAGTGGAAACCCCCCACAAGTGACACCATTTTGGAAACTAGGCCCCTTAGGGAACTTATCTAGATGTGTGGTGAGCACCTTGAACCCCCAGGTGCTTCACAGAAGTTTATAATATTGAGCTGTAAAAATAAAATTTTCACATTTTTCCCACAAAACCGTTTTTCATCCCTTAATTTTGCATTATCATAAGGGTAATAGGATAAATTGCACCATGAAGTTTGTTGTGCAATTTCTCCTGAACACGCTGATACCCCATATGTGGAGGCAAATTACTGTTTGGGCACATGGCAGGGTTTGAAAGGGAAGGAGCGCCATTTGACTTTTTGAATGTAAAATTTGTTTGAATAATTAGCGGACGCCATGTCACATTTGGGGAGCCCCTAATGTGCCTAAACAGTGGTAACCCCCCACAAGTGCCACCATTTTGGAAACTAGACCCCTTAGGGAACTTATCTAGATGTGTGGTGAGCACCTTGCACCCCCAGCTGCTTCACAGAAGTTTATAATATTGAGCCGTAAAAATAAAATTTTCACATTTTTCCCATAAAAAATGTTTTTCATTCCCTAATTTTGCATTATCATAAGGGTAACAGGATAAATTGCACCATGAAATTTGTTGTGCAATTTCTCCTGAGTACGCCGATACCCCATATGTGGGGGAAAACCACTGCTTTGGTGTACGGCAGGGTTCGGAAGAGAAATAAGCGCTATATTGGCTGGGATAGGCAGCAGACACCATGTCACATTTGAAGAGTCGCTGACCTGCCGAAACAGCAGAAACCCCCACAAGTGACCCCATTTTGTAAACTACACCTCTCAAGGAATTCATCTAGGGAAGTAGTGAGCATTTTTTAATTTTTAAATTTATACCATTGGGCAGTGAAAAAAGCATAATTATATTTTTACCACAAAAAAATGTTTTACCCTCAGATTTTACATTTTCACACAGGGCAATGGGTAAAAATGGTGCCGAAATGTGTCACACAATTTCTTCTAAAAGTGGCAATACCCCATATGTGGCTGTATCGTACCGCTTAGCCATACGGCGAGATCTGGGGGGGACGGAGCGCTATTTGACAATTAGAGAACAAATTATTGTAGAATAGGCATTTGGATTTGGGAGCACAAAATTTTCTGAATTTCTTTTGGGGGGCAAGGACCATTTTGCTTTTCCAGAGCCTTTCTGCTACCAGTAACTTGGAAGTCCCTTATATTTTTAACAGATGATGGACCTGAGTGGGGACTAGCTTTTTTTGAGGACTGAGTTGAAGCTTTTATTGGGAACATTTTACGTAACATTTATCCGGCGCTCTAGGCTGAGCACTTACATCGGGGTTTCCATCTAAATTTCCAAGTGATATAATTCAGATGAAACCCCTGCGGGATCCATTCACTGTAATGAGGCAGCAGAGTTACTCTGGACTCCGTCTGGCCTCTGTTTAGCGGTGTCCTTTTTTTCAGAAGTGCACAAAACTGTGGCCAACCGCACTTTTATGCACGCCTAAAAAAACTGACACCGTGGGATCCCAGGCTAGACGGCGTCCACAGTGGCCTATATCTGCCTCATTACAGGGAATCTTCCGTCATGGGTTGTGGCTGAATCACGTATTTCAGAGATTTACACGGAAACTCTGGCGTAAGTGCTCAGCGCAGAGCGCAGGATAAATGTGAGTAGAGCCTTACTGGGATCTTTGGGAGACATAATAAACAAATCAGTAGCAGGTGAATAATATTTGTTTTATTTATTTTTTATGCCGTTCCTAGTGTGATATAACTGATTAGATTACTTTATTCTTCGGGTCGGTGCGATTACAGAGATACCAGATTTATATCAGGTTTTTATGACTGACAGCTGTCACACACTAAAATACGCTTTTTTTGCAAAATCTAGTTTTTGCATCACCATATTTTGAGAGCTATAATTTTTCCATATTTCGGCCGATAGAGTCATGTGACGGCTTGTTTTTTGCGGGACGAGTTGACATTTGTATTGGAATCATTTTTGGGTACGTGACATTTTTTGATCGCTTTCTATTCCGTTTTTTGGGAGGTAAAGTTAACAAAAACAAACACTTCAGGAATTGTTTTTTGAGGTTTTTTTTATGCCGTTCTGCGTGTGGTAAAAGTGATCAGGCAGCGTTATTCTTCGGGTCAGTACGTTTACAGTGATACTACACTTACTGTATTTTTTTTATGTTTTGGCGCTTTTACACAGTAAAACAATTTTATAGAAAAAAAAATATTTTTTTTGCATTGCTTTATTCTGAGCGCTATAACTTTTTTATTTTTCGGCTGATGGAGCTGTATGGCGTCTTTTTTTTGCGGAACAAGATGACGTTTTCAGCGGTACCATTTTTATTTCTATTCTGCTTTTTGATCGCATTTTTTTCCACTTTTTGTTTGGCGATATGATGAAAAAGCATATTTTTTTGCTACGTTTTTTATTTATTTTTATTACGGTGTGCACAGAAGGAGTTAATTAGTGTGACAGTTTTATAGCTCGGGTTGTTTCGGACGCGGCGATACCAAATATGTGTACTTTTCTTGGTTTTTTAATAATATACGGATTTATTGGTTTAATATTTTATTTATTTATTTTTATTTATTTTGTGATTTTTTTTTTTAATAGTTTAAAAACTTTTTTTTTACTTTTTCTTACATTTTTACTTAGTCCCTGTATGGGACATTAATTTTTATTTTTCTGATCACTGATCTCATGTAATGTAATAGACATATATTACATTATATGAGATCTTCACTGACTGTTTCAGTCAGAGTCTCCTGTCTGGCATCAGCTACATACAGGCTGAAGCCAGACAGGAAGGACACCATATATGGCAGAGCTGGAGGCGGTCATGTGACCTCCAGCTGCCATAGCAACCCCAGGTCCTGGAAGGAAACGGAGGTCTTCGGAGGTAAGTAAGACGACCCCCTCTCTTCCTGCTGTCTCCTATATGCCACGATCACTATAGATCGCAGCATATAGAAGACAGCAAAGGGTTAACATCACTGGGACCTGATCTAATCAGGTCCCGATGATGTACCCTGTCAGAGCTAACGCTCTGCACCGGAATCGCAGTGCTTGCAGGACCCTGGGGGTCCTGAGCACTGCGAGACCACCCACCGTTTTTAAACGTCGGCGCTGCACAGAGCCCGGCAAGCGCTGACGTTTATCTACAGTGGGCGGTCGGGAACCGGTTAAAGCTCTATCTAATAAATGGTGGCTGGGATAGCTGGAGCGCACTGTTAGGTCCTGATTCAGCCAGCTTTAATATCACTCCTCTGATGCCATAGAAGCAAAACTGACGCATATACAGTTGTGCTCAATAGTTTACATACCCCGGCAGAATTTTTCCTTTCTTGGCATTGTTTCAGTGAATATGAATGAGAACAAAAAAACTTTTTCTCCACTCATGGTTATGGGTTGGGTGAAGCCATTTATTGTCAAACTACTGTGTTTTCTCTTTTTAAATCTTAATAACAACCAAAAACATCCAAATGACTCTGATCAATAGTTCACATACCCTGGTGATTTTGGCCTGATAACATGCACAGAATTTGACACAAATGGCTACTAAAGGTAACCTGTGACCTGTTTGCTTGTAATCAGTGTGTGCATAAAAGCTGAGTGAGTTTCTGGTATCCAGACAAACTCTTACATCTTTCATCCAGTCACTGACGTTTCTAGATTGTGAGTCATGGGGAAAGCAAAAGAATTGTCAACGGATCTACGGGAGAAGGTAGATGAACTGTATAACATAGGAAAGGGATACAAAAAGATATCCAAGGAATTGATAATTCCAGTCAGCAGCGTTCAAACTGTGATAAACAAATGGAAAATCAGGGGCTCTGTAAAAACCAAACCATGGTCAGGTAGACCAACAAAAATTTCAGCCACAACTGCCAGGAAAATTGTTCAGGATGCAAAGAAAAACCCACAAATAACATCAGCTGAAATTCAGGACTCTCTGAAAACTAGCAGTGTGGTTGTTTCAAGATGCACAATATGGAGGCACTTGAAGAAAAATGGGCTGCAAGGTCGAGTAGCCAGAAGAAAGCTATTACTGCGCAAATGCCACAAAGTATCTTGCCTACAATACGCCAAACAGCACCGAGACAAGCCTCAAAACTTCTGGAACAAGGTTATTTGGAGTGATGAGACCAAAATTGAAATTTTTGGCCACAACGATAAATGTTACATTTGGAGAAAGGTCAAAAAGGCCTATGATGAAAGGAACACCATTCCTACAGTAAAGCACGGAGGTGGATCGCTGATGTTTTGGGGATGTGTGAGCTACAAAGACACAGGAAACTTGGTAAAGTTGAAGGAAAGATGAATGCAGCACGTTATCAGCAAATACTGGAGGCAAATTTGCACTCATCAGCCCAGAAGCTGCGCATTGGACGCACTTGGACGTTCCAACATGACAACGATCCAAAAGACAAGGCCAAGTCGACCTGTCATTGGATAGAGCAGAACAAAGTGAAGGTTCTGGAGTGGCCATCTCAGTCTCCTGACCTCAATATCATTGAGCCACTCTGGGGAGATCTCAAGCGCACCGTTCATGCTAGACAGCCCAGGAATTTACAGGAACTGGAGGCTTTAAGCCAAGAAGAATGAGCAGCTTTACCATCTGAGAAAATAAAAAACCTCATCCACAACTACCACAAAAGACTTCAAGCTGTCATTGATGTTAGAGGGGGCAAAACATGGTATTAACAACTGGGGTATGTGAACTTTTCATCAGAGTCATTTGGATGTTTTTGGTTGTCATTAAGATTTAAAAAGAGAAAACACAGTAGTTTGACAATAAATGGCTTCACCCAACCAATAACCATGAGTGGAGAAAAAGTTTTTTTGTGATCATTTGTGACACCCCAGGGGTCTGGTTGCCACAGTGATAGAGATATTACGTCTGAGAGCAGGTGGGAGGTCTCTTGGTCAGGAATCCTATGCATGCCACATCTCCTGCCCAGTCCTGGGAGGGGAAGAACTTCCCCTATATAAACCTAGGGCTGAGGCAGGGTTAGTGAGTAGAGAAGAAGTAGAGACAGAGAAAAGAAGCAAATATAGGAACAGAACATCAGGAGCTCTGTGGGAGCAGTGTTACAAGGAGTCAGGGGCTGGCAGCTGCAGAGCTCGCCCTGACTGAGAAGATTTCTTACCGGACCCGGAGTCCGAGGCTGTGGGGACTAACTCCTACCCAGCAGCAGAATCCGTCAGGCAGGGGATTCCAGGTCCTCTGGCCAAGAAACCCGAAGGCACGGTCACACGCATGGGACCAGCACCGCCGTCGTGGAGCGGAAGCTACTAGAAGGCCCCGAGTCACCGGCCATACGGGTGAACACCACACGGTACACTCAGGGACGTGGGCTACTTATACCCGCCTCTAGCAAGGTAGCCAGAAGAGTACAGTTAGTTTGGGAGGCCTACAACTCCGCCTGGCCAGGGGAGATCCCATCTGCTCAAGGACTGACCAGGCCCCAATCGCTAGCCAGTACTCCGGGAGGGTCTATCTTTGTCACCAGTAAAGACCCTGAACTACACCGTACCGTCTCCGAGTGGTTCCTGCAACCCCCATCATCCACGTCGGCTGCCCTGAGGCCATACCCCTCCCGTTGGGGGTTATACTATCACGCTGCACAATCCTACCACCGGCCTCAGCGGTCTGCCCTGCAGCAGCAGCTCCTTAGCTGTACTCAACGGGTGGCGTAGTCGTCCAACATCTACCGCTGATACATCGCCGCTCAGTTTGACTCCCTGGGCACGGACCGGGTCACCGCCACGAGACTACAACCCTCAACAGATCCGGCTCCGGGTAAGCTCCCGCGTGCGCAACGCAGCGCGACACAGGCCCAGGGGCGCGTCACATTCATATTCTCTGAAACAAGGCCAAGAAAGGAAAAATTCTGCCGGGGTATGTAAACTTTTGAGCACAACTGTAGCAGCATTGGAGAGTGCACAGTGATGCCGCTGGTCCAAGCCGTCCCCAGCTCCTGCGCAAGATCAGGAACAACCCCTTTATGTAGTCTGCAAAATTCCATCCTAGCTCTGCAACTTCCTATTTATGTTGCAATTAATCACCATTTTCAAGATCTCTGCTTGCTGTCAGTGAACAAATGCGGAGACGCAAAGCTGCCTCATAGAGCAGCATTAAAGGGTGCCCATCGTTCAAACCAGGGGTATGATGATCGCGGACTGGGCAACACCCTGTTTCTATCCAAAAGGAACGTTCCTATTGCCTGAGGCCATTTTCCCACGTTGCGAGAATGTTGCGGTTTTCTCCGATGCATTTTTTGTGTGTGCAGGTAATCGACTGCATTTACCAGTTCATGCTCCTGCCTTGCCGTGTGGTTAGAGCGGCTGTGGAATTGTTCATTTTTTTTGGTACTGAAAAAATGCATTTAAAAACACTGTGTCAAATTTGCACCAAATGCATAAAAAAGGGGAAAATGCAGCAAAAAAAGAAAAAGGCAGCAAGAATACAATAATCGGAAGAGGATACATCTTAGGAACAATAATCGGAGATTACTGCTGCGTATTTTGTTGCAGTAAAATGAAGTGAAGTAATTGCAACGTTTTCGCACTTGGGAACAAGGTTTTGATGCTTTCTATATTTTTAGCTGTATTTTTTCAGCTAGAATATGTAGTAAAAGCCATTGGCTGACATGTATTAGGAGGCATTAGTGCCTCGCGCCTCGTCTGTTCAGCTTCCAGCTCCTCCATAGGTTTATTTTTCCGACCTGGAATGGACAAGGCTTCCAGATTTTTAGAAATGCGTCAACACCGGCTCCCAGGACAGATCCCTCTGTGTGAACAGCGTGTACGGAGATGAAAGATTCATGTTGAATATCTGCAATTTTCAGTTCCAGTCTCTGCCCCGGAGATTCTGACCTGTCAGGAGTGAACTCACGGCGTTTCAATCTCACCGTCCGCGCCGCGGCCACGCTCGCACAGGACAGGCCTCTCGCTCCGCGGCACGGCTCTGTACTGATTACAATTCTCAGCTCTGCCGATTCCTCCTCCTCCTCAGAGATCTCTGCTCTTCCAGTATCTCACATTGCACAGCCACCGTGTCATGTCTAATGCACCGCTACTGACATGTAATCACTAACGTGAAACCGGGACGTCATGTTATATTTCACACCGCAGCGATTCCGGGTCTGGTTCACTGGGAATTCACCCCGTTACTGAGTACTGTCGGCTTTACCTGCAGCCATTGGAGGTTATTTAACCCCTTAAAGGGGTTTTCGGCTCATCATGAATGGGTGCAATTAGAAAGTGCTTGTAAAAATGAGCAACTTTACTATTTAGCGCTTATTAAAAAAATCCTCTCTATTCCCAAGAACACAAGAGCAGTCATGCCGGTGATCTGAATCATCAGGAGCCCACCGCTCCTTGCATCCCTGATTCCTGCTTGCAATCTTGAAAACAACCTTTTAAGGGAGCATCATACAAACCTGGAATTATAATGGTATTCTGTGCTTATATCAATGCAATGCAAGCAAAACTTTAGCATTCATGTGGTGCCAAAATGTCTCCTTTTATGAGCAGGAATGCTACAAGTAGTAGGAGAGCAACTGCAAGTACTATGAGAGTAGCTGCAAGGAGAAGAGCAGCTGCAAGGAGAAGGAGAGGAGATGCAAAGAGAAGAAGAGCAGCTGCAAGGAGAAGGAGAGCAGCAGCAAGAAGTAGGAGAGCAGATGCAAGGAGAAGGAGAGCAGCTATAAGCTGAAGGAGAGCAGCTACAAGCTGAAGGAGTGCAGCTGCAAGTAGTAGGAGAGCAGCAAGTACTAGGAGAGCAGCTGCAAGTAGTAAGAAAGCAGATGCAAGGAGAAGGAGAGCAGCTACAAGCTGAAGGAGTGCAGCTGCAAGTAGTAGGACAGCAGCAAGTACTAGGAGAGCAGCTGCAAGTAGTTGGAGAGCAGATGCAAGGAGAAGGAGAGCAGCTACAAGCTGAACGAGTGCAGCTGCAAGTAGTAGGAGAGCAGCAAGTACTAGGAGAGCAGCTGCAAGTAGTAGGAGAGCAGATGCAAGGAGGAGAGCAGCTACAAGCTGAAGGAGAGCAGCTGCAAGTATTAGGAGAGCAGCTGCAAGTAGTAGGAGAGCTGATGCAAGTAGTAGGAGAGCAGCAGCAAGTAGTAGGAGAGCAGCTGCAAGTTGTAGGAGAGCAGCTGTAAGTAGTAGGAGAGCAGCTGTAAGCAATAGGAGAGCAGCTGTAAGCAGTAGGAGAGCATTTGCAAATAGTAGAAGAGCAACAAGTAGTAGGAGAGCAGCTTCAAGTAGTAGGAGAGCAGTAAATAGTAGTAGAGCATTTGCAAGTAGTAGGAGAGCAACAAGTAGTAGGAGAGCAGCTGCAAGTACTAGGAGAGCAACAAGTAGGAGAGTAACAAATAGTAGAAGAGCAACAAGTAATAAGAGAGCAACAAGTAGTAGGAGAGCAGCTGCAAGTAGTAGGAGAGCAACAAGTAGTAGGAGAGCAGCTGCAAGTAGTAGAGGAACAGCTGCAGGGAAATCTCACAGCTACAACATAGGATAGTCATTTCCTCTTTCCATTGACTAACAACTTTATCAGGATGCTTTTTTTCACTCTCCAGATTAAGCTTGTGATGTTTCAATCCACTGACAGCAAGCAGGGAGAGCAAGTACTAGGAGAGCAGCTGCAAGCAATAGGAGAGCAGCTGCAAGGAGAAAGAGAGAAGCTACAAGTAGTAGGAGAGAAACTACAAGTAGGAGAGAAGCTGCAAGTAGTAGGAGAGCAGCTGCAAGGAGAAGGAGAGCAGCTGCAAGGAGAAGGAGAGCAGCTTCAAGTAGTAGAAGAGCAGCTGCACATTGTAGGAGACAAGTTACAAGTAGTAGGAGAGCAGCTGCAAGCTGAAGGAGAGCAGCTACAAGTAGTAGGAGAGCAGCTGTAAGTAGTAGGAGAGCAGCTGCAAGGAGAAGGAGAGCAGCTGCAAGGAGAAGGAGAGCAGCTACAAGGAGAAGGAGAGCAGCTGCAAGTAGTAGGAAAGCAGCTGCAAGTTGTTGGAGAGCAGCTGCAAGTAGTAGGAGAGCAGCAAATAGCAAAGCAGCTGCAAGTTGTAGGAGAGCAGCTGTAAGCAGTAGGAGAGCAGCTCTAAGCAGTAGGAGAGCATTTGCAAATAGTAGAAGAGCAACAAGTAGTAGGAGAGCAGTAAATAGTAGGAGAGCAGTAAATAGTAGTAGAGCATTTGCAAGTAGTAGGAGAGCTGCAAGTGGTAGGAGAGCAACAAGTAGTAGGAGAGCAGCTGCAAGTACTAGGAGAGCAACAAGTAGTAGGAGAGTAACATGTAGTAGGAGAGCAACAAGTAATAGGAGAGCAACAAGTAGTAGGAGAGCAGCTGCAAGTAGTAGAAGAGCAACAAGTAGTAGGAGAGCAGCTGCAAGTAGTAGAGGAACAGCTGCAGGGAAATCTCACAGCTACAACATGTGTTAGTCATTTCCTCTTTCCATTGACTAACAACTTTATCAGGATGCTTTTTTTCACTCTCCAGATTAAGCTTGTGATGTTTCAATCCACTGACAGCAAGCAGGGAGAGCAAGTACTAGGAACGCAGCTGCAAGCAATAGGAGAGCAGCTGCAAGGAGAAAGAGAGAAGCTACAAGTAGTAGGAGAGAAGATACAAGTAGGAGAGAAGCTGCAAGTAGTAGAAGAGCAGCTGCAAGTAGTAGGAGAGCAGCTGCAAGGAGAAGGAGAGCAGCTACAAGTAGAAGGAGAGCAGCTTCAAGTAGTAGGAGAGCAGCTGCCCATTGTAGGAGACAAGTTACAAGTAGTAGGAGAGCAGCTGCAAGGAGAATGAGAGCAGCTATAAGTAGTAGGAGAGCAGCTGCAAGCTGAAGGAGAGCAGCTACAAGTAGTTGGAGAGCAGCTGCAAGTAGTAGGAGAGCAGCTGCAAGGAGAAGGAGAGCAGCTACAAGGAGAAGGAGAGCAGCTTAAAGTAGTAGGAAAGCAGCTGCAAGTAGTTGGAGAGCAGCTGCAAGTAATAGGAGAGTAGCTGCAAGTTGTAGGAGAGCAGCTGCAAGTTGTAGGAGAGCAGCAAGTAGTAGGAGAGCAGCAAGCAGTAGGAGAGCAGCTGCAAATAGTAGGAGAGGAGCTGCAAGTAGTAGGAGAGCAGCTGCAAGTAGTAGAGAAGCTGCAAGTAGTAGGAGAGCAGCTGCAAGTAGGAGAGCAGCTGCAAGTAGTAGGAGAGCAGCTGTAAGCAGTATGAGAGCAGCTGCAAATAGTAGGAGAGCAGCAGCAAGTAGTAGTAGAGCAGCTACAAGTAGTAGGAGAGAAGCTGCAAGTAGTAGGAGAGCAGCTGTAAGCAGTATGTGAGCAGCTGCAAATAGGAGAACAGCAGCAAGTAATAGAACAGCAGCAAGTAGTTGGAGAGCAGCTGCAAGTAGAAGAGCAGTTGCAAGTAGTAGGAGAGCAGCTGCAAGTAGTAGGAGAGCAGCAGCAAGTAGTAGGAGAGCAGCTGCAAGTAGTAGGAGAGCAGCTGCAAGTAGAAGAGCAGTTGCAAGTAGTGGGAAAGCAGCTGCAAGCAGTAGGAGAGTAGTAAGTAGTAGAGATCTTAAATAGGACGTGAAATTGAAACCCAAAGTAGATTAGAAAATTACCTTCATTCACACAATGATTCATTTACATAAAAGAGGGTGCAATAATTTGGACAATATTTGGACAATTTGGCCCAGGGGGTTGCTATGGGGTTTATTCAGGACCCCACAAAGTATGCTACTTACATTTACTGCCCCCCAATCTAAGGTGGTCCCTCTGTGCCGCACAGTGGCTGCAATGTTGCTGTTATAACCTGTATGGGTTATTGTAGATTCTCACAGAAAATGTCACTTTTGCAAAGAAAACTCAATCTCCCGCCCCAGAAAACGATAAAATAAACTTCAAGAGACGCCAATCAGCCATCCACTGAAAATCGCATATTTCTACGGCTATAAATCTGCTGGTTGAGCACTCACTAGTCCATAAAATAAAATCAGGAAATTGTGGTCATAGCTTTCAATAATCACCCAGGGAGAAGAAACACATCCAACAATTTGCTGGAGTTTTGCATTTTGCTCTGTATTTTAATATCCGTACGTGATCGGCTTCGTTAATGAGGTCCTGGAATTTAATAAAAAAAAAAAAAAGAGACTTAAATAGCGAGCGGGATTCTCGAGGATGAAGTCTGAGGCACAATAAATGGCGCTAATTGAAAACAGTAACAGACCTTTAGATCTGCAGCCAGAAAGGTTACGGAGAATGTGTAATTACGGTCTAATGTCTTGTTCCAATTCTTGCCCATATCCGAATATTTCCAGATAAGGGAATGTTATTTATTTGGTTGTGGGGAGGTGTCAAGAAATTAGAATTTCGCATGTATAATACGCCGGGCTGAGGGCCATTACCATGAAAAAGGAAGCGAGGTTACGCGGGTGAGCGGCTGTTTAGCAGAAGCTTCTTTATAATTTATTAATCAGGCCCCATCATCATTTATCTTTCCCAATTGAAAGCGTTACTCCACATCTCAGACGAATATTTACCTTCTTAAGTTTCGCCACGATAAAGCGTTTGATGGTTCCCGCATTTCTGCATTTAACATATTGACTGCTCGGTATTACAAAATCATAACTATCATTGCAGCAATTGCAAAATGCTTCGCTTTATTGCCGCTGCCAAAAGTCAGTGCAGATATTCAAGTCTGTGCCCTACTCGTCTCCTCTACCAAAATGTCTGGGAAAGGAGAGAGTCCCGGAAGAGCTGGCAAATCTCCTAGTCGCCTCACACCCCTTCCAAAAAGTAACTCTTCTGTGTTTGCTGACTGAAAGCTCCATTATTAGACAGAGCATTGCTAGATGGCTGATCCCATCATTAAAAGTTATCATCGATCCACCAGAGGAAGGGCAGGTGCAGATGACCATAGAGAATCAGGTCGATTGTGTGTGATCTGATTCTCTCGGATAAGGAAAAGATGTAAAAAAAAAATTTTTCCATCTTCTCCATTCTGGGTGTCCGTGGAAATGGGACTGCACTCAGATGTCATACAAGTGCAGTCCGATGTTTTCCACAGACTCAATGACTTGCATGGCTGATCCGAATAGCAGATCAATTTTTTCCTTGGACCGACATGTGCATGGCCCCGTAGAATAACATTGGTCCGAGTGCCATCCGATTTTGTCAGATCGAATTCGGACCAAAAATACGTTTGTCTGCAGGGTGATACATTGCAGATTAGGGTGGAGTCCGATGGCTAGAGACCCTACTGATCCAGAAAATCAGCCTCTAAAGCGCCCCTCGAAATGGACCATCCGCTCTCTGCTAACTAACTATAATAGGTGCAGGCGATGCAATTGCACCCGGGCCTTGGAGCTTACGGAGCCAAAATGGTCCATTTTCTCCATGTGAAAGACTATTACTATTTAAACTTTATGATAGTTGGGGCCCTGGTGGACAGACAAAGAAGAGGGGTCCTGTGCAGCCCAATAGTCACCATAATGCAATTTCACCTGCTTTGGAGCTGAATGTGGCCCCCTGACCTCTTGAGCCCCTGTGTGGCTGCACCAATGATATCTGCCCCCTGAGTTGGGGGTCCTGTTGGAGATTTTGCATTGGAGACTAAAAACTTTAAGTTACGCCCCTGGATCTCTTCATTTTCTATGGGACTAATGGAGATAGCAGAGCAAACTCAGTCGCTCTCCCTCCACAAATCTGCAAGTTAAGACCATTTCCTGATGGAAACAGGGTGGGAAGTGCAAATCAAAGTGGCTATAAAAAGTTCTGTTTCCATGCTGAACATCCTCAGAGTTGGCGATCTATGAAGAATTGAAGATCTATTTTAAAGTAAAAACTGAACACTTACGGTCAATGACTGAAATCCAGAAACTTTTAAAATACTTTGGTGAGAATTTCCTATTACATAAGTGCCACACCTCTTGCATTAAAAGTAGCAAATTTTGGCCTCACTCACACAAAGATGGTAAATATTTGCCATTTTTGCTACTTTTTTTAAATTGATGGCGGGTATAGCTGGAGCTTGTTAGACTTTTGGTGACTGACAGTCACTGATTTCTGTTGAGGCTGAAAAATTCATTAGCTAATGTCTCACAGCTGAGCACTCGTTACAATTGTATCCAGTCTGCACAATCCTATGTCAGCCAAACTGTTTCACGTTTTACCTGCACTGATACACTGAAACAAAGTATCAGGACAGGAGGGAGAGTTGCACTTCTGAGGTTCTTAATTAATGGAGAATAGTTGGCCACAATGTAACAAACCCTCAGCTATTGATCAACAGTCTCTCTACCCAATAATTTTGCACTGTGATTCATTGCTTATTCGGACCCCTAGTAACTCCATCTGATATCGCTCCCCCATAGACTGTAATAACGTCCCTGGAAATCTCAGCTACTTGGGGGATTTTTGTGCTGAGAATCGTCCTTTCGGCCTCAGCCTTGGTGTAAATGATGAGGATGTGGTCCTTGGCACTTGGCAGACATTGTAACAATAAGCCAGCTCCCTCCGCAGGTCTATGGATTCTTATCCTACGAGCTGCAGCCGGAGGAGGAATATTCTGAAATTTTTAATGATTTTTTCTCTAATTCCTAAGTGCAAAATACAACTCGCCTGTCTCATAAGGGTCAGAAAAAGAGAAGAAAATAAGAAATGTCTCTGAAACAAAGATTGTCTTTTTTCTTTCCTTCATAAAGTTTTCATTGAATTTTTAGTGGATCTGCTTCAAAGTCCATGAACAAAAAACTATGTGCAAACCTAAGACGTCTTCAAGAACAATGGCTTGACGCAGCCGAGACAGACATAGGGGGAGTCTTCACTTACCAACGTCAAAGATTAAGTTAATTGCCGCAGCCCTGTGTCTAAATACCAACAATGAAGTGGGCGATTTTGGGATGTTGTACCCCCCCCCCATCCTTTCTTACACTGGTCCCATCCTACCAACCCTCGACCACCCATTTGTGTCCCTTTCTGGTCCTGGAAAGTTCTGAATTAGCCAAAACTGTTTTAAAAAATCAGAACAGCCCGGGCAAATCTGGGACCTGTGGGCATTTAGTTGGCAAATCCTTTAAGTATATATTTTTTTAATATTTCTGCTTGCTGTAAGTAAATGAGAACATTCATGATATTGTCTGGTGATTGTGAACCTGTATAGACCTAAGAAATAGTGATGAGCGAGCGTGTATTGTTTAAACGAGCACGCTCAGGTGCTCGCCGAGTATTTGAGGCATGCTCGGCTGTCACGGGTGTGTCAGAAGTGACAGACAGTCGCCCTGCAGTTGGTTGCAGGAGATCTCTACGTTTGGCATTACAGACATCTTCTTAGAGGCCGGCTGTCTCTAGGACCCAGCGGCTACCTCCCTCTGGCTAATTAGCGCCCTGGCCTGGGGGTATAAATATCTGGTCTGTCTGAGAGGGAGGTGCCGGCGATATTCATTACTACTTGTGAGGCTTTAGCAAGAGCAGTACGTCTTCCTCTCTGGAGCTTGAGGCCAAGTGCACATTTGGAGTAGTCTAAAGCTAAGCAATTCCCCCCAGTTTGTCTACCCTTGTTGTCTATAGAGTTTAGTGGGGATTGACTAGTGCTCATCTCCTTCCTTCCCTAGCCTTTGCCATGCGCCAGGGAAAGTCAGGGTGAGGAACGCGTGCGGCGATTGGTGAATAACAAGTACAGGGACGTTAGTGGAGACAGGGTGACACTAGACCATACTAGGAGGTCTCCACTCCCCCCTTTCCCTAGAGTCTGGGCTCCCTTTCCCCCTTCCCTCTGTGTTGCACTAAGTCTTTCCCTCACCTTGCGTGACATCGGCATCTAGGTTTGATCAGCCACGGCTGCATGTGTCGCGGCTGTTAGACAGCTGCGACACATGCAGGGATTGCCTGTTTGTTAGGCAGTACTACAGATCAGCTTCTATCCAGCTGTATAACAGCTGATATGCAGTACCCTGCAGCAGTCGCTACTCATTGAGCACGACATGAGAATAGGAGTTGATCTGCAGCACCCAGAAGCAGCCATTACATATTGAAAATTACATAAGAATCGGAGCTTATCAGCAGTACCAGCTGCGACCATTACATATTGAATATGACATAAGAATAGGAGCTGATCTGCAGTACCTGGCTGCAACAACTACACATTGAGTTTGGAATGAGAATAGCAGCTAATCTGCTGTAACTGACAGTGACCGCTATGCATTGACTGTGACACGAGAACAGGAGCTGATCCTGCAGATTGAATATGACCTAAGATTAGAAGCTAATCTGTAGTATCCAGCAGCAGCTGCTATGTATTGACTATGACACTAGAATAGTAGCTGATCTGCAGTACCTAGCAGGGTATGCTACACATTGAATATGACATGAGAATAGGAGTTGATCTGCAGGACCCGACAGCAGGTGCTAGATATTGAATATGACATGAGAATAGGAGATGTTCTGCAATACATTGCAACAGCCGCTACTAATTGAATATGACAGGAGAATAGCAGCTGATCTGCAGTACCTGCCAGCGGCCGATACACATTGAATATGAAATGAGAATAGAAGCTGATCTGTAGTACCTTGTAGTTGCTACTACATATTGAATATGACATGAGAATAGGAGCAGATCTGAAGTACCCGACAGCGGCTACTAAACATTGGATATGACATGAGAATAACAGCTGATCTGCGGTACCCGGCAGTGGCTGCTAAACATTGCATATGACATGAAAAAAGGAGCTGATCTGTAGTACCTGGCACTGGCTGGTACACATTGAATATGACATGAGAATAAGAGCTGATCTGCAGTACCTGGCACCGGCTGCTACACATTGAATATGACATGAGAATAGGAGCTGATCTGCATTACCTGGTAGCGGTTGCTACACATCGAATAGATTATGAGAATAGGAGCTGATCTGCAGTAACCGGCAGCAGCCGCTACACATTGAATATGACAGGAGACTAAGAAGTGATCTGCAGTACCTGACAGTGGCTGCTACATATTGAATATGACATGAGTAAAGGAGCTGATCTGCAGTACCTGGCACCGGCTGGTACACATTGAATATGACATGAGAACAGGAGCTGATCTGCAGTACCTGGCACTGGCTGCTACACATTGAATATGACATGAGAATAGGAGCTGATCTGCATTACCTGGTAGCGGTTGCTACACATTGAATATATTATGAGAATAGGAGCTGATCTGCAGTAACCGGCAGCAGCCGCTACACATTGAATATGACAGGAGACTAGGAAGTGATCTGCAGTACCTGACAGTGGCTGCTACATATTGAATATGACATGAGTAAAGGAGCTGATCTGCAGTACCTGGCACCAGCTGGTACACATTGAATATGACACAAGAATAAGAGCTGATCTGCAGTACCTGGCACCGACTGCTACACATTGAATATGACATGAGAATAGGAGCTGATCTGCATTACCTGGTAGCGGTTGCTACACATCGAATAGATTATGAGAATAGGAGCTGATCTGCAGTAACCGGCAGCAGCCGCTACACATTGAATATGACAGGAGACTAAGAAGTGATCTGCAGTACCTGACAGTGGCTGCTACATATTGAATATGACTTGAGTAAAGGAGCTGATCTGCAGTACCTGGCACCGGCTGGTACACATTGAATATGACATGAGAACAGGAGCTGATCTGCAGTACCTGGCACCGGCTGCTACACATTGAATATGACATGAGAATAGGAGCTGATCTGCATTACCTGGTAGCGGTTGCTACACATTGAATATATTATGAGAATAGGAGCTGATCTGCAGTAACCGGCAGCAGCCGCTACACATTGAATATGACAGGAGACTAAGAAGTGATCTGCAGTACCTGACAGTGGCTGCTACATATTGAATATGACATGAGTAAAGGAGCTGATCTGCAGTACCTGGCACCAGCTGGTACACATTGAATATGACACAAGAATAAGAGCTGATCTGCAGTACCTGGCACCGACTGCTACACATTGAATATGACATGAGAATAGGAGCTGATCTGCATTACCTGGTAGCGGTTGCTACACATCGAATAGATTATGAGAATAGGAGCTGATCTGCAGTAACCGGCAGCAGCCGCTACACATTGAATATGACAGGAGACTAAGAAGTGATCTGCAGTACCTGACAGTGGCTGCTACATATTGAATATGACTTGAGTAAAGGAGCTGATCTGCAGTACCTGGCACCGGCTGGTACACATTGAATATGACATGAGAACAGGAGCTGATCTGCAGTACCTGGCACCGGCTGCTACACATTGAATATGACATGAGAATAGGAGCTGATCTGCATTACCTGGTAGCGGTTGCTACACATTGAATATATTATGAGAATAGGAGCTGATCTGCAGTAACCGGCAGCAGCCGCTACACATTGAATATGACAGGAGACTAGGAAGTGATCTGCAGTACCTGACAGTGGCTGCTACATATTGAATATGACATGAGTAAAGGAGCTGATCTTCAGTACCTGGCACCAGCTGGTACACATTGAATATGACACAAGAATAAGAGCTGATCTGCAGTACCTGGTAGCAGGTGCTAAACACTGAATGGAGTTGTGCATGTGTTCACATCCAGCCGCCACAGCTAATAACAGCTGATTGGTGGGGGTGCTGGGTGCCAGAACTGCACAGATCTGATATTGATGAACTGTCTTGAGGAGAGGTCATCAATGTCATATGGCCGGAAACCTTCAAGAATTTGCTACAATTGTATCCAGTCTAGACAATTCTTTCTGATGGACTGTCCTTTGCTGCACCAGGGCCTGGGGGTGAGCGCTATTCCTCCACCCTCCGGTGGAAACACTCATCCTATAAATATCCTGACGTTGTATTTCCCAACCACTTTTCTATGAGGGATACCCTAAAACACACGTCCCACTATTGAGGAACCCTTTATAACTTCTCCACCCTAAAAAAGTGACGTGCTTTGCTGTCCAGATTCCCCTTCGCAGTGATACACACTGATACAATGTAGCACCGGCCCTAAAGGTAGAGGGTTCTGTCGGCAGCTCCTGTCCGTTCCCATAAAGCCGCTCGCTCCGGTTTACGTAGATGCCTAGTGGCAGCTTTTCAATTTCCCATCCTATGCATTAACTATATGTCAGGAACATCGTGGCGACATTATAGAGCCGACTAACATATGTACCGCTGGAATCCAAATGAGGACAGAAGCTTTCGCCTCCCAAGATCTGCGCGGGATCCCGAGTGTATACGTCTATTTATAGAAAACCATTTCAGGACACGACGCACACCGCCACGGCGCGCACCTACAGATCGCTGGGTGAAGGTGGCAATTCTGCCTGTCAGATTAACTCACAATAGTGGAGTGTGAAACCAGCGCATCTAATCCCACCAAGAAATCAGTCCATTGCGTTAAATCAATAGTCCACATCACTCCCTCATTCCCATCAGTAAAACCATTACGAGGAGCCATTGTCGCCGCTCGGCGGCTGATTGAGGCTGGAGACGGATGGTGACAATACCCGGAATTACTGACAAGTACTCGCGGCAGCGGACTGACATTTAAACATGATTAGCTTTTGTAATACCTGCACAAGCGCTTACGAAAAATGCGCTGACTCCTCGTGTGGCCGCCGGTGACTGATCTGTTTGGAGATTTTGTTTCTTTGTTTCCGCTTTTAATTCTATTTACAAAGAAAGTTTAATTATCGTATTGTGGGATCCGGGCCCCTTCCCGTCCTCCGCCATTGATCTCTGTGTAATCTCTGATTAGGGGGAATCCATGACACTCCACCATCCTGAGGGAGCGCATTATATACTGACACATTAAAGGGATAGTCCAGATTGGGCAAACCTCTCCCAGTGACTAATCACAGGACCCCTACGATCAGTAATGGTACACGGCACCAACTGGATTGTATGTGACGCTCATGTAATACAATGTCTGTAGCAGCTCTCCATTCTAGGTGGTAGAGAAGGAACCTAAATACCCTCGTATACAGTGCCTTGAAAAAGTATTCTTACCCCGTAAACGTTTCCACATTTCTTCACGTTACACCCACATACTTAAATGTGTTTTATTGGGATTTTCTGTGATACAACACAAAGTAACAAGTATGTGTGAAGTGTAAAGGAAATGATACAAGGTTTACTAATTATTTTAAAAATATAAATCGGAACATTGTAAGGTGCATTTGTATTCAGCCGCCTGTAGTCTGATGCCCCTAAATAAAATCCTGAGTGACCAATCACCCCCAGAAGTCACATAATTAGTACATTGCGTTCACCTGGGTGTGATTTTTCAGTATAACTACCGCTGATCTGTGAAGACCTCAGAGGCTTGTATACAGTACAGACCAAAAGTTTGGACACACCTTCTCATTTAAAGATTTTTCTGTATTTTCATGACTTTGAAAATTGTACATTCACACTGAAGGCATCAAAACTATGAATTACCACATGTGGAATTATATACTTAACAAAAAAGTGTGAAACAACTGAAAATATGTCTTATATTCTAGGTTCTTCAAAGTAGCCACCTTTTGCTTTGATGACTGCTTTGCACACTCTTGGCATTCTCTTGATGAGCTTCAAGAGGTAGTCACCGGAAATGGTCTTCCAACAATCTTGAAGGAGTTCCCAGAGATGATTAGCACTTGTTGGCCCTTTTGCCTTCACTCTGCGGTCCAGCTCACCCCAAACCATCTCGATTGGGTTCAGGTCTGGTGACTGTGGAGGCCAGGTCATCTGGCGTAGCCCCCCATCACTCTCCTCCTTGGTCCAATAGCCCTTACACAGCCTGGAGGTGTGTTTGGGGTCATTGTCCTGTTGAAAAATAAATGATGGTCCAACTAAACGCAAACCGGATGGAATAGCATGCCGCTGCAAGATGCTGTGGTAGCCATGCTGGTTCACTATGCCTTCAATTTTGAATAAATCCCCAACAGTGTCACCAGCAAAGCCCCCCACACCATCACACCTCCTCCTCCATGCTTCACGGTGGGAACCAGGCATGTAGAGTCCATCCGTTCACCTTTTCTGCGTCGCACAAAGACACGGTGGTTGGAACCAAAGATCTCAAATTTGGACTCATCAGACCAACGCACAGATTTCCACTGGTCTAATGTCCATTCCTTGTGTTCTTTAGCCCAAACAAGTCTCTTCTGCTTGTTGCCTGTCCTTAGCAGTGGTTTCCTAGCAGCTATTTTACCATGAAGGCCTGCTGCACAAAGTCTCCTCTTAACAGTTGTTGAAGAGATGTGTCTGCTGCTAGAACTGTGTGTGGCATTGACCTGGTCTCTAATCTGAGCTGCTATTAACCTGCGATTTCTGAGGCTGGTGACTCGGATAAACTTATCCTCAGAAGCAGAGGTGACTCTTGGTCTTCCTTTCCTGGGGCGGTCCTCATGTGAGCCAGTTTTTTGTAGCGCTTGATGGTTTTTGCAACTGCACTTGGGGACACATTCAAAGTTTGCCCAATTTTTCGGACTGACTGACCTTCATTTCTTAAAGTAATGATGGCCACTTGCCATAATACAAATTCTAACAGTCTATTCAGTAGGACTATCAGCCGTGTATCCACCAGACTTCTGCACAACACAACTGATGGTCCCAACCCCATTTATAAGGCAAGAAATCCCACTTATTAAACCTGACAGGGCACACTGTAAAGAGAAAACCATTTCCGGTGACTACCTCTTGAAGCTCATCAAGAGAATGCCAAGAGTGTGCAAAGCAGCAAAGCAAAAGGTGGCTACTTTGAAGAACCTAGAATATAAGACATATTTTCAGTTGTTTCACACTTTTTTGTTAAGTATATAATTCCACATGTGGTAATTCATAGTTTTGATGCCTTCAGTGTGAATGTACAATTTTCATAGTCATGAAAATACAGAAAAATCTTTAAATGAGAAAGTGTGTCCAAACTTTTGGTCTGTACTGTGTATATATATATAGATAGATAGATAGATAGATAATTACAAGTTACAGGTTATACCAGCTGTACATATATAATTATATACAGGAGATGCCCAGGTTATACCAGCTGTACATATATAATTACAGTAGGTACGGAAAGTATTCAGACCCCTTTACATTTTTTACATAGATTACATAGTTTATAAGGCCGAAAAAAGACAAGCGTCCATCCAGTTCAGCCTATTTCTTGTGCACTGCAGCTATTCCGCAGCGTTGATCCAGGGGAAGGCAACAAAAACCCATGCGGTATAGGCCAATTTACATCATTGAGGAAAAATTCACTTCCCGACTCCAATCTGGCAGTCAGATTAAATCCCTGGATTAATTATCTATCACTAAGCATAAGATGTAATTTTATTGTTCTCCAGAAAGGTGTCCAGGCCTCTCTTGAACTCTTTAAGTGAGTTGGACATCACCACTTCCTCTCCCAGAGAGTTCCAGAGTCTCACGGCTCTGACCGTAAAGAATCCCCTTCTATGCTGGTGCAGGAACCTCCTTTCCTCCAGACGCATAGTGTGCCCCCTCGTCTTTGTCACCATCCTTGGTATAAACAGGTCATGGGAGAGATCTCTGTACTGCCCCCTGATGTATTTATACATGTTTATGAGGTCTCCCCTAAGCCTTCTCTTTTCCAACGTAAATAGGCCTAATTTTGACAACCTCTCTGGGTATTGCAGTCCCTCCATTCCCTTTATTACCTTAGTCGCCCTCCTTTGTACCCTCTCTAGCTCCAATATGTCTTTCCTGAGCCCCGGAGCCCAGAACTGTGCACAATATTCTAAGTGCGGCCTTACCAGCGCTTTATACAGAAGAAGAACAATGTTCTTGTAACATACCTGGCGGCGTCCTTGCATGGTGGTCCATCTCCCACTGTGCAAGAGGGCGCACTTGATCTCCTGTCCAGAATGTCTCTCTGGCTTCCCTCCATGCTGTCTGTTTGTGTCTGTTTCTGCTGCTTAAGGGCGGCGCCCGATCACTTCCTGCCTTTTGTACCTGCTGTGGGTCACACCCCTTGTGCGTCCTCAGCCTATTGCTGTCTGTCACTTGGTATATAGCTCAGCAGCTCCCTTCTATCCCGGCCTGAGCATAGTGTTTCCTTCAGTGTGTGCTTGCACTCTGAAGGTGCCAGGTCCCGTCTCTTGTCTCCTGTTTTTTGTATCAGTTCCCGTGTCTGAACTGTGTCCTGTATGTCTCCTGCTTTGCGGTATCAGCTCCCGTGTCTGAACTGTGTCCTGTATGTCTCCTGCTTTGCGGTATCAGCTCCCGTGTCTGAACTGAGTCCTGTATGTCTCCTGCTTTGCGGTATCAGCTCCCGTGTCTGAACTGTGTCCTGTATGTCTCCTGCTTTGCGGTATCAGCTCCCGTGTCTGAACTGAGTCCTGTATGTCTCCTGCTTTGCGGTATCAGCTCCCGTGTCTGAACTGAGTCCTTTCTGTGTTATCTTGTCTGACCTGTCTGAACTCGCTCCTAGCCTGTTCCTCTCGCCTTCTAGTGGCCGATTTCCTAGACCCGCTCCTGTGTCTGGTCTGTCCTGTCTGAACACGCTCCTTGCCTGTTCATTCCGCCTCTCTGGGGGCCGTATTCCCAGACCCGCTCCTGTATCC
Organism: Phyllobates terribilis; assembly: GCF_046119375.1. Lineage (NCBI taxonomy): Eukaryota > Metazoa > Chordata > Amphibia > Anura > Dendrobatidae > Phyllobates > Phyllobates terribilis. Next base: position 12,549,145 of record NW_027362774.1, read on the forward strand.
CTCTGCAGTGTCGGTCTCCTCCGTACACTCAGTTCCAGTCTGAACTCTCTCCTGTCCTTTACCTGTTTTGCCTCTATGTCCGTTCCCTTCCTTTTTCTGCAGAGTCTGAACTCGTACCTAACTCCTGCTTGTTGTCTCTGCAAGTACTGTGTGAGTATCTGGCTCTGTCTTTCCCTTCCTGTCTGTTCCGTGTGAACAGAGCCCTGTCCTCCCTGCTCAGCCTTGTCTGCACTCTAGCTGTACTTGCTTGTAACCCTCTGCCTGTATTGTTCCTGAGTCCCGGTGTGTACTGGGTCCTATCCCGCCTGTGTTCCTACCTGCTAGTGCCTCCCTGTCTGCACTCTAGCTGTGCTTGCCTTTACCCCCCTGCCTGCATACCCGCCTGCCTGCATACCAGTCGTGCCTGCCTATACCCACCAGTCTGTGTGCCAGCCTACCAGCCTGTTCCTGTATTCCCCTGTGTGGGTCAACAGCCGTGTCCGGGGTCTGTCCTGGAGTAGCACCTGGTCCCTCTGCTCGGTTCCTCCTTGGTGCACTGGCGTCGTATGCCGTCGTGCGACCCTGGTCGGATCGGGTGAATACTTAGTCACGCCCCTCCAGGCATTCACTCTCCGGCACGGTCCAGTGGAATCACTACCAATCACACGCACACGCCGCTTAGCCCGGGCGTGTGCATAACAGCATGCTCAGGCCATGGTTCCCGTTGAGCCCCACGGCCTTCGCTCTCTGAGAAGTTTTCCAGCGAATATATGCATTAAAATAAATAAATAAATTTTTTTTCTCTTAGCTGAGTTCCAGGCGAAATTACGCACCGTCCAGATGGATCTATCAGCTCTCGTTCCTGCGGATCCGCCACGTTACTATGGGGATCCAAGACAGTGTCGTGCATTTGTGGAGCAATGCATGCTACACTTTAAGGCCTACCCTCTCTATTTTCCTTCCGATTGGGCTAAAGTGGCCTTTATGATGTCTTACCTGGCGGGTGATGCCTTGGAATGGATCAACCCCCTATATGAAACACAGGATCCGATCCTCCTGGACCTAATGGCCTTCCTGGTGGCCTTTCTAATGGTCTTCGATGATCCTAACCCGGAGGCTCCTGCTGAAGCTTCACCTCCCAATATCCCGGAGCAGCCCCGATGGGTAATGTGTGTGGGTAGCGCAATAGTCCTCCAGCCCAATGAGACTACTGCCCACCCAGAATCCTCACAGGGTGACTACGCTTTCCGGAATACTTCTCTCAACCTCAAGAGGCAGTCCAGACGTGCTAGACTTAGAGGCAAGCCGTCACGCCAGGGTCTGTCCTCCCTGAGACCTCCTGACCCCAACCTTGAAGTCCCTACTGAAGCTTCATCTCCCTGTATCCCGGAGAAACCCCAATGGGTAGTGTGCGTGGGTAGTGCACCAGTTCTCCTGCCCGAAGAGACTTCTGCCCATCCAGACTCCACACAGGAGAACTTCCTGCACCCGGCATCAGATGCTTCTCTCTCTTTAACCGGTGTGCATGTCCAAGGATGCTCCAAAGCTGTGGTTACCTCTGAGTCTGTGCACCTCTACTACCTGGCGGAGGATCCCCTGTTGCCTCCTGAATCCTCCGGGATACCACTCGATGACAAATGGAGAGAGACTTCTCTACACCCGGTACTCAATACTTTGTCCGCTTCGTCCTGTGAGCCTGACAATGGGTACCCCAAAGTGGTAGTTACCTCCGAGTCTCTACACCCCTCCGACCAGGCGGAGGATCTCCAGGTGTCTCCTGAACCCTTCGGGGTGCTACCTGGTAGCGAAAGGACAGAGACTCTCCTATACTCTGTACCTGATACCTCGCTCGCTTCGTCCAGTGAGTCCAACCTAGTGTACTCCGAAGCAGAGGTTACTCCCGAGTCTCTACACCCCTCCGACCAGGCGGAGGACCTCCAGTTGTGTTCAGAACCCTTCGGGGTGCCACCTGGTGGTGAATGGACAGAGACTTTCCTATATCCTGGATCTGATACCTCGCTTGCTTCGTCCAGTGAGTCCGACCTAGTGTACTCTGAAGCAGAGGTTACCCGTGAGTCTCTACACCCCTCTGACCAGGCGGAGGACCGCCAGCTGTCTCCAGAACCCTTCGGGGTGCCACCTGGTGGTGAATGGACAGAGACTTTCCTATACTCGGTACCCGATACCTCGCCTGCTTCCTCCAGTGAGTCCGACCTAGTGTACTCTGAAGCAGAGGTTACCCGTGAGTCTCTACACCCCTCTGACCAGGCGGAGGACCGCCAGCTGTCTCCAGAACCCTTCGGGGTGCCACCTGGTGGTGAATGGACAGAGACTTTCCTATACTCGGTACCCGATACCTCGCCTGCTTCCTCCAGTGAGTCCGACCTAGTGTACTCTGAAGCAGTTGTTTTCTCTGAGCCTCTGCACTCTTCTGACCCGGCGGAGGACCTCCAGTTGTTTCCTGAATCCTCCGGGATACCACCAGATAACAAAGAGACAGTGACTTTTTCTCATTATGTACCTGATAACCCGTCTATTTCTTCCTGTGAGCTTGACAAGATGTACCTCGAAGCAGAGATTACCCTTAAGTCTCTGTCCCCCTCCAACCCAGTGAACGACTGGTCCTCGAATTCCCTGAGGAAGATTCTGGCAGGCCTGAAGAAGAGGGGGCGTAAGGGGGGAGGTACTGTAACATACCTGGCGGCGTCCTTGCATGGTGGTCCATCTCCCACTGTGCAAGAGGGCGCACTTGATCTCCTGTCCAGAATGTCTCTCTGGCTTCCCTCCATGCTGTCTGTTTGTGTCTGTTTCTGCTGCTTAAGGGCGGCGCCCGATCACTTCCTGCCTTTTGTACCTGCTGTGGGTCACACCCCTTGTGCGTCCTCAGCCTATTGCTGTCTGTCACTTGGTATATAGCTCAGCAGCTCCCTTCTATCCCGGCCTGAGCATAGTGTTTCCTTCAGTGTGTGCTTGCACTCTGAAGGTGCCAGGTCCCGTCTCTTGTCTCCTGTTTTTTGTATCAGTTCCCGTGTCTGAACTGTGTCCTGTATGTCTCCTGCTTTGCGGTATCAGCTCCCGTGTCTGAACTGTATCCTGTATGTCTCCTGCTTTGCGGTATCAGCTCCCGTGTCTGAACTGAGTCCTGTATGTCTCCTGCTTTGCGGTATCAGCTACCGTGTCTGAACTGTGTCCTGTATGTCTCCTGCTTTGCGGTATCAGCTCCCGTGTCTGAACTGAGTCCTGTATGTCTCCTGCTTTGCGGTATCAGCTCCCGTGTCTGAACTGAGTCCTTTCTGTGTTATCTTGTCTGACCTGTCTGAACTCGCTCCTAGCCTGTTCCTCTCGCCTTCTAGTGGCCGATTTCCTAGACCCGCTCCTGTGTCTGGTCTGTCCTGTCTGAACACGCTCCTTGCCTGTTCGTTCCGCCTCTCTGGGGGCCGTATTCCCAGACCCGCTCCTGTATCCCTCTGCAGTGTCGGTCTCCTCCGTACACTCAGTTCCAGTCTGAACTCTCTCCTGTCCTTTACCTGTTTTGCCTCTATGTCCGTTCCCTTCCTTTTTCTGCAGAGTCTGAACTCGTACCTAACTCCTGCTTGTTGTCTCTGCAAGTACTGTGTGAGTATCTGGCTCTGTCTTTCCCTTCCTGTCTGTTCCGTGTGAACAGAGCCCTGTCCTCCCTGCTCAGCCTTGTCTGCACTCTAGCTGTACTTGCTTGTAACCCTCTGCCTGTATTGTTCCTGAGTCCCGGTGTGTACTGGGTCCTATCCCGCCTGTGTTCCTACCTGCTAGTGCCTCCCTGTCTGCACTCTAGCTGTGCTTGCCTTTACCCCCCTGCCTGCATACCCGCCTGCCTGCATACCAGTCGTGCCTGCCTATACCCACCAGTCTGTGTGCCAGCCTACCAGCCTGTTCCTGTATTCCCCTGTGTGGGTCAACAGCCGTGTCCGGGGTCTGTCCTGGAGTAGCACCTGGTCCCTCTGCTCGGTTCCTCCTTGGTGCACTGGCGTCGTATGCCGTCGTGCGACCCTGGTCGGATCGGGTGAATACTTAGTCACGCCCCTCCAGGCATTCACTCTCCGGCACGGTCCAGTGGAATCACTACCAATCACACGCACACGCCGCTTAGCCCGGGCGTGTGCATAACAGTTCTCATCATATGCCCTATTTTGAACTCTTTGTTTCATTGCAGCCATTTGGTAAATTCTAAAAAGTTAATTTTTTTTCTCATTAAAGTCCACTCTGCCCCATCTTGACTGAAAAAAAACAAATGTAGAAATGTTTGCAAATTTATTAAAAATCAAACCTTTTGCTCAGTATTGAGTAGAAGCCCCCTTTTGAGCTAGTACAGCCATGAGTCTTCTTGGGAATGATGCAACAAGTTTTTCACCCCTGGATTTGGGGATTCTCTGCCATTCTTCCTTGCAGATCCTCTCCAGTTCCGTCAGGTTGGATGGTGAATGTTGGTGGACGGCCATTTTCAGGTCTCTCCAGAGATGGTCAATGGGGTTTAGGTCAGGGCTCTGGCTGGGCCAGTCAAGAATGGTCACAGAGTTGTTCTGAAGCCGCTCCTTTGTTATTTTAGCTGTGTGCTTAGGGTCACTGTCTTGTTGGAAGGTGAACCTTCGGCCAAGTCTGAGGTCCAGAGCACTCTGGAAGAGGTTTTCATCCAGGATATCTCTATACTTGGCCGCATTCACGTTTCCTTCAATTGTAACCAGTCGTCCTGTCCCTGCAGCTGAGAAACACCCCTATAGCATGATGCTGCCACCACCATGTTTCACCTTTGGGATTATATTGGGCAGGTGATAAGCACTGCCTGGTTTTCTCCACACATACCGCTTAGAATTATCACCAAAAAGTTCTATCTTCGTCTCATCAGACCAGAGAATCATATTTCTCATAGTCTGGGAGTCCTTCATGTGTTTTTGAGCAAACTCTATGCGGGCTTTCATATGTCTTGCACTGAGGAGAGCCTTCCATCGGGTCACTCTGCCATAAAGGCCTGACTGGTGGAGGGCTGCAGTAATAGTTGACTTTGTAGAACTTTCTCCCATCTCCTTACTGCATCTCTGGAGCTCAGCCACAGTGATATTGGGGTTCTTCTTTACCTATCTCACCAAGGCTCTTCTCCCACGATTGCGCAGTTTGGCTGGATGGCCAGGTCTAGGAAGACTTCTGGTCGTCCCAAGCTTCTTCCATTTAAGGATTATGGAGGCCACTGTGCTCTTAGGAACCTTGAGTAATGCAGAAATTCTTTTTTAACCTTGGCCAGATCTGTGCCTTGCCACAATTCTGTCTCTGAGCTCCTTGGGCAGTTCCTTTGAGTTCATGATTCTCATTTGGTCTGACATGCACTGTGAGCTGTGAGGTCTTATATAGACAGGTGTGTGCCTTTCCAAATCAAGTCCTATCAGTTTAATTAAACACAGCTGGACTCCAATGAAGGAGTAGAAACATCTCAAGGAGGATCACAAGGAAATGGACAGCATGTGACTTATATATGAGTGTCTGAGCAAAGGGTCTGAATACTTATGACCATGTGATATTTCAGTTTTTCTTTTTTAATAAATTTGCAAAAATTTCTACATTTCTGTTTTTTTTTTCAGTGAAGATGGGGTGCAGAGTGTACTGTAATGAGAAAAAAAATGAACTTTTTAGAATTTACAAAATTGCTGCAATGAAACAAAGAGTGAAAAATGTAAAGGGGTCTGAATACTTTCCATACCCACTGTATATACAGAGATACCCAGGTTATACCAGCTGTACATATATAATTATATACAGAGATACCAGGTTATACCAGCTGTACATACATAATTATATACAGGAGATGCCCAGGTTATACCAGCTGTACATACATATTTATATACAGAGATATCCAGGTTATACCAGCATACCCTTATATACCAACAGATGCCTATGTTCTACCATATTGTAGTATCAGCGTCTCTGCCTCCTGCTGGGCAGAGACGCCGTTCCCCTCACCGCCGCGGCCCAGGTCCGGCGTCTTCCTGTTCTCCTGCTGCTGTGGCACGCACTGCGCGCAGCTTCCCGGGCGCTGTGCTTAGGGCGCGTGCTCCCTCCCTCTTAAAGGGGCCGCGCTCATTGTCCTAAAGAGTCGCCGGCCAATGGTCGGAGGACTGCCCCTGTATTAAGCACCTCCTCCAAAATGGAGGTGCCTGTGCAAGGTTGTTGTTTGTGTGCTAACACTGTCCTCAGCCCTCAGGTTCCTGCCCGCCAGTCTGTCTAACAGTCCTGCCCGCCAGTCTGTATATCAGCCGTGTCCACCAGCCTGCTTACCCGAAGCACCTGCCAGTTACCTGCCGTGCCCGCCAGCCTGCCTACCCGGAGCACCTGCCAGTTACCGGCCGTGCCCGCCAGCCTGCCTACCCGGAGCACCTGCCAGTTACTGGCCGTGCCCGCCAGCCTGCCTACCCGGAGCACCTGCCAGTTACCGGCCGTGCCCGCCAGCCTGCTTACCCGGAGCACCTGCCAAGTTACCTGTCGCACCCGCCTGCTCGTTTACCCGGAGTACCTGTCTGGCTATCCGCCGTACCCGCCTGCTTGTCTACCCGGTCCGCCCGTCAGCCTTCCTGCCGTGCTCATCCACTGTACTGGTCAGCTCCAACCATTTGACCCATGGGAGTCACCTGCTCTCACACAAGGTCGGTCTCATAGTGGCACCTGGTCCACTTGCCCGGTCCCTCCTTGGTTCACGGAGTCGACTAAGCCGCCGTGTGACCTAGGTCAGGCCGAGTAGGCACTTAGTTACGCCCCTCTGGTCCCTCCTTGCATCAAAGCACAGAGGTTCCACCACAGAGGATCCGTAACACATAGTTAGTTATACACCAGGAGGCGCTCCGGGTTATTTCCAGTCTTGGCTCCGTGTGATGAGAGATACGTTACCTGTTGTCCTTCTGCTCTGCCCATGGATTTTATCGCTTTTCCCTGGATGATTTCTCTTCCTTTGGATCTGGGTCACTTCGTCCCCAGAGTCTTCTGTCCTAGAAACTTTTGCAGAGAAGTTGATATAGTAAACTTTGCAGAGAAGCACACAAATATTTTAATGCGCGCATCTTAATGTCGGCCGTTGCGATTCCAGTCTTGTGGCGCGGTTAAATATTCATCAGCGTTAGACACCGCTGCTGGCAATCTGTACTTTTCTTACTCCCATCAAAACAGGGGAAAAAAAAAGTATCAATGTCAAAGAAAAGGAAAGCGAGAAAAGTAACTCCTGATCCCGGCTGTCAGGACGCATCCATCTCTGTGCGCAAATCATGGGATATAATCGGCATTATTTATTCATACCTAGGATGGCTCTGCAGAACTCAAGAAACGACGAACAGAACAAAAGTGCATCTTAAAGAGCATTCTCCTCTTAAAGGAGTTTTCCAAGCTGGTGAAAAAAAAAGTGAGAAAAGGAGGATGAATGTGATATATAAGAATTATCGTTACCTGTGGAGTCCCCTGCGGCTCCACAGCTATCACTCCCATGGTCCTGTGTACTTGGCTGCAGCAGTGACGTGCGGTATCTGACATAAGACCAGTAAGGCCAGTGATTGGCTGCAGCGGTCACATGCGATGATCACTTTAAGATAAGGAAACAAATGATGAGTTGTAGGGATATTCCCATATTGCCAGGATATGTCATCACTTAATGATCACTGGGGTCCGAACTCTGGACCCCCACCTATCCCCAGGAAGAGGGCACAAAACTAATTTTATCCCGATGTCTGGGCAGAGATGAAAAGACTTTTCCAGGTGATGACAACCGGGGAATGAAGCAGAGCTGATTCGTCACCTTAACCTCCTGTGTGAGAAGAAGAAAACCAGAGCGACAATCCCATTATCTGTATGTGGACCAGGTCAATCTGTAACCATACCACAAATAGAGCGAGACGACACTGCGCTGTTTAACATCAGGGCAACGTACTTCGGGGTGACTATCGTATTCCCATAGCATCCTATTATTTTCTTATTTTTATAGGATGACTCCCTTTTATTTGCTTAGTTGCATTTTCCATCAAAAACATAAACCGTAAACAGCTGACAACATAGCAAAGGGATCTTATTGCTGAAAGGTATCAGTCAAGAGAAGGTACAAAAAAAATGTCCAAGGCATTAGATCTACCATGGAGCATTGTGAAGACGTCATCAAGAAGTGACATTACCTAGAATTGGACGTCCTTCAAATTTTGATAAAAAGACAAGAAAAAAGATTGTTCTGGGAGGCTGCTAAGAGGCTGACAGCAACATTAGAGGAGCTGCAGGAATTTCTGGTAAGTCTTGGTTGTGTACTGCATGTCACAACAATCTCTGGTATCCCTTATATGTTAGGCCTGTGGAGTTGGGAGGCAAGACGGAAGCCTTTTATTACAAAAAAAAACCATCCAAGCCCAGATATGTTTTACTAAAACCTACATCAAGTCTGCCAAAAGTGTGTGGGAAAACGTGTTATGTCTGATCAGACCAAGGTGGAACTTTTTGGACATATTTTCAAAAGCTGCAGTGATGTCACAGTACAGGGATAATACACACAGTGATGTCACAGTACAGGGATAATGCACACAGTGATGTCACAGTACAGGGATAACATACACAGTGATAGCACAGTACAGGGATAATGCACACAGTGATGTCACAGTACAGGGATAATACACAGTGATGTCATAGTACACGGATAATACACACAGTGATGTCACAGTACAGGGATAATACACACAGTGATGTCACAGTACAGGGGTAATGCACACAGTGATGTCATAGTACAGGGATAATACACACAGTGATGTCACAGTACAGGGATAATGCACACAGTGATGTCACAGTACAGGGATAATGCACACAGTGATGTCACAGTACAGGGATAACATACACAGTGATAGCACAGTACAGGGATAATGCACACAGTGATGTCACAGTACAGGGATAATACACAGTGATGTCATAGTACACGGATAATACACACAGTGATGTCACAGTACAGGGATAATACACACAGTGATGTCACAGTACAGGGGTAATGCACACAGTGATGTCATAGTACAGGGATAATACACACAGTGATGTCACAGTACAGGGATAATGCACACAGTGATGTCACAGTACAGGGGTAATGCACACAGTGATGTCATAGTACAGGGATAATGCACACAGTGATGTCACAGTACAGGGATAATGCACACAGTGATGTCAAAGTACAGGGATAATACACACAGTGATGTCACAGTACAGGGATAATACACACAGTGATGTCACAGAACAGGGATAATACACACAGTGATGTCACAGCACAGGGATAATGCACACAGTGATGTCACAGTACAGGGATAATACACCCAGCGATGTCACAGTACAGAGATAATACACACAGTGATGTCACAGTACAGGGATAATGCACACAGTGATGTCACAGTACAGGGATAATGCACACAGTGATGTCACAGTACAGAGATAATACACACAGTGATGTCACAGTACAGGGATAATACACACAGTGATGTCACAGCACAGGGATAATTCACACAGTGATGTCACAGTACAGGGATAATGCACACAGTGATGTCACAGTACAGGGATAATACACACAGTGATGTCACAGTACAGGGATAATACACACAGTGATGTCACAGTACAGGGATAATGCACACAGCGATAGCACAGTACAGGGATAATGCACACAGTGATGTTACAGTACAGGGATAATGCACACAGTGATGTCACAGTACAGGGATAACATACACAGTGATAGCACAGTACAGAGATAATGCACACAGTGATGTTAACATACAAGACTAGTACCCCGAGCAGAAGCCTACAGGACTGTGATCATATAGATGGGATTTTTTCTGCCTGATTTCTCAGTCCCCTCAGACATGTGACGCGGCCTGTGCCCCTCTGCTGCTAGAATGAGGGTGAGATCCTGAGGATTCTATGGAATAATTGTGTCCTCTGTACAGGATGCCGGAGACATGAATCAATAATCGATTAAGAATAATTCCTTATTACTTTATAAATTCCGGATCAGATCCAGTAAGCGCCGGTGTATAAAAGCTCCCCAGTAACACCACTCATTTAGAGGGATATTAAATTTGTTATATTTTATAATTGATTTTTACATTCACAGTTCAGAGGTAAAAGAAAACGTTGGATTTCATTTTTTTTTGTTGTTGCAAAATTGTAAGAAAAAAGAATCTTATTCTTCTTAGAAATTCCCGTTCAGCTCAATGCTGCCCCCTGCAGCTCAGAGTGGAATCTGCAGCTCAGAAAAAATAAACATCAATCTCTCGCCTTTCATAATCTTCTGAGGTTTATCTAAGAAAATCGTTCTCTGCCTGAAACTATCAGATCCTAAAAAAGGGGGCAGAAGCCTCTTATAGACCGACGTAAGTGCTGCGGCCCACCCCTGGGGGTAGAGGATGCCAGCGGGGAAGAGAGGGCAGCGATGCAGTGATCCCATCAATAGAACATCAGGGGTTCTAGTTCTGAGCTTACCTCCCCTTCAGGCGCTTTCTGGGGATGTTTTGCAGGTTGTATAGATGGATGTGAGCGAGGGGGCTGCGCACATCTGGGGTGTCCTTACAGTTTATTGGCACGTGATAAACCTGCCAACTCTGTAGGATGCGTGCATTTTGGAGAGGAATCAAAGTGCAAGATTTATAACACAGTAAGACAAAGTAAAAACGAAGATGCAAAAATAAAATATATATATATATATATATATATATATTGAGAGGGAGGGAAATGCTTGAAATGTTGCAAAATTTTGGTGCAGATTTGTTGGGAACGGGGAAATCATAATTTACGCCTGTCTGGTGCACATAAATAAGCACCAAATTTATTAAAGAAGCGCACAGTTCTTAAAGGATTTGATGCACCTTACTCTGGCGCTCTGTATGAAACACTCCATAAAGTTTGATGAACTTGGTGCAAATGCAAAGATGCATTTTACCTCCTTTTCCTTATTTGTGCCTCTTTGGTGTAAACTATTGCACGAGCAAAATCAAAAAGCTTTAAAAAGTCGCACGTTAGTCTTCAACAGCCCCCCCCCCAAAAAAAAACCCAAAAGGCCAGATTTGGTAGTGAAGAACAACTTGTGCTACAATTTCGGGACTTTTTGAAAAGTTCCAAGTGATGAATTAGCTGAAAATATTTAGAGAATGAAAACCGAACGCCCCCAATGTGGAGCAAACCCAAGAGAGGAAGAGGAGGAATAATGAATTTGATGCAAAAATAAAAAATGTTGAATTGAAGCAATTGGTCTGTTGGATTAGCAGAACTTTCAATACTGGAGAGGTGATGAATGCCGGATTGCTGGGGGTCTGTATGAGTTTGGGGGAGACATAGACAGTCAATGATTATATTCTCCATACAAACCCCTCCACCCAGGGGAAACCCTTCTTGCTGTCAATCAATGGAGGTCCCATCATTCTAGCATTGATCCAGTGGACGAGTGATACATTCTTCTATCTAGAACACCCCTTTATTTCCTATTATTTCCTATTAAACGATCGTCCCTTTAACTCGGCCATTGTTTTATGGAGCTGGCATGTATAAGGAATGAATGCACTTGTGGGACTGCGGGGAAGACGGAGATCAATGAAATCAAGAACTGCAATGGTAGTGTTTGTAGAAGATCTCATGCTCTGATGGATGGCGTCTTGGGAGATTACCCGTCTTCTCCTGTCAGTCATGTTTAATCCCCTTGTTCTTCCATCTCGTCCAGGTTTATGGGCAGTGGCCGCTGTAATATTCTGCTGCATTGCAAGCCATTAATTGGCAAGTACTGCCCCTCTTCACTGCCGCCCTAAATTAAATTTTTACAGCCCAGTGAAAACCCTTTTATGGGCTGCGTAGTAAAATATTAATGGACTGTACATGACAGCGAAGCTTCCTTCCCCTCTTTAAATCGGACGCTGTTTAAACACAATGGTCGCCGTCCATTGCAGAATGGTTAGTGCCAGACTGATTGTAAAGGGTTCGTGCGGGAGTCCAGGCGATCTTCTAGACTTGTAGGTGTGTGGGGAAAGATATGGAGAATACCAAGACGTTTTTCTTTATGATCTTACAAATTGTGGAGATTGATTTAACCTGAAGTGAATGGAGGCAATGAGTGTAAAGAGACTGCCATCTAGTGGAGGGATGGGGCCATGACATAGAGGGGTTTACACTCGATGTAAATGAAGAGTTGGTCACGTATGGATGAAAGGGATTAGAGGGCACATTTGGGAATGCATTTGAGGAGGGTTTGCAATTGCAACAGATGGCAAGAGATTGCAAAAGCAGCCAGGAGTGTGTGAATGAGGGCCAAGACTGCAGATTTGGCTGCATATACCAGCAATAGTGCAAACATGGGAACGAGTAACACTTGGGACCTGCTGTCTAAAGGGGGGCACAAGTGTACATGGGGGTGTACTTCTCTCAACGTTAGAATGGGTGACGTAAAGCATGGAAGGAAGTGAACCCCATTAATGTCTCATATCATAAAGGACACGGGGAGGGCACACAAATCACAGCAACCCCACTATGACATGTATGTATACCTCCCAGTCATCCCAGCATGACACTCCTGGATTGGGAAGCTGTCCCACCATCCCGGGAGGTCAGAAGTATGTCCCAATTTTTTTCAGACATCCTATTGTGTGTGATGGCAGAATGGGGGCATCATACTGTGTGTGGGGCACAATGAGGGCATCATACTGTGTGTAGGGGACACAATGAGGGCATCATCCTGTGTGTAGGGGACACAATGGGGGAATCATACTGTGTGTGGGGGCACAATGTGGGCATCATACTGTGTGTGGGGGCACAATGTGGGCATCATACTGTGTGTGGGGGCACAATGAGGGGATGATACTGTGTGTGGGGGCACAATGTGGGCATCATACTGTGTGTGGGGGAACAATGTGGGCATCATACTGTGTGTAGGCCACAATGTGGGCATCACACTGTGTGTGGGGGACACAATGGGGGCATCATACTGTGTGGGGGGGGACACAATGTGGGCATCATACTGTGTGTGGGGGACACATTGAGGGCATCATACTGTGTGTAGGCCACAATATGGGCATCATACTGTGTGTGGGGGACACAATGGGGGCATCATACTGTGTGGGGGGGGACACAATGGGGGCATCATACTGTGTGTGGAGCACAATATGGGCATCATACTGTTTGTAAGAGCATAATGAGTGCATCATACTGTGTGTGGGGCACATTGTGGGCATCATACTGTGTGTGGGGCACAATGTGGGCATCATACTGTGTGTGGGGCACAATGTGGGCATCATACTGTGTGTGGGGGACACAATGAGGGCATCATACTGTGTGTAGGGGACACAATGAGGGGATCATCCTGTGTGTAGTGGACACAATGGGGGCATCATACTGTGTGTCGGGGACACAATGGGGGAATCATACTGTGTGTGGGGGCACAATGTGGGCATCATACTGTGTGTGGGGGCACAATGTGGACATCATACTGTGTGTGGGGGCACAATGTGGGCATCATACTGTGTGTAGGCCACAATGTGGGCATCATACTGTGTGTGGGGGCACAATGTGGGCATCATACTGTGTGTGGGGGCACAATGTGGGCATCATACTGTGTGTGGGGACACAATGTGGGCATCATACTGCGTGTATGCCACAATGTGGGCATCATACTGTGTGTGGGGGACACAATGGGGACATCATACTGTGTGGGGGGGACACAATGTGGGCATCATACTGTGTGTGGGGGACACACTGAGGGCATCATACTGTGTGGGGGGGACACAATGGGGGCATCATACTGTGTGTAAGCCACAATATGGGCATCATACTGTGTGTGGGGGACACAATGGGGGCATCATACTGTGTGGGGGGGACACAATGGGGGCATCATACTGTGTGTGGAGCACAATATGGGCATCATACTGTTTGTAAGGGCATAATGAGTGCATCATACTGTGTGTGGGGCACATTGTGGGCATCATACTGTGTGTGGGGGACACAATGAGGGCATCATACTGTGTGTGGGGCACAATGTGGGCATCATACTGTGTGTGGGGGACACAATGAGGGCATCATACTGTGTGTAGGGGATACAATGAGGGCATCATCCTGTGTTTAGGGGACACAATGGGGGCATCATACTGTGTGTGGGGGACACAACGGGGGCATCATACTGTGTGTGGGGGACACAATGGGGGCATCATACTGTGTGTGGGGGCACAATGTGGGCATCATACTGTGTGTGGGGGCACAATGTGGGCATCATACTGTGTGTGGGGGCACAATGTGGGCATCATACTGTGTGTAGGCCACAACGTGGGCATCATACTGTGTGTGGGGGACATAATGAGGGCATCATACTGTGTGTGGGGGACACAATGTGGGCATCATACTGTGTGCGGGGGGCACAATGAGGGCATCATACTGTGTGTGGGGGACACAATGAGTGCATCATACTGTGTGTGGGGCACAATGAGGGCATCATACTGTGTGTAGGGGACACAATGAGGGCATCATACTGTGTGTAGGGGACACAATGAGGGAATCATACTGTGTGTGGGGGACACAATGGGGGCATTATACTGTGTGGGGGACACAATGGGGGCATCATACTGTGTGTGGGGGACACAATGGGGGCATCATACTGTGTGAAGGGGACACAATGAGGGCATCATCCTGTGTGTAGGGGACACAATGGGGGCATTATACTGTGTGGGGGACACAATGGGGGCATCATACTGTGTATGGGGGACACAATGGGGGCATCATACTGTGTGTGGGGGACACAATGGGGGCATCATACTGTGTGTGGGGTCTTAATAAGGGCATCATACTGTGTGTGAGGGCACAATGTGGGCATCATACTGTCCGTGGGGGCACAATATGGGCATCATACTGTTTGTAAGGGCATAATGAGTGCATCATACAGTGTGTGGGGCACAATGGGGGCATCATACTGTGTATGGGGGACACAATGGGGGCATCATACTGTGTGTGGGGGACACAATGGGGGCATCATACTGTGTGTGGGGTCTTAATAAGGGCATCATACTGTGTGTGAGGGCACAATGTGGGCATCATACTGTTTGTGGGGGCACAATATGGGCATCATACTGTTTGTAAGGGCATAATGAGGGCATCATACTGTGTGTGGGGCACAGTAAGGGCATCATACTGTGTGTGGGGCACAATGAGGGCATCATACTGTGTGTGGGGGACACAATGAGGGCATCATACTGTGTGTAGGGGACACAATGGGGGCATCATACTGTGTGTGGGGTTACAATAAGGGCATCATACTGTGTGTGGGGGCACAATGTGGGCATCATACTGTGTTGGGGGGCACAATGATGGCATCATACTGTGTGTGGGGGCACAATGGGGGCATCATACAGTGTGTGGGGGAGCACAATGAGTGCATCATACTATGTGTGGGGCACAATGAGGGGATGATACTGTGTGTAGGGGCACAATGTGGGCATCATACTGTGTTGGGGGGCACAATGATGGCATCATACTGTGTGTGGGGGCACAATGGGGGCATCATACTGTGTGTAGGGGCACAATGTGGGCATCATACTGTGTGTGGGGCACAATGAGTGCATTATACTGTGTGTAGGGGCACAATGATGGCATCATACTGTGTGTGGGGGGCACAATACAGGCATGATACTGTGTGTAGGTGGCACAATGAGGGCATCATACTGTGTGGGGGCACAATGAGGGCATCATACTGTGTGTAGGGGTAAAATGAGAGCACCATACTGTGTGCGGGGGCACATTGAGAGCACCATACTGTGTATGGGGGCACAATAGGGGCATCATACTGTGTGTGGGGGCCCAATGGGGGCATCATACTGTGTGTAGGGGGCACAATGAGGGCATCATACTGTATATAGGGGGCAAAATGAGGGCACCATACTGTGTGTGGGGGCAAAATGAGGGCATCATACTGTGTGCGGGGGCCACAATGGGGGCATCATACTGTGCGTGAGGAGCACAATGAGGGCATCACACTGTATGTGGGGCGCAATGAGGGCATTATATTGTGTAGGTGGGCACAATGAGGGCATTATACTGTGTGTGCGGGCACAATGGGGGCATCACACTGTATGTGGGGTGCAATGAGGGCATTATATTGTGTAGGTGGGCACAATGAGGGCATTATACTGTGTGTGAGGGCACAATGGGGGCATCACACTGTGTGTGGGGCACAATGAGGGCATCATACTGTGTGTAAGTGGCACAATGAGGGCATCATACTGTGTGTGGGATCACAATGAGGGCATCATACTGTGTGTGGGGTCACAATGAGGGCATCATACTGTGTGTGGGGGCACCATGAGGGCATCATACTGTGTTTGGGGGCACAATGGGGGCATGATACTGTGTGGGGGCACAATGAGGGCATCGTACTGTGTGTGGGGCACAATGGAGCATCATACTGTGCGTGGGGAGCACAATGAGGGTGTCACACTGTGTGTGAGGGCACAATGGGGGCATCACACTGTGTGTGGGGCGCAATGAGGGCATCATACTGTGTGTGAGGGCACAATGGGGGCATCACACTGTATGTGGGGTGCAATGAGGGCATCATACTGTGTGGGGGGGCACAATGAGGGCATCATACTGTGTGTGAGGGCACAATGGGGGCATCACACTGCGTGTTGGGTGCAATGAGGGCATCATACTGTTTGTAAGTGGCACAATGAGAGCATCATGCTGTGTGTGGGGGGCACAATGAGAGCATCATGCTGTGTGTGGGGGGCACAATCAGGGCATCATGCTGTGTGTGGGGCACAATGGGGGCATG
This sequence comes from Phyllobates terribilis, assembly GCF_046119375.1. Taxonomy (NCBI): domain Eukaryota; kingdom Metazoa; phylum Chordata; class Amphibia; order Anura; family Dendrobatidae; genus Phyllobates; species Phyllobates terribilis. The sequence continues at coordinate 12,565,931 of NW_027362774.1, forward strand.
ATACTGTGTGGAGGCACAATGAGGGCATCATACTGTATGTGGGGCCCAATGAGGGCATCATACTGTGTGTGGGGCACAATATGGGCATCATACTGTGTGGGGGCACAATGAGGGTATCATACTGTGTGTGGGGCACAATGAGGGCATGATACTGTGTGTGGGGGCACAATGGGGCCATCATACTGTGTATAGGGGGCAAAATGAAGGCATCATACTGTGTGGGGGCTAAATGAGGGCATCATACTGTGTGTGAGGGCACAATGAGGGCATCACACGGTGTGTGGGACGCAATGAGGGCATCATACTGTGTGAGGTGCACAATGAGGGCATCATACTGTGTGGAGGCAAAACAAGGGCATCATACTGTGTGTAGGTAGCACAATGAGGGCCTCACACTGTGTGTGGGGCACAATAAGGGCATCATACTGTGTGGGGGGCACAATGAAGGCATCATACTGTGTGGAGGGCACAATGTGGGCATCATACTGTGTGGAGGGCACAATGTGGGCATCATACTGTGTATAGGGGCACAATGAGGGTATCATACTGGTTGGGGGGAACAATGAGTGCATCATTCTGTGCGGGGGGCACAATGAAGGCATCATGCTCTGTGTAGGGGCACATGAGGGCATCATACTGTATGTGGGTGCACAATGAGGGTATCCTACTGTGTGAGGGGGGCACAATAAGGGCATCATACTGTGTGTGAGGGGCACAATGAGGGCATCATAATGTGTGTGGGGGCACAATGAGGGCATGATACTGTGTGGGGGACAATGAGGGCATCATACTGTGTGTGGGGGCACAATGGGGGCATCATACTTTATGTAGGTGGCACAATGAGGGCATCATACTGCATGGGGCCCAATGAGGGCATCATACTGTGTGTGGGGACACAATAGGGGCATCATACTGCGTGTAAGGGGCACAATGGGGGCATCATACTGTGTGTGGGGGCACAATGAGGGCATCATACTGTGTGTGGGGTCACAATGAGGGCATCATACTGTGTGTGGGGCACAATGAGGGCATGATACTGTGTGTGGGGGCACAATGAGGGCATCATACTGTGTGTGGGGGCACAATGAGGGCATCCAATGGGGTCATGAAAAGATTAACCAAGCTTCTCCAGGGAAAAAAAAATACCCTAACTTAGTCCTGCTCTCACAGAGGAGTGTTTGTAACAATGTATCCCTGTATGAGAACTGTTGATCTCATACTGATCCATTGGCAATTGAGCGGGTCATGGATGGGTTTGCAGCCTCTCTGCGAACAAGTTTCATTCAATGACAGCAAGCAGGAGTATTGAAAAGTAGTGAAAACCCGAGACACAAAGTCTATTAGAGAGTTATCGAAGGGATTTACAATGAATGTTGACGGATGAGCCTTTGATTGGTGATTTTTTCCGGACAAGTGAGGAGTACGGGGAGGGATGTACGATCCCACCCCGGCAGCGGCGTCGCTCCAGGTCATCAGACTAATAAGGGAACGCTTGGTAACTGGCGGCAGCTCCGCCGCAGAGGTTGTGAAGTTGTTGCCTGCCGTCGCTGCCGGAGGAACGAGACTTTGTATCGCAGATCAAACGCGCTCCATTCTATGCATTTGCATGTGTCACTTTTTACAGGAGCGAGGTGAGAGACGGCGGGCGAGGAGACGACGCTCTGTGTCTAATTTTAGACTGCGCCGGATGCGTGGAAAGATGAAGGGGAATTTATGATATGTGCAGATTGTTTAATCTGCAGAACATGAGGTTTTTCTCTTGTCGAGAGACTTCCTACGAGCAGATACCTGAAAGAAAAGCGCCACTTCAGAGGTACAAACACCGGGAATCCTTAAAGGGGCTCGACGCATCGATACGTGACGCTCAGTGTAGAACAATCTGTCGTTCCCCGCGACTTTAATTAAAAGGGTTATCGAATAATCCATGCTGCTGCACAAAATAATAACTGCACCCCTCCTCCGTTCTCTCGCTGTGTCTCAGGGCGATCACATGACATATACAATGTCATGTACCGCTGTACCGCTGCAGCCAATCAAGGGCCACTGATCAGCTGCAGCCTTCTCTATTCCGTAATAAGGGATTGTCCAGTAGTGAACAACCCCTTTGCTTTGCCACCAATAGTCACACAATATAGCAACGTATCACTGTATAGTGGAAAGTTATAACATTCTTTGCATTTTGTTGTAATTTTGTTACCTTTTCAGGATCTCCACTTTTTGTCAGTGAATGAAAAATAGCATAATTTGCCTAATGGGGAGTAATTACCATTTAAGCAATTGTCTGTTTCCTAAAAAGAAACTTCAAAGTGGAGTTTGCATTTTATGAAACTTATTGCCGTTTCCTCGTGCGTCCTTCACCTTCGGTCACTGTTCAGACATAACCTTCCCCGTCGTCATCTGTGGAGCCCTGATAGCGGGAATCAATTACATAGGATAGAGATAGAGAGTCTCATCTCGGGTTATGTAAAATGTGACTGTTCCCCGGTGATAAGAGCGCGGCCTCTGCTCATAGAGAAGACAGAAAATCCTTGCCGATTGCGTGGAAATATGAAGTGGCGCAGGTCCCCGATATCAGATCCCATTGTCTCATCTCCATAGGGAATAAATCCCTTAACACCTCTGAGCCTGATTACAGGTCTGATTCCCCCGAAAATACAATTACCTGGCTGGCGACTCCGGGAATTGTAAGAACGGACACATGACGAGAGCGAAGAGAAGCAGCAGCTGCAGTGAAATGATACATTGTATCCATATGTAACAGCGGGAGAATCCCTCTCATATGGAGATGACTGACAGGTTGTCACCTCCCGTCATCATCTAGCAGATCACTGAATATGGTCCTATATTCCAGGGGCGGAACTACCGCCCGTGCAGCCGGTTCATTGAACGGGGGCCCCGAGGGAGAGGGGGCCCCTCCAGCCTCCAGCAGGGCCGCCATCAGGGCATGACTGCCCTGACTCCAGTATGGGGTCCGGCCGGTAGGGGCCCCCTCGGGGGCCCCCCTCTTGTGCGTCTCTCTCCTCATGGGGCCCCCGGCCCCATGCTATGCGCCGGGTCCGGGACTTTTCAGCGCTGAGCTGCGCTGTTGCAGCAGCGCCTTCATGATTCCCCTGACTTCCGGTCATGTGACGGTGCCGTCACATGGCCGGAAGTCAGGAGAACCTGCTGTCAGCGATTTGGACGAGCGCCAGGATTCTGCAGGGATCGCATGGGGGTAAGTATAACAAGTTTTATTTTTTTTAAAATACAATTAACTAGGAGTGGAGAGATGGGAGATGCACGTGTGTGTGTGTGTGTGGGGGGGGGAGATGGGAGATGCACATGTGTGTGTGTGGGGGGGGGGAGATGGGAGATGCACATGTCTGTGGGGGGGGAGATGGGAGATGCACATGTGTGTGGGGGGGGGGATGGGAGATGCACATGTGTATAGGGGGGGAGATGGGAGATGCACATGTGTGTGGGGGGGAGATGGGAGATGCACATGTGTGTGGGGGGGAGATGGGAGATGCACATGTGTGGGGGGGGGGAGATGGGAGATGCACATGTGGGGGGGGGAGATGGGAGATGCACATGTGTGGGGGGGGGATGGGAGATGCACATGTGGTGGGGGGGGAGATGGGAGATGCACATGTGTGGGGGGGGTGAGATGGGAGATGCACGTGTGTGTGGGGGGGAGATGGGAGATGCACGTGTGTGTGGGGGGGAGATGGGAGATGCACGTGTGGGGGGGGAGATGGGAGATGCACATGTGTGGGGGGGGGATGGGAGATGCACATGTGGTGGGGGGGATGGGAGATGCACATGTGTGTGGGGGGGAGATGGGAGATGCACATGTGGTGGAGGGGGATGAGAGAGGGGCACATGTGGGGGAGGGGGATGAGAGAGGGGCACATGTGGGGGAGGGGGACGAGAGGGGCACATGTGGGGGAGGGGGTGAGAGATGTGCACATGGGGGGGATGAGAGCTGCACATGGGGGGGTTTGAGAGCTGCACATGGGGGAATTGGGAGTAGGGGGATAATGAGCTGCACATAACGAATGTGGGGTGGGGGAGAGTAAATGATAAATGATGATGGGGTGGGGAGAGCACGGACATGATATAATGAATTGGGGCAGGGGGTGCATGTAAATATTGAATGCGGGGAGCAGGAAGTATAGAGTAGGGGGCGTTGCGGATGCAGGAGTGTGACTGGTAACAAATTGGCGGAAAGAGTAGAGGTTCTAATTAAATTATATATTAAGTGCCTATTTACAGTTAATGGGGGCACAGTGGTGGATTACAATTTATATTTGGAATGGTAGGTTGCATAATAACTAACCATATATTGATGGTGGATGCACGTCTGTATTCAGCTGCGTAATGTAGAAGTTGGGGAATGTGCTCTAGATAACTGTGTTATTTTATGCAGAGACGAGTCCTGGCTGGAAGACGTGATGGCGGTCTGTGCTGGATGAAGGAGAAAAGCGAAGATGAAGGACTTCACCTAGAGACGTCACCGGTGAGTCAGTCTATTACATGTACACTGTGTATAATGTCACTGGTGATCACTGTATTACCTGTACACTGACACTATATACAGAGCTCCTGTGTATAATGTCACTGGTGATCACTGTATTACCTGTACACTGACACTATATACAGAGCTCCTGTGTATAATGTCACTGGTGATCACTGTATTACCTGTACACTGACACTATATACAGAGCTCCTGTGTATAATTTCACTGGTGATCACTGTATTACCTGTACACTGACACTATATACAGAGCTCCTGTGTATAATGTCACTGGTGATCCCTGTATTACCTGTACACTGACACTATATACAGAGCTCCTGTGTATAATGTCACTGATGATCACTGTATTACCTGTACACTGACACTATATACAGAGCTCCTGTGTATAATGTCACTGGTGATCACTATATTACCTGGACACTTACGTTATACATACCATGTATAGAGCTCCCGTGTATAATGACACTTATGGTAATATTAGTAATGTGGTGGTAATATTAGTAATGTAGTGGTAATATGTGGTCTGGTCATGGTGTGGCAGTTTTTCTCCCTTCTGTGTGGTATTATTCGGTCACTATGTTGTGGTAATATGTGGTCTGGTCATGGTGTGGCGGTATTCCCTGTATGTGGTATTATTGGTCATTTAAAAAAAAAATGTATATGACACATTCCCTTAAAGAAAACTAAATAAAAATATATCTAAAAAGAGTATTGGATATTTTAAGAAAATTTTAATAGGTTAGAGTAGGGCCCGCCCAGAAGAGTCTACCTTATCGTGGTGGCGGCTTTAAAAATCTTTTGGCCAAAACAAAAGCTGATGGCTATGTATGTGGCGCCGTCACATGGCAGAACATCAGGAGAACCTGGTGGCAGCGACGTGGACGAGCGCCAGGATTCTGCAGGGATTGCATGGGGGTAAGTATAACAAGTTTTATTTTTTTTAAATACAATTAATTAACTAGGAGTGGGGGGAATCAGAGATGCACAGGGGGATGAGAGATGCACATGGGGGGGGTGAGAGATGCACATGGGGGGGTGAGAGATGCACATGGGGGGGTGAGAGAAGCACATGGGGGGGTGAGAGATGCACATGGGGGGGTGAGAGAAGCACATGGGGGGGTGAGAGATGCACATGGGGGGGTGAGAGATGCACATGGGGGGGTGAGAGATGCACATGGGGGGGTGAGAGATGCACATGGGGGGGTGAGAGATGCACATGGGGGGGTGAGAGATGCACATGGGGGGGTGAGAGATGCACATGGGGGGGATGAGAGATGCACATGGGGGGGATGAGAGATGCACATGGGGGGGATGAGAGATGCACATGGGGGAATGAGAGATGCACATGGGGGGGATGAGAGATGCACGGGGGGTGAGAGCTGCACATGGGTGGGATGAGAGCTGCACATGGGGGGGTGAGAGATGCACATGGGGGGTTATGTTTACATAACTTTGTTGCCTTATGAAGGGCAGGGGGGGCCCCCCAAAATTTCTTGCACAGGGGCCCACTACAGTCTGTGTCCGCCCCTGCCTATATATGTGCAGCTACAGGGGGGGCTATGTCACGTTATTTTCTTCCTTTCTGGAGGAGGACCCATCCCCCAGAATGAAGGGGTTGCAGCAGAAGCATAGCTAGGAGTTTGGTTCGGGAAGGGGGTTGAAACTTTTGAGTAGGCTCCTAACCATGTAACCCTGATTACAACTATGGTGGCGCCCCCTAATAGTGGATGTAGGAGAACCTCAGCAGAGGACAGAGCTGTTACTGAAAATAATCTCTATACAAAGGCCAACAGTGATATTACTGACATATGGTGACCATATAGTGATAGATACCAGTCCTGCAGAACATGTAAGAGATCACAGTACAGTTATGTATAGAGACTCACAGATGATGTTCATTCTGGTGGAGTCGTTCACTTTTCCCGTCTTTTCCATCTGGCCCAGACCGACATGACGACTTCTCCAGCCAGGACTCGGCTGCAGGGATTACATCACAGACACATCTGACTTCTCACATTTCAGGCACCGTCTCCATTTATCCCCAACCTGCACAACCTCCTCATCCTGCTGATACCCCAATGCTGATCTGCTGCTGCCATATGTGTCCCTATTACTGCACCTGCTATGTGGTACTGTGTGCCCTCTAATTTTCCTCCTACAGGAGCTCTAGATTCCCCTTTCTTTGCATTCGTAAAGTATGATGACCCTACAGAACTCCACCCCTCAACAGCCCCAGAAAAGTATTGTGACCCCAACACAGTATGGTCTCCCAACTGTGACACCCACACGGCCCTACATGCAGTATAATGGGCCTACATACAAAATAATGACCCCCCACCTCTCCACACTCTATAATGGCCTCCACACAGCACGATGGACCCCACACAAACCTTCATATTGTATAATTGCTTGTATATACTTTAAAGGCCCCCACATAGTCCTCCATACAGTATAATGCACCACCATAGCCCATACAGAATAATACACCCCCATAGCCCATACAGCATAATGCACCCCCACAGGCAATACAGTATAATGCACCCCCATAGCCCATACAGTATAATGCACACCCATATAGTATAATGCACCCCCATAGCCCATACATTATAATGCACCACCATAGCCCATACAGTATAATGCACCTCCATAGCCCAAACAGTACAATGCACACCCATATAGTATAATGCACCCCCATAGCCCATACACATACAGTATAATGCACACCCATTTAGTATAATGCACCCCCATAGCCCATATAGTACAATGCACACCCATAAAGTATAATGCACCCCCATAGCCCATACAGTATAATACACCCTCATAAAGTATAATGCACCCCATAGCCCATACAGTATAATACACCCCCATAGCCCATACAGTATAATGCACACCCATATAGTATAATGCAGCCCCATAGCCCATACAGTATAATGCACCCCCATAGCCCATACAGTATAACGCACACCCATATAGTATAATGCACCCCCATAGCCCATCCAGTATAATGCACACCCATATAGTATAATGCACCCCCATAGCCCATCCATTATAATGCACCCCCATATAGTATAATTCACCCCCAGAGCCCATACAGTATAATGCACCCCATAGCCCATACAGTATAATACACCCCCATAGCTCATACAGTATAATGCACACTCATATAATATAATGCACCACCATAGCCCATGCAGTATAATGCACACCCATATAGTATAATGCAGCCACATAGCCTATACAGTATAATGCACCCCCATAGCTCATACAGTATAATGCACCCCCATAATCCATACATTATAATGCACTCCCATTCAGTATAATGCACCCTCATAGCCCATAAAGTATAATGCACCCCCATAGCCCATACAGTATAATACACCCCATAAAGCATAATGCACCCCCATAAAGAATAATGCACCCCAAAGTCCATACAGTATAATGCACCCCATAGTCCATACAGTAAAATGCACCCCCATAGCCAGTAGCATAGCTACCGGGACGGCAGAGGGGGCAGTGGCCCCGAGCCCCGCGCTCTTAGGTGCCCACCTGGAGCTACGCCAGGGTAACTGTATGGGGTCATACAGTGTGGGAGATAATGTGGGGTCTTTGTACAGTATGGGGCCATTATATAGTGTTGGAGCCATCAGTTTGGAGGCTACTATGGGGTCAATATACTGTGTGGGGGGTACTATACAGTAAGGGGGAATTATACTGTGTATAGGAGAGCATCATACTGTGTAGAGGGGAGCTGTACATGGGGGGAGACTCAGGACATTATTAAATGTTAAGTGGGAACTTATTGTTATAGGGGAACTCAGGTTATTGTGACTGTCAAAGGGGCACACAGAGGGCACTATTACTTTCTAGGGGGCAAAATGTGGGCACTGTTTTCTAGGGCATTTACACAAGGCATTACTATATTCTAGAGGTTTGTTTTACCATCTAGAGAGCACACAGTGGGTGCAGTAATAGGGACACATACAGCAACAGAGGCTCAGTATTGGGGTATCAGCAGGATGAGGAGTTTGTGCAGGTTGGAAATAGATGGGGACAGGGCCTGAAATGTAAGGAGTCAAATGTGTCTTTGTTGTGATCTCTGCAGATGAGTCCTGGATGGAGAAGTTGCCGTGTCAGTCTGGGCCAGATGGAAAAGACGGGAAAAGTGAACAATTTAATCAGAAACAACATCAGCTGTAAGTGACTATATATAACTGTGCTGTGATCTCTTATATGTTCTGTAGGACTGGCATCTATCAATATATGTCACCATATGGCGGTAATATCAGTGCTGGTCTTTGTATAGAGATTATTTTCAGTAACAGCGCGGTCATCTGCTGGGGTTCTCCTATATACACTATCTGGGTGCGCCACCATAGTTGTAATCAGGGTTACATGGTTAGGGGCCCACTCAGAAGTTTCGCCCCCCTGAACCAAAACCCTAGCTACGCCTCTGCCCATAGCCCATACAGTATATTGCACCCACATGGCCCATACAATATAATGAACTCCCATAGTCCATAAAGTATAATAGTATAATGCACACCCATAGTCCATACAGTATAATGCACCCCCATAGTCCATACAGTATAATGCACACCCATATAGTATAATGCACCACTATAGCCCATACAATATAATGCACCCCTATAGTCTATACAGTATAATGCACCCCCATATAGTCTAATGCACCCCCATAGCCCATACAGTATAATTCACCCCTATATAGAATATTGCAAACCCATAGTCCATACAGTATAATGCACCCCCATATAGTATAATGCAACACTATAGCCCATACAGTATAATGCACCCCATAGCCCATACAGTATAATGCACCCCCATATAGTCTAATGCACCCCCATAGCTCATACAGTATAATTCACCCCCATATAGAATAATGCAAACCCATAGCCCATACAGTATAATGCACTCCCATATTCCATACAGTATAATGCACCCCCATATTTCATACAGTATAATGCACCCCCATATTTCATACAGTATTAAAAACCCCCATAGTTCTCAATACAGTTTTATGGCCACCACAATGTTCTAAAAAAAAATACAATACAATACTCACCTCTCCTCTTCGTTCCCAGCTGATCCGGTCACCGCAGCTTGTGCTCTGAAGCGTCGCACATCTCAGCGTAAGAGGACGCCATGTTGTAAGGTTGCGCTGAGACGTCAGACGCCGAGTAAGAATGATGGTGGAGGAAGCGTCAGCTGATGCTCCCTCTTCCATTGCTTTCGAAACAGTTGAATTTGCGGGGGGGGGGGGGCCGCGTTTCCCTGCTCTGCCGCAGAGTTTAACTGTTTTGGTGCACGATGAGACAGTTAAAAATAGTGTAGCTCCGGGTGGGCCCTTCACAGCGCAGGGCACGGTGAGGCCGCACCCTTTGCCCACCTGTAGCTATGCTATTGGGTTGCAGCAACCAAATGCTTTTAGCAGTGACTTGTGAATCTACTTTTCAGAGACAGATTTTTTTCTATGGTGCCTTTAAATGGCATCTTCATGATTTCTGAAAGCTTCTTGAGGCTCCTCCATTTCAGCAAGCGCTGCGCTGTTCTGCCCGGTCATAGTGGCAGATCACATCAGAAGCGTGCACAAGGAGGTTTATGGTGTCAAAACCTCTCCCATGTTGTCACACTTCAATGCTTGCCTCCTCCTGCAGCTCTCCTCCTCTAGCAGATCTTTCTCCAGCATCTCTCCTACCCATGCAGCTCTCATTCTCCTGCAGAAGCTCTTTCTCCTGCAGCTCTCCTCCTGTAGTTCTCCCCACCCTGCAGCTTTCCTCCAGTAGCAGTACTTTCTACATCTCTCCTATCCCTGTATATCTCCTCCTCCTGCAGCTTCTCCCAAGCCAGCTCTTCTCCAGCATCTCTCCTCCTCCTGCAGCTTTCCCCAAGGGAGCCCTTTTTCTCCCATATCTCTCCTTTTCCCGCTGCATTCCCCAAACCAACTCTTCTTCTCCAGTATCTCACCTTTTCCTGCAGCTTCCACCAAGCCAGCTCTTCTTCTCCAGCATCTCTCCTCCTCCTGCAGCATCCCCCAAGGCAGGCCTTCTTCTACTGCATCTCTTCTTTTCCTACAGCTTTTCCCAAGCCAATTTTTCCCCAGCATCTCTCCTCCTTCTGCAGCTCTCCTCTCCATGCAGCCCTCCTTCTTCAGAAGCTCTTTCTCCTGCTTTCCTCCTGTAGTGTTCCTCCCCCTGTAGCTTTCCTCCTGTAGCAGTGCTTTCTACATTGCTCCTCTCCCTGTATATCTCCCCTTTCTGTAGCTTCCACAAAGCCAGCTCTTCTTCTCCAACATCTCTCCTCCTCCTGCAGTTTCCCCCAAGACAGCTCTTCTTCTCCAGCATCTCTCCTACTCCTGCAGCTTCCCCCAAGGCAGTCCTTTTCCCTGCATCTCTCATTTTACTGCAGCTTTCCCCAAGCCAACTCTTCTTCTCCAGAGTATCTCCTCTTCCTGCAGACTCCCATAAGCCAACTCTTTTTCTCCACCATCTCTCCTCCTTCTGCAGCTCTCCTCTCCATGCAGCAAGGAGGGTGTACATGCCTGTGTGCACAGTGTGTTCCTGCATGTGTAAATAATGTATCACAGTATGTGTATTCAAGCTCTCACTATATCTGCACCCTGTGTTGTCTGAGTAGTATTATGCCCATGGAAGACCCTGGGTCTTCACCTTTTGGTGGCAGCTGTGGGATACTACTCAACCCAGCAGGTCTGGGGGAGCTGCAGGGGACTGGTGTTCTCAGACACAATCCAAAGGGCTCCACAACCAGGGAGGCATATACAGTGCCTACAAGTAGTATTCAACCCCCTGCAGATTTAGCTGGTTGACACATGCGGAATTAACTTGGCATTGTGACATTTGTACTGTAGATCAGCCTGGAAGTGGGAAATGCACTGCAGCAATTTTTTTTTTTTTTTTTAAAAACGTTAAAACTTAATTCAGAGTGTCATTTATTATTCAACCCCTCAAACCACAAGAATTCTGTTTGGTCCCCCTAAAGTATTAAGAAGTAGTTCAGGCACCAAGAATAATGAGCTTCACATGTGTGGATTAAAGATCTCTTTTGCCAGCCTTTTCTGACTATTTAAGATCCTCCCCAAACTTGTGAACAGCACTCAGACATGGTCAACATGGGAAAGACAAAGGAGCATTCCAAGGCCATCAGAGACAAGATCGTGGAGGGTCACAAGGCTGGCAAGGGGTACAAAACCCTTTCCAGGGAGTTGGGCCTACCTGTCTCCACTGTTGGGAGCATCATCCGTAAGTGGAAGGCTTATGGAACTACTGTTAGCCTTCCACGGCCTGGACAGCCTTTGAAAGTGTCCTCCCGTGCCGAGGCCAGGCTTGTCCGAAGAGTCAAGGCTAACCCAAGGACAACAAGGAAGGAGCTCCGGGAAGATCTCATGGCAGTGGGGACATTGGTTTCAGTCAATACCATAAGTAAGGTACTCCACCGCAATGGTCTCCGTTCCAGACGAGCCTGTATGGTACCTTTACTTTCAAAGCGTCATGTCAAGGCTCGTCTACAGTTTGCTAATGATCACTTGGAGGACTCTGAGACAGACTGGTTCAAGGTTCTATGGTCTGATGAGACCAAGATCGAGATCTTTGGTGCCAACCACACACGTGACGTTTGGAGACTGGATGGCACTGCATACGACCCCAAGAATACCATCCCTACAGTCAAGCATGGTGGTGGCAGCATCATGCTGTGGGGCTGTTTCTCAGCCAAGGGGCCTGGCCATCTGGTCCGCATCCATGGGAAGATGGATAGCACGGCCTACCTGGAGATTTTGGCCAAGAACCTCCGCTCCTCCATCAAGGATCTTAAGATGGGTCGTAATTTCATCTTCCAACAAGACAACGACCCAAAGCACACAGCCAAGAAAACCAAGGCCTGGTTCAAGAGGGAAAAAGTCAAGGTGTTGGAGTGGCCTAGTCAGTCTCCTGACCTTAACCCAATTGAAAACTTGTGGAAGGAGCTCAAGAATAAAGTCCACATGAGACACCCAAAGAACCTAGATAACTTGGAGAAGATCTGCATGGAGGAGTGGGCCAAGATAACTCCACAGACCTGTGCCGGCCTGATCAGGTCTTATAAAAGATGATTATTAGCTGTAATTGCAAACAAGGGTTATTCCACAAAATATTAAACATAGGGGTTGTATAATAATTGACCCACACTTTTATGTTTAAAATTTAATAAAATTCAACTGAGCAACATAACTTTTTGGTTTGTAAGATTTATGCTTCTGTTCATAAAACCTACTCTCGTTTGAAGTTTGAAGACTCTAACTTATTTGCATCTTATCAAACCAGCTAAATCTGCAGGGGGTTGAATACTACTTGTAGGCACTGTAGACAGACCCAGAAGTCCAAGGGTGAGGCATACATAGGTTTCGAATGCTACCATTTCCAACCCCACCAGCTCTGCCTTGGGAGGAAGACCGGAGAGGATATACAGCAGCAACAAGATACAGCAACTACAGGAGCTGTGCCAGCTTCAACGGATTGCATAGCAGGCCACAGACACTCATTGGATTTAATTCAGGAACCACAAGATGCAGAGGACGGCATATGTGGACGCAATGGATATCAGTCTGTTTTCATCAATTACGTGTGGAGTTTATTCACAAGGAAGATATGGAATATGCTCTGAGGAAACTGGATGATGAAAAGTTTTGTTCTCATGAAGGTGAGACCTCTTACATTCATGTCTGTGCTTAAAGACATGCTGATGGGCTGTCTCCAATAAGTGGAGAAGGATGATTAGGATCTTACCATGTCTGGCTAATTAAGATTGGGGGAGCAATGTGACGATACAGCCTATAATCTTAATAAAGCAAGACGGTTAGATTTGTTAATCCAAGAGAAATACACGATTATCTTGGTGTTGACTTGTAAATGTATGCGTATTTATGTGCCTGGTCAAGAAGAACAAACCAGTATTTGTATAACCCTGATTGTTGTCTCCTCTTTGATTCTGGAACAATGAATGTTTGCTAATTATGTTGATTAATCTTCGTGGACCCTGTGGCTTATTGACTCACAAGACAGGCGGACAAACTAAGCAAATTCATTAAATGTTCAAACAATGAGATATGAGCCTGCCCTTTCCCCCCCCAGCCTGTGGATGTATACTTAAAAAGGACATGTGCTTCTGTAGCAGAGAGACTTAAAACAGAGAATCAAGGAGAAGCAAGAGGACAACAGACTCTCTGAGACCATCAGCTTGGAAGCATGGATTTAACCAAAGAGACACAGATTTGGATTCTACATGATTCTAGTTTAAGGGTATATAGCCCTGACTGGAAAGATACGGATCTGCTCCATTGACCATCAGAGAGCCCATGGATACGTTTGGGGAAACCAGTCAATGAAGTCACATGGCTCCATGGATATGTTGTTTGGGGTTTCCAGGTGGGATCGGCCGGTCGCCTGGAACCCATGGAGACATTCGGAGAAGCCAGACTGGTACCAGCTGGTCATCTGGCCCCATGGAAACTCTCGGAGAAGCCAGAGTGGGACCCTCAGGTTTCCTGACCTTGTACCCCGATGGACTTCTAGCTTCCTAAGCTTGCCGCTACCTTATCTCTGTGGGGGCACGCCAGAAGCGGGGGGCTACTGGTTGAGGAAGTTGGCCCTGGAAGTCCCAAAGTCGCAGCTCTTCTATCGCAGACAGGCGGAGCGGAAGGGTGAGGACTGTGTAATGTTGCACCATCTTGGGTATTTGCTGGGACTGTTCTATGTGTTTATTGTCCGCTTTGTGGTTCAATAAAGTATTGTCTGAGTAGCGTTACGCCCACGGAAGACCCCGTATTTTCACAAAATCTGAATGTAAAAATGCAGAATACTCCAACACTTGTAGTATCGTAATGGCATTCTTCCCATTACTTCTTTTCAGGTCACTGGCACTTTTTGTGCACATGTTCATCATGGCCATGAACCTTTCCCTCCCTTACTAAACTCCTGTGCATGTCCCTGGTTCACATTAACAGGCGATTACTGCAGCCCCCACGCTTTAAAGATTGCAGGGGTCACAAATCAGAGAAACCCAAAAATACAAACAAACCATCACAAATGTTATTATTTGTGTCATTTTTCCAATATAATTTTTTTGGAGATGACCGATGCAAGAAACATGTGTTATAATATTAATATTTTATTTCGGTAATAAAGCCTCTATTCTCTGTAGACAGCAGAGGCCGCCTCTGTAAGTTTCTCATAAACCTTGGTAGACAGCAAAACACCTCCAGCCTTGTAGCTGCCTGACAATTGATGGCCACGTCAGTGGATACGACCCCCATATTACCAGCCCAGGACCCCGCAGCAGATTATAGCAGAGCCGACAGCGCATGTGATCTCCAGCCTCGTCCCAGGAGCTTTCATTGACAAGTGTGGAAATGAAAACAGGAAATCATATTGATGGCATAGAAGCTCCGTATTCCTGCCATATGATGATTGACAGATGGAGCAGTGGAGACCACTGGGAAAAGCAGGAGCATAAAAAGAAGCTGGTAATGGTTGTATAAATCCATATACAGTGAGCTTCCCCTAGTGGTGGCGGTACAATCTGTATGTAGTGAGCTCCATCTAGTGGTGGCTGTATAAATCTATATATCGTGAGCTCCCCCTAGTGGTGGCAGAATAATCGGTATGTAGTGAGCTCCCTCTAGTGGCGACTGTATAAATCTGTATGTAGTGAACTCTTTTATTATAAAAATACAAAACGTACACTAAATAAAGAGTAAAATCCAAACCCCAGGAACAGCAAATGTCCGAGTCCAGCATTAACCCCCCCCCCTCCAGCCAAAGCAACCCCAAGATCAGTATATAGTGAACTCCCCATAGTGGTGACTGTATAAATCTGTATGTAGTGAGCTACCTCTAGTGGTGGCTGTATAAATCTGTATGTAGTGAGCTCCCCCTGCTGGTGACTGTATAAATCTGTATGTAGTGAGCTCCCCCTGCTGGTGGCTGTATAATCTGTATGTAGTGAACTATTTTATTATAAAAATACAAAACTTACAATAAATAAATGGTAAAATCGAAACCCCAATGAAAGCAAAAGTCTGAGTCCAGCATTACCCCTCCCCCCAGTCAAAGCAACCCCAAAAAAACCTCTCTCTTCTTGTTTCTCAGAGAAGCTTCCTCCTTCCATCTTTCTCTCTTATGCTGTTTTCTGTCCTTAACTCTTGTCTTGTCACTTTTTGATCCTTCCAGATCTCCTCCTCCCCAGGTTACCTCACCCAAGGAGAGAAGAAACATTTTATCAATACACCGCACATACACACTTACACACTTCATACAAAACCTGTCATAAAGAGAACTCTGGTCCATCGCCTAAAAAGAAACATAAAAGCCACCTGGCTTAAAACACATCTATCTAAACCACAAACATTGTTTTTTTAATTACTTTATACTGTATATATATATATTTATTTATTTTTTGTTACACAGCAAACACAATTATAATAAACTTACCACCAAAAGGAACCCTACAACTAAAAAAACCCAACACAATACAAAAATAAGCTCTCCGGGGATTTAAACTCATGGCCTCCTGCTTACTAGACAGGTGCATCATCCCAGTAAGCCACAGGATCATCACCTTATTATTATTATTATTAATTTATATAGCGCCATTGATTCCATGGCGCTGTACATAAGGGGTTACATACAAAATAAGAATATCGCTACAGTAAACAAACTAACAATGATAGACTGGTACGGAGGGAAGAGGGCTTACAATACGATGATACCTTACAATACGATGCTACATAACTCTCTACATTACACCAGATACCCAGAGCCAGGACTGGAGCCTGTAAGCCCTATATCAGTATTTCACTCCTGCAAAACAAAAATCTGATAGTGAAAAGCCCCCAGCCCGCCACCAGGAGACCGGACCGGCGTCTATCCTAACAATCCTTACTCTACCAGCCGTCCCTACCTGTCTAGACATCTGGCCCTACTTATCTACCTACCTTTCCCTGTCTCTCCCTGCCTGACCCTACCTAACTCACCGCGTGTCTACGTAACTGTCCCTCGACTGTCCCTATCTACCTGTCCCTACTGAAACTATCTACCTATCCCTACCACTTACCTGCTTATCTAGGCCCTAGGGTACATTAAATGAGAACCCTCTCCAGAGAAGAGAGGCCCTCGCTGCACCCAGCCTGTCATACTCCAGAGGGCACCTTCACCAGACCACCCAGAATGTTCCTAACAACCTCATCCCGGGGGAGGATTTTCTGCTGAGTTGACACTAAGCACCGTGCGCTCCACATGCAAAACTTGACGACTAAACTGACTAGAAATAAAGTGCCCCGATCTCGGCCACCCAAGGATCTGAATGCCCCATACGCCCACTCCGCATAGGAAGGTGTGCCAGCCGAGGCCAGCCTATGGAAGCACCCACCCCGTTGTAGACCCCTGCATTAAAAGGACCCTGAAGGAGGAAATGCTCCATGCTTTCGCAACACTCCTCATGGGGACAACCCCAATCATCGGAGTTCCTACACTTCAGGTTGTCCCTTACATACAGCTTCCTGTGGAAGCAGCGCCAAGCCAAGTCCCAAAACTTCAAGGGGACCCGTGCAGAATTCAATAACCTCAACCCACCCTCAAGATCCCTACTTGGGCAATCTTTGAGCACCAGGGGCTTCTGGAAATGGGTGAACAAGACCCTCCTGTCAAGGAATTTCCTCGACATACTCCTGATCTCCCACATTCCCAGGCCCCACCGGCAGATTACCTTCAGAGCCGGGGTAGCGTAAGCCGGGAGATATCCATGTGGTGTGCATAGGTCCTTCACCTGCCCTCCTGTCTCCCATTCCTGGAAGAAGGGCCGAAGCCATCCCCTGCAGGAGAATACCCACAGAGGAGCCCTCTCAGACCAAAGGTTGGCAATGTTAGTCTTGACAAAAGTGTTACTAGAAACACCACTGGGTTGACATACCCAACCCTCCTAGTCTCCTAGTGCGATACGTGAACTCTCGATTGACTAGGTTCAGCCTATTTCCCCATAACATCTGGAAACACAGGCTGTAGACTCGTGTCCAGAGAGGCTCTGGAACATGCAGACACTGCCCAGGTATATTAACAAGGGTAGCAAAAAACCCTTAACCAGGCTAACCCTTCCCCTCAGGGTCAAAGACAAACCCTTCCACTGGTCCACCTTCTGGGCGGCGATCTTAAGTCTTCCCTCCCAATTTTGTTGGGGGTAATCCCCCGGGACAAATTCGATGCCTAGAATTTTTGCTGAAGCCTGGGGCTCTAGAAGAGTGTCCGGGAGACCAAAGCTAGGGTCTCCCCCTCCCAGCCAGAGACTCTCACACTTTTCCTGATTATTCGTGGACCTAGAAGCCTCTGAGTAGTGACCAACCTCAGACATGACCCACTCCACCTCCTCACCCGAGGATACGAAAAGGGAGACATCATTGGCATACGCTACCACCCTCAGAGTGGCTTCTGGGGCCGCCTGGTCCATCCTGACTCCCGCCAATGGCCCCCGCTCAACCCTCCTTAAAAGGGGATCTATCGCGAACACGTATAACACAGCAGGCTCAACAGACAGCCCTGGCGGACCCCAGACCCAACTGTGAAGACTCGGGGTCTTCCGTGGGCGTAAAGCTACTCAGACAACACAGGGTGATGGAGAGGAGGTAGCGGCAAGCTTAGGAAGCTAGCAGTCCATCAAGGTACAAGGCCAGGAGAAACAAGGGTCCAAATCTGGCATCACCGGGAGCCAAGACTGACTCTGTCACAGAAACACATGTCCCTTCTTAAATACACATCCACAGGTTAAGAATTAGGGATGATATTATTCCACAGGGCTTGAGTATCCACAGCTCATCCCCCAAGATTGACTGGCAAACACCCTACAATGGTATTTAACATATCAAGCAAACATTCATTGTTCTAGCTAATCTATTTACATAGTTTATATCACAGGGGCTCTTGTAAATACACATCATTGTTTCAGAATCAAAGAGCAGATAGCATTCAGGGTTATACAAATAATAGTCTATGTTAATCAACTAAAGAAGAACACAGATTAAAGAGTCAACATAACAATAAAGGTGTGATGCTCTTGCCATCAGAAATGATGTCTGGCATAATTAAGATTTTACTCTGTATTATCACACCAACCTCAAAAGGGTGGCCAGACCAACCAATCACAAGCGGGAAAGTCTCCGCCCCTGCATACAAGATCTTTAGCTAATTTACAAACCCCCCAGGCAGACCGTACCTCAGATGGACGGACCAGAGGTAATCGTGGTTAACCCAATCAAAAGCCTTTGCCTGGTCTAAGGATAGCAAATACCCCCTTCCAGTGGCCCAACCTGCCCTGCTCCACTGCCTCTCGGACACCGAGTACTGCAATAAAAGTGTTGTGGCCTGGAACTGAGCAATGCTGAGCCCCCCAAAAGGAGCCAAGGTGTAAGCTTCACCAGCCGATTGAACAGCACCTTTGCCAGAACCTTCAGGTCTGTATTGAGAAGTGCTATGGAACGCCAATTCTCAATACGGGATGAGTCCTTACCCTTTGACAGGATAATCAGGGCCGACTGCCTCATTGACCGGGAAAGAGCACCTGAAGAAAGACACTCGTTAAACACCTCAGTCAAGAGGGGGACTAAGGAGTCCCTAAAGGTCTTATAAAAATCAGATATTAAGCCATCCGGACCTGGAGATTTCTTGGGCCGAAGCCCATCAATGGCCAGTCGCACTTCCTCTTCCCTGATTGCCTGTGTCAAAACGTGAAGCGAGGGGTCATCCCCTGGCTCAGGGATGGCCACAGCCAGGAAAGCCGACATCACGTCCCGATCCAGATCCTTCTTCCCCAAGAGGTGTGAGTAGAAAGATCTGATCACATCCAGGATCCCTGATTTGGATCTGTTCAGGGAACCCATACCGTCGACCTGACCTGTCACCACCTTACAACTCACTGACATCTTACAGTTTCTGTAGGGATCGCGCGAGCGGTACCTCTCGAAATCCCTCTCAAAAACCAAAGATGTGTGCCTATCGTACTGACACCTCTTGAGTAAAGACTTCACTCTGGAAATCCCCTCACGGTCATCTTCAGTCGAGACGAGACGTTCGAGTTTCCTCCTCAGTTCCTGATACAGGTGGTACCTGCTCAGGCTCCTGAGGCTCGAGAGCTGGAGGAAGAAACTCGCAACCCGTTCTTTGAACATCTCCCACCACTCTGACTTATAGCTACAGAGATCCAAAAGTGGTACCTGGCTCTGAAGAAAGTCCTCAAAGGATTGTCTTATCTCCGCTTCTTCCAAGAGGGACGAATTCAGCTTCCATAGTCCTTTTCCCATCCGAGGGGTTTCTGCAGCATTCAGAGAAAAAGAAATCAGACAGTGATCAGAGAACTCCACCTCAAGAACGGACACTGCTGAAGAGACGGCTTCCTCCTTCAAAAAAAACCTGTGCATCCTAGACCTGTAGCTACCTCTATGAAAGGTGAAACCACAGTGACCTGGGGTGTGCCGGATGTGGATATCCACCAGGCGAGAGTCACTAGCTATGCTATTAAGAGTATTACTATCATAATCCAGCCGGTCAATGGAGCCTCCCCTATCACGAAGCCTTGTGACGGTATTAAAGTCATCTCCAAAGACCACCTGCCGGCTCGTAAAAAGATAGGACTTAAACTTCAGGAAGAGACCTTTACGGCCCACTTTGACTGTGGACCATAGATGATAATGAGCTGAAGCTCCTGTCCCCTCATGAAGACGTCCAAGACCAGGCACCTCCCAATTTGTACCTCGATAACTCTCCGGCATTCAACTGATGCAGTCTTAAAAAGGACCGCCACCCAGCTGCACCGCTTGGCCGCACGAGACCAGTACGAGGGCCCGCACCTCCACTCGCTCTCCGCCTTGCGTATGGCCCCCATATCCGTAAGTCTGGTCTCCTGCAAAAACAAAATTTCAGCCTCAAATCGGGTGAGAAAATCAAAGGCCGCAAATCTAGCCGCATCAGACTTTATACTAGCGACATTAATGGACGCCAGAGTCAACGAGGTGGGTGTCGCCATCATGAGTGAAAGAGTTAGATGGCCTTTTTCTCCCCAACACATTTTCCTAGCCTGTTCTTCTCCGGGCGATGAAGCCCCCCCCCCTCTTCTTTTCAGAGAGACCGAGGTATCCATCCCTCCCACCTCTTTCTCATCTCCGGACCCAGGGTTGGCCCCACTTCCCGAGGAAGACACACCCTCCGGAGAAGGGACCTCGCCCCCTCCCAAAGACCCTCCCGATGTTACCTCCGGAACCTCACCCTGACCCCCGTCTCAGCAGGGTCATCAAGGGCTTGGAACCGGTTGGAGAGGGGGATTAGAGGGGAGTCGGTGGGACCTTTCTTAGGCACTGTAGCGTTGGCGTCCCTGCCCCCTGCTAGGCAGGGACGCCGTTCCCCTCACCTCTCCGCTCCGTGCCCGGCGGCTTCCTCCCGTTCTGCTGGCAGCGCGCGCTGCTTCCCGGCCTCTGTGCTTAGGGCGCGCGCGAGGGCGCTCCCCCTCTTTTAAAAGGGCCGCGTGCGCCGTCCTAAGGAGTCCCCGGCCAGTGGCCGGTGGACCTCTCCATATATAAGGCACCTCCTCCAAAATGGAGGTGCCCGAGCAATGTTGTTGCAAAGCCTTCACTCTGCTTCAGCCCTCAGGTCCCGTTACCAGTTACCTGCCAGTCACCTGCCAGATTCCTGCCTGTTACCTGCCAGTCACCTGCCAGTTTCCTGCTTGATACCTGCCTGATATCCGCTTACCTGCTTGCAAGCCTGCGGTCCAACGGTCTGCCTTCCGACACCTGTCAGTCTGTCTATGGACCAGCCTGCCCGCTCACCTGGGAGCGCTCACCTGCTACCTGCCTGCTAGCCTACCTGGAGGCTCTGCCATCACTTGCCGTGACCACCTGCCTGTCCAGAGACCCTTGCCCGCTCACCTGGGAGCGCTCACCTGCTACCTGCCTGCTAGCCTACCTGGAGGCTCTGCCGTCACTTGCCGTGACCACCTGCCTGTCCAGAGACTCTTGCCCGCTCACCTGGGAGCGTCCACCTGCCACCTGTCTGCTAGTCTACCTGGAGGTTCTGCCGTCACTTGCCGTGACCACCTGCCTGTCCAGAGACTCTCGCCCGCTCACCTGGGAGCGCTCACCAGCCACCTGTCTGCTGTCCTTCTACCCAGAGACTGTCCCTGTCACTTGCCGTGACTACCTGCCCTTCTACCCAGAGACTGTCCCTGTCACTTGCCGTGACTACCTGCCCTTCTACCCAGAGACTGTCCCTGTCACTTGCCGTGACTACCTGCCCGTCTTCCCTGGGAGCCACCCGCTTCCTTACAAGGACTGCCCCCTTGTATAGTTGCTCAGAGGTTCCACCTCCCAGACCTGTTACAGTTTGCTCGGGCCATGGAACCCGGTGGCACCCAAACTCCCTCGCTCTCGGACCTATGCCATGAACTGTCCCGTCAGAGGTCCCAACAGGAGTCCATCCTGAGTCACCTGCGGAATGTCAACTCCCGCCTGGACACACTGACTGCTCCACCAGCAACCACCGCTAGTGTCATGACTCGCAACCCGGCAGCGCCGCTGCCCACCAATACCATGGCATCCTGCCCCGGTCCCCGGCTTTCTGCACCTCCTCGCTTCGGAGGCGACCCCGCTCAAGCTCGGGGCTTCATAAGCCAGTGCACCCTGCACTTTGAACTCCTGGCCCACCAGTTTATCTCCGACCGAGCCAAGGTGGCATTCATCATGTCCCATCTCACTGGGGAGGCACTGGCATGGCTTAACCCTCTGTGGGAGAGAGGGGATCCCCTGGTGTCCGACCTGTCGTCTTTCCTCACTGCTTTCCGAAGGGTCTTCGATGAACCGGGACGAAAGACCTCATCTGCCTCCTCTTTGCTACGTCTCCGCCAAGGGAGTCTCACCGTGGGCCAATATGCCATACGGTTCCGCACCATCGCTTCTGAGCTTGCCTGGGATAATGAGGCCCTGGTGTCCGTCTTCTGGGAGGGCCTTTCCGGTCGGATTAAAGATGAGCTCGCCGGTCGGGACATTCCTACCACCCTGAATGACCTGGTGTCTCTGGCCACCCGGATTGACATCCGGTTTCAAGAACGTACCAAAGAGACCACCCGTGAGAGAAGGTTTCCCCGCCTAGCTCCTACTTTCCAGAAACCTGTCTCCTCTTCTGTCACTCCCCGGGCGCACTCACCCGAGTCCATGCAGGTCGACTAGACCAAGTTGGTCAAATCTCGCCAAGAGTCACGCCGAGCCGAGGGGAGCTGCTTCTATTGTGGCAGTAAGGAGCACCTGATTCGTTCCTGCCTGGAGAGGCCGGGAAACTCCAGTGTCTAGGACCGCTCGGAGAGGTCGCCCTAGACAAAAATAAATCCTCTCCAACCCTGACTTTGTCTGTATCTATCTCCTGGGTAGAGAACCGTCACTTTGAACTCGCCCACCTGGACTCTGGATCCGCTGGAAACCTCATCTCTCAGTCCCTGGTTGAGAAATACCGTATTCCCACCAAGTCTCTGGCTGAACCTTTGTCAGTAGCCTCCGTGGATGGAAGACTCCTTCCGGTGACCATCCTGCTCGTCACGGAACCCATAACCCTGCAGGTGGGAATGCTGCACTCTGAGGTAATCTCCTTCCATGTGTTGTCCGGACTCTCCCACTCCCTACTGCTAGGTCTACCTTGGCTCCAGACACATGAACCCGTGTTGAACTGGCATTCCGGTGAAGTACTCCGGTGCGGGCCGGCCTGCCATAAGACCTGCCTGGTTCCGGTTCGTCCGGTTCGTCTTCCACCTATCCCAGCTAATTTACCCGGTCTTCCGGCTCCTTACTGGCCCTATGCTGACGTCTTCGGTAAGAAGGAAGCAGAGACATTGCCTCCTCATAGGCCATATGATTGCCCGATCGACCTGGTATCTGGTGCCACTCCACCCCGTGGGCGTATTTATCCGTTGTCTGCGGCAGAAACCCGGGCCATGTCTGAGTACATAGAGGAGAATCTGGCCAGGGGATTCATCTGGAAGTCTACTTCCCCAGCTGGAGCCGGATTCTTCTTTGTCAAAAAAAAAGATGGCTCGCTTCGCCCCTGTATTGACTATAGAGGACTCAATCAGATCACGGTTAAAAATAAATACCCCCTTCCGCTCATCTCTGAGTTATTTGATCGTCTTAAAGGCGCCAGGATCTTCTCCAAGCTGGATCTACGTGGAGCATATAACCTGGTCCGTATCCGTCAGGGAGACGAGTGGAAAACAGCATTTAATACCCGGGACGGACACTATGAGTACCGTGTGATGCCCTTCGGTCTCTGCAATGCTCCCGCCGTCTTCCAAGAACTGGTCAACGACATCTTCCGTGACCTTCTTTACTCCTGCGTGGTGGTATACCTGGACGACATCTTGGTCTTCTCTCCGGATCTTCCCACACACCGGAGGGATGTTCGTCAGGTCCTGCTTAGGCTCAGGCAGAACCACCTCTATGCTAAATACGAGAAGTGCCTTTTTGAGCAGACCTCTCTTCCTTTCCTGGGCTATGTTATCTCCCAGACAGGCTTGCGAATGGATCCCGAGAAGCTCTCTGCTGTCCTAAAGTGGCCCCGTCCGGAGGGCTTGAAGGCGATACAGCGATTCCTGGGCTTCGCTAATTACTATCGTCTCTTCATTCCTCACTTCTCGTCACGGACTGCGCCCATATCTGCGCTCACCCGTAAGGGAGCAAATCCCAAGGTATGGTCATCCGAAGCTGAGGAGGCCTTCCTTTCCCTGAAACAAGCCTTCTCCTCTGCCCCTGTGCTGCACCGTCCGGACTGCAACAAACAGTTCTACCTGGAGGTTGATGCCTCCTCCTCTGGAGCGGGAGCGGTGCTCACCCAAAAGTCTTCCTCCGGGAGAATGGTAACCTGCGGCTTTTTCTCTAAAATCTTCTCCTCCTCTGAGCGCAATTACTCCATAGGAGACCGAGAACTGCTTGCCGTTAAATTGGCGCAGGAGGAATGGCGTTACCTGCTTGAAGGGGCTCTATACCCGGTGATCATCTATACGGATCACAAGAACCTGGCATATCTCCAAAATGCCCAGAGACTTAATCCACGTCAGGCCCGGTGGTCTTTGTTTTTTGCCCGCTTCGATTTCATCCTTCATTTCCGCCCGGCGGACAAAAATGTCAAAGCTGATGCCTTGTCCCGATCCTTCCTGTCCTCCGACCAAGAGGAGGAGCCTATGCACATTATCGACCCCTCCAAGGTGATGAATGTGGCCCCCTTGGATTTGACTCGTCTTCCACCCGGCAAGACGTTCGTGGCGCCTCCAGACCGTGAGAGGGTTCTTCGCTGGGGTCATTCTTCTAAACTAGCTGGCCATGCCGGCCAAAAGAAGACCTTCCTACTCATTTCCCGGCATTACTGGTGGTCTACCCTGCGTAAGGATGTGGTAGACTTCGTCTCTGCCTGTTCATCTTGTGGCCGCAACAAAGTTCCCAGACACTTACCAGCTGGTCATCTCCTGCCGCTTCCCATACCTGTTGCCCCGTGGCAACACATCGCTATGGACTTCATTACCGATCTTCCTGTCTCTGCCGGGTGTACTGTCATTTGGGTGGTCGCGGACCGCTTCTCTAAAATGGCCCACTTCATTCCCCTGCCTGGTCTTCCGTCTGCACCTGAGCTGGCTAAGGACTTTATTCGCCATATCTTCCGTCTCCATGGCCTACCCCTCCACATCGTGTCGGATCAAGGGGTTCAGTTTACCTCACGCTTCTGGAGAGCCACATGTAAACTGTTGGACGTCACCCTGGACTTCTCCTCCGCTTACCACCCTCAGTCCAATGGTCAAGTGGAGCGGATCAATCAGATCCTTACCAGCTATCTCCGGCACTTTGTTAATGCCCACCATTCTGATTGGGTGGACCTCCCTCCTTGGGCCGAGTTCTCTTATAATAACCACGAGAGCGAATCCTCTTCCAAGTCCCCGTTCTTTATTGTCTATGGCCAGCACCCCCGGATTCCGTTTCCCGTCTCCCCCTCTGTGGACAACCCTGCCGCGCAGTCTCTTGTCAGCGAGTTTTCTACCATTTGGGAGAGTACTAGGTCTGCACTTCTGCAGTCCTCCGAGCGGATGAAGCGATATGCTGATAAAAGACGTCTGGATCCGCCTCAATTCCGTCCGGGAGACAAGGTTTGGCTCTCTTCCAAACATGTACGGCTCAAGATACCCTCCTACAAGTTAGGTCCTCGCTTCATCGGTCCTTTCGAAATCCTCAGGCAAATTAATCCAGTGGCCTACAAATTAAAACTCCCTGCCACCTTACGGATTCCCAACTCCTTCCACGTATCTCTCCTCAAACCCGTTGTCTTTAACTCTTTTTCCAACAATCCAGGTACTCCTCCTGCTCCGGTTTCCGCTGAAGACATCTTTGAGGTAGAGAGTATTCTGGCCACTAAGAGGGTAAGAGGAAAGACCTTTTTTTTGGTAGATTGGAAGGGGTTTGGTCCTGAGGAGAGAACATGGGAGCCCCGGGAGAAAATCCATGCCCCTCTCATCCTTGCTAAATTTCTCTCTGGCCTAAAAAAGGGGGGGCCTAAAGGGGGGGTACTGTAGCGTCGGCGTCCCTGCCCCCTGCTAGGCAGGGACGCCGTTCCCCTCACCTCTCCGTGCCCGGCGGCTTCCTCCCGCTCTGCTGGCAGCGCGTGCTGCTTCCCGGTCACTGTGCTTAGGGCGCGAGCTCCCCCTCTCTTAAAGGGGCCGCGCGCGCCGTCCTAAGGAGTCCCCGGCCAATGGCCGGTGGACCTCTCCATATATAAGGCACCTCCTCCAAAATGGAGGTGCCCGAGCAATGTTGTTGCAAAGCCTTCACTCTGCTTCAGCCCTCAGGTCCCGTTACCAGTTACCTGCCAGTCACCTGCCAGATTCCTGCCTGTTACCTGCCAGTCACCTGCCAGTTTCCTGCTTGATACCTGCCTGATATCCGCTTACCTGCTTGCAAGCCTGTGGTCCGACGGTCTGCCTTCCGACACCTGTCAGTCTGTCTATGGACCAGCCTGCCCGCTCACCTGGGAGCGCTCACCTGCTACCTGCCTGCTAGCCTACCTGGAGGCTCTGCCGTCACTTGCCGTGACCACCTGCCAGTCCAGAGACTCTTGCCCGCTCACCTGGGAGTGCTCACCTGCTACCTGCCTGCTAGCCTACCTGGAGGCTCTGCGGTCACTTGCCGTGACCACCTGCCTGTCCAGAGACTCTTGCCCGCTCACCTGGGAGCATCCACCTGCTACCTGTCTGCTAGTCTACCTGGAGGTTTGCCGTCACTTGCCGTGACCACCTGCCTGTCCAGAGACTCTCGCCCGCTCACCTGGGAGCGCTCACCAGCCACCTGTCTGCTGTCCTTCTACCCAGAGACTGTCCCTGTCACTTGCCATGACTACCTGCCCCTCTACCTAGAGACTGTCCCTATCACTTGCCGTGACTACCTGCCCTTCTACCCAGAGACTGTCCCTGTCACTTGCCGTGACTACCTGCCCTTCTACCCAGAGACTGTCCCTGTCACTTGCCGTGACTACCTGCCCGTCTTCCCTGGGAGCCACCCGCTTCCTTACAAGGACTGCCCCCTTGTATAGTTGCTCAGAGGTTCCACCTCCCAGACCCGTTACAGGCACCTTGGTCAGGGAGGGAGAAGATTTTCCACCTCCTTTCTTTTTCTTCTTTTTTTTACTCTTGGCACTCTTGGTATACTTGTCACCCATTTCTTTCGGCTGTTCCCCTCTGTCCTCATCAAAACTTTCATATTGGGAGGGATCTGATAGATCAGCCACCTCCTCTTTCTCCATCCGTCTGATCTCCTCATTCACCGCTTCCTCCCCCGGGACCTCAGTGACCTGGGCCATCGCCTCCAAGGAGGGGGCAGCCATTACCCCAGTTTCCCTCAGCTCCTCCTGCCCCCTACCCTCCTGATGCCTCGCCTGCCTCTGATGGTAAGAGGGGCCCCTAGCCCTGCCATTCCTCACCGACCCATCAGCTCCTCCACCGCTGCCACCTCCAACCTCTGCAGAAGTTTCACCGCCAAGAACTTCCTCGCGGCTGCCCTCCGCCCCGCCGGCCATGGCATTAGAGAAGGAACGAGGGCAGCGGCTGAACGGGTGACCTATATCACCACACAGATGACATCAAATGACACCACAGGACGCGGCGAGGTGATCCACCTCACCACACAACGCACATTTCTGCACCTTATAGCTTGCGCTGAAGTGGCGAGGATCACCGCACCGGTAGAAGACCAGAATCCGATCCCTTCCCAGTAAAAGCCAAGGAAGGGATGTGGGTGACAGTGCCCCCTAAATGCTTCAACTTCACAATGAATGTCCAGCCTCCTGACCAAATGCCAAAATCGTCCCGGTTCTTCTTAGGGACCTCCACAACCTTGCCGTACCCGCTCAACCAGATCATTATGTCGATGCCAGAAAGAGATTCATTACACGTTAAAAAGGTCACTTTCTTCGGCCCACTTTGGCGAGAAATTGCCTCCACGGCAAACCCTCGCCAGCTGGGCTCCTCTTTTACCAGCTCATAATTCAACCAAAAGAGCTCCAAGCCCTCCGGCCGAACAAAGCTGATATCAAAGGTGGAGGTCCCAAAAGGATGTATCAGAGCAAAGATGTCAATAGCCCTGAAGTCCATCTTCATGAGGAGCTTCACCACATTTGTCCTGGAAGGACATGCCTCATCGCCCCTCCAGCGAAGACGAACGACATTCCTCCTGGAGACCCCCTGCCCGGCTGTCGGGAGGGACCACGTGGTCCCACACCCGCCCCCCGCCTTTTCTCTTGGAAGGCGGCTAGACCAAACTTATCTAGCCAGTAGGACAACTCCACCTCTCTTCCCTCTACATTGATCGTCCTCTCCCCTTTTTTGAGGGCATCCAGGAAACGGCAGGGAAAAGCATCATTCCCTGGGTCCGGAGATGAGGAAGACCCCTCTAGAACCCCACCAGCAGCAGCCGCATTACTACTGGTGCCTTCAGGCGAGGGGGGCGATGGACCAGCCCCTAAATTCCCTGAACACTCAACCTCACAGTCAACCTCTCCACCTCTCTTACCTCAGCCTCACCATTCCCTCTAGATGGAGTCCCACGCTGGCACCAATCACACCAACCACTCCTCCAGCAGAAACCACATTGACACCATTCTCACCCCCCATTCCCACAGCAGAAACCGCCCCTCCAACACCTGACCCTACACCATTGTCACAGACACCATTCACTCGATTGCCACCATTCACACCACTTTCACTAATTTTTCCACCTCCATTCTTATTTACATTTCCATCTATATTTTTTACACTGCTTTCTGCTGGGGGAGTTGTTATTTGCAATGCAGTTGCCCCTTTAAGGGCGATGCTGCAGGGTTTAACTACAACACCCTGCTTTTCAGCAGAGCATGTGCTGGCAGCCGCTGCCACCGACCGCCGCTCCAGCCTCTCCCCCACGCTCCCATGCGCACTCCACTGCCGGGTCCCCCGCAGACACAGGAGGCGACACACAGGCAGGGAACCCAGCGGCGTGACCCCCTCCACCACCGCAGCTCCCACAGCCGAACCCGAGATGACAACTGGCGCCAAGGTTCCTGACCCCGACCCAGCCTCGGATCTGCAAGCAGAGGACCCCGACACCACAACACACGCCGCCGCAGACACGATCCTGACCGACAGCACACCGCCAACACCGCGGGTAGCGGCGACAGCTGGTAATGCATCCACAGTCTCCACTCCCCAAGCGCCAGAGGGCGCAACAGGCGCCAGGCCACCCTCCCACCAAGGACTGGGCCCAGACACCCCCACAGATCCCACCGCCACAGGGCCATACTCCAGACCACGCACACCGTCCAGCAGAGACGGCCACCCGCGCCCCACGTCCTGCACTTTCCCCACTCCCCCGCACTGGACCCACCGCAGGGCCCGAGCCGGGGTGGGCAGAGGGCTGCACACAGCGGAACCGGGGGGCCCCAGTAAGGGGGGCAAAAACCAACCTCTCCTCCGATGACCCCCTCCTCCGTCTCTCACTCCCGGGCCGCCCCGCCCCTGCAGACCCCATCTCCAAATCCCAGGCGGGCACAATCCACTGGGGACTCTAGCTGGCGAGGCAACCCCCACCACCGCTGCCGCCACCATCCGCATCACCCCCATCATCCTCCGAAACACCACCGTCCGATGGGAGCGGGACCCGACCCCGGATCCACCCTGCTGCGCGTGGCCCAGAGACCACCCACCAAGCCTCCAGGTGGGCACGGCGCCTCCTCCATTCCCACACTGTTCACCTGCTCCCGGGCCAGACGCCGAGACCCCTCCGCCACCCCCCCCTCTGCAGCCATGCCGCGGAACCAGTCCCCATCCCCAGTCCAACCCTAGGCCTCCAGGCCCCCAATGCACATGCCCAGGCCGGACACCCTGGCCGCCAGAGCAGACCCCTCTGCGCGGAAAGCTCCACCCTTGGTCTGGGCTGGGCAGTCCATCCACCAAACCCCTCCCTGGGTCAGAGAGGGGGGAACTTCTGGGTGCAAAAAAACTGGTGGCTCCTATGGAGCAAACAAAATAACACACCTTCCGCCACAGATTACAGGCTACTAGTGGTGGCTGTATAAATCTGTATGTAGTGAGCTCCCCCTAGTGGTGACTGTATAATTCTGTATGTAGTGAGCTCCCTCTAGTGGTGACTGTATAAATCTGTATGTAATGAGCTCCCTCTAGTGGTGGCTGTATAAATCTGTATGTAGTGAGCTCCCTCTAGTGGTGACTGTATAAATCTGTATGTAGTGTGCTCCCTCTAGTGGTGGCTGTATAATTCTGTATGTAGTGAGCTCTTCTAGTGGTGGCTGTATAAATCTGTATGTAGTGAGCTCCCTCTAGTAGTACCTGTATAAATCTGTATGTAGTGAGCTCCCTCTAGTGGTGACTGTATAGATCTGTATGTAGTGTGCTCCCTCTAGTGGTGGCTGTATAATTCTGTATGTAGTGAGCTCTTCTAGTGGTGGCTGTATAAATCTGTATGTAGTGAGCTCCCTCTAGTGATACCTGTATAAATCTGTATGTAGTGAGCTCCCTCTAGTGGTGACTGTATAGATCTGTATGTAGTGAGCTCCCTCTAGTGGTGACTGTATAAATCTGTATGTAGTGAGCTCCCTCTAGTGGTGACAGTATAAATCTGTATGTAGTGAGCTCCCTCTAGAGGTGACTGTATAAATCTATATGTAGTGAGCTCCCTCTAGTGGTGACTGTATACATCTGTATGTAGTGTGCTCCCTCTAGTGGTGGCTGTATAAATCTGTATGTAGTGAGCTCCCTCTAGTGGTGACTGTATAAATCTGTATGTAGTGAGCTCCCTCTAGTGGTGACTGTATAAATCTGTATGTAGTGAGCTCCCTCTAGTGGTGGCAGTATAAATCTGTATGTAGTGAGCTCTTCTAGTGGTGGCTGTATAAATCTGTATGTAGTGAGCTCCCTCTAGTGGTGGCTGTATACATCTGTATGTAGTGAGCTCCCTCTAGTGGTGGCAGTATAAATCTGTATGTAGTGTGCTCCTCCTAGTGGTGGCTGTATAAATCTGTATGTAGTGAGCTCCCTCTAGTGGTGGCTGTATAAATCTGTATGTAGTGAGCTCCCTCTAGAGGTGACTGTATAAATCTGTATGCAGTGAGCTCCCCCTAGTAGTGGCTATATAAATCTGTATGTAGTGAGCTCCCTCTAGTGGTGACTGTATAAATCTGTATGTAGTAAGCTTCTCTAGTGGTGGTTGTATAAATCTGTATGTAGTGAGCTCCCTCTAGTGGTGATTGTATAAATCTGTATGTAGTAAGCTTATCTAGTGGTGGCTGTATAAATCTGTATGTAGTGAGCTCCCTCTAGTGGTGACTGTATAAATCTGTATGTAGTGCGCTCCCCCTAGTGGTGGCTGTATAAATCTGTATGTAGTGAGCTCCCTCTAGTGGTGACTGTATAAATCTGTATGTAGTGAGCTCCCTCTAGTGGTGACTGTATAAATCTCTATGTAGTGAGCTCCCCCTAGTGGTGACTGTATAAATCTGTATGTAGTGAGCTCCCCCTAGTGGTGACTGTATAATTCTGTATGTAGTGAGCTCCCTCTAGTGGTGACTGTATAAATCTGTATGTAGTGAGCTCCCTCTAGTGGTGACTGTATAAATCTGTATGTAGTGTGCTCCCTCTAGTGGTGACTGTATAAATCTGTATGTAGTGTGCTACCTCTAGTGGTGGCTGTATAAATCTGTATGTAGTGAGCTCTTCTAGTGGTGGCTGTATAAATCTGTATGTAGTGAGCTCCCTCTAGTGATACCTGTATAAATCTGTATGTAGTGAGCTCCCTCTAGTGGTGACTGTATAGATCTGTATGTAGTGAGCTCCCTCTAGTGGTGACTGTATAAATCTGTATGTAGTGAGCTCCCTCTAGTGGTGGCTGTATAAATCTGTATGTAGTGAGCTCCCTCTAGTGGTGACAGTATAAATCTGTATGTAGTGTGCTCCCTCTAGTGGTGGCTGTATAAATCTGTATGTAGTGAGCTCCCTCTAGTCTTGACTGTATAAATCTGTATGTAGTGAGCTCCCTCTAGTGGTGACTGTATAAATCTGTATGTAGTGAGCTCCCTCTAGTGGTGGCAGTATAAATCTGTATGTAGTGAGCTCTTCTAGTGGTGGCTGTATAAATCTGTATGTAGTGTGCTCCCCCAAGAGGTGGATGTATACATCTGTATGTAGTGAGCTCCCTCTAGTGGTGGCAGTATAAATCTGTATGTAGTGTGCTCCTCCTAGTGGTGGCTGTATAAATCTGTATGTAGTGAGCTCCCTCTAGTGGTGGCTGTATAAATCTGTATGTAGTGAGCTCCCTCTAGAGGTGACTGTATAAATCTGTATGCAGTGAGCTCCCCCTAGTAGTGGCTGTATAAATCTGTATGTAGTGAGCTCCCTCTAGTGGTGACTGTATAAATCTGTATGTAGTAAGCTTCTCTAGTGGTGGCTGTATAAATCTGTATGTAGTGAGCTCCCTCTAGTGGTGACTGTGTAAATCTGTATGTAGTAAGCTTCTCTAGTGGTGGCTGTATAAATCTGTATGTAGTGAGCTCCCTCTAGTGGTGACTGTATAAATCTGTATGTAGTGCGCTCCCCCTAGTGGTGGCTGTATAAATCTGTATGTAGTGAGCTCCCTCTAGTGGTGACTGTATAAATCTGTATGTAGTGAGCTCCCTCTAGTGGTGACTGTATAAATCTGTATGTAGTGAGCTCCCCCTAGTGATGACTGTATAAATCTGTATGTAGTGAGCTCCCTCTAGTGGTGACTGTATAAATCTGTATGTAGTGTGCTCCCTCTAGTGGTGACTGTATAAATCTGTATGTAGTGCGCTCCCTCTAGTGGTGGCTGTATAAATCTGTATGTAGTGAGCTCCCTCTAGTGGTGACTGTATAAATCTGTATGTAGTGAGCTCCCTCTAGTGGTGACTGTATAAATCTGTATGTAGTGTGCTCCCTCTAGTGGTGACTGTATAAATCTGTATGTAGTGTGCTCCCTCTAGTGGTGACTGTATAAATCTGTATGTAGTGTGCTCCCTCTAGTGGTGGCTGTATAAATCTGTATGTAGTGAGCTCTTCTAGTGGTGGCTGTATAAATCTGTATGTAGTGAGCTCCCTCTAGTGGTACCTGTATAAATCTGTATGTAGTGAGCTCCCTCTAGTGGTGACTGTATAGATCTGTATGTAGTGAGCTCCCTCTAGTGGTGACTGTATAAATCTGTATGTAGTGAGCTCCCTCTAGTGGTGACAGTATAAATCTGTATGTAGTGAGCTCCCTCTAGAGGTGACTGTGTAAATCTATATGTAGTGTGCTCCTCCTAGTGGTGGCTGTATAAATCTGTATGTAGTGAGCTCCCTCTAGTGGTGGCTGTATAAATCTGTATGTAGTGAGCTCCCTCTAGAGGTGACTGTATAAATCTGTATGCAGTGAGCTCCCTCTAGTGGTGGCTGTATAAATCTGTATGTAGTGAGCTCCCTCTAGTGGTGACTGTATAAATCTGTATGCAGTGAGCTCCCCCTAGTAGTGGCTGTATAAATCTGTATGTAGTGAGCTCCCTCTAGTGGCGACTGTATAAATCTGTATGTAGTAAGCTTCTCTAGTGGCGGCTGTATAAATCTGTATGTAGTGAGCTCCCTCTAGTGGTGACTTTATAAATCTGTATGTAGTAAGCTTCTCTAGTGGTGGCTGTATAAATCTGTATGTAGTGAGCTCCCTCTAGTGGTGACTGTATAAATCTGTATGTAGTGCGCTCCCCCTAGTGGTGGCTGTATAAATCTGTATGTAGTGAGCTCCCTCTAGTGGTGACTGTATAAATCTGTATGTAGTGAGCTCCCTCTAGTGGTGACTGTATAAATCTGTATGTAGTGAGCTCCCCCTAGTGATGACTGTATAAATCTGTATGTAGTGAGCTCCCTCTAGTGGTGACTGTATAAATCTGTATGTAGTGTGCTCCCTCTAGTGGTGACTGTATAAATCTGTATGTAGTGCGCTCCCTCTAGTGGTGGCTGTATAAATCTGTATGTAGTGAGCTCCCTCTAGTGGTGACTGTATAAATCTGTATGTAGTGAGCTCCCTCTAGTGGTGACTGTATAAATCTGTATGTAGTGTGCTCCCTCTAGTGGTGACTGTATAAATCTGTATGTAGTGTGCTCCCTCTAGTGGAGGCAGTATAAATCTGTATGTAGTGAGCTCTTCTAGTGGTGGCTGTATAAATCTGTATGAAGTGTGCTCCCCCAAGAGGTGGATGTATACATCTGTATGTAGTGAGCTCCCTCTAGTGGTGGCAGTATAAATCTGTATGTAGTGTGCTCCTCCTAGTGGTGGCTGTATAAATCTGTATGTAGTGAGCTCCCTCTAGTGGTGGCTGTATAAATCTGTATGTAGTGAGCTCCCTCTAGAGGTGACTGTATAAATCTGTATGCAGTGAGCTCCCCCTAGTAGTGGCTGTATAAATCTGTATGTAGTGAGCTCCCTCTAGTGGTGACTGTATAAATCTGTATGGAGTAAGCTTCTCTAGTGGTGGCTGTATAAATCTGTATGTAGTGAGCTCCCTCTAGTGGTGACTGTATAAATCTGTATGTAGTGCGCTCCCCCTAGTGGTGTCTGTATAAATCTGTATGTAGTGAGCTCCCTCTAGTAGTGACTGTTTAAATCTGTATGTAGTGAGCTCCCTCTAGTGGTGACTGTATAAATCTGTATGTAGTGAGCTCCCCCTAGTGGTGACTGTATAAATCTGTATGTAGTGTGCTCCCTCTAGTGGTGACTGTATAAATCTGTATGTAGTGCGCTCCCTCTAGTGGTGGCTGTATAAATCAGTATGTAGTGAGCTCCCTCTAGTGGTGACTGTATAAATCTGTATGTAGTGAGCTCCCTCTAGTGGTGACTGTATAAATCTGTATGTAGTGTGCTCCCTCTAGTGGTGACTGTATAAATCTGTATGTAGTGAGCTCCCTCTAGTGGTGGCTGTATAAATCTGTATGTAGTGAGCTCCCTCTAGTGGTGACTGTATAAATCTGTATGTACTGAGCTCCCCCAAGTGGTGGCTGTATAAACCTGTATGCAGTGAGCTCCCTCTAGTGGTGGCTGTATATATCTGTATATAGTGAGCTCCCTCTAGTGGTGGCTGTATAAATATGTATGTAGTGAGCTCCCTCTAGTGGTGACTGTATAAATCTGTATGTAGTGAGCTCCCTCTAGTGGTGACTGTATAAATCTGTATGTAGTGAGCTCCCTCTAGTGGTGGCTGTATAAATCTGTATGTAGTGAGCTCCCTCTAGTGGTGACAGTATAAATCTGTAAGCAGTGAGCTCCCTCTAGAGGTGACTGTATAAATCTGTATGTAGTGAGCTCCCTCTAGTGGTGACTGTATAAATCTGTATGTAGTGAGCTCCCTCTAGTGGTGACTGTATAAATCTGTATGTAGTGTGCTCCCTCTAGTGGTGGCTGTATAAATCTGTATGTAGTGAGCTCCCTCTAGTGGTGGCAGTATAAATCTGTATGTAGTGAGCTCTTCTAGTGGTGGCTGTATAAATCTGTATGTAGTGTGCTCCCCCAAGAGGTGAATGTATACATCTGTATGTAGTGAGCTCCCTCTAGTGGTGGCAGTATAAATCTGTATGTAGTGTGCTCCTCCTAGTGGTGGCTGTATAAATCTGTATGTAGTGAGCTCCCTCTAGTGGTGGCTGTATAAATCTGTATGTAGTGAGCTCCCTCTAGAGGTGACTGTATAAATCTGTATGCAGTGAGCTCCCTCTAGTGGTGGCTGTATAAATCTGTATGTAGTGAGCTCCCTCTAGTGGTGACTGTATAAATCTGTATGCAGTGAGCTCCCCCTAGTAGTGGCTGTATAAATCTGTATGTAGTGAGCTCCCTCTAGTGGCGACTGTATAAATCTGTATGTAGTAAGCTTCTCTAGTGGCGGCTGTATAAATCTGTATGTAGTGAGCTCCCTCTAGTGGTGACTTTATAAATCTGTATGTAGTAAGCTTCTCTAGTGGTGGCTGTATAAATCTGTATGTAGTGAGCTCCCTCTAGTGGTGACTGTATAAATCTGTATGTAGTGCGCTCCCCCTAGTGGTGGCTGTATAAATCTGTATGTAGTGAGCTCCCTCTAGTGGTGACTGTATAAATCTGTATGTAGTGAGCTCCCTCTAGTGGTGACTGTATAAATCTGTATGTAGTGAGCTCCCCCTAGTGATGACTGTATAAATCTGTATGTAGTGAGCTCCCTCTAGTGGTGACTGTATAAATCTGTATGTAGTGTGCTCCCTCTAGTGGTGACTGTATAAATCTGTATGTAGTGCGCTCCCTCTAGTGGTGGCTGTATAAATCTGTATGTAGTGAGCTCCCTCTAGTGGTGACTGTATAAATCTGTATGTAGTGAGCTCCCTCTAGTGGTGACTGTATAAATCTGTATGTAGTGTGCTCCCTCTAGTGGTGACTGTATAAATCTGTATGTAGTGTGCTCCCTCTAGTGGTGACTGTATAAATCTGTATGTAGTGTGCTCCCTCTAGTGGTGGCTGTATAAATCTGTATGTAGTGAGCTCTTCTAGTGGTGGCTGTATAAATCTGTATGTAGTGAGCTCCCTCTAGTGGTACCTGTATAAATCTGTATGTAGTGAGCTCCCTCTAGTGGTGACTGTATAGATCTGTATGTAGTGAGCTCCCTCTAGTGGTGGCTGTATAAATCTGTATGTAGTGAGCTCCCCCTAGTGGTGACTGTATAAATCTGTATGTAGTGAGCTCCCTCTAGAGGTGACTGTGTAAATCTATATGTAGTGAGCTCCCTCTAGTGGTGACTGTCTAAATCTGTATGTAGTGTGCTCCCTCTAGTGGTGGCTTTATAAATCTGTATGTAGTGAGCTCCCTCTAGTGGTGACTGTATAAATCTGTATGTAGTGTGCTCCCTCTAGTGGTGACAGTATAAATCTGTATGTAGTGAGCTCCCTCTAGAGGTGACTGTATAAATCTATATGTAGTGAGCTCCTTCTAGAGGTGACTGTATAAATCTATACGTAGTGAGCTCCCTCTAGTGGTGACTGTATAAATCTGTATGTAGTGTGCTCCCTCTAGTGGAGGCAGTATAAATCTGTATGTAGTGAGCTCTTCTAGTGGTGGCTGTATAAATCTGTATGAAGTGTGCTCCCCCAAGAGGTGGATGTATACATCTGTATGTAGTGAGCTCCCTCTAGTGGTGGCAGTATAAATCTGTATGTAGTGTGCTCCTCCTAGTGGTGGCTGTATAAATCTGTATGTAGTGAGCTCCCTCTAGTGGTGGCTGTATAAATCTGTATGTAGTGAGCTCCCTCTAGAGGTGACTGTATAAATCTGTATGCAGTGAGCTCCCCCTAGTAGTGGCTGTATAAATCTGTATGTAGTGAGCTCCCTCTAGTGGTGACTGTATAAATCTGTATGGAGTAAGCTTCTCTAGTGGTGGCTGTATAAATCTGTATGTAGTGAGCTCCCTCTAGTGGTGACTGTATAAATCTGTATGTAGTGCGCTCCCCCTAGTGGTGGCTGTATAAATCTGTATGTAGTGAGCTCCCTCTAGTAGTGACTGTTTAAATCTGTATGTAGTGAGCTCCCTCTAGTGGTGACTGTATAAATCTGTATGTAGTGAGCTCCCCCTAGTGGTGACTGTATAAATCTGTATGTAGTGAGCTCCCTCTAGTGGTGACTGTATAAATCTGTATGTAGTGTGCTCCCTCTAGTGGTGACTGTATAAATCTGTATGTAGTGCGCTCCCTCTAGTGGTGGCTGTA
Source organism: Phyllobates terribilis (assembly GCF_046119375.1). Taxonomy (NCBI): domain Eukaryota; kingdom Metazoa; phylum Chordata; class Amphibia; order Anura; family Dendrobatidae; genus Phyllobates; species Phyllobates terribilis. Next base: position 12,603,813 of record NW_027362774.1, read on the forward strand.
TAAATCAGTATGTAGTGAGCTCCCTCTAGTGGTGACTGTATAAATCTGTATGTAGTGAGCTCCCTCTAGTGGTGACTGTATAAATCTGTATGTAGTGTGCTCCCTCTAGTGGTGACTGTATAAATCTGTATGTAGTGAGCTCCCTCTAGTGGTGGCTGTATAAATCTGTATGTAGTGAGCTCCCTCTAGTGGTGACTGTATAAATCTGTATGTACTGAGCTCCCCCAAGTGGTGGCTGTATAAACCTGTATGCAGTGAGCTCCCTCTAGTGGTGGCTGTATATATCTGTATATAGTGAGCTCCCTCTAGTGGTGGCTGTATAAATATGTATGTAGTGAGCTCCCTCTAGTGGTGACTGTATAAATCTGTATGTAGTGAGCTCCCTCTAGTGGTGACTGTATAAATCTGTATGTAGTGAGCTCCCTCTAGTGGTGGCTGTATAAATCTGTATGTAGTGAGCTCCCTCTAGTGGTGACAGTATAAATCTGTAAGCAGTGAGCTCCCTCTAGAGGTGACTGTATAAATCTGTATGTAGTGAGCTCCCTCTAGTGGTGACTGTATAAATCTCTATGTAGTGAGCTCCCTCTAGTGGTGACTGTATAAATCTGTATGTAGTGTGCTCCCTCTAGTGGTGGCTGTATAAATCTGTATGTAGTGAGCTCCCTCTAGTGGTGGCAGTATAAATCTGTATGTAGTGAGCTCTTCTAGTGGTGGCTGTATAAATCTGTATGTAGTGTGCTCCCCCAAGAGGTGAATGTATACATCTGTATGTAGTGAGCTCCCTCTAGTGGTGGCAGTATAAATCTGTATGTAGTGTGCTCCTCCTAGTGGTGGCTGTATAAATCTGTATGTAGTGAGCTCCCTCTAGTGGTGGCTGTATAAATCTGTATGTAGTGAGCTCCCTCTAGAGGTGACTGTATAAATCTGTATGCAGTGAGCTCCCTCTAGTGGTGGCTGTATAAATCTGTATGTAGTGAGCTCCCTCTAGTGGTGACTGTATAAATCTGTATGCAGTGAGCTCCCCCTAGTAGTGGCTGTATAAATCTGTATGTAGTGAGCTCCCTCTAGTGGCGACTGTATAAATCTGTATGTAGTAAGCTTCTCTAGTGGCGGCTGTATAAATCTGTATGTAGTGAGCTCCCTCTAGTGGTGACTTTATAAATCTGTATGTAGTAAGCTTCTCTAGTGGTGGCTGTATAAATCTGTATGTAGTGAGCTCCCTCTAGTGGTGACTGTTTAAATCTGTATGTAGTGCGCTCCCCCTAGTGGTGGCTGTATAAATCTGTATGTAGTGAGCTCCCTCTAGTGGTGACTGTATAAATCTGTATGTAGTGAGCTCCCTCTAGTGGTGACTGTATAAATCTGTATGTAGTGAGCTCCCCCTAGTGGTGACTGTATAAATCTGTATGTAGTGAGTTCCCCCTAGTGGAGGCTGTATAATTCTGTATGTAGTGAGCTCCCACTAGTGGAGGCTGTATCAATATGTATGTAGTGAGTTCTCATAGTGGTGACTCTATAAATCTGTATGTAGTGACCTCCCTCTAGTGGTGACTGTATAAATCTGTATGTAGTGAGCTCCCTCTAGTGGTGACTGTATAAATCTGTATGTAGTGAGCTCTTCTAGTGGTGACTGTATGAATCTGTATGTAGTGACCTCCCTCTAGTGGTGACTGTATAAATCTGTATGTAGTGAGCTCCCTCTAGTGGTGGCTGTATAAATCTGTATGTAGTGTGCTCCCTCTAGTGGTGGCTGTATAAATCTGTATGTAGTGAGCTCCCTCTAGTGGTGACAGTATAAATCTGTATGTAGTGTGCTCCCTCTATTGGTGACAGTATAAATCGGTATGTAGTGAGCTCCCTCTAGAGGTGACTGTATAAATCTATATGTAGTGAGCTCCCTCTAGTGGTGACTGTATAAATCTGTATGTAGTGTGCTCCCTCTAGTGGTGGCTGTATAAATCTGTATGTAGTGAGCTCCCTGTAGTGGTGACTGTATAAATCTGTATGTAGTGTGCTCCCTCTAGTGGTGGCTGTATAAATCTGTATGTAGTGTGCTCCTCCTAGTGGTGGCTGTATAAATCTGTATGCAGTGAGCTCCCTCTAGTGGTGGCTGTATAAATCTGTATGTAGTGAGCTCCCTCTAGAGGTGACTGTATAAATCTGTATGCAGTGAGCTCCCACTAGTAGTGGCTGTATAAATCTGTATGTAGTGAGCTCAGTCTAGTGGTGACTGTATAAATCTGTATGTAGTGAGCTCCCTCTAGTGGTGGATGTATAAATCTGTATGTAGTAAGTTTCTCTAGTGGTGGCTGTATAAATCTGTATGTAGTGAGCTCCCTCTAGTGGTGACTGTATAAATCTGTATGTAGTAAGCTTCTCTAGTGGTGGCTGTATAAATCTGTATGTAGTGAGCTACCTCTAGTGGTGACTGTATAAATCTGTATGTAGTGCGCTCCCCCTAGTGGTGGCTGTATAAATCTGTATGTAGTGAGCTCCCTCTAGTGGTGACTGTATAAATCTGTATGTAGTGAGCTCACTCTAGTGGTGACTGTATAAATCTGTATGTAGTGAGCTCCCCCTAGTGGTGACTGTATAAATCTGTATGTAGTGAGCTCCCTCTAGTGGTGACTGTATAAATCTGTATGTAGTGTGCTCCCTCTAGTGGTGACTGTATAAATCTGTATGTAGTGCGTTCCCTCTAGTGGTGGCTGTATAAATCTGTATGTAGTGAGCTCCCTCTAGTGGTGACTGTATAAATCTGTATGTAGTGAGCTCCCTCTAGTGGTGACTGTATAAATCTGTATGTAGTGTGCTCCCTCTAGTGGTAACTGTATAAATCTGTATGTAGTGAGCTCCCTCTAGTGGTGGCTGTATAAATCTGTATGTAGTGAGCTCCCTCTAGTGGTGACTGTATAAATCTGTATGTACTGAGCTCCCCCTAGTGGTGGCTGTATAAACCTGTATGCAGTGAGCTCCCTCTAGTGGTGGCTGTATATATCTGTATATAGTCAGCTCCCTCTAGTGGTGGCTGTATAAATCTGTATGTAGTGAGCTCCCTCTAGTGGTGATTGTATAAATCTGTATGTAGTGAGCTCCCTCTAGTGGTGACTGTATAAATCTGTATGTAGTGAGCTCCCTCTAGTGGTGGCTGTATAAATCTGTATGTAGTGAGCTCCCTCTAGTGGTGACAGTATAAATCTGTAAGTAGTGAGCTCCCTCTAGAGGTGACTGTATAAATCTGTATGTAGTGAGCTCCCTCTAGTGGTGACTGTATAAATCTGTATGTAGTGTGCTCCCTCTAGTGGTGGCTGTATAAATCTGTATGTAGTGAGCTCCCTCTAGTGGTGACTGTATAAATCTGTATGTAGTGTGCTCCCTCTAGTGGTGGCAGTATAAATCTGTATGCAGTGAGCTCTTCTAGTGGTGGCTGTATAAATCTGTATGTAGTGTGCTCCCCCAAGAGGTGGATGTATACATCTGTATGTAGTGAGCTCCCTCTAGTGGTGGCAGTATAAATCTGTATGTAGTGTGCTCCTCCTAGTGGTGGCTGTATAAATCTGTATGTAGTGAGCTCCCTCTAGTGGTGGCTGTATAAATCTGTATGTAGTGAGCTCCCTCTAGAGGTGACTGTATAAATCTGTATGCAGTGAGCTCCCTCTAGTGGTGGCTGTATAAATCTGTATGTAGTGCGCTCCCTCTAGTGGTGACTGTATAAATCTGTATGTAGTGAGCTCCCTCTAGTGGTGACTGTATAAATCTGTATGTAGTAAGCTTCTCTAGTGGTGGCTGTATAAATCTGTATGTAGTGAGCTCCCTCTAGTGGTGACTGTATAAAGCTGTATGTAGTAAGCTTCTCTAGTGGTGGCTGTATAAATCTGTATGAAGTGAGCTCCCTCTAGTGGTGACTGTATAAATCTGTATGTAGTGCGCTCCCCCTAGTGGTGGCTTTATAAATCTGTATGTAGTGAGCTCCCTCTAGTGGTGACTGTATAAATCTGTATGTAGTGAGCTCCCTCTAGTGGTGACTGTATAAATCTGTATGTAGTGAGCTCCCCCTAGTGGTGACTGTATAAATCTGTATGTAGTGAGTTCCCCCTAGTGGAGGCTGTATAATTCTGTATGTAGTGAGCTCCCCCTAGTGGAGGCTGTATCAATATGTATGTAGTGAGTTCTCCTAGTGGTGACTGTATAAATCTGTATGTAGTGACCTCCCTCTAGTGGTGACTGTATAAATCTGTATGTAGTGAACTCCCTCTAGTAGTGACTGTATAAATCTGTATGTAGTGACCTCCCTCTAGTGGTGACTGTATAAATCTGTATGTAGTGAGCTCCCTCTAGTGGTGACTGTACAAATCTGTATGTAGTGAGCTCCCTCTAGTGGTGGCTGTATAGATCTGTATGTAGTGAGCTCCCTCTAGTGGTACCTGTATAAATCTGTATGTAGTGAGCTCCCTCTAGTGGTGACTGTATAGATCTGTATGTAGTGAGCTCCCTCTAGTGGTGACTGTATAAATCTGTATGTAGTGAGCTCCCTCTAGTGGTGGCTGTATAAATCTGTATGTAGTGAGCTCCCTCTAGTGGTGACAGTATAAATCTGTATGTAGTGAGCTCCCTCTAGAGGTGACTGTATAAATCTGTATGCTGTGAGCTCCCTCTAGTGGTGACTGTATAAATCTGTATGTAGTAAGCTTCTCTAGTGGTGGCTGTATAAATCTGTATGTAGTGAGCTCCCTCTAGTGGTGACTGTATAAATCTGTATGTAGTAAGCTTCTCTAGTGGTGGCTGTATAAATCTGTATGTAGTGAGCTCCCTCTAGTGGTGACTGTATAAATCTGTATGTAGTGCGCTCCCCCTAGTGGTGGCTGTATGAATCTGTATGTAGTGAGCTCCCTCTAGTGGTGACTGTATAAATCTGTATGTAGTGAGCTCCCTCTAGTGGTGACTGTATAAATCTGTATGTAGTGAGCTCCCTCTAGTGGTGACTGTATAAATCTGTATGTAGTGAGCTCCCTCTAGTGGTGACTGTATAAATCTGTATGTAGTGAGCTCCCCCTAGTGGTGACTGTATAAATCTGTATGTAGTGAGCTCCCTCTAGTGGTGACTGTATAAATCTGTATGTAGTGTGCTCCCTCTAGTGGTGACTGTATAAATCTGTATGTAGTGCGTTCCCTCTAGTGGTGGCTGTATAAATCTGTATGTAGTGAGCTCCCTCTAGTGGTGACTGTATAAATCTGTATGTAGTGTGCTCCCTCTAGTGGTAACTGTATAAATCTGTATGTAGTGAGCTCCCTCTAGTGGTGGCTGTATAAATCTGTATGTAGTGAGCTCCCTCTAGTGGTGACTGTATAAATCTGTATGTAGTGAGCTCCCTCTAGTGGTGACTGTATAAATCTGTATGTAGTGAGCTCCCCCTAGTGGTGACTGTATAAATCTGTATGTAGTGAGCTCCCTCTAGTGGTGACTGTATAAATCTGTATGTAGTGTGCTCCCTCTAGTGGTGACTGTATAAATCTGTATGTAGTGCGTTCCCTCTAGTGGTGGCTGTATAAATCTGTATGTAGTGAGCTCCCTCTAGTGGTGACTGTATAAATCTGTATGTAGTGTGCTCCCTCTAGTGGTAACTGTATAAATCTGTATGTAGTGAGCTCCCTCTAGTGGTGGCTGTATAAATCTGTATGTAGTGAGCTCCCTCTAGTGGTGACTGTATAAATCTGTATGTACTGAGCTCCCCCTAGTGGTGCCTGTATAAACCTGTATGCAGTGAGCTCCCTCTAGTGGTGGCTGTATATATCTGTATATAGTGAGCTCCCTCTAGTGGTGGCTGTATAAATCTGTATGTAGTGAGCTCCCTCTAGTGGTGACTGTATAAATCTGTATGTAGTGAGCTCCCTCTAGTGGTGACTGTATAAATCTGTATGTAGTGAGCTCCCTCTAGTGGTGGCTGTATAAATCTGTATGTAGTGAGCTCCCTCTAGTGGTGACAGTATAAATCTGTAAGTAGTGAGCTCCCTCTAGAGGTGACTGTATAAATCTGTATGTAGTGAGCTCCCTCTAGTGGTGGCTGTATAAATCTGTATGTAGTGTGCTCCCTCTAGTGGTGGCTGTATAAATCTGTATGTAGTGAGCTCCCTCTAGTGGTGACTGTATAAATCTGTATGTAGTGTGCTCCCTCTAGTGGTGGCAGTATAAATCTGTATGCAGTGAGCTCTTCTAGTGGTGGCTGTATAAATCTGTATGTAGTGTGCTCCCCCAAGAGGTGGATGTATACATCTGTATGTAGTGAGCTCCCTCTAGTGGTGGCAGTATAAATCTGTATGTAGTGTGCTCCTCCTAGTGGTGGCTGTAAAAATCTGTATGTAGTGAGCTCCCTCTAGAGGTGACTGTATAAATCTGTATGCAGTGAGCTCCCTCTAGTGGTGGCTGTATAAATCTGTATGTAGTGCGCTCCCTCTAGTGGTGACTGTATAAATCTGTATGTAGTGAGCTCCCTCTAGTGGTGACTGTATAAATCTGTATGTAGTAAGCTTCTCTAGTGGTGGCTGTATAAAAATGTATGTAGTGAGCTCCCTCTAGTGGTGACTGTATAAATCTGTATGTAGTAAGCTTCTCTAGTGGTGGCTGTATAAATCTGTATGTAGTGAGCTCCCTCTAGTGGTGACTGTATAAATCTGTATGTAGTGCGCTCCCCCTAGTGGTGGCTGTATAAATCTGTATGTAGTGAGCTCCCTCTAGTGGTGACTGTATAAATCTGTATGTAGTGAGCTCCCTCTAGTGGTGACTGTATAAATCTGTATGTAGTGAGCTCCCCTTAGTGGTGACTGTATAAATCTGTATGTAGTGAGTTCCCCCTAGTGGAGGCTGTATAATTCTGTATGTAGTGAGCTCCCCCTAGTGGAGGCTGTATCAATATGTATGTAGTGAGTTCTCCTAGTGGTGACAGTATAAATCTGTATGTAGTGACCTCCCTCTAGTGGTGACTGTATAAATCTGTATGTAGTGACCTCCCTCTAGTGGTGACTGTATAAATCTGTATGTAGTGACCTCCCTCTAGTGGTGACTGTATAAATCTGTCTGTAGTGAGCTCCCTCTAGTGGTGACTGTACAAATCTGTATGTAGTGAGCTCCCTCTAGTGGTGGCTGTATAAATCTGTATGTAGTGAGCTCCCTCTAGTGGTACCTGTATAAATCTGTATGTAGTGAGCTCCCTCTAGTGGTGACAGTATAAATCTGTATGTAGTGAGCTCCCTCTAGAGGTGACTGTATAAATCTGTATGTAGTGAGCTCCCTCTAGTGGTGACTGTATAAATCTGTATGTAGTGTGCTCCCTCTAGTGGTGGCTGTATAAATCTGTATGCAGTGAGCTCCCTCTGGTGGTGACTGTATAAATCTGTATGTAGTGTGCTCCCTCTAGTGGTGACAGTATAAATCTGTATGTAGTGAGCTCCCTCTAGAGGTGACTGTATAAATCTATATGTAGTGAGCTCCCTCTAGTGGTGACTGTATAAATCTGTATGTAGTGTGCTCCCTCTAGTGGTGGCTGTATAAATCTGTATGTAGTGAGCTCCCTCTAGTGGTGACTGTATAAATCTGTATGTAGTGTGCTCCCTCTAGTGGTGGCAGTATAAATCTGTATGTAGTGAGCTCTTCTAGTGGTGGCTGTATAAATCTATATGTAGTGTGCTCCCCGAAGAGGTGGATGTATATATCTGTATGTAGTGAGCTCCCTCTAGTGGTCGCAGTATAAATCTGTATGTAGTGTGCTCCTCCTAGTGGTGGCTGTATAAATCTGTATGTAGTGAGCTCCCTCTAGTGGTGGCTGTATAAATCTGTATGTAGTGAGCTCCCTCTAGAGGTGACTGTATAAATCTGTATGCAGTGAGCTCCCCCTAGTAGTGGCTGTATAAATCTGTATGTAGTGAGCTCCCTCTAGTGGTGACTGTATAACTCTGTATGTAGTAAGCTTCTCTAGTGGTGGCTGTATAAATCTGTATGTAGTGAGCTCCCTCTAGTGGTGACTGTATAAATCTGTATGTAGTAAGCTTCTCTAGTGGTGGCTGTATAAATCTGTATGTAGTGCGCTCCCCCTAGTGGTGGCTGTATAAATCTGTATGTAGTGAGCTCCCTCTAGTGGTGACTGTATAAATCTGTATGTAGTGAGCTCCCTCTAGTGGTGACTGTATAAATCTGTATGTAGTGAGCTCCCCCTAGTGGTGACTGTATAAATCTGTATGTAGTGAGCTCCCTCTAGTGGTGACTGTATAAATCTGTATGTAGTGTGCTCCCTCTAGTGGTGACTGTATAAATCTGTATGTAGTGCGCTCCCTCTAGTGGTGGCTGTATAAATCTGTATGTAGTGAGCTCCCTCTAGTGGTGACTGTATAAATCTGTATGTAGTGAGCTCCCTCTAGTGGTGACTGTATAAATCTGTATGTAGTGTGCTCCCTTTAGTGGTGACTGAATAAATCTGTATGTAGTGAGCTCCCTCTAGTGGTGGCTGTATAAATCTGTATGTAGTGAGCTCCCTCTAGTGGTGACTGTATAAATCTGTATGTACTGAGCTCCCCCTAGTGGTGGCTGTATAAACCTGTATGCAGTGAGCTCCCTCTAGTGGTGGCTGTATATATCTGTATATAGTGAGCTCCCTCTAGTGGTGGCTGTATAAATCTGTATGTAATGAGCTCCCTCTAGTGGTGACTGTATAAATCTGTATGTAGTGTGCTCCCTCTAGTGGTGGCAGTATAAATCTGTATGTAGTGAGCTCTTCTAGTGGTGGCTGTATAAATCTGTATGTAGTGTGCTCCCCCAAGAGGTGGATGTATACATCTGTATGTAGTGAGCTCCCTCTAGTGGTGGCAGTATAAATCTGTATGTAGTGTGCTCCTCCTAATGGTGGCTGTATAAATCTGTATGTAGTGAGCTCCCTCTAGTGGTGGCTGTATAAATCTGTATGTAGTGAGCTCCCTCTAGAGGTGACTGTATAAATCTGTATGTAGTGAGCTCCCTCTAGTGGTGGCTGTATAAATCTGTATGTAGTAAGCTTCTCTAGTGGTGGCTGTATAAATCTGTATGTAGTGAGCTCCCTCTAGTGGTGACTGTATAAATCTGTATGTAGTAAGCTTCTCTAGTGGTGGCTGTATAAATCTGTATGTAGTGAGCTCCCTCTAGTGGTGACTGTATAAATCTGTATGTAGTGCGCTCCCCCTAGTGGTGGCTGTATAAATCTGTATGTAGTGAGCTCCCTCTAGTGGTGACTGTATAAATCTGTATGTAGTGAGCTCCCTCTCGTGGTGACTGTATAAATCTGTATGTAGTGAGCTCCCCCTAGTGGTGACTGTATAAATCTGTATGTAGTGAGTTCCCCCTAGTGGAGGCTGTATAATTCTGTATGTAGTGAGCTCCCCCTAGTGGAGGCTGTATCAATATGTATGTAGTGAGTTCTCCTAGTGGTGACTGTATAAATCTGTATGTAGTGACCTCCCTCTAGTGGTGACTGTATAAATCTGTATGTAGTGACCTCCCTCTAGTGGTGACTGTATAAATCTGTATGTAGTGACCTCCCTCTAGTGGTGACTGTATAAATCTGTATGTAGTGACCTCCCTCTAGTGGTGACTGTACAAATCTGTATGTAGTGAGCTCCCTCTAGTGGTGGCTGTATAAATCTGTATGTAGTGAGCTCCCTCTAGTGGTACCTGTATAAATCTGTATGTAGTGAGCTCCCTCTAGTGGTGACTGTATAGATCTGTATGTAGTGAGCTCCCTCTAGTGGTGACTGTATAAATTTGTATGTAGTGAGCTCCCTCTAGTGGTGGCTGTATAAATCTGTATGTAGTGAGCTCCCTCTAGTGGTGACAGTATAAATCTGTATGTTCTGAGCTCCCTCTAGAGGTGACTGTATAAATCTGTATGTAGTGAGCTCCCTCTAGTGGTGACTGTATAAATCTGTATGTAGTGTGCTCCCTCTAGTGGTGGCTGTATAAATCTGTATGTAGTGAGCTCCCTCTAGTGATGACTGTATAAATCTGTATGTAGTGTGCTCCCTCTAGTGGTGACAGTATAAATCTGTATGTAGTGAGCTCCCTCTAGAGGTGACTGTATAAATCTGTATGTAGTGAGCTACCTCTAGTGGTGACTGTATAAATCTGTATTTAGTGTGCTCCCTCTAGTGGTGGCTGTATAAATCTGTATGTAGTGAGCTCCCTATAGTGGTGACTGTATAAATCTGTATGTAGTGTGCTCCCTCTAGTGGTGGCAGTATAAATCTGTATGTAGTGAGCTCTTCTAGTGGTGGCTGTATAAATCTGTATGTAGTGTGCTCCCCCAAGAGGTGGATTTATACATCTGTATGTAGTGAGCTCCCTCTAGTCGTGGCTGTATAAATCTCTATGTAGTGAGCTCCCTCTAGTGGTGGCTGTATAAATCTATATGTAGTGAGCTCCCTCTAGTGGTGACTGTATAAATCTGTATGTAGTGTGCTCCCTCTAGTGGTGGCTGTATAAATCTGTATGTAGTGAGCTCCCTCTAGTGGTGACTGTATAAATCTGTATGTAGTGAGCTCCCTCTAGAGGTGACTGTATAAATCTATATGTAGTGAGCTCCCTCTAGTGGTGACTGTATAAATCTGTATGTAGTGTGTTCCCTCTAGTGGTGGCTGTATAAATCTGTATGTAGTGAGCTCCCTCTAGTGGTGACTGTATAAATCTGTATGTAGTATGCTCCCTCTAGTGGTGGCAGTATAAATCTGTATGAAGTGAGCTCTTCTAGTGGTGGCTGTATAAATCTGTATGTAGTGTGCTCCCCCAAGAGGTGGATGTATACATCTGTATGCAGTGAGCTCCCTCTAGTGTTGGCAGTATAAATCTGTATGTAGTGTGCTCCTCCTAGTGGTGGCTGTATAAATCTGTATCTGGTGAGCTCCCTCTAGTGGTGGCTGTATAAATCTGTATGTAGTGAGCTCCCTCTAGAGGTGACTGTATAAATCTGTATGCAGTGAGCTTCCCCTAGTAGTGGCTGTATAAATCTGTATGTAGTGAGCTCCCTCTAGTGGTGACTGTATAAATCTGTATGTAGTAAGCTTCTCTAGTGGTGGCTGTATAAATCTGTATGTAGTGAGCTCACTCTAGTGGTGACTGTATAAATCTGTATGTAGTAAGCTTCTCTAGTGGTGGCTGTATAAATCTGTATGTAGTGAGCTCCCTCTAGTGGTGACTGTATAAATCTGTATGTAGTGCGCTCCCCCTAGTGGTGGCTGTATAAATCTGTATGTAGTGAGCTCCCTCTAGTGGTGACTGTATAAATCTGTATGTAGTGAGCTCCGTCTAGTGGTGACTGTATAAATCTGTATGTAGTGAGCTCCCCCTAGTGGTGACTGTATAAATCTGTATGTAGTGAGCTCACTCTAGAGGTGACTGTATAAATCTGTATGTAGTGTGCTCCCTCTAGTGGTGACTGTATAAATCTGTATGTAGTGCGCTCCCTCTAGTGGTGGCTGTATAAATCTGTATGTAGTGAGCTCCCTCTAGTGGTGACTGTATAAATCTGTTTGTAGTGAGCTATCTCTAGTGGTGACTGTATAAATCTGTATGTAGTGTGCTCCCTTTAGTGGTGACTGTATAAATCTGTATGTAGTGAGCTCCCTCTAGTGGTGGCTGTATAAATCTGTATGTAGTGAGCTCCTTCTAGTGGTGACTGTATAAATCTGTATGTACTGAGCTCCCCCTAGTGGTGGCTGTATAAACCTGTATGCAGTGAGCTCCCTCTAGTGGTGGCTGTATATATCTGTATATAGTGAGCTCCCTCTAGTGGTGGCTGTATAAATCTGTATGTAGTGAGCTCTCTGTAGTGGTGACTGTATAAATCTGTATGTAGTGAGCTCCCTCTAGTGGTGACTGTATAAATCTGTATGTAGTGAGCTCCCTCTAGTAGTGGCTGTATAAATCTTTATGTAGTGAGCTCCCTCTAGTGGTGACAGTATAAATCTGTAAGTAATGAGCTCCCTCTAGAGGTGACTGTATAAATCTGTATGTAGTGAGCTCCCTCTAGTGGTGACTGTATAAATCTGTATGTAGTGTGCTCCCTCTAGTGGTGGCTGTATAAATCTGTATGTAGTGAGCTCCCTCTAGTGATGACTGTATAAATCTGTATGTAGTGTGCTCCCTCTAGTGGTGGCAGTATAAATCTGTATGTAGTGAGCTCTTCTAGTGGTGGCTGTATAAATCTGTATGTAGTGTGCTCCCCCAAGAGGTGGATGTATACATCTGTATGTAGTGAGCTCCCTCTAGTGGTGGCAGTATAAATCTGTATGTAGTGTGCTCCTCCTAGTGGTGGCTGTATAAATCTGTATGTAGTGAGCTCCCTCTAGTGGTGGCTGTATAAATCTGTATGTAGTGAGCTCCCTCTAGAGGTGACTGTATAAATCTGTATGCTGTGAGCTCCCTTTAGTGGTGGCTGTATAAATCTGTATGTAGTGAGCTCCCTCTAGTGGTGACTGTATAAATCTGTATGCAGTGAGCACCCCCTAGTAGTGGCTGTATAAATCTGTATGTAGTGAGCTCCCTCTAGTGGTGACTGTATAAATCTGTATGTAGTAAGCTTCTCTAGTGGTGGCTGTATAAATCTGTATGTAGTGAGCTCCCTCTAGTGGTGACTGTATAAATCTGTATGTATTGCGCTCCCCCTAGTGGTGGCTGTATAAATCTGTATGTAGTGAGCTCCCTCTAGTAGTGACTGTATAAATCTGTATGTAGTGAGCTCCCTCTAGTGGTGACTGTATAAATCTGTATGTAGTGAGCTCCCCCTAGTGGTGACTGTATAAATCTGTATGTAGTGAGCTCCCTCTAGTGGTGACTGTATAAATCTGTATGTAGTGTGCTCCCTCTAGTGGTGACTGTATAAATCTGTATGTAGTGCGCTCCCTCTAGTGGTGGCTGTATAAATCAGTATGTAGTGAGCTCCCTCTAGTGGTGGCTGTATAAATCTGTATGTAGTGAGCTCCCTCTAGTGGTGACTGTATAAATCTGTATGTAGTGTGCTCCCTCTAGTGGTGACTGTATAAATCTGTATGTAGTGAGCTCCCTCTAGTGGTGGCTGTATAAATCTGTATGTAGTGAGCTCCCTCTAGTGGTGACTGTATAAATCTGTATGTACTGAGCTCCCCCTAGTGGTGGCTGTATAAACCTGTATGCAGTGAGCTCCCTCTAGTGGTGGCTGTATATATCTGTATATAGTGAGCTCCCTCTAGTGGTGGCTGTATAAATCTTTATGTAGTGAGCTCCCTCTAGTGGTGACTGTATAAATCTGTATGTAGTGAGCTCCCTTTAGTGGTGGCTGTATAAATCTGTATGTAGTGAGCTCCCTCTAGTGGTGACAGTATAAATCTGTAAACAGTGAGCTCCCTCTAGAGGTGACTGTATAAATCTGTATGTAGTGAGCTCCCTCTAGTGGTGACTGTATAAATCTGTATGTAGTGTGCTCCCTCTAGTGGTGGCTGTATTAATCTGTATGTAGTGAGCTCCCTCTATTTGGTGACTGTATAAATCTGTATGTAGTGTGCTCCCTCTAGTGGTGGCAGTATAAATCTGTATGTAGTGAGCTCTTCTAGTGGTGGCTGTATAAATCTATATGTAGTGTGCTCCCCCAAGAGGTGAATGTATACATCTGTATGTAGTAAGCTTCTCTAGTGGTGGCTGTATAAATCTGTATGTAGTGAGCTCCCTCTAGTGGTGACTGTATAAATCTGTATGTAGTGCGCTCCCCCTAGTGGTGGCTGTATAAATCTGTATGTAGTGAGCTCCCTGTAGTGGTGACTGTATAAATCTGTATGTAGTGAGCTCCCTCTAGTGGTGACTGTATAAATCTGTATGTATTGAGCTCCCCCTAGTGGTGACTGTATAAATCTGTATGTAGTGAGTTCCCCTTAGTGGAGGCTGTATAATTCTGTATGTAGTGAGCTCCCCCTAGTGGAGGCTGTATCAATATGTATGTAGTGAGTTCTCCTAGGGATGACTGTATAAATCTGTATGTAGTGACCTCCCTCTAGTGGTGACTGTATAAATCTGTATGTAGTGAGCTCCCTCTAGTGGTGACTGTATAAATCTGTATGTAGTGAGCTCTTCTAGTGGTGACTGTATAAATCTGTATGTAGTGACCTCCTTCTAGTGGTGACTGTATAAATCTGTATGTAGTGAGCTCCCTCTAGTGGTGACTGTACAAATCTGTATGTAGTGAGCTCCCTCTAGTGGTGGCTGTATAAATCTGTATGTAGTGTGCTCCCTCTAGTGGTGGCTGTATAAATCTGTATGTAGTGAGCTCCCTCTAGTGGTGACAGTATAAATCTGTATGTAGTGTGCTCCCTCTAGTGGTGACAGTATAAATCTGTATGTAGTGAGCTCCCTCTAGAGATGACTGTATAAATCTATATGTAGTGAGCTCCCTCTAGTGGTGACTGTATAAATCTGTATGTAGTGTGCTCCCTCTAGTGGTGGCTGTATAAATCTGTATGTAGTGAACTCCCTCTAGTGGTGACTGTATAAATCTGTATGTAGTGTGCTCCCTCTAGTGGTGGCTGTATAAATCTGTATGTAGTGTGCTCCCCCAAGAGGTGGATGTATACATCTGTATGTAGTGAGCTCCCTCTAGTCGTGGCTGTATAAATCTGTATGTAGTGAGCTCCCTCTAGTGGTGGCTGTATAAATCTATATGTAGTGAGCTCCCTCTAGTGGTGGCAGTATAAATCTGTGTGTAGTGTGCTCCTCCTAGTGGTGGCTATATAAATCTGTATGTAGTGAGCTCCCTCTAGTGGTGGCTGTATAAATCTGTATGTAGTGAGCTCCCTCTAGAGGTGACTGTATAAATCTGTATGCAGTGAGCTCCCCCTAGTAGTGGCTGTATAAATCTGTATGTAGTGAGCTCCCTCTAGTGGTGACTGTATAAATCTGTATGTAGTAAGCTTCTCTAGTGGTGGCTGTATAAATGTGTATGTATTGAGCTCCCTCTAGTGGTCACTGTATAAATCTGTATGTAGTAAGCTTCTCTAGTGGTGGCTGTATAAATCTGTATGTAGTGAGCTCCCTCTAGTGGTGACTGTATAAATCTGTATGTAGTGCACTCCCCCTAGTGGTGGCTGTATAAATCTGTATGTAGTGAGCTCCCTCTAGTGGTGACTGTATAAATCTGTATGTAGTGAGCTCCCTCTAGTGGTGACTGTATAAATCTGTATGTAGTGAGCTCCCCCTAGTGGTGACTTTATAAATCTGTATGTAGTGAGCTCCATCTAGTGGTGACTGTATAAATCTGTATGTAGTGTGCTCTCTCTAGTGGTGACTGTATAAATCTGTATGTAGTGCGTTCCCTCTAGTGGTGGCTGTATAAATCTGTATGTAGTGAGCTCCCTCTAGTGGTGACTGTATAAATCTGTATGTAGTGAGCTCCCTCTAGTGGAGACTGTATAAATCTGTATGTAGTGTGCTCCCTCTAGTGGTAACTGTATAAATCTGTATGTAGTGAGCTCCCTCTAGTGGTGGCTGTATAAATCTGTATGTAGTGAGCTCCCTCTAGTGGTGACTGTATAAATCTGTATGTATTGAGCTCCCCCTAGTGGTGGCTGTATAAACCTGTATGCAGTGAGCTCCCTCTAGTGGTGGCTGTATATATCTGTATATAGTGAGCTCCCTCTAGTGGTGGCTGTATAAATCTTTATGTAGTGAGCTCCCTCTAGTGGTGACTGTATAAATCTGTATGTAGTGCGCTCCCTCTAGTGGCGACTGTATAAATCTGTATGTAGTGAGCTCCCTCTAGTGGTGACTGTATAAATCTGTATGTAGTGAGCTCCCTCTAGTGGTGACTGTATAAATCTGTATGTAGTGAGCTCCCTCTAGTGGTGACTGTACAAATCTGTATGTAGTGAGCTCCCTCTAGTGGTGGCTGTATAAATCTGTATGTAGTGTGCTCCCTCTAGTGGTGGCTGTATAAATCTGTATGTATTGAGCTCCCTCTAGTGGTGACAGTATAAATCTGTATGTAGTGTGCTCCCTCTAGTGGTGACAGTATAAATCTGTATGTAGTGAGCTCCCTCTAGAGATGACTGTATAAATCTATATGTAGTGAGCTCCCTCTAGTGGTGACTGTATAAATCTGTATGTAGTGTGTTCCCTCTAGTGGTGGCTGTATAAATCTGTATGTAGTGAGCTCCCTCTAGTGGTGGCTGTATAAATCTGTATGTAGTGAGCTCCCTCTAGTGGTGACTGTATAAATCTGTATGTAGTGTGCTCCCTCTAGTGGTGGCTGTATAAATCTGTATGTAGTGTGCTCCCCCAAGAGGTGGATGTATACATCTGTATGTAGTGAGCTCCCTCTAGTCGTGGCTGTATAAATCTGTATGTAGTGAGCTCCCTCTAGTGGTGGCTGTATAAATCTATATGTAGTGAGCTCCCTCTAGTGGTGGCAGTATAAATCTGTATGTAGTGTGCTCCTCCTAGTGGTGGCTGTATAAATCTGTATGTAGTGAGCTCCCTCTAGTGGTGGCTGTATAAATCTGTATGTAGTGAGCTCCCTCTAGAGGTGACTGTATAAATCTGTATGCAGTGAGCTCCCCCTAGTAGTGGCTGTATAAATCTGTATGTAGTGAGCTCCCTCTAGTGGTGACTGTATAAATCTGTATGTTGTAAGCTTCTCTAGTGGTGGCTGTATAAATCTGTATGTATTGAGCTCCCTCTAGTGGTCACTGTATAAATCTGTATGTAGTAAGCTTCTCTAATGGTGGCTGTATAAATCTGTATGTAGTGAGCTCCCTCTAGTGGTGACTGTATAAATCTGTATGTAGTGCGCTCCCCCTAGTGGTGGCTGTATAAATCTGTATGTAGTGAGCTCCCTCTAGTGGTGACTGTATAAATCTGTATGTAGTGAGCTCCCTCTAGTGGTGACTGTATAAATCTGTATGTAGTGAGCTCCCCCTAGTGGTGACTTTATAAATCTGTATGTAGTGAGCTCCCTCTAGTGGTGACTGTATAAATCTGTATGTAGTGTGCTCCCTCTAGTGGTGACTGTATAAATCTGTATGTAGTGCGTTCCCTCTAGTGGTGGCTGTATAAATCTGTATGTAGTGAGCTCCCTCTAGTGGTGACTGTATAAATCTGTATGTAGTGAGCTCCCTCTAGTGGTAACTGTATAAATCTGTATGTAGTGAGCTCCCTCTAGTGGTGGCTGTATAAATCTGTATGTAGTGAGCTCCCTCTAGTGGTGACTGTATAAATCTGTATGTATTGAGCTCCCCCCAGTGGTGGCTGTATAAACCTGTATGCAGTGAGCTCCCTCTAGTGGTGGCTGTATATATCTGTATATAGTGAGCTCCCTCTAGTGGTGGCTGTATAAATCTGTATGTAGTGAGCTCCCTCTAGTGGTGACTGTATAAATCTGTATGTAGTGAGCTCCCTCTAGTGGTGACTGTATAAATCTGTATGTAGTGCGCTCCCTCTAGTGGTGACTGTATAAATCTGTATGTAGTGGGCTCCCTCTAGTGGTGACTGTATAAATCTGTATGTAGTAAGCTTCTCTAGTGGTGGCTGTATAAATCTGTATGTAGTGAGCTCCCTCTAGTGGTGACTGTATAAAGCTGTATGTAGTAAGCTTCTCTAGTGGTGGCTGTATAAATATGTATGTAGTGAGCTCCCTCTAGTGGTGACTGTATAAATCTGTATGTAGTGCGCTCCCCCTAGTGGTGGCTGCATAAATCTGTATGTAGTGAGCTCCCTCTAGTGGTGACTGTATAAATCTGTATGTAGGGAGCTCCCTCTAGTGGTGACTGTATAAATCTGTATGTAGTGAGCTCCCCCTAGTGGTGACTGTATAAATCTGTATGTAGTGAGTTCCCCCTAGTGGAGGCTGTATAATTCTGTATGTAGTGAGCTCCCCCTAGTGGAGGCTGTATCAATATGTATGTAGTGAGTTCTCCTAGTGGTGACTGTATAAATCTGTATGTAGTGACCTCCCTCTAGTGGTGACTGTATAAATCTGTATCTAGTGACCTCCCTCTAGTAGTGACTGTATAAATCTGTATGTAGTGACCTCCCTCTAGTGGTGACTGTATAAATCTGTATGTAGTGAGCTCCCTCTAGTGGTGACTGTACAAATCTGTATGTAGTGAGCTCCCTCTAGTGGTGGCTGTATAAATCTGTATGTAGTGAGCTCCCTCTAGTGGTACCTGTATAAATCTGTATGTAGTGAGCTCCCTCTAGTGGTGACTGTATAGATCTGTATGTAGTGAGCTCCCTCTAGTGGTGACTGTATAAATCTGTATGTAGTGAGCTCCCTCTAGTGGTGGCTGTATAAATCTGTATGTAGTGAGCTCCCTCTAGTGGTGACAGTATAAATCTGTATGTAGTGAGCTCCCTCTAGAGGTGACTGTATAAATCTGTATGCTGTGAGCTCCCTCTAGTGGTGACTGTATAAATCTGTATGTAGTAAGCTTCTCTAGTGGTGGCTGTATAAATCTGTATGTAGTGAGCTCCCTCTAGTGGTGACTGTATAAATCTGTATGTAGTAAGCTTCTCTAGTAGTGGCTGTATAAATCTGTATGTAGTGAGCTCCCTCTAGTGGTGACTGTATAAATCTGTATGTAGTGCGCTCCCCCTAGTGGTGGCTGTAAAAATCTGTATGTAGTGAGCTCCCTCTAGTGGTGACTGCATAAATCTGTATGTAGTGAGCTCCCTCTAGTGGTGACTGTATAAATCTGTATGTAGTGAGCTCCCTCTAGTGGTGACTGTATAAATCTGTATGTAGTGAGCTCCCTCTAGTGGTGACTGTATAAATCTGTATGTAGTGAGCTCCCCCTAGTGGTGACTGTATAAATCTGTATGTAGTGAGCTCCCTCTAGTGGTGACTGTATAAATCTGTATGTAGTGTGCTCCCTCTAGTGGTGACTGTATAAATCTGTATGTAGTGCGTTCCCTCTAGTGGTGGCTGTATAAATCTGTATGTAGTGAGCTCCCTCTAGTGGTGACTGTATAAATCTGTATGTAGTGAGCTCCCTCTTGTGGTGACTGTATAAATCTGTATGTAGTGTGCTCCCTCTAGTGGTAACTGTATAAATCTGTATGTAGTGAGCTCCCTCTAGTGGTGGCTGTATAAATCTGTATGTAGTGAGCTCCCTCTAGTGGTGACTGTATAAATCTGTATGTACTGAGCTCCCCCTAGTGGTGGCTGTATAAACCTGTATGCAGTGAGCTCCCTCTAGTGGTGGCTGTATATATCTGTATATAGTGAGCTCCCTCTAGTGGTGGCTGTATAAATCTGTATGTAGTGAGCTCCGTCTAGTGGTGACTGTATAAATCTGTATGTAGTGAGCTCCCTCTAGAGGTGACTGTATAAATCTGTATGCTGTGAGCTCCCTTTAGTGGTGGCTGTATAAATCTGTATGTAGTGAGCTCCCTCTAGTGGTGACTGTATAAATCTGTATGCAGTGAGCACCCCCTAGTAGTGGCTGTATAAATCTGTATGTAGTGAGCTCCCTCTAGTGGTGACTGTATAAATCTGTATGTAGTAAGCTTCTCTAGTGGTGGCTGTATAAATCTGTATGTAGTGAGCTCCCTCTAGTGGTGACTGTATAAATCTGTATGTATTGCGCTCCCCCTAGTGGTGGCTGTATAAATCTGTATGTAGTGAGCTCCCTCTAGTAGTGACTGTATAAATCTGTATGTAGTGAGCTCCCTCTAGTGGTGACTGTATAAATCTGTATGTAGTGAGCTCCCCCTAGTGGTGACTGTATAAATCTGTATGTAGTGAGCTCCCTCTAGTGGTGACTGTATAAATCTGTATGTAGTGTGCTCCCTCTAGTGGTGACTGTATAAATCTGTATGTAGTGCGCTCCCTCTAGTGGTGGCTGTATAAATCAGTATGTAGTGAGCTCCACTAGTGGTGACTGTATATATCTGTATATAGTGAGCTCCCTCTAGTGGTGGCTGTATAAATCTGTATGTAGTGAGCTCCGTCTAGTGGTGACTGTATAAATCTGTATGTAGTGAGCTCCCTCTAGAGGTGACTGTATAAATCTGTATGCTGTGAGCTCCCTTTAGTGGTGGCTGTATAAATCTGTATGTAG
Organism: Phyllobates terribilis; assembly: GCF_046119375.1. NCBI lineage: Eukaryota > Metazoa > Chordata > Amphibia > Anura > Dendrobatidae > Phyllobates > Phyllobates terribilis. Next base: position 12,623,904 of record NW_027362774.1, read on the forward strand.
TGAGCTCCCTCTAGTGGTGACTGTATAAATCTGTATGCAGTGAGCACCCCCTAGTAGTGGCTGTATAAATCTGTATGTAGTGAGCTCCCTCTAGTGGTGACTGTATAAATCTGTATGTAGTAAGCTTCTCTAGTGGTGGCTGTATAAATCTGTATGTAGTGAGCTCCCTCTAGTGGTGACTGTATAAATCTGTATGTATTGCGCTCCCCCTAGTGGTGGCTGTATAAATCTGTATGTAGTGAGCTCCCTCTAGTAGTGACTGTATAAATCTGTATGTAGTGAGCTCCCTCTAGTGGTGACTGTATAAATCTGTATGTAGTGAGCTCCCCCTAGTGGTGACTGTATAAATCTGTATGTAGTGAGCTCCCTCTAGTGGTGACTGTATAAATCTGTATGTAGTGTGCTCCCTCTAGTGGTGACTGTATAAATCTGTATGTAGTGCGCTCCCTCTAGTGGTGGCTGTATAAATCAGTATGTAGTGAGCTCCCTCTAGTGGTGGCTGTATAAATCTGTATGTAGTGAGCTCCCTCTAGTGGTGACTGTATAAATCTGTATGTAGTGTGCTCCCTCTAGTGGTGACTGTATAAATCTGTATGTAGTGAGCTCCCTCTAGTGGTGGCTGTATAAATCTGTATGTAGTGAGCTCCCTCTAGTGGTGACTGTATAAATCTGTATGTACTGAGCTCCCCCTAGTGGTGGCTGTATAAACCTGTATGCAGTGAGCTCCCTCTAGTGGTGGCTGTATATATCTGTATATCGTGAGCTCCCTCTAGTGGTGGCTGTATAAATCTGTATGTAGTGAGCTCCCTCTAGTGGTGACTGTATAAATCTGTATGTAGTGAGCTCCCTTTAGTGGTGGCTGTATAAATCTGTATGTAGTGAGCTCCCTCTAGTGGTGACAGTATAAATCTGTAAACAGTGAGCTCCCTCTAGAGGTGACTGTATAAATCTGTATGTAGTGAGCTCCCTCTAGTGGTGACTGTATAAATCTGTATGTAGTGTGCTCCCTCTAGTGGTGGCTGTATAAATCTGTATGTAGTGAGCTCCCTCTATTTGGTGACTGTATAAATCTGTATGTAGTGTGCTCCCTCTAGTGGTGGCAGTATAAATCTGTATGTAGTGAGCTCTTCTAGTGGTGGCTGTATAAATCTATATGTAGTGTGCTCCCCCAAGAGGTGAATGTATACATCTGTATGTAGTAAGCTTCTCTAGTGGTGGCTGTATAAATCTGTATGTAGTGAGCTCCCTCTAGTGGTGACTGTATAAATCTGTATGTAGTGCGCTCCCCCTAGTGGTGGCTGTATAAATCTGTATGTAGTGAGCTCCCTGTAGTGGTGACTGTATAAATCTGTATGTAGTGAGCTCCCTCTAGTGGTGACTGTATAAATCTGTATGTATTGAGCTCCCCCTAGTGGTGACTGTATAAATCTGTATGTAGTGAGTTCCCCTTAGTGGAGGCTGTATAATTCTGTATGTAGTGAGCTCCCCCTAGTGGAGGCTGTATCAATATGTATGTAGTGAGTTCTCCTAGGGATGACTGTATAAATCTGTATGTAGTGACCTCCCTCTAGTGGTGACTGTATAAATCTGTATGTCTTGAGCTCCCTCTAGTGGTGACTGTATAAATCTGTATGTAGTGAGCTCTTCTAGTGGTGACTGTATAAATCTGTATGTAGTGACCTCCTTCTAGTGGTGACTGTATAAATCTGTATGTAGTGAGCTCCCTCTAGTGGTGACTGTACAAATCTGTATGTAGTGAGCTCCCTCTAGTGGTGGCTGTATAAATCTGTATGTAGTGTGCTCCCTCTAGTGGTGGCTGTATAAATCTGTATGTAGTGAGCTCCCTCTAGTGGTGACAGTATAAATCTGTATGTAGTGTGCTCCCTCTAGTGGTGACAGTATAAATCTGTATGTAGTGAGCTCCCTCTAGAGATGACTGTATAAATCTATATGTAGTGAGCTCCCTCTAGTGGTGACTGTATAAATCTGTATGTAGTGTGCTCCCTCTAGTGGTGGCTGTATAAATCTGTATGTAGTGAACTCCCTCTAGTGGTGACTGTATAAATCTGTATGTAGTGTGCTCCCTCTAGTGGTGGCTGTATAAATCTGTATGTAGTGTGCTCCCCCAAGAGGTGGATGTATACATCTGTATGTAGTGAGCTCCCTCTAGTCGTGGCTGTATAAATCTGTATGTAGTGAGCTCCCTCTAGTGGTGGCTGTATAAATCTATATGTAGTGAGCTCCCTCTAGTGGTGGCAGTATAAATCTGTGTGTAGTGTGCTCCTCCTAGTGGTGGCTATATAAATCTGTATGTAGTGAGCTCCCTCTAGTGGTGGCTGTATAAATCTGTATGTAGTGAGCTCCCTCTAGAGGTGACTGTATAAATCTGTATGCAGTGAGCTCCCCCTAGTAGTGGCTGTATAAATCTGTATGTAGTGAGCTCCCTCTAGTGGTGACTGTATAAATCTGTATGTAGTAAGCTTCTCTAGTGGTGGCTGTATAAATGTGTATGTATTGAGCTCCCTCTAGTGGTCACTGTATAAATCTGTATGTAGTAAGCTTCTCTAGTGGTGGCTGTATAAATCTGTATGTAGTGAGCTCCCTCTAGTGGTGACTGTATAAATCTGTATGTAGTGCACTCCCCCTAGTGGTGGCTGTATAAATCTGTATGTAGTGAGCTCCCTCTAGTGGTGACTGTATAAATCTGTATGTAGTGAGCTCCCTCTAGTGGTGACTGTATAAATCTGTATGTAGTGAGCTCCCCCTAGTGGTGACTTTATAAATCTGTATGTAGTGAGCTCCATCTAGTGGTGACTGTATAAATCTGTATGTAGTGTGCTCTCTCTAGTGGTGACTGTATAAATCTGTATGTAGTGCGTTCCCTCTAGTGGTGGCTGTATAAATCTGTATGTAGTGAGCTCCCTCTAGTGGTGACTGTATAAATCTGTATGTAGTGAGCTCCCTCTAGTGGAGACTGTATAAATCTGTATGTAGTGTGCTCCCTCTAGTGGTAACTGTATAAATCTGTATGTAGTGAGCTCCCTCTAGTGGTGGCTGTATAAATCTGTATGTAGTGAGCTCCCTCTAGTGGTGACTGTATAAATCTGTATGTATTGAGCTCCCCCTAGTGGTGGCTGTATAAACCTGTATGCAGTGAGCTCCCTCTAGTGGTGGCTGTATATATCTGTATATAGTGAGCTCCCTCTAGTGGTGGCTGTATAAATCTTTATGTAGTGAGCTCCCTCTAGTGGTGACTGTATAAATCTGTATGTAGTGAGCTCCCTCTAGTGGTGACTGTATAAATCTGTATGTAGTGCGCTCCCTCTAGTGGCGACTGTATAAATCTGTATGTAGTGAGCTCCCTCTAGTGGTGACTGTATAAATCTGTATGTAGTGAGCTCCCTCTAGTGGTGACTGTACAAATCTGTATGTAGTGAGCTCCCTCTAGTGGTGGCTGTATAAATCTGTATGTAGTGTGCTCCCTCTAGTGGTGGCTGTATAAATCTGTATGTAGTGAGCTCCCTCTAGTGGTGACAGTATAAATCTGTATGTAGTGTGCTCCCTCTAGTGGTGACAGTATAAATCTGTATGTAGTGAGCTCCCTCTAGAGATGACTGTATAAATCTATATGTAGTGAGCTCCCTCTAGTGGTGACTGTATAAATCTGTATGTAGTGTGTTCCCTCTAGTGGTGGCTGTATAAATCTGTATGTAGTGAGCTCCCTCTAGTGGTGGCTGTATAAATCTGTATGTAGTGAGCTCCCTCTAGTGGTGACTGTATAAATCTGTATGTAGTGTGCTCCCTCTAGTGGTGGCTGTATAAATCTGTATGTAGTGTGCTCCCCCAAGAGGTGGATGTATACATCTGTATGTAGTGAGCTCCCTCTAGTCGTGGCTGTATAAATCTGTATGTAGTGAGCTCCCTCTAGTGGTGGCTGTATAAATCTATATGTAGTGAGCTCCCTCTAGTGGTGGCAGTATAAATCTGTATGTAGTGTGCTCCTCCTAGTGGTGGCTGTATAAATCTGTATGTAGTGAGCTCCCTCTAGTGGTGGCTGTATAAATCTGTATGTAGTGAGCTCCCTCTAGAGGTGACTGTATAAATCTGTATGCAGTGAGCTCCCCCTAGTAGTGGCTGTATAAATCTGTATGTAGTGAGCTCCCTCTAGTGGTGACTGTATAAATCTGTATGTAGTAAGCTTCTCTAGTGGTGGCTGTATAAATCTGTATGTAGTGAGCTCCCTCTAGTGGTGACTGTATAAATCTGTATGTAGTGCGCTCCCCCTAGTGGTGGCTGTATAAATCTGTATGTAGTGAGCTCCCTCTAGTGGTGACTGTATAAATCTGTATGTAGTGAGCTCCCTCTAGTGGTGACTGTATAAATCTGTATGTAGTGAGCTCCCCCTAGTGGTGACTTTATAAATCTGTATGTAGTGAGCTCCCTCTAGTGGTGACTGTATAAATCTGTATGTAGTGTGCTCCCTCTAGTGGTGACTGTATAAATCTGTATGTAGTGCGTTCCCTCTAGTGGTGGCTGTATAAATCTGTATGTAGTGAGCTCCCTCTAGTGGTGACTGTATAAATCTGTATGTAGTGAGCTCCCTCTAGTGGTAACTGTATAAATCTGTATGTAGTGAGCTCCCTCTAGTGGTGGCTGTATAAATCTGTATGTAGTGAGCTCCCTCTAGTGGTGACTGTATAAATCTGTATGTATTGAGCTCCCCGCAGTGGTGGCTGTATAAACCTGTATGCAGTGAGCTCCCTCTAGTGGTGGCTGTATATATCTGTATATAGTGAGCTCCCTCTAGTGGTGGCTGTATAAATCTGTATGTAGTGAGCTCCCTCTAGTGGTGACTGTATAAATCTGTATGTAGTGAGCTCCCTCTAGTGGTGACTGTATAAATCTGTATGTAGTGCGCTCCCTCTAGTGGTGACTGTATAAATCTGTATGTAGTGGGCTCCCTCTAGTGGTGACTGTATAAATCTGTATGTAGTAAGCTTCTCTAGTGGTGGCTGTATAAATCTGTATGTAGTGAGCTCCCTCTAGTGGTGACTGTATAAAGCTGTATGTAGTAAGCTTCTCTAGTGGTGGCTGTATAAATATGTATGTAGTGAGCTCCCTCTAGTGGTGACTGTATAAATCTGTATGTAGTGCGCTCCCCCTAGTGGTGGCTGCATAAATCTGTATGTAGTGAGCTCCCTCTAGTGGTGACTGTATAAATCTGTATGTAGGGAGCTCCCTCTAGTGGTGACTGTATAAATCTGTATGTAGTGAGCTCCCCCTAGTGGTGACTGTATAAATCTGTATGTAGTGAGTTCCCCCTAGTGGAGGCTGTATAATTCTGTATGTAGTGAGCTCCCCCTAGTGGAGGCTGTATCAATATGTATGTAGTGAGTTCTCCTAGTGGTGACTGTATAAATCTGTATGTAGTGACCTCCCTCTAGTGGTGACTGTATAAATCTGTATCTAGTGACCTCCCTCTAGTAGTGACTGTATAAATCTGTATGTAGTGACCTCCCTCTAGTGGTGACTGTATAAATCTGTATGTAGTGAGCTCCCTCTAGTGGTGACTGTACAAATCTGTATGTAGTGAGCTCCCTCTAGTGGTGGCTGTATAAATCTGTATGTAGTGAGCTCCCTCTAGTGGTACCTGTATAAATCTGTATGTAGTGAGCTCCCTCTAGTGGTGACTGTATAGATCTGTATGTAGTGAGCTCCCTCTAGTGGTGACTGTATAAATCTGTATGTAGTGAGCTCCCTCTAGTGGTGGCTGTATAAATCTGTATGTAGTGAGCTCCCTCTAGTGGTGACAGTATAAATCTGTATGTAGTGAGCTCCCTCTAGAGGTGACTGTATAAATCTGTATGCTGTGAGCTCCCTCTAGTGGTGACTGTATAAATCTGTATGTAGTAAGCTTCTCTAGTGGTGGCTGTATAAATCTGTATGTAGTGAGCTCCCTCTAGTGGTGACTGTATAAATCTGTATGTAGTAAGCTTCTCTAGTAGTGGCTGTATAAATCTGTATGTAGTGATCTCCCTCTAGTGGTGACTGTATAAATCTGTATGTAGTGCGCTCCCCCTAGTGGTGGCTGTAAAAATCTGTATGTAGTGAGCTCCCTCTAGTGGTGACTGCATAAATCTGTATGTAGTGAGCTCCCTCTAGTGGTGACTGTATAAATCTGTATGTAGTGAGCTCCCTCTAGTGGTGACTGTATAAATCTGTATGTAGTGAGCTCCCTCTAGTGGTGACTGTATAAATCTGTATGTAGTGAGCTCCCCCTAGTGGTGACTGTATAAATCTGTATGTAGTGAGCTCCCTCTAGTGGTGACTGTATAAATCTGTATGTAGTGTGCTCCCTCTAGTGGTGACTGTATAAATCTGTATGTAGTGCGTTCCCTCTAGTGGTGGCTGTATAAATCTGTATGTAGTGAGCTCCCTCTAGTGGTGACTGTATAAATCTGTATGTAGTGAGCTCCCTCTTGTGGTGACTGTATAAATCTGTATGTAGTGTGCTCCCTCTAGTGGTAACTGTATAAATCTGTATGTAGTGAGCTCCCTCTAGTGGTGGCTGTATAAATCTGTATGTAGTGAGCTCCCTCTAGTGGTGACTGTATAAATCTGTATGTACTGAGCTCCCCCTAGTGGTGGCTGTATAAACCTGTATGCAGTGAGCTCCCTCTAGTGGTGGCTGTATATATCTGTATATAGTGAGCTCCCTCTAGTGGTGGCTGTATAAATCTGTATGTAGTGAGCTCCGTCTAGTGGTGACTGTATAAATCTGTATGTAGTGAGCTCCCTCTAGAGGTGACTGTATAAATCTGTATGCTGTGAGCTCCCTTTAGTGGTGGCTGTATAAATCTGTATGTAGTGAGCTCCCTCTAGTGGTGACTGTATAAATCTGTATGCAGTGACCACCCCCTAGTAGTGGCTGTATAAATCTGTATGTAGTGAGCTCCCTCTAGTGGTGACTGTATAAATCTGTATGTAGTAAGCTTCTCTAGTGGTGGCTGTATAAATCTGTATGTAGTGAGCTCCCTCTAGTGGTGACTGTATAAATCTGTATGTATTGCGCTCCCCCTAGTGGTGGCTGTATAAATCTGTATGTAGTGAGCTCCCTCTAGTAGTGACTGTATAAATCTGTATGTAGTGAGCTCCCTCTAGTGGTGACTGTATAAATCTGTATGTAGTGAGCTCCCCCTAGTGGTGACTGTATAAATCTGTATGTAGTGAGCTCCCTCTAGTGGTGACTGTATAAATCTGTATGTAGTGTGCTCCCTCTAGTGGTGACTGTATAAATCTGTATGTAGTGCGCTCCCTCTAGTGGTGGCTGTATAAATCAGTATGTAGTGAGCTCCCTCTAGTGGTGGCTGTATAAATCTGTATGTAGTGAGCTCCCTCTAGTGGTGACTGTATAAATCTGTATGTAGTGTGCTCCCTCTAGTGGTGACTGTATAAATCTGTATGTAGTGAGCTCCCTCTAGTGGTGGCTGTATAAATCTGTATGTAGTGAGCTCCCTCTAGTGGTGACTGTATAAATCTGTATGTACTGAGCTCCCCCTAGTGGTGGCTGTATAAACCTGTATGCAGTGAGCTCCCTCTAGTGGTGGCTGTATATATCTGTATATAGTGAGCTCCCTCTAGTGGTGGCTGTATAAATCTGTATGTAGTGAGCTCCCTCTAGTGGTGACTGTATAAATCTGTATGTAGTGAGCTCCCTTTAGTGGTGGCTGTATAAATCTGTATGTAGTGAGCTCCCTCTAGTGGTGACAGTATAAATCTGTAAACAGTGAGCTCCCTCTAGAGGTGACTGTATAAATCTGTATGTAGTGAGCTCCCTCTAGTGGTGACTGTATAAATCTGTATGTAGTGTGCTCCCTCTAGTGGTGGCTGTATAAATCTGTATCTAGTGAGCTCCCTCTATTTGGTGACTGTATAAATCTGTATGTAGTGTGCTCCCTCTAGTGGTGGCAGTATAAATCTGTATGTAGTGAGCTCTTCTAGTGGTGGCTGTATAAATCTATATGTAGTGTGCTCCCCCAAGAGGTGAATGTATACATCTGTATGTAGTAAGCTTCTCTAGTGGTGGCTGTATAAATCTGTATGTAGTGAGCTCCCTCTAGTGGTGACTGTATAAATCTGTATGTAGTGCGCTCCCCCTAGTGGTGGCTGTATAAATCTGTATGTAGTGAGCTCCCTGTAGTGGTGACTGTATAAATCTGTATGTAGTGAGCTCCCTCTAGTGGTGACTGTATAAATCTGTATGTATTGAGCTCCCCCTAGTGGTGACTGTATAAATCTGTATGTAGTGAGTTCCCCTTAGTGGAGGCTGTATAATTCTGTATGTAGTGAGCTCCCCCTAGTGGAGGCTGTATCAATATGTATGTAGTGAGTTCTCCTAGGGATGACTGTATAAATCTGTATGTAGTGACCTCCCTCTAGTGGTGACTGTATAAATCTGTATGTAGTGAGCTCCCTCTAGTGGTGACTGTATAAATCTGTATGTAGTGAGCTCTTCTAGTGGTGACTGTATAAATCTGTATGTAGTGACCTCCTTCTAGTGGTGACTGTATAAATCTGTATGTAGTGAGCTCCCTCTAGTGGTGACTGTACAAATCTGTATGTAGTGAGCTCCCTCTAGTGGTGGCTGTATAAATCTGTATGTAGTGTGCTCCCTCTAGTGGTGGCTGTATAAATCTGTATGTAGTGAGCTCCCTCTAGTGGTGACAGTATAAATCTGTATGTAGTGTGCTCCCTCTAGTGGTGACAGTATAAATCTGTATGTAGTGAGCTCCCTCTAGAGATGACTGTATAAATCTATATGTAGTGAGCTCCCTCTAGTGGTGACTGTATAAATCTGTATGTAGTGTGCTCCCTCTAGTGGTGGCTGTATAAATCTGTATGTAGTGAACTCCCTCTAGTGGTGACTGTATAAATCTGTATGTAGTGTGCTCCCTCTAGTGGTGGCTGTATAAATCTGTATGTAGTGTGCTCCCCCAAGAGGTGGATGTATACATCTGTATGTAGTGAGCTCCCTCTAGTCGTGGCTGTATAAATCTGTATGTAGTGAGCTCCCTCTAGTCGTGGCTGTATAAATCTGTATGTAGTGAGCTCCCTCTAGTGGTGGCTGTATAAATCTATATGTAGTGAGCTCCCTCTAGTGGTGGCAGTATAAATCTGTGTGTAGTGTGCTCCTCCTAGTGGTGGCTATATAAATCTGTATGTAGTGAGCTCCCTCTAGTGGTGGCTGTATAAATCTGTATGTAGTGAGCTCCCTCTAGAGGTGACTGTATAAATCTGTATGCAGTGAGCTCCCCCTAGTAGTGGCTGTATAAATCTGTATGTAGTGAGCTCCCTCTAGTGGTGACTGTATAAATCTGTATGTAGTAAGCTTCTCTAGTGGTGGCTGTATAAATGTGTATGTATTGAGCTCCCTCTAGTGGTCACTGTATAAATCTGTATGTAGTAAGCTTCTCTAGTGGTGGCTGTATAAATCTGTATGTAGTGAGCTCCCTCTAGTGGTGACTGCATAAATCTGTATGTAGTGCACTCCCCCTAGTGGTGGCTGTATAAATCTGTATGTAGTGAGCTCCCTCTAGTGGTGACTGTATAAATCTGTATGTAGTGAGCTCCCTCTAGTGGTGACTGTATAAATCTGTATGTAGTGAGCTCCCCCTAGTGGTGACTTTATAAATCTGTATGTAGTGAGCTCCATCTAGTGGTGACTGTATAAATCTGTATGTAGTGTGCTCTCTCTAGTGGTGACTGTATAAATCTGTATGTAGTGCGTTCCCTCTAGTGGTGGCTGTATAAATCTGTATGTAGTGAGCTCCCTCTAGTGGTGACTGTATAAATCTGTATGTAGTGAGCTCCCTCTAGTGGAGACTGTATAAATCTGTATGTAGTGTGCTCCCTCTAGTGGTAACTGTATAAATCTGTATGTAGTGAGCTCCCTCTAGTGGTGGCTGTATAAATCTGTATGTAGTGAGCTCCCTCTAGTGGTGACTGTATAAATCTGTATGTATTGAGCTCCCCCTAGTGGTGGCTGTATAAACCTGTATGCAGTGAGCTCCCTCTAGTGGTGGCTGTATATATCTGTATATAGTGAGCTCCCTCTAGTGGTGGCTGTATAAATCTTTATGTAGTGAGCTCCCTCTAGTGGTGACTGTATAAATCTGTATGTAGTGAGCTCCCTCTAGTGGTGACTGTATAAATCTGTATGTAGTGCGCTCCCTCTAGTGGCGACTGTATAAATCTGTATGTAGTGAGCTCCCTCTAGTGGTGACTGTATAAATCTGTATGTAGTGAGCTCCCTCTAGTGGTGACTGTACAAATCTGTATATAGTGAGCTCCCTCTAGTGGTGGCTGTATAAATCTGTATGTAGTGTGCTCCCTCTAGTGGTGGCTGTATAAATCTGTATGTAGTGAGCTCCCTCTAGTGGTGACAGTATAAATCTGTATGTAGTGTGCTCCCTCTAGTGGTGACAGTATAAATCTGTATGTAGTGAGCTCCCTCTAGAGATGACTGTATAAATCTATATGTAGTGAGCTCCCTCTAGTGGTGACTGTATAAATCTGTATGTAGTGTGTTCCCTCTAGTGGTGGCTGTATAAATCTGTATGTAGTGAGCTCCCTCTAGTGGTGGCTGTATAAATCTGTATGTAGTGAGCTCCCTCTAGTGGTGACTGTATAAATCTGTATGTAGTGTGCTCCCTCTAGTGGTGGCTGTATAAATCTGTATGTAGTGTGCTCCCCCAAGAGGTGGATGTATACATCTGTATGTAGTGAGCTCCCTCTAGTCGTGGCTGTATAAATCTGTATGTAGTGAGCTCCCTCTAGTGGTGGCTGTATAAATCTATATGTAGTGAGCTCCCTCTAGTGGTGGCAGTATAAATCTGTATGTAGTGTGCTCCTCCTAGTGGTGGCTGTATAAATCTGTATGTAGTGAGCTCCCTCTAGTGGTGGCTGTATAAATCTGTATGTAGTGAGCTCCCTCTAGAGGTGACTGTATAAATCTGTATGCAGTGAGCTCCCCCTAGTAGTGGCTGTATAAATCTGTATGTAGTGAGCTCCCTCTAGTGGTGACTGTATAAATCTGTATGTTGTAAGCTTCTCTAGTGGTGGCTGTATAAATCTGTATGTATTGAGCTCCCTCTAGTGGTCACTGTATAAATCTGTATGTAGTAAGCTTCTCTAGTGGTGGCTGTATAAATCTGTATGTAGTGAGCTCCCTCTAGTGGTGACTGTATAAATCTGTATGTAGTGCGCTCCCCCTAGTGGTGGCTGTATAAATCTGTATGTAGTGAGCTCCCTCTAGTGGTGACTGTATAAATCTGTATGTAGTGAGCTCCCTCTAGTGGTGACTGTATAAATCTGTATGTAGTGCGCTCCCCCTAGTGGTGGCTGTATAAATCTGTATGTAGTGAGCTCCCTCTAGTGGTGACTGTATAAATCTGTATGTAGTGAGCTCCCTCTAGTGGTGACTGTATAAATCTGTATGTAGTGAGCTCCCTCTAGTGGTGACTTTATAAATCTGTATGTAGTGAGCTCCCTCTAGTGGTGACTGTATAAATCTGTATGTAGTGTGCTCCCTCTAGTGGTGACTGTATAAATCTGTATGTAGTGCGTTCCCTCTAGTGGTGGCTGTATAAATCTGTATGTAGTGAGCTCCCTCTAGTGGTGACTGTATAAATCTGTATGTAGTGAGCTCCCTCTAGTGGTAACTGTATAAATCTGTATGTAGTGAGCTCCCTCTAGTGGTGGCTGTATAAATCTGTATGTAGTGAGCTCCCTCTAGTGGTGACTGTATAAATCTGTATGTATTGAGCTCCCCCTAGTGGTGACTGTATAAACCTGTATGCAGTGAGCTCCCTCTAGTGGTGGCTGTATATATCTGTATATAGTGAGCTCCCTCTAGTGGTGGCTGTATAAATCTGTATGTAGTGAGCTCCCTCTAGTGGTGACTGTATAAATCTGTATGTAGTGAGCTCCCTCTAGTGGTGACTGTATAAATCTGTATGTAGTGCGCTCCCTCTAGTGGTGACTGTATAAATCTGTATGTAGTGGGCTCCCTCTAGTGGTGACTGTATAAATCTGTATGTAGTAAGCTTCTCTAGTGGTGGCTGTATAAATCTGTATGTAGTGAGCTCCCTCTAGTGGTGACTGTATAAAGCTGTATGTAGTAAGCTTCTCTAGTGGTGGCTGTATAAATATGTATGTAGTGAGCTCCCTCTACTGGTGACTGTATAAATTTGTATGTAGTGCGCTCCCCCTAGTGGTGGCTGCATAAATCTGTATGTAGTGAGCTCCCTCTAGTGGTGACTGTATAAATCTGTATGTAGGGAGCTCCCTCTAGTGGTGACTGTATAAATCTGTATGTAGTGAGCTCCCCCTAGTGGTGACTGTATAAATCTGTATGTAGTGAGTTCCCCCTAGTGGAGGCTGTATAATTCTGTATGTAGTGAGCTCCCCCTAGTGGAGGCTGTATCAATATGTATGTAGTGAGTTCTCCTAGTGGTGACTGTATAAATCTGTATGTAGTGACCTCCCTCTAGTGGTGACTGTATAAATCTGTATCTAGTGACCTCCCTCTAGTAGTGACTGTATAAATCTGTATGTAGTGACCTCCCTCTAGTGGTGACTGTATAAATCTGTATGTAGTGAGCTCCCTCTAGTGGTGACTGTACAAATCTGTATGTAGTGAGCTCCCTCTAGTGGTGGCTGTATAAATCTGTATGTAGTGAGCTCCCTCTAGTGGTACCTGTATAAATCTGTATGTAGTGAGCTCCCTCTAGTGGTGACTGTATAGATCTGTATGTAGTGAGCTCCCTCTAGTGGTGACTGTATAAATCTGTATGTAGTGAGCTCCCTCTAGTGGTGGCTGTATAAATCTGTATGTAGTGAGCTCCCTCTAGTGGTGACAGTATAAATCTGTATGTAGTGAGCTCCCTCTAGAGGTGACTGTATAAATCTGTATGCTGTGAGCTCCCTCTAGTGGTGACTGTATAAATCTGTATGTAGTAAGCTTCTCTAGTGGTGGCTGTATAAATCTGTATGTAGTGAGCTCCCTCTAGTGGTGACTGTATAAATCTGTATGTAGTAAGCTTCTCTAGTAGTGGCTGTATAAATCTGTATGTAGTGAGCTCCCTCTAGTGGTGACTGTATAAATCTGTATGTAGTGCGCTCCCCCTAGTGGTGGCTGTAAAAATCTGTATGTAGTGAGCTCCCTCTAGTGGTGACTGCATAAATCTGTATGTAGTGAGCTCCCTCTAGTGGTGACTGTATAAATCTGTATGTAGTGAGCTCCCTCTAGTGGTGACTGTATAAATCTGTATGTAGTGAGCTCCCTCTAGTGGTGACTGTATAAATCTGTATGTAGTGAGCTCCCCCTAGTGGTGACTGTATAAATCTGTATGTAGTGAGCTCCCTCTAGTGGTGACTGTATAAATCTGTATGTAGTGTGCTCCCTCTAGTGGTGACTGTATAAATCTGTATGTAGTGCGTTCCCTCTAGTGGTGGCTGTATAAATCTGTATGTAGTGAGCTCCCTCTAGTGGTGACTGTATAAATCTGTATGTAGTGAGCTCCCTCTTGTGGTGACTGTATAAATCTGTATGTAGTGTGCTCCCTCTAGTGGTAACTGTATAAATCTGTATGTAGTGAGCTCCCTCTAGTGGTGGCTGTATAAATCTGTATGTAGTGAGCTCCCTCTAGTGGTGACTGTATAAATCTGTATGTACTGAGCTCCCCCTAGTGGTGGCTGTATAAACCTGTATGCAGTGAGCTCCCTCTAGTGGTGGCTGTATATATCTGTATATAGTGAGCTCCCTCTAGTGGTGGCTGTATAAATCTGTATGTAGTGAGCTCCGTCTAGTGGTGACTGTATAAATCTGTATGTAGTGAGCTCCCTCTAGTGGTGACTGTATAATTCTGTATGTAGTGAGCTCCCTCTAGTGGTGGCTGTATAAATCTGTATGTAGTGAGCTCCCTCTAGTGGTGACAGTATAAATCTGTAAGTAGTGAGCTACCTCTAGAGGTGACTGTATAAATCTGTATGTAGTGAGCTCCCTCTAGTGGTTGCTGTATAAATCTGTATGTAGTGAGCTCCCTCTAGTGGTGACTGCATAAATCTGTATGTAGTGTGCTCCCTCTAGTGGTGGCAGTATAAATCTGTATGCAGTGAGCTCTTCTAGTGGTGGCAGTATAAATCTGTATGCAGTGAGCTCTTCTAGTGGTGACTGTATAAATCTGTATGTAGTGTGCTCCCTCTAGTGGTGGCAGTATAAATCTGTATGCAGTGAGCTCTTCTAGTGGTGGATGTATACATCTGTATGTAGTGAGCTCCCTCTAGTGGTGGCAGTATAAATCTGTATGTAGTGTGCTCCTCCTAGTGGTGGCTGTATAAATCTGTATGTAGTGAGCTCCCTCTAGTGGTGGCTGTATAAATCTGTATGTAGTGAGCTCCCTCTAGAGGTGACTGTATAAATCTGTATGCAGTGAGCTCCCTCTAGTGGTGGCTGTATAAATCTGTATGTAGTGCGCTCCCTCTAGTGGTGACTGTATAAATCTGTATGTAGTGAGCTCCCTCTAGTGGTGACTGTATAAATCTGTATGTAGTAAGCTTCTCTAGTGGTGGCTGTATAAATCTGTATGTAGTGAGCTCCCTCTAGTGGTGACTGTATAAATCTGTATGTAGTAAGCTTCTCTAGTGGTGGCTGTATAAATCTGTATGTAGTGAGCTCCCTCTAGTGGTGACTGTATAAATCTATATGTAGTGCGCTCCCCCTAGTGGTGGCTGTATAAATCTGTATGTAGTGAGCTCCCTCTAGTGGTGACTGTATAAATCTGTATGTAGTGAGCTCCCTCTAGTGGTGACTGTATAAATCTGTATGTAGTGAGCTCCCCCTAGTGGTGACTGTATAAATCTGTATGTAGTGAGTTCCCCCTAGTGGAGGCAGTATAATTCTGTATGTAGTGAGCTCCCCATAGTGGAGGTTGTATCAATATGTATGTAATGAGTTCTCCTAGTGGTGACTGTATAAATCTGTATGTAGTGATCTCCCTCTAGTGGTGACTGTATAAATCTGTATGTAGTGACCTCCCTCTAGTGGTGACTGTATAAATCTGTATGTAGTGACCTCCCTCTAGTGGTGACTGTATAAATCTGTCTGTAGTGAGCTCCCTCTAGTGGTGACTGTACAAATCTGTATGTAGTGAGCTCCCTCTAGTGGTGGCTGTATAAATCTGTATGTAGTGAGCTCCCTCTAGTGGTACCTGTATAAATCTGTATGTAGTGAGCTCCCTCTAGTGGTGACTGTATAGATCTGTATGTAGTGAGCTCCCTCTAGTGGTGACTGTATAAATCTGTATGTAGTGAGCTCCCTCTAGTGGTGGCTGTATAAATCTCTATGTAGTGAGCTCCCTCTAGTGGTGACAGTATAAATCTGTATGTAGTGAGCTCCCTCTAGAGGTGACTGTATAAATCTGTATGTAGTGAGCTCCCTCTAGTGGTGACTGTATAAATCTGTATGTAGTGTGCTCCCTCTAGTGGTGGCTGTATAAATCTGTATGTAGTGAGCTCCCTCTAGTGGTGACTGTATAAATCTGTATGTAGTGTGCTCCCTCTAGTGGTGACAGTATAAATCTGTATGTAGTGTGCTCCCTCTAGTGGTGGCTGTATAAATCTGTATGTAGTGAGCTCCCTCTAGTGGTGACTGTATAAATCTGTATGTAGTGTGCTCCCTCTAGTGGTGACAGTATAAATCTGTATGTAGTGAGCTCCCTCTAGAGGTGACTGTATAAATCTATGTGTAGTGAGCTCCCTCTAGTGGTGACTGTATAAATCTGTATGTAGTGTGCTCCCTCTAGTGGTGGCTGTATAAATCTTTATGTAGTGAGCTCCCTCTAGTGGTGACTGTATAAATCTGTATGTAGTGTGCTCCCTCTAGTGGTGGCAGTATAAATCTGTATGTAGTGAGCTCTTCTAGTGGTGGCTGTATAAATCTGTATGTAGTGTGCTCCCCCAAGAGGTGGATGTATACATCTGTATGTAGTGAGCTCCCTCTAGTCTTGGCTGTATAAATCTGTATGTAGTGAGCTCCCTCTAGTGGTGGCTGTATAAATCTATATGTAGTGAGCTCCCTCTAGTGGTGACTGTATAAATCTGTATGTAGTGTGCTCCCTCTAGTGGTGGCTGTATAAATCTGTATGTAGTGAGCTCCCTCTAGTGGTGACTGTATAAATCTGTATGTAGTGAGCTCCCTCTAGTGGTGACAGTATAAATCTGTATGTAGTGAGCTCCCTCTAGAGGTGACTGTATAAATCTATATGTAGTGAGCTCCCTCTAGTGGTGACTGTATAAATCTGTATGTAGTGTGCTCCCTCTAGTGGTGGCTGTATAAATCTGTATGTAGTGAGCTCCCTCTAGTGGTGACTGTATAAATCTGTATGTAGTGTGCTCCCTCTAGTGGTGGCAGTATAAATCTGTATGTAGTGAGCTCTTCTAGTGGTGGCTGTTTAAATCTGTATGTAGTGTGCTCCCCCAAGAGGTGGATGTATATATCTGTATGTAGTGAGCTCCCTCTAGTGGTCGCAGTGTAAATCTGTATGTAGTGTGCTCCTTCTAGTGGTGGCTGTATAAATCTGTATGTAGTGAGCTCCCTCTAGTGGTGGCTGTATAAATCTGTATGTAGTGAGCTCCCTCTAGAGGTGACTGTATAAATCTGTATGCAGTGAGCTCCCCCTAGTAGTGGCTGTATAAATCTGTATGTAGTGAGCTCCCTCTAGTGGTGACTGTATAAATCTGTATGTAGTAAGCTTCTCTAGTGGTGGCTGTATAAATCTGTATGTAGTGAGCTCCCTCTAGTGGTGACTGTATAAATCTGTATGTAGTAAGCTTCTCTAGTGGTGGCTGTATAAATCTGTATGTAGTGAGCTCCCTCTAGTGGTGACTGTATAAATCTGTATGTAGTGCGCTCCCCCTAGTGGTGGCTGTATAAATCTGTATGTAGTGAGCTCCCTCTTGAGGTGACTGTATAAATCTGTATGTAGTGTGCTCCCTCTAGTGGTAACTGTATAAATCTGTATGTAGTGAGCTCCCTCTAGTGGTGGCTGTATAAATCTGTATGTAGTGAGCTCCCTCTAGTGGTGACTGTATAAATCTGTATGTACTGAGCTCCCCCTAGTGGTGGCTGTATAAACCTGTATGCAGTGAGCTCCCTCTAGTGGTGGCTGTATATATCTGTATATAGTGAGCTCCCTCTAGTGGTGGCTGTATAAATCTGTATGTAGTGAGCTCCCTCTAGAGGTGACTGTATAAATCTGTATGTAGTGAGCTCCCTCTAGTGGTGACTGTATAAATCTGTATGTAGTGAGCTCCCTCTAGTGGTGGCTGTATAAATCTGTATGTAGTGAGCTCCCTCTAGTGGTGACAGTATAAATCTGTAAGTAGTGAGCTACCTCTAGAGGTGACTGTATAAATCTGTATGTAGTGAGCTCCCTCTAGTGGTGACTGTATAAATCTGTATGTAGTGTGCTCCCTCTAGTGGTGGCTGTATAAATCTGTATGTAGTGAGCTCCCTCTAGTGGTGACAGTATAAATCTGTATGTAGTGTGCTCCCTCTAGTGGTGGCAGTATAAATCTGTATGCAGTGAGCTCTTCTAGTGGTGGCTGTATAAATCTGTATGTAATGTGCTCCCCCAAGAGGTGGATGTATACATCTGTATGTAGTGAGCTCCCTCTAGTGGTGGCAGTATAAATCTGTATGTAGTGTGCTCCTCCTAGTGGTGGCTGTATAAATCTGTATGTAGTGAGCTCCCTCTAGTGGTGGCTGTATAAATCTGTATGTAGTGAGCTCCCTCTAGAGGTGACTGTATAAATCTGTATGCAGTAAGCTCCCTCTAGTGGTGGCTGTATAAATCTGTATGTAGTGCGCTCCCTCTAGTGGTGACTGTATAAATCTGTATGTAGTGAGCTCCCTCTAGTGGTGACTCTATAAATCTGTATGTAGTAAGCTTCTCTAGTGGTGGCTGTATAAATCTGTATGTAGTGAGCTCCCTCTAGTGGTGACTGTATAAATCTGTATGTAGTAAGCTTCTCTAGTGGTGGCTGTATAAATCTGCATGTAGTGAGCTCCCTCTAGTGGTGACTGTATAAATCTGTATATAGTGCGCTCCCCCTAGTGGTGGCTGTATAAATCTGTATGTAGTGAGCTCCCTCTAGTGGTGACTGTATAAATCTGTATGTAGTGAGCTCCCTCTTGTGGTGACTGTATAAATCTGTATGTAGTGAGTTCTCCTAGTGGTGACTGTATAAATCTGTATGTAGTGACCTCCCTCTAGTGGTGACTGTATAAATCTGTATGTAGTGACCTCCCTCTAGTGGTGACTGTATAAATCTGTATGTAGTGACCTCCCTCTAGTGGTGACTGTATAAATCTGTCTGTAGTGAGCTTCCTCTAGTGGTGACTGTACAAATCTGTATGTAGTGAGCTCCCTCTAGTGGTGGCTGTATAAATCTGTATGTAGTGAGCTCCCTCTAGTGGTACCTGTATAAATCTGTATGTAGTGAGCTCCCTCTAGTGGTGACTGTATAGATCTGTATGTAGTGAGCTCCCTCTAGTGGTGACTGTATAAATCTGTATGTAGTGAGCTCCCTCTAGTGGTGGCTGTATAAATCTCTATGTAGTGAGCTCCCTCTAGTGGTGACTGCATAAATCTGTATGTAGTGTGCTCCCTCTAGTGGTGACAGTATAAATCTGTATGTAGTGAGCTCCCTCTAGAGGTGACTGTATAAATCTGTATGTAGTGAGCTCCCTCTAGTGGTGACTGTATAAATCTGTATGTAGTGTGCTCC
Organism: Phyllobates terribilis; assembly: GCF_046119375.1. NCBI lineage: Eukaryota > Metazoa > Chordata > Amphibia > Anura > Dendrobatidae > Phyllobates > Phyllobates terribilis. The sequence continues at coordinate 12,642,753 of NW_027362774.1, forward strand.
CTCTAGTGGTGGCTGTATAAATCTGTATGTAGTGAGCTCCCTCTAGTGGTGACTGCATAAATCTGTATGTAGTGTGCTCCCTCTAGTGGTGACAGTATAAATCTGTATGTAGTGAGCTCCCTCTAGAGGTGACTGTATAAATCTATGTGTAGTGAGCTCCCTCTAGTGGTGACTGTATAAATCTGTATGTAGTGTGCTCCCTCTAGTGGTGGCTGTATAAATCTGTATGTAGTGAGCTCCCTCTAGTAGTGACTGTATAAATCTGTATGTAGTGTGCTCCCTCTAGTGGTGGCAGTATAAAACTGTATGTAGTGAGCTCTTCTAGTGGTGGCTGTATAAATCTGTATGTAGTGTGCTCCCCCAAGAGGTGGATGTATACATCTGTATGTAGTGAGCTCCCTCTAGTCGTGGCTGTATAAATCTGTATGTAGTGAGCTCCCTCTAGTGGTGGCTGTATAAATCTATATGTAGTGAGCTCCCTCTAGTGGTGACTGTATAAATCTGTATGTAGTGTGCTCCCTCTATTGGTGGCTGTATAAATCTGTATGTAGTGAGCTCCCTCTAGTGGTGACTGTATAAATCTGTATGTAGTGAGCTCCCTCTAGTGGTGACAGTATAAATCTGTATGTAGTGAGCTCCCTCTAGAGGTGACTGTATAAATCTATATGTAGTGAGCTCCCTCTAGTGGTAACTGTATAAATCTGTATGTAGTGTGCTCCCTCTAGTGGTGGCTGTATAAATCTGTATGTAGTGAGCTCCCTCTAGTGGTGACTGTATAAATCTGTATGTAGTGTGCTCCCTCTAGTGGTGGCAGTATAAATCTGTATGTAGTGAGCTCTACTAGTGGTGGCTGTTTAAATCTGTATGTAGTGTGCTCCCCCAAGAGGTGGATGTATATATCTGTATGTAGTGAGCTCCCTCTAGTGGTCGCAGTATAAATCTGTATGTAGTGTGCTCCTTCTAGTGGTGGCTGTATAAATCTGTATGTAGTGAGCTCCCTCTAGTGGTGGCTGTATAAATCTGTATGTAGTGAGCTCCCTCTAGAGGTGACTGTATAAATCTGTATGCAGTGAGCTCCCCCTAGTAGTGGCTGTATAAATCTGTATGTAGTGAGCTCCCTCTAGTGGTGACTGTATAAATCTGTATGTAGTAAGCTTCTCTAGTGGTGGCTGTATAAATCTGTATGTAGTGAGCTCCCTCTAGTGGTGACTGTATAAATCTGTATGTAGTAAGCTTCTCTAGTGGTGGCTGTATAAATCTGTATGTAGTGAGCTCCCTCTAGTGGTGACTGTATAAATCTGTATGTAGTGTGCTCCCTCTAGTGGTGACTGTATAAATCTGTATGTAGTGAGCTCCCCCTAGTTGTGACTGTATAAATCTGTATGTAGTGAGCTCCCTCTAGTGGTGACTGTATAAATCTGTATGTAGTGTGCTCCCTCTAGTGGTGACTGTATAAATCTGTATGTAGTGCGATCCCTCTAGTGGTGGCTGTATAAATCTGTATGTAGTGAGCTCCCTCTAGTGGTGACTGTATAAATCTGTATGTAGTAAGCTTCTCTAGTGGTGGCTGTATAAATCTGTATGTAGTGAGCTCCCTCTAGTGGTGACTGTATAAATCTGTATGTAGTAAGCTTCTCTAGTGGTGGCTGTATAAATCTGTATGTAGTGAGCTCCCTCTAGTGGTGACTGTATAAATCTGTATGTAGTGAGCTCCCTCTAGTGGTGACTGTATAAATCTGTATATAGTGAGCTCCCCCTAGTGGTGACTGTATAAATCTGTATGTAGTGAGCTCCCTCTAGTGGTGACTGTATAAATCTGTATGTAGTGTGCTCCCTCTAGTGGTGACTGTATAAATCTGTATGTAGTGCGATCCCTCTAGTGGTGGCTGTATAAATCTGTATGTAGTGAGCTCCCTCTAGTGGTGACTGTATAAATCTGTATGTAGTGAGCTCCCTCTAGTGGTGACTGTATAAATCTGTATGTAGTGTGCTCCCTTTAGTGGTGACTGTATAAATCTGTATGTAGTGAGCTCCCTCTAGTGGTGACTGTATAAATCTGTATGTAGTGAGCTCCCTCTAGTGGTGACTGTATAAATCTGTATGTAGTGAGCTCCCTCTAGTGGTGACTGTATAAATCTGTATGTAGTGTGCTCCCTTTAGTGGTGACTGTATAAATCTGTATGTAGTGAGCTCCCTCTAGTGGTGACTGTATAAATCTGTATGCAGTGAGCTCCCTCTAGTGGTGGCTGTATAAATCTGTATGTAGTGAGCTCCCTCTAGTGGTGACTGTATAAATCTGTATGTACTGAGCTCCCCCTAGTGGTGGCTGTATAAACCTGTATGCAGTGAGCTCCCTCTAGTGGTCGCTGTATATATCTGTATATAGTGAGCTCCCTCTAGTGGTGGCTGTATAAATCTGTATGTAGTGAGCTCCCTCTAGTGGTGACTGTATAAATCTGTATGTAGTGTGCTCTCTCTAGTGGTGGCAGTATAAATCTGTATGTAGTGAGCTCTTCTAGTGGTGGCTGTATAAATCTGTATGTAGTGTGCTCCCCCAAGAGGTGGATGTATACATCTGTATGTAGTGAGCTCCCTCTAGTGGTGGCAGTATAAATCTGTATGTAGTGTGCTCCTCCTAGTGGTGGCTGTATAAATCTGTATGTAGTGAGCTCCCTCTAGTGGTGGCTGTATAAATCTGTATGTAGTGAGCTCCCTCTAGAGGTGACTGTATAAATCTGTATGCTGTGAGCTCCCTCTAGTGGTGGCTGCATAAATCTGTATGTAGTAAGCTTCTCTAGTGGTGGCTGTATAAATCTGTATGTAGTGAGCTCCCTCTAGTGGTGACTGTATAAATCTGTATGTAGTAAGCTTCTCTAGTGGTGGCTGTATAAATCTGTATGTAGTGAGCTCCCTCTAGTGGTGACTGTATAAATCTGTATGTAGTGCGCTCCCCCTAGTGGTGGCTGTATAAATCTGTATGTAGTGAGCTCCCTCTAGTGGTGACTGTATAAATCTGTATGTAGTGAGCTCCCTCTAGTGGTGACTGTATAAATCTGTATGTAGTGAGCTCCCCCTAGTGGTGACTGTATAAATCTGTATGTAGTGAGCTAACTCTAGTGGTGACTGTATAAATCTGTATGTAGTGTGCTCCCTCTAGTGGTGACTGTATAAATCTGTATGTAGTGCGCTCCCTCTAGTGGTGGCTGTATAAATCTGTATGTAGTGAGCTCCCTCTAGTGGTGACTGTATAAATCTGTATGTAGTGAGCTCCCTCTAGTGGTGACTGTATAAATCTGTATGTAGTGTGCTCCCTTTAGTGGTGACTGTATAAATCTGTATGTAGTGAGCTCCCTCTAGTGGTGGCTGTATAAATCTGTATGTAGTGAGCTCCTTCTAGTGGTGACTGTATAAATCTGTATGTACTAAGCTCCCCCTAGTGGTGGCTGTATAAACCTGTATGCAGTGAGCTCCCTCTAGTGGTGGCTGTATATATCTGTATATAGTGAGCTCCCTCTAGTGGTGGCAGTATAAATCTGTATGTAGTGTGCTCCTCCTAGTGGTGGCTGTATAAATCTGTATGTAGTGAGCTCCCTCTAGTGGTGGCTGTATAAATCTGTATGTAGTGAGCTCCCTCTAGAGGTGACTGTATAAATCTGTATGCTGTGAGCTCCCTCTAGTGGTGGCTGTATAAATCTGTATGTAGTGAGCTCCCTCTAGTGGTGACTGTATAAATCTGTATGCAGTGAGCACCCCCTAGTAGTGGCTGTATAAATCTGTATGTAGTGAGCTCCCTCTAGTGGTGACTGTATAAATCTGTATGTAGTAAGCTTCTCTAGTGGTGGCTGTATAAATCTGTATGTAGTGAGCTCCCTCTAGTGGTGACTGTATAAATCTGTATGTAGTGCGCTCCCCCTAGTGGTGGCTGTATAAATCTGTATGTAGTGAGCTCCCTCTATTAGTGACTGTATAAATCTGTATGTAGTGAGCTCCCTCTAGTGGTGACTGTATAAATCTGTATGTAGTGAGCTCCCCCTAGTGGTGACTGTATAAATCTGTATGTAGTGAGCTCCCTCTAGTGGTGACTGTATAAATCTGAATGTAGTGTGCTCCCTCTAGTGGTGACTGTATAAATCTGTATGTAGTGCGCTCCCTCTAGTGGTGGCTGTATAAATCAGTATGTAGTGAGCTCCCTCTAGTGGTGACTGTATAAATCTGTATGTAGTGAGCTCCCTCTAGTGGTGACTGTATAAATCTGTATGTAGTGTGCTCCCTCTAGTGGTGACTGTATAAATCTGTATGTAGTGAGCTCCCTCTAGTGGTGGCTGTATAAATCTGTATGTAGTGAGCTCCGTCTAGTGGTGACTATATAAATCTGTATGTACTGAGCTCCCCCTAGTGGTGGCTGTATAAACCTGTATGCAGTGAGCTCCCTCTAGTGGTGGCTGTATATCTCTGTATATAGTGAGCTCCCTCTAGTGGTGGCTGTATAAATCTGTATGTAGTGAGCTCCCTCTAGTGGTGACTGTATAAATCTGTATGTAGTGAGCTCCCTCTAGTGGTGACTGTATAAATCTGTATGTAGTGAGCTCCCTCTAGTGGTGGCTGTATAAATCTGTATGTAGTGAGCTCCCTCTAGTGGTGACAGTATAAATCTGTAAGCAGTGAGCTCCCTCTAGAGGTGACTGTATAAATCTGTATGTAATGTGCTCCCTCTAGTGGTGGCTGTATAAATCTGTATGTAGTGAGCTCCCTCTAGTGGTGACTGTATAAATCTGTATGTAGTGTGCTCCCTCTAGTGGTGGCAGTATAAATCTGTATGTAGTGAGCTCTTCTAGTGGTGGCTGTATAAATCTGTATGTAGTGTGCTCCCCCAAGAGGTGAATGTATACATCTGTATGTAGTGAGCTCCCTCTAGTGGTGGCAGTATAAATCTGTATGTAGTGTGCTCCTCCTAGTGGTGGCTGTATAAATCTGTATGTAGTGAGCTCCCTCTAGTGGTGACTGTATAAATGTGTATGTAGTGTGCTCCCTCTAGTGGTGGCTGTATAAATCTGTATGTAGTGAGCTCCCTCTAGTGGTGACTGTATAAATCTGTATGTAGTGTGCTCCCTCTAGTGGTGGCAGTATAAGTCTGTATGTAGTGAGCTCTTCTAGTGGTGGCTGTATAAATCTGTATGTAGTGTGCTCCCCCAAGAGGTGAATGTATACATCTGTATGTAGTGAGCTCCCTCTAGTGGTGGCAGTATAAATCTGTATATAGTGTGCTTCTCCTAGTGGTGGCTGTATAAATCTGTATGTAGTGAGCTCCCTCTAGTGGTTGCTGTATAAATCTGTGTAGTGAGCTCCCTCTAGAGGTGACTGTATAAATCTGTATGCAGTGAGCTCACTCTAGTGGTGGCTGTATAAATCTGTATGTAGTGAGCTCCCTCTAGTGGTGACTGTATAAATCTGTATGCAGTGAGCTCCCCCTAGTAGTGGCTGTATACATCTGTATGTAGTGAGCTCCCTTTAGTGGCGACTGTATAAATCTGTATGTAGTAAGCTTCTCTAGTGGCGGCTGTATAAATCTGTATGTAGTGAGCTTCCTCTAGTGGTGACTGTATATATCTGTATGTAGTAAGCTTCTCTAGTGGTGGCTGTATAAATCTGTATGTAGTGAGCTCCCTCTAGTGGTGACTGTATAAATCTGTATGTAGTGCGCTCCCCCTAGTGGTGGCTGTATAAATCTGTATGTAGTGAGCTCACTCTAGTGGTGACTGTATAAATCTGTATGTAGTGAGCTCCCTCTAGTGGTGACTGTATAAATCTGTATGTAGTAAGCTCCCCCTAGTGGTGACTGTATAAATCTGTATGTAGTGAGTTCCCCCTAGTGGAGGCTGTATAATTCTGTATGTAGTGAGCTCCCCCTAGTGGAGGCTGTATCAATATGTATGTAGTGAGTTCTCCTAGTAGTGACTGTATAAATCTGTATGTAGTGACCTCCCTCTAGTGGTGACTGTATAAATCTGTAGGTAGTGTCCTCCCTCTAGTGGTGACTGTATAAATCTGTATGTTGTGAGCTCCCTCTAGTGGTGGCTGTATAAATCTGTATGTAGTGAGCTACTTCTAGTGGTGACTGTATAAATCTGTATGTACTAAGCTCCCCCTAGTGGTGGCTGTATAAACCTGTATGCAGTGAGCTCCCTCTAGTGGTGGCTGTATATATCTGTATATAGTGAGCTCCCTCTAGTGGTGGCAGTATAAATCTGTATGTAGTGTGCTCCTCCTAGTGGTGGCTGTATAAATCTGTATGTAGTGAGCTCCCTCTAGTGGTGGCTGTATAAATCTGTATGTAGTGAGCTCCCTCTAGAGGTGACTGTATAAATCTATATGCTGTGAGCTCCCTCTAGTGGTGGCTGTATAAATCTGTATGTAGTGAGCTCCCTCTAGTGGTGACTGTATAAATCTGTATGCAGTGAGCACCCCCTAGTAGTGGCTGTATAAATCTGTATGTAGTGAGCTCCCTCTAGTGGTGACTGTATAAATCTGTATGTAGTAAGCTTCTCTAGTGGTGGCTGTATAAATCTGTATGTAGTGAGCTCCCTCTAGTGGTGACTATATAAATCTGTATGTAGTGCGCTCCCCCTAGTGGTGGCTGTATAAATCTGTATGTAGTGAGCTCCCTCTAGTAGTGACTGTATAAATCTGTATGTAGTGAGCTCCCTCTAGTGGTGACTGTATAAATCTGTATGTAGTGAGCTCCCCCTAGTGGTGACTGTATAAATCTGTATGTAGTGAGCTCCCTCTAGTGGTGACTGTATAAATCTGAATGTAGTGTGCTCCCTCTAGTGGTGACTGTATAAATCTGTATGTAGTGCGCTACCTCTAGTGGTGGCTGTATAAATCAGTATGTAGTGAGCTCCCTCTAGTGGTGACTGTATAAATCTGTATGTAGTGAGCTCCCTCTAGTGGTGACTGTATAAATCTGTATGTAGTGTGCTCCCTCTAGTGGTGACTGTATAAATCTGTATGTAGTGAGCTCCCTCTAGTGGTGGCTGTATAAATCTGTATGTAGTGAGCTCCGTCTAGTGGTGACTATATAAATCTGTATGTACTGAGCTCCCCCTAGTGGTGGCTGTATAAACCTGTATGCAGTGAGCTCCCTCTAGTGGTGGCTGTATATATCTGTATATAGTGAGCTCCCTCTAGTGGTGGCTGTATAAATCTGTATGTAGTGAGCTCCCTCTAGTGGTGACTGTATAAATCTGTATGTAGTGAGCTCCCTCTAGTGGTGACTGTATAAATCTGTATGTAGTGAGCTCCCTCTAGTGGTGGCTGTATAAATCTGTATGTAGTGAGCTCCCTCTAGTGGTGACAGTATAAATCTGTAAGCAGTGAGCTCCCTCTAGAGGTGACTGTATAAATCTGTATGTAATGTGCTCCCTCTAGTGGTGGCTGTATAAATCTGTATGTAGTGAGCTCCCTCTAGTGGTGACTGTATAAATCTGTATGTAGTGTGCTCCCTCTAGTGGTGGCAGTATAAATCTGTATGTAGTGAGCTCTTCTAGTGGTGGCTGTATAAATCTGTATGTAGTGTGCTCCCCCAAGAGGTGAATGTATACATCTGTATGTAGTGAGCTCCCTCTAGTGGTGGCAGTATAAATCTGTATGTAGTGTGCTCCTCCTAGTGGTGGCTGTATAAATCTGTATGTAGTGAGCTCCCTCTAGTGGTGGCTGTATAAATCTGTGTGTAGTGAGCTCCCTCTAGAGGTGACTGTATAAATCTGTATGCAGTGAGCTCACTCTAGTGGTGGCTGTATAAATCTGTATGTAGTGAGCTCCCTCTAGTGGTGACTGTATAAATCTGTATGCAGTGAGCTCCCCCTAGTAGTGGCTGTATAAATCTGTATGTAGTGAGCTCCCTCTAGTGGCGACTGTATAAATCTGTATGTAGTAAGCTTCTCTAGTGGCGGCTGTATAAATCTGTATGTAGTGAGCTTCCTCTAGTGTTGACTGTATATATCTGTATGTAGTAAGCTTCTCTAGTGGTGGCTGTATAAATCTGTATGTAGTGAGCTCCCTCTAGTGGTGACTGTATAAATCTGTATGTAGTGCGCTCCCCCTAGTGGTGGCTGTATAAATCTGTATGTAGTGAGCTCCCTCTAGTGGTGACTGTATAAATCTGTATGTAGTGAGCTCCCTCTAGTGGTGACTGTATAAATCTGTATGTAGTGAGCTCCCCCTAGTGGTGACTGTATAAATCTGTATGTAGTGAGTTCCCCCTAGTGGAGGCTGTATAATTCTGTATGTAGTGAGCTCCCCCTAGTGGAGGCTGTATCAATATGTATGTAGTGAGTTCTCCTAGTAGTGACTGTATAAATCTGTATGTAGTGACCTCCCTCTAGTGGTGACTGTATAAATCTGTATGTAGTGTCCTCCCTCTAGTGGTGACTGTATAAATCTGTATGTTGTGAGCTCCCTCTAGTGGTGACTGTACAAATCTGTATGTAGTGAGCTCCCTCTAGTGGTGGCTGTATAAATCTGTATGTAGTGTGCTCCCTCTAGTGGTGGCTGTATAAATCTGTATGTAGTGAGCTCCCTCTAGTGGTGACAGTATAAATCTGTATTTAGTGTGCTCCCTCTAGTGGTGACAGTATAAATCTGTATGTAGTGAGCTCCCTCTAGAGGTGACTGTATAAATCTATATGTAGTGAGCTTCCTCTAGTGGTGACTGTATAAATCTGTATGTAGTGTGCTCCCTCTAGTAGTGGCTGTATAAATCTGTATGTAGTGAGCTCCCTCTAGTGGTGACTGTATAAATCTGTATGTAGTGTGCTACCTCTAGTGGTGGCTGTATAAATCTGTATGTAGTGTGCTCCCCCAAGAGGTGGATGTATACATCTGTATGTAGTGAGCTCCCTCTAGTCGTGGCTGTATAAATCTGTATGTAGTGAGCTCCCTCTAGTGGTGGCTGTATAAATCTATCTGTAGTGAGCTCCCTCTAGTGGTGGCAGTATAAATCTGTATGTAGTGTGCTCCTCCTAGTGGTGGCTGTATAAATCTGTATGTAGTGAGCTCCCTATAGTGGTGGCTGTATAAATCTGTATGTAGTGAGCTCCCTCTAGAGGTGACTGTATAAATCTGTATGCAGTGAGCTCCCCCTAGTAGTGGCTGTATAAATCTGTATGTAGTGTGCTCCCTCTAGTGGTGACTGTATAAATCTGTATGTAGTGAGCTCCCTCTAGTGGTGACTGTATAAATCTGTATGTAGTGTGCTCCCTCTAGTGGTGACTGTATAAATCTGTATGTAGTAAGCTTCTCTAGTGGTGGCTGTATAAATCTGTATGTATTGAGCTCCCTCTAGTGGTGACTGTATAAATCTGTATGTAGTAAGCTTCTCTAGTGGTGGCTGTATAAATCTGTATGTAGTGAGCTCCCTCTAGTGGTGACTGTATAAATCTGTATGTAGTGCGCTCCCCCTAGTGGTGGCTGTATAAATCTGTATGTAGTGAGCTCCCTCTAGTGGGGACTGTATAAATCTGAATGTAGTGAGCTCCCTCTAGTGGTGACTGTATAAATCTGTATGTAGTGAGCTCCCCCTAGTGGTGACTGTATAAATCTGTATGTAGTGAGCTCCCTCTAGTGGTGACTGTATAAATCTGTATGTAGTGTGCTCCCTCTAGTGGTGACTGTATAAATCTGTATGTAGTGTGTTCCCTCTAGTGGTGGCTGTATAAATCTGTATGTAGTGAGCTCCCTCTAGTGGTGACTGTATAAATCTGTATGTAGTGAGCTCCCTCTAGTGGTGACTGTATAAATCTGTATGTAGTGTGCTCCCTCTAGTGGTAACTGTATAAATCTGTATGTAGTGAGCTCCCTCTAGTGGTGGCTGTATAAATCTGTATGTAGTGACCTCCCTCTAGTGGTGACTGTATAAATCTGTCTGTAGTGAGCTCCCTCTAGTGGTGACTGTACAAATCTGTATGTAGTGAGCTCCCTCTAGTGGTGGCTGTATAAATCTGTATGTAGTGAGCTCCCTCTAGTGGTACCTGTATAAATATGTATGTAGTGAGCTCCCTTTAGTGGTGACTGTATAGATCTGTATGTAGTGAGCTCCCTCTAGTGGTGACTGTATAAATCTGTATGTAGTGAGCTCACTCTAGTGGTGGCTGTATAAATCTGTATGTAGTGAGCTCCCTCTAGTGGTGACAGTATAAATCTGTATGTAGTGAGCTCCCTCTAGAGGTGACTGTATAAATCTGTATGTAGTGAGCTCCCTCTAGTGGTGACTGTATAAATATGTATGTAATGTGCTCCCTCTAGTTGTGGCTGTAAAAATCTGTATGTAGTGAGCTCCCTCTAGTGGTGACTGTATAAATCTGTATGTAGTGTGCTCCCTCTAGTGGTGACAGTATAAATCTGTATGTAGTGAGCTCCCTCTAGAGGTGACTGTATAAATCTATATGTAGTGAGATCCCTCTAGTGGTGACTGTATAAATCTGTATGTAGTGTGCTCCCTCTAGTGGTGGCTGTATAAATCTGTATGTAGTGAGCTCCCTCTAGTGGTGACTGTATAAATCTGTATGTAGTGTGCTCCCTCTAGTGGTGGCAGTATAAATCTGTATGTAGTGAGCTCTTCTAGTGGTGGCTGTATAAATCTGTATGTAGTGTGCTCCCCCAAGAGGTGGATGTATACATCTGTATGTAGTGAGCTCCCTCTAGTCGTGGCTGTATAAATCTGTATGTAGTGAGCTCCCTCTAGTGGTGGCTGTATAAATCTATATGTAGTGTGCTCCCTCTAGTGGTGACTGTATAAATCTGTATGTAGTGAGCTCCCTCTAGTGGTGGCTGTATAAATCTGTATGTAGTGAGCTCCCTCTAGTGGTGACTGTATAAATCTGTATGTAGTGAGCTCCCTCTAGTAGTGGCTGTATAAATCTGTATGTAGTGAGCTCCCTCTAGTGGTGGCTGTATAAATCTATATGTAGTGTGCTCCCTCTAGTGGTGACTGTATAAATCTGTATGTAGTGAGCTCCCTCTAGTGGTGACTGTATAAATCTGTATGTAGTGTGCTCCCTCTAGTGGTGGCTGTATAAATCTGTATGTAGTGAGCTCCCTCTAGTGGTGACTGTATAAATCTGTATGTAGTGAGCTCCCTCTAGTCGTGGCTGTATAAATCTGTATGTAGTGAGCTCCCTCTAGTGGTGGCTGTATAAATCTATATGTAGTGTGCTCCCTCTAGTGGTGACTGTATAAATCTGTATGTAGTGAGCTCCCTCTAGTGGTGGCTGTATAAATCTGTATGTAGTGAGCTCCCTCTAGTGGTGACTGTATAAATCTGTATGTAGTGAGCTCCCTCTAGTGGTGACAGTATAAATCTGTATGTAGTGAGCTCCCTCTAGTAGTGGCTGTATAAATCTGTATGTAGTGAGCTCCCTCTAGTGGTGGCTGTATAAATCTATATGTAGTGTGCTCCCTCTAGTGGTGACTGTATAAATCTGTATGTAGTGAGCTCCCTCTAGTGGTGACTGTATAAATCTGTATGTAGTGTGCTCCCTCTAGTGGTGGCTGTATAAATCTGTATGTAGTGAGCTCCCTCTAGTGGTGACTGTATAAATCTGTATGTAGTGAGCTCCCTCTAGTGGTGACTGTATAAATCTGTATGTAGTGAGCTCCCTCTAGAGGTGACTGTATAAATCTATATGTAGTGAGATCCCTCTAGTGGTGACTGTATAAATCTGTATGTAGTGTGCTCCCTCTAGTGGTGGCTGTATAAATCTGTATGTAGTGAGCTCCCTCTAGTGGTGACTGTATAAATCTGTATGTAGTGAGCTCCCTCTAGTGGTGACAGTATAAATCTGTATGTAGTGAGCTCCCTCTAGTGGTGGCTGTATAAATCTGTATGTAGTGAGCTCCCTCTAGTGGTGGCTGTATAAATCTATATGTAGTGCGCTCCCTCTAGTGGTGACTGTATAAATCTGTATGTAGTGTGCTCCCTCTAGTGGTGGCTGTATAAATCTGTATGTAGTGAGCTCCCTCTAGTGGTGACTGTATAAATCTGTATGTAGTCAGCTCCCTCTAGTGGTGACAGTATAAATCTGTATGTAGTGCGCTCCCTCTAGAGGTGACTGTATAAATCTATATGTAGTGAGCTCCCTCTAGTGGTGACTGTATAAATCTGTATGTAGTGTGCTCCCTCTAGTGGTGGCTGTATAAATCTGTATGTAGTGAGCTCCCTCTAGTGGTGACTGTATAAATCTGTATGTAGTGTGCTCCCTCTAGTGGTGGCAGTATAAATCTGTATGTAGTGAGCTCTTCTAGTGGTGGCTGTATAAATCTGTATGTAGTGTGCTCCCCCAAGAGGTGGATGTATATATCTGTATGTAGTGAGCTCCCTCTAGTGGTCGCAGTATAAATCTGTATGTAGTGTGCTCCTCCTAGTGGTGGCTGTATAAATCTGTATGTAGTGAGCTCCCTCTAGTGGTGGCTGTATAAATCTGTATGTAGTGAGCTCCCTCTAGAGGTGACTGTATAAATCTGTATGTAGTGAGCTCCCCCTAGTAGTGGCTGTATAAATCTGTATGTAGTGAGCTCCCTCTAGTGGTGACTGTATAAATCTGTATGTAGTAAGCTTCTCTAGTGGTGGCTGTATAAATCTGTATGTAGTGAGCTCCCTCTAGTGGTGACTGTATAAATCTGTATGTAGTAAGCTTCTCTAGTGGTGGCTGTATAAATCTGTATGTAGTGAGCTCCCTCTAGTGGTGACTGTATAAATCTGTATGTAGTGCGCTCCCCCTAGTGGTGGCTGTATAGATCTGTATGTAGTGAGCTCCCTCTAGTGGTGACTGTATAAATCTGTATGTAGTGAGCTCCCTCTAGTGGTGACTGTATAAATCTGTATGTAGTGAGCTCCCCCTAGTGGTGACTTTATAAATCTGTATGTAGTGAGCTCCCTCTAGTGGTGACTGTATAAATCTGTATGTAGTGTGCTCCCTCTAGTGGTGACTGTATAAATCTGTATGTAGTGCGCTCCCTCTAGTGGTGGCTGTATAAATCTGTATGAGGTGAGCTCCCTCTAGTGGTGACTGTATAAATCTGTATGTAGTGAGCTCCCTCTAGTGGTGACTGTATAAATCTGTATGTAGTGTGCTCCCTTTAGTGGTGACTGTATAAATCTGTATGTAGTGAGCTCCCTCTAGTGGTGGCTGTATAAATCTGTATGTAGTGTGCTCCTCCTAGTGGTGGCTGTATAAATCTGTATGTAGTGAGCTCCCTCTAGTGGTGGCTGTATAAATCTGTATGTAGTGAGCTCCCTCTAGAGGTGACTGTATAAATCTGTATGCTGTGAGCTCCCTCTATTGGTGGCTGTATAAATCTGTATGTAGTGAGCTCCCTCTAGTAGTGACTGTATAAATCTGTATGTAGTAAGCTTCTCTAGTAGCGGCTGTATAAATCTGTATGTAGTGAGCTCCCTCTAGTGGTGACTGTATAAATCTGTATGTAGTGCGCTCCCCCTAGTGGTGGCTGTATAAATCTGTATGTAGTGAGCTCCCTCTAGTGGTGACTGTATAAATCTGTATGTAGTGAGCTCCCTCTAGTGGTGACTGTATAAATCTGTATGTAGTGAGCTCCCCCTAGTGGTGACTGTATAAATCTGTATGTAGTGAGTTCCCCCTAGTGGAGGCTGTATAATTCTGTATGTAGTGAGCTCCCCCTAGTGGAGGCTGTATCAATATGTATGTAGTGAGTTCTCCTAGTGGTGACTGTATAAATCTGTATGTAGTGACCTCCCTCTAGTGGTGACTGTATAAATCTGTATGTAGTGACCTCCCTCTAGTGGTGACTGAATAAATCTGTATGTAGTGACCTCCCTCTAGTGGTGACTGTATAAATCTGTATGTATTGAGCTCCCTCTAGTGGTGACTGTACAAATCTGTATGTAGTGAGCTCCCTCTAGTGGTGGCTGTATAAATCTGTATGTAGTGAGCTCCCTCTAGTGGTACCTGTATAAATCTGTATGTAGTGAGCTCCCTCTAGAGGTGACTGTATAGATCTGTATGTAGTGAGCTCCCTCTAGTGGTGACTGTATAAATCTGTATGTAGTGAGCTCCCTCTAGTGGTGGCTGTATAAATCTGTATGTAGTGAGCTCCCTCTAGTGGTGACAGTATAAATCTGTATGTAGTGAGCTCCCTCTAGAGGTGACTGTATAAATCTGTATGTAGTGAGCTCCCTCTAGTGGTGGCTGTATAAATCTATATGTAGTGAGCTCCCTCTAGTGGTGACTGTATAAATCTGTATGTAGTGTGCTCCCTCTAGTGGTGGCTGTATAAATCTGTATGTAGTGAGCTCCCTCTAGTGGTGACTGTATAAATCTGTATGTAGTGAGCTCCCTCTAGTGGTGACAGTATAAATCTGTATGTAGTGAGCTCCCTGTAGTGGTGACTGTATAAATCTGTATGTAGTGTGCTCCCTCTAGTGGTGGCTGTATAAATCTGTATGTAGTGAGCTCCCTCTAGTGGTGACTGTATAAATCTGTATGTAGTGTGCTCCCTCTAGTGGTGGCAGTATAAATCTGTATGTAGTGAGCTCTTCTAGTGGTGGCTGTATAAATCTGTATGTAGTGTGCTCCCCCAAGAGGTGGATGTATACATCTGTATGTAGTGAGCTCCCTCTAGTGGTGGCAGTATAAATCTGTATGTAGTGTGCTCCTCCTAGTGGTGGCTGTATAAATCTGTATGTAGTGAGCTCCCTCTAGTGGTGGCTGTATAAATCTGTATGTAGTGAGCTCCCTCTAGAGGTGACTGTATAAATCTGTATGCATTGAGCTCCCCCTAGTAGTGGCTGTATAAATCTGTATGTAGTGAGCTCCCTCTAGTGGTGACTGTATAAATCTGTATGTAGTAAGCTTCTCTAGTGGTGGCTGTATAAATCTGTATGTAGTGAGCTCCCTCTAGTGGTGACTTTATAAATCTGTATGTAGTAAGCTTCTCTAGTGGTGGCTGTATAAATCTGTATGTAGTGAGCTCCCTCTAGTGGTGACTGTATAAATCTGTATGTAGTGCGCTCCCCCTAGTGGTGGCTGTATAAATCTGTATGTAGTGAGCTCCCCCTAGCGGTGGCTGTATAAATCTGTATGTAGTGAGCTCCCTCTAGAGGTGGCTGTATAAATCTGTATGTAGTGCGCTCCCTCTAGTGGTGGCTGTATAAATCTGTATGTAGTGAGCTCCCTCTAGTGGTGGCTGTATAAATTTGTACGTCGTGAACTCTTTAATTATAAAAATACAAAACTTACAATAAATAAATATCAAAATCCAAACCCCAGTAAAAGCAAAAGTCCGAGTCCAGCATTACCCCACCCCCACCCCCGTCCAGTTAAAGCAACCCCCCAAAAAACTCTTTCTTCTCGTTTCTCAGAGAAGCTTACTCCTTCCATCTTTCTCTCTTATGCTGTTTTCTGTCCTTTACTCTTGTCATCACTTTTTCTTGATCCTTCCAGATCTCCTCCTCACCCAAAGAGAAGAAACATTTTATAAATAATCTGCATGTAGTGAGCTCCCTCTAGTGGTGGCTGTATGAATTTTTATGCAATGAGCTCCCCCTAGAGGTGGTTGGTTGTATTTACTCCAGAATTTTGGATGTATTTGTCCCCATAGTTGTCCCTTTTTTGGAATTTTGCTGCCTCAGTTTCTTGGCAAAGATCAGGAGACAAGATGGGAGAAAGATAATCTGATCGATTGATTTTAGACTGAAAGGTGAAACATTACGGAGCGGAGAGGGGGCAGCGCGGAGAGGGGGCAGCGCGCAGAGGGGGCAGCGCGCAGAGGGGGCAGCGCGGAGAGGGGGCAGCGCGGAGAGGAGGCAGCGCGGAGAGGGGGCAGCGCGCAGAGGGGGCAGCGCGCAGAGGAGGCAGCGCGGAGAGGGGGCAGCGCGGAGAGGGGGCAGCGCGCAGAGGGGGCAGCGCGGAGAGTGGGCAGCGCGGAGAGGGGGCAGCGCGGAGAGGGGGCAGCGCGGAGAGGGGGCAGCGAGCAGAGGGGGCAGCGCGGAGAGGAGGCAGCGCGGAGAGGGGGCAGCGCGCAGAGGGGGCAGCGCGCAGAGGGAGCAGCGCAGAGAGGGGGCAGCGAGCAGAGGGGGCAGCGCGGAGAGGGGGCAGCGCGGAGAGGGGGCAGCGCGCAGAGGGGGCAGCGCGGAAAGGGGGCAGTGCGCAGAGGGGGCAGCGCGCAGAGGGGGCAGCGCGGAGAGGGGGCAGCGCGCAGAGGGGGCAGCGCGCAGAGGGGGCAGCGCGGAGAGGAGGCAGCGCAGAGAGGGGGCAGCGCGGAGAGGGGGCAGCGAGCAGAGGGGGCAGCGCGGAGAGGAGGCAGCGCGGAGAGGGGGCAGCGCGGAGAGGGGGCAGCGCGCAGAGGGGGCAGCGCGGAGAGGGGGCAGCGCGCAGAGGGGGCAGCGTGGAGCGGGGGCAGCGTGGAGCGGGGGCAGCGCGCAGAGGGGGCAGCGTGGAGCGGGGGCAGCATGGAGCGGGGGTAGCGCGCAGGGGGGGCAGCGCGGAGAGGGGGCAGCGCAGAGAGGGGGCAGTGCTGAGAGGGGGCAGCGCGGCTCCTTATGCTGCATGTGTTCTCCGCTTGTGCACATGATTTTCCTAGGTTTTGGTGAAGGTCCTGAGCTCGCCATCCGTCTCCTTACCCTTCATGGTCACAGCTGAGACTTCTGCGGGATCCACTTTAGCAGTAAGTGATTAGAGCGTCAGTAACGAGCGGAGCTTCTGCGAGAGTCCATGATCAGCCGCCGGCTCAAGAGACTCTTCATCTGATGCTGATTGCCGCGGACGCGCTGCGACTCCTCATCTAACACAAGTAATACATTAAGGGGGACTCATCAGGAAGGGATTCAGCCTGGCTTCACATTGATGTTTTTGTGTAAGAAACGTTTCCATTTTTGTAGCAGTTTTTTTTTTTTTTGACTTTTGAAGAGTTTTTGAAAACTTTTGGAAAAGTTTATTTTTCCTGAAAAGTTTATTTTTTTTGCAGCCTTTTGCCTAATTTGGGAGTTTTTTCCATCGGGATCCGTTCTGAAAAAAATGACATGCAGTTTTTTATTCCACTATTTATTCAATTATTAATATTTTATTATACATATATATTTTTTTTTACAATATTTAACTTTTTATTATTATTAATTTTTTATTTGCTTTTTTTTTTTTTATTTCCACTATTTAATTTAAAAAAATGGTTTAAAAAAAAAACTCTACATATGATCAACTAAGTGAATTTCCTACAGAAATAAATAAGGATGAGTTTTCCAAGTTTTTTTTTATGAGGATTTGGCTGTTTTGCTTTTTATAAAATCAGATCTACACCAAAATCCTCCTCAAAAACTGCTTGAAAAACTCACCCTGTACTTTTCTATGGGAAATCCACTTTGCTGTTCATATGTTCAATCTTTTGAGTGTTTTTTTTTATTATTCCGGAAGAGAAAAACATCCAAGTGTGTGTCACTTCAAGTTATATTCACGCTTCCGCTCCAAAATCTTGTTCAAAACTCTTGGAAAAACTCTTCCAATTCCATTTTATAGGAGGCTTTTTTCTAGCATTTTTTTTCCCCTGAAGAAGTAAAAACACTTTTTACAAGCGGATCCTGAAGGAAATTTCTACAAACCAGGCAGCGTCCAATCAAAAGGCTGCAGAGAATCAGAGTCAGAAGAGTCTTTTTGCAGAGTTTTCGGAGCAGAAACGGAGCAAAATCTCCAGGATTTGGAGAGTTTCTGCTCCTAAACCTCCTCAATGTGCACATACCCCAAAACAAAAAAAACAAAGGAAACAAAAAAAACTCCCCCAGGTTATGTGCACACAGAGTTTTTTTTGTAAGGGTTTTTTTGAAACAATAACTCCAACTTGTCCTCGAAAACTTGGAGGTTCTGCTCAGTTTTCTGCTCCAAAAAGACTCAGTGTGCACATACCCCAAAGAAAGAAAAACTCTTCCAAAAACTCTGCAAAACAGGAGCGTTTCCTGGAGCAGTTAATGCATGATTTTTATCTAAAAAAAAACTCATCTCCTTAGGGCATGTGCACACTAAGACTTTTTGCAACGTTTTCTTAGCAGAAACTGAGCAGAATTCTTTGAGGATTTTTTTGGGAGATTTTTTGAGGAGGATTTGGAGAGTTTCTGCTCCAAAACCTTCTCAAAAAGCTCGGTGTGAACACGGTCTTAAGTGGATCCTGATGGAATCTGCTCCAAATTAGGCACCGTCCAATCAAAACGTTGGAAATTACATTAGAAAAATAAAAACTCTTGAAAAATAAAAAAATAAAAAATCTCCACACGGCCGTACGATTTGTTGTTTTGTTCTTTTTTCAGGTTTTTTTTCCAGCGAGAAACCGCTTAGACGCCGCGGCGATGGTGACCGAAGCATCTGAAGGGTTAAGCGTCCCAGATCGGACTTACCTCTGATCCCAGACGTCGCGGCAGAGTGTCAGCTCTTGTGCTCGCCTCATTATTTATAGAATTTAGTGCTGACAACATTCAGACGCTGAAAATCCCCTCGTATGGCGTCATTTTACCTCAGGAAACCTTTTTGTCACTCAGTACACTAGCCAAGAGGCCATGCTGGAAATTGTAATCCCCCAATTGTTAATAAAGCTGGTTATTGTTCACACTTACTGCGATAATTTCTGTCATGGCCGCAGGTCTGTGATGTGACGGATTTTTCCTCAGAGGCTGCAGTTCCCACAGCGGCCACTAGATGTCAGCGCGCAGTTATGTTTCACCGTGCGAGAGCTGAGGTTGTTTGCCCGCTGTCCTCTCGCCGTACTTGTAGTCCGGAACTTGCCCTTTGCCCGCAGTTGTCCCCTGACACCGCGGATCATGGCGACTAGCGGCTCCATCCAGATCCCCCGCCGCCTGCCGCTGCTACTCACCCGGGACGGAGTGCTGCTGCCGGGCTCCAGCATGCGGTGCAGCGTGGACACTCCCGGGAACACCGAGCTGGTGCGGAGCCGCCTGCTGCGCGGAACCTCCCTGAAGAGCACGATCATCGGGGTCATCCCCAACACCAGGGACCCGGCCACCGACAGCGAGCAGCTGCCTGCCCTGCACAGGTGCGGGATCGGCCGGGCACGGGGTGGCCAGAAGTCTGCAGTGCTGGGTGTCAGGAGCTGTACAAGCAGGGGGGGATGGGGGGTGTCAGGAGCCGTACAAGCAGGGGGGGGGGGGTGGTGTCAGGAGCCGTACAAGCAGGGGGGGGATGGGGGGTGTCAGGAGCCGTACAAGCAGGGGGGGGATGGGGGGTGTCAGGAGCCGTACAAGCGGGGGGGGGGGGGGGTGTCAGGAGCCGTACAAGCAGGGGGGGGATGGGGGGTGTCAGGAGCCGTACAAGCAGGGGGGGGGGGGGGGTGTCAGGAGCCGTACAAGCAGGGGGGGGGGTGTCAGGAGCCGTACAAGCAGGGGGGGGGGGGGGGTGGTGTCAGGAGCCGTACAAGCAGGGGGGGGGGGTGTCAGGAGCCGTACAAGCAGGGGGGGGGGGGGGTGGTGTCAGGAGCCGTACAAGCAGGGGGGGGGGGTGGTGTCAGGAGCCGTACAAGCAGGGGGGGGGGGTGTCAGGAGCCGTACAAGCAGGGGGTGGGTGTCAGGAGCCGTACAAGCAGGGGGGGGGGTGTCAGGAGCCGTACAAGCAGGGGAGGGGGGTGTCAGGAGCCGTACAAGCAGGGGGGGGGGATGTCAGGAGCCGTACAAGCAGGGGGGGGGGTGTCAGGAGCCGTACAAGCAGGGGGGGGGGGTGTCAGGAGCCGTACAAGCAGGGGGGGGGGTGTCAGGAGCCGTACAAGCAGGGGGGGGTGTCAGGAGCCGTACAAGCAGGGGGGGGGGATGTCAGGAGCCGTACAAGCAGGGGGGGATGTCAGGAGCCGTACAAGCAGGGGAGGGGGGGGTGTCAGGAGCCGTACAAGCAGGGGAGGGGGGGGTGTCAGGAGCCGTACAAGCAGGGGGGGGGGGGTGTCAGGAGCCGTACAAGCAGGGGGGGGGGATGTCAGGAGCCGTACAAGCAGGGGGGGGGTGTCAGGAGCCGTACAAGCAGGGGAGGGGGGGATGTCAGGAGCCGTACAAGCAGGGGAGGGGGGGATGTCAGCAGCTGTACAAGCAGGGGGGGGATGTCAGCAGCTGTACAAGCAGGGGGGGGGGGGATGTCAGGAGCCGTACAAGCAGGGGGGGGGGGTGTCAGGAGCTGTACAATTTTGGGGGGGGGGGAGGATGTCAGGAGCTGTACAAGCAGGGGAGGGGGGATGTCAGGAGCCGTACAAGCAGGGGGGGGGGGGATGTCAGGAGCCGTACAAGCAGGGGGGGGATGTCAGGAGCTGTACAAGCAGGGGAGGGATGTCAGGAGCCGTACAAGCAAGGGGGGGATGTCAGGAGCCGTACAAGAGGGGGGGGGGGTGTCAGGAGCCGTACAAGAGGGGGGGGGTGTCAGGAGCCGTACAAGCAGGGGGGGGGATGTCAGGAGCCGTACAAGCAGGGGGGGGATGTCAGGAGCCGTACAAGCAGGGGGGGGGTGTCAGGAGCCGTACAAGCAGGGGGGGGGGGTGTCAGGAGCCGTACAAGCAGGGGAGGGGGGGGTGTCAGGAGCCGTACAAGCAGGGGAGGGGGGGGTGTCAGGAGCCGTACAAGCAGGGGAGGGGGGGGTGTCAGGAGCCGTACAAGCAGGGGAGGGGGGGGTGTCAGGAGCCGTACAAGCAGGGGAGGGGGGGGTGGTCAGGAGCTGTACAAGCAGGGGGGGGGGATGTCAGGAGCCGTACAAGCAGGGGGGGGGTGTCAGGAGCCGCACAAGCAGGGGGGGGGGTGTCAGGAGCCGTACAAGCAGGGGGGGGATGTCAGGAGCCGTACAAGCAGGGTGGGGGGGATGTCGGGAGCCGTACAAGCAGGGGGGGGATGTCAGGAGCTGTACAAGCAGGGGGGGGGGTGTCAGGAGCTGTACAACCAGGGGGGGGGGATGTCAGGAGCCGTACAAGCAGGGGGGGGGGGATGTCAGGAGCCGTACAAGCAGGGGGGGGGGGTGTCAGGAGCCGTACAAGCAGGGGGGGGGGATGTCAGGAGCCGTACAAGCAGGGGGGGGGGATGTCAGGAGCCGTACAAGCAGGGGGGGGGATGTCAGGAGCCGTACAAGCAGGGGGGGGGGGATGTCAGGAGCTGTACAGGCAGGGGTTCGGATGTCAGGAGCTGTACAAGCAGGGGAGGGGGGGTGTCAGGAGCCGTACAAGCGGGGGGGGGGGGTGTCAGGAGCCGTACAAGCAGGGGGGGGTGGGGATGTCAGGAGCCGTACAAGCAGGGGGGGGATGTCAGGAGCCGTACAAGCAGGGGGGGGGGATGTCAGGAGCCGTACAAGCAGGGGGGGGGGATGTCAGGAGCCGTACAAGCGGGGGGGGGGATGCCAGGAGCCGTACAAGCAGGGGGGGGGATGTCAGGAGCTGTACAAGCAGGGGAGGGGGGGTGTCAGGAGCCGTACAAGCAGGGGGGGGGGTGTCAGGAGCCGTACAAGCAGGGGGGGGTGTCAGGAGCCGTACAAGCGGGGGGGGGGGATGTCAGGAGCCGTACAAGCGGGGGGGGGGTTTTCAGGAGCTGTACAAGCAGGGGGGGGGATGTCAGGAGCCGTACAAGCAGGGGGGGGTGTCGGGAGCTGTGCAAGCGGGGGTGTTGTTGAGAGCTGTACAAGCTGGGGGGTTGTCCTCTGTGGGGATACATTGTGGGCCCCCCCCCGTGTCTCATCTGTGGGGATTCGTTGTCGTACCCCCGTGTCTCCTCTGTGGGGATACGTTGTCCGTCCCCCCGTGTCTCCTCTGTGGGGAGGATACGTTGTCCGTCCCCCCGTGTCTCCTCTGTGGGGAGGATACGTTGTCCGTCCCCCCGTGTCTCCTCTGTGGGGAGGATACGTTGTCCGTCCCCCCGTGTCTCCTCTGTGGGGAGGATACGTTGTCCGTCCCCCCGTGTCTCCTCTGTGGGGAGGATACGTTGTCCGTCCCCCCGTGTCTCCTCTGTGGGGAGGATACGTTGTCCGTCCCCCCGTGTCTCCTCTGTGGGGAGGATACGTTGTCCGTCCCCCCGTGTCTCCTCTGTGGGGAGGATACGTTGTCCGTCCCCCCGTGTCTCCTCTGTGGGGAGGATACGTTGTCCGTCCCCCCGTGTCTCCTCTGTGGGGAGGATACGTTGTCCGTCCCCCCGTGTCTCCTCTGTGGGGAGGATACGTTGTCCGTCCCCCCGTGTCTCCTCTGTGGGGAGGATACGTTGTCCGTCCCCCCGTGTCTCCTCTGTGGGGAGGATACGTTGTCCGTCCCCCCGTGTCTCCTCTGTGGGGAGGATACGTTGTCCGTCCCCCCGTGTCTCCTCTGTGGGGAGGATACGTTGTCCGTCCCCCCGTGTCTCCTCTGTGGGGAGGATACGTTGTCCGTCCCCCCGTGTCTCCTCTGTGGGGAGGATACGTTGTCCGTCCCCCCGTGTCTCCTCTGTGGGGAGGATACGTTGTCCGTCCCCCCGTGTCTCCTCTGTGGGGAGGATACGTTGTCCGTCCCCCCGTGTCTCCTCTGTGGGGAGGATACGTTGTCCGTCCCCCCGTGTCTCCTCTGTGGGGAGGATACGTTGTCCGTCCCCCCGTGTCTCCTCTGTGGGGAGGATACGTTGTCCGTCCCCCCGTGTCTCCTCTGTGGGGAGGATACGTTGTCCGTCCCCCCGTGTCTCCTCTGTGGGGAGGATACGTTGTCCGTCCCCCCGTGTCTCCTCTGTGGGGAGGATACGTTGTCCGTCCCCCCGTGTCTCCTCTGTGGGGAGGATACGTTGTCCGTCCCCCCGTGTCTCCTCTGTGGGGAGGATACGTTGTCCGTCCCCCCGTGTCTCCTCTGTGGGGAGGATACGTTGTCCGTCCCCCCGTGTCTCCTCTGTGGGGAGGATACGTTGTCGTTGTCCGTCCCCCCGTGTCTCCTCTGTGGGGAGGATACGTTGTCGTCGTCCCCCCCCCCCCCCCGTGTCTTCTCTGTGGGGATACGTTGCCCCCCCCCCCCCCACCCTGTGTCTCCTCTGTGGGGATACGTTGTTCCCCCCCCCCCCCCGTGTCTCCACTGTGAGGATACGTTGTCGTCGCCCCCCCCCCGTGTCTCCTCTGTGGGGATACGTTGTCGTCGTCCCCCCGCGTCTCCACTGTGGGGATACGTTGTCGTCGCCCCCCCCCCCCCGTGTCTCCTCTGTGGGGATACGTTGTCGTCGTCCCCCCGCGTCTCCTCTGTGGGGAGGATAAGTTGTCCGTCCCCCCGTGTCTCCTCTGTGGGGAGGATACATTGTCGTCCCCCCCCCCCCCCCCCCCCCCGTGTCTTCTCTGTGGGGATATGTTGCCCCCCCCACCCTGTGTCTCCTCTGTGGGGATACGTTGTTCCCCCCCCCCCCCCCCCCCCCGTGTCTCCTCTGTGGGGATACGTTGTCCCCCCCCCCCCCCCCCGTGTCTCCTCTGTGGGGATACGTTGTTCCCCCCCCCCCCCGTGTCTCCACTGTGAGGATACGTTGTCGTCGCCCCCCCCCCCGTGTCTCCTCTGTGGGGATACGTTGTCGTCGTCCCCCCGCGTCTCCACTGTGGGGATACGTTGTCGTCGCCCCCCCCCCCGTGTCTCCTCTGTGGGGATACGTTGTCGTCGTCCCCCCGCGTCTCTGTGGGGATACGTTGTCGTCGTCCCCCCGCGTCTCCACTGTGGGGATACGTTGTCGTCGTCCCCCCGCGTCTCCACTGTGGGGATACGTTGTCGTCGTCCCCCCGCGTCTCCACTGTGGGGATACGTTGTCGTCGTCCCCCCGCGTCTCCACTGTGGGGATACGTTGTCGTCGTCCCCCCGCGTCTCCACTGTGGGGATACGTTGTCGTCGTCCCCCCGCGTCTACACTGTGGGGATGCGTTGTCGTCGTCCCCCCGCGTCTCCACTGTGGGGATGCGTTGTCTTCGTCCCCCCGCGTCTCCACTGTGGGGATGCGTTGTCATCGTCCCCCCGCCTCTCCACTGTGGGGATGCGTTGTCGTCGTCCCCCCGCCTCTCCACTGTGGGGATGCGTTGTCGTCGTCCCCCCGCCTCTCCACTGTGGGGATGCGTTGTCGCCGTCCCCCCGCCTCTCCACTGTGGGGATACGTTGTCGTCGTCCCCCCGCGTCTCCACTGTGGGGATACGTTGTCGCCCCCCCCCCGCCTCTCCACTGTGGCGTTGTCGTCGTCCCCCCGCGTCTCCACTGTGGGGATACGTTGTCGCCGTCCCCCCGCCTCTCCACTGTGGGGATACGTTGTCGTCGTCTCCACTGTGGGGATACGTTGTCGTCACCCCCCCCCCCCCGCCTCTCCACTGTGGGGATACGTTGTCGTCGTCCCCCCGCGTCTCCACTGTGGGGATACGTTGTCGCCGTCCCCCCGCCTCTCCACTGTGGGGATACGCTGTCGCCGTCCCCCCGACTCTCCACTGTGGGGATACGTTGCGCCGTCCCCCCCTCGTATCTCCGCTCCGCAGCCTTTGGACTGTTTACATCACAGACTCGGAGGTGAAGGTCGGTCAATCGCTGAATGTTTTGGAACTTTGTACGATAAGTTATTGCTGGAGATAATTCTCAGAGATAAAGGACCCTTCTGCTCCATTATTTGCCAGGGAGCAGAGTGCTGCCGAGAAAATCGAATAATCACTGGGTCTGTGATGGAAGGGGAACACAAAGGATTAGCAGATATGGGTAGGAAGGGAAATCCAGGGGTTAGGGGGTCTGAGCTGTAGGGAGAGCCCAGGGATCAGGGGTCTGTGCTGTAGGGGAAGCCCATGTGTCAGCGCATCTGTGCTGTAGGGGAAGCCCATGTGTCAGCACGTCTGTGCTGTAGGGGGGAGCCCGGGGGTCAGCGGCCCCTCTTCCATGTATTTTCTATTCTCTCCCCCTGTAGGATCGGGACCGCCGCCTTGGCCGTGCAGGTCGTTGGCAGTAACTGGCCGAAGCCGCACTACACCTTGTTGGTGACGGGTCTGTGCCGCTTCCAGATCGTGGAGGTCCTGAAGGAGCGGCCGTACCCGGTGGCCGAGGTGGAGCAGCTGGACCGGCTGGAGGAGCTGAGCGGTACGGCCGAGTTTCAGGAGGCGCTGGGGCAGCTGTCGGAGCAGTTCTACAAGTACGCGGTGCAGGTGGGTGCCGGGGGGACGCGGCCGCTGCCTTCATCCTCGTCACCCTGCTTTTCCCAGGATCGGATTCTGACTTTTTCTGTTTTTCCCCTTTAAGCTGGTGGAGATGTTGGACGGCTCGGTGCCGGCCGTCGCCAAACTCAAGAGACTGCTGAACAATCTGCCCAAGGAGTTTCTGCCGGACGTCCTGACGTCCATCATACGAACCAGCAACGAGGAGAAGCTGCAGGTCGGGACACGTTCTCATATATATTCTGGACTATCGGATGCCGGATGAGTGGAATTGTGACCGATGTGTCTTTATTACACTGGTATAACCAATGAGGACGATGCGGCAGAGCTCCTCAACTCTACAACCATGTATCCAATCTGCAACATTGTGACAAAAAGCTGCTGTGCGAAAACTTGGTGAAAAGTTCTGCAACTTTCTAACAATTCTTCTCCGATTTCAAGATCTCTGCTTGCTGTCATGAATGAAACTGTTCATCCAGAACTTCCAAGACTGACCTTGAAGAAGTCCTAGCCGAGTCCTTCGTTACTATGTATCCGCGCCGGTGACTTGTGTCCATCTCACAGAGGATTGTCTGCACTGGGTACAATTGTAGCAAACCCTCAGCTGTGAGAACGATCAGGTTCATGTGGATTTTCTGCCTCTTGATGTTCTCTGTAAGTGACAGCAAGCGTGAGATATTGAAAATAAGGAGTTAAAACACCCTTACCAAAGTTGCCAAACTTCTCCTTGTATCGGCCGATCCAACATTTTTAATTAAATCCAATTGCAAAACTGATTTTTAGCGCCCCCTATTCCTGCCCATGGGGACGGCAGCCACCGGGCGCCACCGGGCGCCCGGCTATAATAACTTTATCAACTTTTCTTTTTGCAGATTCTTGACGCCGTTGAACTGGAAGAAAGATTTAAAGTGACGATCCCTCTCCTGCTGCGTCAGATCGAGGGGTTAAAACTGCTCCACAAAACACGAAACCCCAAACTGGATGATGAAAAGAGGGTGAATAACTCGGGGAGAGGGGCAGGAGCGGGATGGGACACTGATACACTGTGACAGAGCCAGCTGCGAGTCAGCAGGGCAGGTGTTAGAGATCAGAAGTGTTTCCATTCACTGATGGCAGTCACTGACCGTCCCCCACCATTATCTTCAGATCGTTGCAATCCGTCCCCTGAGGAAGCTCGGTGGAGGAGCGACGAAACCGCATTCACTGGAGAGCACAGACGACGATGACGAGGAGTCAGACGACATCATCTTATTGGAGAAGAAGGTCAAGTCGTGCAGCATGCCGGAGCCGGCCCTGAAGGTGTGCACAAAGGAGATGAAGAGGTGAGGATGGGAGACCCCCCCCCCATATAATGTCACTCCTCCCCCATCACTGGCCTCTTATTATATTCATAATTACCATCTACCAGGCTAAAGAAAATGCCGCAATCCATGCCGGAGTACGCGCTGACCAGGAACTATCTGGAGCTAATGTCCGAACTGCCCTGGAGCAAAAGTAGCAGAGGTGAGAGCCATAGTGTTTGACTGCCCCGATATACAAGAATATAACTACTATAATACTGCTCCTATGTACAAGAATATAACTACTATAATACTGCCCCCAATATACAAGAATATAACTACTATAATACTGCCCCCTATGTACAAGAATATAACTACTATAATACTGCTCCTATGTACAAGAATATAACTACTATAATACTGCCCCTATGTACAAGAATATAACTACTATAATACTGCCCCCGATATACAACAATATAACTACTATAATACTGCCCCCTATGTACAAGAATATAACTACTATAATACTGCCCCCGATATACAAGAATATAACTACTATAATACTGCCCCCTATGTACAAGAATATAACTACTATAATACTGCCCCCTATGTACAAGAATATAACTACTATAATACTGCCCCCTATGTACAAGAATATAACTACTATAATACTGCCCCTATGTACAAGAATATAACTACTATAATACTGCCCCTATGTATAAGAATATAACTACTATAATACTGCTCCTATGTACAGGAATATAACTACTATAATAGTGCCCCCTATGTACAAGAATATAACTACTATAATACTGCCCCCGATATACAAGAATATAACTA